>NC_083717.1:159192053-160442053 GCF_028564815.1 Eubalaena glacialis
AATAGAATCATTTGTTAGGTGGCTTTCACTGGATCAGATTGAATCCTTGGCTTAGGCCATCCTGAAGGACATCAGTTATTGAAATGTTTGGGCAACGTAAAATACCTATACTATATTTTTAGCCAGTGCACCTATCTTGAACACAACTCATTTTACCAGTGAAAACTAATATCTAACATATACTGTGCTAACTAAAAAGCCCTCCGGTGTTATTATAGATAAAGGTAGTTGAAGTTGTTGTGGTATCCCTCTCTTGTTAGAGTCTTTTTTGCTTAGAGTTCTGCTTAGAGTCTTTTTCTCAGATGCTATTCATCTCTGAAGAGTACATCTCTTTCAGGGGACTCCAAATGTTAATAACTGCTCCAACAGTGTAGGTGACACATTTGTCATGTTAACTATGCTGAAATATTTTAAATTAAATGACAGCAATATAACACAAATCAAGGCTGACCCAGAAGTTTGGTAGGAATTGTAGGTTATCTGGCACTTAGTGAATACTTGTGCTTCTCTTGAGTAGCAAAACATCAAACTTCTTGAATTTACGGTTGAAACCATCTGGGAGATAGCAACAGGTATATGGGCTCACATCCTATGAATCCCTTGGTCATGGGTAGACAGCCTCCAGGGCAGGTTTGGCAAACTCTATAATGCCAGGTCATTAGAAAAAGAGTATCCTAAAAGCAGGAGACCACTGCTGCATCCCCTTGCCCTTTCTTTGGAAAGAAGCATATTATTTCACGGAAAGCAGATAAATGCTGAGTGGCTGCCTTACCTTGCTCTTAGCTCTGTATTTCAAGTGTCCTATTCCCAAAGGTGCCAGATCTAGCTAAATATAGCCAAGACATTGAACCCAAGAGCAAGAGAATGCTAAGCTTCACCACCTTTGGTATCAGTTTCAGATGTAAAGAAGTTCAACACCCTTTAGCAACTAGAACTACAGGATTGTTTTCTCCCCTTTGAAATTGAACTGCATTTTGACCAGAAGGAAAAAGTTATTTAAAGCCTTATTATTATTAATGCAGGAAAGGACTACAAAGAGCATTTGGTCCAAGTTCCCCATTTTAACAGATGAGGAAACAAAGGCCAAGAGAGATAACTTAATAGCTACATAGCAGGCATGCTGACCAGTCTGAGAGGATCTTCCTTTAACACAAAGATCTAATCCCTACTGAGATGAGACAGTGGGAGATGATGAAATTGAATCTTCAGAGCAAGCACGTGTGCATATACTAGCAATAACACTCAGAAAATGCAATGGGAAAAATATCTCACTTATAGTAGTAGAAAAATGATAAAATTCTCTAGTTAGATTTCTCCTTCATTTCATCCACAAAAATAAATTCTAGATGGATTAAAGATCTAAATGTAAAGAAAAAAGCAAGTTAATAAAAGTTCTAGAAGAACAGATAGGTGAATATTTTTATGATATTTGGGTAGAATGAATGACCTTCCTAAGCAAGACACAGAATCCAAAATCATAAGAGAAAAGATGTACAGATGTGATTGAATAAAATTTAAAAACCACTGTAAACCAAGGCAAATAAAAAGCAACAGATTAAGAGGAAATACTTGCAACATATATTACAAGCAAAAGGTTAATATCCACAATATATAAACCTTTTCAACAAATAAATACAAAAAATAAAAATAATTCAATAGGAAAACGGACAAAGGACATGAACTGGCCAATCACATAAGAAATACAAATTGTCATGGAGGAAAAAAAAATTATCATGGAGCATATGAACAGATGGTTTTAGGGAAATAGATTTTAATTGTGGTTTTCAGACTGCACTTGGTTTCAGAACCATCTAGGCAAGAGTATTAAATCATAGGCAAGGGATGGTCTTCAGGGAAATGGGCTTTCCAGAAAACTGAAAAGGTATAGGCAGAGCTATTATTCAGGGAAACCCGACCTTAAATTTGTTTCAAGAACCAGAAGAGTTCAAGTTGGATAAACCTTTCCTTGGACAGAAATATGGCTTGTGTGTATAAAGGGGACAAAAACTCTGAGTATGGAAAGTTTAAGGCATAGTCAGACTTGAATTTTTCTACATCTGGCTTGACTCCCCTTGTAGGTGTGGTGTGCCCCACCCCGAGGCCTGGGGCCAGGGAAAGATGCACTGAGACATCCACCTTTGCTCCATGTGGCCACCCCACTGCCGATAAGATTGTATATCACTGGCCAATTAAATCCAGACTTTAATTTTTTTTTCTACATTGGGTGTGTGTGTGTTTTGTGTGTTCCCTTCCCAGCAACTGGTAAATACCTGAAATGCTGCAATATTTATTCTAATTAATATAAGAAATTTAGTTCAAAATATGATACATCTATTTTTGTCTAAATGAACAGAACAAATGAAAATACCCATAATATCCAGTGCTGGCAAGAGGTGAGGTAAAGTAAACTCCAACAAACTGTTGGTAAGGATGTTATTTTAAATATTTATTTATTTATTTAGGCTGCACCGGGTCTTAGTTGCAGCATGCAGGATATTTTTTAGTTGTGGCACACGGGCTCATAGTTGTGTCGTGCAGACTTCTTAGTTGCGGCATGCAAGTAGGATCTAGTTCCCCGTCCAGGGATCAAACCCTGGCCCACTGCATTGGGAGCACAGAGGCTTACCCACTGGACCACCAGGGAAATCCCAGTAAGGATGTTATTAATAAACCATTTGGGGGCCAGTTTGGCATCGTCTCTTAAATACCAAATGTAGTTTTCCCATTGACTTAGCAATTGTAATTCAGGAATATGTGCATATGTTTAAGCCACATGGATAAAGATTTTATTGAAGTATTATTTTTATTGAAAATCAGAAGCAATAAATGGCATTAATAAGAAAATGATTAAATAAATGGGAGCATGTCCATGCTTAGTTTATGTTCTTCTGGAAGCAGATCTTGTGACTAGGATTCAAGTGCAAGATGTTTGGGGAGTGTAAGTAGGGAACTGGGGAAGTGATGCAAGGAAGGGCAGATGGCCAGTAAAGGGTGTGTTATTAAGCCAGTGAGTGACTAAAGTTTAATCTTTCAGGAAAACTCTGAAGGTAGTGCAAAGCACGTGACTTGGAAGTATCCTAGCCAATGGGCCAGGGAGCTGGGGTATTTATACTCCTACAACTTTTAGTCATTGTTAAAGCTGTGTCCCAGAGGGACATTAATTCTCAAGTACTTCCGCTCAACCATCCATTGGCAAATTGGTTTCAGTGGCTGGAGGGAGCTACCCAACAAAGGAGGAGGTACTGGCCATTGGCAGTCAGCCTGTAATGTATGGAAATGATAAGGGTTTCCAAAGGGATATGAGTGGATCATGGACAGTGTCTGCTACATATGCTAACAAATGCAAAGAGGCCATTAAAAAGAATGAGGCAAACCAAGGAGCAAATAAATATATCGTATGCTCTCACTTTTGTAATAAAAATACACATCACATAGTCCACAGTGGTTACCTCTAAAGAGAACAGAGTAAAGGAAAGGATGGATTTTTAAAATTTTATTTTATACCTTTCTGCCATTTGTTTGTTTTACAGCAAGCCTATAGAATCTTTTAAAATTAAGAAATAAGGGAAAAATGAGGAAACACATTCATGACGTAACAAGGAAAAGATGAAGAAACTGAAAAAGAGTATATAGTTAGGACCAAAAAATACATTCACTAATTCAGTCACTCAACATATTTTTATCAAATGCCTTCTATGCAGCAGGCTGCATACTAGATTAGATACTGGCTAAAGTGGCCAGTAAAGACTTTGCCAACTGATGTACTAAACTTGCTGATCCAAGAACCTCTCATGAGTTCCTGGCATTGGTGGAAAGTGTTATTTTTTTTTCCTTGAAGAAACCATCCCATTCCCAAAGCTTCTGAAGCTAAATATTCATGCTTTTGAGGGATTTCTAAAGTTGGTCCTTTTTAAAAAGGGAAAGCACAGAGCTTTGGAATACATGTGGATATGCTTTTAAAAGTTAAAAAACACTAATGCATAGTATTGGGTTAGCCAAAACCCAATAAATTGTGATTTTTTTTCATATGTATCCTGAACAGAAGTGAAGTGTTCATTGACAAATACACAGGATGGTGGCTCTTTCACCCACCTGAGAATTTTAAATGTTTTTTCTGGATACATGACTCTTGTGATAAGTGGTTATGCTATTGGGGTTAGCAAAGTCTTTTCTGGGGGAAAAAAAAAAAAAGACTGAATCTCCTTTCCCTGAAATCATATATAATACCGACTCTATGAAAAAGAATGTACATAGAGGGCCCCTTTTAGCTCCCAAACATTGACCTCCATAACTTTTGTTACTTCTTGTCTAAAGCCTTGAGAACCATTGAAGAGGTGGTATCACTGTGACTTAGGGTGAATTGCTTCAAACTATTTGTTTCCAGCTTTCTCATTTGAAAGGTGGAATAATAGTAGACAATTATAGGGATGGTAGAGGACCAGAGGTAGAAAGTGGAGAGCACAGTGCAGAGCACAGAGCAAGTGTTCCATTAGTGTTAGCTTCTGTCCTTCCCCACTGGCAAGACCTGTCTCCCCCTGCCCCTATCCTAACCTTAGTGAAAAACTGTATAAAAGTAGCTGGTGAATGAATATTGTTCTACCTCCTGATGAGATCTCTGTGTCATTGTAAGGTGACCTGCAATGATTTCCAGTCTCCCGTGTCCCCACGTTTGTGTAATCCCCGGTGAACCACAGGGAGAGACTGTGACTTGCAAAGGTCATGGGATGTCACTCCCTTGATTAGTTTACATTATATGGCAAAGTGGAGGGATTCTTAATGTAATTAAGGTCCAAAGTCAGTTGATTTTTGAGTTAATACAAAGGGAGATTATCCTCGGTGTGTCTGATTCAATCAGGTAGAAGTCCTTTAAAGAGGACCTGGGCCCTCCCTGAAGTCAAGAAACTTTCTCTCTATTGCTGGCTTTGAAGAAGTAAGCTGCCCTGTGGTGAGAGGGCCACTGGAGAGGATCTCACTGCAAAGAACTGAAGGTGGCCTCTAGGAGCCGACAGTAGCCATCAAGGAAACAGGGGCCCCAGTCCTAGAGCTGCAAAGAGATAAATTCTACCAACAACCTGAGGGAGCTTGGAAGTGGATCTTGCCCCAGTCAAGCTTTTGATGGACTGTAGCCCCCACCAACACCCAGATTTCAGCCTGGTGAGACCCTAAAGCAGAGAACCCAGCTAAGCCAGCCCTGGACTCCTGACCCACAGAGACTGTGAAATAACAACCGTGTGTTGTTTTAAGCTGCTGATTTTGTGATAACTTGTTACACAACAGTAGACCACCAATACAATCTCCCTGTAGCTCTTCTGCTTTATACTGAGATAATAAAGAGGATGGTGAGGATAATGAAGGAATGGGGGAGGGGGAGGAGGAGAAACACGAAACATTTACTAGACACTTATTATATGTCAGGCATATTAGTCATGGTCCTGAAAGGAGATAAATGGGACACTCAAGTGGTAAAATAGGGAGAATCTAACAAAAGGACTATATACAGAAGTATGCATAGGGTTAGGGTGCCCAACAAGGGATGCTGAGGCCATGAGCATCTCTAGGTGTGAAGGTCTAAGGGGAGAAAGCAGAGTTAATGGAACGTTTAGAGAGCTTAGCTACAGGACAGGGCTGCCTGACAGGAGCTGGGGATGGAGGTAGAGGTATACAGCCTCTATTGAAATGGTGGCCCACCACTGTGAAAGCCAGGGGAATAAATACCATGGGTTCTTATTCCTCTGAGTAGCTATTCTTCTACTAGTATCTCCCCTTTGGCTGAATCCAACCAGAAGCCAGAGGGCAAAGGACACTTGGTGGTACAGTCGTAGAGGTCAGTCTCTAGGGCACAGAGCAGGGATGAAGAAAGGGGTGGAGAATGCAACTGGAAGGGTTTATTATGGAGAGTAATAAACCCTCATGGATTAGCTCATTGATTTTTGGTACATGAGGACTGACGCATAGAGATGTTACATAATTTGCCCAGGGTAAGAGGATCAGTAGGTGGTAGAACTAGGCCTGGAACCTAGGCATATCTGGTCCCAGAGCCCGAACTCTTGACCACTCCAAATACAGTCCTTAGGACCCTTTGTGCCTGCTGCCTTTCTATTCTGGGCTTTCCTCTGGAGCCAGGAAGTCCCTTCCACTCTCAGCAGCAGTGCAGGCTTGAGTACCTCTTTCTTCACCGTGGCCACCTTCATTTCTTCGAAGTCAGGTACCGGCATCTTGCTTGTGGGTGGCCGGAATAGGTCCTCCACGATCAACACGTGTGACCAGATGAGGGGAGAAACAAACCTTTTCGCATGAAATTTCCAGCCTAGTTGTTCAGGACCAACAAAAACAGAAAACTCTCCAATATTTCAAGAAACATGGATCAAAACCTTTGACATTTTCTCCCAGTCATCTCCAAATTACTTCAAAGAGTAATTTGAAGGAGAGGGAGCTTCAAAGCCATCTGTGGAGACTTCCTCCTCTGAAGAGGTGATGAATTCAGCTATTTCAGGAGCAAGAATATAGATGTGATCCTGGCTCAGCTCAGAGTAGCTGCCTAGAATTCCCACCAATATCAAGAAGGAAGGAAAGGAAAGTTAAAAAGAAAACCTCTCAACATAGTTCATAAACCTGCCAAATGCTTAATTAGCTTCTTTATAGGTCCACTTACCACTTTCTTCCAGAAAGTGTCCTGGTAGGACAGCAAGGATATAGGATTTGGGGGGACAGAGGGCTTGGTTCTGGTCCCAGCTCAGCCTCGTATTAGCTGGGTGACCCTGAGCAAGTCATTCATTCAGCAAACTTTTATTGAGGGCTTTATCCTTGAGAAGTGCAAAGATGAAAGACACAGTTTCTGCCCTCAGGGAGCACACAGAAAATTGAGTAGAACATGATATATAAACAAATAACGATATCCCATTGTGATAAATGCTAAGGTAAGGTCCCACGAAGGGTGCCCGGAGAAGGGGAACCTAGCTCAGCCTGGAGGGGCTGATCTACTAAGCTCTCTGAGTTTCCATCCCTCAGCTGTGAAATAGAGAGGTTTTATGTATTTGTGAGGGGAGCTAATACGTTATTCATTCATTTAGTGCTGGGTACTGAGAGGAATGCAAAGCTGTATAAGACTCAGCTCCCACACGAAGCCCCATCAGTGACTTGCACCTGTCTCTGTGAGAGGGAAAGAAAACCAGCATGGCCCTCAAGCCCTTGCTCAGGATACTTGTGAGGAAGAGCTCTTGCCTCTCCCTGCTCCTGCCTCAGTTTCCTACACATTATGTGCTTTCTTGACTATCCATATGTTTCTGGTGTACTGTCTCTGTACATATGCTAAACTGAGAGAGGTGAGGTTTACTGGATTGGCAGACGCGGAGCTGCTTGACAAAGGGAGTCAAAACTCAGCTGGCATGAGACCCAGAACAAGGAGGACGGGAGAGAGTAGAAGGGAGGGAACTGGAAAAGCTAGAGGCAAATTAGACCAGCTCCCAGGAGAATCCAAGGAGCCTGGCCTGTGCCTTGGTGGCTCCAGAAGTTCAGGACTGATTGGCTTTTCATGAGGATGATAAAAAGCCAGCAGAACTGTTTCTTATTAGCAGCCAGATTATTTTAGCAAAAGTTCTGCCTTCTAAGGAGGTAAAAATCAAGATGTAATTAGGAAGTGAACACAGACTTCTTGAATAATTCGGGAGATGATACCGCTGTTTGCAGAGGCATATGCTTTTCTTCAAAGGCAAGTCTAAAATGGCATTTCTCATTCATTAATGCCCCTGTCATTCATTCATTAAGTGCTAGGCACTGAGAGGGATGCAAAGTTGTACAAGATTCAGTTCCTGCCTTCAGCTTTATTCTAGTGAACATTTATTGAGCACCCACTATGTGCCAGGCACTGGACTCCATCCTAGAATCAAGAATAAATAGAGCACAATTTCTTACCTCAAGGAGCTTATAGTCTAGTGGATTTGCTAATAAAATGTCTTCCCACTTAGAATATTCTAAACACTGACTTGAACAGATAGTATATATTTTTCTTTCCTGTGATTCTGTCAGTTCTTTGGCCCTTGTTGGGAGAATAAATCTTCTGGATTTATTCTAGAAGCTCACCAGTTCGGCTCTGAGCTCGCTGTTATTTGTGACTGAGAGAGAAAAAAAATGGTCTGTTCCTTATCTCTCTCCACAGGTTTAACAATGCACCCGGCTGGATCAGGAACATCCACTCTGTTCTCCAAATGAGGTGTTAAAACACGCTGAGTCATTTTTCTGGCTTTTGAAAAACCTCAGTTCAACCCTCCAATTTCCTACCTTTCTCTTCCACCTGCCTTGTTTAATAATTAGGCTATTTAATAAAAGCTTTTGATGAGGAGTGGGGGAGGAAGATGGTGATTGTTCGGGTTTACAAGTGCCTGGGGAATAGAGCAGCTACCTCTGCCAGAGTCATCATGTTCTGGGTCGTTCCCTGGACATCATGCTGAGTGAAAAGACCAGAGGCCTTTCCCACTTCAGGGCCCAGACATGGCTAAACGGGGGTCATTCTGTCTCCAAGTGCCCTGCCAAAGAATCAAGTTTGGTTCCTGTCTCCAAGACGCCTTGTTGTTCCTGCTCCTGACTTTTCATAGCATATACTTACTTGGAACTTCTACTAACAGCAGACGAGTTCAAGTACACACTGGGTTTGGAGGGTAGAGAGCAGATCAGACTGGGTGAAGGTAAGGAAAAAACTGCAGGTCAGCTTACAATGAGGCAGAAGAGTCCAGAGGCCTCACTGGAGGAACACATTTCAGTAGGAGGGCACTCAAGGCATGGATTTGAGCAAAATAAGTGACGAGTCCCTGCAGAGAGAAGGATAGAACATCATACTGAGAGGCTACATAGCTTGGGGGGAAAGAGCACTGGTTTTGGAGTGATCGAGATGTCAGTTCACATTCCAGCTCCACCATTTACTAGCCATACAATCTTAGGCAAGTCGATTAGCCTTCTCAAGCTTCAGTTTCCTCATCTATAAAATGGAACTAATAATACCTATCTTGTATAGTCATTGTGAGAACTAGGAATAAAATATATCAAGTTACTGGCATGCAATAGGCCCTCAATAGGTGGCATCTGTAATTATTTATTGAGCAATTTTAAAATACTAGGTACTAGGTACCTTATATAGTAGGTTGGGGGCATATGTGTAGGAAGTGTGGTTTGACCAGTAGGACTGACCAATGTATTATCCCAGGAGATTTTCCTTGGGTTGCCGGGCAGTGGGCTAGCTCCCTCTTTCTCCAGCATGGGGACCGGCTGTACCCAATCTCAACTTCCTGTGGGACCAGGAGACCTCAAGCTGGGCATTTCAAGCACTTCCCTAAGCAGTGGGCCCCTAAGCTCATACTGCTTAGTGTCTGAACCCCAAGATATTTACCCCCCCAGCACAGCCCCTCTCAAGCTGACCTATGAAAAGGAAGAGCAACAAGTGATTCCTCCTTAGGAGTGCTGCTCCACAGCACATCCAGCCACACCCCACCTGACCCTGCCTCTCTGCAGGATCCAGAGAGAACAGAGGGTCTGCGTACCTGCCCCTTTTATGAGTGTCATCTGCACCAGTGATGCTACTAGCACTGAGTCCTTTGCCAGAGCAGAAAGCCAGTCTCTACTCAGAAACAACAACTCTAAATGCTGTATGAAAATATTATACTATGATACAATTATTTCACATGGTCCTATTGGGGTGCAGAGGAGAGGCATCTAATCGCCTTTTGGAGAATGTGCTACTTGAGCTAACTTTGAAAGAAGAGTTGGCTGGGCAGATGTAGGGAGGGACATTCCATTCAAAGGGAATAGCAAAGCGTGGAGGTGAGAGGGGAACTCTAAGGAGTTCTGCTTGCTCAGGTACAGGAGTAGCGATGTGACAGATGATTCTGGGGAGGTAGACACGTCTTTGAGGCTTGTGCTGAGAAACTGGAATTTATTTTGGAGGTAATGGAGAGTCACAGTAGTACCTGAGGCAGATGTGCATTTTAGAGAGATCATCTTGCCAGCTATGTGAAGCATGATTTTCGAGGAGCAAGACTAGAGGCAGTTGCAACAACCCAGGGAAGAGCTGATTGCACAAACCAGGGTGGAGCAATGGGAACAGAGCAGAGAGGATTGAGAGAGAGGATTATAGTCATAACATGTTAGGACTCAAAGAGAATTTAGGAATCATTAGTTCTTTCTTTCACAGCTGAGGAAATTGAGGACTAAAGAGATTGTATAACTTCTTGCAAATTGAATCTCCTTGCACCCAAACCTCCTTTTTCTAGAGAATTTCCCAGATGGCTAGGAAGACCTGTCATGTTTTTCAGGGTCCGCTTCCCTAGGTATGGTATTCTTGGTGTTTGGAAGTGTAAGGGTGGGATTGGTGGCTGACTTCTAATGAGGATTACGTTAGAAAAGGGAAGGGAGCGGACTGTGGGAGTCTCTTTCCTTCCCCTGATGGTCTCTCAAAGCTTCCTTCATTTTAGAAGGATGTGGGGTTTATTTGCAGAACTGCAACCTCTAGTGTTGGTTTGTTTGTAGAAGGATTGACAGTGCTACTTCCTGGCAAACAAAACACACCCAATTTGTTCACACTTGTGATGAATGCATGGGAGTCACCCTACAATGTACACAAAGAAGCAGAAATTCTATCTGATGCAGTGAATGTGGGATATCAGCAAAATCTGATTGGTCGCCTGGTGTGCTCTGGTAACCAAGCTTTCAGCATCCTTTCTAGAGAGTGTCACTTGAGATGTGTATATGAAATAGTCCTGTGATATAGGTATTATTGGGCACATTTAACACAGAGGGAAGCTGAAGCCCAGAGAGCCTAAGATCATGCCTGTGGACACAAGTAAGTAAGCAGCAGAGCTGGGGTTCAAACTCACAAGTGCTCGATTTGTATTCCCTATTTTTCCCACTCCACCTGTTTACCTTCCTGGAAGTTGGTGCAGGACTTGCCATCGTTTTCTCTTTTAACCCTAATATGTGCACATCTACGGCTGTATGATCAGTTGATCAGAGAGAGGGTATGTACAGCCTTATATTTTTGATCCTCTGACTCAAGCATGGACTGAACCACCCATGGATGAGTTTGAGTTGTTCTCAGAAACAGAAGATGTCCTTCAACAACACAGCTGTCATGCTAGCCCTCTGCAACATGGGGTTTGTATAGGGCCAAGGGGACAAAACTACTGGAGTGGGGTCCTGGCCTTATCAGAGTCCTCCCTTTTAAGGCCTGTTTTCCAAATACAGTACAATCTACACCTTTAACAACAACCACTTCTCTTCCCTTAAGTGAGGGTGGGAAAAAGAAATGCTAACACCAATTAGCTTTTTTCTTAAACATACCTTGTTATAATGTTCTTTAATTATAAAATATCATATATTATAAATATTATAAATATATTGGTCTGGCCAAAAAATTCGTTCGGGTTTTTTCCATACGCTGTTATGGGAAAAAATATATAAAATTAACAACATAAAATAATAATATTCATTGTAAAATTGTATATATAAACATTTGAATATATACTCATATACATGTATCTATATATATTTGCATATGTGAGTATAGATACAACGAATAAAGCTATCTGTGTATGTACATATGTAGCCATAACCATATTTCTTTTGCATGAATGGGCTCACGATGTACAAACTATCCTGTGATTTTCTTTTTTTCAGTTCTCAAATCAACTGAATTTCTTTGTCAGATCATACTGATGGGTTTCTGTGACCCAGTGGTTGTGGGGAATGTCAGTGCCCCCACTGTTTCCTGATTGCTCCCGGTAGGTGCTCATCTTGATAAGGCCTGTATATAACCGGATCAAATAATATCATGTATCTGAGAGCACTTTACAAATGTAGGGTGCTGTACTCATATTAGTTATCAAAATACCATATGTAGTGTGAAGATACATTTATACAGGAATGGATTGGATGCCTCTCATAGTGTTCTTGTGCCGTAGCTAGGGGAGAATGTTTGCACTTTGGACCGGGAGAAGAGCAGACACTCAGGTTGATAATGTAGTTGGTCCTGCCTGCTGTCAAGTGCTCACCATGGAAGGAGTTTTTAGCCCCCTCTGTGCCTTGCTTCTGGTCGCCTCTGTCCCCCGAACCACCTGGGTGATTGATCTGAGGAAGTTTCCTAATCACATCTATTTCACCAAACAAGGCGACAGCCACAATGGGAGCAGGGATTTCTTCCAACCTCTCCTGGGAGCCCAGAATCTGAGGACGGTTGACTTGGTGGAGAACAAGGGGCACCTTTTAGCTCTTTAAAACACCCCTCAAAAAACTCCACATCCCTTTTTCGTTCAGTTTAACATTTCACTTCTCCCTGCTTCCAGCTGACAGTTGGAGAAAAACCAAATTGGTGGTTGGCTGGTTGGGTTTTTTTTAACCTAATGACAAACCTGGCTTAGAACTGCTCAACCATTCTTCAGCTCCCAATACTGTAGGTCTATAGATAAACAGGCATATATATAATCTACTTTTGTTTACTTCTCCCCAGATGGAAGTCCATTAATTTCCCAATATATTTTACAGAATGACTTGCCTGTTTCCAGCATTGGGAAGATATATTAATTCTTAGTTCTGAAATGTTTAAGTTAGAAAATAATAGGAAATAGAAGAAATAGAAGGACTGAGATGACTCATTTATCTCAGATGTTCACCCTAAACTACTTCAGAAATGCCAGCAATGAATTAAAACCAGAATTCCAGAGGAATGACCTAAATCCTACTTCACCCGAGACACTCTTTAAGTTCCTTAGCAAAAATTGCAGTTTATATCTAGAATGGAGGAGCTTGATGATGGCTTGAGTCAAGTAGCATGAACTTAGCTCCAACTGGTCTGGGGATAATGAATCAATATTTCCTCTCTATGGGCAGAGACCTCTTTAGAAGATGACAAAGGGAAGACGCAGTCAAGTATAGGACACTGATATCCTGTGATATGTTAGTGCCGAGAAGGAGAGCTGGCTTGGATAAAGAGAAAGATGTTTTCTTGCTCACTGAATCGTAAACCAAATCTGCTCCTCTGCTTGTTCCGTGGTGCTCCTCCTACTTTAATTTTTCCCTAGGCACAAATGAAATGGCCCTACAGAGATCCATCAAGTAGCTGCCCCATCTTGTCTTTGATCATGGGGTCCTCCCCACTGGCATCCGAGTTTTCTGTAAGGTGATCTGAAGGCTGGGGATCCCAGCATGCAATGGATGATAAAGACTAGGGTTGTGGTCGAGTCAAAAATCAGGGAAAAGATAAAACTCAGGTCAAGGGACAGAAAACTTCTTCGTCGAAAGATTAATAAAACTTCATATTTAACTAGCAACTGCAGGGAAGAAACTAATCTTACAACATAATAGATGTTGTTGATAATGTTAATTACCTCCTTGGAAGCCACCAAGAAGTGGCTTTTCAATTTTATGCATTTATTGTCCAAGTTGTAAATTTGGTCTTGGAATGAAAAGGTAGTAAAAGACTTGAGAAGCTTAATAAGGGAGGTTATTTACTTTGTGTATAAATGAAGAGAAGGTTTTGAGTGAATAAAGATTAAGAGACAGAGAGAGAGAGAGACTGACTAACCCTAACCCCGGGCTGGTACCTTAGGGTGTTGGTGAAGGTGGTCTCAGAGGCAGCACTGGCTCTCAGTCTTGTGTATGCAGGACCTCCATTTTATCAGTCCACTTGGCAGTGAGCAGGCTCTAGTAGGGTTGACAGAAAAAATACAGGGCACTCAGTTAAATTTGATAGATAACAATGAATATTTTTTTAGTATAAGTATGTCCCCTGCAATATTTGTATATTTATTTGCTAAATCTGGCCAGCCAATCTAGGAGGCTTCCATTAATTAACTCACCAGAGACTTATTTATAAGTCAGAATGCCAGTGTGTGGATTTTCAGGGCAGGGTACACCTTTCCACATATCAGAGTCCTTGTGCCTACTATCTGTACCACTGTCCTTTAGGTGTTTGGAAAACCAAGTTTGTCATGGTTGGTGAATCCCACCTTGTAGTAAAGCGGTAAAGCAGGCTCATGGGCTATGCATCCAGGCTGCAGTAGAACATGGGAACCCTGGGTGTTTGACTACAGGGACACCACCCAGAAGCTGGAATAGCAATCCAGTCAGACGCAATGTCTCTCTCTCCCCCCAACAGTGTTGCAATAATGTTGGGCTTAAACTCTCCTTTTTCAATATTTATTTTTCAAAAATTTTTTACAAGTCACCAAAATCTTACTCCTCATCATAGACATGCTGCCATTTCCAAGATATCTGCTGATTCTGCTGATTAAATCAATTTATATTTTGAGGGAGTCATACTAGATGTCTTTTGCGGTTTAGGAAACTTGATAGTCTTAACTAGTAGATGTTAATTTTACTAGCTAGTTTCAGGTGCATACATATGTGTCTTTGATCTTCTAAAACAGAATAGTTTTCATCTCAGACTCCCATTCTGTGCGATGCAGAAAAATTAATCTAGTAACTACCAAGGAGATTAATTCACACTCACATTCTCTCCCTTGCTCTACTTTAGATGGAATCTCAGGGGGATTAGAGTGAGAGAGGGGGGACCATGTAACACCATGTGCTCTGTGTTGGTACCTCCCAAGATGAGTAGCTGCCCCATCTTGTCTTTGATCATGGGATCCTCCTCACTGGCGTCCAGAGTTATCCTCAAAGGTGGCTGCATGGCCATCTGGTTTGCTCAGCTCATTCTGCCATCCATGGTTGTTCCTCCATGGTGTGACTCCTTCGGGCTGCTGGCTGTCACTCTCAGCTAACTTCTCAGAATATGAGTAGGGTTCAGCTCCTCTCCCACACCTCTTTGGGGCCACAGGAAACAAGGCTGTCACTGAGTTCTCTTTCTCTATCACTTGTAAAGTCACCTCTTCTCTGTTGACCCCATATCAATGTGGCATAAGCACATCTTTGGGGTTAGCTGCCCTCCCTAGATAGGAAGTAGACACAAGCCTCCTCCATTCTCAGTTTCCTCAAAGCTCATCTGGTGTTCTACCCCCAACCACATTTCCCTCTCTTCTGAGGGGATTCACCCTGGGAAAATGACAGGGGGCTGGGGCCTCTCTTGGAGACCACGCATCCCTACTGTCCAGGTGACCCTACTGGACTGCCTGAGGGCTGGTTATCTTGGACGGTTCTTTTGGATCAGTCTTATTTGTCTACTGGTTAGGCTCAAATAGTTGTTGAAAGCTCAGAAAGTCCTTTCTCCCAAGTCTAGGTTTTGTGTTCAGTACTCTAATTTGAATATCAAAAGTTAAGCACTGACTTTCTTGGCATTCCAGCTGTAGCAGCATCACTTTTCCCTAGTACAGGGCATGCCTTGGATGGTACAGTGGGAGAAGACAGTGAAGTGTGCAGTGTTGATGGGTGCAAGGAAGACCTAGTTAATGTCTCAAAATGTCCTTCTGCTGCACTGGCAGTGGACCTGTCACTGTGCTCTGTGCCTTAGACCCACGTAATCCTCAGAACAATCCCCCAAACTATAATCATTCTCATTTCCAGATGAAGAAAGGAAAGGTTGAAGAGAGGATAGGTAACTTGTTCAAAGATTCCAGTTATAAGTGATGGAGAAAGAATTGAACTTAGGGTAATCTAATTTCAAAGCCTTCGTTTAAAATCCTAACAATGGTCTCTTTACCTTGGTGAACCACTGACTCTCCAGGAGTTTGTTAAAAACAATTTTGATAAAGACCCAGTGCAGGAGATCCTGATCCAATTGATCTGCGATGGGGCCTGGTCGTCGTATTTTGAACTGTCTCTGTAGGTAATTCAGACGCACACCAAGTTTGAGAGCCGGCTGTGTCACTTGTTAACTGTGTGATTTGGGACAAATTACTTCACCTCCCAGGGCCTCAGTTTCCTCATTTGTTAAATTGGGGATGATGACACCCCCTACCTTTGAGTTACTGTGGGAATTAAATGAGTTTAAAATAAAAGCACTAGGAAGACTGCATGGTACGTAGTAAGTGATTGATAAGCATTAAAGATGATGACTTTCGCTGCCTCTTGGCAGCAGCTTACTTACAAAACATTTTTTAGGAGCTCTATTTCCTGGACAGATTACATAAAAGAGTAATTGCCTGCATTTACATAGATTTTTAATAGTTTGTGTCTCAGAAAGTGATTTTTTTTTTTAGCCTCTTTTCCCAAATCTCGGTTTATGCCAAATTTGGATCCCATGGTCTCTTGTCATCCTAACCATCTGGAGGCCATATTTTGAAGGTAAGTTGAAATTAAGCCACGGATGTAATGACGATGGCAGGTCAAAGAGAAATAGATCTATGAATCTTGACCTCGGTTGTGACTTAGAAATACAGAGAGAGCTTTAGACAATACCCAAGTCATAGCCTAGATCAGTTAATATCAGAATCTTTGGGAATAGGGCCCAGCCATCAGTATATTTTAATCTCCAGGTGATCCAATGTGTGGCCATTGGGCCCCACCCTAGCTCTACTGAGTAGAAACTCTGGTGGTGGGACCCAGTAATCTGTGTTCTAATAAGCCTTCTGCAAACCTCAGGACCTTTGATGTGAACCATTTCATTATCCTCCGCATGTCCAGGTCTCTGTTTCCACTTCTCTGTCCAGTAGGGTGTGACGTAGAAGCAAGAGAGAAGATGTGTTAACTCAGTTCCCTTAAGAAGGTGCAAGCAGGTCAGTACTGCCCTAGCCAGGCCTGCCCTAGTATGGGACAATGAGGGTCCTTCAGCCTAAATGCCTGTATCTCAAGGGGAAGATGATCCAATTAAGAGAGGCCCCACTTTCTCAGAATGGAGACCATGTCAATATTTGCCTAAAATACCCCTTTTTTCCAATCCTAACTCTGCCCTGGAAGCTTCGCGGAGGCCAATAACACGTAAACAAGTTCCACACCAACCCATCTGCTTCCCATTTCCTGCGGAATGCTAAAACGAGTCTTTTAAGGTTGCTTACAATATGTCCCTCTCCTCCTGCCCTGCCCCTGGGGCGCTAGCTCTGCGTCCTCAGACCACCTCAGCCCCTGCCTCCTCCTCCACCCAGGGCCCGTCTGGTCTGCGCAGACTTGGCTTCACACAACTCTCACAGTTATTCCTGGCATTTGCTTTTTTGGCTTAGGGCACAGCCAATGATATCTTTTTCTTCCTCTGCTTAAAGCACTGTCTTCAGTCTCCTCCTTTGTCCCTTTCTCCTCTGGCAAGTGTAATGCTATTGACAATTGAAAGTGGCCTGGTTCCCTGGAGTCTGGTAAATGGCCCTGCTGCTAGAATTAGTGTGAGAACCGTGGGCAGAAGTGAGAGCTGGGCTAACAGGACCTGCTCTCCCGGGGCTCCAACGCCCCTCTTGGGACCTCCCCAGCGTACTTGGGAGGTTGGAGTACCGGGGGGGGGGGGGGGGTTGGGGTGGGACCTGGAGTAAGTCTGAATTTCCTTCCTAAATTTGAGCAGTGACTCCATGTGACCTTAAACCACTTGTGGCTTTGCTGTCTTCTGTTTAGCTTCTCTTAAGGAGACCTTTGCCATCAATTCATGAGAGTGAGGCCCTATTCAGTTGCATACCTTATTTTACTGCACTTTGCTTTATTTCACTTCCAAGATATTGCTTTTTTTTTTTTTTTCCCACAAATTGAAGCTTTGTGGCAACCCCATATCCAGCAGTTCTGTCGGTGCCATTTTCCCAACAGCACTTGCTCACATCGTGTTTCTGTGTCACATTATGGTAATTCTCACAATATTTCAACCTTTTCATTATTATTATAGTTGTTTTGGTGATCTGTGATCTTTGATGTTACTATTGTAATTGTTTTGTGGTGCTATGAACTGTGCCCATATACGATGGTGAACTTAATCAATAAATGTGTGTGTTGTGACTGCTCCACCAACCAGCCTTTCCCCATCTCTCTCCGTCTCCTCGGGCTTCCCTATTCCCTGAGACACAACAGTATTGAAATTAGGCCAGTCAATAACCCTACAATGGCATCTAAGTGTTCAGGTGAAAGGAAGAGTCCTACGTCTCTCAATTTAAATCAAAGCTGGAAATGATTAAGCTTAGTGAGGAAGGCATGTTGAAAGCCGAGATAGGCTGAAAGCTAGCCCTCTTGCGCCCAACAGTCAGCCGACGTGTGAGCGCAAAGGAAAAGTTCTTGCAGGAAATGAAAAGTGCTACTCCAGTAAACACATGAATGATAAGAAAGCAAAACAGCCTTATTCCTGATATGGAGAAAGTTTTAGTGGTCTGGAGAGAAGATCAAACCAGCCACATCATTCCCTTAAGCCAAAGCCTAATCCAGAGCAAGGCCCTAACTCTCTTCAATTCGAGGAAGGCTGAGAGAAGGAACCTGCAGAAGAAAAGTGTGAAGCTAGCAGAGGTTGGGTCATGAGGTTTAAGTAAAGAAGCCGTTACCATAACATAAAAGTACAAAGTGAAGCAGTGTGTGCTGGTGTAGAAGCTGCAGCAAATTATCCAGGAGATCTAGCTAAGATCATTAATAAATGTGGCTACACTAAACACAGATTTTCAGTGTAGACAAGACAGCCTTGTCTTGGAAGAAGATGCCACCTAGGACTTCGTAGCTGAAGAGGAGAAGTCAATGCCTGGCTTCAAAGCTTCAAAGGACAGGCTGACTCTCTTGTGAGGGGCTAATGAAGCTGGGGACTTTCAGTTGAAGCCAGTGCTCATTTAACATTCCAAAAATCTTAGGGCCCTTAAGAATTATGCTAAATCTACTCTGCCTGTGCTCTGTAAGAACAAAAAAGCCTGGATGACAGCATGTCTGTTTGTAACATGGTTTACTGGATATTTTAAGCCCACTGTTGAGATCTATTGCTTAGAGAAAAGATTCTTTTCAAAATATTACCACTTATTGACGATATACCTGGTCACCCAAGAGCTCTGATGGAGATGTACAATGAGATGAACGTTGTTTTCATGCCTCCTAACACAACATCCATTGTGCAGCCCATGGATCAAGGAGTCATTTTGATTTTCAAGTCTTATTATTTAAGAAATAAATTTCATAAGGCTATAGCTGCCATAGACAGTGATTCCTCTGATGGATCTGGGCAAAGTAAATTGAAAACCTTCTGTAAATGATTCACCTTTCTAGAGGCCATTAACAAGATTCATGATTCATGGGAAGCGGTCAAAATACCAACATTAACAGGAGTTTGGAAGAAATTGATTCCAACCCTCATGGATGCCTTTGAGCAGTTCAAGACTTCAGTGGAGGAAGTCCCTGCAGATGTGGTGGAAATAGCAGGAGAACTAGAATTAGAAGTGGAGCCTGAAGATGTGACTGAATTGCTGCAATCTCATGATAAAACTTGAACGGATGAGGAGTTGCTTCTTATTGATGAGAAAATAAAGTGGTTTCTTGAGATGGAATCTACTCCTGGTGAAGATGCTGTGAAGATTGTGGAAATGACAACAAAGGATTTAGAATATTACATAAACTTAGCTCATAAAGCAGAGGCAGGTTTTGAGAAGACTGACTAATTTTGAAAGAAGTTCTACTGTTGGTTCAATGCTACCAAGCAGCATTGCATGCTACAGAGAAATTGCTCATTTAAGAAAGAGCCAAATTATGTGGCAGACTTCATTGTTGTCTTATTTTAGGAAATAGCCACAGCCACCCCAAGCTTCAGCAACCACCACTCTGATCAGTCAGTGGCCATCAACATTGAGTCAAGATCCTTCACCAGCAAAACGATTACAACTCACTGAAGGTTCAGATGATGGTTAGTATTTTTTAGCAATAAAGTGTATTTTAATTAAAGTATGTACATTGTTTTTTTAGATGTAATGCTATTGCACACTTATTAGACTGCAGTGTGGTGTAAATATAACTTTTATATGTACTGGGAAACCAAAACATTTGTGTCTTGCTTTACTGCAGTGGTCTGGAACTGAACCCACAATATCTCTAACATATACCTGTACTGTTAGAATGTGAACAAACTTGGAAAGACCACAGTTCCAGGGGACACTGTGGAGTAGGAAATGTGCTCCTGTATTCTCCTTTCAGTTTCAGAGAGATGCTTCTCTCCTCTTCCTCAAGGACTTAATTTGGACCCTATTCCAAGGGCAAACCCCAAGCCCTCTCCTAAATGTGCTGTCCTATCCTGTACTTCATCTTCTCATCATCCTGCCAAGACCAGGTTAGAAAAATGATAACTCTCATTATCCTAATATATTTTTTCTCCAAATCTGTCAACAGCATAAACTTTGGAATGCCCTCTTTATACCAGACATTGTGCTTTAAGACTCAGCTCTGGCCCTTAAGAAGCTTGAAGAGACAGGACATGTGCACATGCAAAGGTAATAGCTTCGGACCATGTCAGGTGAATCAAACAGATAACAAAGCTTAAAGGATTATGCAATTATTCAATAAATATATATTAAGTGCTTATTATACGCTATGTTACATGCTAAACCAGTGAAAAAACAGATAAAACCCCTGGCTTCATGGATCTTAGATTCTAATGAGACAAGACAGAGTGTTAACAAATAAATATATAATACATCAACTTGTGACAAGTGCTTCGAAGGAAAATGAAGCAGAGTAAGGTGAATTTTTTTAGATAGGAGGTCAGGGAATGCCTCCCAGATAAGGTGCCATTTGAGTCAAAACCTGAAGAAAGAGGGAGAGCAAGACATCAGAATATCTGGAAGAATTTTCCAAGCAAGCAGAATAGCAGGTGCAAAGGCCCTGAGGCGGGAGTGTGCTTGGTGGGTTCTAAGAAGGACAAGTAGGCCAGTGTGGCTGGAGGGCAGTGAGTGAGAGGGGATGGGCAAGATATAAGGTTAGAGAAGGGACAAGCGTAGATCACCAATGTTCTGGAGGCCCTGGGAAGAATTTTGGATTTTATTCTGAAGCCATTAGAGGGTTTTGAGCAGAGCAGTGACATGATCTGAGTTATACATTGAAAGGATCATTCTGTGTGAGGGTAGAGGCCTAATCCAGGGGTGAAATGATGATGGCTTGTACCAAAGTGATGGGACTGAGGTTGGTGATATGAGGTTTAATTCTGAATATATTTTGAAGGTAGACAAAATAGCTAAGGTATGGGGTTATACACAGAGAAATTAGGAATGATACCAAAGTTTTTGACCTGAACTGAAGGTTTTACATTCATAGGAGAGAGTGACTGCTTCTGGCTCAGCTAATCAGAGTAGGATTAATGAAAGACCTAAGATTTGAGTTGCACTTGAAAAAACTAGTAGGGTTTTGTGGCTTGTAGAAATTCTCAGTGGCTTATTCTGAGACCATTTTTTCTTCCTAGACTCCATCACACCACCCCAAACCCACTCCTTTGTTAAATTTTAATACCTCTACTACAGGAGACAAGGGACTCACCCAGCCCAAGAGAGGCAGATCTTGGTTCTTTAAGCCAGTCTTGGAAATTCCTTGCTCTTGCCAGTAACTGGTTTAGAAATGGGCTGGTTTAGGAATGGGCATGCCCTACAATTCTGGGCAATGGAACATAAAAGGGAACTCTGAAGAAGGGACTTCTGGGAAATTTTCTGAGTCTGAGATGCTCTGGATTTGAGATGTTGTCGTGTAAGGACATGGTACTCAAGCTGCCGTTGTCATCTTGCAAACATAAAGGGGGAAGATGAGGTCAACAGCCACATTTTGAGGGTGGCAGAGGAAAAAGTTTGGAAAAAGCATGGTTCTTTGAGAACATCGTTGAGTCACTGAGTTACCCAACCTTGGAATTGCACCACTTCTGGACTTCTTATTATGTGAGATTAAAAAAACAAAAAACAAAAATACCCTCCTTATCATCAAATGCTTTTTAAAAAATATTTATTTATTTTATTTATTTATTTTTTGGCTGCATCAGGTCTTAGTTGTGGCACGTGGGATCTTCATTGAGGCATGCGGGATCTTTTTTTTTTCGTTGTGGCGCAGGCTTCTCTCTAGCTGTGGTGCGCGGGCTCCAGGGTGCGTGGGCTCTGTAGTTTGCAGCATGCAAGCTCAGTAGTTGTGACGCGTGGGCTTAGTTGCCCCACAGCATGTGGGATCTTAGTTCCCCGACCAGGGATTGAACCCGCGTCCCCTGCATTGGAAGGCAGATTCTTTACCACTGGACCACCAGGGAAGTCCCTCATCAAATGCTTTTGAGTTGGGTAGTTTTTGCTTGAAGCGGAAAGCAAATCATTTTAGATGAGGAATAAAGACTTTAGGTAGGAAGACATAGCAAAAGCAAAGATACTTTGAGGCAAGATTTCCTTTGAGACAAGAGAAATCAAAGCACATTTTGGAAGGAGTAGGTGGAGTAATTTGGCATTCATTCATAGACTTGTTCAACAAATATTTGTGGAGCCCCTACTATGCACCAGATGCTGTTCTAAGATGGGGGATGCTGCAGTGAACAGGATAGACAGGATCCCTCTTCTCATGGAGTTTATTACCTTGTGAAGGAAAGACAGGTGGTAACAAAGGAAACACAATACGAATAATTTCAGGAAGTTGTAAGTATGATAAAGGAAATAAGATACACTGATGTGCTAGAAAGGGACTAGAGAGGCTTCCTGAGGCTGGGAATGGTACATTCAGGAGACTTAAAGAGGGAAAGGAGTCAGTCAGGTTGACAAAGTGAAATGAGGCTGGTGTGGCTGGAGCCTAGGGAGAGAAAGGAGAAGGAAGAGGCCAGAGAGGGAAGCAAGGCCAGGTCCTTTGGTTTTGGGGCCAAGGCAGGCATGCAGATTTTATTCTAACTCACAAGGGAAGTAACTGGAGGATGTTTAGCAGGGGCGTGATATGACCTTTTTATCTTTGTAGATCTTTCTGGTGACATCATGGATGGACCCAAGTGGAGGGATGTGGGAGACAGAGAGATATAAGTCTGGGAAAGCAGTCACTGCCAGGTAGCTTCCTTCCATTTCAACAACCCAACCCAACATTGTGGCTCAATGGAGAATTTCAGGCATGGGAGCAAGGGCATTGGGGCAAAAATTATGGCAGAGACCCTTTCCTCTGTTGGGCCATCCATTTATCCTTCCTCTTCCTTTTTCTAGAAAACAAGTCAGCCTTGCCACAGGACTAGATACAAAGAACCATGTTGATTAGAAATAAAGGTGATTACCTAAGATGCTGGTCACATTACGTTACAGAAATGCTAGGACAGTGCTGTCTAAAAGAAATAGCATGTGAGCCACATAGGTAGTTTAACATTTTCTCTTAGCCATATTAAAAAAGTAAAAGAAAGTAAAGATAAGAAATTAATTTTAATAGTATATTTTATTTAAGCCAAATATCCAAACATTATCATTTCAATATATAATCAATATAAAAATTATTAGTGATCTATTTTTCTCTCTTTTTTCTTCCCCCTAAGTCTGAAATTTGGTGTGTATTTTACACTTATAGCACATCTCAGTTTGGACTAGCAACATTTCAAGTGCTCAGTAACCACATGTGGCTAGTGGTTACTGTACTGAAAAGCACAGGCATAGGAATATGGCCTGGGAAGGCTCCGTACAGGGAGACCATGTCAGGATGGAACCCTGGACTTTGGCAATGGCTTCATGATTCTGCTGCTCTGCTCTGGATCCATTCTCTAAAAGAGATGTATTAGGTCAAAGGACATGAACATTTTTAGGACTCTTGATTATTTTCCTTATTGAGTACATCTATTTATGATACTACCCACCATGAATACAGGTGCCAATATCACCAGCTCCTGATTTAGAAGTTTGCATTTTAATTTGGGGGGGGTGGTTAAGTTTAAATTTAATTTAGTGAAAGAAATACCATGCTTCTTTTAATCTGCTTCTCTTTGATAACTAGTAAAATTGAATATTTTTTTACATATTCTTTTGTGAATTGTTTTGTTACAAATCTTTGTTCTGTTATCAGCTAAAGTCTTAATGAAATTTTTGAGTGGGTCAGAATGCTTGCTCAAGTCAGCCTGACGATCATATTTTGTCTCCTTAGATTGGCCTCAGGGGCAGCCAGATTATCAGGCAGTGCTTAGGAAGCATGAAATCAGACCAAGGAAGGAGCTGATCTCAAGTGTTTCTCAGCTAAGTCAGATCACAGCCCTCTATGGCTGGAAGTGTATGTGGGAGTCTGCTTAGTAAAGAGATTCCTTCCCCTTAGCTGTGTTTAGGGGGAACTGGTGTGCTTGCTTGGCTGACTAATTCCCTTGTATGTACTGGATCTTTTTTCAACTTATGTGTAAGTTTCTGTGTTCTGCACTACTGTTGCATTCTTTCCGTGCTCCCCTGAAATTACTCCCGGAGCATCTGGGCTGGAATGCTGGCTCTTCTCAACCTTTCAGTCACAAATTTACAACCTCTAGATTTACCTCTGTATATAACCAGTCACGTTTGTGATGGTGGAAATCTTACCAATTTAATATTGAAATCAACTTTATTTCCAGATTCTTGGGTAACATCTTGTTGTGATCTTTAAGAACTGACAACAGCTTCTACAAAATCACCATTGAATATGATGTCCAATATTAGGCAGTCTTTCTTATGTGAAGAAGACTCATTCTATCTCTAGTAACATTTTTTTTTTTTTTTGGCTGTACCACATGGCATGCAGGATCTTAGTTCCCTGACCAGGGATCGAACCCGTGCCCCGTGTGGTGGAAGTGCACAGTCCTAGCCACTGGACCACCAGGGAATTCCTCTATTAACATTTTAAAATGAATGAATATGGAAAATTAAATACCCTTTTGCATTTATAAAAATAATTTAAAATTTTCTAGTTTAATATCTTATGATATTCTTCAATTAAGGTATTTTTTATCATTGAGATTGACTCCTCCTTTTATTAATGAATCATTTTGAAAAGCTAATATATACACATGGCATAACATTCAGAAGGTACAAAAAGCTATATAATGAAAGTAGTCTTCTTTCCTCCTCTGACTTCTAGCCACTTAACTTCCCTCTTGAGGGCAACTGATGTTATCAGTTTCTTGTTTATCATTCCAGACATGGTTTTTGCATTTTCAAATATCCAACACACACACACACACAAATAGTAATGTACCATTCTGTATTATTCTATCCTGCATATTGCTTTTCTCACTTATCAATATTTATTTGATGTATTTTCATGTCAGTACATACACAATTGTTTCCTTCTTTTTAATGGCTGCATATAATTCAATATGAATGTAATGTGATTTATTAATTGGTTTCCTACTGCTGGTCAACTGGCTAGTTTTCAGCCAATTTGCATTTACAAACAATGCTGTAACTAGTATCATTGTGCATGTTATTTTGCTCACATGGAAGTGTGTCTATAGGATGAATGCCTAGAAGTAGAGTTGTTGGGTCAAGTGCATTTTTAGTTTTGACAGTTATGGCCAAATTGCCTTCCATAGATTTATACTGTTTATAATCAGCAACAAATAGGTGTGCTGGTTTCCCCTTGGCAATATTGGATATTATCAAGCTTTTTGATCTTTGTCAATAGGGAGATGAAAAATGACATCTCATTGTAGCTTTAAAGTGCATTTCTCTTTAAAAGTGAGGTTGAGTTTTTCATATGTTTAACAGTCACTTGTGTTTCATTTTGAAGCTGAAGTTTGTAGCATAGTATGATCTGGCCTTTGCATCCCAAATCCTGCCTTGCAGAACCCAGAACATGTCTTTTATATCTCCACAGCTTTTGCATCAGTTTAGGTTCATTTTGACTGCAAGTAACATAAAACCCTGACTCAACTGACTTTAAAAATAAGGGAAATCTTTTATCTTACATGACATCATGTCCTGGGATAGAGTAGCTTTAGGATTGGTTAGTTCAGCTACTCACCAAGGTCACCGAGGTCCCTGGTCTTTCTGTCCTTCTGATTGCCGCCCTATTCATGGTCACTACATGGCTGCATTACAGTCAGGCATCCCATAGAGACAATGCAGCAACCAGTAGAATATGAGGGATGTTTCTTACCATGAGTCTCTTTTTAAGAACAAGGAAACTTTTCCTCAAGTCCCCTTTCAGAAGATATGCCCTTGAATCTCATTAGCCAGATCTGAGTTTTATGCCCATTCCTAAACCAATAACTGGCACGGAGACTGGGACCATCACAACTGGTTCATGTTAGTCAGGATTTTCCCCTGAATTATATGGAGTAGCAGGGGACACTCCCCTGCCCTCCAAAAGTAACTGGGGCATGACCAACAAGAAACATGTGGATCGGCTGTAGGGGGACAATCAACTGTGGCTGCCACAACTCTGCACATGTTATTCTCTTTGCCTGATACAGCACTCCTTTATTTACCCTCCCATCTAACTACTATTCATCTTTCCAGTATAGGCTTGGGGTTGGCTCTGAGGAAACTGACTTTGTTTCCTCTAGGAAACTGACTTTGTTTCCTCCATTCCCATGCAGCCTGTGCCACCCTCTTCACACTGCATTCTAAAGCTGCTTTTGCCTCCCAGTCTCCCACCACATCCCAGATCCGTGAGGGCAGGGGCTGGCTCTGATTTGTTTCTGTATCTCTGGCCCCTAGGACATTGCACAGTACAGAACAGACACTTAACTCATGCTTGTTGAATGATGTATCTGCTAGTATTTTATTTAGAGTTTCAAGTCTAGATTCACAACAGAAATCAACTTAGAGTTTTGTGTTTGTGAATGATTTGCTTGTTGAAATTTGGAATTAGGATTATCTTTTCCACATACAGCAAACTGGAGAGTTTACAGAACAAATTGTTTAACTTGTGGATTATTGGTTCCTTAAAAGTCCAGAAGTTCAACAAATATTTCCTGAACACATATTATGTGTTGGGCACTGTCCCAGTTGGCTCTTTATACAAGAGTAGTACGAGGGCTTGTCTTTGAATGTGAGTTTATGCTTTAAGGCAGCATTTTTCAAACTGCAGGTCAAGGTCTCTTTCTGGGCAATGAAATCAATTTTGTGGGTCAAAACCATTATTAAAATGAAAAAAAGATTAGAATAAAATATATCCAAGTGTATCCTCTTGGTAAAACTTTTGGTTTATATTTACATTTATGTTTATATTTATATTTATATGATGTCCTGGGTCAAGATAATAAAATGTGTCTTTTACTATGGGTGATGGTCAAAAAAGTTTAAAGCCAGAGAGATTGGTTCAAGATGGCAGAGTAGAAGGACGTGTGCTCACTCCCACTTGAGAGAGCACCAGAATCACAACTAACTACTGAACAATCATTGACAGGAAGACACTGGAACTCACCAAAAAAGATACCCCACATCCAAAGACAAAGGAGAAGCCACAATGAGATGGTAGGAGGGGCACAATCACAATAAAATCAAATCCCACAACTGCTGGGTGGGTGACTCACAAACTGGAGAACACTTATACCACAGAAGTCCACCCACTGGAGTGAAGGTGCTGAGCCCCACGTCAGGCTTCCCAACCTGGGGGTCTGGCAATGGGAGGAGGAATTCCTAGAGAATCAGACTTTGAAGGCTAGCGGGATTTGATTGCAGGACTTCAACAGGACTGGGGGAAACAGAGACTCCACTCTTGGAGGGCACACACAAAGTCGTGTGCACATCAGGACTCAGGGGAAGGAGCAGTGACCCCATAGGAGACTGAACCAGACCTACCTGCTAGTGTTGGAGGGTCTCCTGCAGAGGTGGGGGGGTGGCTGTGGCTCACCGTGGGGACAAGGACACTGGCAGCAGAAGTTCTGGGAAGTACTCCTTAGCGTAAGCCCTCCCAGAGTCCGCCATTAGCCCCACCAAAGAGCCGGGTAGGCTCCAGTGTTGGGTCTCCTCAGGCCAAACAACCAACAGGCAGGGAACCCAGCCCCACCCATCATCAGACAAGCAGATTAAAGTTTTACTGAGCTCTGCCCACCAGAGCAACAACCAGCTCTACGCACCACCCGTCCCTCCCATCAGGAAACTTGCACAAGCCTCTTAGATAGCCTCATCCACCAGAGGGCAGACAGCAGAAGCAAGAAGAACTACAGTCCTGCAGCCTGTGGAACAAAAACCACATTCACAGAAAGATAGACAAGATGAAAAGGCAGAGAGCTATGTACCAGATGAAGGAACAAGATAAGACCCCAGAAAAACAACTAAATGAAGTGGAGATAGGCAACCTTCCAGAAAAAGAATTCAGAATAATGATAGTGAAGATGATCCAGGACCTCGGAAAAAGAATGGAGGCAAAGATCGAGAAGATGCAAGAAATGTTTAACAGAGACACTGTAAGGAATCAATAGCAGAATAACTGAGACAGAAGAACGGATAAGTGACCTGGAAGACAGAATGGTGGAATTCACTGCTGCGGAACAGAATAAAGAAAAAAGAATGAAAAGAAATGAAGACAGCCTAAGAGACCACTGGGACAACATTAAACACAACAACATTCGCATTATAGGGGTCCCAGAAGGAGAAGAGAGAGAGGAAGGACCCGAGAAAATATTTGAAGAGATTATAGTCAAAAACTTCCCAAACATCGGAAAGGAAATATCCACCCAAGTCCAGGAAGCGCAGAGAGTCCCAGGCAGGATAAACCCAAGGAGAAACACACCGAGACACATAGTAATGAAATTGACAAAAATTAAAGACAAAGAAGAATTATTGAAAGCAACAAGGGAAAAATGACAAAAAACATACAAGTTAACATAAAGTTAACAGCTGATTTCTCAGCAGAAACTCTACAAGCCAGAAAGGAGTGGCATGATATATTTAAAGTGATGAAAGGGAAGAACCTACAACCAAGATTACTCCACCTGGCAAGGATCTCATTCAGATCCAACAGAGAAATCAAAAGCTTTACAGACAAGCAAAAGCTAAGAGAATTCAGCACCACCAAACCAGCTCTACAACAAATGCTAAAGGAACTTCTCTAAGTGGGAAACACAAGAGAAGAAAAGGACCTACAAAAACAAACCCAAAACAATTAAGAAAATGGTCATAGGAACATACATATCGATAATTACCTTAAACGTGAATGGATTAAATGCTCCAACCAAAAGACACAGCCTCGCTTAATGGATACAAAAACAAGACTCATATATATGCTATCTACAAGAGACCCACTTCAGACCTAGGGACACATAGAGACTGAAAGTGAGGGGATGGAAAAAGATATTCCATGCAAATGGAAATCAAAAGAAATCTAGAGTAACAATACTCATATCAGATAAAATAGACTTTAAATAAAGAATGTTAGAAGAGACAAGGAAGGACACTACATAATGATCAAGGGAATCAATCCAAGAAGAAGATATAACAATTATATATGCACCCAACATAGGAGCAGCTCAATACATAAGGCAACTGCTAACAGCTATAAAAGAAGAAATTGACAGCAGCACAATAATACTGGGGGACTTTAACACCTCACTTACACCAATGGACAGATCATCCAAAATGAAAATAAATAAGGAAACAGAAGCTTTAAATGACACAATAGACCAGATACATTTAATTGATATTTATAGGACATTTCATCCAAAAACAGCAGATTACACTTTCTTCTCAAGTGCACATGGAACATTCTCCAGGATAGATCACATCTAGGGTCACAAATGAAGCCTCAGTAAATTTAAGAAAATTGAAATCATATCAAGCATCTTTTCTGACCACAACGCTTTGCGATTAGAAATCAATTACAGGGGAAAAAAAACAAACACATGGAAGCTAAACAATGCATTACTAAATAACCAAGAGATCACTGAAGAAATCAAAGAGGAAATCAAAAAATACCTAGAGACAAATGACAATGAAAACACGACGACCCAAAACCTATGGGATGCAGCAAAAGCAGTTCTAAGAAGGAAGTTTATAGCAATACAAGCCTACCTCAAGAAACAAGAAAAATCTCAAACAATCTCACCTTACACCTAAAGGAACTAGAGAAAGAAGAACAAACAAAACTCAAAGTTAGAAGATGGAAAGAAATCATAAAGATCAGAGGGGAAATAAATGAAATAGAAACAAAGAAAACAATAGCAAAGATCAATAAAACTAAAAGCTGGTTCTTTGAGAAGATTTACAAAATTGATAAACCATTAGCCAGACTCATCAAGAAAAAGAGGGAGAGGACTCAAATCAATAAAATTAGAAATGAAAACGGAGAAGTTACAACAGACACTGCAGAAATACAAAGCATCCTAAGAGACTACTACAAGCAAATCTATGCCAATAAAATGGACAACCTGGAAGAAATGGACAAATTCTTAGAAAGGTATAACCTTCCAAGACTGAACCAGGAAGAAACAGAAAATATGAACAGACCAATCACAAGTAATGAAATTGAAACTGTGATTAAAAATCTTCCAACAAACAAAAGTCTAGGACCAGATGGCTTCACAGGTGAATTCTGTCAAACATTTAGAGAAGAGCTAACACCCATCCTTCTCAAACTCTTCCAAAAAATTGCAGAGGAAGGAACACTCCCAAACTCATTCTATGAGGCCACCATCACCCTGAAACCAAAACCAGACAAAGATACTACAAAAAAAGAAAATTACAGACCAATATCACTGATGAATATAGATGCAAAAATCCTCAACAAAATACTAGCAAACAGAATGCAACAACACATTAAAGGATCATACACCATGATCAAGTGAGATTTACTCCAGGAATGCAAGTATTCTGCAATATATGCAAATCAATCAATGTGATACACCATATTAACAAACTGAAGAAGAAAAACCATATGATCATCTCAATAGATGCAGAAAAAGCTTTTGACAAAATCCAACACCCATTTATGATAAAAACTCTCCAGAAAGTGGGCATAGAGGGAACCTACCCCAACATAATAAAGGCCATATATGACAAAACCACAGCAAACATCATCCTCAATGGTGAAAAACTGAAAGCATTTCCTGTAAGATCAGGAACACGACAAGGATGTCTACTCTTGTCACTATTATTCAGCATAGTTTTGGAAGTCCTAGCCCCGGCAATCAGAGAAGAAAAAGAAATAAAAGGAATGCAAATTGGAAAAGAAGAAGTAAAACTGTCACTGTTTGCAGATGACATGATACTATACATAGAGAATCCTAAAGATGCCACCAGAAAACTTCTAGAGCTCATCAATGAATTTGGTAAAGTTGTAGGATACAAATTAATGCACAGAAATCTCTTGCATTCCTATACACTAATGATGAAAAATCTGAAAGAGAAATTAAGGAAACACTCCCATTCACCATTGCAACAGAAAGAATAAAATACCTAGGAATAAACCTACCTAGGGAGACAAAAGACCTATATGCAGAAAACTATAAGACACTGATGAAAGAAATTAAAGATGATACAAACAGCTGGAGAGATATACCATGTTCTTGGATTGGAAGAATCAATATTGTGAAAATGATTATACTACCCAAAGCCATCTACAGATTCAATGCAATCCCTATCAAATTACCAATGGCATTTTTTACAGAACTAGAACAAAAAATCTTAAAATTTGTATGGAGACAAAAAAGACCCCAAATAGCCAAAGCAGTCTTGAGGGAAAAAAATGGAGCTGGAAGAATCAGGCTCCCCAACTTCAGACTATACTACAAAGCTAGAGTAATCAAGACAGTATGCTACTGGCGCAAAAACAGAAATATAGATCAATGGTGCAGGATAGGAAGCCCAGAGATAAACCCACGCACCTATGGTCAACTAATCTATGACAAAGGAGGCAAGGATATACAATGGAGAAAAGACAGTCTCTTCAATAAGTGGTGCTGGGAAAGCTGGACAGCTACATGTAAAGGAATGAAATTAGAACACTCCCTAACACCATATACAAAAATAAACTCAAAATGGATTAAAGACCTAAATGTAAGACTGGACACTATAAAACTCTTAGAGGAAAACATAGGAAAAACACTCTTTGACATAAATCACAGCAAGATATTTTTTGATCCACCTCCTAGAGTAATGGAAATAAAAACAAAAATAAACAAATGGGACCTAATGAAACTTAAAAGCTTTTGCAAAGCAAAGGAAACTATAAACAAGATGAAAAGACAACCCTCAAAATGGGAGAAAACATCTGCAAATGAATCAATGGACAAAGGATTAATTTCCAAAATATATAAACAGCTCATGCAGCTCAATGTTAAAAAAAAAAACAACCCAATCCAAAATTGGGCAGAAGACCTAAATAGACATTTCTCCAAAGAAGACATACAGATGGCCAAGAAGCACATGAAAAGCTGCTCAACATCACTAATTATTAGAGAAATGCAAATCAAAACTACAATGAGGTATCACCTCACACCAGTTAGAATGGGCATCATCAGAAAATCTACAAACAACAAATGCTGGAGAGGGTGTGGAGAAAAGGGAACCCTCTTGCACTGTTGGTAGGAATGTAAATTGATACAGCCACTATGGAGAACAGTATGGAGGTTCCTTAAAAAACTAAAAATAGAATTACCATATGACCCAGCAATCCCACTACTGGGCATATACCCAGAGAAAACCATAATTCAAAAAGACACATGCACCCCAATTTTCATTGCAGCACTATTTACAATAGCCAGGTCATGGAAGCAACCTAAATGCCCATGGACAGACGAATGGATAAAGAAGTTCTGGTACATATGTACAATGGAATATTACTCAGCCATAAAAAGTAATGAAATTGAGTCATTTGTAGAGACATGGATGGATGTAGAGAGTGTCATACAGAATGAAGTAAGTCAGAAAGAGAGAAACAAATATCGTATATTAACGCATATCTGTGAAACCTAGAAAAATGGTACAGATGAACCGGTTTGCAGGGCAGAAGTTGAGAGACAGATGTAGAGAACAAACGTATGGACACCAAGGGGGGAAAGCGGCGGGGGGTTGGGGGGGGTGGTGTGATGAATTGGGAGATTGGGATTGACATGTATACACTGCTGTATATACAATGGATGACTAATAAGAACCTGCTGTATAAAAAAATAAATTTAAAAAAGTCTATGTGTTTGAAAAAAAAAAAGGTTTAAAGCCATTGCCCTAAGGGTAATATATTTTCTTTCCTCTTTCTCTTTGAAGCGTGTGTTCTTGTACTTCTAAAGTCTGGGCCCCCAGAAACAGGGAAAGACAGGGCTTTGAGATTCTATCTCGCACACCACACTCCCGCCCCGAGCCAGGCCCCTAGTCTCAGATTCCATCAGCCTGGCACAGATTTTAGAGTCAGAGGCAGAAGTTCAGTCCTAGGCTCCAGTATTTAGGATCTCAGCAACCTTAGGCAAGTCACTGGACCTTTCAGAACATCTATTTCTCTCTCGTGGAGATAACGATACCTGTCCCACAAGGCAATTAAGGAGATAGATATGTGAAAATATGGTGTGGTTTAGTAAACTCCCTCCTGTTCCTCAGCGGAGAAAAGCAAACTCAGCTCCTGGTTGAAAAAGTTCTGTCTCCTGAGGAGGAAAGACCTCAAGGAATAGCCCTGCAGAGAAAGTTAAGAGGGGGCTCTGAACACCCAGGGGCTGCAGATGTTTGAATCAAAAAATGGGAGAAATCAATGGGAAAAGCTCAGGGCTCTCCCATTTCTCCAATGAGCAGTTATTTTTTATTTCTCCACGGAGCAGGCGGTCAGGGGGTGTCTGGAGGCGCGGCCAGTGCACACTGCTGCGTCCGGAGGGGAGAGATGCTGACAGTGTTCCTTTTGCATAAACTTCGGAAGAAGGACTAGACGTTGGACTCTGTCCTCCCTTCACCCCTTGCAGGAGGTGTGGAGGGGTCGCCCAGCCTGGAGGTCACTCAGGGTGCACATTGTGGTTGAGGGCTGAGGTGGGAGGAGTGGGATGGGGTCAGGGGTGGGGACTCAAAGGAGAAGCTAATCTGAGTGCTTGTTACGTCTTGAGGCTCATTCCTGACACTCTGAAGTTCTCTCTTCTGTGACTGTCTCTGAGCAACAGTCACAGTGGACAAGTTGGGCACAGGCTGTCCTGCCTGTTCCTTTTCTCCCTGGGAAACTCTCTGCAGCCTTCACATCCTGGGTCCTTCTGTCATCAGATATATTAACAGGAAGACGGGGATGCGCTTCTTTAAATAAAACGTTATTTTTACTCATTTGTTGTTACCCCTGAATTGTTGAGACAGAGAAAGAGGGAATTCCAAGAGTTTTAGGTGAAGACCGGGGATCTCCAAAAACCTGGTGCTTCTTTGTTTGTTTCTTTGTTTCTTTCCAGAGATTCTGTCCTTAAGAAGTCCCATCCAGGATCTTGACACCTCAGTCTCTATTCTCTGATACATTTCAAACCAGCCTTGGCCCCGGGGGTGCCAGTGTTCCCCAGAATGCCCTGTGGAAGGCGTAGGGAACCATGGGCAAGGGCAGTCATCCCCACTGCCAATACAGGGAACGAGAAAGGCTTCAGCCGTTTGTGGACAGCTGCAGCTCCGACAATCTCCCCAGCACAGCGTGGGGTGTCCATTTGCCAATGTTTGTCTCTAGTTGTGCTTTCTTAAAGGTCACCAGTGACCTTTAAGTCACCAAATCCAGTGGCCTTTCTCAGGCCTCATCTTCCAACTGACCAGCCCCTTTCTTAAATGCTCCCCTAGTGAGCTAACTCTCTCCCCTGCTTCCTTGACAGCTCTTCCTCTGGCTCTTTTTCCTTTTTTCTGCATCCTCAGTTTGTAACTCCCAGAAGCTTCTGTCTTTAGCCCTTCTCTTTCTCTACTCTTCCTCTGTCTGGGAAAATTTTGATTTCCTTTGGTAGTATTTTAGTTGAGACTTTTTTTTTCAAGTAACAGTAACTAGTTTAGGCAAAAGGAGGGTTTACATTATAAGGTGTCTACAGAGCCCAGTGGAAAAGTGAGGGTGAGTCTCAGCAGGGGCTGAACCCAGGACCTAGTAGGCACCCAGGAAGCCAGGCAGTTTGCTGAGGAACTGGTCTCTGCCTCTTTGCATGTCTGCTCACGTTCTGTTCCTAGATGTCTCTTTAACTTCTCCCTCCTTTTCTGGACTACCATCTTACCTGAGGCCTTCATGACCTCTTTAGTGACTTCCCTACTGTTGGTCTTATTTCACCAGTCTGCCCTCTGCCTTGGGTCCCATGCTTTAGAGGGACCCCCTCTGGCCCACTTTGGCTATAACTTTCTAGGAGGAAAGGAATCCACAGAACCAGTGAATGTTTCTACTCAAAGCCACCATTCCCTTTCTAGAGCCTATTTCCTGGGCCTGGGCCAGCCTTTTCCTCCAGGTGCATTCTCCTGAGGGAAGACCACACATTTGTTGTATTTACTCCTAGGCTTAAAAGGTGCCCAAGGGATAGTTGTCTGTTGGAGAGAGGTATGGTAAGGTGGGAGCAGGAATGTGAACAGAGCTTGGACGTGTCCACTGAATGTACTCAAGGCTCCTTGTCATGTGGGATGGAGCCCGAGTTGAGAAATGAGGGTGGCCAGGGGCCAGGGGCCTGGGGCCAACTTTCCCTCATTCTACCTTGTCCCAGCATGGAACTCTGAGAAATTCAAGAACTCTGTATTTGAACCTGGGCTTTCACATTGTTATGAAGGTTTATTTGTCAGTATAGGAGGATGGAATATATTTTACTTAATAGTTTGTTGGTTTGATTTATAACTTTTAGACATGTGGCATGTGGGCCTCCATTTGTACTTATTCCCTGGGCTGCGCAGACCTTAGGGGGCAAGTCTGCATTTCACTACGGCCAGTTTTAAAAATATATATATTCCCTAAACAAGGCTCTGATTATGTCATCACCTGCCTCGAAGCTTTTGATGATGACTACTCCTGCTTGCTGGGGAGTAAGTGGCTCTGGTTGTTCATTATTCTGTGTCAGATAAAACTGACAATCAAGTGGGACCTGCCTTTCATCAGAAAAAGGGTCAGGCCAGGCTCGAGTCTGCAAGGGAGAAGCTTGCTGCTCAGAGCTCACAGGGGAAGCTCAGAGAACAGAAGACATGGCAGCCTGACAACTAGCAATTGGAGCCTCAAGCAAAGATGGTGTAAGTTGATGCAGACAAGTGTCAGAAAATCAAAGGCAAGTCTAAGGTAAGCTGTCAAGAAGTGGCCAGTCTGGAGTTGTTGAGGAGAGCAGGGCACACACCAAGGTAAAGGAGAGTTGATTCCTGGGTCACTTATGGCCTCCGTTCCAGATTTTCCTATAGTTCCCATGTGCCAGAACTTGTCCTAGCCTAACCCACGTACAACCCTTCCAGGGGGTGGGAGTGGACCACGGAAACAAAGCTTAGTAGTTAGCAGTACTCAGCAACAGCTTCCAATGAGCAACTCAGAACAATAATGAGCGTACTGTGTTTATAATCAATCTCCTATTGAACATCTTTAAAGGGATTGAATTTGGATATCCATTGAGACCAGGAAAAGGATAAGTGGGTAGGACTGAAGTTGAAGAAGGTAGACTAAGGCAAGATGATGTTCCAGAACCTTCTCCTTCTGAAGTTGAGTCAGGTGCTCATGCTGGGAAAGAAGATATAGGACTGAATCCAGGCTTAGGCTTCTGTTGGGCACAGCTCCATCTGCCAAAGCAGTGCAGCTTGTGATGTTCTCATTCCAGATGTGCAAGGATAAAGAGCTTCACAGAAAAGCTGTTGTGAACTTGGGAGACAAATAGGTAACTTTAAAAATAGGGAACATGAAGAAATGCATATGCTAGAGAAAGCCTTGAGTTTAAATTGAAAAAAAAGTACTACTCGTACTTCATTTATTTTTGGCTGTGTTTGGGTCTTCGTTGCTGCGCGTGGGCTTTCTCTAGTTACGGCGAGTGGGGGCTGCTCTTCGTTGCGGTGCGCGGGCTTCTCACTGCGGTGGCTTCTCTTGTTGTGGAGCATGGGCTCTAGGCTCACGGGCTTTGGTAGTTGCAGCACGTGGGCCCTAGAGTTGTGGCGCACTGGCTTAGATGCTCCGTGGCGTGTGGGATCTTCCCAGACCAGGCCTCGAACCTGTGTCCCCTGCATTGGCAGGCGGATTCTTAACCACTGCGCCACCAGCATAGTCCCGGGCTGTTTTTTTACATAAACTTGTTTTTGTTCAAATTCATTGATAAGGGCCCTAGTGGAGGGACATCCTGCCACTTTGGAAGGACTGCTGATGTCTTAAGAGGGCTGCCTTGTGGAGCTTAAAGAGTCCACTTACCCAGTGCTTCTTAAACCAGCATGTGTCAGAAACACCTGGCAGTGCTTGTTCAATATGCAGAATTTATAAGAATTTTTTTTCTTGTTTATCCAAAATAATCTGTTGAAAGCAACTATAGTAAGGATTTCATTTCTCACAATAGACCAAAAATTATTTTCTATATTTAAAATTTTTAAAAAGCTACTTTAGCTTTACTAGGGAAATTTTTTTCTAAGGGAAAATCAAATCTCACTTGCAGAAACTTGGGAAAGGGCAAAATCAAGTTAAAAATTTCCCCCTATTAACTTAGAAATATTAATAAAAGCAAAATGTTCTAAAGGTTACATCAGTCAGGGTCCTGACCCCTCTTCCCCCCTCAAAAAAAGCCTTATATTGAGTCATTAGAGAATATTGTAATAAAGGCACTATTTGCAAGAGACGTGTTGGGCTGAGATAAAGAAATAGGGATGATACACAACTCTTAGACTCGTAGGTGCAGGAGCCATTACCACCACTAGACCTGAAAGGGCAAGGGAGCCCTGATCCAGTTAAGGGAACCTAGAAAGAAAGCAGATGGAGAGGGCCGCCTGGCAGGAAGGAACCAGGGAAATAAATATGCCAACCTCATTGGCCAACCCTTCCAGAGGCTAGAGAGCAAAGGGAGCCCATGGATGCAGTCCCCGTGGCTCAGTGTCTGGGGGCAAAGAGCAGGCGGACAAGGGGAGAGAATGGATCCTGAGGGACAAATGGAGAAAAGCCAACATCCATCAGAGGCGTCTAAGTGACAGGAGTGGCTATCGTGTATCTTAACAAGCACTGAAGAAAACAGTAGGATTTCCTTTCTACCATCTTGTTTATATTACCCTGTAGTATGTTTATAAGAAATGTATTATCCTTAAGTGTTATGGTCTTGTATCTGGGGAGGGGAGCAGAATCCTGTGCCCCACTCCCAGACGTATAGAATCAAGTCTCACCCTGGAAGGGGCCCAGAAATCTGAGCTTTAAACAAGCACTCCAAATGATGCACACGCAACTTTTAGAATCATGGAGCTACAAAATGAAAGGCTGGGCTGTAGCAGTTATGTTATTAGGAAAGTGGTAACCGTTATCTACGTTGAGAAAACAACTCTACACGAAGTATGTATGCACATAGACAAAGGGAGGCGGGAGAGCAAGTTGGGTAGTAAGGGTGTTCAGAGTTTTAAAACTTTTTTTCCCATGATAACGTTCATGTAAGAGCCCATCAAACTAAAAACACTCAGAGAACTTGGGGCAGGTGAAACATTAGGTCACCACAAGGGTCTGAGCCCCTCCCGAGGAGTCCCAGGACCCCAACCGGGAACCTAAGTTCTCTTGGTCCCTGTCAGAGCTGCTCAGAATCCCAGTCTTCCAAGCCAGCTCAGTCCTAAACAGACCTGCAGAGGGAACATCTGTGGCTTGAAAGAGCAAGGTCAGACCCGGACCTGGCTTCACAGGACCCCACAAGCCTTTTAGGTACCAGTGGGCAGGCACCCTCCGTGGACAAGTCTTACCTTCCCCTGCTCCTGGAGTGAGTGGCTGAACCTTTGGTGCTTGGGCTGGGGAGTTTCCTTCTAATGGTTTCCTTGTCAGCGGTTCCCAGGTGGTGAAAGTTATCTGCCCAAGGTAACGTTAAGCACAAGGGAAATAACCCTTGGGGCTAGAGACAGCAAGGTTGTTCTGGAAGTTTCCAAGGCAGCACAGCTCTTGTGGCTGTGTCCCTGTGGAGGCCCTGGGCTGGGCTTTTTGCCTCTCCTTGAAGTCTTCTTTCTTTGACTGGACTGCTAATGACCTGTGAAGCTTGGAACAGGGCAGGGGAAGCTGCAGGGTCTGCCTAGCTTCCCCCAAGAAGCCAGTGAGTTGCCTGCAAAGAGGAAATTCAACTGTAGGCCTCAGGGCAGAGAGAGAGGCCTTCTCTAACCCCAGAAGTTAGGAAATGCTCATTATATTCTGTGTAAAGGGACCCCCAATACTTTCTGGGCTGACACAGAGAAGGACTCTTTATTTCTCAGCAATGCTTGTCTGAGTTGGCAAGCTTGGGCTGGAGCAGGGAAAAGCAGATACAAAACAATCATGTGATGGAATTACACCTGCTGAGATAAAGAACAGTGTGGCTCCCTGAGCAAACATTCTTGCAGACTCTGCATTGCAAACTCTGGCTCAGGAGGTGCTGGGTTAATTTGTCTTTTGCTAACTAAAGGCAAATGGAGGGAGGCAAAGCCTGGCAGCTTCTCCAGCTGCCTGGTGATTTGAGGATCTCTCTAACCACTCCCCTCCTCCACCACTGCCCTCCCACCCATGCCTAAATAGCTGATATGAATTTGCTCCACTTCATCAAGGAGCAAGGAAATGCACAGCTCTTTATTTTTCCAAATCAACTGAAATGAAGCTCTGAGTCCATTCTTGGCCTGGCTGGTGGGATCCTCAGCCCACCAGTGTTAATTATTATTGAAATTCCCTCTTCCCTTAATTATTATTGAAATTCCCTCTTTCTTTGCACTGGGCAGTACTAGAATCCAGGCATCTGCTTGGTAACAGGAAAGTGGGACAAGGGTCTGAGATAGTCTATAAAAAAGCCACCATTATTAATATTGCTTCTTTTATTATGAGATGTAGCTATTGGACTAAAAGATTTCTAATCATAGTGTCTACTGCAGCCTCTGCCATAAGAGGGCCCTTGACCATGTTTTCAAGGTCATAAATTAGAGATTGTCCCTGAGGCAATAGTTTTGTGCCAAGTTTGGGGTAGAGGGAGGGTTGAAGGAGCTTTAAGGAAACTTTAGATCTTCTGCCCATAATCTGGGTCAGTTTCCCCATTCTTTGCTATAGATAAGTAATATAATTGCTCATTTCCATGTATATAGCCATATAAACAGCTGAGAGCGTCCTCCTCTTCTCCCCCGATTGCTGCCACTGAGACCCTCCTACAGAGACATTTTGGAGGCTTAACTGCCAGGCACCAACTGCTCTCCCAGAGCCCTACAACCTCCAGAGCCCTGCACAGAGGAGGCAGGATCTCCACCATTTGAGGATGCCTCCCCATTAATGTCCCCCCCCCAGGCTTATAGAATTCAACTCTCTCCCTCATTCAGGAAGCTCCAGCTTCTCTCCACCCATCCCCACTCCATCCTCTGGGGCACCTCCAGCTTAATTCTTTCTTGGGCCTGACCCTTGAATTGTGGAGAAGCCATTAGCTCATTAGCTAACTGCTGTCCTCCCCCAAGACAAAATCAGGAGCCGAGACCACTGAACATAAAGCCTTGGCTGATTTGTAGAGCCAGTGAAGAGGAACAGAAATTGTTCATTTGTTTTTCTTTCTTTTTTCCCTATAGAAGAAAGGAAGATAAGCCTCGTTTGATTATCACGGCTGAAATTCTGTCACCAGAGAGTCAGTGCTTCATGTGGGATATTGCTGTCTCCAAGGGATCCTAAGATCCCCTTGGCAAAGTTAACAAAGTATTACAAGCACCAGAGTTCCCTGGTGGCACAATGGTTAAGAATCCGCCTGCCAATGCAGGGGACACGGGTTCGAGCCCTGGTCCGGGAAGACCCCACTTGCCGCGGAGCAACTAAGCCCGTGCGCCATGACTACTGAGCCTGCTCTCTAGAGCCCGCGCGCCACAACTACTGAAGCCCGCACGCCTAGAGCCCATGCACCACAACAAGAGAAGCTGCCGCAATGAGAAGCCCGCTCACCGCAACTAGAGAAAGCCCGCGCGCCGCAACGAAGACCCAACGCAGCCAAAAATAAATAAATAAATTTATTTAAAAAAAAAAAAGTATTGCAAGCACCTTACTAATAGGTGTTCATTTAACACAGCCAGACAGTGGCAGGTGGGAGAATATGGGTGGGGAATGTGTGTCTTGGGGAGGCCTAGCTTTGCCCCACCTTACATTCAGGTCAAGTGGCTGGCTTTGTGGTTGGCCGTATCAAGTGACACTGACCAGGAAGACCTCTCCTCTTTCTGTTGAAGATAAGCTTGCACATTTCCTGTGGATTATTAGGGCTGGGTCACTGCATCCTAGGGAGGTAGCAAGGTGGGGTGATTAGTTTGGATATCAAATCACCTGGGAGTTATTGCTGTTTTATAAGAAACAAAGAACGACAAGGCCAAGTTCAGAATGAGGAGGGAATCAGAACATAGGTTCACATAGTATCTGGCAAGGCACTGAGGGCAGAGGCCTCATTTAGTGCCACTACGGTGGGGATTGGCGGTGACTTCATTAAACTCACAGGGTCGGGGCAAGCACTGGGACAAGGTCTCCCCCAGGACTGCCAAGAACCACTAGGCAGCTCCTGGGTCCCATCGGGATTAACAGAAGCTACAAGCAGACTTGTTGGAATCAGTGCAACCTTGGCACTTATGTTCTGTGCCTCAGTTTTCCCCTCCCTAAAGTAGGGATAATAACATACCTACTCCGTGGGGGTGTTGTGGGGATTTGTTAGTATATTTAAAGCACTTAGAAGAGTGCCTGGCACATAGCAAGTGTTATATGAATGGTAACTGTTGTAGTTATTGTTGTTGCTGTTTAAAGCCAGGTGGATCACAGAACCAGGAGCCTCAGGCAAGCCTGTGGAGCTGCAATTAGAAACAATTATTTACACTTGCTCCTGGCCTGCCTAGGGTTACAGATGAAATAATAGCTGTTAAACACTCTTGGAGTCTCCCTGGGAAGGGCAAAATACCTGGATTTGCCACCACAATCCAGGTAACAAAGCCTCTTACTTGGGATCCTGCAGGTTAAATAGACACTACCCCTAGGTGGTAAAATACCCCCTTAATAGCCACGGTTTGAGGGGCTTTGCAAGGCTTTCCGGTTCCAACACATCTCTGTCACGGGCTTGCCTCAAAGCATAAAGTTGTCTCCAGTGCTTCCAGGAGTTCTGAAGAGGTAACCCAGTCTGCAGCCAGATTGTGTGGATCTGGATTCTGTACTGACTAGCTGAGAATCTTGAAGAAGTTACTTAATTTCTGCATCTCAGTTTGCTCATCTATAAAAGTAAGACTGATGAAAGTACCCTCTTTATAGAGTGTTTGGGAATTAAATGAAATAGTATAAGTGAAGGTTTAGCAAAGTACCTGGTAAACCCTCAACGCTCTGTAATTGGTGGTGATGGTGGTTTTAGCTAGAGAAGCCATCAATTAGTGATTTAATATTTATTAATCCACAAATATTCGATTTTTAAACATTTTATAATAAACATTATTAAGTATACAAAAATGTTGAAAAAGTAATACAGTGAACACCTTTATACTCACCATTTAGATTCAATAATTGTTTTATCTTTGATTTTGCCATTTTTGCTGTTATTCATGATTTTGTGTGGTTATTTTGCTATTGTGTGCATATGTATTTTTCCCCTCAGCCATTTGTAAGTTGCAAGCATCATGACACTTCACTCCTAAATATTGCTACTTCAGCATGTAGCTACTCCAAATGAGATTCTCCTCATTACCGTTACTAAATCTAAAACAATTGACAAAGATTTTTAAATATTTTCTAATGCTGAGCCAGCATTCACACTTTTTCTGTTGTTCCCAATATATCTTTTAGAGTGTTTTTTCCAACTAGGAACCAATCATACATGCATGCATTGTGTTTGGTTATGTTTCTTTAAATCTAGAATAATCTTCCCATCTTTCTTTTATAGGGCCACTGACTTTTGAAGAGGCCAGGCCATCTGTCTGATAAAATGTCCCACATTCTGGATTTGCCTTATTGTCTCCTTGCAGTGCTGTTTTCAGGGGGAATTTTGAAAAAGGATGAAAAAATCTGGAGCTTGAATCTAGGGTCCCTGGGCTGTCCCAAGGACATATAATTCTACTGCCCATAGGAAATGAGGGAGGAGACCAAAAAACAAGGCACACTCATTTTTTTGAAACTCTAAACCTATTAAACACTAACTTCCTATTCTCCCCTCCCCCAGCCCCTAGCAACCACCATGCTACTTTCTATGAATTTCACTATTAAGAACCTCATATAAGAGGACTCTTACAATGTTTGTCCTTTTGTGATTGGCTTATTTCACTTAGCATGATGTCTTCAAGGTTCATCCATGTTGCAACGTGTCAAAATTTCCTTCCTTTTAAAGGCTGCATATCATTCCATTGTATGGATATACCATATTTTGCTTGTCCATTCGTCTGTTGGTGGACACTTGGGTTGTTTTCATCTTTTGGCTATTGTGAATAATGCTGCTATGAACATGGGTGAATAAATATCTGTTCACACCCTGCAAGGCACACTCACTTTTACCTTTTGTCTTGGAGCTAGCCCTCATGCCGCCTCCAGTAACTGGTAACTTTAGAAAACATGTTTTAAATCCAATTTTCTTTTCCATCATTTTCTCCCTTTTACTAAAGTCTAACATAAAACTACTCCTTCAGTTTTGCCATTATCTGAAGCTTACAGCCATCTACAAGAAAAATCTGGACACTACTCGAAGCAAATATTTCTATGCTTCTTAATGTGGCAAGTATATTGATTATAATAATATCAAGGTGTGAGAAGCTGAAAGCTCCAAGCTTTTAAAGCCACTAAATGTAAAAGGTCAGAGATGCCCTTTTAAATCTATTTAATGAATTTAAAAATTTTTAATGGGAACCTGTTAGGCTCCCATACTTTAGGGGGCTGTCTTATTAAAGGTATTTATTCCAAGTTCCAGATTAACATGTGTGATTTATATCTAGCTGCCAACAAACCACAAGAGGAAGCAAGACAAAGAACAAACTCTGAACTGGATGATCAGAAGATGGGCATCCAGCATCTGAGCTCTTTTCATAGCCATGTGACCTGGGGCAAAAGCCTCCACTTTAAGTGGTTCAGTTTTCTCATCTGTCAAATGGGAAGTTGGCTGATAGCCCTCAAATGTTATGATAGCCGGAGCTACATCTTATTTATTTGCAGAAATCAACAATAGGGAGGCAGTTGAAGAAATGGGAAAGCCCTGAAGTTGAGTTCCAGCTTTTCTGCAAATTAGTTGGGTGATCTTCAGCAGATCCCTTAATTTTATGAGTCTAACTTTTCTAACTTGCAAAATGGAGATGATAAATATTGCAGAGCAGTGATAAAGATTATAAGTAATGAAGTATGGTGGAAGGGCTTTGTAATTTTAAGGTGCTATAGGATCCCATGAGAGTTGTTACATGGAGAATTTTAAGCCATAAAGAGCTGTACAAATGTAAGGTATTTACTATAGAAGTAAGGACACTACTCTTAGTGACTCACGTATATAAACTTACAACACTTTACATCAAAAATAGATTCTAAATCCTGCTCCCCCCTTCCTAAGAATCCATTCTCTATTGGTCCTGGCTATTTCCTTAAATTGCCTTGGATATTGTGGTAGATCCTCCCCTCATCCTTACTTTGTAAACTTTCAACAGCTGTTTGAAAGTGCTTGCTTTATTTTGCTCCAGAACTTGTTGCAACATATCTTGTTGTAACAACCCTCCAGCCTGCCAGTGGAGCTTTGGTTTTGCCAGCTGTGATGACTCTAAAGCCCTTCGTCAATTCTTTTGAGTCCTGGAACACTTGATCAGCTAGTTGGGTTGCATGTTGCTTTAATCCCTGAAGAGCAAGCAGCTTCCCAGGCTTTGCCATGTTTTACAACCTGCAGTTTAATAATGATTGTTTAACAAGTGTTCCTCGCCGGAGCTTCAAATAGTCCCTATCAACGTTTGTTCACCCTTCTCTTAATAACCACACAACCCTCTCTTCTAAGGAACTCCCTGTGTTTCCAGTTCAAAGAGGGAGTATTTGAGAAAAAGAACATGGGAATAGATGAGCTCAGAACTGAGCTGAGAGCTCCAGGGATTACAAACTGTTTTAGAGTTGAGGATGGTATGCCAGGCTAAATGATTCGTATGCATAAGAATTACCTGGAATGCAAAATAAAAGCACAGATTTCTGGACCCTGACCCTGGACCCAGGGGTCCTCTGATTAAGGATTTCTGAGGTGGGTCATTTCGAATATGCTCCTCAGGTGGTTCTTTTTTTTAAATATAAATTTATTTATTTATTTATTTTTGGCTGCGTTGGGTCTTTGTTGTTGCGTGTGGGCTTTCTCTAGTTGCAGTGAGCGGGGGTTACTCTTCGTTGCAGTGCACGGGTTTCTCATAGCGGTGGCTTCTCTTGTTGTGGAGCACGGGCTCTAGGTGCGCGGGCTTCAGTAGTTGTGGCTCACAGGCTCTAGAGGGCGGGCTCAGTAGTTGTGGCGCATGGGCTTAATTGCTCTGCGGCATGTGGGATCTTCCCGGACCAGGGCTCAAACCAGTGTTCCCTGCATTGGCAGGCGGATTCTTAACCACTGCGCCACCAGGGAAGCCCCGTTTCTCAGGTGGTTCTGATGCAGGATTCCACATTTTTAGAAACTTGTGGAGAGAGCACTGTTTCTCCTACTGTTTTAAGCAAGTTGATTCTAGACAAGCCACAAACACTGTGCTCAGTCTCCATGTTTATACACGGCCATGAAAACAGCAACTGCCCTCCCAACCTCGCGGGTTTGAAGTGGGAGTAAAATGAGGTAACAGACATGAAACCATTTTGAAAAGTGAAGAGCTCATACCATTGCAAGCATCCTCTTGCCTCAAGGGAGCATCCTCTTGCCTCAAGGGAGCAGACCCCAGCTGACAGCATCCTGCGCCTACCCCACTAGGCGCTGGCAGGTATTCATTTGAAGGGAGGGAAGTTCCACTGACCTGCCTTTGTCCACTTGGTCCAGACAGGCTCACCTAGGTTTATGCCTTTCCCAATAGAGTGCTATAGGACCACACATATTTTTGTCTGAAATCTTGCCAAAAGGGATCTGGGATGACCCTCCTAATAGGCCCAAGTCCTTCTTGAAATCTAGTTACATCTGTATCATTAATGATCCTATTGATTTCATTTTCTACAATGTCACATCCTTCCTGGGCCATACATGCCTCCTCTTTGAGCCAGGGCTTGCACCTGAGGGTTTGCAATCCACACCCGCCCCTCGTGCTTTGGCCGTGTTCCCAGGTACAGTATGTACCTTTTGAAGTTCCGAGTGATCAACTTCACGTTAACCTTTTCTCCCTCACTCTATTCTAATCTCTTTGACAAGAACTTTTCCAGGGTATTCTACCCTTTTGGGCTACATTTATCTTGGGGAGTATCACTTTCAGTTAAAGCACACTGGCTTTCTCTTTCAGATATATTGGGCAGCCTACCAGCAAGACCCTCGACTGTTTGTGGCTTCATTTAAATATTCTGCAATTTCCGATGACTGGCTGAGTGTTTGCAATTACCCTGGCCCCCTAAAGAGCAAAGAGGGGCATGATTCCTCTCCTAATGCCTGATAAATTCTTCCCTTTGCTCACTCTCTCATTCATTCACTTGTTCATTCAGCAAATAATCATTGAGCACCTAAGATGTGCCAAGCATTGGAGACACAGCAGGAGACAGACAATAATCCTTCTCTTGTGGCATTCATGTTCTAATGGGGAAGACAGCCAGTTAATGAGTGAGCAAGAAAATTTAAGCTAGTGGTAAATATTACGGAGAAAGTGATATACTGTCGTGTTATGCAGAGTGAATGGGGCTGGGGAATTACTACTGTAGACTAAGTAGTCAGGAAAGACATCTCTGAGGAGGTGACATTTGAGGTAAGACTTGAATGAACCAACCTTGGAAAAATTGGGCCCTGGAAAGCTGTTACACAAGTTTTTATTCTGATGGCTTCTCTGGTATTTTGCAACGAAAAGAAATCCTTAGAAAGTCTTACACTCTGATCACAATGACATTATTATAAATTATTGCTATTAATACACAACAGCACACCAGATCAAGTACTCAGCGTATGCCCTGCCAAAGCTCTGTGCCCTTTTCAAAGCATCACTTTGGTCAGTAGTGGCAAATGAGCTATAGGATCCCTCAGAATAGACTCCTGAAAAGATCTACTTCACCCAACTAAATTAAGCCGTTTACTAAAGTGTTATGCTTTCAGAGCGCTGGGAAAGGGCTCCCATACCTCAAAATATCCGAGAGTTTCCAACTATATCCTGGAGATTGAAAGTCTTTCTAACCAGTTTTTCATTCTGTAGCCAGTTAAAAGGCTTAAAATGCAATACCGTCAGGAGAAGTAGCAAACTGGCCCTGCATACACACTATGGTTCTACAGAAGATACAGACTCTTTATGGAAGGGGAAGAGGGAGAGCAAGAGAGAACTAGAAAAGGCAAGTTGGGGGAGAGGGAAGAGTTGAAGAAATGGGAAATGGAAAGGTGGAAAGGCTGTGTGTCCTTGAGCAATTTATTTAGTCCCTAGGGACGGGACTGCAGCTTCTCTAGACCTCTCCAGAGCCTGAGGCAGTCGGGCACACTTGGAGTTGGTCAGAGGAACTGGCTATGGCTGCTGTCTGTCTCTTGTGCCCCCATCCTGAAGACTTGTTCCTACATTTCAGAAGGTGGATTTCCCAATGAGAGGGAGCAGTGTGTATCTGGAACCGTACGCCTCAGAGGAAGTGTAAAGTGCCTAATAATTAATGCCCAGGAATGGTAGGAAAGTGACATCTCATCAAGTAAATGATTCTTCATTTTTAAAAAGGAGCCTAGTGGGTAAGACAGGCCTCAATGGGATGAGACCTCCATTAGTACTATCACCTGTCAACCCCACAGGAATGCTGTGTGAGGTCTAACGGGGCAGGAGATGGGGTGGATGGGGTGGGGTGGGAATCTGGAGGGGTCGTTCCAGCACTGAGCAACCTACTCTCATACTCTGGGCCCCAGTTGGAAGGGTGAAAAGAGTGGGGAAAACGGATGGAAGGAAAAGTCCTAAAAAGCTATCTGGACTAATTCAATGAATATTTAGAATAATAAAGTAACCCGAATAAATCCTGAAGTCCTCAGGAAGCTCAGTTTCCCAGAACCATAATCAAAGAAGGTAAACCAGGAGCCAAGAAGAAATTAAACTTGCATTACAATCTGTAGAGATGCAAAACTCTAAAAGAACACTAAAGGGAATCTGATTTGTAACCCAGGAATACTTCTTAAATTCCTTTTTCTCTCCTTAATCTGCACCGGACAGAGACTTTTACTCACGGGACCCCTCAAACTGTCCCTTGTACCCAGGCCACATGCTCATTCCCCCTCTTCATTCCCCGCTTCCCTTTCGTCCCTCCTCTCCAATCCCATTTCTCTTCATCTTCCAACTCAGCATAACAAAAGCCTGTAAACTGATTTGGAAAAGACAGGATTGACCTTAGAACAGTGCTGTTCAGGGAAAATAAATGAACCACATATGTAATTTAAAATTTTCTAGTAGCCATGTTTTAAAAAGTAAAAAAGAAACAGGTGAAATTAACGTTAATAATATGTTTAACTCAATATGTCCAAAATACTATTATTTCAACATGAAAACAATATAAAAATTATTCAGGAGAGATCTTTTATTTTCATACTATGTTCTTGAAATCTAGTGTGTATTTTTCACTTACAGCAAGTTTTAAAATGGACTGACCACATTTCAAGAGCTTAATAGCCACACGTGGCTAGTGACCTTATTGGACAGTGCAGCCTTTTAGGGTAGGTGAATGGGCAGGGGGAGAGGAAAAATTGGGTACCAAATCTGGAAACATAGCCTGGTTCATGAAGATGTTTTCACAAGTTGGTGCAATAGCAAAATTACAAGAAGAGGGACAATGTGCTGAGTTTCACTTAGAGGCAAACGCATTCAATTTTAAAGAGATTGTATCCCTGCCAAAGTAAGATGCCCCTCACAGAAATAATTATTTATGAAATGATAGTAATAATTGATGGTAGTTTTATTCTTCTTAACATCATCCTGTATTGAAATAAAAAGATGGTAACTAGTGCTCCCAGACCATGAAGTCCAAATGTCAGGAAACCACTGTTTTATAGCACCCATAGTCTTTTATATACATTAGCCCATTCAATCATCCTGACAACTGCATGGTATATATATTTTTTGGTTGTTTTGAAACAATCACTTTCAGAAAAGTTGCAAGTACAGTGTACAGAACTTTTTTCCTTGAACCACTGAGAGTAAATTATTGATTCGATGCCCTATCATCCCCCAAGTTTTAGTGTGTATTTCCTATGACATAACCTACAAAACCACAATACAGTTATGAAAATTAGGAAGTTAACATTGATGTATTACTATACAATAACTTAGGTCCCATTCAAGTTTTAATAGTTGTCTCAGTTATGTCTTTAGTTTCCTTCAGTCTAGATTCCTTAGTCTCTTTGACTTACATGATTGTGATGCTTTTGAAAATTACAGGCCAGTTATTTCGTAATTAAGAAGTATTTAGTGGGGAGTTAATTTAAAATATACAAATATGGGCAATCCCTGGCGGTCCAGTGGTTAGGACTCAGCTCTTTCACTGCCATGGGCCTGGGTTCAATCCCTGGTCGGGGAACTAAGATCCTGCAAGCTGCACAGCACGGTGAAAAAACAAACAAAACAAAACAACGTCAATAAATTGCTATTAATTACTTTCACCCCCTGCCCCCCACAGAACTATACAAATATCCCATTACTCATCAAATGTTTAATTTATTCAGTATGTCTTTTGATGCTTGGATTGCCCCCAATTTAGTCAATAGGAGTCCTTTCAAGCTGCCTGTCATGTCCTTTTGACATATCCCCATCATTCTTTAAGCAGTTTTTTGCTTTCCAGCACAATGTATTTTTTCAGGTTTACCTTGTACTTCTCCTGCCTTGTGCTGGGGCGTTTCCCCACAGATATCTTCCTACCTGCCTTGGGCTCCAACACCCCACACCAGACTTCCTCTGCTTATCTTCCAACCTTAGAAAGTTTTAATTTCCAAGAATTTTCTCATTTTCTGAACTTTCTTCCTTCTTCCCCTTTCTCCCTTTCTTCTTTTTTTTAAATAGAATACTGTTCTTGTTTCATGAGCATTTTTTCTCTGATCTCTCTGATGACATTCATTCTAGGACATTTAGTTCTCTTCTGTTTCCTTCAGTGTTTCCGTTTCTTCTGAGTTCCTTTGTACCGTTAGTTGGTTTGGGCCCCTGTCTTTCCCGTCAGAGGCTTTTCTCACACATCCGATGTTCTTAGCTTTTGTTCCTGTATAAGAATGAGGCACTAAGAAGCCGACTGGAATTTGGGGTGGAAGATAGAGATGCCAGATGAAATACAGGATGCCCAGTTCAATTTGAATTTCAGATAAGCAAGAAATAACCTTTTAACATAAGTATGTTCCATATATTGCATGGGACATATTTATACTAAGAAATTATCTGTTGTTTATCGGAAATTCAGTTTACCTGGGTATGCTGTATTTTTATATGCTAAATTTGGCCAATCTAGGTGGGCTCTGAGTCAATAACTGGGATCCCAATTTTTCTTGGGCCTGTCACTTTTCTCAGAGAAAAATCCCACAGTTTGACCTTTGGGCTATAAGCCCAGCGACTAATGTGCCACAAACCAAGTGTGGGAAGGGAGCGGTGTTCAGACTGTCTTCAGTGTCACCATCCACCCCTCTTCAAACTGTGTCTAGTGTCCCTCTCGCAAATAAAATCCTGGAGGACTGTGGGAGGGGCAGCTGCCTGGAAGGGAGGGTTCAGGGAGGGGAACTAGAAGTGATCTGAATGGGTTTTATACAAACTCTCAACCAATCCTCCTGTTTTTAGGCCTGTCCAGCACTCCGACCTTTGGAGGTATCCATTGCCCCAGTGTCTGAGTCTTTCTGGAATTCTGAGACTAATTGTTTCTCCTGTAAGTTTAGTTTTCTGCTTTCTTTGACTATTGTTTCTCGCATCTGCTGTGTCTTTATCTAGTGTACTTTGGTCTTTGTGGGTTTATGTCACTGGAAAATTCCTTTGCTGAATTTGTTTTGTGAGAATAAAGATAAATGTGAGTGTTTAATCTGCCATGTTTAACTGGACAACAACGGTTTTTCTATTTATTTTATTAGTCAGTATACCTGTAATGTGTTACATACTCAAATGTCCTGGGAAAAAGGTGTTTGGATAAACCCAGGATTTTTTCTTCTTCTCCCTTTTCTCCCCTGCCCTCAATGAAACACCAAAGGTGACACTGATACAGGTTATTTGGCCTTCTAGACCTGGTACTTTGGCACTGTTGGCTCCCCAGTGAGAGCTGGACTAGAGTGCCTATAAATCTTCAATCTTAACCAACTGTGAGTTTTAAACCTAACCATTCCCTACAATCTGTGGCTTAGAGCAATGAATTTAGATATGGGTAGGGTTTACTGTTATTTATTGCTTTACAGTAAGTGCTGTTTGCTCATGGTAATTGGTTTACAAAAGCTCTTCAGTCTCTAATAAATAAACATCTAGGGTCATTTGTTAAGTTGGAAGGTGAGGGGGGTTCCCAAGGCTCAGTGAGGACTGAGAACCTTGGTCTTTGCCTAGTTCCTTGGACCACCCTCTGAAATGAAACCAGGAAATTGCAAAATTAGTCTGATCACTTTCAAAAATTTATTTTCTACCAACTCATATTATCATAATTAAACTAGTTGCTACACATGGCAAATATTGTAGGCAGTAAAATTCAGGGTGACAATCACCATAGTCAAGGAATGGAAGGGAATAGCAGGAATGGGGCAGGGGTACCATGAGCTCTCACTAGACTTGGCCCCATTTTACAGATGATGAAATAGGCTCAGAGAGCCTTATAACAAGTAACTGGTGCCACTGGTATTAAAATCAAGTCTGTCTGACGCTGACGCTTAGAGAGGGATTTAGACCCTCTGAAGTTAAGAATCTAAAAGGTCTGTATTCATTTTGGGAAAGCAAAGGGTAAAACTGAAGAACTTTCTGTAGAAGGAAATTTCCTGTTCTATTTGGCAGACAGAGTTTTCCACAATGGATTATTTCTCTAGCAGATATTGCAGGGCAGTGGGATTTGGCGGACAGTTGTCGGGAAGTCTTCTGTTTTGGTGGTAATATCAGCCAAACAAAATCAGGAAGAATGTATGGCAAGAACTGGGAATCTCTCTTGGTTCAGTCCACAGTTAAACAGCACTGATTTATTTTATAGTGGATAAGCTCATCTTCAGGAAGACCAAGAGACCTCTTGCCCTGACACAAAAACAACTCCAAGCTTGATGGGACCCAGACCTGGGCCTGCCTGTCACCTCTAGGTAAGGAGGTGTTAGAGAGACAGCTGAGTTCCTGTGAAGAGTTTCATGTGAGAAGGAGAAAGATGCATATGTCAGTTACTCTCATGTAGTCTGGAAGAGTCTGGCAATGTTAGATTTTTATGTTCATTTTAATTGTTTTGATATCTTAACCTAGTAATAAATTGTCAGTTAATCATTTTACACAATAATAAAAGGTACATAAAACGTTAGCGCTGCTTCCTGCTCAGGGCCCCCTCCCCAGCATGGAGTGTTATTGAGATACATTTCATTCAGATAAGTTGGCAATTTTATCAGAGTTAGAGGTCACTGACAATTATCCCTCATGCTGCTGCAGACAATGTAAAAAGCCTCCAAGTTCTAATTCCCTTTGACCCCAAGAACATATCTTACAGAAGGAGCAGCTTTGGTGGCCCTGGAGAGTTTGGTCACCAAGTTTCATTATTTTGATTGAAGGGAAAGCCCATATTCCTGCTTTAGAACTTAGAGCCTAGGAGTCAGTAGATAGGGAGGTAAGTGATTAATAAATGTGATAAAATGGGCATTCCATGTTAAATCTAAGCTACATGGGTGTTTAACTCAGGTTTATATAAGAACATTCTTGAATTCTTTCCAACTACCATGGAGATCAGAGTGTCCATGGAAAGCTGCCATGCACAGACACTGGAAAGACAGAATCATTCCCAATTTCTGCCATGTGACTCCAGTATGACCTTGCTGATGTGTCTGAGTTTTAGTCCCTTGATTTAAGTGAAACCTCTTTACAAGGTTACCAGGTAGAACAGTACTTGTCAACCTTAGCTTGGCAAAAAGCAAGAGCCTTTCTGAGGTTGTTGCAAATTCCTGAGAGATTTCCGTCTCTCCTAGTGAGCCCCTCCCACCAAGTGCATGACATCAGGAGAAGCAGCTGTGAAATTAAACAATGATGGGGTGATGCAACTCCAAAAAGGTTAGAAATTCTTAATAGCATAAGATCATAAAGCTACAGAGTAAAGAAATTACTTGACTTCATGGTGACTAATATAAAAATCGTAGCACTTGGTTTGGTCGCTGTTGCCGAAGGAGGAAGGAGGGGGAAGGAAAGACGGACACGGGGGCGGAGGGAGAGCTGCCTCAGTTGTGACAGTTCTGCTAGACCATAAATTAGGTTAATTATTAGTACCAGCTGTTACTTATTTAATTCAGTAATGCTGCTCTGTAATTCTATAACTCTTAAGTTGGCAAACCACTTTGCAATGGAGCTGTATGAAAGATCCTATATAAAATTAAGTTTACTGTTCTTGTTATTATCGTTTAGGAGTTACTTGACCAAGCTGGTGTGGTCATGAATTAAGAAGATGAGCTGCTAAGGAAAAGGCTGAGAGAAAGCTGAGGTTTGTTTTAAGCCAGTTTGTCTATAATCCCAGCCACCAGGAACAGGAGGCCTGTGGATAAAAGTTAAATAGGATGAAATCTGCAATAAAGCCAAAGGTGTGGGTTCTAGTTCTGATTTTGTCGTCCTTTTGACCTTTTAGAATGGAGATGAAATGAAAATGTTTGTCTTGTATCTACCTGCCCAGGATGTAATAGAGAAGAACTAGCCTCTGGGAGAGAAATAACGGGTTCTCTTAAGAAATGCATTAACTGTCAGGTGATGTAACCCTTGAAGGTCTTCTAGCCACAACAATTTCACTTGAAAGCTATTAATTTCGGAAACGGAGGACAACACCCTGGAGTTTCAAATTAATACTCCCTCAGTACACCTATGTTAGAAAACTTTCAGGACTACAGGCAAAATAAGTCCACAGGACGATTAGGAAAACGTCTGCCTGTCTACGTAGTGACTATTCCTTATAGCATCAGAATTTTTCTTTGACTATTTAATGTAAAGAATTATGAAAAAATATAGTAATACTTAAAACTTTACAAGGAAAATTTTAAACAAATACAAATAATATGTAGGAACACTAGAAAGCGGAATCATGTGAGCAAAGTTCAAACATTCAATAACTATCTAGTGAGCACCAACCTCCTTACATGCCAGGCACTATAGTCTTTTAAGGCAAGGCTCAGCAGCCTATGGCAAGGGGTCCAAGAATGACTTTGGAAATAATTTATAGTGGTTCAGTATTTAAGCTGTGGAGAGGCAAATAGGGGTGCTACCCTGAGTTCATCCCAGCCTTTCCCAGCCTTCCTGCAACCGTATCCCCACCTCCACTCCCACTGAACTTCTGGAAGCTGAGAGATCATCCTTCTGGGGTCCCCCAAGGCTCATTCCAATAGGTTGGTCAAGTCTTCTGCCTTTCCTTGCAGCTATGCCCACTCCCCAGTTTGGTTTGCTGGATGTCGGTGAAGGAAACCCTTAGCAGCTACTTCTAAAGGTCCTGATCCCAACTTTGGAAAGTGTTTCTAAGAGAATAGGACAGCCAATGTCACAAGTTTCCCATCTAGAGGCTCCATTTGCATCTGGAAAATTGGAAGTCATCTAGCTTGCTGGCCTGCTTGCCTGTACCACAAGGCATGGATAATAATGGGAGGGTCTGGCAAAGTAGGATGGCTCAATCCTCAGTTGTTACCCACTGAGTCCACACCATTGCTCAGGCATTGTAGAAGGAGGTAGCACAATCCTAGCCCTTGATGGACTTGTAAACTCAAGTTACATTTTTACATTTAAAAGAGGAACTTAAAAATACGCAGGTTAATTCTACTTCCTAAATATTTACTGCCATTAATTCAGACCATTAAACACTAACTTTTTGAAACTCCATTTCTCTTTGCACTCACTAATGAAACGTTCCCAATAATTGGCCTTTTCTCTTTCTTAAATGCTCTTCCATGGCTTTTCCCTTTAAACTAAACTAAGGAAATATTATCATAACTGAAATCTTTCCCTATTCAGCTAGAAATGAGCATTTAACTTAAAACTAATTGCAGGCCAAGCTTTAAAGGGCCATTAATTAGTAATGGTACCAGAGGAGCAAGGTGACTAGATGGCTGAAATTGGGCAGAACAAGCCTAATTTTTTGCTTCTTATCCCATCTGACAACATTTGTCCTTCAAAAGCACATTTAATTACCGAATGGGGTAACTTGGTAGAATTTCGACATAGTCCCTGGCATGTGGGAAGCTCTCAATAACTCTTCTCTGCCCTGTTTCCCTCTTCCTTCTGCCTTCTTTGCTGTCTGCAGTCACCCATGTCTTCCAACTCATTATGAAAAAAATGGCTTGAACTCCTTCGACTGTTCTCAAATGAAACCTGTCTCTTTGGTATGCCTTTCCTGGTCTGACTCCCCTGATAACCTTGATGCCACCACCTCCGGGCTCCTCTGCAGCCGTGCTCTTCCAGTAACCCCTTCTCTCCGGTGTATCTTCATTACCTTCATCAACTAATGCATTCCTTTTTTTAAAATAAATTTTATTTATTTATTTATTTATTTATTTTGGGCTGCGTTGGGTCTTCATTGCTGTGCGCGGGCTTTCTCTAGTTGCAGCGAGCGGGGCCTACTCTCCGTTGCGGTGCGCGGGCTTCTCATTGCAGTGGCTTCTCTTGTTGCGGAGCATGGGCTGTAGGCGCGCGGGCTTCAGTAGTTGTGGCTCGCGGGCTCTAGAGCGCAGGCTCAGTAGTTGTAGTGCACAGGCTTAGTTGCTCCACGGCATGTGGGATTTTCCAGGACCAGTGATTGAACCTGTGTCCCCTGCATTGGCAGGCGGATTCTTGAGCACTGTGCTGCCAGGGAAGCCCTGCATTCCTTCTTAAAGTCCAAAAAACTTTCTCTCAACGCTTTTGCTCCTTAAGTTACCGGTTATCTTCTCCTACATAGCCAACCTTGAAAGAGTAGTCTACCCTTGCTCCCTCCAATTCCTCATCTAAAATCTGCCCCTTGCCTCTTGCAAGCTGGCTTCTGCAGCGACTAAGACTGCTTTCCCAGAGATCAGTAATGACTTCTCATTCCTCTTCCACCTGTTCATGGCATGTGATGTGCTTTGCTACTCTCCTGATTAAATTCTTTTGACTGCCTTTATCTTTATCTGCCACTCTATCGTTTCCCGTGTCAGTAGCTTAAAGGCTGCTGTCCTCAAGTACCCATTCTTAGTTGCTCCTACTTTGTTCGATTAGTGTTTCTCAATCTGGATGCACATAAGAATTACCTGGGAGGTCTTTTAAAGTGCAAACCCAGATTAAATCCAATCAAGTCTGATTAAATCCATACCAATTAAATCTGATTTCTGATACCACCAAGAAATTGGATTTGATTGATCTGGGGTTGAACCCTGGCATCTATCTTTTTTTTAAACAGATGCTTTTTAAAAAATATTTATTTATTTATTTTTGGCTGCGTTGGTTCTTTGTTGCTGCCTGCGGGCTTTCTCTAGTTGTGGCGAGCGGGGGCTACTCTTTGTTGTGGTGCGCGGGCTTCTCATTGAGGTGGCTTTTCTTTGTTGTGGAGCATGGGCTCTAGGCACACAGGCTTCAGTAGTTATGGCACGTGGGCTCAGTAGTTGTGGCTTGCAGGCTCTAGAGCACAGGCTCAGTAGTTGTGGCGCACGGGCTTAGTTACTCTGCGGCATGTGGGATCTTCCCGGACCAGGGCTCAAACCCGTGTCCCCTGCACTGGCAGGTGGATTCTTAACCACTGTGCCACCAGGGAAGTCCTGGCATCTATTTTTAAAATGCTCCTTAGATGATTCTCAAGTACAGCCAGGACTGAGAACCATAGCTCTAGAATACCTATTTTTATCTTTAGTTTTTACATTCTCCTGATACATAGACCCAAATTTCCAGCTCTTTGCTGAGCATCTCAGACTGAATGCTCCACAGCACTTCACTTTCTGGGTGATCCGAATCAAACTCATGTTCCCCATTCGAAGAATCTCTGTCTCTATGTTTATAGGGCTACCATTCTCACATTATCCCAAGCTGGAGACCTAGAAGTCACCCTTAAAAATTTCTTTGGCTTTGCCGCTCAATTCACTTATTTGCCATGCCTTGTAGATTTTAATACTGACCAATTTCAAATCCATTCTCCCTACCACCATCCTACGCCCCATTTTAGGACCTTGTTGCAATAACTTCTTACTTGGCATCTTTGCCTGCAGTCTCTTTCCTCTTCATTCCATCCTCCACATGCTAGTAGAAAGATCTTCCTGGAACACAGACCTGATTGTATCCACTCAGTAACCACCACTGGGGGGAAAAAAACCACCATTGGATTACGCTTACCCAAAAATAAAGCCCAAATTCTTTAGTGAGGCCCTCACAATCTGACCCCAGTTCTCTAAAACCACTCTTTTATAGCCTAGATTCCCACCCCATGAGGTTCCCTATAATGCACGTATATTCCTTCTTGCCTTTGCTTATACTATTCTCTCTGTCTAGGACTGCATTCAGCTCAGATGGTTCAAACAAAGGGACGACTTACAGAGATACAGTCAAGGTAAAGGGAAGCTACAAGAGTGGCTGAGACATCCATAGAGTAACAGAGTGGGATGCTCTTATTTTCTGTAGGCTCAAAGGCCAAGGGGGTGAAATACCATTACCACTTCTCAGTGAGAGCTGAAGCCTTGGAGAGAGGGCCATGAGTAGGAACTGTAGGCAGGGAGGGTTAGAGCCACTGCCAAACCACAGTGCCGAAGCAGAGAGGGGACAGTGAATAAACACCCCAAACTCTCCTCCTCCCGCTAATCTCTGGCAGGTGTCTTTAATTGGCCAAACTCAACTAGGAGCCAGCCAACCACCAAGAATGGGCAGATGATGCAGTCTATTGATTAAAAAGTGGGGCAGAGAGAGGCAGAGAATAAATGGTATGAGGGAGGGGGAAATTAAATGGAGGATAACCACGTAATCCCCATTTATATATAGTAAAATCCCTTGTGTCTTTTAGCACACAGTTCAAATGTCACCTATTATGTGAAGTTTTCCCTTATTTTCCTACCCCAAGAACCAGTTATTTCATTCCTCTGGTCCCCCTTAGCTGTTGTTACGTCTACGTTATTGCAGCTATCAATCTGACTTATGACACGATTATTTATGTATCTGCATCCATCTCTTGCATCATATTTTGTGCTGCTGGAAGAAAGGGATAGTACGTCATTTGGTACAGTGTATTGCAGATAACAGGCACTCAATAACTGTTGGTTAAATTTAATTGCATTTTCATGTTATCTCCTTCTCAGCCTCTGTCAGGGAGATTCATATACACTTGTAAGCCACAGTCCTCACATTTGTTCCCACTTCACATAAGAGTTCCTTTTTTTGGTCCTACTTCTGCTTCTTGCTTGATTTTCTCCTCCTTCTTATCTCTATTTCTTAGGTTAGGTACTTTAGACTGCAGCTCATCAACAAATTGTTGGGAATACTGACATCACTGATCCTGGCAAGGGTCTAAAAATCTCTAGCTTTATTTTATGTCCTAAGTGGTACATATAAAACGTTTTTCTTTAATTTACACATGTACCAAGCTTAAAAATGAAGTCACAGAACCCAGTTTTTTGTTCTTCATTGGACTTTAAACACTTCTGAATAGAAGTTATGCTTGGCTTAACATGTTTTGCATATAGAAAAGGCTGTGCGCTGCTCTGTTCTTTATAAATACCAATAGTGAGTGCAGCTAACATATTTTTACTGTGCAAACACTACTCTACATTGATGGCTTTGATGCACATTGAGATTTTTATATGAAAAAGAGTATTTTTAGACCCAGTGAAAATATTATTTTCATTATGGTGTTGATAAGATGTAAATAATGGCAAAAATTATAATTCCCATAGCAGTTCAGAGTTTTCATCTAAAATATTGAATTTTCCATCTTAGGAAGCTTGACTTTGGTCTTTTAAAATATCTTCCTTCTCTGGGACTTCCCTGGTGGTGCAGTGGTTAAGAATACACCTGCCAATGTAGGGGACATGTGTTTGAGCCCTGGTCCGGGAAGATGCCACATGCCATGGAGCAGCTAAACCCATGTGCCACAACTACTGAGCCTGCATGCCACAACTACTGAAGCCTGCGTGCCCAGAGTCCATGCTCTGCAACAAGAGAAGACACCACAATGAGAAGCCCGTGCACCGCAACAAAGAGTAGCCCCCGCTCGCCACAACTAGAGAAAGCCCGTGTGCAGCAATGAAGACCCAACACAGCCAAAAATCAAATATATTAATAAATAAAATTTAAAAAAAGAATAGAACTTCATTAAAAATAAAAATCTTCCTTCTCTCTCCTTAACAAGCTCATTCCTTCCTCTACTTTCTTAAACATATGGAGCACGGTTATAAGAGCTGTTGATAACAGCTGTTTTAATGTCTTTGCCTACTAATTTTATCACCTGTGCCATATCTGGCTCTGTTTCTATTGAAGGATTTATTTGTTTTCCTCATTCTGGGGTTTCCTGCTTCAATTTGAATGCCTGGTTAAAGAAGAAGTACCGATAAAAAATTGAATCACAGGCATTGTGAATTTCACATTGTTTGAGGCTGGACTTTTTTTGGGGGAGGGGGTTTATTCCTTTAAATATTTTTGAATTATGTTCTGGGACACAGTGAAGTTACTTGGAAACAGTTTGATCTTTTTGAGGCTTGCATTTAAACTCTGATGGGCAGAAGCAGAGCCGCCTTTAATATAGGGCTCACTTGGCCTGCTAATGAGGCAATACCTTTCTGAGTACTCAGCACGACACCCAATGTGTTAGAAGGTTTTTCCATTCAGGCTGTTGGGAATGTGGATTATTTCCAGCCCTGTGTGAATGCCAGTAATTGCTCCTTTCAGGTGTTTCTCTTCCTGTCCCCAGGTAGTTTCCTCACACATGTGTGCTGATCAGTATTCAGCTCAAGACTCAAGCGGAAGGCCCTGTGGAACTCCAGAACTCTCTTCTCTGTCTCTCTCTGTGCAGCTTTCCTACCCTGCAAATTCTAGCTACCTTAGCCAATCTGAATTCTTAACTTCAGGGAAGCTGCCAGGCTTGGTGGGGTTCCCTTGCCTGTGCTGTAGCCTGGAATCTCTCTAGGCAGTAAGCTGGGGCTATTATAGTTTCACATCATGTGTTTTTCTTCTTTCAGAGATGATTGTCTTGTGCTGCATGTTGTCTAATATCTGAAAACAGTTTTTTATATATATTTAGTCTGGTTTCCATTTGTTTAAGATAGAGGGTAAATCAGGCCCCTGTTACTCCGTCATGGCCACAAGTGAAAATCAGTTTTGATTTTTAAGTGGAAGATGGGGGAGTATATTGAACCAATTTGTATCAGAATAAGCTAGAGTTTGGCCATGGCCCAGCCATTTCTCCTTTTCTTAGCTTTACTTTTCTCATCTAGAAAATAAAGAGGTTGGTTTGTATGATCATTAGGTTTTTCCCTGTCTCTTAAATTCTTTAATTCTAAATTAAGCACAGGTGTATCTTTGCAGAGAGAATTGATATATAGTCTCTGATGTGATAGTTAAAAGATTTGTAGTTATGGAACTCCCACTTTGCCATAGTAAAGTAAATTTAGAAGAGAAGATTAGTGTTTTAATAGATGAAGAAGGAGTCTTTAGTTACAGACCTGGGAGGGGCAATTACAAATCCCAGAGCACACACATGTAAAGTGACCAAACAATTTGAAGAAGAGGAAATGTGTAGGAATATTCTTAGTTTCATTATTGTTTACAGGGCCTGGTGCTGTGTATTGGATGGGTGTTCAATAAATATCTGTTGAATAGCTCAGTAGTACTTGAAGCCATTTTCCTAACAGGGGGAAGTAATTGAAAAGCTTTTATTATAGCAAAAGTTGGAAACAAACAAAAAGTCGATCAATATTGGGATTGGTTAGTGGTACATTCATATAATGAAATATTATACAATAGTCAAAAATACTGAGGCAGAGTGCCATGCACTAATATGGAATGCTTCCAAAGATTATATTATTAAATAAAAAAAAACCCACGATCACTATATATATTTTATACTCTTACAGTAAAGAAGATTTTAAAAGGAATTAAATCTGTTTTAAGGCAACATATACATACATGCTTGTATATTCACAGAATACATCTAGAAAGATATACAAACTGGTGACACTGATACCTCAGGGGAGGAAGATTAGGAGACAGTATGGAAGAGGGACTTTTCCATATCCTTTGAAATTTTTTATGTCCTTTTACATATCCTTTGAATTTTTTTTTTAAATGTTTTTATTTATTTATTTATTTATTATTTTTTTGGTTGTGCTGGGTCTTCGTTTCTGTGCGAGGGCTTTCTCTAGTTGTGGCAAGCGGGGGCCACTCTTCATCACGGTGCGCGGGCCTCTCACTATCGCGGCCTCTCTTGTTGCGGAGCACAGGCTCCAGACGCGCAGGCTCAGTAGTTGTGGCTCACGGGCTTAGTTGCTCCGCGGCATGTGGGATTTTCCCAGACCAGGGCTCGAACCCGTGTCCCCTGCATTAGCAGGCAGATTCTCAACCACTGCGCCACCAGGGAAGCCCCTGAATTTTTTTTATGATGTGTATATGTTATCTAGTTAAAAAAAATTTTGCTACTGGATATATATGTACACATATTTTTTTAGTGAAGTAACTGAAATTCTCTAAAAGGGTTAGATTTCCATAAAGCAGTCTGGGAAATTTCCCCATCTGTAGATTATGTGTTTAAAGGAACCAGACCACACCTACTCTTTCTACTATTACTCTAGGAAAGTACAGGGTACCTCCATGGCTGTGATTAATTTCCCATTCCTTATGAAAAGAATCATCGTGCTAGATACCTAACGACTGTGGAGCCTAATGCCTGCTTGAATATGGGTGCTTGAGAGAAAGAACAAGGCCATTTGTTTCTAATGATCCTATATACATTTTACGGTATTTAATTAGCCTTTATAATCTAACCCACCCATCTTTCTGGCTTCCAGATGAGCAACCAAGAAAGCCCAGGGTGCAGGAGCAGGACAGTGAGGCTGTGAGAGTCCCAAGATGTCAACTCGTGGCCCGTTTGCTCCATTCCAAGGCTGCAGGTAACGTGTAAGTGTGTTTAGAAGAGAATGAAATAACACCCACCAAGTGGAGATACCTTTTATGTTTGAGGGAGAGAGTTACATCTCTGGCAAGCTATCTTAAAAGAATGACTTCTAGGCATAACCTGTGTTCGTATGAGTGTCTGATGCACCTCAGGTAAAACCCAGCCAAATATTTCCTGGAAGACGTGGGGAGATATTTGGAAACATGTGCAAATCCAAAATTAAAAATCCATGGCTCATAATGTAAGTCAGAAAAAGTGCTAGGATGCCCAAGGCATTTTCTTATGACTCTGTTATCTGCTTTAAAATTTCTGGTGCTATTGCTGGTTTTGAATTCCTGAAACGCTAATGTAGCAAGTAGATAGTCAGTGCCAGAAAGGTGGCTCTGAGGTCCAGCCAGCCAATGAAAGAATAGGAAGAATAATGTTCCTGACTTCACGAAGCTTATTTTTGTCATATGTGGGATATTACTGTGTAGAAATTACTATAACACATGAATAACAGGGAGAAAAACACTCGTTGAGGGGGGAAATGTTATTTAAAACAGCCGTGTTTTTGGTGGATTATGCATTGGCCGGAAGAGTCCTGCTTCCACCCGTCCCCACCCCCAGTGTGAACCAAAGCTCAAGAATTTAACGAAAGGGAGGCCTCTATTGGGGGTGCCAGATTTAGCGAATAAAAATGCAGAATGCTCAGTTAAATTTGAATTTCAGGCAAACAAATAAGTTTTTAGCATAAGTATGTTATGCAATACTTGGGATGTGCTTATACTAAAAAAATGATTTGCTGTTTATCTCAAAGTCAAATTTAATTAGACATCCTGTATCTCATCTGCGAATCCTAGCTGCTACACAGAGTAGGAGTAGCTGTATTATATGTTGTTGTCTTTCCCTCACCTCTTGGTTCCCTCATGGTAAGAAGAGTTGCTAGTGACACACTGCTCACAAGTAGGGTCCAACCAGGGGTGAGAATACAGCTGATTTCTTGTTATGCTGCAGAGCCAAAATGGAGGAGCAGGCTGTAAAGTGAATTAAGAACTCAAGAGCAACTGTGAGACAGATTCCCCCTCCCCCGACAAATAAGCAGATGGAGGTGCCCTTATAATACACAGGATGAAAGTTGAGCTTTTGAATCTGGATATTAAAGGAAAAGGTGACTCCAGAAGGCTTGGAAGCCTTGAAGAAATTCTATACTATGGAAATTCTCGGAGTTAGTGAAGGTGGAGGTTCCATAAGCTAGGAAAATGAATGCCTGTTCTGTGGAGTTAGGCTGAGGGCGCCCCTGGCTTCATGCCATGCAGGCTTCCAGAGCCAGAGAACACGGGGTGGGGGGAGGGGTGAGAAGACAAAGGTAGTAACTAGGATGCATAGGTGGATTTGTTCAATGAATTGTGGAGGGTCTTGGAGACCATGTTAAGGACTGGGGCCTTAATCCATGAAGCAGTGGGGCTCCTCTGGGGGTTTCTGAGCAGGAAATGGCATGATCAGAGTTGTGCTTTAGAAGCATTAATCTGGCAGCCTCTTATAGAGGGATTGCAAAGTGGAGGCAGGATGATCAATTGAGTGGGGATTCAGTCAGGGCCATGCTAGTCCTATGGCATCCGTATGTGAATCAGAAGAGGATGAGATGCAGACAAGCTCACTCATTTTGGTAAAAGACTGTGCCAAGGCATGTGGTTTGGTAATTAAGACAGGAGGTGGATTTCAGCTCCCCATTATCCTCTCAGCCAGTATGGTTGTTGGTTAATTAACACTAGTGGCTTAAAGCAATAAAGGTTTATTCCGTGCTCATGTCACCGTCCAATGCCTGCAGGGTGGTTTTCCTCCTAGTGGACACTCAGGGATCTGGGATGCCTCCCTTTATCTTAGCGTGAGATCATGTGGAATATGCAGGCTCCAAGATCACCGAGGCAGGGGCAGAAAGAGCTGGAGATTCTCACAGGGGCATTTATGACCAGACTTGGAAGTGACTTAAATAAGTTCTGTCCACATCCTAGTGGCTAGAACATGGCTCCAACCTGACTACCAAAGAGGTTGGGAAACATAAAGGAGGACAATAACTTGAGGTGCTCTTGAGTCTAGAAAGCTTTGGAAGATGATTCTAGCAGTTGGAGAAGATTGTAGGGATATTAGGGGCAATCTTATACACTTTATTCAGTTTTCATTTTGACTGTAATAAAAGGAGCAATATCCTTTCTTTTGTGCAAAGCAATTTAATGAGTATCCATACCCAGCAGTTTGGTTTTTCTAGAACTATATAAGTGGAAAATTATGAGTCATGAATACAGGAGGAATCTCCAGATATTACATGGTCCATGATACTGTCAGAGCATGACTGACTTAAGCCTAAAACCAAAAAACCAAACCAAACAAAACCCCCCAAAATCAAAACTATTCAGGTTACTTTCTACCTGTAAAAATTGGTCTTAGTTCACAAATATCATATGATATCATTTATATGTAGAATCTAAAAAAATGATACAAATGAACTTATTTACAAAACAGAAATAGAGTCACAGATGTAGAAAACAAACTTATGATTACCAGGGGGAAAGGTGGGGGAGGGATAAACTGGGAGATTGGGATTGACATATACATACTACTATACATAAAATAGATAACTAATAAGGACCTACTGTATAGCACAGGGAACTCTACTTAATACTCTGTAATGACCTATATGGGAAAAGAATCTAAAAAAGAGTGGATATATGTGTATGTATAACTGATTCACTTTGCTGTACAGCAGAAAATAATACAACATTGTAAATCAACTACACTCCAATAAAAATTTTTTTAAAAATTGTCTTCATCTGCAGCTGATAGTGGAGTTCTAGATTTGATGTGATGAATGTAAAATTTATCCCAGGTCCTTTGATGAGCAAAGTGGGAAGTAGTAATTGGGAGAGAGTGAAGGAAGGATTAAAACTCTCCTACCACAAAATCGAAGTTATCTGTGTGCAATCCTGTTTACCAGAGCTTCACTTAGCCTCCCTGCTACTAAGTTAAGCTCATAGATGACAAATATATTCTTTGAATATTCAAAATACTATTACATGGGCTCAGACAATTAAAATAAGCTCCTGACTAATCAGAATTTTGCCGTATTGGCCAACATCAGCCCTGATTTACAGCCAAGGACACTTTAAAGGCATGGTTGTGAGGAAGCATAACTATAATGCAGACTTTAAATACATATTTCAGACTCATCCCTATCGTGTCCATATGTCTTAGACTTTCAGGAAAATTCAGGAAAGTTCATATTTAAGTATTAGGTTTAGTTGTTAGATTTAGTTTCACTCCACTTGGTGAAAAAAATATGGCCACCACAGCCATATCTATCTGGGGGGAGTTGGTATATTCATTCATTGTAAGTTGTGGAGGAGTACTAATCAAGCACATTTTCTCTTAGAGGCACACAGAATGTTAAAAGCGAAAGGACTGCATAGATTATTTTATTAGGCACTTTTTAAAAAAAAATTATTTATTTATTTATTTATTTATGGCTGTATTGGGTCTTCGTTTCTGCGCCAGGGCTTTCTCTAGTTGCGGCAAGTGGGGGCCACTCTTCATCGCGGTGTGCGGGCCTCTCACTATCGCGGCCTCTCTTGTTGCGCAGCACAGGCTCCAGACGCGCAGGCTCAGTGATTGTGGCTCACGGGCCTAGTTGCTCCGCGGCATGTGGGATCCTCCCAGACCCGGCTCGAACCCGTGTCCCCTGCATTGGCGGGCAGATTCTCAACCACTGCGCCACCAGGGAAGCCCTAGGCACTTATTTTTAAAATGAAGAATACTCCTATAAAAGGAAAGACAAAGTTAATTGGATTTCTTCTATTATTTAGGAATGTGGACATAAGTATATATAAGGTTTCCTATGATCCTTTAAAAATAGCTATTAAAAGCTATTAGAAATTCATTGGAAACCATTTGCAAGATCTAGCAACATGTGAAGACAAAACTTCTTTTATTTAGTCAGATCCTTTCTGTGGAAATAAATCCCACTTTCTTCATTCATTCTTTCACTCATCCATTCAGTCAATTAGTATTCATTGAGTATATCCAAGAGGCCAGGCACTATTCCAGACGCTGGGGATAACAATGATAAATCCATCTGATTCAGTGATTGTTATAATTTTGCTTTTTTGTAAATGAAATATTGAGCCTGACAGAATGAAAAGAATATTTGGTTTGGGATCAGAAGACCTGAATTCTAATTGTGGTTATACTCAACCATGAATTATATTAATGGTATCAAATAATGATTCACTCAAGCCTCAGATCTCACTTATCTTTAGTCACTTTTTCACCTAACCAGTTATCATGTCTTTTATAATTTCTGAAATTCACCTCCTGCTATCCATTTCATCTCTTGGTTATTTCTTAAATTATTGCATCCAGAGCCATGCCACATATGATTGTGTAGGTCATTTGCTGCGTGTGGCAGAGACATTAGTTCCAGTCTCCCTTGTTGTTAATTCAGAGCTATATGACTTCTATTGCTACTATTTATATACTAGACATTCATAAACTCTTTGTTTCAACACATGATAGCATTAGCTTTTAATAAAACTTGTCTAGAGATTAGCTTTTAAAATGTCTTTCCTATGTGAAGACAGTTTTGTCCCATTATCGTAGGGCTTTTACCTTTTTGCTGTTTTTAAAAGGAGCCAAGTGTTGCATTTACACAGATTATGATTTCTTCTTGTGACCAGAGCTCACCTTGTGATCAGACCATTGTAAGGTAGGCAAGTTATTTAGTTGGTGGGAAGCTCTCTGGTCCACGTGGAGACAAACTCCAACACAGCCCACCTGACTTCATAAACAAAATCAAGACTGACATTTACTAAAAACAAATTTACTGGACTGGGGAATTTTCATAGGCCAATATGAAGGATGAGACTGAGTTGAATTGCTAAGTAAAAGGATAGAGTTGTAAGATCTACATGTGAACATTAGAGGGATTAGTAGAGTTGTAAAAAATTGAAGGAGAAAGCAAGGAAAAGGAGTACAGCTGGGTACCAGAGATGTCAATTCTTGTCTGCCCATCTCCTGCCTCTACTAAAGGGTCTGCCATGCTCATGCCCATACCCCGTGCTGAAGGGGCAACCTCCACGACCTTGGTACAGTAGTTTGGACCAGAAGTAATACCTGACTGAAGACCAGAAGACCTATGATGTGACTGAGTAAAGAAAGACGTGAAGACCCAACAAGATTTCCCTCTCTGGAAGTTGGATGGACTTCTCAGCTGTTTGACATGTGAGTGTAAGAGCCCAGAAGACTGGGAATGTATTTTAAACTTAAATGATCAACCTTGAAATACATATAAGTTAGCCCCACTTGACCCTATCTGTGTGAGTTTGCAAGTCTACTTGTAAATCATGCCAGCACAATTTATAGGGGGTTGTTTTTAGAATCTTTACTCTTTGTTTTAAATACCAACAGTTGTGTTGTAGCATGTACTGCAGAACTGAAATGGCATTCAGCATTTGGTCCAGGAAATCTTGTCAATCACTTTTTTTTTTCTTCCTGAGATTCTGTTTTCATGTTATCTTGACTTTGGATTTTGATCAGATAATAACAGTAGTGTTCACAAAGGCTTGCTTTAGCTCAGGGTTTTTGTAGAGCTATAAATGGCTAACATTTATTGTGTGCTTACTCTGTGCTAGGCACTGTTCTTAAGAGCCTTATAAGTAATAATTCATTATACAGTCACAACAACCCGATGAGGTAGATAACATTATCATTCCCATTTTACATGCATGAAACAATAAGACAGAGGTTTAAAAACTTTCCCAAGGTCTCATCACTATTAAGTGGCAGAGGAAGGATTCAAATATAGTCAGAATCTACGTTCTGAACCACAACTCTATACTGCCTTGTTCCCATGGAAACTGTAGAAGATCCTGACTAACCAGAGGTTATTACTTTCTTGATTTTCCCCTTGGCAGGTCTATGGCAATGAAAATGAATGAACTCATTCAACAAATATTCTACATAGCGGTGATCAAGACAGATAGGCAGGATCTCTGCCCTCAAGGGGCCTTCTGGTATTTCAGACTTTTGTCAGTTTGGTTAGAGTTAGTTTTTCCCCTCAGAACCCAATGTTTCCTCGGGTGAAGTCATAGAGTTTTTGCCCCTGTAAAGTGGAACATTGGAACTTTGGTGACTTCAGCGAAGCTCACTCTTACTGGAGCAAGTATTTATAACATTTTGACAGGGGTAATTATTTTTTTGGCTGGAATTTTTGTCTCTGAAAAAATTCTTTCTCTTTCACCTATCCCATCCTTCCCCAGACTGTAGTTTTAGTTTTGATTTAAAATTTTAAAATATAGTAGTAGCATGTACTTGTCTTTGTTACATTTCTTTCAAATGTTTTCAAACATTTTGGGATTTGTTTCTCTTTTTGCAAAGCATTAACAATCCAACTTAACTCAATATAATTTATCAAACTACTATGGCATTGTATCAGGATTAGGTTCAGTGGCATGTAACAGAAAAACCTAGATGATAGTGGCTTAAATAAGATAGAAGCTTATTTCTTTTTTGCATAAAAGAATTTTGGAGGTAAGCACTCCAGGATTGGCATGGAGGGTTCACAAATTTGTCAGGGAGCCAGCCTCTTTCCTACTCACTATTATTCTATACCTATAGTATGGCTATCCCCTTCGTGGTCCAAGATGGCTGAAAGGGCTTCAGTCATCATATCATGTCCCAGGTAATAGGATGGAGAGTAGGCAGAAGAAGAGTATAACTCCTTTCTTTTTATGACTTCTTTTAAAAAAAAATAGAAGTCCCATATAACGCTTAGATCTCAACAGCCAGAATTTAGTAATGTGGCCACACCCACTGCAAAGGAGACTGGGAAATGTAAGATTTTAGTTGATTGGCAATAGGACCATGAAGGAATGAGAGAATAGATAAGAGGGGGTAATTTGAAGTCTCTGCCACAGGTACTTTTCCTATAGTTGGCATTTGATAAAAATTTATTGATTCATTTTCATAAACTTGACAATCATATTCTTAGAGGTATCATTCAGGTTGTCAATAAAGATAGTGAATCTAAGATTTTCCCTTTTTATTTTATGATATCATATAGCATATCATTACATTAACTGCATCTAAAATAAACTCACCTGGAATTTGCTTATGCAAAATGGGAAATATATAGGAAGAATATGGGGGAAACCGTTGGAAGAGGCAAACATAAGCAGAAGGAAAGGCAGAGATTCTGCCAATGGTCAAGAAAACCTGGAACTGGGAATTCCAGGATAACAGACATTCTCTGCATCCTCTCTGCTTCCTGTCCATTGACTGTATTTTCTCAATACAGAATGTGTTTTTTCCACTTGGCAAAAAAAACATGTCCAGTGACATTTCCCAGATTTTATATCTAGGTGAGGCTTGGCATGACCTCTCTTCCAAAGTCTAAAAATCTTGGAGGAATGGCTTCCTTGGTTCATCTTGGGTCTGATATCCACCTCTTGACCAATTAGCTGTGGTCAAGGGGACAGTCAGCAGTAATATGACTTCTCTAGCTGCCATCATATGATAGAATTGTGAAATGGGAGGAGCGTTTTTATAGGAAAGGTGTATACTGGCTACACAATTGTATAGACTACACTATAATTATATATTATGGAAAAACTTAGGTCAGCGGTCTGAATTAAATAAATGATAAAGGAGAACAGGATCTATCTTAATGAAAAAAAAAGTTGATTCAGCTATGAATAAACATCCTTTGATATGGCTGCAATATATAGAATGTTTACTATGTGTCAGGCATTTTGCTAAGTGCTTTTTATTTTTTATATAAATTTATTTATTTTGTTTTCGGCTGCATTGGGTCTTTGTTGCTGTGCACCTTCTTTTCTCTAGTTGCGGCGAGCGGGGGCTACTCTTCGTTGTGGTGCACGGGCTTCTCATTGCAGTGGCTTCTCTTGTTGTGGAGCACGGGCTCTAGGCACGTGGGCTTCAGTAGTTGTGGCTCGCGGGCTCTAGAGCTCAGGCTCAGTAGTTGTGGTGCCTGGGCTTAGTTGCTCCGCGGCATGTGGGATCTTCCTGTGCCAGGGCTCAAACCTGTGTCCCCTGCATTGGCAGGCGGATTCTTAACCACTGTGTCACCAGGGAAGCCCGCTAAGTGCTTTTTATATGTTGAGTCACTTATTCCTCACAACTCTATGAGTTAGAGATTGTTATCCTCTTTTACATATGGAAAAACCAGGGTTCAGGAAGGTTAAGTACCTTTTCCAAGATCATATAGCTAATAAGTAAGCTACTTTTGTCTTAACTTCAAAGTTTTTAACTACCAGGGTAATATACTGTCTCATTACTTCTCCATCTTGAGTTGGAAACTATGGTCATTTTTTAAAAATTTAATTTAATTTTTTTTATACAGCAGGTTCTTATTAGTTATCTATTTTATACAAATTAGTGTACATATGTCAATCCCAATCTCCCAATTCATCCCACGCTCCCCCCTCACCCCACTTTCCCCCTTTGGTGTCCATATGTTTGTTCTCTACATCTGTGCCTCTATTTCTGCCCTGCAAACTGGTTCATCTGCACCATTTTTCTAGATTCCACATATATGCATTAATATACAATATTTGTTTTTCTCTTTCTGACTTGCTTCATTCTCTATGACAGTCTCTAGGTCCATTCACGTCTTTACAAATGACCCAATTTCATTACTTTTTATGGCTGAGTAATATTCCATCGTACATGTGTACCACATCTTCTTTATCCATTTGTCTGTCAATGGGCATTTAGGTTGATTCCATGACCTTGCTATTGTACATAGTGCTGCAATGAACATTGGGGTGCATGTGTCTTTTTGAATTATGGTTTTCTCTGGGTATATGCCCAGACTACGGTCATTTCTGATGAAGCAATTATTAGGTTTTTTTTCCCCTTCAGTTCTGCCATAACAATGCTTTGTGAACTTCATAAATTTTGTAACGTACCTGGGTCTTCTCTTCACCTGTAAAAAGACTGAGTTGAATCAAATTACTTTTCCCCCTTGTTAATGCAAGTAATATTTTATTTCTGAAGGCAAGAGTATGAGCTATTATATTTTAAAAAATTTTAATTCATCCAATATTTTTGAGTGCTTCTTGAGCTAGATCTGTGTTAGGAACTGTGATGAAATTAACGATATTCAAGGTGTATTTCCTGCTTACAGCGTTTTGGAGAAACAAACAAGCAGAATTATTATTTTGCAGATTTAGAAGTCCACAGAAGATTAGCCTTCAGGAGTGATATAACCTTCAGCTCAATCATATCTTCAAGTGTTCTTCTCTCTGTTTGGCATCCTTAGTGTGTCAACTTCATTCTAAGTTTAGTTCCTCTTGTGGTTGTTAGATTGCTGCCAGTGGCAATCTGGGTTATAGGCTGACCTGTTCATACCTGGTAGGAAAGAGAGAATCTTCTCCCCAAAGCATGGGCCCAAAATCCTTCCCTTCAGTTGATGGGGCCAGTTTACCCCAGGACTACAATGGTTTTCAGGTGTAATAATTAGGGTAGTCTAGGACCTAGCATAACTTAGATTCTAGGTCACACAGCAATAAAAACAAAAAACAAAAAACCCCCCGAATCTCAGTAGCTTAAACAACAAAGGTGTAGTTTTTACTCAAACTATATATCCATTCTGACTTGATAAGGGTGGGAGGTGGGCTGTTCCACATTGTTCTTTCTTGGGGACCTAGGTTGACAGAGGCTGTATCATCTTCAACAATGCTGGTCTTGAGACTGGGGAAGAGTAACTCTAGATGGACTTATACTTGCAATTAGGTGTTTTATCTGGAAGTGACACACATCACTTTTATCCACAACCCACTGTAGACTAGTGACTATAACTAGTCACATGGTCCACCGAACTACAAGTGTTGGGGTGGGTGGCAGGGATGTAATCTCTGTATGTGCCTGGAAAGACAGGGTAAGCCTTACAAGTCTCTACCATACAAGGGAATTCATTTACTGATTGACTCAGACTAATTGAGTTGCCCTTCTGTAGCTGGAGGTTGGATGGTTACCTAAAAAACAAACAAAAATAAAAACAAGGAACTCTGCTAATAAGGAAGGAACAGGAGTAGATGTTGAATAAGAAATCAACAGTGTGAACTATCTGATACTTTATCCTAAATGGAGAAGACAGTAATTTCAGCCATGCAGGCAAGTCACAAGGAGGGATAGTTTGGCCAGTTTCATCAGTCTTTATATCAGTCACTTTATTTAACCTTCTGATTGGAAAGACTGGCTTTGGCTCTTTAACGAGTGGGTGTAGTTAGACAGAGTTTCTATTTAAGGCGTTGGCTCAAAAGTGACTTAAAATATTTATTGGATTTGAAAGTATGGACGGTTTTTCCATATTTCATTGTTGTAGTTACTGCCAATGGTGTGTCAAACTAGCTAGATTTATTGTTTTAGAACTGGCAAACAACTAAAGTTTATCTAATCCAACCCTTTTATTTTGCAGATGAGAAAACTAAGGCCCAAATTGGTAAAATGATTATCTCAAGGTCACACCTTCTTGCATGTAGTAATAACAATGCTGTCCTTTGGATGATTTGCTGCAAAAAGGAATCCTCTAAGTAAAACGTAGCTAGAGCAACAATTAGAAAACAAGAGCAATTAAAATTTATTAAGAATGTTTCTAGGGCGGGCTTCCCTGGTGGTGCAGTGGTTAAGAATCCGCCTGCCAATGCAGGAGACACGGGTTTGAGCCCTGGTCTGGGAAGATCCCACATGCCGTGGAGCAACTAAACCCGTGCGCCATGACTACTGAGCCTGCGCTCTAGAGCCCGTGAGCCACAACTACTGAGCCCGTGTGCCACAACTACTGAAGCCCGTGCGTCTAGAGCCCGTGCTCCCAACAAGAGAAGCCACCACAATGAGAAGCCCGCGCACCGCAACAAAGAGTAGCCCCCGCTCGCCACAACCAGAGAAAAGCCCGCGTGCAGCAATGAAGACGCAATGCAGCCAAAAATAAAATAAATAAAATTAAAAAAAAAAAAAAAAAAAGAATGTTTCTAGGGATGATATTCAGTTGGTCCACAATGACAGAGATGGAGAATTTTCTAAACTATTTGGTAAGTAGCTGCTGCTGAACCTCCTGAGAGCCTCTTCAACCTTTCTCTCTGATCCCCCCAACCATTGTAATAAGGGGCCTACCTCAAAGGGTTGATTTGAGAATTAAATAACGGAGGTAAAGAGCTTATTATGGGGCCTGGCACTCAGCAATATTACACCTCATCTATTATTTTTATTATAGTCATTAATGAAATGGTAGTCAATTTCAAACTAGTTCCTGCATGAATGTTCAAAATTTTGGAAATGTGATAGTATTCAAGTTCATTAACTTTGATCTAGCTAATCTCTCAATAAAATGGCCACTCATGTACTCACTAACTTTCATTTTGATCTTTTCCATTGTCTAATGGTTGATTCCTCCTCACCCCATCCGCAAGACTCCACAGCTCTAGTTGATGACTAAGAATTTCACGCAGGCTTATGAAAAAGAATATAATGTACTGACAAGGTTCTATTAGTTCTCAGTACAACATGTCATGAAGAATGTTCTGTACAGTGTTTTGTTGAGCAGAACTTGCCTGTAAGTTTTCAGATAAGCAGAGATAGGTGTAAAACCTAGTTGGTGAGGGAGCCGTGGAGGAAGTGGTGGAGCAATTCTGCTTGCTCAGGCAAATATAAGAAACTAGGAATGATGAGAGGCAGAGGCAGGCAGCTGGGGTAAGAAGAGCTAGAGGGCCTAGAAACAGAGGGGGAGGCTGGAGCTTATGGAGAAAACAGCCTTTGACAGAGATGTCTTCTGGTGGCCAGAGATGTTTAGAATCTTTTGGGGATATTTTCTCTGTCAGAAATTTAACCTAGCAAGAAGAAGGTAGAGTTTCAGTAATTATCTCTCTTGTGAGAGTAAAAGAAATGTATTTTTTAAAAGCTGGAATTGTTGGGAATTTTCTGGAAATTCATTATTGGCCTGGACCTCAATGTGTAAAGATTGGTTCTCACAAATCAGTTGTTTAACTGATACTTCCAGTTCTGAGGTGGCATCTAAATGCTGGGCATGTCCTGGAAAGGGCTTTGATAACAGTGTTCTGTCAGAGGCTGTGACGCACACTGGCTCAACAGAACACAATCCGAATTGCTGAAGAACTAGTTTCTAAGTATATTTTAGAGACACCAAAGTTATTTGGTGTTTCAATATATATTATGCCACCCTATTAAAGTGCACTAAATCCTAGACGAACATTCCTCGGACAGAATTTTTTATTTTTTATTTTTTTTTAGCAGAAGGAGGTAGAGAATATAAATATTTCAATTCCTAGATTTTGGAAAGGAAAAATGAAGCCCAGATTTAAAAACCCAGATGTTTTGAGGCAAATGTAAATTAAAGCTTTGAAGTTGGAGATCTTAAAATATTATACAAGGTAAGCTTTAAAGTTAAACATGCTTGCTAAAATATTTTTTTAAAGTGCTGTTTAAATTAAAAAGTAAATATCCACCTCATCTCTGACTTCTAAAAATTACCTAGAGTTTGACTGATAAGACTTTGGCCTTAATCTATCTTAATATGGCATAAGCCTAAAATTTCTGATAAGTTCCAACAACTAAAGTATGTGGCTCTTATAGCAGAATTTTGCTCAATTTATAAGCTTAGAGCAGAAACCTCTTCAGTGGAGGATAGCAACCATGGGTTAGATAAATGATGGTTGAATGATGGTGTCTAAACTCTGAGCTAGAGTATCATTCTGGCTCTGCCTGTATATTTTTGTGTGACCTTAGATAAGTCACTCTACTTTTCTCTCAAATTTCTCTTCTTACAGGGAGATAACAATCATAAAAATGACTGGAAACTACCACTTCGCTGAGAGCTTTTTGTTTAAAGGTCTGAGGATAAATACCAGTCATAAGGTCCAGCAAACCTCTTTCAGAGGAAACTGAACTTCTTGAGGACAGGGAACTTTTTTCTTCTTTGAATCAGCAGCATCTTATTTGTATTTCTGTAATACAGTTCCTGGCCTATAAAAAGGTGTCAATAAATGTAAATTTATTAGTGTTTTTAGGCAGACTGCAGTCTTGGCAGACCACTGCCTCTTAAGTCTCTTTTCTGTGATCCTTTCATACGCGGCATGTAAAAGGCTGCCGCTCTTTGCTCTGGCATAAGTACCTAAGGCATTTACTTAAAAATACCCAAGTCTAGAGAAATAATTTTTTTGTCTTTAGGGCACCATTTCCTTTCCCGAGGTATTGCACTCCAGGCTTGGGATCTGGGTCCGCAGGCTACAGGGAAGAGTTCGGTACGGGAAGCTCATCCTCCCACCCTCTGATTGGCCGGCTCGCACTCCACTCACGCGGCTCGCGGCTCTGATTGGCCTCCATGGCACCCCCGCCTCGGCCCGCGACTACTTTGTGTGCCTGGGCTGCGCGCTCAGGTCCTCCAGCTCAGCTCGCCCTCTGGGCTAGACTGGTCTAGCTCTTCGGCCCACTGCTCTGCATCGCGGGCGCCAGGAATTTCCCGAGTCCGAGCGGGTAGGAAGCATCCTAGGGAAAAACCCTCTCCCCTCCCCGCCCCATGTTCTCTTTTCCGTACTGAATAAACTTCCGCTTCGGAGGGGCTGTTGCAGCCGTGGGTCGGGGGAGAGGCCAGGCACCGAACTCGGGCCCTCGTGGCGGGGGGGGTGGGGGTGGGGTAGGTCTTTCTGTCGGGGCGAATGTGGAAGACCAGCTCTCACAAGATAAAACAGGGCTTCGCTAGTCGCATGTGGCTGCGATGCCATTCTATGATCGTGCTGCAAGCTGCAGCGGAGCGGCCAGACCTGGGCTGCAGGGGCTGAGCAGCAGCGATCACTCCTGAAAAGTAGCAAGGAGCCTGTTCCACATCTCCAATACCAGTGCTCCTTAGGGCCGCGGGCAGAACTGGCACGGGCCGGTCCGTTTGCCGGCGGTAGAGAATACGGCATTCCCCGGAGGTGGCGCTCCCGGGAGTGGAGAGCCCGGCTTCACTCGCGCCCCCTTTAGCCTCCGGCCTTCAGGCGGTAGAGGGCGGCCTACGCTCGTGTCGGAGCCGGCGCCCGCGCGCACAGCTGCTGCCCTGCTGGAAGTCTCCGGGTCCCGCTGTAGCCCGCAACTCAGCCGGGCGGTGGATGCTGCGGCTACGTTATCAACGGGCGCGGCGAGAAGGGGGCAGGGAGAAGCCCTGGCACATGCCGGGGTCCCCGTAGGTGGCAGCGGCCAGCGCATGCGCGCCTTCTCCTAGAAGCCTGGAACGCTGAGGGGCGCGCGCCCCCATTCGCGCGCGCACGCTTGCTCTAGCCGAGGCTTCCCCGCCTGCGCTCGTTGTCAGAGCCGCTCCGGCGCGTGCGCGTGTTATCTCCGGCCGACCGGAGTAGCCGGGTTCCCTACGCTCCAGGCCCCCGCCCGCCGCCGCCCCTTCCCAGCCCCCGGCCGACCCGTCCGCTTCCTTTTCTTGCGGAATGGGGCCGGCGTTGCTCGGGGTCGCGCACCCGGGACCCGGCTCGCGCTCGGTCTCGCGCTGTCAGCGACTGCTTGGCTCGCGCCGCCTCGCGCTTTCCCTCAGTCAGTGGCGCCGAAGGCTCCGTTAAGCAGCGGCGGCGGCGGCGGTTCCTGTTTCCGTTTCTTCCTCTCCCTTCAGTCGGGAATAGCATCCTCCACCCAGCCACCCCTCCCACTACCCCAACGCGGGGCAGCTGCGGCTGAGGGCTGTAGCGGCGGCGGCGGCGGCGACTGGGGAACGGCGGAGACCGCCTGTGCTCCCGCCTCGGGTAAGGGGGCGTTTGGGAGCCGGGCCCCGCACGTCTCGGGGTCTGGGGCTGGGCAAGCGCGGGATCTCAGGAGGCTCCGGGGAGGTGCCTGACGGCCGTCGCTGCTCTTTTTCCCCAGGCAACCCCCGGGCCTGTTGCTGCCACTGCTGCTGCTTATCCAGCGGCTCCGGGGAAAGTGGGGAGGGAGCCCCCGGGACCCTCTGGTGGGTGCCTTTGCGCTGCCCGGGGGGCGCGGGCAGGGGGCTAGGGGCGCCTGCCGCCCCGGCCGGGACGTGGAGCGGCGCGGCGGCTGCCCTCGGCGTCAAGCATCCTTGGTTAGGGAAGGGGCCGAAGCCGAGGAGAGGAGAAGGGATGGGGGCGGGGGTGGGAGGTGTCCCTCTTCTCTCCTCTACACCTACCTACCCTTTCGCCAGCAACTCGCTCCATGTTGTCACAGACAGTGGGGAAGAGCATGCCTGTGCGTTAGGGGCTTTCGTGAGGGGTTCTCCGGTTGGAAATCGGGGAGTGGACCCGTGCAAAGATCCGCTCCAGGCGAGGGGCCAGTGCCAGGGCAGTGCACGGTGTGAGTGCCGCTGCACCCCCGTTTGATGTGGAAATGATGAGTTTGCGACTTTAGAGTATCTAAACTTATTTGGGAAGGTTAAATGAGTCCCTATTTATTAGTTAAAGGTTTGTCCTGCAAGAGTGAGTGGGCTGTCGTGTGCAGCACCTGTTTTTCTCTCACAGCGGGGTTTGCAATCCTCAGCCACACACAACGTCGGAGACGCAGTGTATTTCTTAAGTTAAATGGCAGTGTCATGGTTAAAATTTATCCCTGGTGAGCTTTAGCGTTTTGCTGTATATTAGACTTTTGATTGAGGCCTTGGATAGAGGCAGGGAGAGGTGTTGTTTCTTCTTGCCATGTTTGAATTAATTTACAGTTGACTTAAGCCAACTAAAGAAAGTGGACCTGGGAAAGCCAGAATCTCCTAAAGAAACCCCAAACCTCAAGGGAACGCAGACCAAATTTCGACAAAAGTTTTCTATCAGTTTACAATTAAACTCATCACAAGTAACTGATTGAACTTTGGCTTGGCTCTCTTTAGAAACTGCAGGCAAGGTTTAATTATAGTTTCTTTTCCCCCTGTTATTCTTGGGGTTAAGTGCATATTTATTTTCTTGATTAAATTTTGTCTTTATGCATACTTCTTTTAAAGGGTGCATCATATAAGAAACATTTTAGGAGAGAAATTTGCAGCACTATAGAGTTTTACTGAAGTATAAGCTGTATTCTCTCTTCTTCAAAATAACTTAAAATTAACCTAAAATCCTGTGCCGTATAATAAGGCTGCATACATTGCTAACCTTGTGAAATATACCGTAAAATGTATATAGAAAGTCTTAGTTACTTGATTTATAACTACTACAATAGTAGGGATAGGGTGGGAATTCAAACATTTGAAATTGTGATTTTACAGCTTAGTATGTAAAAATGCAGGGACTTAGAAATGAATAGGATTTAAGGAACATAGAAGGATGGTTTGGAGGCATGAATTTTCCTCTTCCTGCTTTATAAACTGAGAATTCTTGAATTGCTGAACAGCTGGAATGAAAGTTGCATAGATTGCAGAAACATGCAGAATGTGTCTTTGATCAAGTAGTGAGTTAACATGAAGAGTATGTTGTGGTTTATTAGGCTAGTGATTCAAAATAATTTCCATAAAATATAGCATTATATAGATTGTATTTTAGGATGTTCTTAAATTGAAAGTCACTTGAAGTTGTTTTCCTACAAGTCAGTTTTATTTGAGACATATGGAATTGAAAAAACGGTACCTCTGATTACATTCTGCAGTGTTTGGTTACAAATTTTAACTAGTTATTTTAAGGAATTGGAGTGTCTTTAAAAGTGGTGAATTTTGAAATTGCTAGTGGCTTGGAAAAACTTGTGTTTTTACTTGTTTATTTTTTTAAGTGCAGTTATATCAGTAGGTTGGTCTGGAGGGGGAGCTAGTGCCAAAGCAAAGCATGGCTTAATATATGTTTGAACTTTTAAAACACCCCAAATGGATTTTTATGACCAGAAGAAACATAAACTTAATTTTTAGTTAAAAGAATAAGGGAATTTTTATATGGATGTATATCTGTAGATAGTTATTTGTGGAGCATATATATATATATATATAGTATATTACAAATTAGTTAAAAATTTCTTTCATGATCTGAAATAATGGGAAGTAAATGTGTAACGTTTATTGAATTTCTCATTTAAAATCTCTGAAAATATGCCCCCAAACTTAAAGGTGTATGATAGTAGTTTCTTAACCTTCTTGTGCATTGCATCAGAAAGGAAGGAGTATATGTTGACCCTTTGTGCATGTTGCATCTTCTTAAATTTTTTCTTTATAATATCTACAGTCCTAAAATTTCAAAAGAGCTTCAAGTAGAGTCTTATAAGAGCCAAGACATCAAGTGTGTAGTAAGCTAGGTATTTATCAAAAGTAGAGATACTTTTAATAAAGAAATGGGTCCTTCAGACATCTGGAGAGCAGGATCCCAAGGTCACTTCTTAACCTCTCTCTCCTGCAGTATAATGCAGTGAGTCCAGAGGATTTGTGAAGTTGAACTTGTGCCTTTGAATATGAAGCAGTTATTTTTTGATCTATGGCACTTTATTTAGGTTTCTGAACTGTAATCAGTTCGATTTTGATTTTACTTCTCACAGTTCACATATTCTTCAAATTCAAGGGTAGAATTGATAGTGTGTATATTAAAATCAATAGAATATTTCATTTTCTGAGGGTAGTGGTTTGGTTGGTTGTTCGCCATTGCTCTTCATTGTGTAAATAGAATTTCAGTGCTGCTAAATAAAAAATAGATTCTTTGAAAAAAATTAAAATATCTGTAAGATACAGAATAGTGAGGTGTTTACTATATTTAAGGGGTTAATGCTGTAAATTAATCAGTTTTATAAGACATTCTAGAATATTTTTATATATCTTTTTTCATTTCTTTAATGATTATTTTTGATTTACTGTAAAGTACATTTTAGTAAATCTCTTGGTTTAATTAAATGGTGAACACACCCATTTCATATTATAGCACGTTTATAAAAGCAGAAGAAAGTGTTTTCATTTCATAATCATAAGAGTAAATATAAAAATAAACATGTAAATAAGTTTCTTTACTTAAAAATAAAACAAAACTAAGATTCTAAACAACTCTGAAACCAGAAGTATTGCTTTTATAGTAATTTTCTACTCTGCTTCAGTACTGGTCCTATTGGTACTTTTCAGATGAAACATCAACTTCCAGTCTTCTGCAGTCAACAGTAGTATAGTAGGTGTAGGATTTAGAGGACTGCTACAAGATTTCCCTTTGTTCTCCTCTTGATGATTCTCTGGCTTATATTTCTGTACCAAATAGTATATGGTTTTGCAGTTCGAATTGTTATTAAATTGTAGTTTGTTATAATGAGAAAAACATGTTTATAAGTAAGAGATGTTTACAACTGATTTTTTTAAAAAAACCCTTTTAAAATTCCAAACAGAAGAATGTTATATGGGGATGTGTATGCATTTAAGATATATATATATATGTATATATATGTGTGTATATATATATATATGTACATATATATATAAACAGATTAGTCTCAAGTCTCAACCTTCCTTTCTCTCTACATTCTACTCTTCTGCCTACATCTCCCCTTCTCCAGCCACCCTCCATCATCCCACAGTTTTCTCCTTGGAATAATTAGGAATCAAACCAATAAAATGAATCATATCATTCACTTGGCATAGCTTTTTCTTCCTTGATTAAATGACTTTATAGCAATCTGTACAATATTCTAAACATATAGCTTAGACTATACAATACTGTAGATTTTCCTTTTAATGGAAGAAGAGCACATAAGGGCCCAAGGGGTTTATGCCATGTATTTCAATCTAAGAGTTATTCATACTCTTTACAGAAAGTAGAGCTATAGGGTTAATTTCATTTACTTTTTAAAAAAATAGACTTTATTTGCTAAAACCCAATACCACACTCATTTACTACTTTTAAAAAATATATTTTGTGATAGTTTTTTTGTGAGAAAATGACATGCGAAGGGGAAATGTGTTTTGAATTTTAAGTTTTTTAAAAAATTGACAAATTATATCAGTATAAGGCTAGTACAGATGTAGTTCAAACTTGCCTTTGCCGTTCTCTTTTGCACTGGTCTGTAGTATAACCTCTTCATTAAAGCACTGGAATAAAACTTCGAAGATCACTACTGAAATGCTCCCTATATTTTTTATATCTTAGAACTTGGGTTTTTTTTTAATTCAACTGATTCAGGGATAAACTGAGTAAACGTGACTTAACATTTATGTTAAGAAGATCAGACTTAGCATTTCTACTTGTCACAGCCTCTATGACTGGTTAGTGTAAATAAAGTTCACATTACAAAATAAATAATAAAGTGTTGATACTAATCTTAGATGTAAATGGGAAATTAAGCTCATGTTTATTTTACAATCTGAGTTATGAGAAGCATTACATGATACGAACTTTAAATGCTGTAACTTTGATTATAAATGAACAAAAGTAAAGTGAAAATGGGAGATTGTTCTAGTTGATTTACCTCAAATATACAACTAAAATGAACCTGTTTTGTGTCTGTAAATATTCATTTAAGACTGTTAATGAACCATGAATGAGTTTTAAATTTATACTAATTTATGGCTGGTTATTTACATTATATCCCTTAGATGAGATAAATGCCATTTAATATGCCATTAATACCTAGAGCCAGAGTAAATTTGCCTGTAGTAAAAAAAATGATATTTACAAACCATCAAACTGTAAAAGCATACCAATGTTATTAAATAACTTAACATTCCATAATCTAGTTTCTAAAATCACTTGTATAATTTTTAAAATATAATTTGTTGTAATATCTTGATAAAGTAGTAAAGGTGGAAAAATATAGTTTGTAGCTTTGGGACAGTCAGTGAAGGGAGGGGGGTTGAGAGAGGGGGTGTACTGGTTGATGAGCCTGCCTTATTTGGAGCTGAGGGAGATTTCTTCTTTAGTTTTTTCCTCTCCGTCCACTTCCTTCTTCTCCCTGTTTGTTGTCTTTCCTCTCCCAACAGTGGTGGAAAATGTGGGAGTTTACCATCTTTGTAGGGTTTTTTTTTCCTTAGAGTTCATAGAACATTTCCTAGTACAACATTAGCTTTTATGTTACAATAAGTTTATTATAATGATTTCATTTTCTTTTGCAGCAGTAGGCAAGAGACTTGAAGAAATTCAGTTGATGTGGGGTTCAATATTATTTATTAAAAATGATTTTGTAACTCCGTATAAAAAGGGGTATGGGAGATGTTGGTTCATTGTTAAGGGTCCTGTATCAGTCACATTATTGTTCTACTTACTGTTTCGTATATGGTAATCCCTTCTTCCAGGTTCTTGGAATGCAGTCTCATGCCTCCTCTGTTATTTCTGTCTTCATCTATGGAGTCTTCATCTATGGAGTTTCTGAATACAAGGAATTGTTTTTAGAATATCTCTTCACCTTCTTCGTGTCCCTCATTGCAATAACATAATGTAAAAAAAAAAAAAAAAACCAGTCCCAAACAATAAAAACCTGTGTCCACTGAAGAGAACCAGCTCTGAAACTAAAATGAACAGCAGTGTTCTCCATTCATGGCAGTAGTTTTAGCAGATTTAAGCCAGTTATTGTGGAAAGTTCACAAGGAGAAAGTGTATGTTTGATAATTAGGGCCCTAATCATTAGAGATCTGACTGATTCGATTTCTTTAACACATGGAATTGTACTTATACCTGAAAGAGATGTATTCAGTAGAGATTGTTATTTTTTGTGTGTCTTGAGTTTTGTGAATAACTACTTAATTCAGTCAGTTACCAAATGGCAAAAGATTGTAATTTTGAGAAAATCTGTTCTTTAAAATTACAGCTTAAGCCAGGCTAAATATTTTGTTTTCTTTTTATAAGTTTCAGATATTTCTTTCTTATTTATTTATTTATTGTATATGTGTGTGTGTATATATATATTTTTTGTTTTTTTATTGGAGTAAAATTGCTTTAAAAGGTTGTGTTAGTTTCTGTTGTACAATGAAGTGAATCAGCTATTTGTATACCTATATCCCCTCCCCCTTGGACCTCCTTCCCATCCCCCCCATCCCACCCACCTAGGTTGTCACAGAGCACTGAGCTGAGCTCCCTGTGCTATACAAGCAGGTTCCCACTAGCTATCTGTTTTACACATGGTAGTGTATTTATGTCAAACCTAATTTCCCAATTCATCCCACCCTCCCCTTGCCCACCCTGTGTCCACATGTCCGTTCTCTACTGCTCTATTCCTGCCCTACAAATAGGTTCATCTGTACCATTTTTCAAGATTCCACGTATATGTGTTAATGTACGATATTTGTTTTTCTCTTTCTGGCTTACTTCACTCTGTATGACAGACTCTAAGTCCAACCACATCTCTAAAATGACCCAATTTCGTTTCTTTTTATGGCTGAGTAATATTCCATTGTATATATATGTACCACATCTTCTTTATCCATTCATCTATCATTGGACTTTTAGGCTGTCTCCATGTTCCGGCTATTGTAAATAGTGCTGCAGTGAACACTGGGGTGCATGTGTCCTTTTGAATTACGGTTTTCTCAGGGTATATGCCAAGTAGTGGGATTGCTGGGTCATATGGTCTATTTTTAGTTTTTTAAGGAACCTCCATACTGTTCTCCATAGTGGCTGTATCAATTTACAGTCCCACCAACAATGCAGAAGGGTTCCCTTTTCTCCACACCCTCTCCAGCATTTATTGTTTGTAGATTTTTTGATGATGGCCATTCTACCTGGTGTGAGGTGATACCTCATTGTAGTTTTGATTTACATTTCTCTAATAATTAGTGAAGTTGAGCTTCTTTTCATATGCATCTTGGCCATCTGTATGTCTTCTTTGGAGAAATGTCTATTTAGGTCTTCCGCCCATTTTTTAATTGGGTTTTTTGTTTTTTTGATATTGAGCTGCATGAGCTGTTTGTATATTTTGGAGATAAATCCTTTGTCTGTTGCTTTGTTTGCAAACATTTTCTCCCATTCTGAGGGTTGTCTTTTTGTCTTGTTTATGATTTCCTTTGCTGTGCAAAAGCTTTTAAGTTTCATTAGGTCCCATTTGTTTATTTTTGTTTTTACTTCCATTACTCTAGGAGGTGGGTCAAAAAAGATCTTGCAGTGGTTTATGTCAAAGAGTGTTTTTCCTCTAAGAGATTTATAGTGTCCGGTCTTACATTTAGGTCTTTAATCCATTTTGAGTTTATTTTTGTGTATGGTGTTAGGGAGTGTTCTAATTTCATTCTTTTACATGTAGCTGTCTAGTTTTCCCAGCACCACTTATTGAAGGGGCTGTCTTTTCTCCACTGTATGTTCTTGCCTCCTTTGTCATAAATTAGGTAACCATATGTGCTTGGATTTATCTCTGGGCTTTCTATCCTGTACCATTGATCTATATTTCTGTTTTTGTGCCAGCACCATACTGTGTTGATTACTGTAGCTTTGTAGTATAGTTTGAAGTCGGAGACCCTGATTCCTCCAGCTCCATTTTTCTTTCTCAAGAATGCTTTGGCTATTCAGGGTCTTTTGTGTTTCCATACAAATTGTAACATTTTTTGTTCTAAATCTGTACAAACTGCCATTGGTAATTTGATGGGGATTGCATTGAACCTGTAGATTGCTTTGGGTAGTATACTCTTTTTCACAATACTGATTCTTCCAGTCCAAGAACATGGTATATTTCTCCATCTGTTTATGTCATCTTTGATTTCTTTCATCAGTGTTTTATAGTTTTCTGAGTACAAGTCTTTTGCCTCCTTAGGTAGGTTTATTCCTAGGTATTTTATTCTTTTTTTGTGATGGTAAATGGGATTGTTTCCTTAATTTCTCCTTCTGATTTTTCATTGTTAGTGTATAGGAATGCCAGAGATTTCTGTGCATTAATTTTGTATCCTACAACCTTACCAAATTCATTGATTAATTCTGGTAGTTTTCTGGTGGCATCTTTAGGATTTTCTATGTATAGTATCATATCATCTGCAAACAGTGACAGTTTTACTTCTTCTTTTCCAATTTGTGTTCCTTTTATTTCTTTTTCTTCTCTGATTACTGTCGCTAGGACTTCCAAAACTATGTTGAGTAAGAGTGGCGAGAGTGGACATCCTTGTCTTGTTCTTGATCTTAGAGGAAGTGCTTTCAGTTTTTCACCATTAAGTATGATGTTTCCTGTGGGTTTGTCATATATGGCCTTTATTATGTTGAGGTAGGTTCTCTCTACGCCCATTTTCTGGAGAGTTTTTATCATAAATGGGTGTTGAATTTTGTCAAAAGCTTTTTGTGAGTCTATTGAGATGATCATATGGTTTTTATTCCTTAATTTGTTAATATGGTGTTTCACATTGATTGATTTGTGTATATTGATGAATCCTTGCGTTCCTGGGATAAATCCCACTTGATCATGGTGTATGATCCTTTTAATATGTTGTCGGATTCTGTTTGCTAGTATTTTGTTCAGGATTTTTGCATCTACGTTCATGAGTGATATTTGTCTATAATTTTCTTTTTTTGTGATATCTTTTTCTGGTTTTGGTATCAGGGTGATGATGGCTTCGTAGAAAGAATTTTGGAGTGTTCCTCCCTCTGCACTTTTTTGGAAGAGTTTGAGAAGGATAGGTGTTAGCTTGTCTCTAAATGTTTGATAGAATTCGCCTGTGAAGCCATTTGGTCCTGGACTTTTGTTTGTTGGAAGATTTTTAATTACAGTTTCAATTTCATTACTTTTGATAGGTCTGTTTATATTTTCTAATTCTTCCTGGTTCAGTCTTGGAAAATTGTACCTTTCCAAGAATTTGTCCATTTCTTTGTGGTTGTCCATTTTATTGGCATATAGTTGTTTGTAGTAGTCTCTTATAATCCTTTGTATTTCTGCGGTGTCACTTGTGATTTCTCCTTTTTCATGTCTGATTTTATTGATTTGCGTACTCTCCCTTTTTTTCGTGATGAGTCTGGCTAAATGTTTATCAGTTTTGTTTATCTTCTCAAAGAACCAACTTTTAGTTTTATTGATCTTTGCTATTGTTTTCTTCGTTTCTATTTCATTTATTTCTGCTCTGATCTTTATGATTTCTTTCCTTCTACTGACTTGGGTTTTCTTTGTTCTTCCTTCTCTAGTTCCTTTAGGTGTAAGGTTAGATTGTTTATTTGAGATTTTTCTTGTTTCTTGAGGTGAGATTGAATTGCCATAAACTTCCCTCTTAGAACTGCTTTTGCTGTGTCCCACAGGTTTTGGGTCATCGTGTTTTCATTGTCATTGTTTGTATGCATTGTTTTATTTCTTCTTTGATTTCTTCAGCGATCTCTTGGTTATTTAGTAGTGCACTATTTAGCCTCCACGTATTTGTGTTTTTTACAGGTTTTTTTTTCCTGTAATTGATTTCCAGTCTCATAGCATTGTGTTCAGAAAAGATGCTTGATACGATTTCAATTTTCTTAAATTTTCTGAGGCTTGATTTGTGACCCAAGATGTGGTCTATCCTGGAGAATGTTCTGTGTGCACTTGAGAAGAAAGTGTATTCTGCCACTTTTGGGTGGAATGTCCTATAAATATTAAATCTGTTTGGTCTGTTGTGTCATTTAAAGCTTGTGTTTCCTTATTTATTTTCTGTTTGGATGATCTGTCCATTGGTGTAAGTGGGGTATTAAAGTCCCCTACTATTACTGTGTTACTGTTGATTTCCCCTTTTATGGTTGTTAGCATTTGCCTTATGTATCGAGGTACTCCTGTGTTGGATGCATAAATATTTATAATTGTTACATCTTCTTGGATTGATTCCTTGATCATTTTGCAGTGTCCTTCCTTATCTCTTGTAAAAGTCTTTATTTTAAAGTCTATTTTATCTGATACGAGTAAAAGAAAGCTACTCCAGCTTTCTTTTGATTTCCATTTGCATGGAATATCTTTCTCCATCCCTTCACTTTCATTCTGTATGTGTCCCTAGGTCTGAAGTGGGTCTCTTGTAGACAGCATGTATATGGGTCTTGTTTTTGTATCCATTCAGCCAGTCTGTGTCTTTTGGTTGGAGCATTTAATCCATTTACATTGAAGGTTATTATTGATATGTATATTCCTATTACCATTTTTTAAATTGTTTTGGGTTTGTTTTTGTGGGTCTTTTTCTTCTCTTGTGTTTCCTGCCTAAAGAAGTTCCTTTAGCATTTGCTGAAAGCTGGTTTGGTGGTGCTGAATTCTCTTTGCTTTTGCTTGTCTGTAAAGCTTTTGATTTCTCTGTTGAATCTGAATGAGATCCTTGCTGGGTAGAGTAATCTTGCTTGTGGGTTTTTCTCTTTCATCACTTTAAGTGTATCCTCCCACTCCCTTCTGGCCTGCAGAGTTTTTGCTGAAAAATCAGCTGATCACCCTATGGGGATTCCTTTCTATGTTATTTTTTGCTTTTCCTTTGCTGCTTTTAATATTTTTTCTTTGAACTTAATTTTTCTTAGTTTGATTAATATGTGTCTTGGTGTGTTTCTCCTAGGGTTTATCCTGTGTGGGACTCTCTGCGTTTCCTGGGCTTGGGTGACTGTTTCCTTTCCCATGTTAGGGGAAGTTTTCCACTATAATCTCTTCAAATATTTTCTCAGATCCTTTCTTTTTCTCTTTTTCTGGGACCCGTATAATTCGAATGTTGGTGCATTTAGTGTTGTCTCAGAGGTCTCTGAGATTGTCTTCAATTCTTTTCATTCTTTTTTCTTTATTCTGCTCCTCAGCAGTTATTTCCACCATTCTGTCTTCCAGCTCACTTACTCGTTTTCTGCCTCAGTTATTCTGTTATTGATTCCTTCTCGTGTATTTTTCATTTCCGTTATTGTGCTGTTCATCTCTGTTTGTTTGTTCTTTAGTTCTTCTAGATCTTTGTTAAACATTTCTTGTATTTTCTCAATCTGTGCCTCCATTCTATTTCCGAGATTCTGGATCATCTTTACTATCATTACTCTGAATTCTTTTTCGGGTAGATTGCCTATTTCCTTTTCACTTATTTGGTCTTGTAGGTTTTTACCTTGCTCCGTTATTTTGCTGTCTCATTTTTTTTGGTGGGTGGGGTTGTGTTCCTGTTTTACTGGTTGTTTGGCCTGAGGCTTCCAGCACTGCAGTTCCTAGGCTGTTGGGTGGAGCTGGGTCTTGGTGCTGAGGTGAGGACTTCTGGGAGACCTCACTCCGATGACTATTCCCTAGGGTCTGAGGTTCTCTGTTAGTCCAGTGGTTCGGACTTGGAGCTCCCATCGGAGGAGCTCCGGCCTGACCCCTGGCTCATGAACCAAGATCCCGCAAGCCACGTGGGGTGGCAAGAAAAAAAAAAAAAGAAGAAAGGAACGAAAAAAAAGGAGCAGAACAATAACAAAGAGTAAAAAATAAAATAAGGTTAGAAAAGTAACAGATATGTTAGAAAGAATGAAAAAATAAAAATATAGGTGAACCAATAACTGGAAGGTAAGACAGAGCCATAATAGTAAACAAGAGGAGAAAAAAAAAAAAGCCAGAAAAGACCTTGACTGTGGGTGGTGGGGCTTAGGCAGGGGTGAGGTTTAGGCAGTGGGCGGGGCCTATGCTTAGGACCCACAGGGCCCGAAAAGGCTCTGGGGGATGTGGGGGATGGGGCTTAGGCTCAAGGCAGCAGGAGGGACCCAGGAGTGCCTTTGGCCTTGGAGGGCAAAGGACCAGGTCCAGGACCCCAGCAGCTCACTGGGCCCAAGTGGGCGGGGAAATGCTAGGTGTGTTCCCCCCTGATCCTCCGATCTGGAGGGCACCCCCCCATTGGCCTCTCTTCTTCTTCCCCCCCTCCCTTCCTCCTATGCTCCTAAGACCCATGTGGCCGGAGGGGTCCTGAGAGGCAGGGGACCAGACCCAGAAGCCCAACAGGCTTCCCGGGGCCGAGTGGCTGGGGGGAATGCCTGCAGCACTTCCCCTGATCCCCCGGCCCTGGAGGGTCCCCCTGTCCGCCTCTCCTACTCTTCCCCCTTCCTCCCTCCCGCCCATGCCCCTAGAACCCACGAGGCCGGAGGGGGCCCCAGAGTATGGAGGGGACAAGGCCCCGGAGCCCAGCAGGCTTCCTGGGGCCCGAGTGGTCAGGGGAAATGCCATCCACACTTCCCCTGATCCTCTGATCCTGGAGGGCCCCTCCCTAATCCACCTCTCCTCTTCTTCTCCTGCCTCCCTCCTACACCCCTAGGACCAACGTGGCCCAGAGGGGGGCCTTGGAGGGCGGAGGACCCGGCCTGGGAGCCCCGCAGGCTTCCTGGGGCTGATTGGGCGGGGGAAATGATAGGCACGCTCACCCTGATCCTCCAAGCCCCTGAGGGTCCTTCTAGGTGTTAGAACCCCTCCCCCCTCCCAGCCACCCCTCAGGGGCACCGGTCCTGTCCGGCCCACACTTCTCCTCCCCCCTCAGTCCCCCCATGTCCTACCCAGTCGCTTGGGGGTTTGTCCCATCTCCTTGGGTGTTGAGGTCCCCCACCAGCATCTGGCAGGTGCCCTAGTTGTGGGGAGATGCAAACTCTGAGTCCTCCTCCACTGCCATCTTGACTGTAACCCCCTTTCTTTCTCTTTTAGAAAGTTTAGTGAAACTCTAGGGTTTAGGAGGGTGGTAATTGAAGCTTTTGGGCCAAAAGGTCTTTCCTTAGCATTGGTAAAATGAGCCTCAGCCATGAGAAATGTAGGTTTACTGAGTAATCCTGACTGCTTCCTCTGACGTGATTACAGACATCTGGGCCTTCACTAATTAAAACTGTTTATTTTTAAGGTCCAAACAGTAGAAGTATCAGCTTGATACTTATAGATGTAAAGCATTCATAGAATGAGTGATGTAATGTTATTTTTAATTTGTAAGTAAGTGAAGACTATGCTCGTTGTGCTGAGTAGGCTGAAGAGATGTATACCTAATAAGGATGTACAAATAATAAACTAAAGAAACTTGCTAATATGCAATTAGGAATGGTTCCTCTTAATGAAAGGACTCTTATTAGTGCTTATAATGGCACAAATTATAATGGTGAAAATGAAATCACCAAAGAATTCTGTTCTGGAGCAGTTTGTCAGATAACAGATAAAAGAGCACATCCTCTATTCTATAACTGTCTACAGAGGTTCACTTAGAGCCATGCAGAATCCTACCTAAAAGGAAATAGTGATCAATAACTAAAGTATTTTCACAAGAATCGTGCACATTTCTTCTGTGTATATTTGCATAGTACCTGTCACTTTCTCTTTCCATGGCAAATGTAAGGTTAGAAAGTACGGTACCTAACTTTTGGAAATTCTGAAGGGAAAGGGTCTGAAGTTTGGAAAAAAGGCTGTTTTCTTCGTGTTTTAGTGATGCTTTTTGACATAAAATTTTTTGAGAACTTCACAGATGTAAAGCTAAAATCTGAGTTATTTCATAGTAATTTTTTGGATAGCTTTATTGAAGTATAATTTATATACCATAAAATTCACAAGTTTTCATAAATTTATACAGCTGTACAACAGTTATCACAATCCAATTTTAGAACACTTTCACCTTACAGAAAGCTCCCTTTTGCCCGTTTGCCCAACCTGTGTTCCTACCCCCAGCTCCAGGCAACCCCTCGTCTGTGTTTTGTCTCTATAGTTTTGCCGTTTCTAGAAATTTGATGTTAACGGAATCATACAATATGTAATCTTTTGTGTCTGGCTCTTTTCACTTAGTATAGCCCTGTTTAGTAATTTGAAAGAATGGATAAAGTAGAAAAGCTTTGAACTTGGAATCAGGAGACTTGGTTACTGGTGTTGGTTCTGCCACCCAGATGTGTAAACTTGGGTAGGCCATTTGTCCTCTCTGGGCCTCTGCTTCTTTCTCCATAAAATGAATTATTTTGATTTTCTTCTATTCCAGTTTTCACACCTGGGTAGACATTCACTGACCTTTCCCTAGAATGTACCTTAACTCTTCCCCTTAAGTGTAAACACTTTATGTCAACATATGTTTTTTCTGAATCAAAAACAAGGCTTATGGTCAAAGAGATGACTCAGCAATGGCAAATTTGAGATTGCCTTGAAAAATCAAGATGGCTGATTAAACATTTTCTTGGGCATTTCTTAGTTCATGTGTACAACTTCTAGAATAGGGATAGTCTTAATTGCTGAGTTAATAATTAAGACTTTTGAAGAGAATAAAGGCAAAGTTGAATAATTGTCAGAGGTAGAGCTTTAAACGTGATCGAAGCTTCTTATGAACATAGGAAAAAATTATGCTTTTTAGTTATTTCTTTTGTTTTGGAAGTAGAAGGTGGGGTGGAGCAATTTTAGTTAAGTTTGAGCCAAGTCGGGCTCAAGGCAGCCAAGTGGGATTAGACTGTTTTTCAAAGAAGAACTGAAGGAAGTGTATGCCTACTGTTGGGAAGACTGTCCTAGGGCTCATCTGGAGGCAAAGCTGACAGATAATATTCAGGTGACAAATTAGGAAAAAAATATGTATACAGGGAATTAAAAAATATGGTTGTCGCATAGCACAGGGAGATCAGCTCTGTGCTTTGTGACCACCTAGAGGGGTGGGATAGGGAGGGTGGGAGGGAGGGAGATGCAAGAGGGAAGAGATATGGGAACATATGTATATGTATAACTGATTCACTTTGTTATAAAGCAGAAACTAACACACCATTGTAAAGCAATTATACTCCAATAAAGATGTTAAAAAAATAATAAAAAATAAAAAATAAAATACAGGATATCCATTACGTACAAATACTTCCATACAAGATACAACAAGTGTGAATGTAAGCACTTGGGAAATATCTGAAAAAAAAAAAATATGGTTGTGCATGTGTTTATGTATGTGTAGCAGGTATAGACAACTGACTGAGTAGGCTGGTATCAGGTATATTCCAAGGGGGTAATGTGCATTTTCAGTATAGTATAGTAAAAGATAGGGCATTGAATAGCAACTAGCTAAATTTAAAAATAAGAGTACTGTGACTACTTTCAAATATTCAATAATTTTGACTCTTAGAAACTATCAGAGCTTCTTATATCATCTATAATAGTAGGAAGTATGGCTATAAAATGATTGAACTTTTATTTTTACCCAACATACTAGAACGTATGAGTGGTAACCCACAGAGCAGGCACTGTGGAGGAGGGGAATGTAGCTATAAATATATTTTACTGATGGTGTCATCATAAGCAGCATAAGAAAATTTGTTTCATGCTTTATAGTCACAGTTTTTGCTCAGAATGGTATTTTTAATAAATACCATAAGTCATCTAATTATCACCAAAAATATCCCCAAAGCAAACCTATATTAAATGAATGAAGATTTGTCACTTTTGACAGTATTATGAAGATTGTGTTAAGACTTATAAGGAGTTCCAAAAGTTGAATCCCAAAGCTTTTTATGCAATGGCAGCATTCTAGGAATAAGTATAAAGCTTTCTAAGGTGACTGTTTTTATGGCAACAATATTCTTTTGAATATATGCTATACCGTATATTTTTAAATGTCCCACTGAAGTTGTACTACATATAAAATACCTAAATATGAATTATATAATTGGAAAAATTTCAGTGTAAAGGAAAGAGACACTTCTTTCTGTAACTTCTGAAGCTCCAAAATATTAAAGATGATCATCATTCATATTTTCCCAGGGAATTTTAATTTTTAATAATAATAATAAGTGAGCAACTGTCAGAAGGTATAGCCATTTCTAGGTTTAGAATTCTTGTTCTTTATGTAGTTCTCTCAAATACTTGTTCTTAAGAAAATAGATACTAGGGATTTCTTGAGTAATGAAATACTAATTTGATATTTAAGCAAAGTATCAGAGCAAGACTAGAACCGCATTAAAGCAGTAAAAATGATTAATTTAAAAGTTTTAGAAAACTTTTAAAGGGTGCTCCAAAATACTTACTTATATTTGCTAGCAATTCTTTTCTCCTTGACTTCCTACAGGGGCTATTTCAGCCCTTTTCTACCTCTTTCCTAGCCCCCAACAGCATACTGCTCTCAGACTTCGCAGGTTATTTCACTTACTTTTTTTTTTTTTTTTTTGAAAAGTGTAAGAAGGTTAAGACCATCAAACAGAGGCTTCCTCAGCTTTGCTTTTTTTAATCTGTAAATTGTGTAATTTCCCCTCCTCTTTACCATTTGGTGTCAGGGATGTGTCCGTTAGGCTTTCATGACTACTTCATGACTACTTTTATCCCTGCTACCCTTTAGAATATAAGGTTCATTAGTTCACTCCTTTATCATTTTAATTTCAGTCTCCCCTAACAACATCTTTACTGGCCTAAAAAACAAAAAAGCAAACCCCAAACCACCTTTCCTTATTCTTTCTGTCACCTCCTGCCCTTCCCATCCCCGGCCATTTTTGGTATTACCCACAGCCCAAAGAAAAAGCAATATGCCTATTTCAATTTTTCTACCTTCTTTTTCAGTAAAATCATTCTCTCTGTTGTTACCAGTGACCTTCTGAACTGCCAAATGGAGACTTTTTTTAGTATTAGTTTTTGCTTTTTAATTCTTCAGATTTGACACTGTGAATCCCTTTTCCTCCTTGCTTTTCCTTATAACTTTGTAGTCCTCCTGGTTCTCCTATATATTCTAGCAACTTTTCTTTTCATTTACAAGGTCAACTTCTTTATTAAGTATTTGCCTTATACATTTTTCTTAATCTAGACTTTTTTCCTTGTAATGTTATCTGTTTTTTTGGCCTCAGTGAGTACCTCTTTCAGACAACTCCCACCCATATAGTAAATGTTGAACTTCAGTTTCCAGCTTGAGAGCTCCACTTGTTTGTTATTCAGTCAAGCTCAATGTGCTCATTTTCTTTCATCTAAAATGTATTATTCTTTCTAATTTTCCTTCCTTTATTGTTGGCTTATCCCTCCCATTTTCCAAACTTGAATTCTAAGTTATCTTTGAATTCCCGATCAGATCCATTCAGTTGTCAAGCTGTGAATACTATAGTGTTTCTCTACTTTATCTGCTCTTTTCTATTTCTTTTTTTTTTTAACCACAGAGGTTTAGGTTCTCATTACTACTAACATATAAATAATTATAATTTTGTAATTGCTATAATAGAGGGAGAGGAGGAAGAGGCGGTTCTACTAGGGTGTGATAGGTGGGGAAGGCTGTATTGAAAGGAAGTGACATTTAAGCTTAGCATCAAAGAATAAGTAGGGACATTCCAGGCAGGCAAACTGAGGAAAGACTTGCTAGAAGGTTATTATATGTTGTCAACTCATAAGACTTTTGCTTTAATCCTTAGTGCATGTGGGTGTTTTTCCTATTGGCATGTGCTATTGCTTTTTTCAGATATTGGAACAATCTAAAACCAGAGTGACACAAAATAACATGTATCTGTATTACCTCACTTTGAGTGAGTAGAGTGGTAAAAATGTGAAGGGGTGAAAAGTGAGCACCATTTGCATTGAAGACTTAAAATCTAAAGACTAAAATTTACATTAAAGGCTGTCTTTAATGTTCCTGACACTTGGAATGTAAATCTTTAATGGGTAGCTGTTTTCAGTCCACCGTTGACCCTTGAACAACTCAAGTTGGAACTGTCCAGGTCCACTTATACCTGTATATTTTTCAGTAGTAAATACTACAGTACTATAAGGTCTGTGGTTGATTGAATCTGTGAATGTGGAGGAACCGCAGATACGGAGGGCTGACTATAAATTATACTTGGATTAACCCATGCACGTCGTTCAAGGGTCAGCTGTACTTATATATGGCTTTATCTTTTTTTTATTTTAAATAAATAAATAAATTTATTTATTTTTGGCTGCATTGGGTCCTCGTTGCTGTGCACGGGCTTTCTCTAGTTGCAGTGAGCGAGGGCTACTCTTCGTTGTGGTGCATGGGCTTCTCATTGCAGTGGCCTCTCTTTTTTGCCAAGCATGGGGTCTAGGCGCACGGGCTTCAGTAGTTGTGGCACGTGGGCTCTAGAGTGCGGGCTCAGTAGTTGTGGCGCGCGGGCTTAGTTGCTCCGTGGCTTGTGGGATCTTCCCAGACCAGGGCTTGAACCTGTGTCCCCTGCATTGGCAGGTGGATTCTTAACCACTGCTCCACCAGGGAAGTCCTGGCTTTATCTTTTATTTTTGCCTCTTTCCACACATGTTTGATTGCCCTAAAAAATTTGTTTCATGCTTTATAGTCACACTTTTTGCTCAGAATGGTATTTTTATTGGGCTTGGTAATATCTTTATATTAATAGCCACTAATACTAAAAGTAAATTAACTGAAGGTCACAGCAAGTAAAGAGATGATTTACTATTTCTGTTCCCTTAGGGAAACAAAATGTTCTGTTCTTTTCAAATGGGAAGGATTAAAAACAACAACAATTCTAAAATGGTTAAAACAGGATGACTTTCTGGCTTTGTAAGTAGGAAGAACAGAGGTGGAGCAGTCCAGGAACAACCGGATCCAGAAATTTAAATGATGTCTTCAGGAGCCTCTCCATTTCCTGACTTTACGTCTTTCTTTGTGTTGGTCTTATTATCTGCTTATGTTAGAAGGCTTCTTTCCTAACAGAGATGTGTGGACTCAGACCACTGAGAACTTAAGTTTCTGAAGGAAGGCCTCTAATGGGGCCCATCCTTGGGTTAATCACTGTGGAGAATTGTCATTGGCATTGTCATCAGAACCACATAAAATGGGGGAGGGTTAGTTCCCCAAAGGATGGGAATGCTATAAACCAGAGGAATGGGAGAAGGAATGTGAAGTAGGCAAAAACTGTCTATAGTCATTAGAGAGGAGGAGGAAAGGAAGGGAGTACAAGACACAGGGAAAGAGAAATGCATACATAGGAGAGGGAAGCAGGGAAAGGGAAAGGAACTAGCATTAGTTGAGAATTTACTATGTGGTAAGCCTTGGGTTAAGCATCTTACATTTTATCTCCACACCTCAGTGGAGGCAGCTATATTATCTCCAGAGGATAACCATTTCTAGAATAGTCGCTTTTAAAAACCTTTTCTTTCTTTTTTATTCTTTTCTTCATTTGGCATATTTCCTGTATTTTTCCATGTGTTAAAAAGTAGAAGTCTTAAAAAATTAACATGCACTAAAACTCACACTGTGATAATGCAATTTGGGTTTTGATAAATGCATAGAATATGTATCCACCACAAGAGCTCCTGTTGCCCCTTTGTAGTTAGCCTCTTCCCTCTGTCTCCAACCCCGTGGTGAACACTGATGTGTTCTTTATGGTCAGTGTTTTGCTTTTTTCAGAATGTCATATAGATGGAATCATAGTTATGTAGACTTTTGAGTCAGCCTCTTTCACTTAGAAAATGTTTTTGAGATTGATTCATGTTGTTGCATGTATTAATAGTTCCTTTTCATTGCTGAGTATGGATGTACATTGTTTATCCCTTCATCTGTTGAGAGATGTTTGGGTTGTTTCTAATTTTTGGCAATTATGAATAAAGCTTCTATAAACATTGGAGAATAACTTTTTGTATGAACGTAAGTTTTCATTTCACTTGGGTAAATACCTAGGAGCGGGATTGCCGAATCATATGGTAAGTGTATGTTTAATTTTATGAGAAACTGCCAAACTATTTTCCAAAGTGACTGTACCATTTTGTATTCCCACCAACAACGTACGTGAGTTCCAGTTGATCTTCATCCTAGCACTTGGTATTGTCAGTTTTTTTTTTTTTTTTGATTTTAGCTCTTTTAGGAGATTTTTATTATTGTGGTTTTAAATTACATTTTCCTAATGACTCATGATGCTGAGTATATTTTCTTGTGCTTTAAAATACATTTCTTTAACACTCTGAGGGTGTGTATTTGCTTTTTAAAAAATGATTGCATTTTTTTCCAGAACAGTACAGTAAATGGCCTTGACAAGGCCTTTGACAAGCATTTGGGTTATAGCTGCTACATCGCACAATCCAGAGGACACCATTCATACTAAAAAAAAAAAATGCTCTATGGAGTTGTGCAATGCAGCAGTCCTGGCTATGTGTTTATAGCCATCATCTAGTATTATCAGTGATGAGGTTCCACGGAAAATTTGAGTACTATCAAATGATGCATTTAAAAATCATTCTTCATTGTTTCCCTGAAATGAAATTTTGTCCAGGAGCAGGTTCTGAAGCAATGCCCTACAGGAAATATGTCTAATGGATCAGACTTAGGAGACAGAAAGTCCTGTGTCAAATACTCCGCTCCTCCATTTACTGCCTGAGTGACCTTGGGCATCTTATCTAGCTTCTCTGAAACCATTTCTTTATCACCAAAACAGGGTTGATAATATCTCCCTTTTGTAGATGATGTGGTAAGAATTATCAATAATGCCTGTAAAATACCTGACACAGAGTAGACCTCCTCAAGTTGCAGCGGCTTTTACTTCTATTTCTTACCACTGCTTATGCTGATTACCCAAAAGGCATATCCAACAAATGTTTAGGGTACCAACAAAGCAAAGGAAAAATAATTTGAAAAAAAATTAAAAGCACTTAATATTAAAAAAAAATTTTGGAAGTAGTAATTGGGAAAAAATAAGAATTTATTGGACTAATTTAATCTTAGTTTAGAATTTCGTAGGGAGGAGGTAGAGGATTATATTATTATATTTTCTGTACTTGGAGCCTCTAAAGGTCTTAATTTGGTTCCACCACTGCCACTGTCACCACTGCCACCTCTGTATCATGCCTGTATTAAAGAAAGATTCTTTGAAATATATTAACTGTTTATGGACTTAGAAATACACTTTGTTTGAGACAAGAAGATATGTGACTGAATACTAGTTGACATCATTAGTTCTGTCCAGTGAAGTGAGAATATTTGAGATCCCAGATAGTTTTATAAGATTTTTCTAAACTTTGTAATTTCTTCTTGTGATTCTATGGTAGCTACAGTAGAATCCTTAAAACAGCAAGGCAAGAGAACCAGGGAGATTATATTAGATCTGCTCTATGGATACGAAGAGAGAGGTTTACCAAACAATGGAGTGGATATGAAGAGGAGTTTGGGTTGAGCTTCTGGACCTGGGAGTAACTTAAAAGTCTTAACTGTAGAAGAGTGATAGTGTGATTTTGATTTTTGGTTTGGTTTTAAACTATCTCTCTACCTTGGTGTTTTCTGTTTGTTAAACAAGTTGGTTTCTACTTCTGTATAGTAAGGAGGTTTTACAACTTTGAGTCAAATTATTTTGGCTCATACTTTTGTTACTTCTCAAGTGAGTTTTTTTGATAGCAATATGAGGAGGAATAAGAAATAGCCTAAGAAATAGAATTAAAGATCCTTCTCCTCTTTCTCCATTTCTTCTTTCTCAGGTAAGTAATATTTCATTCCAGTCATTTTGTAGCTTAGATTAGAGAAGGAAGACTTGCATTCACATCTCCTATTTCATCTGTCTTTTCTTGCCTTTGATCAACCATGTCAGATTGTCTTTTTCTCAAGTTAACAAAACCTAGCTATTTAGTGAGCACTATCTCTAGTTGCTGAAAGACTAAGTTTCCGAGGTTCTTTTACAGATAGGTTTATAACCTTGTGAAGAAGTTCTGATAAATGGTAAGTGGAAGTATGTGATACTTCCCAAAGTTTTATTTAAAGGGAGAGGTGTACCTTTATCTTCTTCTCTGCAGCTGCCAACTTAGACCATGAGGATGGACTGTACTTTAGGGATGGCAGACTGGAGAGTGGAAGGATACCGTATGTTGATGACATGGTAGAACAGCCCTAGATTGCCTTTTTTCAGATTATTTTATGTCAGAGAGAAATAAACTTTTGGTTTGTTTAAGATGCAGTTAATTTGTTTTGTTTTGTTACTTATAGTTGAATCTACTACCCACCCCGACCTCCATCCTAAGGCACCTCCCCTTCTCCTGCTTCCTGGTCTGTGGTTGAACTCTTGGTACCATTTCACTTTCCCACTTCTTAAATCCCCAAAATCTCTACTTCCAACATTTTCAGCTATATTTTTTCACAGACACGGAATTACAATTAGAAGCAGTTGTAAATGCTAGTTATATGGTTTCTGAAATTTTAATTACTTTAAAGAAAATTTTTAGACTGGAATGTAAAAGAATTTGTAAGTGTAGTTGCTGGTATTTTATTTTCTATTGAAAAAGATATAATTTCCAAAAAATAATGTGTAGCCATTAAGTACCACCACCACCTCCTCTCCCCTGCCCCCCAGTGGTGGTAGACATAGATTAGTTTGGTTAATTAGCCACCAGCAACTCCTCCAGTGATTATGTCTAAATCACTTATACCCTCATTCTTACCTGCCTCTTTTGGAGAACTCATCCTACCCCTACTCTAGTCACATGGTCCACATGGAAGCTTATTACCTCATAGTTTATGGATGGTTGTGTGAGATGAGCAAATACTAGCTCTGTTCTGGGTTTTTGGAATTGCACCTAGCAGGGAAAGAGGCTGTAAGGATCTGGAAAAGCTGGTTTAGGAGAATCATACTAATACTTAGAAGCAGAAATAGAGCTGGAAGGAAACAATCCAGTCTTTTTCTCAGAAAATGGATAGTGTACATCGTCTGGGCTAAATAAAATTTCTTTTCTAGTAACTTCTGATAATTTGCAACTGAGATATAATTTCAGGTCAGACTGTGTTGGGCACTTGAACTGGAGGGTCAAGTCAAGGTACAGAAGTTTCTTTAAAGCTATATTCCTAAATATAAATAAATATATATATTTTTGGCTGCGTTGGGTCTTCATTGCTGCGTGTGGGCTTTTCTCTAGTTGCGGCAAGCGGGGGCTACTTTTTGTTGCAGTGCGCAGTCTTCTCATTGTGGTGGCTTCTCTTGTTGCGGAGCATGGGCTCTAGGTGTGTGGGCTTCAGTAGTTGCAGCACGTGGGCTCAGTAGTTGCAGCACGTGGGCCCTAGAGCACGCGGGCTTCAGTAGTTGCAGCACATGGGCTCAGCAGTTGTGGCTCGTGGGCTCTAGAGTGCAGGCTCAGTAGTTGTGGTGCATGGGCTTAGTTGCTTCGCGGCATGTGGGATCTTCTGGACCAGGGATCGAACCCACATCCCCTGCATTGGCAGGCAGATTCTTAACCACTGCGCCACCAGGGACATCCTAAATAAATATATTTTAAAAAAATTTAAAAGGATGGTAGAAGCTATATTCTTTGTCATTTTGAAGAAAGTTCTTGCCTAGTACAAAATTTGTGTTGTCTCAGTTATTCAAGCAAATTACTCATTCAATAAACTATAATGTTTCATGGAGAAGAAAAGAAACTACAAGTTTTTCTTTATGGATGCAGAGAATTTTTAAAGGAAAAAAGCCCACGTCCCTCTAAACAACATTAGCAATAATAAAATATGCACAGAAACCTCCTAGTGCTAAGAAACCATCATTTAAGTGCTGAGCCATCTAGTCCTTCTCTTGGGCCTCTTTATAAAGAGAAAATGATCTTGTTTTTATGTTAGGAATACTGTATAGGAAAGTTATGAACCAGTGACTCTACTGGTCCTCTGAAGTGTGGGATGGTAAATAGTAGGATCTGATCAGAATTACTTCTCTATCCCTACTATTGAAAATAATATTGTCCTTTGTAATTCATTTAATATTTATGTCTCTTTTCTTTTTTTTGGCCGTGAGGCTTGTGGGATCTTAGTTCCCCAACCAGGGATCAAACCCATGCCCCCTGCAATGGAAGCGTGGAGTCTTAACCACTGGACCGCCAGGGAAGTTCCCTATGTCTCTTTTATAATGCAAAAAGTATTGGGTTGGCCAAAATATTCGTTTGGTTTTTTTCCGTAAGATGGCTCTAGTAGTGCTTAGTTGTCTTTAACTTCATTCAGAACAGTTTTGTTAGATTGTCTTGTGACAGCTGTCGTATCAGTGTGCATTTTAAAAAAAACTTATCAAAATCGGTGAATTTTTGTGTAGCCATTTTAATATTGAAGATGGAAGAAAAAAAGCAACATTTTCAGCATATTATGCTTTATTACTTCAAGAAAGATAAAAACACAACTGAAACGCAAAAAAAGATTTGTGAAGTGTATGGAGAAGATGCTGTGACTCATTGAACGCGTCAAAAGTGGTTTGCGAAGTTTCGTGCTGGAGATTTCTTGCTGGATGATGCTTCACGGTTGGGTAGACTGGTTGAAGTTGATAGCGATCAAATCGAGACATTAATTGAGAACAATCAACGTTATACCACATGGGAGATAGCCGACGTACTCAAAATATCCAAATCAAGCACTGAAAATCATTTGCACCAGCTTGGCTATGTGAATCTCTTTGATGTTTGCGTTCCACATAAGTTAAGCGAAAAAAACCTTCTTGACCATATTTCCACATGCGATTCTCTACTGAAACATAATGAAATGTTCCGTTTTTAAAACAAATTGTATCGGGTGCTGAAAAGTGGATACTGCACAATAATGTGAAATGGAAGAAGAGATCATGGGGCAAGTGAAATGAACCACCACCGACCACACCAAAGGCAGGTCTTCATCCAGAGAAGGTGATGTTGTGTATATGGTGGGATTGGAAGGGAGTCCTCTATTACGAGCTTCTTCCAGAAAACCAAACAATTAATTCCAGCAAGTACTGCTCCCAATTAGACCAACTGAAAGCAGCACTCGAGGAAAAGCATCCGGAATTAGTCAACAGAAAACATATAATCTTCCATCAGGGTAATGCAAGACCGCATGTTTCTTTGATGACCAGGCAAAAACTGTTAGAGCTTGGCTGGGAAGCTCTGATTCATTTGCTGTATTCACCAGACATTGCACCTTCGGATTTCGATTTATTTTGGTCTTTACAAAATTCTTTTAATGGAGAAAGTTTCAATTCCCTGGAAAACTGTAAAAGGCACCTGGAACAGTTCTTTGCTCAAAAAGATAAAAAGTTTTGGGAAGATTGAATTAAGAAGTTGCCTGAAAGATGGCAGAAGGTAGTGGAACAAAACGGTGAATATGTTGTTCAATAAAGTTCTTGGTGAAAATGAAAAATGTCTTTTATTTTTACTTTAAAGCTGAAGGAACTTTTTGGCCAACCCAATATTTATTTTATGGCAGAATCATCTGTGGTTTCTTAAGCAGTATCATATACTTCGCTCTTCTAAATTAGAACTAGAGATTTTTCCTGAAGTCTTTGTTTTTGATAGAACAATAGATAGGTAATTGAAAGAAAATTTGTAAAGAGTGATCAGAATACTTTTAGTAATGCCACACTGGTTTTAATATAGATGGATGAAGAAGTACCTAGATTGCAATACAGGTAAAGGAGAAGGCAATGCGTCAGAGAGAAGTTATCTTACTAGGTATCACCCTAAGGATATGTTACCCCTGAGAATGAACTAGCTTTCAAAATATCCCAATTTCCCCCTCCTGACACAAATTTTCTTTCCTGCTGTCTCTGGGCAACCTTTCCCTGTACTTCTGAACCTTTAATGAGAATGTTATTAGATAGCTTTTCTTTTGTCTGTGAAATTCCTGCTCCTGTACTGGGTGGTTTCCTAAACTCGTCAGTACTGCTGCCCAGAATTGACGGAGAGGCACATTTTCTTAGAAATTTTTGTCACCTCTTTTGAATAGGGACACTTTTATTGTCTCAGAGGTCTGTTTTCCTCTTTGATTAGGCAGTTCAATAATTTGTTCAGCAAATGTTTGTTTATTGAGAAAGTACTATATGACAGACACTGTATTAGGTCCCAGTTATGTCAACAGAAACTAAATTGCTTGAAGGGAAGATACTTTAATCTCTAGGTACTAAAGTTTTACCTATTTTTTCATTCTGTTTGTAATTTTGAACTTCAAAAACAAAAACAGAGATTATATCGAATTCCCATGAAACATCACCTGACTTCAACCTCTACCCTCTGTTAGAAAACAAAATTCAGCTGAATAAATTTGAAGATTTAATTGGCTTTATTCAGTGATTCATGAATTGGGCAGCATTCCGTCTAGCAAATAGAAAGGAGCTCTGAAGAGCTGAACAAAATGGGAGACTTTTATAGGCAGAAGGGGACAGGGACAAGGAAAAAGCAGATTACCTCATCTTTCTTTGGGGGAATTGAAGGGGTCTGTCAGGCAGATTAACTCACTACTGCTGACCAGGAAATTCCAGGTTGACTTGTTTAAGATTACATTCCTGTGAGAGATTGAAATTGCAATTAAGTTAGGTATTAAGTCTTGGTTTGTGGACATGGGACTTAGCACAAGTGACTCCATTTTGGTCCTGTTGTCTCTTCCCTCAACACTTTTTTGTTGATGTATCTTCATGAAAATTCCAGAAATCATGCCGTTTTATCCATAAATACTTTAGGATGAAACTTGAAATTTTTTTTGTGGTGTAACTACAGTGCTGTTATACCTAAAAACAACTAACTGTAATTCCTTAAAATTAATTAATACTCCCCAATTATGTACAAAAAGTCATTTTGCATTTGGTTTGTTTGAGTCAGGATTCCAAAAAGTCTACTCATTATAATTGGTTATGTAACATCTGTTTTAAGTTTCTTTTAAAAAGGTCTACTTACTATAATTGGTTGTGTAATGTGTTTTGTTTCTTTTAAATTAGAGAGCCTGCCTCCTCTCTTTTTTTCCCCTATGCTGTTGACTTGTTGAAAAAAATAAAGTTTTATTTTGGTGGTTTTGTTCTGATAGAATTTAGTTAGATTTGGAATAATTAGCACGTGCTGCAACACATTTTATTTGTATTACTTCCTCTTGATAAAACCTAGTTTTCCAGGTTGTCAGTTAGTTGCAGAAAGTGACTTCTGTGTCTTAAGTGCATTTTGTGAACTCTGCATCCATCCAGAGTCCTTCTTGCTGGGAAAGACTTAACTTCTCTGGTGATTTAAGGCCTTCTTTTTAAAAAATTTTAGATTTTTATGACATTTGTAGCTAGTATGTAAGTTACAAGCATTAGAGTTTATTAGGGCAATAAATAAAGAAGAACCAATAAAGGCAAGAAGTGAGATACCATAGTAAGAATTAGGGGAACATTTTAACATAGTCCAGTTATCTCTTTTGTTGTAGATGAGAGGTACCCTTGACCTAAATGAGATTGAGGAGAAACTTCCTTACCTGTGCAGTAATTTATAACAGCTGAATCTTGTAGTCATTATTTTAGACCCAAGGTAACAGAACTAGAACTACATTTCTTTTTTAAAGATTTTTAAAAATTTATTATTCATTTATTTTATTTATTTTTGGCTGCGTCGGGTCTTAGCTGTGCACGCGGGATCTTCGTTGAGGCATGCGGATCTTTTGTTGCGGTGTGCACCATCTCTCTAGTTGTGGTGTGTGGGTTTTCTCCTCTCTAGTTGTGGTGCGCAGGGTCCAGAGTGCGTGGGCTCTGTACTTTGCGGCACGCGGACTCTAGTTGAGGCGTGTGAGCTCAGTAGTTGTGGCACATGGGCTTAGTTGCCCAGCGGCACGTGGGATCTTAGTTCCCTGACCAGGGATCGAACCCATGTCCCCTGCGTTGGAAGGCAGATTCTTTACCACTTGACCACCAGGGAAGTCCCAGAACTACATTTCATAATCAAAACCACATCTGTCGCTTAAATAAAAGAGGAAAAAATGAATAAATGTAATAAGCAATTTATACAGAAGGAAATGTATTTTCACACATTTTAAGTGGTTAATTTCTTATTAAGGTGGTATCTTGGATAAGTGGCAAGATATTTTTTACAGAGACAATACATTGACAGGTAACTAATTTTCATTATAATTTTGGGAATTTATTTCTTTCCTTATTTCATATATGGAGACCTGTTATACACTATGGTGATGGAGTTAGAGATCAGGTTTGTTGAAACATTGATGTCAGTTTGATTATGGTTTATAGTACTGTACCTTAGAATATTTTCATGTATTTGTAGAAAAACATACATGTGTTATTAGTAATTAAAAAATTTGAACCAAGCTTTGGTTCACAATGAGATTTGTTTAATGAGTAAAATTTTTTAAGTTTAAAACTGAGTATGGCACAGAGGGGCATCCTACAGAATACCTCAGAACTGTCAAGTCATTAAGAACAAGGAAGGTCTGAAAAACTGTCACAGCCAGGAGGAGCCTAAAGAGACATGACAACTAAATATAATTTGGTATCCTGGATAGGATCCTAGAACAGAAATAGGGCTTTAGGTAATCTGAATAAGCTATGGGCTTTAGTGAGTAATAATGTATCAGAACTTATTAATTTTAACAAATGTCCTATACTAATGTGAGATGTTACTATTAGGGGAAACTGAATGGGAGGGCAGTATATGGAAACTCTACTATCTTGTGAATTTTTCTTTAAATCTAAAATTGTTCTAAAAGAGAAAGGCTATTTAAAAAAAATGAGAAAGTAGTAGTTTTAAAAATATATGAATAATATTAACTGCTTGAGGACAGGGTCATTTGACTTATTCATATTTGTATACTTAAGGTTTAGCATAGTGCCTAGCACAAAGTAAGCACTCAATAAATGCTGTGTGACACTGTTAGAGTTAGGTTATTTTGTGGAAGGAGCTTCTGTAAAGATGAGAAGCAGGAGTTGAAAAAGAAGCTACTTAATTTTCTCAATTTTTATTAAAAAAGCTGCCAGAAATTTATTTGAGTTGATTTTATTTGAATACATTTTATACCGAATGAATTGAAAATGTTTGCATAAACTTTCTATTATTGCTTATGAGGCCAATTTGAAATTAGCAGTATTGTAAATGATTCTGCATCAAGCTTCGTTTAGTTTATAAAACTATTTCATTCCATTAACAGGCTGAGTGCTAAATATTAAAAATAGTCCTTAAACAAGAAGAATTAAATGTCATATTAATAAAACCCCTGAGTATATCAACATTATTAGCCATTAGGGAAATGCAAATTAAAACCACAAAGAGATACCACTGCATACTTTTTAGAATAGAAACAAAACTTTGACAAATACCAAGCTGGCAAGGATGTGGAGCAACTGGAACTCTCATACATTGCTGATGGGAATGTAAAATTGTACAGCCACTTTGGATAATAGTTTGGCAGTTTCTTATAAAATTAAACATACGCTTAGCATGTGACCGAGAAATCTCACCACTAGGTATTTGCCCAAGAGGAATGAATTTATGTTCTCTCAAATTAAATACATGTCTGCTTTATAAGGCATTTGGTCTAAGTACTGCCTAAATAAACTTTTGTTCAGTATTGTTTGATGTTTTCTCTATTAGATTTTTTTAACTTTGATGAAGGATTTGTACAAAAAGTGACTGATATACAGAAAAATTTTTATGTTAAAAGAATTAGTACTATAATCATTCTGTGCAAAGAATTTGACCTAGAAGTACAATGTCACATTTTTGAATAGGTAATAATTGTTATTTATTGAAATCATAATACTGTCCAGTGAGCACTTTGCTAAACATTTTAACTATATTTTCCTCATTATTATGGTTATTATTTTCTGTTTCACTCATGAGGAAGCTGAAGCATAGAGGTATTAGATGTCTAGCCAGGATCACACAACAAGAATGTGATAGAGCTGGAATTTCAGCCAGCTAATCCATAGTTTCATCACCCAAGTGTGTACTACTAGATAGTACACTTTAATCTTACCTATTTTATTTTTGAATTTGATACGTCTTTTGAGCCTTTTAATCTGTAGGTTTCCCTCTCATCTCTTTCTTTTCCGTACAGTTTAGCTACTGAACCCTGAATGACTTGTAGGGTTTCCCACAGTTTGGTTCTGCTGATTGCATACTAATGGTGTAATTCAGCATGTTTTTCTCTTATTTATGTGTCCTGCAGATTTTCCATGGGATCTAGAGGCTTGATCAGAATCAGGTATGATCCTGGCAAGACTATATGAGGTGTTATATTCATCAGGAGGCACTTGATATCTGGATGAGTCTTTTTCTGTGATGTTAGCAGCCATTGATATTTAATGCCTAGATCCAGTAATTCATTGGGGGTTGCAGAATGGTGATATTCTAAATTATTTCTCTTTTATTTATGATTTAAGGTACTTACATAGAATATTCTCTTCAACTGCTATTTTGTTATTAAATAGTACAATTTACAAGAAAGGCAGGATAAATGCTTAATTCTTTATTTTTAGTTACCAGTTTTCAAGGTAGTGAATTTGTGCTCTAAAAACCTCTGAAGGTGTTTTAGTTTATTTAAGGATCATTATGAGCTCGTGGATTTAGACATATTTAGATTTTAATCCATTGCAATTAATATGGTTAATGAAGTCAAATTGTGCCATCTTTGACTAGTGGGAGCCTCTTTAAGAGGTTTCTGAATCCTTTTATATGTCCCTAGTTGTCTTTTATTGCTTTCTTGCTGCTGGTATGAAAAGTTGTTCCAGGCTTATTTTGTAATTTTCTGCTGATTCTGTGAAATCAGACATTTCTCCAAAATTCCCTGGCGATGGAGATGATTATATAATAGAGTTAATACTAGTTGAGGAGAGCCTCAACTAAGAGCCACCAGTAAAAACAACTTTGGTTCAGCATAAAACATTATGTTCCTGGAACATAATAGGAACTCAAGAAATATTTGTTGAATGGATATTAGGATGTGAATATCTTTACCTCTGTGATTTTGTACCTTTTTTTCCCTCACAGTGCCTGGCTCAGAGGTGCTCAGTCAATGTAGTGAAGGGAATAATGAATAAGATCATGGCCTTTGACAGCAGACCTCATTCCACCAAATATTAATTGTATGATCTTGAAGAGAGAAGTAAATTTACCAAATTTCTATTTCTCTGTCTGTTAAATGGGTTAACAACTAGCTCATAGTGTTGTTATTAGAAGTTTAATTGAAGTAATTTAATGCCAATCAATAATTTTAATAATCAACATAGTGGCTGTTACATGATAGATGCTTAATAGAACTTAGCTGTAATTAGTATTCCTGTTGTTATTGGGTTTATGTATTTTCTTCAACTAATTATTTAATTATATTTTATTTAATATCAAAGTAAAATACTAAATACATGGGATATATATACTAATTGGTGGGTGAAAGCAGCCCAACAGCAGCCTGGGTAACAAAAATTAACTTGGCAGTATAGATTTCCTTTCGCAAATGAATGTAGATATAATGGTTGATGTATTAATAATTTAAACTAAAATGTTTGCCAAATTGGCTATTAAGCATTGTATTTATAGTTTTATGCTGCTCAAGTAAAAATAGACAAAAAAGGAAAGTAAAGATGTGTTTTCTGTAGTACACCAAATTAACTTGTAGTACATTAGTCTTTGACTTACACACACACTCTAGATTTAAGTGCTCTATAGAATAGAAATTGCCTGGGGAAGTGAGTGATCTCTCTGTAGAGGAATGCTGTCTTTTATGTGATTGTTCAGATTTTCCAGCAGGCACTATTAATTAGTCTTCTCTTTGACCCCAGATTCTGCTGCTGAATCCCTGCCTCTCTGCAAGGCTGCCATGGTGCCTTGGGTGTCAGGGACGTCTCTGCTCTCACTGACAAACAGGGAGGCAAGTGAATTTTTGAGATCACAACTTGGAACTCAGAATATTAATACACCCACACTGCCCGCCCTGCCCCCCAACATGTATATTTCCCTATATTTATAAATGGTAGCTAGATATAGTTCATAAATTACTATTTAAATATAGCTTGGCCTGGGAATAGAGTTACCATTTTTAGCATGTTTCCATATAAAAGGAAAGTGCATTCTAAGTTCTGAATAGGTTTTGGAATAGCCAGTTCATTCATGATGGCCTATTTACTTTATATATGAGGACCTTTTTGCTTGCCAGGGGCCAAGCATAGAATGTTTGGTACATTTACGAGTTTGTAATCATTAGGGATTATATATCTCAGTTTGGGGTTAAGCCATGTACTGCAGATAATTTACATTTTTGTGTAATTGAGACTGAATGATAGTATTGCTGATATTTTGTTAATGAATGATTGAAGACTGTAATTTTTTTTTTTTTTTAAATTAATTTTGTAAGTGAAATAGGGAGCATTTTCTTTTTTCTAATTTTATTTATTTATTTTATTTATGGCTGTGTTGGGTCTTCGTTTCTGTGCGAGGGCTTTCTCTAGTTGTGGCAAGCGGGGGCCACTCTTCATCGCGGTGTGCGGGCCTCTCACTATCGTGGCCTCTCTTGTTGCGGAGCACAGGCTCCAGACTCGCAGGCTCAGTAATTGTGGCTCACGGGCCCAGTTGCTCCGTGGCATGTGGGATCTTCCCAGACCAGGGCTCGAACTCGTGTCCCCTGCATTGGCAGGCAGATTCTCAACCACTGCGCCACCAGGGAAGCCCCAAGACTGTAATTTTTAATCTGTGTAACTTGGTAGAGTGGAAAACACTATGGTTTTAGAGTCAGATCTGAGTTCAAATTTTAACCCGACTATTTACTAACTGTATTTGTTTCCTCAACTGTAAAATGGAGATGATAATTACAGAATGGTTATGAGATTTTAAATGATTTAGCAGTAGCCCGTATAAAGTGCTTAGTCAAAGCACTTGGTACACATTAAACACTCAATAGCATACCATTAGATCCTTAATTCCTCACATTTAGTTCTTTAGCGTAAAGACATGCATAAAAGCGAGCATTTTACTGAGCTACAGCATAGAATTATGTTTTAAAAGGCATAATATTAGATAGGTGTGATAGTACATGTTGATATCTCTTTGGCTATGTTAATTAAAGACAGCTTTTTAATTTTTCACATTTTTATAATGCTCATAAACAGCATTTATTAAGTACTTATCTATTAAGGAAAGCTCAAGTGGCAAGTAAAAGCAATGAATAAAATAGTGTGCTGTATTTTCTTCCAATTATTATTTCATATAGTAATGTTTGCTTCTGCAGGACGTCTTATTTTATAGCGAGATTGGGTGAATTTTTATTTCCTGTTTTGAAATAGTAAACTTTTGAAATGCATATATGCCTCTGAAATGCAAATTAGTTTATCAGTAGCCAGTACTGACTTATAAAGCTATTTCAGTGAAAGTGACATAGAAACCTTATAATGTAAAATGAATTTGATAATTGTTCTTATATGAACCTGATGATAAAAATATACAAGTTTAGTTAATATAATAATGTTTATAGTTCAGTTTCAGGTTAACAAGCTAAGCACAATTAAACAAAAAGAATAATGTTTTTGGCCTTGAACATTGAAAATGGTTTGTAAGAAAGTTTGTCTCAGATAACAAGTGCTTCATTTAAGCAATGTTATTTGCCTGGGCCATAGTAAATATGAGATACCTAGAGAAAATTTGTTTATGGGTATCATATACTTAAAATGTCCAGCCAGCTTTGTGGAAGGTAGAGTTAGCAGGTCATTCAAGCTTCTCCTCTCCTCTTATTTCCCCTTCTCCTCACTCCCTTCTCCTTGCCCTCTTCTCCTCATCCCTCCTCTTTTCTTTCCACTTCTCTTCCTCCCTTTTTTCCCCCCTATTCTTTCCCTGTTTCCCTTTCCTCCAATAGTCTTTACTGAGATTTTTTTTTTAACCTGTGAAACATTTCAGACATATTAAAAAAGTATAGTATATCATATAGCAGACAGTATCCACCACTGAGATTAAGCAGATGTTAATTTTTTTGCAGTATACAGTTTAGCTCTTATTTTTTAAAAAAGACAGGCAAAAGAGCAGGGATCCTTAACTTTTGTTAGTTGCAGTATCTTCAGCACTTTGTGTAATGCCTGGGTCTTATTAGGTGTCCAGCAAATATTTGTTAAAATGATCAGCAAAGGAGAACTAACATATATTGAGAGAAGAACAACAAAAACAGGTGTCAAGACTGGAGTGTTTGAAGAAGAGTCATCCACACTATCAGGGATAATGAGAGTTTCAGTAAAAATTGATAGCAATCCATGTTCATTGATAACCTGGGCAGTCACTGAAAGCATTAGTTTTCATCTTAGCACACATCACTAGGGAGGCAGTGTCATATAGTCATTTAAAGCCCAGGTTCTAGAGACAGACTGCCTGGGTTCAAATCCCGTTTTTCCACTTAATCAATCTGTGTCATTGAGCAAGTCGTGTTGTTTCAGTTTCCTCTTCTATAAAGTAGAGGTGAACTTAGAACTTAGAGGGTTGTGAGAATTCAATGAGTTATCTCATGTAAGAAAAAAGCACTTAGAACAATGCCTGGAACATAGTAAGTACTAAAAAAAAATTGTGATTATTACCAAATAACCTAAACACTGTACCTGGCTACTTGAGTCTTCTGTAGACTCTATCTTAATTTGGCAAAAACCAAGTGACTTCTTTTACACATCAGCAATATCTACTGGTATGAAATGTCTTCCAAACTCTATAACTTAAGGATGCAAACAATCTCATTATTTTTTTTTTTTAATTTCTTTTAGTACTTCCAAATTTATTGACTTTTTAAAAAGGGAGGTATTAATATAAACTTAATGGTAGACAATAATTATATTATCAGTGAAAATTAAGCAGTGCTGAGTTTTACTTTAAAAGTTTTACTTTAAAACCATGTATTTTCGATGGTATTTTATTTTCATAGCTGCCTCTTATCCTGAAAAATCTCATAAACTTTGTTCACTTGTCATAGTTTTATATAGATCTTAAAGGATGGTGATAACAGCTGCTAAGTAAATAGTTTGGAATTTTAGAATTATTCCTAGTCTCAGCAGTACTAATTAGTGATACTCTTATGCATTGAATGTCACTATAAGCAGGAAGAGCTGACAATTTTATTTTCTTTGAGCTTTTAAATGTATTCCATTCCATCCGAAGCCATTGACCATTTTTCAACATTAATGATACAATAGGAATAGAGAAATTTAGAATGAGAAAATATTTAGGGGTTCTAAAATTTCCTTCTTTTATATTTGAAAAAAATAAGTGTGATTACTTAATGAGGGAAAATAATTTAAGATTAATAACAATGTTTTGTTTTACTTGAAGAACACTTGTTTTTACTTGTACTGAATTGAATGGAGCTATGGTGATAATAATGACAGTCAGTTTTTTTTTTTTCTTATTTCTAATTCTGTAGAGATTAGAGGAAGTTTTCTGACAAATCAGCTTTTTGCTCTATAGTAGTATTTCTCAAACTTTTGTTCTTACTTAAGACCCATTTTACATTCTTAAAAATTATTGAGGGAGACTACAAGAAACTTTCTGGGGGATTATATTGATACCACATTAGATTAAAACAAATTTAATATAATTATTAATTCATTAAAAATAACAATAAACTCATTACATGTTTATGTAAATAACATTTTAATTAAAAATAACTAATTTCCAAGACAAAACAACTTAATAAGGGTGGCATTGTTTTACATTTTTGCAAAACTCTTTAATGTCTGGCTTAATAGAAGATGTCTGGATTTTTATATTTGCTTCTGCATTTATTATATTATGATATATTGTTTTGGCTGAAGTATATGAAGAAAATATGGCCTCATATATAGTTGGAAAAGGGAGAAGTAATTTTAGCTTTTTAGATGATTGTGATCTTTTTTTGATTCTGTATCAAAACTTGACAAATGGTAGTTTTCTAAACTGTGAAATCTGAAACTATATCAGTGAACCTTTTTACTTTATTACATTAAAATCCATGGCTATGCTGTGTACTTTGAATGGATCTGTAACCCATATATGGTTTTATAACATTAAACTTGGGTCATCTGGAAAATACTGGTTCATTGAGTTATGCAAATCTTCCAAATGTTGACACGTTTCATTATATAACATCAAAATACCACTTGTTGATAGCACCACCCATCTCAAGGGAAGATGTTAAGCCCATGGTGATGAATACATGTTTCCCCGACTTGTGATTTTCACTTGAAAGTTTAAATTTTATCGTTAGCAACTGTCACTTAAGAGATAGGCTTACTTTGTTCATTTTCAAGAAAATGTCTACCAAATACGCAGGTCTAACAACCATAATTCTTTCAAGTAAAAACAGTGTTCCATGGAAATTGGCTCTTTCAGCTTGCTACTCAATCTCACAGGTGGCTTTCCTCAAGACATTTGTCCTTTGGTATACACAGAAATGCTTTATTGAATACCTCCATTTCAATACACAGACTTAAGACCTGTTCTGAAGGTTTGTGATTTTAAAAAATAAAAATAATTTTTTACTCTTTTTAAAAAAAATTTATTTTTAATTTATTTTTGCCTGTGTTGGGTCTTCGTTGCTGCACGCGGGCTTTCTCTAGCTGCTGCGAGCGGGGGCTACTCTTCGTTGCGGTGCACGGGCTTCTCATTGCGGTGGCTTCTCTTGTTGTAGAGCACGGGCTCTAGGCTCGCGGGCTTCAGTAGTTGTGGCACATGGTCTCAGTAGTTGTGGCTCGCGGGCTCTAGAGCGCAGGCTCAGTAGTTGTGGCACACGGGCTTAGTTGCTTCGCAGTATGTGGGATCTTCCTGGACCAGGGCCAGAACCCATGTCCCCTGCATTGGCAGGCGGATTTTTAACCACTGCGCCGCCAGGGATTCCCAAGTTTTTTACTCTTTATCAAGGATATTCTTAAGTAAAACTAGCTTCCCTCCACCTTTCCCCCAACTCCCCACCAGTGTGTGTCAGTGAAGCATACGCTGACTGCTAATATAGTTTGATGCCAGGGCCTTGATTCATTCTAAGGCACCATCATTTTTATCCATCTTTGTTTTTGCATTGTGCATGCAAATGGTAACTCTGTGATAAAGGCAGTTACAATCTCAGTGTTATTATGAAAATAGTTTTCTCCTTGTGGATCCCTTGTGGATCCCAAATGATTCGTGGATCATACTTTGTATGCAGTAGGCCAATTTGTGGATATATCTTTTAGTTATTAGAGGATAGTTATTTACTGATTTTTTTTTTACCTGAATTTTCCTGTTCAAATTTCTGTCTTGAGATAAATTTCATAGCTTTGAACTACTGTACATTTTTAAGGAATCCAGGTGATAGAAGGTTCTTGAGAGGAACCAGTCTTGAATATTAATTATTTAACAGTTCCAAAGATTTAGAACAGTGAAAAGGAAATAATTTCGCCTTGGTTTTGAATGGTTCTCTGGACCAAGGTTTAGAGAAAAGCAAGGAAAAGTTTTTATCAGTGGAAGCTGGTACAAGAGCTTCAAAATAAAACTGTCCTTTCATCTTTATATTATGTTCTCAGAGCTCTTGAATCTTGAGAAATTGGTGTTGGGGTTTTGGTGCTGGAGGAATAGAAGTTGAGGGGTTCCAAACCTATATTAGATCCACACTGAAACTAGAGCCACTGCACTTTAATTTTTTTTCTGTGTTGAGGTTCTGTTTAGGATTTTAGTAGGAAAAAGTATTCTGTGGCTAAAATATGTTTAGAAACTTCATGTTTATCTTTAGGACTTACTTCTGAATAGCTTAGTTCATTTTCTTATGCAGATTATCATTGCTGGTTGATATTTACATATGGGTTCATCCATTTAACACATGTTTATTACAGTATACACTATGTGGCAGGCACTGGCTGGATATGGGAAGGAGTTAGGACAGAAGGCAGACATTGACAGACATAGTTCTGTTCCCTACCCTTGGATACTACGCAATTTTGGACTTTACAGTCTAGCAGAGTCTTCTCCATACTTCAGCTGGTCCTGGGTCAGGTTCCCTACATCTGTTTTCCAGTCTCAAAATTATTACCCCAGTGACCTTTAAAGTTTTGTATTTTTAAAATAATTTCAGACTCACAAAAATGAGTGGAACAAGAATAGTGTAAAGAATTCTTCTGTATCCCTTGTCTAGTTTTCCAGATGTTAATATTTTATCACATTTTCTTTATATTTCTATCATTCTTTTTTTCTGAGCTATTTGAAAGTTACAGACATGATCCTCTGAAACTCAGTGTGTATTTTATATTTTATGAAATGCAGGACAGTCTTGTGAAGTAACCAAAGGACATTAATCTATCTGTAAGCCTTATTCATTTAATATATCTATATGTATTAAATCTTATTTAGTCTGTCTATGAATTTAAATTTTTTCAATTGACCAAATAATACAGCAAAATAAAAAATATTTTTCTCTCATCCAGGGTCAGATTCAGGATCTTGAGTTGCTTTCGTTTTCTTTAATTTGGGAAAGTTTCTGTCTTTTATGACACTGACTTTTTAAAATTGCATAGGCCAGTTATTTTGTAGAGTGTCCCTCAGTTTGGGTTTGTCTAATGTTTCATCTTAGTAGAATCTGATTATGCATTTTTTGCAGGGCTCCTTAGTACTGATGTTGTGTCCTTCTCAGGTTGTTTTATCTGGAGCCACATGATGTTGATTTGTCCCATTATTAGTGGTGTCGGCTTTGATCACCTGCCAGTTCTTTTCACTATAAAGATGCTATGTTTTTCCTTTGTAATTAATAAGTATATTATGAGGAAATACTTGAGACTATGTGAATATCCTGTTCCTCATCAGAATTTCATTAACTACTTTTGCATCCCTTTGAGGAGTTTTGATTGAACCAATATTATTAATACGGTAGTTGCCAAATGGTGAATTTCTCCTTTAATTAGCTGACATTCTAACATGTACATACACATGCATTCTTATTTTACTTAGTACTATCAAATTACTATCATTTATTTTGATTCTCAGATTGTCCCAGATCTGGTCCCTTCAGACTGACTCCTGTCTTCTTAAGACAAGTTTCCATCATTCTTTGAACATTTCCTTAGTTTCTGGCACAAGATGTTCTGGGTCCATCTTGTACTATTCCAGCCCCTGAAGTGGAATGAGCTGTTTTTCCAAGAAGTCTCAATTCCTTTTAGTAGAGAATAGTATTTAGATAAAAGGTCTGGGTGCTAGTTGTCTTGCCCATTGTTAGTGGGGTGTCATTGCTTCTAAGCCCTCTCAATTGATAGAGTTAGGAGATACACACACACGTTCATATCTCTCTCTTATTTCTGTGTGTGTATATCTACATATTTGGTTCAAGTTGATACCTCCAATTTCAGTCCAGCACCACAGGATTCATTCTAATCTGACATTTTCAGTATTTCCAATTCCCTCTGCTGATGATGATACACCTGGCTCTGATTATTTATAATATATTTACTTATTTAGTCAATCCTAGTATGCATAGAAGGTAGTCTCAAAATCGCTAGCCCACACCAGTGGTAAAAATTAACTAGTGTTCTTTTTGTTTTCAGCTTGAGCGTATATAGACAAAATACCGTGTTCAAAAGTTACTTCAGTTAGTTCTTCCTAGTGGCCCTACCCCCCTTTCAGTGTGGATATGTTAATTATTTGAAATACTTTCAGGTCTAGTTCTTTCTGTCTATATACTGCTTTAGGGGTTAGCCCTCCTCTATCCTTGTTGATTTTATTTATTTTTTGAGTATGTGAAACATTGATATGGTTCAGAACTATAGGAGCTCATAACAGGAGTCAGAACTATATAGAAAGGTATATTCGAAAGTGTCATTTGCCCATCTCTTCCACTCCATTTTCATATACTCCCGATAGGCTGAAAAGTGGCCCCATGGACGGCATGCAAGTGCTAATCTCTGAAGTTTGTTAATTTGAAAACAGCATCTTTCCAGATGTGATTAAATTAAGACTCAAGATAGTTTATCCTGGGTGGGCCCTAAACGCAATCACAGATATTCTTATGAGGGAAGCAGAAGGAGACTTGACATAGGAGAGGAGAAGGCAATGTGATCATAGAGGCAGAGATTGGAGTGTTGTAACCACAAGCCAAGGAATGGTGGCAGCCACCAGATGTTATATGAGACAAGGAACAAATTCCTTCTTAGAGCCTCCTAAGGGAGTGAGGCCCTATCACACCTTAATTTCAGCTCAGCGAAACTGATTTCATACTTCCGACCTTCAGAGCTGTGAGAGAATAGATTTATGTTGTTTTAAGCCACCAGGTTGGTGATAATTTGTTACAGCAGCCACAGTAAACTAATACACACCCCTTGTTGGTAACCAGTCTTAATATTTTCTTTTTTTTTGTTTTTTTTAACATCTTTATTGGAGTATAATTGCTTTACAGTATTGTGTTAGTTGCTGCTGTATAACAAAGTGAATCAGCTATACGTATATATATCCCCATATCGCCTCCCTCTTGCGTCTCTCTCCCTCCCACCCTCCCTATCCCACCCCTCTAGGTGGTCACGAAGCACCGAGCTGATCTCCCTGTGCTATGCGGCTGCTTCCCACTAGCTATCTATTTTACATTCGGTAGTGTATATATGTCCATGCCACTCTCTCACTTTGTCCCAGCTTACCCTCCCCCCCCCCATGTCCTCAAGTCCGTTCTCTACGTCTGTGTCTTTATTCCTGTCCTGCCCCTAGGTTCTTAAGAACCATTTTTTTTTTTTTTAGATTCCATATATATGTGTTAGCATATGGTATTTGTTTTTCTCTTTCTGACTTACTTCACTCTGTATGACAGTCTCTAGATCCATCCACCTCACTACAAGTAACTCAATTTTGTTTCTTTTTATGGCTGAGTAATATTCCACTGTATATATGTGCCACATCTCCTTTATCCATTCATCTGTCAATGGACACTTAGGTTGCTTCCATGTCCTGGCTATTGTAAATAGAGCTGCAGTGAACATTGTGGTACATGACTCTTTTTGAATTACAGTTTTCTCAGGGTATATGCTCAGTAGTGGGATTACTGGGTCATATGGTAGTTCTGTTTTTAGTTTTGTAAGGAACCTCTATACTGCTCTCCATAGTGGCTGTATCAATTTACATTCCCACCAACAGTGCAAGAGGGTTCCCTTTTCTCCACACCCTCTCCAGCATTTATTGTTTGTAGATTTTTTGATGATGGCCATTCTGCCTGGTGTGAGGTGATACCTCATTGTAGTTTTGATTTGCATTTCTCTAATGATTAGTGATGTTGAGCATCCTTTCATGTGTTTGTTGGCAATCTGTATATCTTCTTGGGAGAAATGTCTATTTAGGTCTTCTGCCCATTTTTGGATTAGGTTGTTTGTTTTTTTGATATTGAGCTGCATGAGCTGCTTGTATATTTTGGAGATTAATCCTTTGTAAATTGCTTCATTTGCAAATATTTTCTCCCCTTCTGAGGGTTGTCTTTTCATCTTGTTTATGGTTTCCTTTGCTGTGCAAAAGCTTTGAAGTTTCATTAAGTCCCACTTGTTTAATTTTGTTTTTATTTCCATTACTCTAGGAGGTGGGTCAAAAAAGATATCGCTGTGGTTTAGGTCAAAGAGTGTTTTTCTCTAAGAGTTTTATAGTGTCTGGTCTTACATTTAGGTCTTTAATCCATTTTGAGTTTTTTTTTTTTAATTAATTTATTTTTTTAATTTATTTTTGGCTGTGTTGGGTCTTCATCCTTACGCACGGGCTTTCTCTAGTTGCGGTGAAGGGGGGCTACTCTTTGTTGGGGCAGGCAGGCTTCTCATTGCAGTGGCTTCTCTTGTTGCAGAGCACGGGCTGTAGGCGCACGGGCTTCAGTAGTTGTGGCTCGCAGGCTCTAGAGTGCAGGCTCAGTAGTTGTGCGCACGGGCTTAGTTGCTCCGTGGCATGTGGGATCTTCCCTGACCAGGGCTTGAACCTGTGTCCCCTGCATTGGCAGGCGGATTCTTAGCCACTGCGCCACCAGGGAAGTCCCTTTGAGTTTATTTTTGTGTATGATGTTAGGAAGTGTTCTAATTTCATTCTTTTACATGTAGCTGTCTAGTTTTCCCAGCATCACTTACTGAAGAGACAGTTTTTTCTCTATTGTATGTTCTTGCCTCCTTTGTCTTAAATTAGGTGACCGTATGTGCGTGGGTTTATCTCTGGGCTTTCTATCCTGTACCATTGATCTATATTTCTGTTTTTGTGCCAGTACCATACTGTCTTGATGACTGTAGCTTTGTAGTATAGTCTGAAGTCAGGGAATCTGATTCCTCCAGCTCCGTTTTCCTTTCTCAAGAATGCTTTGGCCATTTGGGGTCTTTTGTGTTTCCACATGAATTGTAAAATTTTTTGTTCTAGTTTTGTGAAGAATGCCATTGGTAGTTTGATAGGGATTGCACTGAACCTGTAGATTGCTTTGGGTAGTATAGTTATTTTCACAATATTGATTCTTCCAATCCAAGAACATGGTATATTTCTCCATCTGTTTATGTCATCTTTGATTTCTTACATCAGTGTTTTATTCTGAGTACAAGTCTTTCACCTCCTTAGGTAGGTTTATTCCTAGGTATTTTATTCTTTTTGTTGCAATGGTAAATGGGATTGTTTCCTTAATTTCTCTTTCTGATTTTTCGTTGTTAGTGTATAGGAATGCCAGAGATTTCTGTGCAGTAATTTTGTATCCTGCAACTTACGAAATTCATTGATTAGTTCTAGTAGTTTTCTGGTGGCATCTTTAGGATTTTCTATGTATAGTACCATGTTATTTGCGAACAGTGACAGTTTTACTTCTTCTTTTCCAATTTGTACTCCTTTTATTTCTTTTTCTTCTGATTTCCGTGGCTAGGACTTCCAAAACTATGTTGAATAAGAGTGGCGAGAGTGGACATCCTTGTCTTGTTCCTGATCTTAGAGGAAATGCTTTCAGTTTTTCACCATTGAGAGCGATGTTGGCTGTGAGTTTGTCATATATGGCCTGTATCATGTTGAGGTAGTTTCCCTCTATGCCCATTTTCTGGAGAGTTTTTATCATAAATGGGTGTTGAATTTTGTCAAAAGATTTTTCTACATCTATTGAGATGATCATATTGTTTTTATTCCTTAATTTGTTAATGTGGTATTTCACATTGTGATTGGCATATATTGAAGAATCCTTGCATTCCTGAGATAAATCCCACTTGATCATGGTGTATGATCCTTTTAATATGTTGTTGGATTGTATTTGCTAGTATTTTGTTGAGGATTTTTGCATCAGTGATATTGGTCTATAATTTTTTTGTGATATCTTTTTCTGGTTTTGGTATCAGGGTGATGGTGGCTTCGTAGAACGAATTTTGGAGTGTTCCTCCCTCTGCACTTTTTTGGAAGAGTTTGATGAAGGATAGGTGTTAGCTCTTCTCTAAATGTTTGGTAGAATTTGCCTGTGAAGCCATTTGGTCCTGGACTTTTGTTTGTTGGAAGATTTTTAATCACAGTTTCAATTTCATTACTTGTGATTGGTTTGTTCATATTTTCTGTTTCTTCCTGGTTCAGTCTTGGAAAACTGTACCTTTCCAAGGATTTGTCCATTTCCTCGTGGTTGTCCATTTTATTGGCATATAGTTGTTTGTAGTAGTCTCTTATAATCCTTTGTATTTCTGCAGTGTCACTTGTGATTTCTCCTTTTGCATTTCTAATTTTATTGATTTGTATCCTCTTGCTTATTTTCTTGATGAGTCTGGCTAAGGGTTTATCAATTTTGTTTATCTTCTCAAAGAATTAGCTTTTAGTTTTATTGATCTTTGCTACTGTTTTCTTCGTTTCTATTTCATTTATTTCTGCTTTGATATTTATGATTTCTTTCCTTCTACTGACTTTGGGTTTTCTTTGTTCTTCTTTCTCTACTTGCTTTAGGTGTAGGGTTAGATTGTTTATTTGAGGTTTTTCTTGTTTTTTGAGGTGAGATTGAATGCTGTAAACTTCCCTCTTAGAACTGCTTTTGCTGTATCGGATAGGTTTTGGATCATCGTGTTTTCGTTGTCATTTGTCTCTAGGTATTTTTTGATTTCCTCTTTGATTTCTTCAGTGATCTCTTGGTTATTTAGTAGCATATTGTTTAGCCTCCATGTGTTTGTGTTTTTCACGTTCTTTTTCCTGCAAATAATTTCCAGTCTCACAGTTTGGTCGGAAAAGATGCTTGATATGATTTCAGTTTTCTTAACTTTATCAAGGATTGATTTGTGACTGAAGATGTGGTCTATCCTGGAGAATGTTGTGTGTGCACTTGAGAAGAAAGTGTAATCTGCTGTTTTCGGATGCAATGTCCTATAAACATCAATTAAATCTGTTTGGTCTGTTGTGTCATTTAAAGCTTGCGTTTCTTTATTAATTTTCTTTCTGGATGATCTGTCCATTGGTGTAAGTGAAGTGTTAAAAGTCCCCCACTATTACTGTGTTACTGTCGATTTTCTCTTTTATGGCTGTTAGCATTTGCCTTATGTATTGAGGTACTACTATGTTGGGTGCATATATATTTATAATTGTTATATATTCCTCTTGGATTGATCCCTTGATCATTATGTAGTGTCCTTCCTTGTCTCTTGTAACATTCTTTATTTTAAAGTCTACTTTATCTGATATGAGTATTGCTACTCCAGCTTTCTTTTGATTTCCATTTGCATGGAATATCTTTTTCCATCCCCTCACTTTCACTGTGTATGTGTCCCTACATCTGAAGTGGGTCTCTTGTAGACAGCATATATACAGGTCTTGTTTTTGTATCCATTCAGCCAGTCTGTGTCTTTTGGTTGGCACATTTAATCCATTCACATTTAAGGTAATTATCCATATGTATGTTCCTATTACGATTTCTCAATTGTTTTGGGTTTGTTTTTGTAGGTCCTTTTCTTCTCTTGTGTTTCCCACTTAGAGAAGTTCCTTTAGCATTTGTTGTAGAGCTGGTTTGGTGGTGCTGAATTCTCTTAGCTTTTGCTTGTCTGAAATGCTTTTGGTTTCTCAGTGGAATCTGAATGAGATCCTTGCTGGGTAGAGTAATCTTGGTTGTAGGTTTGCTCTTCATCACTTTAAGTATATTCTCCCACTCCCTTCTGGCCTGCAGAGTTTCTGCTGAAAAATCAGCTCGTAACCTTATGGGGATTCCTTCGTATGTTGTTTTTTATTTTTTCTTTGCTGCTTTTAATATTTTTTCTTTGAACTTAATTTTTGTTAGTTTGAGTAATATGTGTCTTGGTGTGTTTCTTCTAGGGTTTATCCTTTATGGGGCTCTCTGTGCTTCCTGGACTTGGGTGGCTATTTCCTTTCCCATGTTAGGGAAGTTTTCCACTATAATCTCTTCAGATATTTTCTCAGACCCTTTCTTTTTCTCTTCTTCTTCTAGGACCTCTATAATTCTAATATTGGTGTATTTAGAGTTGTCCCAGAGGTCTCTGAGGTTGTCTTCAATTCTTTTCATCCTTTTTTTTTTATTCTGCTCCTCGGCAGGTATTTCCACCATTTTGTCTTCCAGCTCACTTATTTGTTGTTCTGCCTTAGTTATTCTGTTATTGATCCCTTCATTGCAGTTATTGTGTCATTCATCTCTGTTTTTCTTTAGTTCTTCTAGATCTCTTTTAAACATTTCTTGTATTTTCTCAATCTGTGCCTCCATTCTATTTCTGAGATTCTGGATCATCTTTACTATTATTACTCTGAATTATTTTTCAGGTAGATTGCCTATTTCCTCTTAATTTATTTGGTCTTGTAGGTTTTTATCTTGCTCCTTCATCTGTGACATATTATTTTGCTGTCTCATTTTTTTTTCCTTTTTTTTTATGAGTGGGATTGTGTTCCTGTCTTACTGGTTGTTTGGCCTGAGGCTTCCAACACTGGAATTTCTAGGCTGTTGGGTAGAGCTGGGTCTTGGTGCTGAGATGAGGACCTCTGGGAGACCTCATTCTGATGAATATTCCCTGGGGTCTGAGGTTCTCTGTTAGTCCAGTGGTTCAGACTCTGAGCTCCCACTGCAGGAGTTTCAGCCCAATCCCCAGCTCGTGAACCAATATCCTGCAAGCCGCGTGGAGTGGCCAAAAAAAAAAAAAGGGAGAACAATAACAATGTAAACAATAAAATTAGACTAGGGAACTAACAGATATGTTAGAAAAAATATAAAAATAAAAATATAGATGAAACAACAATCGGAAGGTAAAACAGAACCACATAGTAAAAAAAGAGGAGGAGAAAAAAAAAGTTGGAAAAGGCCTTGGCTGTGGAGGGTGGGGCCTAAGCAGGGGTGAGGTTTGGGCAGTGGGCGGGGCCAATGCTTAGGACCCACAGGGCTGGAAAACGCCCTGGGGGGTGTGGGGGGTAGGGCTTAGGCTCAACAGAGTAGAAGAGGCCCAGGCGTGCCTCACACCTCTTCTGGTTTCAGAGGGAGGGCGACCCCACCTTAGCAGGCTTCCTGGCAAACGCCCTCCACTCCTCTTCTGCTTCTCTGGTCCTGGAGGTCCCCTCCCACCTGCCTCTCCTGATCTCCCTGCCCTCCTCCTATGCCCCCAGGGCCCACGCTGCCTGGAGGTTGCTTTGGAAGGTGGGGGACTGCCCAGCAGGCTCCCTGAGCCTGAGTGGGTGGGGCAAACACCCTCCACTCCTTTCCTTTGCTCCTCTGGTCCTGGAGGGGCCCTCCCACCTGCCTCTCCTGTTCTCTCCCTCCTTCGCCCCCAGGACCAACCTGGCCCAGAGGGGACCTCTGAGGGTATAGGACCCTCAGAGCCGGGCAGACTTTCCCAGCTGATTGGGAAGGGGAAATGCTGTGCCTGCTCCCCCCTGATTGGAGCCCCCAAGGGTCCCTCCAGGCGTGGGAACCCTTTCCCCATCTCAGCCACCCCTCAGGGGCGCTGGTCCTGTCGGCCTCCATTTCTCCTCCCCCCTCAGTGCCCCCAGGTCCTACTGGTTCGCTTGCGGGTTCTTCCCGTCTCCTTGGGTATCAGGGTCCCCCACCAGTGTCCGGCAGGTGCCCTCCCAAATAGTAAGTCAATATACAAATGTGCTTATTTTTGGTTTGGAATTACTTATTAAATGTTTTTATAGACTCTTCTGTGTCAGGATTAATTTTTGACTCTTGGAATTTAAAATGAAAATAGTTGGATTACTTTTGAGGAGATGGAGCTGGTGATGATACTTTTATATTACTTCTAATCACCAGAAATTGGTTTCAGTAGGCTTTGATGTCATCGGAGAAAGACTGCTTCTCACAATTAATAATAATGCCAATCTGAGAATAATTTCATGTTGTAACAACAGGAAATTAACTGGCAGAAACACATGTTTCTATAGAGTGTATTGTGTTTTTATGTTATTTTTGAGTTTTTCTACTTGGTGAGTTGCACACATGTACATACTCAGTGAACATATGATGTGTGAACCTTCATTAAGACCATTTCACTTGTTGGTCATAGTGATTACTTTCTATATGTCAAACATGGTACTAGATGATGGAAAAGCAGTGACAAAAGAAGTAGGAGATAGTGTTGCTCATCAGAATACTACATGAAATGACATATAAAAGGCAGCAAAATATTCTTGCAGAGATTGATGGAGTACAGAATGATTATATCATCTCTCTGGGAGGAATGGGGGCTGGATTTTGAGAAAGTTGACGGATGTCCATTGATTGACAAAGAGGATAAGGGAGAAAAAGTCCATCTTCTAAAAAGGAAGGAATGGTGTGTTACAGGGTGACAGCTGAGAATGACAAAATTGTTCTGTGGAAAGCAAGCAAATTAAATTGGCTCGAATGGAAGTTTGTATAGAATATAGTCAGAAATTAGGTTGTAGAGCTAATTGAGGTGTGCGGATGTAGAAGATTTTGAGCACTGGTCCGAAAAGAGAGATGTTTCTGATTGACGTGTATATTAAGAAGTAGACAAAATTAAAGAACATTGTGTTCACAAGGCAAGTTTTATAGATGCTGACTTATTTTAAGATGAACTATGAAGCAAATTAAGACACTGAGTGTTACTGTGTTTGAATATAATTTGCAAAATGAAAACCTGTTCCTTATTGGGATTTGAAAGGCACAGCTCTCAGAATAAGTGAATATGTAAAATTTTTACATGTTATGACTAGCTACATAAGGGGAAAGAAAAGGGACTTTAAAAAAAAGTATTTATAATGGTAACTGAAGTTTGAGGGGGGCTGAAGTTCATATATATATATATATTTTTTGTTTGTTTGTTTGTTTATTTGTTCTAGGTTGCTGCTTTTGCTAAGAGAGCACCCATGACCCTGATGGTGTTTCCATTCACAATAAAGGGCTCTATTGCCTTCATTGATTAGCTGATCAAATTCAGGTTAGTAGATTTTGTGGGCAGTACTTCTTTGTTCCAATTATATGTTAATATTTTGAGAAATGGATAATTTTGTATTTAAAGCTACATATTTATGTACCAGTGAAGTAGAAGGGCCAAGTCAATCTAAACTCTATTGAATTATGTACCTACTATGCTACCTACTATGTACAATCTGCAGTGTATAAAATGGAAAAATATTTTATTTCCTATTTGATAGTTATTTACTTTAAAGTAAGGGCTAGATAAAACAAGTTGTGGCTGAATATGGTACCCTGTCCTTTTGACATCATTGTGTGGCATATTTGGTGCTGAAATAAACAACTCATCTTAAAATTTTTTGAAATTTTTAGTAGCTTTTAAAAGTTTCGTTCTTGTTCGTATTTCATTTATACACTCAAATTTTTATTTATTTGTTTTTTTGTTCAGTCTGTGAGTTTTGACAAATGTATATTCTTTACCATAATCTTTTAGATTCACTCATGTTGCCTTTTTGTAGTCAACCTCTCTCTCCACCTCAATCCCTAGCAATCACAGATCTGTTTTTTGTCCTTGTTGTTTACTTTTCCCAGTATATCATTTAAGTGAAATCATTTAGTGTGTAGCTTTTAAAATCTGGCTTCTTTCACTTAGCATAATGCATTTGGATTCACCCTTGTTGTGTGTACCAGTAGTTCATTCTTTTTTATTGCTGAGTAGTGTTCTATTGCATGGGTATACTGCTGTTAGTTTATCCATTCACCGTCTGATGGACATTGGGGAGTCTCTAGTTTTTGGTGATTATTGCAGTCATACTATTTTTTCTTTTTTTTTTCCTTTGCTAAAATGCACGTAAAATGTACCTTCTTAACCATTTTTAAATGTACAGTTCAGTGGTGTTAAATACATTCACATTGTTGTACAGCCATCACCACCATCCATCCCCATAACTTTTCATCTTGTAAAACTGAAACTCTATACCCATTAAATAGTAACTCCATTCTCTGCTCCCCCTAACCCCTGGCAACCACCATGATACTTTATTGTTTTGACTACTCTAAGTACTTTATATGAGTGGAATTATATAGTATTTGTCTTTTTGTGACTGACTTATTTCACTTAGCATAATGTGCTCAAGGTTCACCCGTTTATAGCATATTGCAGAATTTCTTTCCTTTTTAAGGTTAAATGATATTTCATTATATGTATATACCACATTTTTTTATCCACTCATCAGTTGATGGATAGTTGGATTGCTTCCATGTTTTAGCTACTGTGAATAATGCGGCTATGAACATGAGTGTACAAAGGTCTCTTCAAGACCCTGCTTTCATTTCTTTTTGTGTATATACTCAGAAGTGAAATTGCTGCATCATATGATAATTCTGTTTTTAATTTTTTGAGAAACCACCATACTGTTTTCCACAGGAGCTGTACTATTTTACATTTCCACTAGTAATACAGAGGGGTTCCAACTTCTCTACATCCTTGCCGATGCTTATTATTTTCTGTTTGTTTGTTTATTTATCTCTCTTATTTATTTATTTTTTAAAGTAGCCATCTTAATAGGTGGTATCACACTATAGTTTTCATTTGCATTTCCCTAATGATTGGTGACATTGAGCATCTTTTCATGGCATTTCATATTGGTAATTTATATATCTTCTTTGGAGAAATGTCTTTTCAAGTCCTTTTTCCAGTTTTGAGTCGTGCTGGTTTTTTGTTGTTTTTGTTGCTGTTGTGTTGATTTTTAGGAGTTCTTACATATTCTGGATAATAATCTCTTATCAGATATATGACTTGCAAGTATTTTCTCCTATTCTGTGAGTTGCCTTTTTACTCTGTGGGTAGTATCTTATGATGCCCCAAATTTTTAATTTTCATGAAATCAAATTTGTTTTTCGCTTTTTTTATGTGTGTCTTTGGTGTCCCCCATCCAAGAAATTATTGCTAAATTCAATGTCATGATGCTTTTGCCCTTTTGTCTCTTCTAAGAGTTTTATTATTTTAGGTCTTACATTTAGGTACTTATCCATTTTGAGTTAATTTTTGTATATGATATTAGGTATGTGGATATCCAGTTTTCCCAGCACCATTTGTTCAAAAGACTGTTCTTTTTTCTCATTGAATGGTCTTAACACCCTTGTCAAAAATCATTTGACCATATGTATGAGAGTTTACTTCTAAGCTCTCTGTTTCTGTCTTTATGCCATTGCCACACTATTTTGTTTTCTATAGCTTTGTAGTAAAATTTGGAAATCAGGAAGTGTGAATCCTCCAGTTTTTCTGTTCTTTTTCAAGATTGTCTTGGCTATTCAGGGTCCCTTGAGATTCCATGTGAATTTTAGGATAGGTTTTTCTCTATTTGTACAAAAGTCACTGGGATTTCGATATAAGCATTGCATTGAATCTGTAGATTGCTCTGGGTAGTATTGACATTTTAGCAATATTAAGTCTTTCAGTATATGACCATAGATGTGTTTCCATTTATTTATGTCTTCTTTAATTTCTTTCAGCAATATTTTGTAGTTTTCATTGTACAAATCTCTCACCTCCTTGGTTATTTCCTAAGTATTTTATTCTTTTTTATGCTACTGTAAATAGAATTATTTTTGTAATTTCCTTTTCAGATTGTTCATTGTGTATAGAAATGCAACTGAGTTTTGTCTTTGGCTTTGTATCCTTCTACTTTGCTGAATTCATTTATCAGTTCTAACAGCTGTTTTTGGTGGAGTCTTTAGGGTTTTCTACATATAAGATCACATTATCTGCAAACAGAGATAATTTTACTTTGTCCTTTTCAGTTTGAATGCCTTGTATTCTTTTTTTTTTACCTAATTGCTCTGGCTAGAGCTTTCAGTACTATATCGAATAGAAGTGGTGAAAGTGGGCATCCTTACCTTGTTCCTGATCTTAGAGGAAGAGCTTTCAGTCTTTGACCATTGAGTATGATGTTTGCTGTGGGTTTTTCATACATGGCTTTTATTATTTTAAGGTAGTTTCCTTCTATTCCTATTTAGTTGAGTGTTTTTATCATGAAAGGATGTTGTATTTTGTCAAAAGCTTTTTATGCATCAAGATGATCGTGTGAGTTTTTCCTTTATTTTGTTGATGTGGCATATTATTGGGTTGGCCAAAGAGTTCACTTGGTTATTGAATATGTTGTTCAATAAAGTTCTTGGTGAAAATGAAAAATGTTTCTTTTATTTTTACTTAAACTTGAATGAACTTTCTGGCCAACCCAATACATTAATTTTTGTATGTTATACTCTCCTTACAATTCAGGAATAAGTTCCACTGTTTACTATGGAGCCATAAATTTTAAAATAAAAATGTGATTATATATTCTTTTTTTTAAAATATTTTTTTAAAATTTAATTTTATTTATTTTTGGGCACGTTGGGTCTTCATTGCTATGCGTGGGCTTTCTCTAGTTGCGGCAAGTGGGGGCTACTCTTCGTTGCCGTGTGCAGGCTTCTCATTGTGATGGCTTTTCTTGTTGCAGAGCACAGGCTCTAGGCATGTGGGCTTCAGTAGTTGTGACACGTGGGCTCAGTGGTTGCGGCACGTGGGCCCAGTAGTTGCAGCACGTGGGCCCTAGAGCACGTGGCCTTCAGTAGTTGTGGTGCACGGGCTTAGTTGCTCTGTGGCATTTGGGATCTTCCCGGACCAGGGCTTAAACCCATGTCCCCTGCATTGACAGGCGGATTCTTAACCACTGCGCCACCAGGGAAGCCCTGATTATATATTCTTTATTAAAAGAATGTTACTTTTTGTTGTTGTTATTAAGAGACCATGATGATTTGTTGCCTTTTTGGGTTGGGGTTGCATTTCTTTTTAAAAATGTCATTAAAAGTAAGCTAGAAAAAATTTAACAGATCTTGTGGGTAGGGGAAGATACCTAAAATTTATGTTCATTTTGAGTAAAGAAAGAGAGGTGATGCAAAATTATTAGACAGGGGTATATTGAAACTTATGGTGTTTCCTGATTATTGAAAAATCAGGTAGCTTTCTTGAGTATACAGTTAGATCAGAAATCTACAGGTTTTTATATAGTTAACCCTCACAATACAGGTAGCTCCGAGAGTCACCTGTTTAGAAAAGACAAGTATTTATAAGAATTTTAAGAATGTACGTAAAGAGGACAAAGGTTGGGTGTGAAAAGTCAATTGGCATAACTTTATAATACAACATCAAAAATATTACTGAAGGCCAAATATTAGAAAAGGGATGAATAACTAGCATCTGGCAATACAGATTCCATTTGCCAAAGAGCATGGAATAAATTTTTAAGACAAATATCATATATTTCCTAAAGTTTATTAGAATTTCATGTACATACTTACTTCTGAGTTCTCAAATAGAAGATTGAACTTCTTGATGGCGAGGATCATTTTAGATTTTGGTGCTTTCTGAAGTAAATATTCCTACAGCAACGAATGACTTAGTCCCACCCATTAGTGGGCTACTTTGAGTTCACTAGAGCACATTTCATCCATGGATTCTTCAAGGTTGTCAGGGCAAGAAGTAGGAAGTCAGTTTTCTGAAATCATGAGAAAATAGAATCAGAACTGTGAGAGCTGTACTCCTTATAGAACTCTTAAGCAAAATTGACCTTGAACATTTAGTCTAATGCCTGTTGTTCTTTTGTAAATAGGAAAATGGAGACCTAGAGAGGTGAGGTGATATGCTTTTAGTCACACAGATAGCTGGAGACATGTTATGTAGTGCTCATTTTACTCATCATCCTGCCTCTCTTCCTCATGGGATCATTGCTTGATCTTAGGGTTGGAATAAAGTTAAATTGCTCAATTTAAAATTGTTGATTTACAAAACTCAGTTTTAATTTCTTTTTCAATTGATTTTAAGTTAAAACAGGTTACTATTGAAATGGTATGAGATATGATCTTAATTTTCAAACAGATGCAAAAAATATGCTAATATTGAATATATAGCTAGAAAAATCTAAGAAATTATTTTTTATTTTCAACAGCCTCAAAAATTTTTATTTGGCTTAATTTAAAATGTATAATATTTAAATAAGACCCAAATTTTTACAAACTTTAGATAGATATGGACCTTAGATTTCTTGTTTAAAATCTAAGGACCCTAAAATGTGAATTATATTCGGCTCTGGAGGATTTCATTTAATAATCATATTTACAGGTATAATTGGTGAAGTTCAGAAATACCAAACAGTTTTCTTTTTTTTTTTTCATGAGCACTACTAAGCCTAGAAAATTAGCAAAAAAAAACTTGTTCAATATACAAGTTCAAAAACTTGTTCTATGTTTTAGAAATGGAATAATTTAAAATAAAAATAGGAATCAAACATATAATTATTTACTTTTGGATATTTGATGTAAAGCCATGTTAAGAGAGTTAAAGCCATGTTTAAGAGACTCAAAGTGGTTTTAAGTTATACAGGAAGTATACCTCATTGCTCTAATTTTTTTTTCTTCCTGGAACATTTTCTACTCATTGTATTACACTAACTTCATCCTGAAGTTAGTATCTTTAGCCCCTTAGGACAGAGGAGACACCTATTGGGAGATGATTCGCCATGAGTCTCTTGTGCTTCAGCACATCTTCTGAGCAGAGGCATTGGCAGCTTTTGTTGAGGGCAATCTTCTCAAGGAAATTTGCATAGCAAACAGCCTGGGAAGATAGAAATAGTATTACCATAAGGACAGAGGGCAGATTTCCCTGCTGTCCAGGATAGTCAAGATAATCCCTCTGGGGAGTAGGTGGGGTACATTTGCTTGCAACTCCTTTAAAATATTGGTGTTTCATAAGCTTCAGCTTTCTTCTCCTGTAATGTAACTCACTGTGTGTGCAGGCATCACCTGGCTCTCCTTCTATTGCCCTTTAGGGATTAGAGCTTTGGGAACCAATGCAAAAGATGATACACTGGCTACTGCTATTGTTTTGAGTAGTAAACTTTTCTTTGTCTGTGACCCAGGAGTGTCATATTTTCTGCCAGGATTATCTGATGCTGGCTCACCAAATATCATTAACACAACCTACTGATAAAACAAAGCTGAGTTTATTGCTTACTGCAGTAAAGGGGAACACCACCTTGACAGAACTTTGGTAGTGCCTTAGAGGGGCAAAGTCAAGGTAAAAATTTTAGAATTTGAAGTTTGATTTAATTCGAGTTTGCAGTGATGGTGATCGGGCTTGATTAAGATTGAATAAGTATCATGATATAACAGTTTACAGTAGAATTGGTCAAAACAGCAATGCAAGGATTTTAAAAACTGTTGATGCTTTCTGTTGAAGAGTTGATGAGTCTTTCCTGAAGCTTCTGTAATGAACAATCAAGTTATGTCCCTGCAAGAATCTCCTGGAATAGTAGAGTATGCTAATGAAGGCATTGGACTAGTAAAGTCAGGCTAATGTACACAGAAAGATGTGTGTGTGTGTAGGTGTATGAGTTTCCTAGGGATGCTATAACAAATTACCACACAATTAGTGGCTTAAAATAATAGCCTCTAGGGGAAGAATTCTTTCCTCTCTCTGTTAGCTTCTGGTATTTTTAAGCAGGCCTTGGTGTTTCTTGGCTTGTGGCAGCATAACTTTAATCTCTACTTCCATCTTCACATGGTGATCTTCCCTCTGTATCTGTGTCCAAATTTCCCTCTTTTTATAAGGATGCCAGTCATTGGATTAGGGCCCACCCTAATCCAGTACGACCTCATGTTACCTTGATTACATCTGCAAACACCCTATGTCCAAATAAGGTCAAATTCACATGTTCCAGTGTTTATAAATTTTGGGGGGACAGTATTCAGTGCAGTACAAGGAGTATATGGTTTCGATCCTCAGTGTTCCTCAGTGTTCAATCTGTGTGTGGCTAGACGGTTTTGGTTCTCAGTATCCATGAAACTGTCATGGCCGATTGCTTAGCTTGCATGTGGGAATCTCAGGCTCATCAGAGTTCTTGACAACAGCATGATGTGTAGTGAAAAGAATACCAATGTGGAAATCAAGGTGCCTTGGTTCTAGTTTCTGTCCTGCTGTTAACTAGCTTGGGAAAGTTACTGTCTTTTTCAGCTATTAGTTTCTCAATGGGTAAAATGGGAGGTCTGGAAGAAGAGAAGAGGAATGGCTCTCTGAGGGCCTTTCTAGCTCTCAGATTCTAAAGTTCTGTAATTGTTGAGTGTCTGCTATATACCATATTGGTATTCATTTTGTTGGAGTGAAAAAATTGAAAAAAGAAATAGAATGCTTTAAGTGCTGATCTGATAGATTATGACTTGTGAATGTATTCTGACTTAATTTATGCTTTGTTTACTTGGGTGAAGATCATTAATGAAGATATTAGGTAAACATGGAATTAGCCCATCTCTCTGACTTACATATTTTATTCTTCAGTTTGAATATTGTATTTAGAAGGGAGACATTCTTCAGGTCAGTTAATTCCTTTAAAGTTAGAAGAATGTGTTGCTGCACTGTCTCAGCTGAGTTCAGAAAATGAAATAACCTTTTCTGAAGTGAGCATGATGTAGGGTATGGATGTACTTGATTTCTTTTATGGTTCACAGTCTTCACTTTCTATATAGTGTTTATTTTTTTGATTTATAGATGCTTGAGAACCTAGAGGAATCCCTTCCCCTCCTCCCCAGCTACTCCTGCAGCTCCACAGAAAAAAAGGAAGGAAGGAAGGAAAAACCATGTTGAACACATTTTTTCCTTTTTTTTCTTTTCTTTATTTTTTCTTGAAGTATAATCGACTTACAGTATTCTATAGGAAGATGATTGTTCATTCGGTTTCTTTGATCAATACAGGCCTATTCAGATGATCTATTTCTCCTTGTGTGTGCTTCGGTAGATTGTGTCTTTCAAAGAATTGGTCCATTTCTTCTAAGTTAGCAAATTTGTGGGCATAGAGCTATTCATAATATTTCTTTATTATCATTTTAATGTTTGTAGGATTGCTAGTGATGGCCCCTCTTTCAAATCTGATATTAATAATTTGCTTCTTTTTTCCTTTTCTCCTTGGGAAGCTTGGCTAGGGGTTTATTCATTTTGTTGATCTTTTCAAAGAATCAGCTTTTAGTTTTGTTGATTTTCTCTACTGTTTACCTGTTTCCAATTTCACCGATTTCTGCTCTGATTTTTATTATTTCTTTTCTGCTGCTTATATTGAACTTAATTTGTTCTTCTTTTTCTAGTTTCCTAAGGCAGAAACTTGGGTGATTGACTTTAGCTTTCTTCTATTTAAATATATGCATCCAGTGTTATATGTTTCTCTCTCAGACAGAAAATGTAGTATGGCATTTGCTGTATCCCACAAATTTTGATGCTTTGTTTTCATTTTTATTTAGTTAAAAAAAATTTTTAAAAATTCCTCAGCACTTTGTTTGACTCATGTATTATTTGTGTATGTTGTTAATCTCCAAATATTTGGGGATTTTCTGGCTATCTTCTGTTATTATTTTCTAGTTTAATTTTATTGTGGTCTGAGAGCATAGTTCATATAATGTGTTATTTTAAATTTGTTAAGATGTGTTTCCTGGTCCAGAATGTAGTCTGTCTTGGTGAATGTTCCCTTTGACCTTGAGAAGAGTGTGTATTCTGCTGTTGTTGGATGAAGTAGTCTATAGATGTCAATTAGATCCAGTTGATTGATGGTGCTATTCAGTTCTATGATATTCTTACTGATTTTCGGCCTATTGGTTCTGTCAGTTACTCATAGAGGGGTATTGAAATCTCCAAATATAATAGTGAATTTATATATTTCTTTTTGCAGTTCTACTAGTTTTTACCTCGAGTATTTTGTTCTGTTGTTAGCTGCATGTGTATAAGGATAGTTATATCTTCTTGGAGAATTGACCCTCTATCATTATATACTGTTTCTCCTTATTGCTGGAAATTTTCCTTGCTTTGAAGTCAGCTCTTTCTGAAATTAATATAGCTACTCTAGTTTTCTTTTGATTAGTGTTAGTATAGTGTATCTTACTTCATCCCTTTTCCTTTAATATATCTATGCCTTTATAAGTGGGTTTCTTGCAGACAACCTATAGTTGGGTCTTGTATTTTGCTTCACTCTAATTGGTATATTTAGATCACTGACATTTAAAGTAATTATTGATATACTTGAATTAATATTTACCATATTTTTAACTGTCTTCTATTCCTTGCTCTTGTTCTTGGGTTTTTGGTTTCTTTTTTCTTTATTTTGGTCTTCCACTCTGTTTCTGCTTTCTCTCATTTTAATTGAGCATTTTATATTGTTCCATTTTCTATCCTATCTTAGTATATCATTATATTTCTTAAAAAACTTTTTTTTTAGTGGTTGCTCAGAGTTTGCAATTATATATTTATAGCTAATCCAAGTTCATTTTCAAATAACACTACACTGCTTCATGGATACTACAAGTACCTTATAACAGAGTATTCGCAATTCCTCTCTCACATGCCTTATAGCATTTCTGTCATTGATTTAATTTATCTATAAGCTGTGATCACAAAATATATTGCTTTGAACACATTGTCTGTTAGATTAAGAATAAGAAAAATAAGAGATTTAATTTTACCTTTATATATTCCTTCTCTTATGCTCGTCATTTCTTTATGTAATCCATGTTTCTGACCTATGTAATTTTCTTTCTGTCTGAAGAACTTCTTTTAACATTTCTTGCAAGGCAGGTCAGTAGGTTTTCAGTTCTCTCAATTTTTGTTTGTCAGAGAAAGTATTTCTTTTTCACTTTTGAAGGATAATTTGGCTGAATACAGAAGTCTAGGTTGGTGTTTTTTTCTTTTAACACTCAGTATTTCACTCTACTCATTTTGCTTGCATGGTTTCTGAAGAGAAGTTCAATGTAATTCTTATTTTGCTCCTCTCTAGGTAGGTTTATTTTTCCTTCTCTCTGTTTTTTTTTCTTGATTCTTTTCAGATTTTCTCATCTATTCTTCTGTAGTTTTATTATGATATGCCTGGGTGTAAGTATTTTAGTATTTATCCTGCTTGATGTACCCTGAGCTTCCTGCATCTGGTTTGGTGTCGTATTACCGAAGACATTCTTTTTCTGTTATAGTGTTGTTGATTTATAACATTTCTTTTTGATCTTTTCTTAGAGTTTCCATATCTCTGCTTGTATTACCCATTTGTTCTTACATGTTGTTCACTTTTTCCATTAGAGCCCTTCGCATATTTACCATAGCTATTTTTAACCCAGTGATAATTCTAAAACCTCTGCTGTATATGAGTCTGGTTTTGAGGCATGCTTTGTTTCTTCAGATTGTGTTTTTTGCCTTTACAATGCTTTGTAATTTTTTTGTTGATATCCAGACATGATATATTAGATAAAAAAGAGGAGGTAAATAGGCCTTTAGTGTGAGGTTTTATGTTTATCTGACTAGGAGTTAGGCTGCATTTACTATTTGCTGTAGCTGTGGTGTCAGAGGCTAATATTTCTTGTAGTGTCCTTGTTTTGGTCTGCTGTGTTGTCTTTGGGTTACATAGAGAATCCTTAAATAGGGTCTCAAACTTGAAGTTCCTTTACCTGTAATCCTCTGTTATTGTACAGGAGTTGTATTGATGTGGAGGTAAGGTGGTGGGAGTTCTGTAGTACTGTGATTAGGTCTCAGTTTTTTAAGCCTTATTTGGGTATCTCTTCCCCTGTTTGAAGGGTAGAGGGAGCTGGAATTAGGTACTTCCTTTATCCCAGGTTGGCTAGACACTGTAAAGTCCTGGTATGTTAGGCTCTGTTAAAATAGGTTTTTGTTGTTTTTTTTTCAGGCAGTCCTTTTTAAGAAGAACAGAGAGCTCTGGGTATATTTAAAAATGATTACTTTTCCCCTCCCCCTGCTGGAAACAAAGAGATTTTTCTCAGATTATCACAGTTGAAAACGTGGTAGGGCTCCTGGAGGTAAAACTCAAGAAACTGTTGGGACCTTTCAAAGACTGAGTCCCCTCACAGGTTTTCCTTCTAAGCTAGGCTACACTGAGTCTCCAGCAATTCGTCATTTACTGTTTAAAGTGTTCCTACTAGTACTGGCTCCATCTGAGGGTTTATCTTCCTGGGCTTTTGCTTCTTGCACACTGCTATTCTCTGTATCTACCTGTCTCTCTCTCTAGTTTTCAAGGTAGAGGTTTGCTCTAGGGCTTCAATTCCCTGACAGATTTAAGAAGAGTGGTTGATTTTCTTTTTTTCTTTTCAGCTTTTTTATTGTTGTAAGGACAAGGTTGATGAATTCCAAGTTCTTTACATGCTGGACCTGATTGAAGATTAGTTTTGAATCTTTTCCACAGTTTCGTAATGGTAAAGACTTGGTACAAAACCCTTTGTCTGATTTGGCAGTATTACTCATTTGGAATGTGATTTACTTCTGGTATCAGGTTTGTACATTTTGAGGTCATGCATTGTAATTTGCAAGAACGAGTAAAGAACTTTTCCAGAGGGAAGTTGATACTAGGACTGACTTTCGTCATTGGTGAGATGGCTCGTTCTTAGCCCATTTACTGTTATTCTGTTGGCAAGTGTATTTGGGGGCGACAGCCACCTTTGTTTCCTACGTTGATAGTCAAAGTTTCATTTTTTTTTTTTTTTAATATTTTAATTTCCAATTGTGCACTGTTGGTATATACAAATGCAATTGATTTTTAGTTTTAAATTAAGTAATTAATTAATTAATTTTTGGCTGTGTTGGGTCTTCGTTTCTGTGCGAGGGCTTTCTCTAGTTGTGGCAAGCGGGGGCCACTCTTCATCGCAGGGCGTGGGCCTCTCACTATTGCGGCGTCTCTTGTTGCGGTGCACAGGCTTCAGATGCGCAGGCTCAGTAATTGTGGCTCACGGGCCCAGTTGCTCCACGGCATGTGGAATCTTCCCAGACCAGGGCTCGAACCCGTGTCCCCTGCATTGGCAGGCAGATTCTCAACCACTGCGCCACCAGGGAAGCCCCCAAAGTTTCATTTTTATACGTGTATACCTTACAAAAAATACCAGATTTTTACAGCCTGTTTGGGAATAGGGTCATGTCAAATTACACTAATTTGCACTCTGATAAATATACTGATGATGCTAAGAGTGGTTATTCAAACCTTGTGCTGATACTTTGTATTTATGGAACCAATTAATTGGACGACCTATTTAGACTGGGTGTCTTCATTTAATTAGTACATTGCTCACTAATTATTTTTATGAGTAAATAGGGTAATGTTAATCCTTAAATTTTCTGTGATGTGGTAAAAAACTTAATGCACATCATGATTATTAGATATCTTGGCAGAAATTGAGAAATAAAAAGAGAAATTGGTCTAAATTATACATAAAATGTAGTTTTCTTTATTTTCTTTTGCACAACATTCATATTAAAAAATTACTGTGTTACAGAAAATTTAGACAACTTTTTCTTAAAATAAGAGAATCACCCTTAATTCCACCAGTGTAACATGACTATAGTTACCATGTGGGTGTATGTGCTTTCTAGTCCTTTTTTGTATGGATTATTTTACATAGTTGTGATCATCACTTATTTTTAAATGTGTGCTTTTCTTTTTGCAATTAGTAGTGCATTTTCTCATTCTGCATCATTGTGTTTTTAATAGTAATATTTTTTCATTGAGAAAGGTATTATTAGGTTGATCAGACCTATCACTGTGATGAACTGTGTGTGCATTTAGCTTTTCCATGTCTTTTTTTTTTTTTTTTTATAAATTTATTTATTTATTTTTTATTTTTGGCTGCGTTGGGTCTTTGTTGCTGTGCACGGGCTAAGCGGCGAGCAGGGGCTACTCTTCCTTGCGGTGCCGGGGCTTCTCACTGGGTGGCTTCTCTTGTTGCAGAGCAGGGGCTCTAGGCGCGTGGGCTTCAGTAGTTGTGGCACTCGGGCTCCAGAGTGCAGGCTCAGTAGTTGTGATGCACGGGCTTAGTTGCTCTGCAGCATGTGGGATCTTCCCGGAGCAGGGCTCGAACCCATGTCCCCTGCATTGGCAGGCAGATTCTTAACCACTGCACCATCAGGGAAGCCCTAGCTTTTCCATGTCTTTTGGTTTAGCTTTTCTCTGTGCTGTTTCCTTGCCTGGATTTTCAGAGGTCTCAGTCTCTCTTTCTTTTAGCTTCTCTGTCTTTCTTTTAAGGAGTATTTTATGTATTTCATGTTCTCTCCCACAGGGCTAAGTAACTTTTACTGGATCTTGAAAAATGGATTTTTTTTCTCATATGATTAAAAAACAATGCTTTAGGACTTATACTGCCAAAGTGATTCACACAGTTCTAGTTGAAAAAATTGAAAATTTGTAACTAGGTGATAAAAATGATCTCTTAGATATGTCAAACTTGGTATTCTAGACTCTCACCCTTAGGTTGTAAATTATCTTTACTCAAATAATTTAATATTTTATGTTGTACTTACAAATTGGATTTTTTCTTACCTCATGTTTGTGGGTTTAATTTGACATCTTTGTCAGGATTCCTTATTAGATTTCTCTGTAGTCTTCTGACTTTTCCTCTGTCCTGTCACTTTGTGTTTAGAGTTGAATTGAGTCTAGTCATTTGAATGGAAAGTCAGTATTAACAGAAACTTATAGAAACTTCTGAGTCTGATGATTCTGAACCCACCTAATTCTTTATGCACAATCTTCAGCAACTTCTCAGCAACCATTAGTTAATTTTCATTGTAAATTATGAACTAGATAATTGAATGTTTTTTAAATGGGACAATTGTTAATTGAACTTTTATTGTGATTCAGGTACTCTGTTGAGTGCCCGAGACAACCACATGGATAAGATATGAATTAAAGTCTTGAGGAGGCAAAAGTCCAAAGGAAAGACAGAAATCTCTACAGTTATGACAAATAGGGAACTGTGCTCATATAAAATATGCTTTGAGAACATAGGGAGGGAGTAATGATATCCCCAGAGTGGAAGATTAAGGAGTTTGAGAATGGCACTTGAAGGAGATGACCGTTGAGTTGATTGCAGAGATATTTTTAAAGCTAAAATTCAAGTACCTGTTCTCCAAAGTTTCTTCAACTCTAGACTTCTCTGGTTAAGTTACAGTGTGCCATAGCATTCAGTTATGGATCTGTAGAAAAAGAATTATTGCTTCTAACAAGGACCCTGATATTTTACATGTTCAGGATCAACAAAGCAAAATTATATTTTTCTTGGCATATTATGCTTACTAGTAATATTACTATAACTACTATACTACTGCTACCGCATCTACCTCTTCCATTACTGTTACTACTGTGTTGTTAGTACAGTGCTATTTCTAACGCTATTACTCCTACTCCTCCTGTTCCTTCTACTACTACTGCTGCTGCTGCCGCTACTTTTACTAGATGACACTTGTTTTTACCGGGAACAACTTTATATTCCTTACAGATTTAAGATGGGAGATTAGATCAAGTTTTAGGCATGATTTTCAAGAGAAAAAAGTGACTATTTCACAAAAACTTAATAAAATTACCCTCATTTTCATATTTATTTACAGCTATAACAGTTCATGCATTGATAACAAAGAGACAGCAGTATGATTGCTTTATGGTAGCCTAGTGTAATTGATACGATTGCTTCACGGTAGCCTAACCTATACACTAATGAATGAATCATTATAAAATTTTTATGGCATACAGTGTTTCAGTCATATTCATAATACAATATTAGAAACATTGTTACATTAAAAACACCCCACTTACCTGTGGAGATAAGCAGTTTCTCCAATTATGAGAGAGTGGCATGCTGTATGGTAATGTAATTCTTTGAAAGCAAAGTTACAAAACAGTAAGAAAATGAACACATTATTAATTTTATTTTAAATACCACTCACCTTATGCCTATGTAAGGATAGGCTATGCACTTCAGTGCAAGTTTTGCACGATGTTCTACACAATGAATACTTGGGTGATGTTGATGATAATGATACAAAAAATCTCATACAGTTCTTGCTGTACAGTTATTAAGTTTTCCACAGGAAGACCACACATACACCTTAGATGAGTTTTCTTTTTTATATTCTTTTCCATTATAGATTATTACAAGTATTGAATGTAGTTCCCTGTGCTATACAGTAGGACCTTGTTGTTTATCTATTTTATATATAATTGTTTGTATCTGCTAATCTCAGACTACTAATTTGTCCCCCCCCATTCCTCTTTGGTAATCATAAGTTTGTTTTCTATGTCTGAGTCCGTTTCTGTTTTGTAAATAAGTTCATTTGTATCATATTTTATATTTCACATATAAGTGATATCATATGATATTTGTCTTTTTGTCTGACTTACTTCACTTAGTATGATACTCTCTAGGTCCATCCATGTTGCTGCAAATGGCAGTATTTCATTCTTTCTTACAGCTGAGTAGTATTCCATTGTGTATATATATACCACATCTCCTTTATTCATTCATCTGTTGATGGACATTTAGGTTGCTTCCATGTCTTGGCTATTGTAAACAGTGCTGCTATGAACATTGAGGTGCATGTATCTTTTCAAATTAGTTTTCTCTGGATATATGCCCAGAAGTGGGATTATCTGGATCATGTGGCAATTCTATTTTTAGTTTTCTGAGGAACCTCCATACTGTTTTCCACAGTGGCTCTACCAATTTTCAGTCCCACCAACTGTGTAGGAGGGATTCCCTTTTCTTCACACCCTCTCCAGCAAAGTCTGTAGACTTTTCGATGATGGCCATTCTGACTGATGTGAGGTGATACCTCATTGTAGTTTTGATTTGCATTTCTCTAATAATTAGCGATCTTGAGCATTTTTTAATATATCTATTGGCCATCTGTATGTCTTCTTTGGAGAAGTATCTCTTTAGGTCTTCTGCCTGGTTTTTGATTGGGTTGTTTTTTGTTTTTGTTGTTGTTATTGAGTTGTATGAGCTGTTTGTATATTTTGGAAATCAAGCCCTTGTTGGTCACATCTTTTGCAAATATTTTTCCCCAGTTCATAGGTTGTCCTTTCATTTTGTTTATGGTTTTCTTTGCTGTGCAAAAACTTATAAGTTTGATTATGTCCCATTTGTTTATTTTTTGCTTTTTTTTCTGTTCACTTGGAGACTGACCTAAGAAAATGTTATTATGATTTATGTCAGAGAATGTTTTGCCTATGTTTTCTTCTAGGATTTTATGGTGCCATATCTTGTATTTAAGTCTTTAAGCCATTTTGAGTTCATTTTTGTGCATGGTGTGAGGGAGTGTTCTAACTTCATTGATTTCAATGTGGCTGTCCAGCTTTCCCAAAACCATTTGATGAAGAGACTGTCTTTTCTCCGTTGTATATTCTTGCCTCCTTTGTTGAAGGGTAATTGTCCATAGGTGTGTGGGTTTATTTTGGGGCTCTCTAGCCTGTCCATTGATCCATATATCTGTTTTTTTGTGCCCGTACCATGCCGTTTTGATTACTGTAGCTTTGTAGTATTGTCTGAAGTCTTGAGGGTTATGCCTTCAGTGTTGTTCTTTTTTCGCAGGGTGGCTTTGACAGTTCTGGGTCTTTTATGGTTCCATATAAGTTTTAGGATTATTTGTTCTAGTTCTGTGAAAAATGTTATGGGTAATTTGATAGTGATTGCATTAAATTTGTAGATTGCTTTGGGTAGTATTCTGGCACTCCTCCTTTGTCTTCTTTCTCATTGTCTGGCACTGGTTTGGAAGCTCTTATCTCCATCAAGTCATCTTCTGTTAATTCCTTGGTGTGGTGTCTGTTAGCTGTTGAATTTCTCCAAGATCCATATCTTGAAACTCGTTACCCACACCCCCACCCCCAACTTTCTTTTGCCATCTTTCATGATCTCTTACAGTCGCTTTCATGATTCCTTGATTGGCTTTGTCATAAATCCTGTGAAGTCATGCACAACATCTGGACACCATTTTCTCCAGCAGGAACTTGTTGTTTTGGGTTTGTTGGCTTTCATGGCGTTTTCTGTAACAGTGATAGTATTTTCAGTGGTGTAATCCTTTCAGACTTTCATGATGTGTTGGGTTCTCTTCCATCGTGTTGATAGTCCTTTCCATAGAGGACTGTGTGTAATGAGCCTTAAGGGTCCTTATTAGAGATGTGTTTGGGGGCAAGTGGACTACTTTGACGCCTTTGGTGTTGAACTCATGGGGTTCTGGGTGACCATGGGCATTGTCTAATATCAAAAGAACTTTAAAAGTCAATCACTTACTGGCAAGGCACTCCTTGACTTAAGGGACGAAGCATCAATGGAACTAGTCCAGAAAAAGGGTTCTCATTGTCCAGGCCTTCTTGTTGTGCAATCAAAAGAGTGGCAGCTTGTGTTTATTTTTTCCCTTCAAGGTTAGGGGTTTAGCACCTTTATAGATAAGGGCAGTCCTGATCACAGGTGCTTACTGCTCTTCCTTACTAGTAAATGTTCTCTGTGGCTTTTCTCCCCCCCCCAGAATAGGGTTCTTTCATTTGCATTAAAACCTGTTCAGACAGATATTCTTTCTCCTTAGTGATTTTCTTAATGGTGTCTGGAAACTCGTCTGCTACCTCTTGGTTGATGGAAGCTGCTTCTCCTGTTGTCTTGACATTTTTTTAAGCCAAACTTCTTTCTAAAATTGTCAAACCATCCTTTGCTGGCATTAAAATTTCCAGCTTTAGGTCCTTCACCTTCCTTTTACTTGAAGTTGTCATATAATGGTTTTGATTTTTCTCAAATCATATTAGACTCTATAGGTATAGGTATAGCAATCCTGCACCCACATAAAAGCTGAATTTTCAATATGTGATTAAAAAAAAGGTATTTTGCAAAAAGTGCAAGGTTTTTGTGCCTTCTGGCTTAATTGCAGCGATGACTTCATGAATTTTCTTTTCTTTTTTACAATGGTTCTTACAGTGGATTCGTTTATCTTGAAATGGCGGGCCTTGGTAGTTGCAGACCTCAATCTATGATGCATATCAAGCAATTCAACATTTTCTTGTAATGTCATGACTTTTCTCTGCTTCTTGGGAGCACTTCCAGCATCACTAGTGGCACTTCGTATGGGTCCCATGGTGTTATTCAAGGTTTATGGTACTGCACTGAACATTATGAAAAATACGCAGAAACAAGAGAGATCACTTTTTACTGCAATATGTAATTTACTGGAGAGAGAAACTGTTCATGCAGAGATGATTGGTGTCACACGGCATTTTAAGTGGATACTCACAACACTTGAACTCACCACAATAGCAATAGGATGTGGCTACGAAATTATCGTAGTAATACAGTATGTACTACAGTTAATTTTATGCAGTTATGCTTTAATACTGCGTCTTTACATTTGTTTACATTTTCCTCAACTGCGAATGGCACCATGTACTGTCTGTGTTTGTGTGCCTAAACTTTGATAAATTTTAACGTTTTATAATGGATTTGTGTATATTTTATAGTAGTAAATGACAAAATAGATTAGTATCTACATATATTTTATGCATTCATATCTAATTTTTTCTTAATTTTTTTTGGTATTTCTCAGCTGCCTAGTTCATCTGTGAGTTTTTTTCAAATTGTTGCAAATCTCCAAAAACTTTTCCAATATATTTATTTTAAAAAATCCATGTGTAAGTGCACCCATGTTGTTCAAGGGTCAACTGTAATATGCTTTAAATTGTTTTCTGCTTTGTTCTTATCTATAGCTGGACCCTTATTTTCATGAAAGATAGAGGGCAAGCCTCTCTAGTTTTTTGAGTTCTGGTAGCCAAAGTTTGAGTCTTTGACCAGTGCACTAATACCATGGTAGAAAGTTTTGTATTTATTTTCTTAGCAGTGTTACCTTAAATAAAGTTCCAAAGGGTTTAATTGCCCTGCTAAAGAAATCTGTATTACTTAGTTATGTAAAGTTATGAGGATTGCCTAAAGGGACGAGGAAAGAGTCATCAAAGCTTTTCTCTTGCAGTTATTGATTTCAAACTTTTTTTTGCATTGGTAGCAATGAAAAATCATTTAGTCCTTAATGGACTTGAAGAAACTCATGGAATTGCTATTGCTTGTGTCTTCACGGAGTGAAAGAGTTTGATTAAGTTGCCCTTTTACCAATGTAAATAAGAAAAGGACTTAGTCTAGATTTTCTTCTAGGCTTCTATTTCATTTACAGTTTTTTTTTCTTTTCAAAGATATACTCACCTTATTTTAATACATCCTAAAAATTGATGAGTACAGTTAATATGTTAGTGTGCCCCTCTCCCCAAAAAGCTATATTAAATCAATGATGCTGCTTTTAATGAAGAATATGACATAATATTAATAGTTTAATGTTATGTCAACTAAAACAATCTTCTCTGAGGGGGGAGGGGGTTGAAATTTACCACACAGTGATTATGCTTATGAAAGAATAAATAGGAGATTGGTTCAAGATGGCGGAGTAGAAGGATGTGCGCTCACTCCCTCTTGCCAGAGCACCAGAATCACAACTAACTGCTGAACAGTCATCGACGGCAAGACACTGGAACTCACCAGAAAAGATACCCCACATCCAAAGACAAGGGAGAAGTCACAATGAGATGGTAGGAGGGGCACAATCACAATAAAATCAAATCCCATAACTGCTGGGTGGGTGACTCACAGACTGGAGAACACTTATACCACAGAAGTCCACCCACTGGAGTGAAGGTTCTGAGCCCCACGTCAGGCCTCCCAGCCTGGGGTCCGGCAACGGGAGGAGGAATCCCCAGAGAATCAGACTTTGAAGGCCAGTGGGATTTGACTGCAGGACTTCGACAGGACTCAGGGAAACAGAGACTCCACTCTTGGAGGGCACACACAAAGTAGTGCATGTAGCAGGGCCCAGGGGGAAGGAGCAGTGACCCCATAGCAGACTGAACCAGACCTACCTGCTAGTGTTGGAGGGTCTCCTGAAGAGGTGGGGGGTGGCTGTGGCTCACCGCAGGAACAAGGACACTGGCAGCAGAAGTTCTGAGAAGTACTCCTTGACATGAGCCCTACTGGAGTCTGCCATTAGCCCCACCAAAGAGCCTGTAGGCTCCAGTGCTGGGTCGCTTCAGGCCAAGCAACCAACAGGGAGGGAAGCCAGTCCCACCCATCAGCAGACAAGCAGATTAAAGTTTTACTGAGCTCTGCCCACCAGAACAACACCCAGCTCTACCAGTCCTTCCCATCAGGAAGCTTGTATAAGCCTTTTAGACAGCCTCATCCACCAAAGGGCAGACAGTAGAAGCAAGAACTGCAGCCTGTGGAAAGAAAACCACAATCACAGAAAGATAGACAAAATGAAAAGGCAGAGGACTATGTCCCAGATGAAGGAACAAGGTAAAACCCCAGAAAAATAGCTAAATGAAGAGGAGATAGGCAACCTTCCAGAAAAAGAATTCAGAATAATGATAGTGAAGATGATCCAGGACCTCAGAAAAAGAATAGAGGCAAAGACTGAGAAGATGCAAGACATGTTTAACAAAGACCTAGAAGAATTAAAGAACAAACAAACAGAGATGAACAATACAATAACTGAAATGAAAACTACACTAGAAGGAATCAATAGCAGAATAACTGAGGCAGAAGAACGGATAAGTGTCCTGGAAGACAGAATGGTGGAAATCACTGCTGTGGAACAGAATAAAGAAAAATGACTGAAAAGAAATGAAGACAGCCTGAGACCTCTGGGACAACATTAAACCCACCAACATTCGCATTCTGTGAGTCCTAGAAGGAGAAGAGAGAGAGAAACGACCCGAGAAAATATTTGAAGAGATTATAGTTGAAAACTTCCCTAACATGGGAAAGGAAATAGCCACCCAAGTCCAGGATGCACAGAATTCAAGGAGAAACACACCAAGACACATAGTAATCACATAGTGACAAAAATTAAAGACAAAGAAGAATTATTGAAAGCAACAAGGGAAAAACAACAAATAACATATAAGGGAACTCCCATAAGGTTAACAGCAGTTTACACTTTCTTCTCAAGTGCACACAGAACATTCTCCAGGATAGATCACATCTTCGGTCACAAATCAAGCCTTGATAAATGTAAGAAAATTGAAATCACATCAAGCATCTTTTCTGACAACAGTACTATGAGATTGGAAATTAATTACAGGAAAGAAAACATGAAAAACACAAACATATGGAGGCTAAACAATACGCTGCTGAGTAACCAAGAGATCACTGAAGAAATCAAAGAGGAAATCAAAAAATACCTAGAGACAAATGGCAATGAAAACACGATGATCCGAAACCTATGCGATGCAGCAAAAGTGGTTCTAAGAGGGAAGTTTATAGCAATACAATCCTACCTCAAGAAACAAGAAAAATCTCAAATAAACAATCTAACCTTACACCTAAAGGGACTGGAGAAAGAAGAACAAACAAAACCCAAAGTTAGTGGAAGGAAAGAAATCATAAAGATCAGAGCAGAAATAAATGAAATAGAAACAAAGAAAACAATAGCAAAGATCAATAAAACTAAAAGTTGGGGGGCTTCCCTGGTGGCACAGTGGTTGAGAATCTGCCTGCCAATGCAGGGGACACAGGTTCGAGCCCTGGTCTGGGAAGATCTCACATGCCGCGGAGCAACTAGGCCCGTGAGCCACAACTACTGAGCCTGCGTGTCTGGAGCCTGTGCTCCGCAACAAGAGAGGCTGCAACAGTGAGAGGCCCGCGCACCGCGAAGAAGAGTGGCCCCCGCTTGCCGCAACTAGAGAAAGCCCTCACACAGAAACGAAGACCCAACACAGCCAAAAATATAAATAAATAAATAAAAATTAAAAAACAAACAAACTAAAAGTTGGTTCTTTGAGAAGAAAAAGAAAATTGGTAAACCTTTAGCCAGACTCATCAAGAAAAAGAGGGAGAGGACTCAAATCAATAAAATTAGAAATGAAAAAGGAGAAGTTACAACAGACATCGCAGAAATACAAAGCATCATAAGAGACTACTACAAGCAACTCTGTGCCAAAAAATGGACAACCTGGAAGAAATGGAGAAATTCTTAGAAAGGTATAACCTTCCAAGACTGAACCAGGAAGAAATAGAAAATATGAACAGACCAATCACAAGTAATGAAATTGAAATTGTGATTAAAAATCTTCCAACGAACAAAAGTTCCAGGACCAGATGGCTTCACAGGTGAATTCTATTAAACATTTAGTGACGAGCTAATACCCATCCTTCTCAAACTCTTCCAAAAAGTTGCAGAGGAAGGAACACTCCTCTGCACCCATCACCCTGATACCGAAACCAGACACAGATACTACAAAAAAAGAAAATTACAGACAATTATCACTGATGAATATAGATGCAAAAATCCTAAACAAAACACTAGCAAACGGAATCCAACAACACATTACAAGGATCATACACCATGATCAAGTGGGATTTTTCCCAGGTATGCAAGGATTCTTCAGTATATGCAAATCAATCAATGTGATATACCATATTAACAAATTGAAGAATAAAAAACATATTATCATCTCAATAGATGCAGAACAAGCTTTTGACAAAATTCAACACACATTTATGATAAAAACTCTCCAGAAAGTGGGCACAGAGGGAACCTGCCCAACATAATACTGGCCATATATGACAAACCCACAGTCAACATCATTCTCAATGGTGAAAAACTGATAGCATTCCCTTTAAGATCAGGAACAAGAGAAGGATGTCCACTCTCGCCACTATTATTCAACATAGTTTTGGAAGTCCTGGCCACGGCAATCAGAGAAGAAAAAGAAATAAAAGGAATACAAATGGGAAAAGAAGAAGTAAAACTGTCACTGTTTGCAGATGACATGATACTATACATAGATAATTCTAAAGATGCCACCAGAAAACTACTAGAGCTCATCAGTGAATTTGGTAAAGTTGCAGGATACAAAACTAATGCACAGAAATCTCTGGCATTCCTATAAACTAACAACGAAAGATCAGAAAGAGAAATTAAGGAAACAATCCCATTCACCATTGCAACAAAAAGAATAAAATACCTAGGAATAAACCTCCCTAAGGAGGTAAAAGACCTGCACTCAGAAAACTATAAAACACTGATGAAATAAATCAAAGATGATACAAAGAGATGGAGAGATATACCATGTTCTTGGATTGGAAGAATCAATTTTGTGAAAATGACTGTACTACCCAAAGCAATCCAGAGATTCGATGCAATCCCTATCAAATTACCAATGGCATTTTTTACAGAACTAGAACAAAAAATCTTAAAATTTGTATTGAGACACAAAAGACCCTGAATAGCCAAAGCAATCTTGAGGAAAAAAAAAAAAAATGGTGCTGGAGGAGTCAGACTTCCTGACTTCGGACTATCCTACAAAGCTACAGTAATCAAGACAGTATGGTACTAGTACAAAAACAGAAATACAGATCAATGGAACAGGATAGAAATCCCAGAGATAAACCCATGCACCTATGTTCAACTAATCTGTGACAAAGGAGGCAAGTATATACAATGGAGAAAAAACAGTCTCTTCAATAAATGGTGCTGGGAAAACTGGACAACTACATGTAAAAGAATGAAATTAGAACACTCCCTAACAGCATACACAAAAATAAACTCAAAATGGATTAAAGACCTAAATGTAAGACCAGACACTACAAAACTCTTAGAGGATAACATAGGAAGAACACTCTTTGACATAAATCACAGCAAGATCTTTTTTGACCCACCTTCTAGAGTAATGGAAATAAAAACAAAATTAAACAAATGAGACCTAATGAAACTTAAAAGCTTTTGCACAGCAAAGGAAACCATAAGCAAGATGAAAAGACAACTCTCAGAATGGGAGAACATATTTGCAAATGAATCAACGGACAAAGGATTAATCTCCAAAATATACAAGTAGCTCATGCAGCTCAGTATCAAAAAAACAACCCCATCAAAAAAGGGCAGAAGACCTAAATAGACCTTTCTCCAAAGAAGACATACAGATGGCCAAGAAGCACATGAAAAGCTGCTCAACATCACTAATTATTAGAGAAATGCAAATCAAAACTACAGTGAGGTATCACCTCACACCCGTTAGAATGGCCATCATCAAAAAATCCACAAACCATAAATGCTGGAGAGGGTGTGGAGAAAAGGGAACCCTCTTGCACTGTTGGTGGGAATGTAAATCGATACAGCCACTACGGAGAACAGTGTACAAGTTCCTTAAACAACTAAAGGTAGAATTACCATATGACCCAGCAATCCCTCAACTGGGCATATACCCAGAGGAAAACATAATTCAAAAAGACACATGCACCCCAATGTTCATTGCAGCACTATTTATAACAGCCAGGTCAAGGAAGCAACCTAAATGTCCATCAACGGACCAATGGGTAAAGAAGACATATATGTGGTACATATATACAATGGAATATTACTCAAGTATAAAAGGAACTAAATTGGGTCATTTGTAGAGATGTGGATGGACCTAGAGACTGTCATACAGAGTTAAGTAAGTAAGAAAGAGAAAACCAAATATCGTATATTAACACATATATGTGGAATCCAGAAAAATGGTATGGATGAACCAGTTTGCAAGGCAGAAATAGGGAAATAGATGTAGAGAACAAACGTATGGACACCAAGGGGAGAAAGTCGGGGTGAGAGGGTGGGATGAATTGGGAGATTGGGATTGACATATATACACTAATATGTATAAAATAGTTAAGTAACAAGAACATGCTATATAGCACAGGGAACTCCACTTCACTGTACAGTAGAAAATAACACAACATTGTAAAACGACTATACACCAATAAAAGAAAAATTAAAAAATAATTTAAATCTTTCACAGAAAAAAAAAGAATAAATAAAAGATTAATCCTGTTATCAATGCCTGTTCTAAGTAAAACCAAAGTATATTTATTAGTAAGAGATATACTAACTACTAGATGAAACTGTTTGAAGAAGAATAAAAAGAATAAATATAAGTTAAGGCTAAGGGACTTCCCTGGTGGCACAGTGGTTGAGAATCCACCTGCCAATGCAGGGGACACGGGTTCGAGCCCTGGTCTGGGAAGATCCCACATGCCGCGGAGCAACTAAGCCCGTGTGCCATGACTACTGAGCCCGCATGCCGCAACTACTGAAGCCCATGCGCCTAGAGCCCGTGCTCCACAACGGGAGAAGCCACCGCAATGAGAAGCCCGCGCACCGCAACGAAGAGTAGCCCCTGCTAGCCACAACTAGAGAAAGCCTGTGCGCATCAACGAAGACCCAACACAGCCAAAAATAACTAAATAAAATAAATAAATTTATTTAAAAAATAAATAAATAAGTTAAGGCTAAGATATCGCCAGTGGTGGTGGGATTGGTTGATAGGTCCCGGCTGTGAGTTCTATGAGCGGATTATGCGGGTTCTGCACAGTGTTTGGCCCATAGGAGGTAGTCAGTACATAATGAATGATAGTAACTGCTAGTTTATTAGCTTGGGGATTTCAGAGAATGTGGGGGAAGGAACAGAGCAACAGGCAACAGAGGGTTGCCTGAGCTGTTAATTGCAAGGAACCAGAGTTTATTATATAGATAAGTGCTGTCTAATATGGTAGCCAATAGCCACATTTGGCTATTTAAATTTTAAAAGTTAAAAATTTAATCCTTCAGTGTTGCCATATTTCAAGTGCTCTATGGCCACTATAGCTAGTGGCTACCAAATAGTGTATATATAGAATATTTCCTCATTGTAGATATAGCTGATATAGATATTTTCTCAAAGATTTTAATGATCCAGTTAATTACAATTTTTAAGATAAGATTCTTAGGATTTTTCGGTATGATATTTGTACTGTGAAATTTATTTTGATTATTCAGTTATATCATGGATACTCCACTAATTTTTATTTGTTATTTTGTGTTTTTAAATGTCATTTTTATCTAATTTTGAGAATAGCTCCCATTTTGTAATATAAATTAATGGGAAAATTTGAGATGGTAACTAGAAATTGTCCTTACAGTTAACAAAAAACATGAATTCTGTTAAGTGAGGTAATAAATAGAACAGTGAAAATTCCTTTTAGGGCTTTTATTATCAGTATTTTTGGAATATGGGGCTTTTAAAACATCCCCTCTAGCTCTTTTGGTTAAACATGATAATGTATTTCTCAGTATAGTGCCAGGCTCACAAAAGTTGCTGATTAGGTGTTAGTTCTTTTAATACATACATTCATTCACTGGGTCATGGTTCCCAAACCAGGTGATCATAAGAATTCCCTGAGGAGCTTTTTAAAAATACAGATATCCATGGCATATGGCATATGTATTGTATATAGCCTATTAGTGTACAGAAGGATTTTGCCTAATTTTTCCTTAGCATTAACTCCTTGAGAGAGAATTGTTGGCTCAAAAGATTTAATTATTTGAGTTTCTTGATTCACAGAAACAAATCCCCTTCAGAAAGGTTGTACCAATTTACAAACTTTTCCTCATATTTTCTCTACATTGGGTATTATTGAACTTTTAAGATTTCTCAGTTGATAAAAAGGATCTCTTATTTTAGTTTGTATTTCTTTGTTTATGAGTGAGATTCAACATTTTTCGTACTTTTTTGATATGCATTTCTTTTTGCTTCTTCCTTCCTCCTTTTTTTTGGGGGGGGGTGAATTGTCTGTTTTTAATGTGGGTTCTCTCACATACCTAAAGTTCTTAGTTTTTATCAGCAGTAGTTAAGTTGAATGATAAGGCTAGAAGGCAATGCCTAAAAACAAGAATTGTTGTCCAGAGGGTGGAGTGATTTTGATTACTCTGCAGATATGGCCATGATGTTAGATGTTAAGTCTGTCACAAATCTGCAAGATTCTTTTACATATTTCCATCTATTCTGTCATAAATGGTATGTTTCAGGAGTGATCCTTTTCAGTATGAGAGTGGGGGAATTGGATTAAAATTTTCTAGTATGAAGAAACCAGATATTTTGCTACTATCATTTGAAAACTGATCATTACAGTTGGTTCTGGGTGGTATTGGAATCAGTTTCAAATAATGCCGTTAATAATGCCATCTAATGAAACCGTTTGTTTTGCTTTCTTGCCTATGTGTAAATATGATTACAACAGAAACCCCTTAATTATGGGGACTGCTTATCTTTGTGTCCCTAGTGGCTCATAGTATCTGGCCCTTTAAAAGAAAACTCATTTACTCTACTCACTATACTTCTGACACCAGGTGTGTGGGTTTTCCACACCAAGCAATTCTCTAATTCTCTGAGAACACCAACTGAGTGTTAGCACAGAGTCCACAGATTAAGGGCTCAGTCCCGCAAGACTACCCGTCACTTCAGACATCAATTGCAAGTAGTGGGTGCCCAGGTTACCCACACTTTTGTCTGACTTGGCTACAAATCGGGGGTGGGGGGGGCTCCCGCAGTCTCCTCAGGTATGATAATTTGCTATCATCATTCACAGAACTCAGGGAAACACGTTTATGAGTTTATTTTAAAGGCTATAGTAAAAGATAAAGATGAACAGCTGGATGATGAAGTACATAGGACCAGGTCCAGAATGATCATGACCACAGGAACTTCAGTTCTTGTGGGGTTGGGGTGTGCCACCCTCCCGGTAAATGGATTATTTCACCAATTTGGAAGCTCTCCAAACCTGTAGTTCAGGGATTTTTATGGAGGCGTCATTATGTAGATGTGATAGGTTATTAACTCAGTGTCCAGCCCCTCTCTCCTCCCTGGAGGATAGGAGGTGGAGCTGAAAGTTCCAAGCTTCTACTCATGGCTTGGTCTTTCTGGTGACCAGCCTCCACCCTGAAGCGCCACCAAGAGTAGCCTCATTAGAACAAAAGACGCTTCCATCAAGAAATTCCAAGGGATTTAGGAGCTCTGTGTAAGATCTTCTGCCACCCCCTCACTCAGGTAGTTACCAGGGCTTTGGGAACTCTGTGTCAGGAACTAGGGTCAAAGACCAAATATCAGAACAAAAGATACTCCTGCCACCCCTATCACTCAGGAAGTTACAAGGGTTTTAGAGCTCTATGTCACGAATCAGAGGTAGAGTCCTATAAATATGTACTTTGTATTATGTCTCACACCATGTTTGGGGGGTTTAGAATACTTGTTGACTATGATTGCTTTTTTATCTGAATCTGCTTTTTCTACCCCACTATTACAGTAACATCTGCATTTGGGGACTAATAAAACTATAACAAAGTATAGAAATGCGAACTCTGTTTTTTTCTTTTAAAATTATTTATTTAAAATTTAAAAATCATGATAAAATATACATATAACTTAAAATCTACCATTTTAACCATTTTTAAGTGTACAGTTCAGTGGCATTAAGTACATTCACATCGTTAATGCAACCATCACCACCATCCATCCATAGAACTTTTTTCATTTGCAAAGCTATTCCCGTTAGACAGTAACTTCACAGTCCCCTGCCCTTAACCCTTGTTAACCATTCTGCTTTCTGTTTCTGAATTTGACTACTCTGCCTACCTCATATGAGTGAAATCATACAGTATCTATCCTTTTATGAGTGGCTTATTTCACTTAGTATAGTGTCTTCAGGGTTCATCCATGTTGTGTGACGTGTCAGAATTTCCTTCCCATTTAAGGCTGAATAATATTTCAATGTGCGTATATACTATATTCTGTTTATCAGTTCATCTGTCAGTTGACGCTTGGGTTGCTTCCACCTTTTGGCTATCATGAATAATATCTTCGAGACCCTGTATTTAATTCTTTTGGGTATAAACCCAGAAGTGGAATTGTTGAGTCATATTGTAATTCTATTTTTAATTTTTTGAGGAACCACCATAGTGTTTTTCATATTGGCCGCCCCATTTAATATTTTTACTAGCAGTGCACAGGGTTCTAATTTCTCTACATCCTTGCCAACACTTATTTTCTGTTTTTTTGCTAATAGCCATCTTAATGAGTGTGCAGTAGTATCTCTTTATGGTTTTTATTTTCATTTCCATAATGATTAGTGATATTGAGCATATTTTCATGTACTTATTGGCCATTTGTGTATCTTCTTTGGGGAAATGTCTGTTCAAGTCCTTTGCCCATTTTTGAATTGGGCTTTTTTTTTTTGGGTGGTTGTTGTGTTTTAGGAATTCTCTACATATTGGATATTAATCTAATTCTCTTTATCTGGATATTAATTCCCAGATTAATTAAACAATAATAATTAATTAATTTATAATTCTGTAGCATACATTTCATTTTCCTGTTAGACTTCAATATTGTATATTTTAGGGGGTGATGAGGGAGTGTGGTTTTATTTTTCTAAAAACAGATTTATTGACGTATGATTGACATACAAAGCACTGAGTACATTTGAAATATGCAACGTGGTAAGTTTTGACATATGTATACATCTGTGAACCCATTGCCACAATTAAGATAGTGAACATATCCATCACCTCCCCAAATTTCTTCCTGTCCCTTTGTAATTCCTTCCCTCACCCCTTCCTGACCTTCCCCTTTTTCAGACAAATACTGATATGCTTTCTGTCACTATAAATTAGTATATTTTCTGAAGTGTTAAAAAATGGAATCTGTAGTATGTACTTTTGGGAGAGGGCTGGCTTTTTTCACTCAGCATAATTATTTTGAGATTCATCCGTGTTGTTGCATGTATCCTTATTTCATTCTTTTTTATTGCTGATTGGTATACTCTGGAATGATGTAGCAATCTGGGTCCAGTCAGGAGACGGAAACCATATAGTAGGTTAAGTAGGGAAAGTTTAATATCAAGAATTATTAACTATGACAAAAGAGTTAACTATAAGATATAAGGAAGCTTTATACGGTACTGTAGAGCTTTGGAAGGGTACCCAAGGAGGACAAATTTGGAAGAGGTTAAGACCTCAGTGGAGAAGATGTGGTTCAGTCTACTGGATAGGAGATAAGTTCATGTTTTTATAGGCCAGAGGTGGTCCAAAGTTGCCAGATGAGCAATAGGCAACTCATTGGAGTGCAGGAGGAGAGCAGGGGATCAGCAACTGGCGGAATGAGTGTGTAGTGGGAGTCCAGGTGCCAGCAGGGGCAGGAAACTTTTGGAGTGTGTGCACTGCCTTGGGGGCTTACAGGAGAGACAGTTTGGTGTGTATCCATCTGGGCCACAGACAACTATGTTCAGTCTCAATGCGGGTTTGTAGAGGGAGTATGGTGCTGGCAAGAGACCTTCAGAGTGCTTAGGGGCTCTGGTTTCCTTGTCAAGAGGGATGTTGACACCTTATTATGCCAGGCTGAGGCTTCAAGGTCACAGAAGGATTGTTTTCTCTGCAGGTGGCTGGGATAGCACTATACTGGAAGCCTTCATACCCACACCTAACATTCCTTCCCCCTCAAGTCCTTTCAGTAAACTGCTGGAGAGCCTCTTTTACTTCAGTGTCTCTTGAGTGCCCTCTACTGAGAGAGCTGAACATGGGGCATGTTGAAAGAGGAATACTGAAAGGAATTTTCTTGTTTATCATACAGCATATATTGATGGATGCATTCAGAGCTGAGGTGGCAATAAATTGATAAGTGACACGTATGGATATATCACAGTTTGTCTATCCATTCATCTGTTGATGGACATTTTGGGTTCTTTCTAGTTACTGGCTCTTATAAGTAAAGCTGCCATGAACATTAATATACAAGTTTTTGTATGGACACATATCTTCATTTTTCTTAGGTAAACACCTAGGTGTGAAATGACTAGATCGTACAGTAGGTGTGTGTATAACTTTTTAGGAAATTGACAAATAGTTTTCCAAAGTAGGTTTACCATTTTTTTGTTTTTTGTTTTTTTTGCTGGCAGTGTATGAGAGTTCCTCTGTATCTTACCAACATTTGGTATAGTCATTCTTTTAAAGTTTAGCCATTCTAACTGGTGTGTGGTGGTTTCTCCTTGTGGTTTTAATTTGCATTTCTCTATTGACTAATGATATTGAACATCAGTTCATGTGTTTATTTACCATTTGTAGATTTTCTTCGGTAAAATGTTCAAATCTTTTACCCATTATTTTAATTGGGTTGTTTTCTCATCGTTGAGTTTTGAGCACTCTTTATATAGTTTTGATTCTATGCTTTGCAGAAGCTTTATCCTGGATTGTGGCTTGTCTTTTCATTCTCTTAACAGTATCTTTTGAGGAACACACATTTTTAATTTTGATGAAGTCCAGGCAATCAGCTTATTCTTATATGGATTATGATTTTGTTTTTGTATCTAAGATATATTTGCCCAATCCAAGGTTATAAAGGTTTTCTGCAAGGTTATCTTCTGGAAGTTTTATGGTTTTAGGTTTTATGTTTAGTTCTATGATGCATTTTGAATTGTTTTTTAAAATATAGAACAAAAACTGGATGGAGGTTTATGTTTTTACATAGTGATATCCAGTTGTTTCTAGCACCATTTGTTGAAAAGGCTGTCCTTTTGATATTTGCCAAAAATTAGTTCATCATGTATGTGTGAGTTTATTTCAGACTACCTGATTTTTTCCACTGATCTCTTTGTCTGTCTCGGTGCCAGTACTGTTTTGATTGCTGTGGCTTTATAAGAAGTCATGAAGCCAGGTCATGCTACCCATCTAACTTTGTTCTTCTTTTTCAGCCAAAATATTGGCCATTGTGCTGGTTGTCAATTTATTGGCTCTCAGCTCCAGATTTATCCTTTTTGCCTGCTCTGTGAAAATGTATCAGGTCCTTTAAATATTTTTCTTTTGCCAACGAGCACAGTGTTAAGCTTTGTCAATAGAGAGTGCTGGAGAGACATTGCAGAAGGAAAGAGTTTTGCTTCTTGCTTCCTGTGTGCTTGCTTCTTGGACTCCAGCAGCATGTTCATCTTCTCTAGTGTCAGCCCGCGTAGCTTTCCCATTGTACATCCCCTGAGCATGTGTGGCTTTACCAGCACTGCTAGGCTCCTGCAGTGCACAGAGGGCAGTGAACTTAGCAGCCGGCAGCCCAGAGCTAGCAGCTTCTCTTTGTATCTCTCCCTCATGTGTTTTGTAGCACAGTGCCTTGGTGGGACACTTCCAGGTGAACAGCTTTTCATAGCTCCCTGACGGCTGGAATTCTGGCAAGTTCCATAGGCAGATGGAACAAGTTCTGCTGGCATGGCACCAGAGCAACTTTTCTACCATTCAGTGAGATAGGCCTGTGCCCTCTCCAGCAAGGTCTGGATGTCAGCCGAGGAATGACTGGGGAGGAGTAGGGAGAGGTTCTTGCTCCGGCACTCTGTCTCAGACCTAGGAGGTATTGGCTGTCTTGTATTCTTTAGATTCTCTTTACTTCTCACTAGTTAACTGTTGTTATTTCAATCTCCTGTTATAGTTAATGATTCTGTATACTTAACTTTTGCTTTTCAAATTTCTGTGCGGCTTCTCTCCTGATTGGATCCAGAGTGATGCAACTCTTCTAGGTCCTTTACATTTCCATATGAATTTTAGAAGCAATTTGTAAATGTCTATTTTAAAAAGCCTACTGGGATTTTTATTGAATCGATAGATAAATTTCGGCAGAATTGAAACCTTAACAGTGTTGAGTCTTTTAATCCATGAATGAGGCTATCTCCATTTATTTAGATTTTTAATTTCTTTCAGCAATGCTTTGTGGTTTCAGTGTACAGATCTTTTCAATATTTTGCCAGATTTTTTCCTAAGTATGTTATATTTTTTCTGCGTTTATAAACGGTATTTTAAAAAAAATTCCAATTCCATTTGTTCATTGCTAACATATAAAAGTGCAATTTATTTTTGTATATTGGCCTTGAATTCTGCAACCTTGTTAACTTTTCAGTTCTAGTATTTTTTTCGTAGATTCCATTGGATTTTCTACATAGGCAGTCATATCTTCTGTGAATAAAGAGTTTCATTTCTTTCATTCCAATATGGATGCCTTTTATTTCTTTCCTTTTTTTTTTTTTGGCTGACTTCACTGACTGGACCCTCTAGTATAATGTTGAATGGAACTGGTGAGAATGGTCATCCTGGTCTTGCTTCTAATCTTAGGGGGAAAGTATCTTTTCTTTAACAATTAAGTACGATGTTACTTACAGATTTTTCCTAGACCCCTTATTAGATTGATTAATTTCCTTTCTATTCCTAGTTTGCAGAGATTTCAAATCAGGCATGGATGTTGGATTTTGTCAAATGCTTTTTTTTGTGTGTCTGTTGAGATGAGAATTACCATCTATTTATGTTCCAACCCTAGCTAATGCACGTGTCTGTTGTCGTGCACAATTTTGTATTGACAATTTTTTCCCCCAAAAACACCTCCTTTGTAAAAGCAATTATTTTGCATGTGTAATACCTGGGTTTTAAAAAGTATTTTATTTTCAAATATCATTTCTTTCTTTTTTTTTTTTATTCAAACAAAGTCACAAAAATTATAATCATCCTCATAAGTTCACTCAGTCCCATGTAATTAATTTTTTTTATCTTGATCTTTTGTTAGCACTTTTATGAATTCATCAGTTTTCCATTAGAGTTCTGAAAATGCTTATTCATTCAGTTCAGCAGTATAGTCAGTTACCAGAAACCTATACTTGTCAGAGTCTTTTCCATGAATTCCTTGAAGATGAAACCCTTTTATAGGAACATATTTGCAGAAGCATCAGAGTACACCCAGAACTGTCTGTAAATGACAAAAGACTTAAAAATGACCACAGTTAAAGATTTGATGAAAGTTCATAATAATGGAATTGACAAGGAAATTTAGTTATTTCTGAGATATACATTTTAAAGTAATAACTAGAATTATGACTTATAACATTATACCAGAAGATATATACAAATTTCATGTAATGTCTGAAACATTTATATTAACATATTTCCATACAAATAACCCAATGAACGTTTAGTATTAGTTGTTTTGTTTGTTTGTTTGTTTATACTGCAGGTTCTTATTAGTCATGAATTTTATACACATCAGCGTATACATATCAATCCCAATCGCCCAATTCAGCACACCACCATCCCCACCCCACCTCGGTTTTCCCCCCTTGGTGTCCATACGTTTGTTCTCTACATCTGTGTCTCAACTTCTGCCCTGCAAACCGGTTCATCTGTACCATTTTTCAAGGTTCCACATACATGCGTTAACATATGACATTTGTTTTTCTCTTTCTGACTTACTTCACTCCGTATGACAGTCTCTAGATCCATCCACGTCTCAACAAATGACTGAATTTCATTCCTTTTTATGGCTGAGTAATATTCCATTATATATATATGTACCACAACTTCTTTATCCATTGGTCTGTCGGTGGGCATTTAGGTTGCTTCCATGACCTGGCTATTGTAAATAGTGCTGCAATGAACATTGGGGTGCATGTGTCTTTTTGAATTATGGTTTTCTCTGGGTATATGCCCAGTAGTGGGATTGCTGGATCATATGGTAATTCTATTTTTAGTTTTTTAAGGAACCTCCATACTGTTCTCCATAGTGGCTGTATCAATTTACATTCCCACCAACAGTGCAAGAGGGTTCCCTTTTCTCCACACCCTCTCCAGCATTTGTTGTTTGTAGATTTTCTGATGATGCCCTTTCTAACTGGTGTGAGGTGATACCTCATTGTAGTTTTGATTTGCATTTCTCTAATAATTAGTGATGTTGAGCAGCTTTTCATGTGCTTCTTGGCCATCTGTATGTCTTCTTTGGAGAAATGTCTATTTAGCTCTTCTGCCCATTTTTGGATTGGGTTGTTTGTTTCTGTAATATTGAGCTGCAAGAGCTGTTTATACATTTTGGAGATTAATCCTTTGTCTGTTGATTCAATGGCAAATATTTTCTCCCATTATGAGGGTTGTCTTTTCATCTTGTTTATGGTTTCCTTCGCTACGCAAAAGCTTTTAAGTTTCATTAGGTCCCATTTGTTTATTTTTGTTTTTATTTCCATTACTCTAGAGGTGGATCAAAAAATATCTTGCTGTGATTTATGTCATAGAGTGTTCTTCCTATGTTTTCCTCTAAGAGTTTTATAGTGTCCAGTCTTACATTTAGGTCTCTAATCCATTTTGAGTTTATTTTTGTGTATGGTGTTAGGGAGTGTTCTAATTTCATTCTTTTACATGTAGCTGTCCAGTTTTCCGAGCACCACTTATTGAAGAGACTGTCTCTTCTCCATTGTATATCTTGGCCTCCTTTGTCATAGATAAGTTGACCATAGGTGCGTGGGTTTAACTCTGGGCCTTCTATCTTGTTCCATTGATCTATGTTTCTGTTTTTGTGCCAGTACCATATTGTCTTCATTACTGTAGCTTTGTAGGATAGTCTGAAGTCAGGGACTCTGATTCCTCCAGCTCCGTTTTTTTCCCTCAAGACTACTTTGGCTATTCGGGGTCTTCTCTGTCTCCATACAAATTTTAAGATGATTTGTTCTAGTTCTGTGAAAAATGCCAGTGGTAATTTGATAGGGATTGCCTTGAATCTGTAGATTGCTTTGGGTAGTATAGTCATTTTCACAATGTTGATTCTTCCAATCCAAGAACATGGTATATCTCTCCATCTGTTGGTATCATCTTTAATTTCTTTCATCAGTGTCTTATAGTTTTCTGCATACAGGTCTTTTGTCTCCCAAGGTAGGTTTATTCCTAGGTATTTTATTCTTTTTGTTGCAATGGTAAATGGGAGTGTTTCCATAATTTCTCTTTCAGATTTTTCATCATTAGTGTATAGGAATGCGAGAGGTTTCTGTGCATTAATTTTGTATCCTGCAACTTTACCAAATGCATTGATTACCTCTAGTAGTTTTCTGGTGGCATCTTTAGGATTCTCTATGTATAGTATCATGTCATCTGCAAGCAGTGACAGTTTTACTTCTTCTTTTCCAATTTGTATTCCTTTTATTTCTTTTTCTTCTCTGATTGCCGTGGCTAAGACTTCCAAAACTATGTTGAATAATAGTGGTGAGAGTGGACATCCTTGTCTCGTTCCTGATCTTAGAGGAAATGCTTTCAGTTTTTCACCATTGAGAATGATGTTTGCTGTGGGTTTGTCGTATATGGCCTTTATTATGTTGAGGTAGGTTCCCTCTATGCCCACTTTCTGGAGAGTTTTTATCATAAATGGGTGTTGAATTTTGTCAAAAGCTTTTTCTGCATCTATTGAGATGATCATATGGTTTTTATTCTTCAATTTGTTAATATGGTGTATCACATTGATTGATTTGCATATATTGAAGAATGCTTGCATCCCTGGGATAAATCCCACTTGATTGTGGTGTATGATCCTTTTAATGTGTTATTGGATTCTGTTTGCTAGTATTTTGTTGAGGATTTTTGCATCTATATTCATCAGTGATATTGGTCTGTAATTTTCTTTTTTGTAGTATCTTCGTCTGGTTTTGGTATCAGGGTGATGGTGGCCTCATAGAATGAGTTAGGGAGTGTTCCTTCCTCTGCAGTTTTTTGGAAGAGTTTGAGAAGGATGGGTGTTAGCTCTTCTCTAAATGTTTGATAGAATTCACCTGTGAAGCCATCTGGTCCTAGACTTTTGTTTGTTGGAAGATTTTTAATCACAGTTTCAATTTCATTACTTGTGATTGGTCTGATCATATTTTCTGCTTCTTCCTGGTTCAGTCTTGGAAGCTTATGCCTTTCTAAGAATTTCTCCATTTCTTCCAGGTTGTCCATTTTATTGGCATAGAGTTGCTTGTAGTAGTTTCTTAGGATGCTTTGTATTTCTGCGGTGTCTGTTGTAACTTCTCCTTTTTCATTTCTAATTTTATTGATTTGAGTCCTCTCCCTCTTTTTCTTGATGAGTCTGGCTAATGGTTTATCAATTTTGTTTATCTTCTCAGAGAACCAGCTTTTAGTTTTATTGATCTTTGCTACTGTTTTCTTTGTTTCTATTTCATTTATTTCTGCTCTGATCTTTATGATTTCTTTCCTTCTGCTAACTTTGGGTTTTGTTTGTTCTTCTTTCTCTAGTTCCTTTAGGTGTAAGGTTAGATTGTTTGCTTGAGATTTTTCTCGTTTCTTGAGGTAGGCTTGTATTGCTATAAACTTCCCTCTTGGAACCACTTTTGCTGCATCCCATAGGTTTTGGATCGTCGTGTTTTCATTGTCATTTGTCTCTAGGTATCTTTTGATTTCCTCTTTGATTTCTTCAGTGATCTCTTTGTTATTTAATGACGTATTGTTTAGCGTCCATCTATTTGTGTTTTTTTATGTTTTTTTCCCTGTAATTCATTTCTAATCTCATAGCATTGTGGTCAGAAAAGATGCTTGATATGATTTCAATTTTCTTAAATTTACTGAGGCTTGATTTGTGACCCAAGATGTGATCTGTCCTGGAGAATGTTCCGTGCGCACTTGAGAAGAAAGTGTAATCTGCTGTTTATGGATGGCATGTCCTATAAATATCAATTAAATCTATCTGGTCTCTTGTGTCACTTAAAGCTTCTGTTTCCTTATTTATTTTCATTTTGGATGATCTGTCCATTGATGTAAGTGAGGTGTTAAAGTCCCCGACTATTATTGTGTTACTGTCGATTTCCTCTTTTATAGCTGTTAGCAGTTGCCTTATGTATTGAGGTGCTCCTATGTTGGGTGCATATATATTTATAATTGTTATATCTTCTTCTTGGATTGATCCCTTGATCATTACGTAGTGTCCTTCCTTGTCTCTTGTAACATTCTTTATTTTAAAGTCCATTTTATCTGATATGAGTATAGCTACTCCAGATTTCTTTTGATTTCCATTTGCATGGAATATCTTTTTGCATCCCCTCACTTTCAGTCTGTATGTGTCCCTAGGTCTGAAGTGGGTCTCTTGTAGACAGCATATATATGGGTCTTGTTTTTGTATCCATTCAGCAAGCCTGTGTCTTTTGGTTGGAGCATTTAATACATTCACGTTTAAGGTAATTATCGGTATGTATGTTCCTATGACCATTTTCTTAATTGTTTTGGGTTTGTTTTTGTAGGTCCTTTTCTTCTCTTGTGTTTCCCACTTAGAGAAGTTCCTTTAACATTTGTTGTAGAGCTGGTTTGGTGGTGCTGAATTCTCTTAGCTTTTGCTTGTCTGTAAAGCTTTTGATTTCTCCGTTGAATCTGAGTGAGATCCTTGCTGGGTAGAGTAATCTTGGTTGTAGGTTCTTCCCTTTCATCACTTTAAGTATATCATGCCACTCCCTTCTGGCTTGTAGAGTTTCTGCTGAGAAATCAGCTGTTAACCTTATGGGAGTTCCCTTGTATGTTATTTGTCGTTTTTCCCTTGCTGCTTTCAGTAATTTTTCTTTGTCTTTAATTTTTGCCAATTTGTCTTTTCTTTTTTTTTCTTTTTTTTGCCAATTTGATTACTATGTGTCTCGGCGTGTTTCTCCTTGGGTTTATCCTGTATGGGACTCGCTGCACTTCCTGGACTTGGTTGGCTATTTCCTTTCCCATGTTAGGGAAGTTTTCAACTGTAATGTCTTCAAATATTTTGTCGGGTCCTTCCTCCCTCTCTTCTCCTTCTGGGACCCCTGTAATGCAAATGTTGTTGTGTTTAATGTTGTCCCTACTACTTTGTGTGTGCCCCCCAAGAGTGGAGTCTCTGTTTCCCCCAGTCCTGTCGAAGTCCTGCAATCAATTCCCACTAGGCTTCAAAGTCTGATTCTCTAGGAATTCCTCTCCCGTTGCCAGACCCCCAGGTTGGGAAGCCTGACGTGGGGCTCAGAACCTTCACTCCAGTGGGTGGACTTCTGTGGTATAAGTGTTCTCCAGTTTGTGAGTCACCCACCCACCAGTTATGGGATTTGATTTTACTGTGATTGCACCCCGCCTACCATCTCACTGTGGCTTCTCCTTTGTCTTTGGATGTCGGGTATCTTTTTTTTTTTTTTTTTTCAGAGCAACATTATTCATAATAGCCAAAAAAACGGAAATAAATGAAATGTCCGTCAACCAAAGACTGGATAAATAAAATATGGTACAAGGTACAATGGGGGTAGTGACTGAGGGATGCAAGGTTTCTTTTTTTTTTTTTCCCACACACACACACACACACACACACACACACACACTGTATTTTATTTTTAAAAGAGATAAATAGACTGACACCAAGCATTGTACATGGATGACCACAACAAAAGCAACAATGATTGCAATTACCAAACATGAAACACACTCATACTATGTCATAATATTGACATTCAGTCCAGTAATCCTCCACTGTAACAGCTCCTTTACTTTGCAGTGAAAATTGATTTGTATATTCTTTGCCTCTGAGTCCTTGTGGGATCTTTTTCTTTTTTTGAATTCAAACAGAAAGGCACAAAAATTATACTCATCCTCATCAGTTCACTCAGTCCCATGTAATTAATTTTTTTTTTCATCTTGATCTTTTGTTAGCACTTTTATGAGCTCATCAGTTTTTCATTAGAGTTCTGAAAATGCTTATTCATTCAGTTCAGCAGTACAGTCAGGTACCAGAAACCTGTACTTGTCAGAGTCTTTTCCATGAATTTCCTGAAGATGAAACCCTTTTATAGGAACATATTTACAAAAGCATCAGAGTACACCCAGAACTGTCTGTAAATGACAAAAGACTTAAAAATGACCACGGTTAAAGATTTGATGAAAGTTCATAATAATGCAGTTGACAAGAAAATTAGTTATTTCTGAGATATACATTTTAAAGTAATAACTAGGATTATGACTTATAACATTATACCAGAACATATAAGATTTTTAGAAATTTCATGTAATGTCTGAAACATTTATATTAACATATTTCCATACAAATAACCCAATGAACGTTTAGTATTAGTTGTTTTGTTTGTTTGTTTGTTTATACTGCAGGTTCTTATTAGTCATCAATTTTATACACATCAGTGTATACATGTCAATCCCAATCGCCCAATTCAGCACACCACCATCCCCACCCCACCGCAGTTTTCCACCCTTGGTGTCCATATGTCTGTTCTCTACATCTGTGTCTCAACTTCTGCCCTGCAAACCGGCTCATCTGTACCATTTTTCTAGGTTCCACATACATGCGTTAATATACGATATTTGTTTTTCTCTTTCTGACTTACTTCACTCTGTATGACAGTCTCTAGATCCATCCACGTCTCAACAAATGACTCAATTTCGTTCCTTTTTATGGCTGAGTAATATTCCCTTGTATATATGTACCACAACTTCTTTATCCATTTGTCTGTTGATGGGCATTTAGGTTGCTTCCATGACCTGGCTATTGTAAATAGTGCTGCAGTGAACATTGGGGTGCATGTGTCTTTTTGAATTATGGTTTTCTCTGGGTATATGCCCAGTAGTGGGATTGCTGGGTCATATGGTAATTCTATTTTTAGTTTTTTAAGGAACCTCCATATTCTCCATAGTGGCTGTATCAATTTACATTCCCACCAACAGTGCAAGAGGGTTCCCTTTTCTCCACACCCTCTCCAGCATTTGTTGTTTGTAGATTTTCTGATGATGCCCATTCTAACTGGTGTGAGGTGATACCTTATTGTAGTTTTGATTTGCATTTCTCTAATAATTAGTGATGTTGAGCATCTTTTCATGTGCTTCGTGGCCATCTGTATGTTTTCCTTGGAGAAATGTCTATTTAGGTCTTCTGCCCATTTTTGGATTGGGGTGTTTGTTTCTTTAATATTGAGCTGAATGACCTGTTTATATATTTTGGAGATTAATCCTTTGTCCGTTGATTCGTTTGCAAATATTTTCTCCCATTCTGAGGGTTGTCTTTTCGTCTTGTTTATGGTTTCCTTTGCTGTGCAAAAGCTTTGAAGTTTCATTAGGTCCCATTTGTTTATTTTTGTTTTTATTTCCATTACTCTAGGAGGTGGATCAAAAAAGATCTTGCTGTGATTTATGTCAAAGAGTGTTCTTCCTATGTTTTCCTCTACGAGTTTTATAGTGTCCAGTCTTACATTTAGGTCTCTAATCCATTTTGAGTTTATTTTTGTGTATGGTGTTAGGGAGTATTCTAATTTCATTCTTTTACATGTAGCTGTCCAGTTTTCCCAGCACCACTTATTGAAGAGACTGTCTTTTCTCCATTGTATATCTTTGCCTCCTTTGTCATAGATTAGTTGACCATAGGTGCGTGGGTTTATCTCTGGGCTTTCTATCTTGTTCCATTGATCTATGTTTCTGTTTTTGTGCCAGTACCATATTGTCTTGATTACTGTAGCTTTGTAGTATAGTCTGAAGTCAGGGAGTCTGATTCCTCCAGCTCCGTTTTTTTCCCTCAAGACTGCTTTGGCTATTCGGGGTCTTTTCTGTCTCCATACAAATTTTAAGATGATTTGTTCTAGCTCTGTAAAAAATGCCATTGGTAATTTGATAAGGATTGCATTGAATCTGTAGATTGCTTTGGGTAGTATAGTCATTTTCACAATGTTGATTCTTCCAATCCAAGAACATGGTATATCTCTCCATCTGTTGGTATCATCTTTAATTTCTTTCATCAGTGTCTTATAGTTTTCTGCATACAGGTCTTTTGTCTCCCTAGGTAGGTTTATTCCTAGGTATTTTATTCTTTTTGTTGCAATGGTAAATGGGAGTGTTTCCATAATTTCTCTTTCAGATTTTTCATCATTAGTGTATAGGAATGCAAGAGATTTCTGTGCATTAATTTTGTATCCTGCAACTTTACCATATTCATTAATTAGCTCTAGCAGTTTTCTGGTGGCAGTTTTAGGATTCTCTATGTATAGTATCATGTCATCTGCAAACAGTGACAGTTTTACTTCTTCTTTTCCAATTTGTATTCCTTTTATTTCTTTTTCTTCTCTGATTGCCGTGGCTAGGACTTCCAGAACTATGTTGAATAATAGTGGTGAGAGTGGACATCCTTGTCTCGTTCCTGATCTTAGAGGAAATGCTTTCAGTTTTTCACCGTTGAGAATGATGTTTGCTGTGGGTTTGTCATATATGGCCTTTATTATGTTGAGGTAGGTTCCCTCTATGCCCACTTTCTGGAGAGTTTTTATCATAAATGGGTGTTGAATTTTGTCAAAAGCTTTTTCTGCATCTATTGAGATGATCATATGGTTTTTATTCTTCAATTTGTTAATGTGGTGTATCACATTGATTGATTTGCGTATATTGAAGAATGCTTGCATCCCTGGGATAAATCCCACTTGATTGTGGTGTATGATCCTTTTAATGTGTTATTGGATTCTGTTTGCTAGTATTTTGTTGAGGATTTTTGCATCTATATTCATCAGTGATATTGGTCTGTAATTTTCTTTTTTTGTAGTGTCTTTGTCTGGTTTTGGTATCAGGGTGATGGTGGCCTCATAGAATGAGTTTGGGAGTGTTCCTTCCTCTGCAATTTTTTGGAAGAGTTTGAGAAGTATAGGTGTTAGCTCTTCTCTAAATGTTTGATAGAATTCACCTGTGAAGCCATCTGGTCCTGGACTTTTGTTTGTTGGAAGATTTTTAATCACAGTTTCAATTTCATTACTTGTGATTGGTCTGTTCATATTTTCTGCTTCTTCCTGGTTCAGTCTTGGAAGGTTATACCTTTCTAAGAATTTGTCCATTTCTTCCAGGTTGTCCATTTTATTGGCATAGAGTTGCTTGTAGTAGTCTCTTAGGATGCTTTGTATTTCTGCGGTGTCTGTTGTAACTTCTCCTTTTTCATTTCTAATTTTATTGATTTGAGTCCTCTCCCTCTTTTTCTTGATGAGTCTGGCTAATGGCTTATCAATTTTGTTTATCTTCTCAAAGAACCAGCTTTTAGTTTTATTGATCTTTGCTATTTTTTTCTTTGTTTCTATTTCATTTATTTCTGCTCTGATCTTTATGATTTCTTTCCTTCTGCTAACTTTGGGTTTTGTTTGTTCTTCTTTCTCTAGTTTCTTTAGGTGTAAGGTTAGATTGTTTACTTGAGATTTTTCTTGTTTCTTTAGGTAGGCTTGTATAGCTATAAACTTCCCTCTTAGAACTGCTTTTGCTGCATCCCATAGGTTTTGGGTCATCGTGTTTTCATTGTCATTTGTCTCTAGGTATTTTTTGATTTCCTCTTTGATGTCTTCAGTGATCTCTTGGTTATTTAGTAACGTATTGTTTAGCCTCCATGTGTTTGTGTTTTTTACGTTTTTTTCCCTGTAATTCATTTCTAATCTCATAGCATTGTGGTCAGAAAAGATGCTTGATATGATTTCAATTTTCTTAAATTTACTGAGGCTTGATTTGTGACCCAAGATGTGATCTGTCCTGGAGAATGTTCCGTGCGCACTTGAGAAGAAAGTGTAATCTGCTGTTTTTGGATGGAATGTCCTATAAATATCAATTAAATCTATCTGGTCTATTGTGTCATTTAAAGCTTCTGTTTCCTTATTTATTTTCATTTTGGATGATCTGTCCATTGGTGTAAGTGAGGTGTTAACGTCCCCCACTATTATTGTGTTACTGTCAATTTCCTCTTTTATAGCTGTTAGCAGTTGCCTTATGTATTGAGGTGCTCCTATGTTGGGTGAATAAATATTTACGATTGTTATATCTTCTTCTTGGATTGATCCCTTGATCATTATGTAGTGTCCTTCCTTGTCTCTTGTAACATTCTTTATTTTAAAGTCTATTTTATCTGATATGAGTATAGCTACTCCCGCTTTCTTTTGATTTCCATTGCATGGAATATCTTTTTGCATCCCCTCACTTTCAGTCTGTATGTGTCCCTAGGTCTAAAGTGGGTCTCTTGTAGACAGCATATATATGGGTCTTGTTTTTGTATCCATTCGGCAAGCCTGTGTCTTTTGGCTGGAGCATTTAATCCATTCACGTTTAAGGTAATTATCGGTATGTATGTTCCTATGACCATTTTCTTAATTGTTTTGGGTTTGTTTTTGTAGGTCCTTTTCTTCTCTTGTGTTTCCCACTTAGAGAAGTTCCTTTAACATTTGTTGTAGAGCTGGTTTGGTGGTGCTGAATTCTCTTAGCTTTCGCTTGTCTGTAAAGCTTTTGATTTCTCCATCAAATCTAAATGAGATCCTTGCCAGGTAGAGTAATCGTGGTTGTAGGTTCTTCCCTTTCATCACTTTAAGTATATCCTGCCACTCCCTTCTGGCTTGTAGAGTTTCTGCTGAGAAATCAGCTGTTAACCTTATGGGAGTTCCCTTGTATGTTATTTGTCGTTTTTCCCTTGCTGCTTTCAATAATTTTTCTTTGTCTTTAATTTTTGCCACTTTGATTACTATGTGTCTCAGTGTGCTTCTCCTTGGGTTTATCCTGTATGGGACTCTCTGCGCTTCCTGGACTTGGGTGGCTATTTCCTTTCCCATGTTAGGGAAGTTTTCGACTATAATCTCTTCAAATATTTTCTCTGGTCCTTTCTCTCTCTCTTCTCCTTCTGGGACCCCTATAATGCGAATGTTGTTGCGTTTAATGTTGTCCCAGAGGCCTCTTAGGCTGTCTTCATTTCTTTTCATTCTTTTTTCTTTAGTCTGTTCTGCAGCAGTGAATTCCACCATTCTGTCTTCCAGGTCACTTATCCGTTCTTCTGCCTCAGTTATTCTACTATTGATTCCTTCTAGTGTAGTTTTCATTTCAGTTATTGTATTGGTCATCTCTGTTTGTTTGTTCTTTAATTCTTCTAGGTCTTTGTTAATCATTTCTTGCATCTTCTCAATCTTTGCCTCCATTCTTATTCCAAGGTCCTGGATCATCTTCACTATCATTATTCTGAATTCTTTTTCTGGAAGGTTGCCTATCTCCACTTCATTTAGTTGTTTTTCTGGGGTTTTTTCTTGTTCCTTCATCTGGTATATAGCCCTCTGCCTTTTCATCTTGTCTATCTTTCTGTAAATGTGGTTTCTGTTCCACAGGCTGCAGCACTGTAGTTTTTCTTGCTTCTGCTGTCTGCCCTCTGGTGGTTGAGGCTATCTAAGAGGCTTGATGGGAGGCTCTGGAGGTGGGTAGAGCTGACTGTTGCTGTGGCGGTCAGAGCTCCGTAAAACTTTAATCCACTTGACTGTTGATGGGTGGGGCTGGGTTCCCTCCCTGTTGGTTGTTTTGCCTGAGGCAACCCAACACTGGAGCCTACCCGGGCTCTTTGGTGGGGCTAATGGCAGAGTCTGGGAGGGCTCACGCCAAGGAGTACTTCCCAGAACCTCCGCTGCCAGTGTCCTTGTCCCCACGGTGAAACAGAGCCAGCCCCCGCCTCTGCAGGAGACCCCCCAACACCAGCAGGTATGTTTGGTTCAGTCTCACCCAGGGTCACTGCTCCTTCCCCTGGGTCCCGATGCACACACTATTTTGTGTGCGCCCTCCAAGAGTGGGGTCTCTGTTTCCCCCAGTCCTGTCGAAGTCCTGCAATCAAGTCCCACTAGGCTTCAAAGTCTGATTCTCTATGAATTCCTTCTCCCATTGCCGGACCTCCAGGTTGGGAAGCCTGACGTGGGGCTCAGAACGTTCATTCCAGTGGGTGGACTTCTGTGGTATAAGTGCTCGCCAGTCTGTGAGTCACCCACCCAGCAGTTATGGGATTTGATTTTACTCTGATTGCGCCCCTCCTACCATCTCACTGTGGCTTCTCCTCTGTCCTTGGACGTGGGGTATCTTCCTTGGTGAAGTCCAGTGTCTTCCTGTCGATGATTGTCCAGCAGCCAGTTGTGATTCTGGTGCTCTCGCAAGAGGGAGTGAGAGCATGTCCTTCTACTCCGCCATCTTGGTTAATCCTCTCAAATATCATTTCTAATTGGTTAAAATATAAACTAATTTTTGAACTATGGTGTGGAAAAATAGAGAAAAACTAAGAAGTGTTTAGAAACACATATATACTGATGAAGTGGTTATTGAGTACAGTGTTTTAACTGTAGTTCTGTTTGGCATTACTGATGGGAGATAGCTATGGGACACCTAAGCCTTTTTGGTGAATCAGTTGCCCTTGGGATAGTTGGGTTTAAATTATGTATTTACCACTTGCTAACTGGGTAAGTTTCTTAAACTAAGTTTCTGATTTCTCATCTGTCGAATGAATATAAGAATATTCATCCCAAGGGTTATAATGAGGATTAAATAGAATCAATTACATAAAAGTGCATAGCAGTATAGTTAGGTACTTAATAAATGTTTTTCTTTGTCTTTATTTTTTTTAAATGACTAATGGAAAGCTTTACTTTTCTATAACCTGTGTCCCTGGTGATTACACATGGACACGGAAGTAGGGCCCTCAGTTATCTTGGAACCCATCAAGAAAATAGAAATGAAGCAAATTCCTGCTTCTGGAACTTTTCACAGTTTGAAAGAAAATTAACCAGAGCATCGTCAGCATAAGACTCTGTTAGAAAATGCTGGGACGAGAAGGCTTGGAAAGCATTCTGACTTGGGGAAGGATGGTAGAACTTTTTTATAGTGCTTTAGCAGGACGGGGCCAGGCATAGTACAACTAATTTGGGGAACAGTTGGTTAAGGATAGCTGTCAGAGAATTGATCTTGTAGATTAGCAGCCATTGGGCAATTTGGATTTTATCAGCAAGGTTGGGGAGAAGCAGCTACTGGGGACATGAGAGGGCCAATGGAAAATTCCCAGATTTTTAGTGTCTTCACAGTAGATTTTTCTATCATTGGTTCTTGCAGTCTTTTCCCAACCCCGCAACCCCTCTCCCCCAAGACCCAAGTATGAGGGCCCTTTACCCTGGTCATGATTTTAGACCCCTTCTAGCTCTTGATCTCAGAAGGAAATATCTTTATGAAACTTCAAAGAACAAGGAATTAAGTATTTTGTAGTGCTGAAAAGTTCTCTCAGGCTTTGCTTCCTGTATTCTTTGCACTGTGTTTTGGATCCTGTTATGTAGGTGCTTTGCAGTAGAGCAAACAATAATGTCTGATAATGAAAAGCTTCAAAGTAGACATATGGCTGGAAGGGAGATTTGAATAGGGTTTTGCAGCAGCTGTTTTAGTTGATGACACATCTTCAACTTAAATTGCAATTGATTTAAAAAATTTTTGCCTTATCCTTCTGTAATGATTCTAATAGAAGTCAAATGAGATCATTTTTAATAGCTAGTTTGCAAACTTTAGTAGGTGCAAGCAACCTTTCAAAGCCTACCTGTGCGTTTCAGGGAGCTCAGTTTGTGACTGAATGGATTAGCTATTCTCTTTTATCTTTTTAATGCATTACTGGTTTCTAGGAGCTGATACTTAACACTGTTCATTTTTGAGTTTGGTGACTTGTCTGCTTCATGTGATTTCTTTGCCTTTATGAGGTACTTTTTGACTACAAGTGTATACAGTCTCCTATAAATATAATCTATGCTTTGAAATTAAATTAAATTATCCTTGTCCTCTTTGAATACACAAATCCTCTTATTATCTGTGAGTTTGCCTCTTGCTTTGTGGCTCCCTGTGTTCTTCCTGTAATGCTTGCTTACCTTTCAGTTTAAGTACAAGTATCCATGGAAGACATTGGCCTTTTTAGACTTTAGGAAAATATCATTATTTAGCCATCATATTTAGGATTATTGGGGCATTTCTTCCTAACTTTTCAGAATATAGAAAGAGAAGTGAGTTTCCTATTCTTTCCTGATCAAGCTCACCACAGATCTTGTACTTTTTAAACCAGCTTGAATGAAAAAAAAAATACGAAGATTAGTATATCTGCTATTTCTACGTGGATATGCTTACCATAACTATGGAAAATATATTTGATATACTGTGAAGCTCTCAGGGTAAATGTGTCAGATGTAATCAGTATTTTAGTATGACCATGTGTACTTAAGTACTTTTCCATAACTTATGAGAAAGTTATTTTTTTTGTTCTGCACAAGATCACAAAAATTTCAGTAATGTGACTTTCTCTTTTTGATATTCAGAGGAAGTTAGAGAACAGATTTATCTACATCTGAATAGTAAGTCACTGGCAGAAACCTTTCCTTCGTAATATATTACTTTGCTCCTTAAACGACATTCTCCTCCACTTGTAACATTTGATAATATCAATATAAAGCAAATGTTCACTACTTTAGCTTTCTTTGATTTTCTGGGAAGTATCTTTTTTAGTCTCCCTATCTTTAAATGTTGGGAACTCTGAAAGACATCCTTTTTTATTTCTTCTCAAGAAAGTATCTTCATTTACTCTTGATGTTTTTCTAGAAATTCCTGTTACCCACAGACAGAAATAAAAACATGCTATGTAAAATCTCAGCTGCTTAGGACATTTTTAAAATTAACAAATCAGTTATTTAGAAAGTTCCATAGATTTGTGATTTTTTTTTTATTACTTTCCCCCCAGCTTTATTTAGGTATAATTGGCAAATAAAATCGTAAGATATTTAAAGCGTACATCGTGGTGAGTTGATCTATGTATACATTATGAAAGGATTCCCACCATCTAGTTAATTCACACATCTATCACCTCACCTATTTATCTATTCATCTTTTTTTGTGTGTGTGTGTGAGAACATTTAAGTTCTCTCTTAGCAAATTACAGTTATACAATACAGTGTTATCAATGATAGTAACCATGTTTTACATTAGATCCTCACTTTATCTTATAGTTGAAAGTTCATACGCTTGTACCAACCTCTCTCTACCCCCCTTTCCCCCATTTCCCAGTCCCTCACAAACACTTTTCTACTCTTTGTTTTTATGAGTTTGAATTTTTTTTTTTTTTTTTTTTTAGATTCCGCATAAAAGTGATACCATGCGGTATTTGCCTTTCTCTGTCTGACTTATTTTGCTTAGTATAATGCCCTTAGGGCCCATCCATGTTGTTGCAAATGGCAGGATTTCTTTCTTTCTCATGACTGAATAATATTGCACTGTGTATATATACACCACATCTTCATTATTCATTCATCTGAGGATGGACATTTAGGTTGTTTCTATATCTTGGCTATTGTGAATAGTGCTGCAATGAACACGAGGGTTTAGATTATCTCTTGGAGGCTCTGTTTTCATTTCTTCTGGATATATGCTTAGAAGTGGGGTTGCTGGATCATATGGTAGTTCTATTTTTAATATTTTGTGGAACGTCCATACTGTTTTTGATAGTAGCTGCAATTACAATGCTGCCAGCAGTGAACAAGAGTTCCCTTTTCTCCACATCCTCACCAACACTTGATATCACTTGTCTTTTTGATAATAGCCTTTCTACCAGGTATGAGGTGATATCTGTCACCAGAGCTAATGCTCTAGGGGTGTCCCTATGTGGGTTGCATGGGTCCTTCTGTTGTGATGGTCTGACTAGTAAGTAGTCTGGTAGACTTGGTTGCCCCCCCTCAGTCTGGTCCCAGGGCTGGTTCTGGCCTGCTGGTAGGTGGGCAGAGTCCTGGCACAGCAGGCTATGGTGCAGTGGTTGTTTTGGGGCTAGTGTCCATCTGCTTGTTGGTAAGCCTAGTCCCAAGGCTAGAGCACAGGGCATTGTGGGGCTGGTGCCTACCCACTGGTAGGCAGAGCTGAGTCCTGGGGTTTATGGCTAAAGGTCCTGGGAGGGGGATGGGAGGGATGGGGGTTGTCCCAGGTCTATGCCTGTGCACTGGCATGTGCGGTCAGGTCCTAGGCCCTCTGGTGGGCAGGGTCTTATCCAGGGCTCAGGGATCTTAAGGCAGCCTGCCTGCTGGTGGATGGGAATGTGTTTACTCCCAATTAGTTGCTTGGCCTGAGGTGTCCCAATACTGGTGCCTACAGGCTGGTCAGCAGGGGCAGGGCTGGGTCCTGAGGCTGATAAGCTAGAGGGAGGATTCCAAAATGATGCTTGCCAGCACCAGTGTCCACATGGTAGAAGGAGCTCCCCAAAATGTCTGTCTCCAGTGTCTGTGTCCCCAGTGTCTGCTCCAGTTGCCTCCTTCCTTTTTGGGAGACTCTCCAAGATCAACAACAGGTAGGTTTGATGCAGACTCCTTTCAAATTACTGCTTCTGCCCTGGCTGCCCTGGGGCCCTGAGCATGTGGGATTTTGTATGTGCCCTTTAAGAGTCTCTTCTTCCCACAGCCCTCTGGGTCTCCTGAAAGTAAGCCCTGCTGGCCTTCAAAACCAAACATTCTGGAGACTCATATTCCCGACACAGGACCCCTGGGCTGGGGATCCTGAAGTGGGGCTTAGTCCCCTTGCTTCTTGGGGAGAACCTCTGCAATTGTCATTTTTCTCCTGTTTCTGGGCCACCCACCTGTGGGTATGGGTCTTGACTGTACCATGACATCACCCCCTCCTACTTATCTTGTTGTGGTTCCTTCTTTATCTCTTTACTTGTAGAAGATCTTTTCTGGTAGTTCTGGTCTTTTTCAGTGTTCTGTAAATAGTTATAATTTTGGTGTGCCCATGAGAGGAGGTAAACTCGGGGTCTTTCTACTCCACCCTCTTGGGAACTCTCCCTGAACTCATTCAGCTTTTACTTACCTGGAAAACCCTTTATTTCTTGTTCAACTTTGAAGGACAGCTTTGCTGGGGAGAGTATTCTTGGTTGGTAGTTTTTTTCTTTCAGCACTTTGAATATATTATTCCACTTCCTTCTGTCCTTTAAAAAATTTTCAGATTTTGCTGAAAAAACCTGCTGAACATCCTACTGAGGTTTTCTTTTCCTTAGCATGTGATTTTTCTCTTGCTGCTCTTACGATTCTGTCCTTGTCTTTACCTTTTGGTAATTTAATTATAATGTATCTCAGCTTAGATTCATCTTATTTAAAACACTGTAGACTTCCTGTATCTGAGTGTCTGTTTCTTTCCCTAGGTTAGGGAAGTTTTCAGCCATTTTTTCTTCAAAGAAGCTTTCTGCCTCTTTTTCTTCTCCTGGGACTCCTATAATGTGTGTATTGGTCAGCTTGACAATATCCCATAATTCCCTTAAACTATACTCATTCTTTTTCATTGTTTTTTTGTCTTTGCTTCTCTGATTGGATGAAGTTCACTGCCCTGTTTTCAAGTTTGCTGGTCTTTTCTTTAGCTTGATTTAATCTGCTGTGGAACCCCTCTATTGAGTTTTTCCATTCACTTATTGTGTTGTTCAGCTGTGTGATTTCTGTTTGGTACTCTCTTATATTTTTTATCTCTTTGTTGGAATTCTCACTTTGTTCATGTGTTATTCTCATCTATGGTGAGCATCTTTATGACCATTATTTTTAACTCTTTATCAGGTTAATCACTTATCTCCATTTTAATAAGCTTTGTTTCTGGAATTTTGTCTTGTTCTTTTGTTTGGAACATATTCCTCTTTTTCCTTATTTTCCTTGACTTTCTATGTTGGTTTCTGTGCATTAGGTAAATAGCCACTTCTTCTAGACTTGATGGAATGGCCTCATGTATTATACATGATGAGTCTTTTCATTCAGTTCAGCTGTAGCTCTTGGTTGTCTCTCAAACCTTTGTGATTTGTCCAAGGCACCTTCTTCATGGCTTCCTGTAGTTGGACGTATGACAAGACCTGTCAAGTGTCCCAGAAGGGAAGACCAGTTAGCACCTCTGTGCAGGCTAATTGGAAGCTAGACCCTAAAGTGGCAGCTTTTAAAGTATGCAAGTAGATGTCTTTCAGGGAAAGACTGGGATCTTCTGTCTTTTCCCTCTATGTTGAGCCCTGGGGATTAACCACTTAAGAACCATTTATTTGTTTACTAATGTCTGTGGGGCCTGTGGACATAAGTCTGACTTGGTACCAGAACTGAGCAATCAAGGGGTGCAACCCCTGGGTAGCAGCCACAATAGTGAGGGTGCCAGATGTGTACAAGTTCCTTTCATGGAGATATTCGTGATTTGGAGTGATCTACAGGGAGAATGCAAGATAGTCTGCTTGCTTCTGGTCTTCAGGGAGGATTGATGTCTCTTAGATGCATGCTAAACTAGAAGCTTGACGCTCAGGCAACAGCTTTTAAAGTAGGTAATTAGGTCTCTTTCAGGAAATGATTGGGAGATGGGTGTTTTGTCCCCTTCCTCTGTGTTAGGCCCTGGGGAAGGGAGATAGCCAGTTACGAACTATTTCTTTCTTTGGTACAATCCTGTTGAACCTGTGAACACAAACCCTGATGCGTACCAGAGCCAGTCTATCAAGGGGTGTGTCCTTTGGGCAGCTGCTGCAAAATCCAGGCACCAGATGTGTGCACTGGCGACCCGGAGTGGGGCAGAGGGAGAACATTGATGGCCTCCCTGATCTCTGGAGAGGATTGCAGTTGGACCTTAGATATGTGTTAAATTAGAAACCTGACCTTCAGGCTGCTTCTGTCTGCTGCCTCTGCACTGAGCCCTGGGGGGATAGCCACAGAGCCCTAGAGAGCCCGCCAAGAACTGTTTCTTTGTTTGCTATAGCTTCTGGGTCTCCTGGATGCAAGCTCCATTGGCTTTCAGAGCTAGGTGTTTTGGGGGCCCATCCCTCAGATGGAAGTCTTAAAAGTTGGGGTGCTAGATGTTGGGTCTAAACTCTTCATTCTTTAGGGAGCAGCTAGTAGTTGTGAATTTCCTCCCAGCTGTATGTTGCTGTGCTGAGAGTGGGGTTTACGAAACGAATGTCTCAGGCTTTCCACCTATTCGATGTAGGTTTTTTTCTCATTTCACTGTATGTGTAGTAGTCACTCCACTAGTTCTTGAATTTCCTTCAGAGGAACTTGTTGCGTGTTTGGCTGTAGATTCATTGTGTCTGTGGGAGGCAGTGAGTTTGGGAGCCTCTTATGTTGCCGTCTTGGACCGGAATGACATTTGTGATTTTTAAATATTTGTCCCTTTGAATGAATAATTATCAAGAGAACTGAGATGCTGATCATATCTAAAATATAATACAAAAATGAGTCTACAATGTGTATAACTTCATTTGTGCTGGTGTATGATGTAACCTTTTTTAAAAATGTAAATACACTATTAGAGAGTATATTTGGAATGATATCAAAAGGATTTGTTACCGAGTCCAAGCTCGCTCTGCTCGCTGCACGACAGGCCAATAAATTGGGAGACAAGGTGTTGAGGCAAGGAATACGACTTTATTCGGAAAGCCGGCAGACTGAGAAGATAAGATGGTGGACTAGGGTCCCTAGAAAAACCATCTTATAGGGGTCTGGATGCCAGTTTCTTTTATAGAATCAGAGAGGGAAGTAAAGTAAAAAAGGCGGAATAGAGAGGGAAGTAAAGTAAAAAAGGCAGAATAGAGAGGGAGAGGCAGGGAGGAGGTAAAGTAAAAAGGGCCATCAGTCTTGCAAAACATCTTCTGGAATGGCCAGCCTCGGGGAGGGGATGTGTTAATTTCTTCTTTCTTGCAGCCATCCACAGGTGGGCAGGGTTCCCTGAGGCAGGCCATTATGTATGATTATAATAACAAAAGCAATGAAAAGCAAAGGCTAAAGTCAAAGAAATAGATCCAACATGGAGTCAAAATTGGCTCTTCTCTGTTACAGATTCAATGTGTTGTTTATTGATATCATACATATTTCTGCTTTGGGTCATAGACTTGTTTCATAGGTATGCCAAATAGATGGCATGGTGAGGGAGGAGAAATATAAAATGTGAGTTTCTGCAAAAGTGCTAAAGGAAGGAAGTGCAGTGCATTTTCTAATGTATTTTTTTATGTTAAAACTCCAACATTCAAGGAAGCTGAGAAAGCTTCTTGCATTTATGTAACGATCCTTATCTATTAGTTGCAGAGCAAAAACAACAGAAATAGCCTTTAACTATGAAGAAGTCCTCCTATCAAATTCTTCAGTTCATTAAAACTACTTTTGGTTATTATTTTAAAAAAATGTAATTGGGCAGTTCCAAGAAAAGCTTCAGAACAGCTGTAATTACAGCTGCAGATTAGTCAAAATAGGGGTTTTTAAAGGCTCCTCACTCCCCTTTCGCATCTCTTTCCCTCACCCCAAGTAACCCAAATTTAGTTGTAAAAGTTTTGGTAAGCTCAGGATTCCCGAAAGTGGAGTGCCATGTGTTTAACTGCATGCAGATGTAATGATTATATGTGACTCTTTATTAAGGTTCCCAGAAACTTTTGTTTTCCTACTGCTCTATGCACAGTTAAATGATTGTTGTCTGCTTGTTTCTGCATTGAATTTTATAGATGTATGAGTATTCCAAACACAGTTTAGTGATTTTTATCAAGGCCTAGGCATCTACTAAAAATACTTAGAGGGATAATAGGCTTTCAATCTAAATTTAAGCTAATGTTGACATTATTACAAGTTGACTGGAAATACCTAAAAAAACCTTATGTCTATGTTTTTAAAAAAATATTTCTTCAAATTTTACTGTAATAGGAAATTGCCTTTCACCTTGTCTAAGAACAAATTTGGTAAATTTCTTAATTTTTGGAGCAAGTTCTATTAGATTGAATCAGAAGTAAAATACACATCCATGTTAATGTTTCCCTCACTCTTCCTTCCTATAGTTTTATGATCTAGGGATGTGGATGTCATTCTAAGGTCTGGTTTTCAATTCGTCAGTTGGGAAATGGATATAAGGGTTATGAAGAATTGTGACTAAGATCAAGGTTTAGGGCCAGTCTCCCTGTCCCAGTTAATTACCATCTCTTTTGTGGATGCTAGTCGTGCTGAATATCGATCCTGGGCTATAATAACATAACTTGGATTTTAACCTAATTTTACAGTGTTATCTTCTCAGAAATTGTAGTGATTTGCCATTGAATCACACATAGGGAATTGAAAGAGTCTTCTGCCAAAGCTAACAATTTAACTCTTAAGGTAGAAAGGCAGCTGAAACATGCCTGTATGTGCATAGCACCACGTTCAAAGGGATAAGGATACAAAGATATATAGTCCTTACCTTCAAGTACAGTAGATAGAAAAGGTGCAAATATGTTCATTAAAATAATAAATCAACTTTTAGAGGGTAAATAAACTTGGATTTAAATCCCCAGGCTCAGGAACTCTTTAGAACTTAGAAGAAATTCCAAAGATCTAGAGCAACTTTCTTATTATTGCACGTAAGGAAACAGATTCAGAGAAGTCAAGTGAATTACGTTAAGTCATTGATTAAATGGGAGGTTTATAGGACGTTCTAAATATGAACTCAGTAGTGACAATAGCTAGCAAGTTAACTTGCTTTTATTATCTTAGTGTCAGCTAATGTTGATTGTTCATTGTAGGTACTTTTATAGAGAAGCTGCCAATTCTTTTCTCACATAAGTCTAGTAGATATATCAGCAGAATGTGAACTTATATAGTAGGTTATTTTTAGAGAGGGTAGCTTTGAACAAAAGCCACTTCAGAGAATACTGGTGAATTCAAGTGAATAGTTAAACATTCATTAAAGCAGAATGAGGAAACTTTTAAACCGCATAACTTTTAAAACATAGTTTGGCTTATACGTATGAGGGCAGATAGCAGGTAAAATTTGAGATGGAGTATAATTTGTTGATGAAGGTACAACTAATCCTGTGAGGATAAAGGAAGAAACTTAACAGAAAGAAACTCTTAGGAAGGAAAATAAAACTTTGAGACTTTAATAAGATAGGAAAAATGAAATGTGAAAAGCAATTCAGTTTTATTTAAGGATTGGCCATAAATTTATCTCATTATCAAAACTTGTTGTCACTGTCTTCTTTCATTTCTTTCCTTCCCTTACGGGTTCTCTCTGAGAAAGGCTCTAGCGTGGTGTGATACAGTGCAGTGCAGTTCTGGCTTTTGTCACTTATGACCAGCATGGTCTTGGACTAAAAGCTTGCTTATTAAGACATACTAAAGTGAATAATTTTTAATTAGTTAATCAGACTTTTGAGATTCAGGTACTTCATAAAAAATGAGACTATATCTTTGATGTGACTATAGGATTACTGGAATAATCAAATGAAATCACGTGAAATTGTTTTAAAAACCGAAGACTTTACAAAGGTAAATAATATTGTTTTATACTATAACTATAGATTCAATCTAGCATCACAAATATTTGTGTATCCAATATGTCAGAATTAAAGTTGTAGAGTTTTGAATTAAGGAAGATATAGTCCTTGCCTTTAAGATATACTTTATGTCTAATTTGGGGAAGTAGGAAATAAAATATATAATGCAAATGTCTACAATATGTGACAGAATATGAAAGGATAATGGGATGTTAAGCTGAACTAAATTTTGGCTTAAGTTAAAGAGCTACTCACCTGAATCTGCTCTAGGTCCATGAGACTCAGTACACCACAAGTGATAAAGTGAGCATTTTGACCTTTTCATATATATATATATATATATATATATATATATATATATTCTGCTTTTTGAGCTTTTAGGTAAGAGTGGACAGATTTTTAACATGGGTTGCCATGTGATAGAGGTCTAAACTTAGGCTCTCCAATAGATGCAGATAGGAGCTTGTTAATTTTTAGGTGTACGGATATGAGTCAGTAGCTGAGTCAAAGTGTCACAAAGAACGTACAGTTTTTAGTCTCGTTGAGTATTATCAATAGAATAGGTTCCGGATTTTAACATCTGGGTTGGATACTTTGACAGGGGCATAGAGTTTGATTAAAAGGGGACTTTAGGAACATCTATTCCAACCCCCTTGAAGATACCTTTTACAGGGTCCCAGAATTAGCTTTCCTCATACCGAAGAATCTTTCTGTTATGCGATGCAGTACACTTTTCTTATGGGCTCTTGTGTTTGGCGTTCTTTGTTTTTGTCGGCCCCAAATGACCTCCCTCTCCATCTGCTGTTGTATATACTTTACATTTTGGATATGCTGCAGGCTTGAGTGAAGAGAGAACCTATTGATGGAACAGCGAGGAGTAGAAAGAGAATGATAGGTTCAGGAAGCAGGACAAAAAAGGAAATAATGATAACAATAATAGCTAACACTTATTAGCACTAAAGTCCGAGATGCTGTCCTAAATGCTTTTCTTATTTTATCATACAACAACCTATGGTATTGATATTTTAATATTGAAATTAGTTAAATGAAATACTAATTTAACATTGTGATAACTTAATAGTATTTACCCTTGTTACAGATGAGGGAGCTGAGCTTTGCACAGTAGAAGGCAGGGTTCATGCTTTTTGGTTCTAGAGACCAAACCCTTAATGCTACCACATATTGCTTCTTAAAGATAACTTGGAGGCCCCTCTGGGAAAACTTCTCTTTCTTTCCTTCTCTAAGTGTGATAGCCATTAGAGATAAAAGATGAACATTTTAAGGCTGGTAATAACTTGGTTTAGGTGGTGGTGGTGGAGAGGTGAAATATAGAATTTATTCAACATTTTAAGATTGAATGATGGTATCAGAAAGGAAGGAACCTGAATATAATCTACCGTGCAAATCAGGGGGAAAGGGAATTTTGGTGAGGCTCTTGTAAGGACTAGATTTTATGATGCTATATAAGCATGAAAACTTGATATAGGAAATTTAGTAAGGGCTTATGATCACTAGTTTATATAGCTCAGCACTGTACAATAGAAATATAATGTGAACCATGCATGTAATTTAAAATTTTCTGGTAGCCACATTAAATAAGGTAAAAAGAAACAGGTTAAATTAGTTTTAATAATATATTTTATTTAACCTAATATATCAAAATATTATTTAAACTAATAAAAAATTAATGAAATATTTTACATTCTTTTATTCCTACTAAGTCTTTGAAATCAGTGTGTATTTTACACTTACAACATTTCTCAGTTTAAACTAGCCATATTTCACATGCTCAGTGGCCACATTTGGCTACTGACTACCTTAATGGACAGTGCATTTTTATACCATTAAAAGATATGTTCTTAAAAAATTTCTGACTGAATTACAACTAGATGGCTTATTCACCCTCTGTGGAGGAGTGGAGGGCAATCTGGGGCGGAAAGGCATCACTATTCAATTGTGTACAGAGAATCTGCTTAGGAGGGGGAACATTTTTTATACTTAGTAAGAAGAGGTAGGGAAGGATTTACCAAATGTTTAGGCTTCCTGTCATTTAGGCTTCCTGTCGTTTGAGGTACTGTGGGTTATAGTTAGAGGGACTTCTAGGGCATTCCAAATAATTTCTGTGGTCTTTATATAAGTTCTGGACCCTGGTTTTATATAAAAAGCATAGTGCTTTTTCTGTAGACAGCTCTGGAAGAGAAGCACACAGTTCTTACTCATGAAATGTGGTGTCTGTTGGTTCAGGGACTCTGTGCCTCTGTCTGGAACCCTTCACAACCTCACTGATTTCACTGATTTGCTTTTATGGGATTTAATATGTTTAAGGTTACATCATTCTTCAGGCAGGGATTTCTAAAATCTGCTTTTTCCTTAAAAAAAAAAGAAGAGAAAAAGAAAAACCTCAACAAAATAAACTTATCACATAAAAAAATGACTAAATCTTTTCTAACTATTAAAGTGTAATATGTGTTCTTTGTAAAAACTTAGATAATGGAGATACCTACTTTTACGTGTTTAATGAGCAGATCTCCAGTAGAAGGAAGTGTTCAATCTCTGGCTTCCTCCTGCAGTACTGGGGTTCCTTGGGCAGTAGCACTCCAGTGAATCAGACTCTCTGTATGGGACAGGTAGTGAAGATTTTATTTTATTTTATTTTTTTATAAATTTATTTATTTATTTTTGGCTGTGTTGGGTCTTCGTTTCTGTGCAAGGGCTTTCTCTAGTTGTGGCAAGCGGGGGCCATTCTTCATCGTGGTGCGCGGGCCTTTCACTGTTGTGGCCTCTCTTGTTGTGGGGCACAGGCTCCAGACGCGCAGGCTCAGTAGTTGTGGCACACGGGCCTAGTTGCTCCGCGGCATGTGGGATCTTCCCAGACCAGGGCTCGAACCCGTGTCCCCTGCATTGGCAGGCAGACTCTCAACCACTGCGCCACCAGGGAAGCCCCTAGTGAAGATTTTATTTCCTTTAAGAAGACAGTGAACAAATGAGAGGTATGTGTTCTTTCTGGCTGAGTTATATATGTATATTGTCCTGTATTATGTATCATATTTTATTTGGCTAAGAGCCTAATTTTAATGCATTTCATTAAAAATCTTCTTAGAGAGTTATCTGTAAAACTGTGTAAGATTTATAAAACTAAGTAACAACTGTAAGGCTTGTGTTAACTTGTTAAGAGATACTGGGTTAAAATACAAGTTCTGCTCTGTACAGTTTAACAGAATAGAATGCACTTTTACCAGTAATTTTCATTTCCTGAGTTTGTAGTTTTAGTGCTATGCTGATGTTATCAGTATATAAATCTTTTTTGCCATGACTAATTGTGTTTTATTTGTTGTGAATGCAGTTGTGGTTCAGGTGGGGGTAAGGGAGGTTTGTGGAAACCAATGCTTACCATTTTGGGGATGGGTTGTGGGAGGAAGCAAGCTAGAAATATACTTGGAAGAAAGAAAGCAATAGCCACTTGGGAGCAATTTGAGATGAGGGGAAAAACAGATATTTTGAGAAAAGTTACAGTGTTTTAAAAAATAAATGATTCATATACAAAACTTAATCATTAGGAACATAATAAAATTTTATGAAATTTGAGTAGGAAACATCATGTTAGAGAACTTTGAATTTCATACTTACTATGTTCCTATTTTGTGTGGATGAAATATAGACGTCTTAGTTATTTTGAATTGACCCCCCCTGTGGCTTCTTAGACTCTTAACTAAGGATCATAGTCCTTATCTGTGGAGAGTCCCAAGACTGAGTTTGACAGGTTAATGAAATCTAAAGTTATTTAGTGTTAGCTGTTTAACTTTAGACTAGATTTTATTAACCTGTCTGTTCATATTTTCTGCTGGAAGGTTAACAGTCATATTGACCCTTGTCATGGAGTTATTAGTAACTTATAATTCTAAAGTGCTGTGAAAACATTAAACACTCATTAAGTATTATATTTATTAGAACATTCCTTAATGCAAAGTAGTTCATTCAATAACCCATACTTAATATTGGTTGGTTATTACAATTACCTGTCCTCAGCCATCCATCAGAGTCCTATGCCTGTCCTTTTTTAATTCTTAGACGTATAGGAACGTTGTGAAGAGTGTGCTTAGGTCATGACTGACATGGAGATGACTCAGGAAAATTCTTGTAAAGGGTGGTTATGACTGTTGGAGTGGTTTTGTAGTGGCTGTTGTTGCCTGGCTGCTTCAGGAAGTTAGGTTAAAGGGTTCAGGTTTTGGAGTTACTTGGTTTCTCTTGAATCCTGTCTCTGCTCCTTAACTATCTCTGCACAAGTTACTTGCCCAGGCAAGTTATTAAATCTTAGTTTCCTTAACTGCAATTTGGAAATAATAGCAACCACCTCTTAGGGTTGTTAGGAGGACCCCTGCAAAATAATATCTCTGCTGTTAGGGATAATGACAGTTTACTGTTTGTTTTTTTAATAAAGACAGTTTTTTTTAGAGCAGTTTTAAGTTCACAGCAAAACTGAAAGGGAGGTACAGAGGTTTCCTGTGTATGCTTTGCCCCTACACATGCATAGCCTCCTCCATTGTCCACATTCCCCACCAGAGTGGTACATTTGTTACAATTGATGAATCTGCATTGACACATCATAATCAAAAGTCCACAGTTTACCTTAGGATTCACTCTTTATGTTGTACATTCTGTGGGTTTGGACAAAAATATAATGATATGTATTTATCATTATAAAATCATAAAGAGTACATTCACTGCCGCCCCCAAATCCTCTGTGCTTTTTCATCCCTTCTCCCCAACTTCCAGCCCTGGATAATTCCTCATCTTTTTACTGTCTCCATAGTTTTTCCTTTTCCAAAATGGCATATTAGTTGGAATCATACACTATGTAGCCTTCTCAGATTGACTTCATTCACTTTAAGGTTCCCCCATGTCTTTTCATGACTTGATAGCGCATTCCTTTTTAGCACTGAATAGTAAGTATTTCACTGTCTGGATGTACCATAGTTTACTTATCCATTCACCTACTGAAGGACATTTTGGTTGCTTCCAAGTTTTGGCAATTATGAATAAAGCTACTATAAACAACCATGTGTAGGTTTTTGGGTGGACATTAGTTTTCAACTAGCAGCTACTTCTATTGAGCATTTATTTGTTTTAGCCAGACACTGTACTATGTACTTTACATGCAAAATATCATTTAATTCTTATGTATATATAATAGATCATGTGAAGTTTTATAGCCCATAGTAATATATGTCCAATAACTGGTTGCTATAATTTTTTTCTCTGTGTTAGTTACAAGCATGTAGTTTAAGTAGAAGTTGAGGCTGTTAAGATAAGACTCAGGAGTGGGCATTCTGACCAGACTTCAAAGACTTATTGAGGAGTTGACAGTGGATTGAAGGTGAAGTATATATTAAAGTGTAGTTCAAGGATAATCTGCATGGTAATCACTTAGGAAGCTTGTTAAAATGTAGAGTTTTGGGTTCATCTTTAGAAACTCAGACTTTATGAATCAGAATCTCTGGTCACGGAGCTTGGATTCTGCAGTTTTACGAGCTTAATAAATAATTCTGATTCACCATGAATTTTGAGAATCATCTTTTTAAATTTATTCTTCTTGATGATTAAAAAATGATTCTAGTGGTTTTTAAATAGTTGTGTTTCTTTGATATAATAAGCTTTCTATTTTCTTGGTGATGGAGCTGGTAAATTTTTTCCATTAAATTTTTTCCATGTTATGAGGGTAGGAGGGTAGTGATATTTGTTCATTCAACTATTATTTAGTAAATATCACTTCTTTGAGGTATATTTTAATTTTTTCATAAATATAGCATATTTTACTTTATTATTCAAATAATGTAGTCTTTTTGAATAGGGTAGGAAAGTAAGGCAGATTGAGAACATACTATTATGAAGATAGGTAGAGAGGTGAAGAGAGTGGTTTCCTGGTGCTAACTAGAAAGGAAAATATAACTATAAATAATTTACATAACTAATATGAATAATTAAAACCTGATGGAAATTTTCAAGGAGTTTTGGTATGGGTCACTTTATTAGTCATATTAGTTAATGAAAGAGTCATATCAGGAATGCTCAGCTTTTGTGTTTTTTGACGGTTGTGTTCCCTCCTAAGCACACTCTTCTTCTGGGTTTTGTGTATGTTGGCTTCCTGGGAAGTCCTACTCCAAATCCACAGTTTGGGAAATCAGGTTTCATCCCTACAGTGCTTCACGTGAACCTCAGCTTTCTTAGATTCTTCATGTAAAACCTTACCTAAAGGAGCCAATGAATTGGCTTCAAGTCATAATTTTACACTTAGGTCTTTAGAAGACTCCATTTCAGTGAGTCTTTGCATTGGTATCTTTAGCCCCCAAATCTTTCTGGCTCCAGCATCCACTTTAATAACTCTGTGGGTTAAGGAACTCCATTTTTAATATCTGTAGTTTTGTTCATTCTCAGAAATGAGGTCACCAGGGCTTTGTCATTGTTAATGAAAAAGGTATTATTGTACACTTTACTTTTTGGGAGTGTCCTTGGACTGAATGAAGCTAAAACATCATAGACATTGTTGCTCTGCTTTAAATACTCATAGGATATAATTTTGCATATTTTAAACTCAATCTGTTTGCCAATACAATAATATTATTTATCTCTGGGAACTTTGGCTGTATTCTGTTGTGCTATTTAGAATTCACATGAATTATTAAACCTTTCTAGTAGGTCTTTTATTGAGCCTATTGTCTGACCTCTTCTTTAAAAGTAGTCTTCAGCATTTTCAGAAGAATCATTTGGGTCTTCCTGGGACTGGAGATTTTGCTTCTGTTGTGACAGAAGAAGAGAGTGAACTTTTTTAGAAGTTAGGAGCAGTGAGGTACAGAAGAGGAGAAAAATCAGACTACATTTTATATCATGCCTGTTTCATTGTGAAAAATAATCATAGCCTTATGTCCTTTTCTTTTCTGAGGAGGGGGCGGTGGCGGTAAGAGTGAAGGGTGAATTAAGGAGGCATCACGGAGAATGTGTCTTCTAACATGGGGTTTCAGTTATTTCCCAAATACAGAGAGCAAGGTGGTTGTCTCCAGACATTTTTCTTTCATAGGAGGCCCGTGTGCAGTATTGGTATGTTTTTCACTCACCCCAAAATATTGACAGTGTTGGCGTTACAGGTAATCTGAGTTACTGCCTTTTCTGTCATGTTCCTCTCTGTTTTAAGTGTGGGCCACAAACCCATAACAGTATTGATGTGATTATATTACTATTATAACTGTTGATATTTTTCCTTTTAAATCAGAGAAAAGCACACTGATTTTTTTCCCTTTACTCTTATAGCATTTTTATTTCCAGTAATTATACTTTCCTTCTGAATTATTTCAAAATGTTTTGGTATGGTATTGGTAAACATAGTATTATTTTTTGTGGTTAAGAGTATAAACTCTTAAACAAGACTGTCTGGGTTCAGTTCTCAGCTTTACCACTTACTAGTTGTGTGACCTGGGGCAGGTTATTTATTTTATATAACTCTTGCCTCAGTTTTATCTGTAAGACAGGGATTATAAAATTATCTACTTTTTACACGTGTTGAGGATTAAATCATTTAGTAAAGAACAATGCCTGCAAATAGTACAGGCTGAATATGTATTAGTTATTATTCACTCACTAAAATAGTAGTCTCACTAGATGCTAATAGACTTTAAAAGTTAACAAAATTAATATTTTAAAACTTTAGAAAAGCTTAATTTAGAAAGTTATTTTTAGGCTGGAATATTGTGCGCGCGCACACACACACACACACTCATCCTGTCTCTCGCACACCCTTTTCAAACTGTTATAGAACAATGTTTTTCAAACTTCAATGTGCATATAGGTTACTTGGGGATTTTGGTAACATGTAGATTCCTACTAGCTTTGGAATAGTCCTGAGATGCTCCCATTCTAACAAGCTCCACAGGTAATCTGGATGTAGTTAGTCTTTAGATCATACCTTGAGTATTAAAGTTATAGAATGTCCTACTAGTGGTTCTGAATCCTTCTGTCAGTACTTTATAAACACTTGGGTGTTTTTTGTTTTTGTTTTTTAAAAAACATGCCTAGGCTCTACCTCAGACTAGTTAAATCAGATCTCTGGCATTAGTGTTCTGGACATTATCATCATCATTATCATTTTTTTCTTTTTTGTAAAAAAATATTCTAGGTCATTCTGTGTGTGAATAGCATTAAGAACTACTACTTTAGTGATGTGAAGGAGAGTCAGTAAGCTAAGTAGCTCCATTTTATGTCTTCATTTACTGTTATCTTCTATCCCTTTAAGCATCTGTAGGGATGATGAAGCATAGCTGGTTAGAACTCTTTAACTAGGAGGCAGCTAATAATTTTGGCTTGAAGTTATCTTCACACTATACTGGACTAAAAAGTTTGACTCCTTGAACCCTTCTTCATGGCTTCTATTTCCTATTGCTTTCATCATTTTTGTAATCTTCTTTAGATTCTCCCTAATTTCTCAACAGCTTCCTGAAAGTATAGTAATTCAAACTCAATATAAAATTGCTTTAACAAAACTGAACAGCGGGAGAGGCAGAAGAATAAAGTTCCTTCCACTTCTTAAATTCTGTGATTTTTATTAAGGTGGAAAACTTATATTTGTTTCAGACTTTTTATTCGCCCTTTCTTTATGCTTTTGGGAGCTAAAGTGTGTTTTCTACCATGATATTTGTTTTAGTACATTACTTTCTTAGGTTATATTCCCTCTTTTTTCTTTCTCAACTGTACTTCTTGCCTCTGTTTCCCTTCTTGTACATATTTTTGAGGAGAGGCAGTAAATATTTTCTCATGGACTATCATGTCTTGGGAAAGTAGTTTTCCAAACTGATCAAATCTTGCTGAAATGTTATTCCATCTAGTCATGATATATCAGTTAGAATCTGGACAGGGAAGCAATCTACACTAGATATTTCTACCAAGAAAATTTAATACAGGGAGTGGGTTATACAGGTGTCGAAGGCTGAAAAGGCAGAAGGGGAACACTGGAGTAACACAGAGTCAAAAATTGCAGAAAGCATCAATCATCCAGAGGGCTGGGGCTCAGAACTTCTGCAGGGGGTACTGTCTGGCTGTTGCTGGAACTTCTGAGAGTGCCAGAGAAAACTTCTGGCAGTCACCAACTGCTGCTGCTGGGGTGGAGGGCCTGTGCTAGGGCAGTGCTGAGTGGAAAAAGCAAGTTTCTCCTTTTAGTGTTCTTAGTGGCAGTATGAGGAGGCTAGCTGACAAAAGAGAAGAGTAGTTTCCAGAGTTCTATTTTCAGCGTTACTGAGCTGAGTATTAAAGGGTGGATTTGCTGCGGAGAGACTGTAGCTGAATAACCAGCACATATAGCCTTCTCCTCTTCTCTTGGTCTCTTTCTTAGCTACAGGGATCCCGCATGCTCTTAGTGTCTAGGATTTAGAATGAAAGGAGTTATTATTATTTTAAAATTACTTGTCTAGCTAATGTGATTTGGGGGCATGAGACAGGACTACGTGCTCTAAGATAACTGTCACAGCCTTTCTTGGGAACTGAGAGTCGATTACTCATTCCTTTGACTCTAAAGGGATTTCTGTTTTTCAAGATCCCTTATTCAAAATGCAAAAATTGTAGGAGTAATGATAAACCAGAGGTTAAAAATTGGTTGCTTATTGGCCAAACAGTGGCCTACAGTGGGAACTAACCTTTGAACAGAAGATTATGCCTTCTCTCTCCTTCTAATATTCTTCTTCCTGCAGAGCTTCTCAAAGTTTAATATGTATGTGAATTATTTGGGAATCTTGCTAAAATGCAGATTCTGATTCAGTATGTCACTGGTTAGGGCCTGAGATTCTGCATCTCTAAGAAACTCCCAGTGGAGGCCGAAGCTACTGGTCCCTAGACCAAACTTTCTTCTCTCTTTCCTGCTTTGAGAACAAACCACTGGTCTGGCTTGGATCCATTGTTGGACCTGGTTTTGGGTGGTTGAATGGAGTGGATCATTAAGTAAGAGTTTCTTGCAAGCCCACTTTCTAGAAATATTTTGAGCAATTGTAGTAGAGGTATTTATAGCCGTTTCTTTCCAGGTGGCACTAGAAGGGCAGTGCCTCAGAATAGGTTGACTTTTCTTCCATAATTTTGATGCTGCTCTAGACGCAGAGGCATGCCAATCACTTGTAGTTTTCCTAGAACATCTGAGGCTTTTTAGTAATTGTGTATATGTTTAAGGGAAACTAATGGGAGATAGGATAGGAGGACAATTAGAAAATTCATGCATCAAATAGCTTGTGTTCATTAAAGCCATTATTCTTGATTAAATAGGGCTATCTATGGATTTCAAAAATTTGGTTTGAATTTCATACTAAATGCATTTTTCCACTTTTGACACTTTGATGTACTTCAGGTTGTCATCAAAGCACAGGATCTTCTTTCCTTGAGCCAAATAAATGGTAGTCTACCTTAATTGAACTTTGCATACAGCCCAAATTTATGAAGTTGTTAATTGCTCTTTACATTTGGATTTTACTTTACCAAGGCATACCTGATCACATGACTAAAAAGTTATTCAGTTGCCATCCTTCAAGATCCTCTGCCTACCTCCCTCATCCCCACTGCCCCCAATTCCTGGATCTTTCCTTTTGTCTTTACAGACCTAGATTTTTAAGATCCTAGGTTCTTTGTTTCTGTCTTTTGGTTCTTTTTATGAATGTTACTCTTAAATTTTTTAAATTCAGGCTGTAGATAATACAATTCAGGTCACGGAATTGAAATAATTGGCCTCTTTATCGGTTGAGGTGAAAGAGTTAAAATGAAAGTTAAGGATTCAGGGTACCCCTACAGAAATGAGGGGTGAAAAAATGCTCAATTTTAGGATCCTAAACAAAGCATTTTGATTGGCATATAGAGACCCTTGCATGCACACAAACGTCCATATTTGAATATTTATAGAAGATAATCTGTCAAAATTACTGTTATTTTAATTTGCCAAGCTTGGCTGATTGCTGCAGTTGGATGTTAGTTGAATTCTAGATGAGGAACTGTAAATATGAGCTGGTCTAGAACATGCTTTTTGTCCTTGAAGCTGTTTGAATATTCCTCTCCCCCCACCCTTTTTTTTTTTTTTTAAAAAAAAAAAACAAACAGTGAGGCCTTTTTATATTAGCTGGACTTCAATGTTTTCCTTTTTAGGGAAAAAGGATTAAAGTAAGGTGATAACAGTAAATACTAAAAATTTTTTTTTAGTTAAGAAAACCATTTACATTTTGTGAACAGGAATTGTTTAAATAGTTTTAACTATTCGTCCAATCTTTGCTTCAAAGATTTCCCTGGAGAGTTCAAACCTAGGGACATATATCTCTTCAAGGCCTGAGGGGCCTTGAGGTTTCGTGTAAGTAAAGTTTCATGTTAACAACAAAGAAAATGTATAGTTGTAGATAATTAATGTTACTACTTTCTTTTGTCTCATTTTAAACAGTTGGTAATTTTAGTGACCCAGATTCAAGCAGTAATATCTTCCATTGGAAATATGTGATTTCGTCATCTTCTTATGTTCTAGGGGAAGAAAGGTAAGCCATTTTTCACGCTTAATATTTAAGTAACTTTGTAAATAAATCAAAATTTTCTCTTTTAAAAGAGAAACTTTAAAAGAGAAACACTGTATTATTTATTTATGTCATATCGTTATTCCTCAAAAGATTCCACTGAGTCTACATTATTTCAGCTCTAGAGATGATACGATGACTTTCAAAAAATCATACAGCAGTTTTTTGGAGCAGGACTACGTTCTGTGCTCTGTCTGCTAGGCTGACTTGTCCCTTTTACATAGCCATTCTCAGCTGAATAGTTTATTTTTACATATATAACCACCTGACATGACTAGATAGTCTTAATATTTTTTGTTTGTTTTTTGCTTTTGATGTTTTCATTTCTTTATCTCTTGTAAACTGCCATAATTGGATCCATTTTGTTGATTATTACTTTAGCTAGAAACTGTGTCAAGTACTAAGTCTCAGTTTTACTTAGACATTGACTTTGTTTTGGGGTTTCAGGAATGTGGGGGTCTCAGGAATATATTTTATATTCAGCAAATTAAAAGTGAGCCTTTTAGAGCATTCTTTTCCATTTTTCACAAGCATCCATCTTCATTCTCATTTGACAATCCTTTTTTGGGTAGATTTTCTTTTTTATAGGAGTGTTTATATAATCTTTCACTTGTTACTGTGTGGTCTCTTTTCCCAGTTCTTTTTGTGGCTATCCCTATTACCATTTTCCGTATATCTCACTCTAATTCCTCATGATCCTCCTAGGAAAATCGTATGTCCAACTCTGTAGTTATCCTCTGAATGAAGGATAATAACATTATTAATAATTCCTTAAGATGTTATGCTCGCTCCTAATTTTGTAATTAATAATAACATTATTAATAATTGTTAATATAAATAACATTATTAATAATTCCTTAAGATGTTATGCTTGCTCCTAATTTTGTAATGGTTCACCATCTGTTCACTGTACAAAGGGCTCAGAAATGTCTGTTGTACCTGATGCATCACAGATGTGGAAATAATAATAAAATAAAATTTACATTTATGTAAAGTGAAGATACTGCTAATATGTTCCCTTGGGTTTGGCCATTCTGATATTCTTGCTGCATTTGGAGGCTTATTAAGTATGTTAAAACTCAAGTTGAATACAATTTAAGTCAGTGATATAAAAAGTAATGAGCTGTTTTACAGTGTCATTTGGAAAAAAAAAATTAGCTGTATTCCTTGCTTACAAGAACAGCAGATAGCACAGTTGACTAAGATTTTCTAAGTAAAGTAATTTTGATAAAGGTTAATTTCATGGCAATAGAAAATGTTGGGAATTGGCATCCAAATGTCAAATTTCACATACAAATCTTAGCTTTCTACTGATTTTTCTTTTCCCTCAGAGGAAGAATCTTAAAACTTAAATTTGTTTAGAAGACATTATAATGCTACTTTAGGAATAAGAAACAGGCTTTATTTTTCTGCAGTTGAACAGTAGGGATAACCAGTGCATTGCAATACTTATTGAAAGATTTTTTTAAAAGCTCTTATGGAAATTTAATCAAGTGTTTATTTAGGAAATATTTTAGTTTGTAATAATGATGCGGGATCTAAACGATAACCTACGATATTCATCTATGTGTTTTCATTGTTTCAGAAAGAAATGATGAAGTGTATTGTTTAGTAATTTGCATTTTGGTATTATTTATAGGGAAACACTATGAATAATCATATTTTAGGTAATTCGTGTGCCATTGAGACAAATTTAGACCTCCATTTGTTTCTTCTCTCCCTGATATCATAAGAGTGTTATATATCACTCTATCAGTTAGTTAAAAGGTAAAAATTGAAAATGGATTTTGTTTTGTTTTGTTTTGTTTCTGATCTGGCATGTAAGGAGCTTAGAAGTCATCACTCCATCCTAACCATGAGTAAAAAACTGAACAAACTGAAAAATCAACAACTCTTCTTAGATCCATCAGAGAAGTGAGGTCACAGGGCAAACCACTGCTCTCAAATTAGAGAGACAGACAGGCAAATATAGAGAATGACAACTTACCCTAGCAAAAACCTCCAAGGGAACCACTACTGGGTAGGAAAATCTAAAGTGTGATTAACAAATTAGGGTAGACTCCATGTGGACAAGCCTGAGGTAAAAACTCCAGGGGGACCCAGTCATAGGGAGCCCCCCACACTTTCATGATTTTGCTTCTAGGAGCTCTACCAGGTCCTCACAGTGAATATCTGAGAAGAAGCCCCTGGTGCTTCCTGCAGGGGGAGGGAAGAGTAACCATTTTGAAATATGCCAAGGCATCTTGTTTTTCTTAACAAGATCTGCTATCAAGAGAAAGTATTTTACCAGGGCCTGATCTATTAAGGTGTTATCAGAGACTAACTGACCTGGAGGAAGGGAAATACCCAACTGTAGCCTTCCACATGGTGGGGAGAGAAATATCCCATTCCAGTCCCCTGTAGCCATCCTGTTCCACCTTGGAGGGGAGCATAGGACCGAAAAGAACTTGTGAAGTTCACAGCTCGGGGGGCGCAGGCCTAACCATGGCACTGTAGAATGCTTCTACTCCCCTCCACACCTTAACCACATTAGTAAATTCCTATTTGTTGCAGTTCCTTTTACCCAGTGCATCATGTCTGACTTCCAACAAAAAAATTACAAGGCATACTATACTAAAAAGCAAAAACCACAGTTTAAAGAGACAGAGCAAGCATCAGGATCAGACTCAGGTGTGTCAGGAATATTGGAATTATGAGACCAGGAATTTAGAACAACTATGATTAATATGCCAAGAGCACTAATGGAAAAAGTAGACAACATGCAAGAACAGATGAATAATGTAAGTAGAGAGATAGAAAATCTAATAAAGGATAAAAAAGTGCTTGAGATAAAAAGCTATAACAGAAATGAAGGATGGCTTTGATGGGTTCATTATTAGACTGGACATGGCTGAGGAAAGAATATCTCTGAGCTTAAGGATATGTCAGTAGAAACTTCTAAAACTGAAGAGCAAAGAGAAAAAAGACTGGAAAAAAGAAAAAAAGAAAAAATATCCAAGGACTGTAGGACAACTACAAAAGGTGCAACATATGCATAATGAAAATACCAGAAGGAGAAAAAGAAACAAGAATAATGACAGAGAATTTCCCCAAATTGATGTCAGACTCTAAACCACAGATCTAGGAGGTTCAGAGAATGCCAGGCAAGATAAGTGCCCAAAAAGCTTTATCTAGGCATATCATATTCAAGTTGCAGAAAATCAAAGATACAGAAAATAATCTTGAAAGAAACCAAAGGAAAAAGAACCACCTTAGGTACAGAGGTCTTCTCTTCAGAAACTATGAAAACAGGAAGAGAGTGGGGTGAATATTTAAAGTGTTGAGAGGAAAAACCAACAATCTAGAATTCTGTATCCTGTAAAATTATCCTTCAAAAGTGAAGGAGAGTAAAGACTTTTTCAGGCAAACAAAAACTTAGAGAATTTGTTGCTAGTGGACCTGCTTTGCAAGATATGTTAAACAAAGTTCTTCAGAGAAGGGAAATTATACAGGCCAGAAACTTGTATCTACCTTAAAAAAGAAGAAGAAGATTAGAGAAAGAATAAGTGAAGCTAGAATAAAAACTTTTATTTTTCTTATTCTTAAGAGATCTAACAGATAAGATAATTTGTTTGAAATAATAGTAGCAACAATGTATTCAGTGATTATAGCTCATATATAAGTGAAATGAATGATGACAATGATACAAGGGTTGGGAGGAAGAAATTAGGAATATTCTTTTATAAGGTACTTGCACTACGTATGAAGCGGTATAGTGTTATTTGAAAGTGGACTTGGATTATTTGGAAATGTATAATGCAAACTCTAGGGCAACCATTAAAAAAAAGTAAAAAAAAAAAAGTATAATTGACATACTAAGAAAAGAGACACAGTGGAATCATAAAATGCTCAATTAAAACCACGAAAGACAGAAAAAGAGTTGAAGACAGAAACAGGAACAAAGAACAAAAGCAATGAGTAGAAAACAGTAACAAATATGGTAGATATTAACCCAAGTATATCAATAGTTGCTTTAAATAGCAGTGGTTTAAATACACTAAAAGACAGACTGTCAGATTGGATCAAAAGTCAAGACCCAACTATATGTTGTGTACAGAAACTCTCTTTAAATATGAAGACACATATAGATTAAAATTAAAGGGATGGAGAAAGATATACCATGCTAACACTAATCAAAAGGAAGCTGATGTAACTATATTAGTTTCAGACAGAGCAGACTGCAGAGCAAGGAAGATTTTCAAGGATAAATAGGAGCATTATATAATGATAATTCTTTAAGAAGACATAACAATCCTTAATGTGTATGCACCTAACAACAGGTCGTCAAAATATGTGATGCAAAAACCGACAGAATTGCAAAAAGAAATAGATCAGTCCACAGTTGTAGTAGGTGATACCTCAACTCTCCTGTGTCAGAAATGGACAGATGTAGCAGAAAATCAGTAAGGACATATCTGAACTCAGCAACAGCATCAATCAACTGGATATGATTGACATCTATAATCCAGCAACAACAGGGAATATGCGAGTTCTTTTTAGTTTTAAATTTTTTTTAGTAGGATTCACATCATAAAAAAGTGATCAGAAAGAAAAAAGATGAGGAACTCATTTTAAAAAATACAACAAACTGTCACCTACCTCGCCTCTACCTCTTACGTATTTTAGAGTAAGAATTTTAAAACTTTGATTTTTTAGAATACTTAAACATTTTTCTTACCTCAAGCTTGGTATAATGAATGAAAGAGTTATGGGGGTTACTTTTACAAATGAAACCTACCTGGCACTTTTTCATTTACTGGTATTAGGAAGGAATACCTCCTACAACTCTTTGGTTCATGTAGCAAAATTTGAAAACTGTGAAATATGAATCCCTCATGCCCTGGCCAGTATTTGATAATTATTGACCTTTGCTCCTGAATAATAGACCTCTAGGTATCCAGATTCTTTTGAGTGATCTAGAGCAATGGTCCCCAAGCTTTTCGGCACCAGGGACTGGTTTCATGGAAGACAGTTTTTCCACTGACAGACCGGTACCAGTCCGTGACCCGGGGGTTGGGGACCCCTGATCTAGAGGAAGAGCAGAAGCAGATGAGAAAGGACAGGGGAGAATTTGTAAAGGGAGAGAATATTCATTGTTATCATTTGTCTGTCTGGCAGACTTATGATAGCGAGACTACAGGGATTAATAACATAGACAGGATTTAGAAATCTTGTTAAAATGGATTCAGTGAAATTGTTCCCCTCTCTGTAGAATTAAAAACCAAACCAAATCAAACCAAACCAAACACAAAAATACAATACATCAAATGAACTTTCCTCCTTGGATCACAAGTAGTGGTTTGAGGACAGAATCTATCAATGTGTAATCTCATGGTTTCTGTCCTGTCTTAGCTGCTGACTAGCTGTACAAACCTTGATCAAGTCAAATCATTTCTTACCTCAGTTTCCTCATCTTCAAAATGAAGATAGTGCCTGCCTTACAAAGCACTGGTAAGAATTAATTGAGGAAATGGTTCCAAAGTGCCCAGCTCATATTTGGCATGCACCAGTGTTACTTCTCCTCCTAGTTCCTTTCAGCATCAGTAGTAATATCTGGTTCCAGTCTTTGAATTCACTAGTTACTCGTCATGAGATCATTATAAAATCAAATTATTTTGTCTCTCCGAGTCTAATTTTCTTTGACATAAGATCATTAATACTCATGTTGTAAAGTTGTGGTTGTAATTCATTTCCTCATATAGTCTAGGAGGATTTTGTTGAATCTAAATCTGAATGTTAAACTGCTAAAAACTTATATAAATATGTGAGTTTTACTGGTTAGATCTTTTGGACACCAAATCCAGAGTATTTTTTAAGGAATATATAGTAGAAGGAATGTAATAAGGAAAAGTAAATCTCTAGATTTTTTTTTTTTTTTTAATGGAAGGACTCTCTACACTAGCTTACTTAATTTTTGCTTAATATAATTCATTGGGAAAGTAGGGAAATTATGGATTGAAAAATTTATTTTTGCTTGAAATATTGGGTTGACCAAAAGGTTTGTTCGGTTTTTTTCCATAGGCTGGCTCTATTATTGCTTAGTTGTCTTTAACTTCATTCGAAACAATTTTGTTAGATTGTATATGACAGCTGGCATATCAGTGTGCATTTAAAAAAAGACTTATCAAAATTGGTGAATTTTTGTGTAGCCATTTTAATATTGAAAATGGAAGAAAAAAGCAACATTTTCGGCATATTATGCTCTATTATTTCAAGAAAGGTAAAAACACAACTGAAATGCAATAAATAGATTTGTGCAGTGTATGGAGAAGGTGCTGTGACTGATTGAACATGTCAGAAGTGATTTGTGACATTTCGTGCTGGAGATTTCTCGCTGGACGGTGCTCCACGGTCGAGTAGACCAGTTGAAGTTGATAGCGATCAAATTGAGACGTTAATTGAGAACAATCAACGTTATACCATGCAGGAGATAGCCAACATACGCAAAATATCCAAATCAAGCACTGAAAATCATTTGCACCAGCTTAGTTATGTGAATCACTTTGATGTTTGGGTTCCACATAAGTTAAGCAAAAAAAACCTTCTTGACTATTTCTGCATGTGATTCTCTACTGAAACGTAATGAAGATGTTCTGTTTTTAAAACAAATTGTGATGGCCGATGAAAGTGGATACTGTGCAATAATGTGGAATGGAAGAGATCGTGGGGCAAGCGAAATGAACCACCACCAACCACACTAAAGGCCGGTCTTCATCCAAAGAAGGTGATATTGTGTATATGGTGAGATTGGAAGGGAGTCCTCTATTATGAGCTTCTTGTGGAAAGCCAAACGATTAATTCCAACAAGTACTGCTCCCAATTAGACCAACTGAAAGCAGCACTCTACGAAAAGCGTCCAGAATTAGTCAACAGAAAACATATAATCTTCCATCAGGATAATGCAAGCCCGCATGTTTCTTTGATGACCAGGCAAAAACTGTTAGAGCTTGGCTGGGAAGTTGTGATTCATCCACCGTATTCACCAGACATTACACCTTCGGATTTCGATTTATTTCGGTCTTTACAAAGTTCTCTTAATGGAAAAAGTTTCAATTCCCTGGAAGACTGTAAAAGGCACCTGGAACAGTTCTTTGCTCAAAAAGATAAAAAGTTTTGGGAAGATGGAATTATGAAGTTGCCTGAAAAATGGCAGAAGGCAGTGGAACAAAAGGGTGAATATGTTGGTCAATGAAGTTCTTGGTGAAAATGAAAGCGTGTCTTTTATTTTTACTTAAAAACCAAAGGCACTTTATGGTCAGCCCAATAGCTACTTCTAGAAAGAATATACATAGAGCACTATGTTAGGGAGTCCAAACACTTGAATGTACCTATTTCTTTGCTTTTGTTCTTTTTATCTTAGGTGACTTTATTTTAAAATGAGACTTCAGTGTACAGTAATGGTTTTATGGGCAGATCTTGGAAAATTATTCAGTACTGAAAATTTTCTGGTTTGATAATTAGCAGAGAAAGAATAATAAACCAGTATTAAAATTTAATACTAAATTTTAGTTGGTAAATTAAGGTCAAGACTCATAAATGAATCATGTTAAATGAGTTATGAATTAGATCAGTATTATTGGTGAACTTAGCTATGTGTTAAATCAATATAATTTCTTTGACGTAATCACAGAATAGGAATTGATGTATATGTGGTATATTGTATTGAAGGGTTGTAGATTGATGAACTGGGAAGTTTGTATTTTAGCGATGTTATAATTCCATGAATTTCAGTTAGGTTTATTTGAATATGAATCACTTTTATAAAAACCAGCAGCAAAATATTATTGCTTTTATATTCTGTAGCAGTTGAGTCAGCTTTTGTATGTAATCAGATGAATGTAAATGTAAACTTTAACTTATTTTCTTACACATTTCCCAAAATTTAGGAAATAATTAGCATACAGAGTGTTAATTACTTTTAAGAATTCCCAGTTTATCATTTTATTTGACGTTACGTAGCTCCTTATTAGATGCTTATTAACAACCCTGAAAATGTTGCACAAAGTAGAGAATAGTCTTTGCATGCATAGTCTTTACCTGCAAGAAAAAGAATAGAAGAAAATACAATAAAAACTGAATTGCAAAAACATTGAGTGAAGACAAGCTTCTGCTGAGAAAATGGATATGAATTTATGTGTGAATGTTAGGGATATATGGATATGTTGATTATGGCCACGTTTAGTATTTTTGTTGTAAAGCAAAGGATTTACAGAGTTAGATTAAATGCATTATGGATATGGCTGAGATCAAAATAACTGTATTTTCTTAAAGGATTTTTTTGTTTTTGTTTTTTGGGGTTTTTTTTGTGGGGGGTATTGTGTTTGTTTTTTAAAAAGCCAGATACTTCAGTATAAAACTGGGTAATAATTTAAACTACATTTTTCTTAATAATTTAATGTTAAGAACAATTAGAATTCTGTGATTGTACATTTACAAGGTATTATTTGGACAAGTCATTCATAAAGTAATATGATTTATATATTTTTCTCCTTTTTTATTATGGTAAAATATACATAACAAAATTTACCATTTAACCATTTAAAGTATATAATTCAGTAGTGTTAAGTACATTCACATTGTTGTGCAAACATCACCACTATCCATCTCTAGAACTTTTTCATCATTCTGAACAAAACTCTGTACCTATTAAATACTAACTTCCCATTCTTCCTGCCCCCAGCCCCTGTAACATGGGGTTGCTATCCAAAATATATAAATAGCTCATACAGCTCAACATCAAAAATACAAACAACCCTATAAAAAATGGGCAGATGATCTGAATAGATATTTTTCCAAAGAAGACATATAGATGGCTAACAGACACATGAAAAGATGCCCAACATTGTTAATTATCAGAGAAATGCAAATCAAAACTTCAATGAAATATCACCTCAAACCTGTCAGAATGGCTATCATCAAAAAGAATACAAATAAATATTGGTGAGGATGTGGAGAAAAGAGAACCCTCATACATTGTTGGTGGGAATTATAAATTGGTGCAGCCACTGTGAAAAAGAGTATGGAGGTTTCTCAAAAAACTAAAAATAGAACTACCATATGACCCAGCAATTCTACTCCTAGGTACATATCCAAAAAAAACGAAAACACTAATTTGAAAAGATACATGCACTGCAATGTTCATAGCAGCATAATTTACAATTGCTAAGATATGGAAGCAGCCTTAGTGTTCATCAACAGAAGAATGGATAAAGAAGATACAGTATGCATGTGCGCGCGCACACAGACACACACACACACACACAATGGAATGCTACTCAGCCATAAAAAAGAATGAAATTTTGTCATTTGCAACAACATGGATGGAGTTGGAGGATATTATGGTAAGTGAAATAAATCAGAGAAAGACAAATACTGAATGTTGTCACTTATATGTGGAATCTAAAAAATAAACGAGTGAATATAACAAAAAGAAACAGACTCCCAGATATAGAGAGCAAACTAGTGGTTACTAGTGGGAGAGGGATGGTGGAAGGGAGGGGCAATATAGGGTCTAGGGGATTAAGAGGTACAAACTACTATGTATAAAATAAGCTATATGGATGTATTGAACAGCACAGGGAATATAGCTGATATTTTATAATAACTATAAATGGAGTATAATCTTTAAAAATTGTGAATCACTATGTTATACACCTGAAACTTATATAGTATTGTACATCAACTAAACCTCAGTAAAAAAAAATCAAAATAATGAAAAGAAAAAAAAAAAAATTTACTCCTCATTCTCCCTGACCCTAGGCCCTTTAACCACTATTCTGTCTCTGAATTTGACTACTCTAGGTTCCTTATGTGAGTTGAATCATACAATATTTGTCCTTTTGTGATTGACTTCTTTCACTTAGCGTAGTGTCTTCAAGGTTCATCCATGTTGTACCATGTATCAGAATTTCATTCTTTTTAAGACTAATATTCTGTTTTATGCATGTACCACATTTTGTTTATCCATTTATCTGTCAATGGACATTTGGATTGTTTCTACCTTTTGGCAGTTGTGAATAATGTTGCTATGAACATTGGTGTGCAAATGTCTGTTCAACTGTGGTCATGTATTTTTATATATATTTTAACATTTAAAGATATTTGAGGTAATGAAATTCTCTTTGAATGGACTGCATGAATATCTGTATTTTCACTGATATCAGTGAATATTTATTGAATACTTGTTGTGTATTCTAAGGGATATAAAGAGAATATTTATTGAATGCTTACTGTGTATTGGGGATATAAAAAGTAATAAAACCATGATACTATTTCTGAAGAACTTACAATCTGATGAGAATAATAGGGTGTGTTTATGAAAACACAACAGCCTGGTAGCATATACTTTTTGAAGCTGAAGAGATGTTCACAATCTGATCCAAACCAGCATCCTCTCACGCTAAGATTTTTGCATGTCATCCTAACCAGTTAAGAGGCAAAATACATGGCCATAATCGACAAGCATGTTCCATTCAAGCATGTGTATTTAACACATGAATTTAACATTCAAGCATAAATTTTGGAGTGATCATACTAAAATGGAAGTTGGATCATGACACTCTCCAAAACAGTCTTTTCCGATAACAACATCCTTCGAATGACTTATATCTTTTTGTCCAAACTCCTACCTTAACTCTGACTTAATCTCCTATCTTCACCTCTACCTTGAGTTGGATAAATTTTTGTTGTGGATATATTTCTTATGCATGTAAAAAGCCTTAAGTGTAAGTGAGTAAAATGCAGAAGGATGAACTCTATTTGTGTCTCAAGGTTCTTTCCAGGCTTATGATTCTAATTTAATCCCTATAGTACCTGGATTTCCAGATGATAGAAAACAGAATTAGCATGTCTAGAGGTTTCTCAACAGATCTATTTCATAAGAATTTAAAAGACCAAAATTTGATTGGAATAAAAACATTTTGGTGTGTTTTGATGTGTCAGTGGTATTTTTCCCTCTCTCGGAGTATTTTTTCTGGAAAAGCAAAATTAATCTTTTGTGAATTCAGTCATAATTTTTCAGTTTAGTTGGATTTTTAAGGTTTTTCTGGGTGCACCAGCTGGACCTTTTGGATACTACTCTTTTTCCACTGAAATGTTAGAAAGACCAAAGGAAGACCTACAACCAGCTGTTAGATTCACGTTTCCTTTGGATGATGTTTTGAAGTTCAAAAAAGGAACTTTGAGAATTTTAAACACAGCTGAGCAGAGTTTCCAAGAGGTAACATTGTAACACTACTTTTTTTCCTCCATATTTATTTTCTTGACTCCCAGTAGAGATCCTGAATGCTGAGTGGTGAAGACGTTTATAGGCTCATTACTTTGTAGGGCAAAAAAAATGAAAGAACTAATTTCAAAGTTAAAACTTAAAAAAAAGGAGATAATTGTAGAAGTGAGGAAGGATGAATGAACAAGGATGATCATCCATTCATTCAGTGCATATATGAAGGTCTACTATGTACCAGACACTCCACTAAACACTGGAAACAAAGCAATGAATAAAATAGGATCAGTACCTACACTCATGGAACTTAGATTGCCTGGAACAGTGAGTAGAACATAATAGGGTCTTAAAAATAATTTGAATAAATGAATTTCTGTATTGTGGAGAAGAATTTGGGGGTAAGGGGCATTTTAGTGAAGAAGTGTGGAGTGTCCTGTTCATTGTATTTGAGATATTTCATTTAAAAAATGGAAACAAGTAAAATATCTATTAATGGGAAAAATGATATAGTTATGGTAATACATAGAATGTAATACACTGGAGCCCTTAAAAATAATGACATATATAGATGTATGTTGGCTAACATAAAAGATGTTCTTTACCTAATGTCAAATTAAGCAAAGTAGGCTGTAGAATAGGATGTATGAACGATTCCTTTAATCTAAGATTATTTACATTTGTGTAAAATATCTTGAGAGATGGTGGAGAAATGGTAATAAGGAATTATTCTTTCTAGGAGGTAAGTTTCCTGTGATCTTCCCTTTATCTTTTATGTATTTCTGTCTTTTGTTTTGTAGTGACTATTTAAAAATAAGCTAATTTTAAATGTTTGGGATAAATTGATTTTAAAAAAAATTTTTTTAAACTTAATATCTGTATCAGTAAACATGGTACTGGTTGATGGTCCATTGTCTTGTAAATGTAAAAAATCTATCTAAGGAATTCTGCATTTTGTTTCTGGAAGAATATAATTAACCAGAAGGAAATGATTACATTTAACATTTACTGTTAACACTCAGAAAGTATAGTTTTAAAATGAACAATAATGTTTCTTTAATGTATGTAATGGTTGAAAAATATTTAGTAGTAATTTTAATTTTGTTTTGTAGATACTTTGAGGAATGTCTACATAATTAGATGGTGGAGAACTGAGAAAATTCTTAGGTTTTTTATGTATATGAAAACTTAGTTTGGATGTAGTTATTAATAGATATTATATTGAACTGCATTTTATATCTGAAGATTTGTTTTTGCCCTCTCCTTTGCTTAGTATGACTTCTAAGTTTCTTAATTAGGGGAGAGAACATATGGATTTTGGGAGTCCTGATTACATCTGGTCAATATTCTTAGGTTTTCAAAGTATAATTGTGCAGATCATATTGTTACTTCATGACTGTTTTCTTAATTTCTTGCAATAACTTGTGTTTGTATCAGGAGAAATTAATGGACTCGTGAAAAATGTTCCATTCTACACATAGATTGTTTGTAACAAACTCATTTTATTAGAAATACTGTAGCAACTTTACTTTTTTTTAATCCTTTGGAGGATCATGTTGACTCTAGTTATTGGAGTTCCAAATGATATGTGATTGAATATGAAAACTTGTCTCAGGGTCTGTTTATCTTTTTTAAATGATATTGTTAAATAATTGTTTAAATGATCATGTTAACCTTTAAAGGTTAACATTTGGGTTAACATTATTTAGGTATAAATGAAAGTATTATTCCTTCAAAATAAGAGTTTTTGTCAGGCCACAAAGTCCCTTGGACTGTGATATGCTAAATTTGAAACAATTTTTTTCCCTAGATATTTAGCTATGTGCCATAATTGTATAAAATCTTCACACACTGAGCATACGAAGCAAAGACATCAAACTATAAACTTCAGAAGGTGATTTTTTAGATCGTTTCTCTCTTTCTCTTTTTTTTTTTTACTCTTTATTTCTGAAAAGTAAGATGCCTATTCCAGTTTAGTGAATGTGGTAATATCAAATCCAGGTAGAATGGTACATTTCATCTTGTCTTCATTTTTTAAGGTGAGCTAGTTTATAGAATGGAGAATAAATCATTTTGTTGGATGTTGACTCCCTTCTAGTATAAAAATATTAATCTTTTTAGCAGTAAGTCATTCTATTGTAAATACTTTAAAATGTTTAAAAGTAATTTATAAAAAAGGAATTATAGAAAAACTGAAACAATGCCTAAATTAATACCATATACATGAATGATAGATAGAATTTATAATTGGTATTTTGTTATAAAAGACATGTATTTGGATAAAAACATTGTGTACGTTAGTCTAAATGAAATGGATGGCTTCTCATAATACTCGTACTTTCCTTTATTGTACTCATTTATTTATTATTCAGCAATATTTATTAAGTGTCTACTATATTATAGGCACTGTTCTAGATTCTGAGTGATACCAGTCAACAAAATAGAAATTATTGATCTCATGGAGCTTATACACTTGTGGAGAGAAAGAAACTAAACAAATATGTATGTCAGATGGTGATAAATGTTCTAGAGAAAGGTGACTACATCAAGTAAGGTAATAGGGAATGTCAGAGTGGGGAGTGTACCATTTTTATATAGAATGGTTAGGGAAGGTTTCACTGAGAGGGTGACACTGAATTTGATGAGGGAAGAACTATGGTGGATATTTGGGCAAGTGTGTTTCAGACAACAAGTTCAAAAGCCCTGTGTTGGGAACAGGCTCAGCATATTTAGAAACCTAAGAAATTAATTGTGTAATTTTTTCTTTCCCAGTAGATTCTAAGGTCCACTAAAACAGTGGGGAAAGGCCATCTCTGTCTTGCTCATCATTGTATCCTTGGTACTCAGTATAGTGCCAAACACATGGTAGGCAGTGGGCCAGTGAATAACTATGGTTGAATTCATGAATGATGAGGGGAAATTTTGGAGGAATCCTTATTTTTTTAAAATTAAGTTCATACTGCTAAGATATTTAGAGCTTCAAAGGTCTTCTTAGGTGGAAAACGAGAGCTCTTGAGGAAGAATGATTCTTCTAAAGGTCACTGTTCATTATGGTAGCATTCTTGTGATGGCAATGATTTTTCTCTCTTATTCTAGCTATTGATAGGGGATCCTTTGTTTAGATGAATGGTCTAGACATGGGAAGATACTTGCTGTGGAAGACCTCCTTGCAGTAGAATCTGGACTCAAATAACTGGGTTGAAATTCCTGTTTGACACTTGCTCGCTGTGTGACCCTCCCCCTTTATTTCCTTTTAATTGCCCTGGTTTTCTTATCTGTAAGACAGATGCTGTTATTTCAATTGCAGTATTCTCTTAAACATTTTCCCTTGCATATTGGGATTTTCTCATTAATCTTCTAATATACCACTCATGTAGACTTTTTTTTTTTTTTTTAAGGAAGTTACATTTAAGAAAATAGGATTTTGGAATCAGACATACTTGGGTTCTATAAAAGCTCACTTTTTAAAGTTATTTGTTAACATGTGTCAGAGTTTTATCTAACTAATGAGGGAACAATCAGGAAGACCAAAGAACTGCTACTAAGAGTATTTGAGCATCAGGAGTTCATGTATTCATTTAGGAAAGGGATGCCAAGATAAAATTGCAAAGCTACACAGAAGTCTCAACTTTCTGAACGAAAAGGAAGCCATATCACCTTGGAAACTTGGAATGTAAAACAGTGAGTTCAATTTATATATCATCATGGTCTTTATCATCATCTCCAGTATCAGCAAACTGGATTGTGTCATCATCTCCAGCACCAAATATATCTTTTTCATTGATTTTAGCATGTTTTGGAAGCTTGCCATATGCCTTCAGACTTATAGCTTTATCTGCATTGTATTTTGAAATTACATCAGCTTTGTTATCCTGATAGTCAGGCAGACCAACCAATAAAATATCTGAGGTATTTATTTAAACCATTTTCCTCATTTTTCCTTTGATATGGCATAGCCTCTTTACACATCAAAGCACATTGCTTCTACTCATTCATTTCCCAACATTCTGATTACCTGAGCATACTCTTATTCATACGCTTTACACACCAACCTTTTTTGGATTCATTTTCTTTCTTACCCTTGCACCTGTTTTTACCTTCTTTACCTTTATTCTTGGGCATGGCAATGCTTCCCAGCATCCCAAATTCCTTTCCTGTGGTGGCAGTGGCGGCTGCTCCTTTGAGTGGCACACGGAACAAAGTAGCACATGGTAATATGGAACCACGTGTGTGGGACAGTTTTGAGACTGAGTTTTTCTAAGACATACTTAGCAGCATCAAAATTCTTTTCTTGCCTCTTCCCTTTCTGTGTATGTTAATATTCTTAAGGTTTTCTGGGGGCAGGTATAGAGTAATCTTCACTCTTATACTTTCTTAGCCTTATTACTAAGGTGGACCTCTCTGCTTGTGTCTTTACTGAATGTCTCAAGTATTCAATGAGGACTTTTTATCTTGTTTGTGAGAACTTGGATGATTCCTGGCCCTGTGTAAGCTGGGAATTATTCACCTTTTATTACCTGGCAATTATTCTTTCCCAGAAGTTGTTTTTGCTCAACCTTAACTTGCATATGCAAATTGGTATTCAGGTAAAATTTAAGTGGAAATTACCCCCCGCCCCCCTTAAAAGAATTGGTCTTTGCATTGCTCTCTGACTTCAGGACTTCCCTCCCCCCGCCCCACCCCCCACCAAATAATTGCTGCTTTGGCCTTTCTGTGCTCTGACCTCACCTGTCTTTTCTTTTTTTTCTTTTTTTTTGGAATTTGGGGGTCATGGCTGAGACTGGCATCATAAATATAAGATGCATCAGTATATGATGGTATTGAAAGCTGTGAGAGTGAATTCAACTTAGAGATGAGTCTACGTAGAACACACTCCAGAGTTCAGAGGTCAGGGAGTTGAGGGGAGATAAGCAAAGGTGGTGAGAATGGGGAATCAGGTGGAGGAACACTGGGAGAGACTGGGCCATAGATGCCAATTAAAAGAAAAGAGGGGAGATATGAAGGAGGAAGATATAAATCAGTTCAAATATTTCAGGTAATTGAGGACTGCAAATTTTTTTTTTGAATTTTATTTTTTATACAGCAGGTTCTTATTAGTTATTTATTTTATACACATTAGTGTCTATATGTCAATCCCAATCTCCCAATTCATCTCACAACCACCACCACCAACCCCTCCCGCTTTCCCCCATTGGGGTCCATATGTTTGTTCTCTACATCTGTGTCTCTATTTCTGCCTTGCAGACCGGTTCGTCTGTACCATTTTTCTAGATTCCACATATATGCGTTAATATATGATATTTCTTCTTCTCTTTCTGACTTATCTCACTCTGTATGACAGTCTCTAGATCCATCCACGTCTCTACAAATGACCGAAATTCTTTCATTTTTATGGCTGAGTAATATTCCATTGTATATATGTACCACATCTTCTTCATCCATTCGGCTGTCGGTAGGCATTTAGGTTGATTCCACGACCTGGCTATTGTAAATAGTGCTGCAGTGAATATTGGGGTGTATGTGTCTTTTTGAATTATGGTTTTCTCAGGGTATATGCCCAGTAGTGGGATTGTGGGGTCATATGGTAATTCTATTTTTAGTTTTTTAAGGAACGTCTGTACTGTTCTTCATAGTGGCTGTATCAATTTACATTCCCACCAACAGTGCGAGAGGGTTCCCTTTTCTCCACACCCTTTCCAGCATTTATTGTTTGTAGATTTTCTGATGATGCCCATCCTAACTGGTGTGAGGTGATACCTCATTGTAGTTTTGGTTTACATTTCTCTAATAATTAGTGATGTTGAGCAGTTTTTCATGTGTCTCTTGGCCATCTGTATGTCTTATCTGGAGAAATGTCTATTTAGGTCTTCTGCCCATTTTTTGATTGGGTTGTTTGTCTTTTTAATATTGAGCTTTATAAGCTGTTTGTATATTTTGGAGACTAGTCCTTAGTCTGTTGATTTGTTTGCAAATATTTTCTCCCATTCTGAGGGTTGTCTTTTCATCTTGTTTATAGTTTCCTTTGCTGTGCAAAAGCTTTTAAGTTTCATTAGGTCCCATTTGTTTATTTTTGTTTTTATTTCCATTACTCTAGGAAGTGGGTCAAAAAGGATCTTGTTGTGATTTATGTCAAAGAGTGTTCTTCCTATGTTTTCCTCTAAGAGTTTTATAGTGTCTGGCCTTACATTTAGGTGTTTAATCCATTTTGATTTACTTTTGTGTATGGTGTTAGGAAGTGTTCTAATTTCATTCCTTTACATGTAGCTGTCCAGTTTCCCCAGCACCACTTATTGAAGAGACTGTTTTTTCTGCATTGTATATCCTTGCCTCCTTTGTCATAGATTAGTTGACCATATGTGCGTGGGTTTATCGCTGGGCTTTCTATCCTGTCCATTGATCTATGTTTCTGTTTTTGTGCCAGTACCGTATTGTCTTGATTACTGTAGCTTTGTAAGATAGTCTGAAGTCAGGGAGTCTGATTCCTCTAGCTCTGTTTTTTTTTTTCCTCAAGATTGCTTTGGCTATTTGGGGTCATTTGTGTCTCCATACAAATTTTAAGATTTTTTTGTTCTCATTCTGTAAAAAATGCCACTGGTAATCTGATAGGGATTGCACTGAATCTGTAGATTGCTTTGGGTAGTATAGTCATTTTCACAATATTGATTCTGCCAATCCAAGAACATGGTATATCTCTCCATCTGTTTGTGTCATCTTTGATTTCTTTCATCAGTGTCTTATAGCTTTCTGAGTACAGGTCTTTTGTCTCCCTAGGTAGGTTTATTCTTAGGTATTTTATTATTTTTGTTGCAGTGGTGAATGGGATTGTTTCCTTAATTTCTCTTTCTGATCTTTTGTTCTTAGTGTATAGGAATGCAAGAGAATTCTGTGCATTAATTTTGTATGCTGTAACTTTACCAAATTCATTGATGAGCTCTAGTTGTTTTCTGGTGGCATCTTTAGGATTATCTATGTATAGTATCATGTCATCTGCAAACAGTGATAGTTTTCTCCTTCTTTTCCAATTTGTATTCCTTTTATTTCTTTTTCTTCTCTGATTGCTGTGGTTAGGACTTCCAAAACTATGTTAAATAATAGTGGTGAGAGTGGACATCCTTTTCTTGTTCCTGATCTTAGAGGAAATGCTTTCAGTGTTTCACCATTGAGAGTGGTGTTTGCTGTGGGTTTGTCGTATATGGCCTTTATTATGTTGAGGTAGGTTCCCTCTATGCCCACTTTCTGGAGATTTTTATCATAAATAGGTGTTGATTTTGTGAAAAGCTTTTTCTGCATCTATTGAGATGATCATATGGTTTTTATTCTTCATTTTGTTAATATGGTGTATCACATTGATTGTTTTGTGTAGATTGGGGAATCCTTTCATCCCTGGGATAAATCCCATTTGATCATGGTGTATGATCCTTTTAATATGTTGTTGGATTGTATTTGCTAGTATTTTGTTGAGGCTTTTTGCATCTGTATTCATCAGTGATATTAGTCTGTAATTTTCTTTTTTGTATTATCTTTGTCTGGTTTTGGTATCAGGGTGATGGTGGCCTCATAGAATGAGTTTGGGAGTGTTCCTTCCCTGCAATTTTTTGGAAGAGTTTGAGAAGAATGGGTGTTAGCTCTTCTCTAAATGTTAGATAGAATTCACTTCTGAAGCCATCTGGTTCTGGACTTTTGTTTTTTGGAAGATTTTTAATCACAGTTTCAATTTCGTTACTTGTGATTGATCTGTTCATGTTTTCTATTTCTTCCTGGTTCAGTCTTAGAAGGTTATACCTCTAAGAATTTGTCCATTTCTTCCAGGTTGTCCATTTTATTGGCATAGAGTTGCTTGTAGTAGTCTCTTAGGATGCTTTGTATTTCTGCGGTGTCTGTTGTAACTTCTCCTTTTTCATTTCTAATTTTATTGATTTGAGTCCTCTCCCTCTTTTTCCTGATGAGTCTGGCTAAAGGTTTATCAATTTTGTTTATCTTCTCAAAGAACCAGCTTTTAGTTTTATTGATATTTGCTATTGTTTTCTTTCGTTCTGTTTCATTTATTTCCGCTCTGATCTTTATGATTTCTTTGCTTCTACTAACTTTGGGTTTTCTTTGTTCTTCTTTCTGTAGTTCCTTTAGGTGTAAGGTTAGATTGTTTATTTGAGATTTTTCTTATTTCTTGAGGTAGGCTTGTATTGCTATAAACTTCCCTCTTAGAACTGCTTTTGCTGCATTGCATAGGTTTTGGATCGTCATGTTTTCGTTGTCATTTGTCTCTACGTATTTTTTGATTTCCTCTTTGATTTCTTCAGTGATTTCTTGGTTATTTAATAGCACATTGTTTGGCCTCCATGTGTTTGTGTTTTTTACGTTTTTTTCCCTGTAATTTATTCCTAGTCTCATAGTTTTGTGGTTGGAAAAGATGCTTGATATGATTTCAATTTTCTTAAATTTACTGAGGCTTGATTTGTGACCCAAGATGTGATCTGTCCTGGAGAATGTTCCATGAGCACTTGAGAAGAAAGTGCAATCTGCTGTTTTCAGATGGAATGTCCCGTAAATATCAATGAAATATATCTGGTCTATTGTGTCATTTAAAGCTTGTGTTTCCTTATTAATTTTCTGTCTGGATGATCTGTTCATTGGTGTAAGTGAGGTGTTAAAGTCCCCTACTATTATTGTGTTACTGTCGATTTCCTCTCTTATGGCTGTTACCATTTGCCTTATGTATTGAGGTGCTCCTGTGTTGGGTGCATATATATTTATAATTGTTATATATTCCTCTTGGATTGATCCCTTGATCATTAGGTAGTGTGCTTCCTTGTCTCTTGTAACATTCTTTATTTTAAAGTCTATTTTATCTGATACGAGTTTTGCTACTCCAGCTTTGTTTTGATTTCCATTTGCATGGAATATCTTTTTCCATCCCCTCACTTTCAGTCTGTATGTGTCCCTACGTCTGAAGTGGGTCTCTTGTAACCAGCATATATATGGGTCTTGTTTTTGTATCCATTCAGCAAGCCTGTGTCTTTTGGTTGGAGCATTTAATCCATTCACGTTTAAGGTAATTATCGATATGTATGTTCCTATGACCATTTTCTTAATTGTTTTGGGTTTGTTTTTGTAGGTCCTTTCCTTCTCTTGTGTTTCCCGTTTAGAGAATTTCCTTTAGCATTTGTTGTAGAGCTGGTTTGGTGGTGCTGAATTCTCTTAGCTTTTGCTTGTCTGTAAAGCTTTCGATTTCTCCATTGAATCTGAATGAGATCCTTGCCGGGTAGAGTAATCTTGGTTGTAGGTTCTTCCCTTTCATCAATTTAAATATATTGAGCTACTCCCTTCTGGCTTGTAGCGTTTCTGCTGAGAAATCAGCTGTTAACCTTATGGGAGTTCCTTTACATGTTATTTGTCGTGTTTCCCTTGTTGCTTTTAATAATTTTTCTTTGTCTTTAATTTTTGTCCGTTTGATTACTATGTGTCTCGGCATGTTTCTCCTTGGGGTTATCCTGCCTGGGACTCTCTGCACTTCCTGGACTTGGGTGGCTATTTCCTTTCCCATGTTAGGGAAGTTTTCAACCATAATCTCTTCAAATATTTTCTTGGGTCCTTACCCTCTCTCTTTTCCTTTTGGGACCCCTATAATGCGAATGTTGGTGTATTTAACGTTGTCCCAGAGGTCTCTCAGGCTGTCTTCATTTCATTCTTTTTTCTTTATTCTGTTCTGCAGCAGTGAATTCCACCATTCTGTCTTTCAGGTCACTCATCTGTTCTTCTGCCTCAGTTATTCTGCTATTGATTCATTCTAGTGTGGTTTTCATTTCACTTATTGTATTGTTCATCTCTGTTTGTTTGTTCTTTAATTCTTCTAGGTCTTTGTTAAACATTTCTTGCAGCCTCTCGATCTTTACCTCCATTCTTTTTCCGAGGTCCTGGATCATCTTCACTATCATTATTCTGAATTCTTTTTCTGGAAGTTGCCTATCTCCACTTCATTTAGTTGTTTTTCTGGGGTCTTATCTTGTTCGTTCATAGTCCTCTGCCTTTTCGTTTTGTCTGTCTTCCTGTGAATGTGGTTTATGTTCCGCAGGCTGCAGGATTGTAGTTCTTCTTGCTTCTGCTGTCTGTCTTCTGGTGGATGAGTCTATCTAAGAGGCTTATCCTCACCTGTCTTTTCAACTCAGCAATGTACTGACTTCTATTTGGGTTTCTGCTCCAGCATCCTGCAGTCCCAAAAGTGCTTTCAGAAAGACATGCTAGGTAATTATAGGGCTCACCTTTTTTGTTTCCCTTTTTTTTGGAATCACTTTTGAGCTACCTGTTGTCCAATGTCATATATGTAGTTTGTCCAGTTTTCTAGTTGCTTACATATTGAAATTAATTCTGGATTATATTACTCCCTGATGGGTGAAAGTAGAGATCTCTTAACACTTTTAAATTGAAGAATTATATTCTTAGCAAGTGATACCTCCTGCCCATCCTGTAAATAAAACCTGCTTTGGCTGCTTTTCATCTAATACTAGTTACTAGTTAACTGATGCATTAAATTAAAGTTGGTGTAACCCTAATGATTTATAATAGGCTGATTCTCTTGGGTACTTTTATGCCACACTGGTTGTTTTATGGTACTTTTTTTCTATTAAACATGATTCAATATAGCTAAAAAAACAAAAACAGAAACGTTAACATAACTCTTACTTAGTATAGAAACTTTTTACTAATAAAAAAAATCTGTTTTATATTCCACCTATTGAGATACAGTGAAATAGTATAAATTTAGTACTGCTCATTATTTCGTTAAAATTCTTCCAATTAGTTTAAAAGCATTGGTAATTGGAAGTAGAATGTAGACATAAACTGGTGTGAAGTTGAGAATGTCTCATTAAGTTTGGAATTAAAAAAAAGGATTTATTTGGTGAAGAACAATACAGTGAGCCTTAAGTGTTTTTGTTTTTGTTTTTTTTGAAGGATCTGAGGTGCTCATGAAAGAGTTAAAGACTCTCATGCTTATGGTTGATTCGGTTTGCGACATGAGGTTCATTCTTCATCATTAGTGTTTACAGTGTTTCAGTTACTATACTAGGTACAAGATGCCCTGTCTGGTAGTCATTTTTTTCCTTTGGTGTTCTTAGTCGAGAGACTTGAAATTCTTAGGGGAATGTTTGAAAATGAGTCAGTAATAGCATTGTGATTTGAATGTTGTGTGCTCAGGCTTAAAGAAGGCATTTTTGTCTCTAGCATCAGAATTGCATATAAGTAAATCTTAAGAAAAAATTCTGAAGAAATTAATAGCCATGATTTACATATCTCTCAAGGGATAAGGGTCAGGGTTATAATTATAGATGAGAGAACTATAAATGCACTACTAACAGATGGTACCAAAATGTCTGAATTTTTCTTACTTTTATTATTTCTTAAAAACTGTTTAATGATACCTGTAAAAATTACTGCTTCTAGATACAGCTATTAGGTTTGGTATAGCAAAAGATTGTTTACTCTTTAATTTTTTTGATAGCAGATACAAAATGCAGATACCTAATTATTCAAAATCTTTTAGATACTAATGACTATTTACTTGTGAGAAAATTTAAACTGATATATGACAGTCACTAGATCCATTTGCCAAACCTGCTCTTTGTTTTGGTCTGTTATTGCTGAAAGAGATGGGTCTACCCATAGTGTTACCTAGGTGACATGGATGCACTGCATTTCATCCTTCTAAATTGTTTACCATTGAAATTCATGGATTAGGTTTGTTATTTGGTTGCGTGTTCCCTTGTTACTTTGCTACTAAAGAGTAATAATCCCTCAATAATAATGGTTTTGGTCAGCCAAGCCATATTGCTTTGATTCATTTGAAGTTGAGAACAGGACTCCATAATGAAATAGATCTGGCTATTAATCTTGGCTCCTTCTGGCTTTGTGACCTTAGGTGAATTACTTAAGCTCTGCTGGTATATTTGATATTAGTATAGTTTACTAATTAAATGAGTGAACACTGGAACCAGTTTGTGAGGATTTGAATCCTGGTTGTGCTAGTTATAAGCTGTGTGACTTTGGGCAGGTTACTAACTTTTCTGCTTCCTCTTTCTCATCTGCAAATTAGAGATAATTATAGTACCTATCTATAAAACACTTGGGAGTGTTTTATACCTACCTGGCATGTAGTGAGCACTCATACATGTTTGCTAGTATTATCTTCTATAAAACGAGGACAGAAATAACATAAGAAAGATGTTATGAGGCCTGAATGAATAAATAAATAAAACACTTTGCACAGAGACTTAGTAAATATTCAGTAAATATGGTCCTATAAGGGGATTAATATTATGATGATGCAGCAGATGTGCCTGTGAATTAAGCGTAGATCCAGGATTTGTAACTGAAGAGACTATACTGGAGCTCCGTTGCTAATTGGTCAGGACAACACAGTGTGTTCCAACATTCTGTTAGGTCACTTATACAGAACAAATCAACTTTTCTATCCTAGCTGGTGCACAAGATGTGGTAGATGAAAAATTCTATCCAATAAGATTTCAGAATTGCAATCTTGGTTTACCTATTGTAATACAGTTTGGGATTGGCCACACTCCACAGCTGGCCAAGGAAGTAAAAGCATTTATTGGGAAAATCTTTTACGTCAGCCATATTAAAGATACGATATAAAACTTTTCTCAATATGAAGGGTTATTTAGAAGTTTTGAAAAACGGATAGCGAATCATGATGCAGGCTTCTACGATTCTACCCAACTCTAAAATCTGTTTTCCCCTTCTGTAGTAATAGAATCCTGATATTTTTTTAGCTTAGGCACATTGATGCCTGGAAGAAAAGACTATATTTCCCAGCTATGTGACTAAGTTCTGGCAAAAGAAATAAAAGTAGAAGCATTACGTGTGTGCTTGCACTGATTCAGCTGTAAGAGACCCCATTTTGCTGTTCAGTTTCTCTTCTTCTTTTTGACCTGTATTGAAGACATGGTAACTGGAACTTTGGCGAACATTTTGGGCCATGAGGTGATCTTGATGATGGAAGCCAGGTACCTAGAATGGTGGAAAAGTTAGAAGCTTTGGTCCCTGAGGATACTTGCAACCACCGTCTCCTACATCACCTATCTCTAGACAACTTTTACAAAAGGAAAAAATAAACCTCAATCTTGTTTAAGCCAAGTTACTGCTGTGTTTGGGTATTCTGTAATGTGTAGAATATATTCCTGAGGGGAAGGAGTATAAATAATAAAGCACCACTGAGATTTAATGGCTGGTGTACAGAGTGGGGTGTGTGGGGGAACTTAAGATAAACGAGAATTGAAGGGGAGTAGCATAAATGCCTCAGGGATTGAGAAGATTATGGATCTCCTTTGATTATACTGGTGAAATTTTATTAGATTAATGGGAAATATGAAACTATTTTATGGGAAAAATATTTAACAATACAGTAACATTTGTACAATTAGTTATTAAATTACATTTTGTTGGATATTGGGGGTGGTTAGAGGAGCTGGCAAAATTGATGGTGGAGCATAAATCATTTTTGTCATTAGAATATTAACAATTTTTCATAGATTGCTATTGTTAGGTTGTTATGCCATTGTTAAATGAAGTACTCATAACTTTGTAGTTTTTTTCTGGTAAATATATTCTTATTAATGATACTTCAGGTGTCTCCTCTAAAAATTTTGGATTGGCAAATACAGAAAAAAATTTAGAAAACATTGGATTAGCTATTTTCTGTAGAAGAGGTTGAGAAAAGATTATTTTGAAGCCTATACAGCAAATGGTTGAGATTATTTCACTCTTTTACATAAAGCTTATTCTAAAAAATTGATTATGTATTGATACCTGGGCCCTCACTTTTAAATGGTTTGTGTGACACCAGAATAATTGACTTGACATATTTAATTCAGTAGCTTTGGATAGACAAAGGTTTAGATGCCTGAGCTGAGAATGTTACAGTCTCTTTAATCATGTTGCCTAATTTATGATTTGGTTTTATTTGTGTAGTGTGGAATTATAGGCCTAGAAAGACTTCAGGAGGTCATATATTTCATTGTAGTTTATCAAATGTGGTTCCTATATAGTTTTTATCTTTGTTTTTCCTTGTGGATCTATTCATTCCTTTCCATATATCTCTTATCATTTAAATTTTGTTTATTTAAAGGCTAGTAACAATTAAGTACTGTACATACTTTACTCGTCATTTTTTATCACCTTATTTCCTTTTCTTCTTTATTTTATAGATTTTCCTGGACAGTACATATAACTTGAGTGGTGTGGAAATACCGCATGCTCTTAAATCTCTAGCTATCCATTCTATGTGATAGAATATCTTCTTCAAGAATAAATTCCTTTTGGTGATGGCAGTATAATATTCCATTATAATATTATTCATTTTTCAGTCTTTAATATAAATCTTTGCTAATTTGGTGTATCTGATGTGTCTAATTTGATGTGTTTTAATGTATCTTTACTTAGTAATGAACTTGAACATCCATCTATTTATCTATATTTTAATCATTTGTATCAACCACATAATAAAGTCTTAGGCACGAGGGCTTAACTTACTTGGTTTTGAATCCTGTGTCTTCTAGTTACTAATTATGTGACCTTGAATATGTTTTTGTAATTGATTGGCAGCATAGTGTCATGAAAGGGCATTACATTTATAGACAAAAGACCTCTACTCGGACCTTAGCTTATACTAGCTTTGTAAATGCTTTGAGCAAATTACTTAATTAGTGTGAGCTACAGTTCCTCATCTGTAAAGGGGTAGCAAATCATAATTATAGTTTTTTTGAGGAATAAATTGAAATCATAAATTATATAGCACTACCCAGATATAAAACAATAGAATACTTTGTCTTCACTTTTTAAAAAATACAGGAATATTTTATTGTTATGAGATTTTTTTTTTCCCTTGGACTTTTTATCTCATAACTGGAAGTTTGTATTTTTTAACCACTTTCACTCAGTTTACTTACCTCCCACACTCCCAGCCTCTAGCAACCACTAATCTGTTCTCTGTATCTATGAGTTTGGGTTTTTTTTAGATTCCACATATAAGTGAGATAATACAGTATTTGTCTTTTTGTTTCTGTTTTATTTTACTCACCGTAATGCTGTCAACGTTCATCCATATTGTTGCAAGTGGAAGGATTTTCTTCTTTTTTTATGTTGCATACTATTCCATTATATATATTATATCCCATTTTCTTTATCCATTCTCCCTTGATAGACACTTAAATTGTTTCCATATCTTGGCTGTTGTTCTAGTGAACAATATAATGTTCTAGTGAACATGGAGCTGCAGATATCTTTTTGAAATACTGATTTTGTTCCTTTGGATAAATACCCAGAAGTGGCATTGCTGATCATATGGTAGTTCTGTTTTTAATTTTTTGAGGAACTGCCATACTATTTTCCATAGTGGCTGCACCAATTTGCACTCCCGCTAAGAATACACAAGGGTTACCTTTTCTCCACATCCTCACGAGCACTTGTTATTTCTTGTCTTTTTGATAAAAATATGTGTGAGGTGATATCTCATTGTGGTTTTGATTTGCATTTTGCTGATAATTTGTGGTGTTGAGCACCTCTTCATGTACCTGTTGGCCATTTGTATGTTGTCTTTGGAGAGATGTCTATTTAGATCCTCTGTCCATTTTTAAAATGGATTGTTTATTTTTTCTGTTGAGTTGTATGAGTTCTCAATATATTTTGGATACTAATCCCTTATCAGATATATGGCTTCCAAATATTTTATAGGTTGCCTTTTCATTTTGTTGATGGTTTCCATTGCTATGCAGAAGCTTTTTAGTTTGATATAGTCCCACTTGTTTATTTTTGCTTCTGTTGCCTTTTTTGCTTTTGATGTCAAATTAAAAAAATCACTGCCAAGACTGATGTCAAGGAGGCGTTAAAATTTTATGGTGCAAAGTCAATGGAATTAAAGAAAGGCTAACCATAACTCCTTTATTTACTGATAATTAATCATAGCTTTTATTTATCAAGCCCATACTACATGCTAGTCACCATGACTAGCACTTTCCATATATATCTCAGTTCAAGACTACTTTAAATATTCATTTAAACTAGCAGAAGTAAATAAATTAAAGAGACAGAGTTAATAGCCTAACTCAACCAAAATATAATAATAATAGCTATAATAATTGTAGTTATTGTGTTTTAACTCTAATTGGTCCATAATGAATGTTATTACCTAATTTACAGAGAGGTTAAATAATTTGGCCACAGTCACCAGCTAGAAAGTGGAGGAAATGGGCAAACACTGGTCTAGTTGACTCTAAAACTCACTCTCTATTAAGCCTCCAATGATTACATTGCTAAATGTTATTGAGTGTATCTCTGTGTAGATGTTTTACTAGTTTCTTTAAGTATTGCATTAAAAATACATAACTTGTTACAATCTACTGGTGTATTGATGTTTTACCAATTTGAGTGAAGTGTAGAAAGTTTGCCTCTAAAGTTCCACTACCCTCTGTCACTTACATAATGGTCTTAAATATTTCCTCCACATATATTTAGAACTACAACAGTGGTATACTTTTTGCTTCACCTGTCAAACATAATGTAGAAAACTCAAGAACAGAAGGTTAAGTATATTATATTTACCCATGTTTTTGCTATTTCTTATTCTCTTTCTTCCTTCTTGGATTTATGAAGCAAAAAGAAAACTCAGAGAACTTACTGCCGTGTTGTTGTTCCATTAGTCCCTAGATCCCTAGCAGGTCTGCCTTTGCTTTCCACCTTACACAGTCATCTTGTTTCACCTCTCTGATTACTTCATTGTTCAGTGGCCGACTCTTAAGGAGAAATATCCCAAATCTGTCTACCTCAGGCAAATTGTTTGACGAATGACAACTTACTTCTTTAGAATTTTGCAGTCAACAATATTTACTGTAAATGGGGAACAAAAAACTACATGTTTATTGTAAAAGCTTTTGAGAATCCTGAGAATTATTGGTGGTCAAGAGTAAAGAAATGTGTAAGTAACCCAGTGAGGAAACTGAGGTTGCTTTTATAAAACAAACATTAATAAACCATTAAGTGTTAAAAAAAAAAAAAAGTGGCCAGGGTTTTTTAGCTGTTTATAGTGGGAGGGATGGGGAGAAGTACATCTTTTCCATCTTGGTCTGGAACTGAAAGTTGCTTCACTATACTTTAAATGTAAAAAAAATTAGGTCAGCTGGAGTTGTTTTATCTAGTTTTCCTAATAGTGTGCTATTTGGGAGGAAAAGCTTGAGGCCCTTAAATCTCTGGATTGAGTTAGACTCGACATATCCTAGTGATATAGTTGCTTATCCTTGGGTTAAAAAGTACGTGTGAAGGAGATTTTGTAGCTTCCCTTGCAATTCTTGAAGTGAGCAGGTTCTTAATAACAATAATAAAAAAAATAGGTATCATTGATTTTGGTTCTGCCACTTACTGACTTTATGACTTTATTTAATCTCAATGTGCCTTTATTTCCTCCACTGTAAAATGGGGATAATAGTACTTATAAGATTGTTGAGAAGATTAAATAGTATTATAATTGTGAAGTAGAGAAAAGTACCTTGCATTCAGGAAGCACTATATAAATGTAGCTGTTATCATCATTATACTTAGAATGATAGGCCCATATGATAGGAATTTATTACGGTCATTTCAAGGATAGAAAATTCAGGCTCAGAGAAAGTAAGATGCCTTGCCGATTCTTTTCTGGCCCAATTCTATTTAGGTATTATTAGGATATACACCCAGAGCTGTCTGACCTTACAGCATATACTTTTCCAAGGTATGATGCTATGCATCAACATCATCAAATCCCTCTGCATCCTGCATTTTCACCTAACATTATATTGTGTGTATTTGTCTTCATACTTTACATTTTAAACCGAGCTATAACATCTCACCAATGATTGCACCATAATTTATCTAAACTTCTCTTATTTTAGGATATATAAATTGTTCTCTGTGCCGCCCATCTGGTTCATGTATTAATGAATCGAATGCTAGCCAATAATATCAGTATATTATTCTTTATACATGCAGTAGTAAAGATTAGCCTTTAAAGGGCATCATGCCTCTTATATGAGAATTGAAATGTGTTTTTAAAAAGTGTATATCCCACTAAAATTTTCAGTAGCATATGTTTATTACACTTTTGAATCTCTGTTGTTCTGTAGAAACTCTTTTAAATCTCTTTGAATCTGAATTTTTAAATCTCTATTGTTATTTAGAAAGAGTTCTCTAGAAAGATTGTGGCTCTTTATTCATTATTTGTTGTCTGAGACGTGGAATTTTTGCTATACATCTGTCGGCCCTTATTAACTGTTAAATGTAGTATTGGAGGACTCTGCAGGTTATCAAGAGTTGGCTTGAATGTCTTTGATTTGAAATTATATTTGGATATATTTCTTTCTGAGCATCTACTTTTGACATTTTCTGCATGTAAATATAAATGAATAAACATGAAAATGACTTTGAATCTTAGTTCTAATTCTTCGAAAACTTTATTTTTATTTTGCCTAGGATTTTGACTATAGATATTAAATAAATATATGCACATTGTATAATATTCATGCATTCACTTTTTTGTTCTACAAATATTAATACAAGGCTTGTTCTGTTTTAGGCACTGTGCTCTAAATCCCTGCTCTGTTGGTACATATCTTTTATTATAGGAAATAAATAAGCCAATAAGTATTGTGATAGAGAATAATGGGGGGTGGTGAGTGCTTTTTTTTAAAGACAAGATATTGTAGCATTCTTGTAGGGTTTTATAGTCATTCATTCTTGCTTTCAGGGTACCGATTTTGTTTTGGCGCCTACCCTTAGGGATAAATCCTGATTAGTCTAAGCCATAATGGTAATCCCATTTCACTTACCAGTGATTGATTTTGCAAAGGATGAGGTGACTCACTCTTGTTAATAGGATATGCAAATTTGAGGGAGACTTCTTTCAGTAGTTTCCTTTAAAATGAGACTGACTAGAAGAGATTACCAATTGTTCTTTTACACATAATTACTTGTGGCTGGAATTGAGGCAGCTAACTTGTTACCATGAAGAGAGCTAGGACGAGGACAGAGGCTGTCATGCCAAGCAGGTAGAATAGAAAGATGAAAAGAGTTTTTTGACTGTTTCATGGAGCAATTGAATTAACTAACTTTTTGTCAATTGAGAAATTGATTTCCTTATTTTTAAAGCCATTTTGAGTTGGATTTTCTCTTATGTGTGTCCTAGCATGTCATAATTGATACATGTTGTCATGGACTGTCCCTGAAAAGAGGTGACATTTAAGTAGAGGTTTGAATTATAAGAATAAGCCAAAGGGATTTCAGCTCAGGTAGAAGGAACAGCAAGAATGAAGGCCCCATGATAGGTTAAGAACTTGACGTATTCTAAAAACTGGCAGAAGGCTGGTATACCTAGTTTCTGATGGCAAGGGAAAGATAATAGTAACAATGTTTATAAATTGTGTTACAGTTTCTAAACCACTTTTACTTATATTATTTAATGTGATCTTCACAATTAAGTGAAGTGACCATTTTGTAGTTTGGTAAACTGCCCATATATTTATAGCCAGTGATTGATTTGGTTGCTCTTTCTACTATATCATGTTGCCAATCGAGTGTATATTATGTATATACTTGATAACCAGATGAAATGGTAAGATATACATTTTATTTGAATTTGTTAGTGTTCCCACTTTTCAGCGGTATTGATTTATTTAAGGTGGAAGGTACAGATGCAAAGGCCAGATTTCTGGATCCATTTGAATAGTATAAATTAATTGCATCAGTAAACACAACCTGGTGTGTTATCTTGAGTTAAGGTGAGTGAGATGCTCCTGATAGAAACCTCATAAATGTGGTTATGTGTTTGTACTTCATAACTAGGAAGATTAATTTCTAAGATATTGGCTGGTTTCAGTGAATTAATATTTTGTGTTCATGTAGTCAGGATACCTGGCATTTTAAATTCATATGTGTATATACTGTGACCTTACTGATAAGCATACTATGAGAGTATGATAGATGACTCTGTAAGTCATGAATGAAAATTGAATTTTATAATCTTGGTAGGGGCTATATGAAAATTTCCTTTTCTTTCCTCTCCTGCCCTTCCCTCTTTTTCCCTTCCATGCTTTTCCCTTCCCTCGCTTTCTCTCTTTCCTTCCTCCCCTGCCTTACTCCCTTCATTCCACATATCAGTTTAGTTATTTCGCCAATTGCTTTTATATAAATAAGTTGATTTCATCTAGCATGAAAGGACCATCTTAATTTATGATACTATTTTTACTTTTTCCTACTTCTTTCTTAAATTAATAAACACAATTTTATTACTGCCCTTTTCCTACATATGGAGGCTGGACAGTAAGAAAGATTTTAAATAAGTTCTTTAACAGTACTTAATTTGAAAATGAACTGAGATCAGTTGAGAAGATATTTAAATATATAGTATTGGACCTATATTAATTTAGAATTGACTTGAATTATATATGCATAGGGCTCTTTAAATATTTGTACTTTGTAATTGATAAATAGCTTTTCTCTAAAAGTTTCATTTATATTTCTCTTTATCAACCTGATGCCTTTAAAATATAACAGTCATGCTTAACCTTTGCTACATTATAGTAGTCATTCATTAAATTTGCTGAATAAATGATTTTATTTTTCTGTTGAAATTTTCAGTTTATTCTGTTACATTGAATTACTTTAAGAAGCACTCTGTAACAATGATTTGCTTTTTATTCTTTCCAGTTGTTAAAAAATTCTTCTAAAGATGATAACTCCCTAAACTATAGTAGATATTTATTATAATCTAAGGAATCATTATTTGAATATTTATGATGCTTTCTTTCGCTTTGAGAAAAAGTTAGGCTACAAAGAAGATTCAGAACAGTTTCAGTATAGTTTATTAATTATATTACTAGTTATTTTAGTTGATTCTCACTGCCTTTGAAATGTGTAAAAAATAAAATTTTCACATTAACATTTGGATTAAAGTTGATCATATGTGTAGAATAATTACTTCTGATTTTTTCTTTAAAAGTAGGAATGTACAATGATGATTTTGCTGAAGAAAATCTGTCTCATTGAAACTCAAAATGCAAGCACATAATTTAGCCATTTAATGAATTAGCATCCTTCAATTATTGACATTTTCAATTATATTCACAAAATGGAGATAGTTTAAATTTTCTGTTACGATTTTTCAACTTTATTGAAGCATAACTTACATCAATAAAATGTACATATATTAAGTGTACACTTAGATGATTTTTCTTAAATCTATACCTTCTTATAACTGTCATTCCCCTTTTTAATCAGTTGTCTGCTTGTTCCCTGGCAATCAGTGGTCTGATTTTAGTCACTATATGTTAGTTTCTCTGTTCTAGAGCTTCATATAAATGTGTATTCCTTTTTTGTCCCTGACATCTTTTGCCAGGCATGTTTTAGAGATTCATCCATGTTGTGTAAATCAGTAGTTTGTTCCTGTTTCCTACTGAATAATATTCCATTTATATGAATGTGTTACGTTTATTTATCCATTTAGCTGTTGGTTAGACACTTGGATTTTTTCAAATTTTTGATTCATTAATAAAGTGGCTGTTGTGTCTTCTATAAATATTTGGTGGAATTCACACATAAAGCCAGGTGGGCCTAGAGTTTTCTTTGTGGGAAGGTTTATTAATACACATTCATCATCTTTAATAGATATAAGGCTTTATGACTATTCAGGTTATTGATTCCTTCTTGATTGAGCATTGGCAGTTTATTTTAAGAAATGTATCCATTTCAGGTCTGGTTTCATATTTATTGACCCAAAGTTGTTCATAATACTTCCTTATTATCCTTTTGTAGCATCTATAGTGATGCTTCCTCTTTCATTCCTTATATTGGCAGCTTATGTCCTCTTTTTTTCCCGTTGATTAGTTCATCTAGAATATTATCAATTTTATTGATCTTTTCAAGGAATTTGTTTTTGGTTTCATTGATTTTATTTTCCTCTATTGTTTATCTGTTTTATATTTCATTGATAGAATTTACGATATGAAGCTTTTACCTATTTCGCCAAACTTTCAAATACTTTCACACTTCTTGAGGTATAACGTAGGGACTTTAAAACCATATTCTTGGGACTTCCCTGGTGGTGCAGTGGTTAAGAATCTGCCTGCCAATGCAGGGGACATGGGTTTGATCCCTGGTCCGGGGAGATCCCACATGCCACAGAGTAACGAGGCCTGTGCACCACAACTACTGAGCCTGTGCTCTAGAACCCGTGAGCCACAACTACTGAGCCCGTGTGCCACAACTACTGAAGCCCACGCACCTAGAGCCCGTACTCCACAACAAGAGAAGCCACCGCAATGAGAAGCCCACGCGCCGCAGCTAGAGAAAGCGCACACGCAGCAATGAAGACCCAACGCAGCCAAAAATAAAGAAATCAATTTTTAAAAATTTTTAAAAAAATAAAAAACCATATCCTTTTTTCTGCCTGTCATACATCTTATGACGTTGTTACAAACCCTATAGTATTTGTTATTTTAGTTTTAAAGAATCAAATGTATTTTGTTTTTCGAATCAAATTTATTTTAAAAGAAATTAAAAATGAGAAAAAGTTTTACTTATACCTGCTCATACATTTGTTCATTGTTTACATTCAACTTTCCATCCACAATTATTTTCTTTTTTTGTTTTTTAATTTATTTATTTTTATTTTACTTATTTATTTTTGGCTGCATTGGGTCTTCATTGCTGCGCACGGGCTTTCTCAAGTTGCAGGGAGCGGGGGGCCCCTCTTCGTTGTGGTGTGTGGGCTTCTCATTGCGGTGGCTTCTCTTGTTGTGGAGCATGGGCTGTAGGCGTGTGGGCTTCAGTAGTTGTGGCCCGTGGGCTCAGTAGTTGTGGCCCATAGGCTCAGTAGTTGTGGCCCGCAGGCTCTAGGGCGCAGGCTCCGTAGTTATGGCGCATGGACTTAGTTGCTCTGTGGCATGTGGGATCTTCCCGGACCAGGGCTCGAACCCGTGTCCCCTGCCTTGGCAGGTGGATTCTTAACCACTGTACCGCCAGGGAAGTCCCACACAATTATTTTCTTTAAGCCTGAAAAGCATCCCTTTAAATATATCTTGTAGTGTGTATCTGTTGGCAACAAGTTCTTTCAACATTTGTTTTCTGAAAATGTATTTATTTTGCCTTTATCTTTTAAAAGCTTTTTATTTTGGAATAATTTTAGAATTACAGAAACTTTACAAAGAAAGTACAGAGAGTTTTCATATACTTTTTGCCCAGGTTCTCCTAATGTTAACATCTTACATAGCCTGGTACATTTGTCAAAAGTAATAAATTAACAGGGTGCAATATTATTTACTAAACTACACACTGTATTTGGATTTCACCAGTTTCTCCACAGTGTCCCTTTTCTCTTCCAAGATCTAATCCTAGATACCATGTCTCCTTAGTCTTCTCTAATCTGTGACAGTTTCTTAGTTGTTTCATGTTTTTTATGACCTTGATAGTTTTGAAGAGTATATTTGGGTCAGGTATTTTGTTGGATGACCCTCAGTTTGGGATTTTTTGGTATTTTTCTCATTTTTAGACTGGAATTATGGGTTTGTGGGTTGAATACCACAGAGTTAATATGTCCTTCTTCAGTATCATTTAGAGTTGTTTCATCAGTGTAAAAATTTTCCCTGGAGCCCCTTGGTTAATCAGCCCTTCCTTACAGCTTCAATCCTTGGCAACTGCTGATCTATTTTTTTCACCCTGTAGTTTTCCTTTTGCCATAATGTCAGATAAATGAATTACACAATATGTATCTTTTGGTTCTAGCTTTCTTCACCTAGCAAAATGCATTTAAGATTCACCTTTTTTTTTTTTTAACATCTTCATTGGAGTATAATTGCTTTACAATGTTGTGTTAGTTTCTGCTGTATAACAAAGTGAATCAGCTGTACGTATACATATATCCCTATATCCCCTCCCTCTTGCGTCTCCCTCCCACTCTCCCTATCCCACCCTTCTGGGTAGTCACAAAGTACCAAGCTGATCTCCTTGTGCTATGCGACTGCTTCTCACTAGCTATCTATTTTACATTTGGTAGTATATATATGTCAGTGCCACTCCCTGACTTTGTCTCAGCTTACCCTTCCCCTTCCCCATGTCCGGTATTTGTTTCTCTCTTTCTGACTCACTTCACTCTGTATGACAGTCTCTAGGTCCATCCACCTCACTACAAATAACTCAGTTTCGTTTCTTTTTATGGCTGAGTAATATTCCATTGTATATATGTGCCACATCTTCTTTATTCATTCATCTGTCGATGGACACTTAGGTTGCTTCCATGTTCTGGCTATTATAAATAGAGCTGCAGTGAACATTGTGGTACATGATTCTTTTTGAATTATGGTTTTCTCAGGGTATATGCCCAGTAGTGGGATTGCTGGGTCATATGGTAGTTCTATTTTTAGTTTTTAAGGAACCTCCATACTATTCTCCATAGTGGCTGTATCAATTTACATTCCCACCAACAGTGCAAGAGGGTTCCCTTTTCTCCACACCCTCTCCAGCATTTATTGTTTGTGGATTTTTTGATGATGGCCATTCTAACCGGTGTGAGGTGATACCTCATTGTAGCTTTGATTTGCATTTCTCTAATGATTAGTGATGTTGAGCATCCTTTCATGTGTTTGTTGGCAATCTGTATATCTTCTTTGGAGAAATGTGTATTTAGGTCTTCTGCCCTTTCTTGGATTGAGTTGTTTGTTTTCTTGATATTGAGCTGCATGAGCTGCTTGTATATTTTGGAGATTAATCCTTTGTCAGTTGCTTCATTTGCAAATATTTTCTCCCATTCTGAGGGTTGTCTTTTCGTGTTCTTTATGGTTTCCTTTGCTGTGCAAAAGCTTTTAAGTTTCATTAGGTCCCATTTGTTTATTTTTGTTTTTATTTCCATTACTCTAGGAGGTGGGTCAAAAAAGTATCTTGCTGTGATTTGTGTCATAAAGTGTTCTGCTTATGTTTTCCTCTAAGAGTTTTATAATGTCTGGCCTTACATTTAGGTCTTTAATTCATTTTGAGTTTATTTTTGTTTATGGTGTTAGGGAGTGTTCTAATTTCATTCTTTTACATGTAGCTGTCCTAGCACCACTTATTGAAGAGGCTATCTTTTCTCCATTGTATATTCTTGCCTCTTTTCTCAACGATAAGGTGACCATATGTGTGTGGATTTATCTCTGGGCTCTTTGTAAGATTCACCTATTTGGTTGAGTGGGCCAATAGCTTGTTCCTTTGTATTGCTGAGTAGTAGTCCTTTGTTTTTGATACATGATCATTTGTTTTGATAAATGAATGTTCTCATTCACCTGTTGAAGACCATGCTGATTTTTCCTCCAATTTTTGTCTATATATAAAGCTGCTATAAACATTTGTGTATCAGTTTTTGTGGGAACATGAGCTTTCATTTTTCTTGAGGTGATACCTAGGTAGGAGCGGGAATCCTGGGCAAGTGTATTTTTAACTTTGAAACCTAAAACTAAAACTTCTTAAGGCAAATGTAGGAGAAAATATATGTGACCTTGGATTGACATTGAATTTTTAGATATAATACTCAAACCACAATCTATTAAAAAAAATAAGTTTTTTATATTCTGTCAAAAAATTAATTTTTTTTGCTGCATGCAAGACACTGTTAAGAGAATGCAAAGGCAAGTCACAGAGTGGGAAAAAATATTTGAAAAGTCACACATCTGATTATAGACATGTATCAAGAATATATAAAGAACTCTTAAATCTCAAAAGTAAACAATGTAATATAGAAATGGACAAAACATCTCAATAGACATTTCACCAAAGAAGCTATATGGTTGGCAGATAAGCACATGAATAGATGATCACATGCTTAATGTCATTTGTTATTAGAGAAATTGAATGCAAATGGAAACCACATTGAGATACCACTACACAACTATCAGAATTGCTTTAAAAAAAATTGAAAATACCAAATGCTGGAGAAATTGTAGAGCGACAGGAACACTCATTTGTTCCTGGTAACAATTCAGGATGATGCAGCTGCTTTGGAATACTGTTTGGCCTTTTCTTATTATAAGGGTATGTTTTCCATATGACCCAGCAATCCCAATCCTAGGTATTTACCCAAGTTAAATGAAGACTTACAGAAGCCTGCTCTTGTTTTTGAAGGTATTTTCAATGGATAACAAAGTGTAGTTTTGCCATTTTTTTTTAATTTCAGCACTTTTAAAGATGTTGTTCCATTGCCCACTAGCTTGTATTTTTTTCCAATAAGAAGCCCCCTGAAACTCTTTTTAACACCTATGTATTCCACCCCCCACCCTGCCGTGACTAATCTTCTCCTCTAAATTATGGTTTTATTTGTATTTAAAAATACATTAGAAATTCTTTATATGCCTGTGACTAAGCTAGTTTTCAATGTACATTACTTCAGATTTGAGACAGGTTTTGTTCTGAGAAGTCCTTTTTCAAGCTGAATGCTAAAATGGGGAATGCCGGTACATTACCAAAGCTGATTAATGTAAATTGTTTTCTTGCTAATGTTAATGGGTGAATTTTATTAGAGTTTTAGCTCCTGAACAGTTTTTAGTTCATGATGATAGTTACTGTAATGTGCTGTGACTGTGCTGAAAGCTGTCAAACACCATAATATCTGAAGTGCTGTAAACAGTGGTTGCTTTAAAAATTTACTTTTTTTCAAACCTCCTTCAGATGTTTTTTTTTCTGGATAATTTTCTTTTTGGGTAATTTTTCTAAGTTGACATATATTAGTTTCAGGTGTACAACACAATGATTTGATATATATATATGTATATATATATATAGTTAAATTATCACTATAATAAATCTAGTTAACATATGTCACCATATATAGTTGTAATTTTTTTCTTGTGATTAAGATATTTTCTATTTGTCTTCAAATTCACTTAACTTTTCCTCTGCAGTATCTAATTTGCTCTTAATCATTTCCAGAGAATTTCTCCATTTTTAGATTTTAAAAAAAATTATAGATGTTGCCTTTTTGTTAGTTTTTATTTCTTTTAATCAATGTATTCATTTTTTAAATTTTAAATCCTAACACATATTTATAGTAATTGTTTTAGTGTCCTTATCTGCTGTTATCATCATCTCTGTCTTCTGGATCTGTTTTAAATTGACTGAGTTTCTTCTTAGTTATGGGCCACATTTTCCTACTTGTTGGCATCATAGTTAAAAAATACATATTTCTGGAAAAGTAATTCATAATTTCTTCAACCATGTTTCTATTGATGGGCAATTATGTTTTTTCCAGTTTGGAACTATTGCAAACAGCATTGTAATGAATACCCTTGTGATATGTTTTGTTCACGTTTTAAAATGCATCTTAGTATAAATTCCTGCTAGTGGAGTTTCTCATCAAAGGGCATGTTTATGCAAATATTTGACATATAATGCTATATTTCCCTTTGCATAAGGTATACATATTTATATTACTTAAATAAGTACTGAATTAGTTTTAAGTTTAGAGGACAATCTTCTAATGAACATGATTCACAGCAGAACACGCCAGGCTCTTAGTCATTTGTTCTGTAGCACGTTGTCACAGATTCCATCTTTTGGCCTTAGCATTAAAGTGAAGCCACTTGAATGTGATTCTTGGAAATATCATTTTCGCATAGTCAGATGCTAAAAGAAGTAGCTATTGGTCATTTTCTTATTTGTTAGGTATAAGAAAAGTCAGTTTGATAGTGTTGTAAATGGTACTGCATTTTGTTATTGTTGTTGCTTCTAATGGAATGATTACACTATTTCTAAGAAAGTAATTAGGTGATATAGTTTATATTCGTTTTCTACTGAATTACTCAGAATGTTAGTTGTTGCAAGAAGAGGCTTTTCTGGGGCTTGTTTTAGTGACTTCCCTTTGTGATTGGAATCCACTAGAATATTACCTCTTGAGGGCAGAAATTTTGTCTGTCTTGTTTTTGCAGAGATTTAAAACTCCTGAGGTAGTGGACTACTGCTGCCTTATTCTTGGTTTGGGGCTTGGAGTGGAGTGTTTGCTCTGTATTCTAGTCTACCCTTAGCCTTTAGCAGGTTTTTGGGTGCTTGCGTCACTGGATGATCTCTTTCCATGTTCTTTCTAAGTTTTGATTAGTTGCTGGACAGTGTGAACTTTATATTGTTGAGTATCTATATTTTATTGTCTTTCTTTAAAGAATGTTGAGTTTATTTTGATAGGCATTAATTTACTTTTGGATCACCTTTAGCTTGTTTTTGTAGCTTGTTTTTAAGTTTTGTTATGGATCTTGTTAGCATAGCCTTTATTCTGTGGCTGGAGTCATTAGACTGGTCTCATGAGCAGATCTGGGCTACAGCCCTTGAGCTAAGAATGGATTTTACATTTTTAAAGGGTTGTAAAGAAACAAGAAAAAAACAAAGAATATGTGAGTTTTCTAGTTGTCTATATGTGAGGACAAATCTAATACCAGTTATTCTTTCATGGTTAGAAGTGGAAGTCTGTTTAGTAAACATTAATAGAAATGCTTTCAGACTTTTGGTATAATATATAACTAATAATTATACTTTTATCAAATCTCTTATTTGCTACAAATTGAGTTTAGTTTTTATAGTATTTGTAAGAGATATTAGCAGGATATTAAGAAACTGTAATTAAGATTAATTTCTGTCCTGCATCTTGGATGCCTACTCTGTGCCCCAGACTTTGTACAGCTTGCTGGGGACAGACAGAATAATACATGAATTGAAGACCAGGTACTCAGCCTAGTAGGGAACTAGACATGTGTATTATCTATTGCTGCATAACAAATTACCCTAAGACTAAGTGGCTTAAAAAACATTTATTATCTCTTGGTCTGGAATCGGGCCATGGCTTAGCTGGATCTTCTGGCTCAGGGTTTTTCAAAAACCTGAAATTAAAATGTGGACCAAGCTACAGTGGCGTGGTACAGGCTTGACTGGTGGAGGATCCATTTCCAAGTTCACTCACATGGTTGTTGGCAGGAATCAGTTCCTTTCCACATGGGCCTCTTCATAGGGCACCTCACAGTGTGGTAGCTTATATCTCTTGTAACCTTATCTCAGAAGTGAAATCCTATCATTTTCGCTGTATTCTATTGTATATAAGAAGTAAGTCACTAGGTCCAGCCCACACTTGGAGGAGGAGGTTACACAACAGCACGAATATGGGACACAGGGATCATTGACAGCCATTTTAGAAACTGCCTATAATAACATATGGTATATAAATTATATAAAACATCATAATTGTGTCTTAAAATAATGTTACAGGATTAATATGTATGACATAATAACAGTTTGCCACTGGTGTGCTAAGTGCTTCCCACAGATTATTTTATTTAAGCCTCTCCCAGTATTTGGTGGGAAAGGTAGTATGTAATATATCCATTTTACAGATAAGGAAATTGAAGCTCAGTGAGGTTACCTAACTATGATAATAGCAGAACCAAGACTCTAGTTCAGACTTTGCCGATTCTAGCACCCATATTTTTAATCTTCATATTTTGTCAGCATTAAAATAGAATTACCTTTTATTGGGCATCTCTTATGTGCCAAGCCTTGTAAATGCTTTATTCATGTAAGCCTCATAATAACTCTATTAAAGCTCCTGATCTTACTGATGATGTACTTTAGATTCCAGATTTAAGAAATTACTTTGAAAAATTACATATATTTTTGACATATATTTTTTGTTTCAGAGACATTAAACAATATAACCCAAAGAGTCTGTAAATACCAAAAGAAATGAATCATTTAAATACCTATTACTTTAAAAGTGGTATTCCTAATTAAATAAATTTGCAGAAGGAAACCTGACACATTTCAATCCATTTACTGTTCTGCAGATGAAGGGTAGTATGTGAATCTCAAACAGGAATGAATTTGTAAATACTTGAAAAGAAAACAACCCACTCAGAAGTAATCTTAGCAAATACTACTATATAAATTTTAGTCAGAAATTAGCTCATGTAGTTAATGTTGAAATATTTTTACTAATAAATTTGAAGTACTTTCACTAATAAATTCATTCACAAATAAATTGAGTGGCTTTCATATCAAAGGCTGTACGTACTTCCTTCAGTTATCCCATTGTTTTTGCAAAGTGAATCTTCTAGATGAGGAAAATACGACATAGAGAATTATTTTCTCATGGCTGAAGGGTAACCGTAAGATTGCTGATCTTATTGGCCTTTTAGACCAGTTTATTTTAATAATTTGAGGCTGTCTTGTAAAATATATGTTGATAATAATAAATCCTAAAATTTTGAATGATTTTATTTTCCTTATAATAGCACTGTCTCACATTCTACATTTGTATTTGCTTTCTTAAGTGGGGCATAAAATGCAGTTGAAGCTGATAAGTTCTCAGATTCTGTGTCATATGTCATATGCCATTATTGACATCCTTCACTCAACTCATTCACTTATTTATTAAAAAATATTTATTACTAAGTTGTAAATACTGCTCTAAGTACTTTGGATACGTCAGTGAACAAAATGGACAAAAATCATGAAGTTTACATTTTAGCAGGCATGGTTCGAAAATAAACAGTAAACATGATAGGTAAGTAAGTAAGCAGGCATTCATTATGGATAAGGAAGAAATTCTATACCTGCTCTTTTAAACCATGCTAAGGAAAATTACGTAGAAAACTACTTGGTTTTCAGCTTGGCTTATTTTTGTTGATCCCTTTAAAAATATTGTTTTAAGAACAACAAAATTTGGGGAAATATTCTCTCTAAAAACAGAGTTAAAATGATACTATTAATTAAGAAAATGACCATGTTTTGCTCCTACAATAATTTCTTGCTTTATAACTCATGCATTATCAATATTGCTGCAAAATATAGTAATTTAATATCTTGGATACTTTTGATGGTGGTTTATAAAAACCCAAAGCACTTGGTATAACAAAATTTATGTTCCTCTAAACTTGTTTCTGTTCTAATTATATTATACTTTTGCTGGCTTTGAATATTAATGATAATTTTTTTGTTATAATTCTAAGTAAAATGTTACAGAAAACTTTTTCTTATTTGTTATTGAAATGATTCTTGTTTAGAAAACTCTCTGTACTTTTGTTTATCACACTTGTCTTTTTTTTTTCACACTTGTCCAAGTTAACTTTTTCTATGAAGGGAAAGATTAAACATTTCTAATATCTTACTGGTGTAGCTTAGAATCGACTAGGATACATTATAGGTTCAGCATACGGTATGACAGCATTTTACAGGGTTGCATGTGTTGTCACAAACAGTATTATTAACTCAAATGTTAATACTTCTTTTGTTGACTTACTGAATTAAATCCATCCCTTAGACCATCAGAGTGGATTTTTTAATTTGTTTTTTAACCAAGAATCCCTGAATGTCTGCATTTTTTCTATATAATATAAAAAGTAGACCTCACATGACTGGATCTTGTGAGATGTTGAATACCTGAGATATTGAATAGACTTTAATTATTCTTATGTTTAGTGAATAGATGGGGTTACCTGAAATTAGAGGAATAGGGTTTTGAGAAAGGATTTTGAGAAAGAGACAGAATGAACAGTGGAGTCAATAAAAAGAATGTTCTCATTAGACTTAAGAATAGATATTAAAACAAAAGACAAAACACCAAGTTTTCTTTGGATTATTACTTTATTTGGCTTTCTAACATTCTCAGTGAGTACAATTTTTTTCATTCTTTGTTTAGTCAGTGTAAACCAGAAACAATGAGGAAAATAGTGTAGGAATAAATGGGAGGGAAGTAGAATTTCTGGGACACTCCTTTGAAGAGATTTTCTTTTCTTTGAATACTTGGCCATTTAAAAGCATTTGAGATTTGAGGTTCAAAAGGAGGATAATAGTAGTCCTGTGCTCTAATTTTTGAAACCTCTTCTCCAACTTTTCTATCTAGTCTTTCATAACTGGTTAATTAGTGGTTAAGTACCCATCACATTCAGTTTTGTATATAGAAACTATTTCTTTTCTTCTCTTTTATAAGGAACTCTGTGCCTGGAGATAAGACTTTTCTTATCTAGCTCTGGAATTATCAAATGGTATTAAAGTTATATCTTTGCCTACAAATTTTCTCCTTGGCGAGAAAATTGTTTTGTTTTCAAAGGAAATTCTAAGCCTAATGATGGAGAAGTGACAAATGAAAGCAATAACCAAGCCTGAGAAAGCATATCCATTTTGTAGTTTAAGATGCTCCATAACTAAGATTTGACTGGTATTAGACTTCTATTGCAATTGTTGGTATTTTTAAATAAATTTGAGAAAGGAATAATCTACCATAATCCATATGAACCTTTGCTTGTGATGTTTGGAGTGGTTGCCAGCCACTTAATGGCTGTGATACCCTTTGCTTGGCTAATATACATGACACTTTTAGAACTTTTCCTAAAAGTGACAATATGCCTGTCACCTGCAGAGTTAAGTGGTGTAATGGCAGCTGAGCAGTAAGATGGAGGGGGGTGGAGTTGAGATTTTGTAAGAATGAATTCACTCATGCAGAGAACATGTTTCAGTTTGAGATAATGGAAACATTAGCCCAGAATATGTAGTTGAGTACATTTTGTTTGGTTTTGAGTGTTTTTTCAAAGATAGAATCTTTTAATCTCCATATATGTGCTGTTGCACAGTGTTGTTAGAAGGAAAAGTGATGATGGCATTTGGAGGACTTTCAGGCTTAGAGCTAATTAAGGTATCTGGTACAGCAATGATTTAATATGCAGACCTAAAAGCTTTTGCTTTTTACTTACTTTAGGCAATTACATTATTTGCCAGCCTGTTGGCTAGTCAACACCAATATGTTTCTTTTAATTCCATGAATCTCAGCATATGCTATTTTACATATCCTAAATAATTTAAATACATTTGTTATTCTTTCCACAGCATGTAGAGTCCATGAAGCACAGGACAATAAAGCTTCCTACTCATATCACCAGGAGGATCTCTTGGAAAGAGTTACCACAGGACTACCAGAGAGACTAATTTGTCTGAAGCATCATGTGTTGAAAGAACAGAAGGCTACTACCTTTGCACTCGCTAGAAACAGAGTGACGATGTTTTCAATTCCTTGAGTTCCAGGAACCCAGGAGAGTGAGCTGAAACTCTGAAAATGCGGCCATGGACTGGTTCCTGGCGTTGGATTATGCTCATTCTTTTTGCCTGGGGGACCTTGCTATTTTATATAGGTGGTCACTTGGTACGAGATAATGACCACCCTGATCACTCTAGCCGAGAACTGTCCAAGATTTTGGCAAAGCTTGAACGCTTAAAACAGCAAAATGAAGACTTGAGACGAATGGCTGAATCTCTCCGGTAGGTTCTAAAAAACTGAGGGAAGAATGGTGAAACATTGTACTTTGTTTTTAGGTGCAGGGCTTCAGTCAGCTATTAAAAAATACTTAATGATTTCTGTAAACTGCTATTTTTGCAAAAATTTAAATATCTTAGTAAGGTACTTTTTATGCTAATGATATCTCTATGTATTTAACATAGAGAGTTACTCTATAATGGCAAATCTTATTTTGCATATGAATTTTAATATAGAAAAACTATGCCGTTTAATTTACTTACATTTTGTTTAAAATCATCTTCAGCATTTTGATAATTTTGATAAATACAAACTTTGTATGATTTAAAGTAGTACATATTAAAATTTTCATCATGGACTATAGCAAACACATAATAATTGAGAGGCTGAGTTAGTCTAACTCTAACTTATTAAATGAAAACATTCGTTCTTAAATAAAACAAATGTATCTGGAATCTAGAGAATTATTATAATTGCTACTGCCAGTCTATTAAAAAATGGTTTTCAAAGTTATTGAATTTAGAAGTTATCTAGTACCTTCTAATTCCTCATATTTAAATATGAAGGTGACTGTACACTTAGTGCTTGCTGTCTCTCAAAACAGAGGTCGAAGATTTGAGAAGATGAAGAGGTGAGAGTCGTCTAGAGGTGGTAATTGACTCTAAGGGAAGTAGTGTAGGAAAAAAGAGCACAAATTCATTTCTTTTTGAGAAACAAATACATTGAGGAGTCGAAAGTGGAAACGTTCTGTTGTGCATAGAACTTTCAGAGTAGTTGGAGAAGGAGAAGGGGAGAGAGCTATTTTGTGGAGGCCGAGGAGCGTTCTGTGACGAAAGAATGTAGTTGGCAGTGTCACACACCCTTGGAGCCTCCCTTCCCTCACTGCCTTTCACTCTTTATTTAGAACTCAGTTCTTTCCTTTTGTTTAGTTCCATAACTTTTCTTCACCATGATATCATTTTGATCTCTTTATGTTCTGTGGAAGGCTGTGCTAGGTATTAAGAGTTTTACTGTTTCAATGAATGAAACATCAGCCCTGTCATTTGTAGGAGTAATAGTACCGTTCAGCAAAATACAAAGTACGCAGGAATTAGAAAGTGGACAGCTAACTTCTTGAATTTGTGTATCATTTTATTTTCTTTTTGGGGAGAGCCAGGGAGGAAGGATCATGGAGAGGGTGGTCTTTCAGTAGAGTCTTAATCATTTGTTATGGGAACCAAAGATTGGTAATTTGGAGGTTAGTAATCATAGCTATCATTTATTGAGAGTTTGTTATGTGCCAGGTACTGTGCCAAGGACTTTGCATGGATTATCTCATTGAATTCCACAGCTTCCTTATGGGATGCTGGTTCTGTTTTCATAACCATTTTACAGATGAGGAATCAATGGGATATTAAGTGATTTAATTTTTCCCTAGGTCACACTTCTCACAAATGATGGAGCTTACTTTGAATCATAGCAGTATGAGTGGAAAGCCAGGGGTCTGATGAACGGTTTTGCCTCTCTGAATAGAAACCAGAGAGAAGTAAATGATTCAGAAATCTCAACTAAACATCTCATGTAGGAGATAAGCAAGAGTAGTTGATTTTGGAGTATGCTTTGTAGTAAGATCTTGTTCTACGTTATGAGAATTTTACTCCTTGAAAACATATTGCCTCTTAACAATTTAGGCTAATAAAAAATTGCTCACTTTTTTCCTAATTTCAACTTAAATATTGATAGTTCACTTGGCTTGTCTGACTGCCAAGTATTTGCTTCTATTGCATGAAGGAAAGCTTGCCTTTAATATGAGTTGTTCCTTCTGCAAAATAATCTTTGGATCTCTGAAGTCACTTTCTTTATAATCTTTCATGTTGGCAAAAAATTAAATTCTCAACTACTACAAATGTAGAGACAACTTCTAAGAGCTGAGACATTTAATATGTCATTCTGTAACATCATAAATACAATCTGAAAGTACAGATGGAGAAAATGAGCCCATACACACACACACACACACACACAGACACGCACACACACACATATAATTTCAGGAAAATATGTAAATAATTAGGGAAGGAAACCTCTTCAGGCCTTTCCATCAACTTTATTGGTAGGGCCATGTGTGTTTTATTCAAAGAGATTATTATTTTAGAGCCCCTGGCATAAAAGGAAGAGCAGTGGAGGCGCTAGTGACATTGGTGTTCTTTTTTCCCCTTATTGTAATATTTCATACTCAGTTTTCTATGTCTTTTTCTTATAAGAAAATATGTTCAGAAGGTAGACTATAAAGGATTAATTCAGATGTCTGTAAAACTAGGTCATTTCTTTGAGATACGGTGTGTGGATTAGAATTGGAAAGTAACCCAGAAGACTGAAACTACAATTTTTAAGATTCAGGACAATAATTTTTAAAAGCAGTTACCCAACCCTCTAGCCAGTGTTTGCTAATTTTGTTGATACTACTACAAATTTAGGAAAATAATTTGAAAATCATTACTCTGAGGGATGCAAATGTTTTAGTACAATGTATGGGAGGTTGCTGCGTGTATCTCTGTGTGTACGTGTGTATCTGTATGTATATTTAATTCTGCCTTATTGATGAATAATTTCTGTATGGTAAAATACACTTCTTTTAGCATACATGTCTATGAATTTTGGCAAATCCTTATAGTCATGTAACCAGTACCACCATCAAATTATAGAAGAATTCTTTCTCCCCCCAGAATTCTGTTGTGCCCTTTTGTAGTTAAATTCTCTTCTAACCTTCTGTCCCTGGCATCCACTGATCTGTTTTCTGTCCTATGTTTGTTTCCTGTTCCAGAATGTTATATAAGTAGAATCATGCAGTAGGTAGCCTTTTGAGTCTGGCTTTTTTCATTTAGCATAATATACTTGTGATTCATCAGTGCTACTTTGTGTATTGGTAGTTCATTTTATTAAAAAAATTTTTTTTAATGATGAGCAGTATTCCACAGTATGCATGTATCAGTCTTGTTTGTTTTTAAATGCATTCACCAGTTGAAAGATGTTATTAGTGTTTCCATTTTTTTGGCAATTATGAACAAAACTGTTACAAACATTTGCCCTGTAAATTTTTGTGTGTAAGTGAGTTTTTATTTCTCTTGGGTAAATACCTAGGAGTGGAATTGCTGGGTCATATGTAAAGTGTATTTTAACTTTATGTAAGAAGCTGTGCAAAATGTTTTCCAGAGTACCTGTACCATTTTGCATTGCCACCCACAGTGCTTGAGAGTTATAGCTCTCATCTTTGCTAGCACATGCTGTTGTCAGGTATTTTTACTTTATGTTTTAATAGATATGTAGTATTATCTCATAGTTTCAGTTTGCATTTACGTGATGATTAACGATGATGAGCATTTTTTTAATGTGCTTATTTGCTATTCATATATCTTCTTTGGTGAAGTATCTATTCAAATTTGTTGCTTATTTTAAAAATTAAGTTATTTGTTTTCTTACTGAATTTTTTTAAGAAATTGGGGTTTTATATATAACATAAAATGTTTTATATATATGCGTATATATAAAATAAAAACGTAGTGGCTTAAACCAATAAACATTTATTTGCTCCTGATTATTCAATTTCAGTTGGCCTTAGCTGGGCTGTTTTCCAAATTATGTATGGGGTCACTCATGTGGCTGCAGCCATCTGGTGGCTCCATTGTGGTTGGTCAGTCCAGATGACCTAACACATGTTCAGTGGTTAGCTGGGGCCATCAGCTGGTTCCCTTCTATCTGGCTTCTCTAGCAGGATAGCCCAGGTTTCTTACGTTGTAGTGTTCCAAGAGGGCAAGAGCAGAAACTGCAAGTCCTCTTGAGGCCAAGCATGAGAAGTTGCACAGTGTCACTTCTGCCACATTCTGTTAGTCTTTGCAAGTCAAAGGGACACTCCATATTCAGGGAATGGAGGTGGGAGCTGCAAAGAATTTGTAGCCATATTTAACCCACTCTCCTCATCTCTAGAAGTAATGTTGAATAGATTAGGTCAAATCATGGCGGTCTTGAACAGCCAGAGTTTAGTGTAGGCTTGGTTGATAGATAATAGGGAACCGTAATTGGGTTTTCAGCGGAGGAATGATGTAGTGAAAATGGTTGAGGAAGATTTAGATTTTCAGGTGGATTTGGGCCATGTGCTTGACTGGAGTGAAATTAACTGGGAAATATAGTATTAATCTAGACACGAGGTGATGCTGACCTAAATTAATGATTTAATCTGTTGGCTTTGGTACCAAGGTACATCTGCTTATTTTCCCACGTTTCCTTCATGCTTTTATTTGACTTTCCCCAAACATCCCTTTCTTATTTGTTTATTGCCAGAACATTGAGTATACATGTAGTAGTCTTTCTTTTAAAAACTTAGACATCGTCACTTTTTAAGCCTGCCACCCTACAGGAATGCCTTTCATCTTTCATGTTTGTTTTGTCTCAACCTTTAGTAATGTGAAATTGCTATCAGTTCACAGAATCTTTTCTTTTTAGGATTTGAACCTGCCAATCTGCCTCTCAGAGTTGAAATTTAGCAGAAAACACCTGGAAAATTATTGAACCTTGTTCAGAAACCCCTTGAGCAGTGAATCTCAGTGACAGAAGTCGGAACTGGACACAACTTGTAACATTTAAAGAGTGCTTAATTGACAGTTTTCCTCTTAATTCCTTATTGTAGTTCCATTTATTTGGGGGAGCATAATTTTAAAAAATTCAAATGTGACTTTGTGGCCTTTTAATAAGGTTGGTTTGTTTGGTCCAGGAAAGAAAAAATTTCTTCTGGAAATTAGATGTTAGCTATAAACTGTAAATTTTACAGACCACAAAGGAAGTATAATTAGCTTACGATTATCTGTTTTTCTGAGCTACGTACTAGTCTCCTCAGTTGGATTAGAGCCGAAGCAAGAATCTTCTGGTGGAAAAATTTGTCTCAGGCAACAAAATTATGAAACACTGACATGGGTAGAAAGGAGACTGATAGGGTCTTTCACAGGTCATACTTACTTCTTCTTTTTGAGAAGCTGGTATTAGAAATTGGAGATTTGTTTGTTCCTGTTAGTTGGTTGGAGGATTTGCTGTAGGCAGTCTTCTCCATAATTGCTCATCTCGCTTATAAAGAGTGTACTGCTTGTATTCCTACAGCAAGTGAATGGGTTGGAGTGTGTAGAGCATCTAGCTGTAACCTTCCATTTTGTTTTACTTTTAGTTTTGCAGCCCTGCATCCATTATTCCTTATGCTATCAAGAATATATGGGCTTCCCTGGTGGCGCAGTGGTTAAGAATCCACCTGCCAATGCAGGGGACATGGGTTCGAGCCCTGGTCCGGGAAGATCCCACATGCCGCGGAGCAACTAAGCCCGTGCGCCACAACTACTGAGCCTGTGCTCTATAGCCCGTGAGCCACAACTACTGAAGGCCGCGTGCCTAGAGCCTGAGCTCCACAACAAGAGAAGCCACCGCAATGAGAAGCCCGTGCACTGCAATGAAGAGTAGCCCCCGCTCGCGGCAAGTAGAGAGGGCCCCGCACAGCAACAAAAGACCCAATGCAGCCAGAAAATAAATAATAAATAAATAAATTTATTTTTAAAAAAGAATATTTTATTTTTCCATATGGAAAATACTCCTTCCCTATGTTAGAATATCTTAGTGAGACTTTTAGTCAAGATTCCTAGCCTTCTCAGTCTGACAATCAGATGCTTTCTCCCTGGAATTTGTATTAACCTTTTCATATATTGCTGTATTAGATTTGCTAGTGGATCTTTTTCCATGTTAACAAGACATGTTTACCTGTAATATTTCCTTCTTATAATGTCTTTTGGGTTTTGGTATTAAAGTTTATGCAGGAAAATTTTATTCTCTGGAAGGGTTTGTATAAAATTGGTATTCGTTCTATTTTAAATCTTTGTTAGAATTTCAGTGATGCTGTCTGGGCCTGCAGTCTTTTTTTTTTTTTGGCTGTGGGTGGGCAGAGCTTGGTTTGGGTAGGGACAGGAGATGTGTGGGAAGGCTTTAAATTCTAGATTTGATCTTCTTAATAGAAATTGGACCATTCACATTTTCTGTTTTTTCCTATGTCAGTTTTGGTAAAATGTGTTTTTCAAGAAATGTGTCCATTTTATCAAGATTTTCAAAAGTTGCATAAAGTTGTTCATAATTCCTTTATACTTTTCTTCTTCAGACCTGTAATATCTGTAGTACTGTTTCATTTTTCATTCTTGATATTATTTATTTGTTTGTGTTTTCTCCTTTTATCTTGCTAAGGGTTTATTGATTTTATTTACTTTTTCAAAGAATCTCTGGTTGTTGTTTTTTTCTCCTGTTGTATGTCTGTTGCTATTTTATTGATTTCTACTCTTAGTTTTATAATTTTTTTTCTTATAGTCTCTGGGTTTCTCTGTTTTTAAAGCTTTTTCAGAAAGAATTTTATATTATTGATTTTAAGCATTGCTTTTTTTCTAACATATGCCTGGAGAGCTGTAAATTTCTCTCTAAGCACAGGTTTAGAGAGCACAGTTGCATCTTGCAAGTTCTGACAGTGACCTATTTTAATTGTTATTCAATTAAAACTTTTCAAATTTCTTTTGTGATTTTTTTTTTTTGTTCTTTAACTCACAGTTAAAGGAGTGTGTTGCTTAATTTCTAAGTGGGACTATTCTGTTATCTTTTTGGCTTTGATTTCTAATGTGTTCTTCAACCAGATAGAATTATATTCTGTGTCATTTCAGTTCTTTGAAATTTTAAATGGCTCAGCAAATGACTTACGTTGGTGAATGTTTTAAGAGAAATGTGTATTCTGCTCTTGTTGGATATGCTCTTCTACACATGTCATTTAAGTTAGGTTGGTTAACTGTGTTATTAATATTTTCTAAATTTATATAGAATTATTTTTTTAGTCTGCTTGTTCTATCAGCTAACGAGAAAGCCATGTTAAAAATCTCCAACAGTGGTTATAGATCTATTTCTTTTCACCTCTGTCAACTTTTCTTTGATACATCTAAAGCTATTTCATTTGGTGAATGCAAATTCAGGAATATCTTATTTTCTAATGACCTCATTTGTCTTTAATAATACTTTTTTAGCTATAAAGTCTAATTTATTTGGTATCAGTATTGCTACACTAACTTTCTTTGTGTTAGTGTCTGCATGACATTTCTTTCATCTTTTTAATTTTAACCTTCATGTGTTTTTTATTAAATATATTTAAACAGATTTAATTATTTGAAGTGTTTCTTATAAGAATAGGATTGGATTTTGTTATTTTTTTGGTTCAGTCTGTTAATCTCTGTCTTCTTATTCACTTGTTTTATCCATTTACATTTAATATAATTACTGAGTATAAGTCTACCACATTGCTATTTTTTTCCTCCCTTTTGGTCTCATCTCTTATTTTTTTCTTTGCTGTTTCCTTTTGGATTAAACAGTTTTTTAAATTGTTATTCTGTTTTCTCAATTATAATAGTTTTAGTTATACATTTTTATTCTTTTAATGGTTACCCTAGATACTATCAGATATACCCTTTTAATTGCAGTCTATCTTAAAGTAATATTTTTATCATTTCAAGAGCAGTGCAAGAATTTTGTCCTACTTAAATCTTAAACACCCCTCCCCCACATCCACTTTTGGTCTTTTTATTGTCATATATTTTAACCCAATGTCTGTTATAAACTGCACATTATGTTATTATAATTTTGATTTAAATTGTCATATTCCTTTATAATTAACTACATATTTATTCTTTTTAATGTTGTTTATTCCTTCCTGCAGTTTAATTCTTCCATGCTGATCATTTCCATTCAGCCTGAAGAGTATCCTGTAGTATTTTTGATAGTGCAGATTTGATGGCAATAAACTCTTTTAGATTTTCTTTTTCTGAAGACTTTAAAAACATTTAGTTTTGAGAGATATTTTTGCTAGCATAGAATTTAGTTTGGCAGTAATTTTTTACCACACTTTAAATGTGTCATTCTGTTGTTTTCTAGCTTTCATAGTTTTTGTGACGTGAAGTCAGCAATTTTAATTGAAGTGTATCTTTTTCTTTGGCTACTTTGCATTTTAATTTTTGTCTTTGGTGTTATACAAGTTGACCATGATGTGCAGATATGACTTTATTTGTTTTTATCCAGTTTGAAATTCACTGAGCTTAATTCTGAGATTTGATGTCTTTTATCAGTTTTAGAAAATCCTTAACCATTATCTCTTTAAATACTGCTTCTGGACTACTCTTTCTCTTTTCTCCTGGAACTCCACTTACATATATTAGCAGATTTCCTTTTATGGTGTCTCACGTGCCTTTTATGTGTCTGTCGCAATCTGATTTGTCTTTGTACTTCATTTTATGTATTTTCTTTTGAACTGTATTCCAATTTATTTAATCTATCTTCTTCTACATTCATTCTGATGTTAAACACACCCAATACTAATTTTTGTATATTTTGATTCTGGAATATCTAGTCCATTTTTTTGGATAATTTCAAATTTCTTTGTAAATTCTTTATTTTTCATCTACTTTGTCCATGTTTTTTATAATTTCTTTAAGTAGTTATTCTGATATAACTATTATATTGTCTGCTAATACCTGGATGATATCTGGATCATCTTTTGATCAACTTTTATTTTTCTTTTGATTATTGGTCACATTTTTTGACTCTTTCCATGTCTAGTAATTTTTATTTTTGTCAGATATTGTGACAAAATATTATATAAAAGTAGTGTAGAGGTTTCCCTCTGTTAGGGATATATTATCTCTGGGCTTATTATCTCATTCAGTGCAATCAGGGATTGAGCTGGGTCATGGCTGCATTATGGTTTTAGTAAAACTTAGCCCACTTCTGTTTCTTCCCTGTTCCTCAGGCGTAAATCTTCCATGCTTTTGATTAAGAACTTGGTGGATTTCTTTGAAGACTTAAAATACTGTGGGAAATTTAGTCTGCCTTTTAGATGTTTTAAGCTTTGCTCTTTGGCCTCTTACACTATGTAGCATCTAAATATGGCAAACAGTGCATAAAAACACTAGCTATGAGTTTAACGTAAGTCTCAAACAGAACTTTGTCTTGTAATATCACAAGACTGAGAAATTTTAGTCTGTCTTAAAATTGCTCTCTAGTCTCCCTTGGAGCCCCAGAATTAAGCTAATATACCATGGATAAAACTGGTTATGTGTTTAGTGCCCCTGTAGTTTCCAAATTTTCAAAACCTTTTGTGGGATCCAAGCCTGTGCCTCACATCTTACCTAGAATCAGGAAGTGCTCCCTAAGTAAGAACATGGCTAGTTATAGAATGCTGTCCTCTGGACTTTTGATTAATCCTGCACTTAGTATACCTCTCTAATGGCTTTAAAATGGGTTATATTTTCAAGTTATTTTCTTTTTTTTTTTGATTGTTGTCATTATTACAGCAAGAGTAGGGTTTGCCATTACATGCTACATTCTACCTGAAACCAAAACTACCTGGATTGAAAATGGTTTGAGTTATCCCAATACTGCTGCTGTAAAGAGATTCCCATTAGTTCCTGTACCTACGTCCCCGGAGCTGTTCTGGTTCTTGCCCATTTTAAGACCTGGTTCTTCAGGTTTTCCTTGGATTTGTTCTTAACTTTCTCTCCCATTGTATCCCCAGGTGTGTGGTAAAGGAAAGGAGGAGTTTGGGTGGATTGGAAGTTTTTAACTATCAGAGTAATCTCTGCTTCATTGACCAATATAGTGAATCTCTTAGGAGAAAGAGATCAAGATGAGATCTAGATAGATTGAGCTTGATGTGCTTGCTGAACCTATCCAGTAGAACGTTAGAAAGTTAATCTAGAAATCAGGGAAAAAGCCAGGATGAGAGAGAAAGATACCTTTGGGAATCATCTATATGGAAGTAATTGCCAGAAAATGTGTTGCACAAGGTAAAAGTTCCTCCATTCATTTCAGGTGACCCACAGTAATCATGGGTTTGGAGAGGAGGAAGTGTGGGAATAGCATTAACATACTCTTATTTGTAGGGTCAGCAACAATCTCACATGACAAGAAATTTTTCAACCACTGCACCTGTTTCATGGGTATAGCAATTGGCTATGTGGCACAGAACCATAGGACCACATATATTTTTCCACACGATTATCATTACTAGCTTTTATGGGGACAGAACATTAGTAGAAGAATAGCATATTGAAGATGTCATGCTGTTTTCATCAACATTTATTATGTTCTCTTAATTTTCTTCTTCATACCCAGGGTTTTATGTGTATTTCATTGGCTGTTTAATTGCAGTGGGAAATGATTCAAAGCCAAGATGTTAGCTTCTGCTTTTACTCCCAGCTTCTTGATTGTTCTAACAACAACAACATTAGTAGCAGGAACAGCAAGACAGCAAAATAATAATAACTGTTACTGTGTATTAGGCCATATTTTAAGCAGTTTATCTCAACCCCTACAACAGACTTATGACTTAAATACTCATATTATCCTCATTTTATAGATGTAGACAATGAAGCATAATAGTTCAGTAGTTTGCTGAAATTTATATAACTGTAAAAGGTAGATCTGGAGTTCAGATCCAGACACTGACTCCCTAATCCAAATTCTTTTTTTTTTTAATTTCTTTTTTTAAAAAATTTTAATTGAAATATAGTTGATTTACAATGTTACATTAGTTTCAGGTGTACAGCAAAGTGATTCAGTTATACATATATATATATATATATACACAAATATATATTTTCTTTTTTTACATTCTCTTCCATTATAGGTTATTACAAGATATTGAATATAGTTCCCTGTGCTATGTAGTAGGTCCTTGTTGGTTATCTATTTTACATATAGTAGTGTGCATATTTTAATCCCAAACTCCTAATTTATCCCTCCGTAATCCAAATTTGTAATCACATTACTATGGTGCCTGTAAAAGTAACTGCTATGTCAGAATAAAAGTGCCACAATCCTTTTTGTCCTAATATTCTTTGCTTGTTGTTTGTGTGGGAGGTGTCCAGAAGACTAGAACATAGACCATAATACTTCTGTCAGATTCCTTTCCTCCCCATTAACCATTGAACTGACTTCAGAATAAGGAAAATTATCAAAGATAAAGAAGAAGCATTTCATAATGATAAAGGAGTTCTCCAAGAAGACAACCAATTCGTAGCATGTATGCACCTAACAGCAGAGCATCAAATACATGAGGCAAAACATGTAAGGCAAGGACAAATATATAAATCCACTATTTTAGCTAGAGACTTTAACATCCCTCTTTCAGTGATAGATAGATCAAGCAGGCAGAAAATCAGTAAGGCTGTAACTGACCTGAACAGCATTTTCTCAATCAATTTAACCTAATTGACATTTATAGAATATTCAAAAACAACAGAATACACATCTACTATTGAAAACCCTCCTATTCTGATGTGCTCTCTGCTTGGATAGGAGTGTTTCCTTTATAATTTCCTGTAGCTTGTCTTGACATATTGAACAGGGAAGTCTGTATTTAGAGAGGGGGCAGGGAAGAGGATTGGACTGTGGACATTTTTTCTTATTTATAGAGTCAGCTGGAAGTCTATTCTGTAGAGAAAAATTCCTTTTCCTCTTCATTCTAAGCTCTGCCCACTTCTTATTTCCAACAAAGATGGTTTAATAAAAGCCAGCTTTGTGGAATATAGGGTAAGATCATGCTTTCTCCTTAGGAATTATAATCGCTTTCCTCATTTGCATCGGTACACTTATATATAATGTCAGAATCACCACCGAGCAGAGAAAATTAGAGTAAATTAACTTTCAGTATTTGGGAAAAAAATACAGTGTAAGATTTCTGGAGCTGTTTACATGATTTTGAAGAGCAAATGGAGTCAAGTAGAATTTTTGTAGTTCTTAAATCAAAAAATGTAGGCCACTAATATTATAAACAGGAAGGAAATGGCAAAGCTTAGTGAAAGGCACTGGATAAATTGTGGAGTAAAAAGGGGAGTCATGTTTGATGGTTTGTTCTTTAGTTTATTTTAGGTTCCTTAGAACTAATTTTAAAACAAAATGCATCGAATTATTTATATCTAACCTGTTAAACAGGTATATTATCAATTGTAGTACAACAGATTACCACAAACAGTGGTAAAAAACCATACACACTTATCTCACAGTTTCTCTGGATCAGGAGTCCATGCACAGCTTAGCTGGTACCTCTGATTTGGGGTCTCTCACAAGGCTGCAGAAGGTGTTGGTTAGGTCTGGGGTTTCATCTCAAGGCTCAACTGGGTGTGATGAAAGGAGCGTGGGTTTCTCAGATTTGGGTTTGGATCCCAAGTCTACCACTTACTAACTTAATGATCTTTAAAAAGTCACTTAATCTTTCTGACCCTCAGCTTTTTCACCTGTAAAATGGTAATAATAATCTCTATTTTGCAGTGTTGTTAAGTTTTAAATGATATTTAAAAGCATATCTAGAAGAACTCCTATCTATTAGTAGTTCATCAATAAATAGCTTTTTAGCTAATGGTAGTTGACAATTTTATTTTTTTAATAGAAAAAATTATCTTATATCAAATATTTAGCACAACAGATTAGATTTCATGAAATGTACATATTCTTCAGAGTGACCATTTACCCCAAAAAAAATCAATTAACCTCTTTGGGACTAGCATCCGAAACTAGAGAAAGTTGGTAGGGATAGATGATCACATTCAATAAATTTGTAAGTCTTTATAGAGACAAAATAGTTGAATAAGGGGGAAGGGAGGAAGGAAAAAAAAAAATAGTTGAATAATATACTAGGTTATAAAGGAGTATAGAATAGGCTTTGTTACTTAGAATTTTGGCTCTCATGACTGAATTATATGATTTTTTTCTTAAACAATTGGTGCTTTTATATATGGGGATTATAGTTGCCCATCGTGAACTTTATTTAAAATATAGTAATTTTAATTATTCATTATAACTACTCAGAAAGGCCTCTAGGGAAGAATGCACCATTCTTTAAGAAAGGTGTCACATGAATAAAAATATTAAAATCTTAAATAACTAAATTGAAAAACTTTAAACTTTGTGTTTGAATTTTCTCTTCCACATATAAATGTCATATAGGCAAAGTGAGTATGCATTAAATATTTTATAATGTGTGAATATTTGAGTTTAGGGGCTTGATTAAACATTTTTTACCATTTATTCTTTATTCTTTTATTCTAGTATTACTGAGCTGACTATTGTTCCAGACACTTATTAATAATGGAAGATAAACAGTAACAGGAAATATGGCCATAGTGATTCATCAATTTCAGTGTCACTTGATTTACAGATGACACATAATCTGCTATTACTGTGTACAAAAAGAAAAAAAAACTTCACTGGGCTATTTCTCACATTTCTTTTAGGTGAACTTTTATTTCACTGGGAAGATTTTTTGTTTGTTTTTTAAATATTTTTGAGATGTCATATTGACATTTATAATTCATTTAGGTAAAATCATGAAACAGGTGTTGTTTAGCTTGATCAGTATTCTAGACAAAGCTGTCTGAAAGCAAATAAATATAAAAACACTCAATATAAATATAAAAAGACTCTAACTCAATAAATTAGAGTTAGCTTATGAATTACAATGGCTAGAAGGAGGTATAGTATAAAGTAGCACACTGTGCTTTTCTTGTTGCTGGTTCAAATAAAGTAAGTTTGATTTTAATACAATCCTTTTGTTCTTTTAAAATGTATGCAAAAGCTGTTGCTTGGAAGAGATATTTTACATCAGAAATGCATAAGAGAGTATGATGTTTGGAGTAATAAATATGGAATACTGTATCTGCAAATAGAGACAAAAGGGACACTCAAAAGTATAGTTTAATGTTAATTCTCATTTATATTCAGTAGCACTTCAAAAATATTATCTCTTACCATATGATATGTACAAAAGCTAAAATGATTTAGTGATTTTTCTGTAAGTCAATGGCAGAAGTTAAAAATAGAATCTTCTGAGGAATTATGAAGTTGTATCTAATTTCCAGTACACTGCCTATGCTGTCATTTTTTTTATACCTTCTCAAGTTCCTCTTCTGTTAAATATTATCTCAGGACAATATGTTTTACTAGCCTACAGATAATGATAAACTATCCTAGTTATTATTACAGTTACCCTTGCTAATTGTTAAATGTGATCAGAGGTTTCCACATATCAGTATGAGAAATGGCCACTTGAATCATTACATCTTTAAGTTATATAGATGCACCTGTGTAAGCTATAGGGACTATGTTTCATATTTATTGAGCTTAACTGCAGTAATAGCTTATAATCTGTATAAATAAAGTAGCACATTTGACACAGCAGTTTACTATGATCAGTACTGCAGTGTTTCATGTAGGTCATAGAATCTGTGGGAAGAAACCACATACTGTAAGTTTAAGTTCTAAATTTATTTGGTCAACCATACATAAATTTCTTGGAAGTGGTGTGACCATATGGAGTAGAAATAGATGTAATACATCTAAATGTAGCTTCCTATGGCCCTTTAGAGTCCCTGATGGAGTCATAAACTGCTTGTTCAGTTGTCCACACAAGGTAATATCTTGACAGATCTGAGTTCATTTCTTACTATGCCATAATAATCCTTTTATATTTGGGCCCAGCGTCACCTATTTGGAAGAGTGTACAAAAACAATATGTGCATGTCCGTTTAAGGGGATGTGTACAAACTGTGGAATCTATTAGTTCTTGAGACAAACCTAATATCAGTAAAACCTTATGCTGATCCTTGAGAAGAAAGCAAAAGTCTTTTCAGTGTATCTCAATAATAAATATGCCTCTGGCTTCCTAGCATTTTGAAGAGTACATTTCTCCACAATATTGATGGTACTGTGTACTATGCATATGCATGGGTGCACGTGCACACAGGAGATTGTTGCAAACCAACCAAGTAATAATTATTTGATTTTTTTGATAGTTATTGGTAGCTTCCAAAAACTAGAGGTCAGTGAGGAAGATAGGCCTCTCCCCCATAATTTTGCTAACATTTAATATGTTACAGTGAAGGCAAGACTCAGATTGAATTCTGCCACACACCAATGTTAGTAAGTGGGTGCAAAAACAGTCACACAGTCTGTTGTGTAACTTTGTCAAAGTCTGTGCTTTCAGTCTTTTTAGTTGTTCTTGAAGTATCTTTTGTGAAAGGTTCTCTTGAGGCAGTTGTGACATTATTCTAATAACAGGTTTTGGTCTACCTTCTGTTCAGGTGTCAGAGAATGTCTGAATGAGCCCCTGGACACCATATGGGTTTGAAACCTAGGCCTAAGGTGTCATTCCAAAGATTGTGGTCTACTGGATTTACTACAATCGTACATGTTGTTTACAAAATTGTTCACAAAGTGCTTCTACAACATTTCTTGGTTCCCATTTTCATATGTGTTGAATTAATTTTACCAGTGAAATAATATTTCTAGTATCTACCTAGCTAATAACAAACTACCTTTGATTGGAAATATAGTTGGCTAAGGAACTTAATATTGCTGTTGCCTTTGGGATATGAGCTTTTCCCCAGCTTTACAGACATACAGTTGACACATAACATTGTGTTAAGGTGTGCAACGTGATGATTTGATATATGTGTATGTTATGAAATTTTTACCATAATAAGGTTAGTTACACATTCATCACTTCACATAGTTACCTTTTGTGTGTGTGTGTGTGTGTGTGTGTGTGTGTGGTGTGAGATTTTTAAGACCTACTCTATTAGCAACTTTCAAGTATACAGTACAATATTGTTAATCACAGTCAGCATGTTGTACATTAGATCCCCAGAACTTATTCATCTTATAATTTGGTCAGTTTGTTCCCTTTGACCACCTTCATCCATTACCCAACCCTCATCCCCCCTACCCCTGATTCTGGGAACCACCAGAACTATGAGTTCAGCTTTTTTAGAGTCTATATATAAGTGAGATCATACAGTATTTTTCTTTCTCTCTCTGATTTATTTGACTTAGGATAATGCCTTCAAGGCTCATCCATGTTGTCGTAAATGGCAGGATTTCCATCTTTTTTCATGGCTAAATAATATTTGTATGTATATACATCACATACTCTTTATTCATTCATCTGTTGACAGACACTTAGGTTGGTTCCACGTCTTGGGTATTGTGAACATGGGAGTGCAGCTATCTCTTGGAGATACTGATTTCATTTCTTTGATATGATAATTAGTGATGTTGAGCAGTTTTTCATGTACCTGTTGGGAACTTTTATGTATTCTTTGGAAAAATGTCTATTCAGTTCCTCTGCCCATTTTTAAATCAGATTTTTTTTTTGCTCTTGAGTTGCATGAGTTTATGTATTTTTGGCTATTAATCCCTTATCAGATATATGATTTGCAAATATTTTCTCCCATTCCATAGATTGCCTTTTCATTCTGTTGATTATTTCTGTTGTGCAGAGCATTTTAGTTTGATGTAGTCTCACTTGTTAATTTTTGCTTTTGTCGCGTGTGTTTTTGGTGTCATATCCAAAAAGTTATTGCCAAGACCAATGTCAATGATCTTTCTCCCCTGTTTTTATCAGGAGTTTTATGGTTTTAATTCTTAAGCCTTTAGTCCATTTTGAGTTAGTATTTGTGAGTGGTGTAAGATAGGGGTTTGGTTTCATTCTTCTGCAATGGGTATCCAGTTTTCCCAACACCATTTATTGAAGAGACTATCCTTTCCTCATTGAGTATTCTTGGCTCCCTTATTAAATGTTAGTTGACTATATTCAAGGGTTTATTTCTGGGCTCTTGATTCTTTTCCGTTGATCTATGTGTCTGTTTTTAATGCAAGTACCATACTGTTTTGATAACTATAGCTTATAGTTTGAAATCATTAAGTGTGATGCCTCCAACTTTGTTCTTCTTTCTTAGGATAGCTTTGGCTGTTCAGGATCTCTTGTGGTTCCATATGACTTTTAGGATTGTTTTTTCTATTTCTGTGGGAAATGTCATTGGAATTTTGATGGGGATTGCATCAAACCTTTAGATGTAATATCCTTTTCCATCCCTTCACTTTGAGCCTTTGTGTGTCCTTAAAACTGAAATGAGTCTCTTTTAGGCAGCATATATAGGCATACCTCAGAGAATTGCAGGTTCAATTCCAGACCACCACAATAAAGCAAATATTGCAATAAAGCGAGTCACACAAATTTTTTGGTTTCCCAGTGCATATAAAGTTTATACTATACTGTAGTCCATTAAGTATGCAATAGCATTATATCTAAAAATATGTATATAATTAAATTACTTAATTATACTTAATTAAAAAGTACTTTATTGCTAAAAACATGCTAACCATCATCTGAGCCTTCAGCAAGGTATAATCTTTTTGCTGTGGAAGGCCTTCGCTCGATATGATGGTTGCTGACTGATCAGGGTGGTGGTTGCTGAAGATTGGGGTCTCTGTGACAATTTCTTAAAATAAGACAACAGTGAAGTTTGCTGCATTCATTGACTCTTCTTTCACATACGTTTTCTCTGTAGCATGCAATGCTGCTTGATAGCATTTTACCCACAGTAGAACTTCTTTCATAATTGGAGTCAGTTCTTTCAAACTCTGCCGCTGCTTTATCAACTGAGCTTATGTAATATTCAAAATCCTTTTTTGTCATCTCAACAATCTTCATAGCATCTTCACCAGGAGTAGATTCCATCTCAAAAAACCACTTTCTTTGCTCATCCATAAGAAGCAACTCCTCATCCGTTCAAGTTTTATCATGAGATAGCAGCAATCAGTCACATCTTCAGGCTCCACTTCTAATTCTAATTCTCCTGCTATTTCCACCGCATTGTAGGGACTTCCTGCATTGAAGTGCTGAACCCCTCAAAGTCTACCATTAAGGTTGGAATCAACTTTTTCCAAACTCCTGTGAATATTGATATTTTGACCTCTTCCCGTGAATCACGAATGTTCTTAATGACGTCTAGAATGATGAATCCTTTCCAGAAGGTTTTCAGTTGACTTTGCCCAGATCCATTAGAGGAATCACTATCTATGGCAGCTATAGCCTTACCAAATGTATTTCTTAAAGAATAAGACTTGAAAATCAGAATTACTCCTTGATCCATGGACTGCGGAATAGATGTTAGCCAGCTTAAAAACATGTATCTAGTCATTTTATGTCTTTTGATTGGAGAATTCAGTATATTTACAAATAGAACAATTATTGATATGTAAGGATTTACTAATGCCAGCTTATTAATTATATGGGCCAGAATGTTGAAGAAGAAGATATACTCCCAAACTCATTTTGTGAGGTCAGCGTTACCCTGATATCAAAGCCAGATAAGGACTCTACAAAAACAAAACAAAACACTACTGACCACTATCTCTGATGAATGTGCAAAAATTCTCAGCAACAAAATATAAGCACATCTTTAAGTATCTATTCCCTAATAAAATATTTTACTATTCCTAGAGTGTAGGTTAGAACACACTTACACCAGTATACACGAACACATATACCACATATACCACGTGGTATGATATTTTAAAATATTTTACTGACATTATAGCACAGTTGTATAGAGACTGACTAATCTAATATTATTGATAGTCCTGTATGGTAAGTTATGGTTTTTATCTTACTTTGTTTCTAATAACATTTGTATACATAGAACTTCTACTTTAGATCAGATGTCGTGTATTTGCCTGGTCTACTCATTTAAAGGAAATAAAAAGTTTTGTAGAAATCAGAAATTATATAAATGGTTCTTTTAATGACTACTTATCTCAACTATAGTCTACAATGTTACACCTGTAGGGCAGTCATGTGTAAAGTGATTATCTGTAGTCAGGTAAGAAATCTTAAGTTAGATGAACAATTATTACTAGTCTAGTAAGTGAAAACAAGCAAGCATATGCTGAATTGAATTATGGGTTATATTAATGTGCAAAGATATAACAGACTTAATTTAAATATTTTAAACTTCTCTATTTAGAGAACCAAGCAAATTAAAAGGTGCATTTTGCTTTCAAGCTTCAAACCTCAAGAGAATGCAGTTTCTGTATATATTAAATGCATCTATGCATGTCTAAATGTCCATACATTGATACTCTTCTCCGCTGCCCTGAGAATTCTTTCTGTCCACTGAAATCCTGTCCACTTTTCAAGGCTCTTGTCCAGTCACCTTCCTCCAAAGCCTTTCCTCAGTTCCTTCTAGCATAAAATCAGTCTCATATTATCTCTCATAGTATTTTACTAGACATTGTATTAAAAACATTTATGGATTTGTTTTATCTTAATCCCTTTGTTCCTTTGTAACTACCTTGAAAGCAGGGGCTGTTTCATTCATCTTTCTATACCCTGTAGTATTAAACCTAGTGCCTCCTTCAGAGTAACTTTTCATTATGTTCTTAGGAATGCATTTATTTAGAATTCTAATACCAAAATATTCCAGAGAAATTCACTGTAAGGATTAATATGTTTCCTTTTTCTTCTTCACTGATTGTTCTGCCTGTTCTTTATTTTTCTTTTGTTGAATCCAAACTGCTTCAAGGTAAAATTCTTGAGATTAATTTATTTGGGAAGCACCCTGACACGTTCTGTAAATGGTATTTGGACTTTTAGAAAAATATATATATGTATCTTTACGTCAAAGTGTAAAAATTGGCAAGAATTGATGGTAGCTGTAGGAAGATGGGTGTTTAAAGTGCATGCCATATAGGTTGCCATTTTGCCTCTCTTCTCTTTACTGAATTCTACCCTTCTCCTCTCCAAATATTCCCTCACTAGGAAAGAGTAGGCCTGGAGATGTTTCTTTGACTTTTAACTGCTAAAGTTATTAATGATGTTCAAAAACTTTATAAGACCATGGTCTGTACTTCCAGTTGATGACTGTTTTTTTTACTTTATAAATGACTCTACTATACAAGAGAGTGCACACCAGGAGGTGATGCTCATTGGGGCCATTTTGTAGGATGGCTACCATACCTTGTACCATACATTACTTACTTGTTCATAGAATTTGAGAACTGAAAAGGACTTTAAAGGTTATGTCTCTTAACTCTTTCGTTTTTACAGCTGAAGAGATGGAATATTGGTTGGCTTACTGAATATTTCCCCCAAGGTGTATGACTGCACCCAGACTAGAACCCAAGCTTCTGAACTTCAAGACAACTTTGTTCTTTTAGACCGTATAATGTCACCGTTGGCTGTAGTAATGTATTGCAATTTGAGGATATATGTAAACTAAATATTTAATTATTTTAATAAATATTCCTACTTGTTCATATATTTCTTATTTACTTTATTTTAAAACACTTCTATCTCATTTCCCTCCCACATCAACTCTTAGGATATTCTCTCTATCTTTTTCCTTCTCTCTTTCTCAATTTTATGGTTTCCTAACCTGAATAATGATTGATTTGAAATGATAGCCAGGGTTAGGTTCTAGCTATATATAATAGGAAATAACAGGAAATAACATTAACATGCATTTATAAAAATATGGATATTTTAAGCTGTTCCCCTTTTGACCCAGGTATGATTACTTGTATTTTTTATTAAAACTTGATACGAGGAGCAAAAAAAAAAAGAGAGTAAATATTATTAAAGGGATTTTTAAAAGTTGTTATGTAACAATGAAGGCTGAGGAGTAGCATGTCTAGTTATCATAGTTTCCTTCGGAAATAATGGCTTCTGATTTCCTCAGAGCTAGCAGGACTCAGCATATGGAAGTCAGACTGCCTTGCCTCAGAAAGATACATGCTATATGGTATCTTAAAACATAATTACTGAAACAATAAAGTGGAAATAGCAAGAGATAGAAATAGTAGCTAAATATTAAATTACTGACATTGAAGAAAAGCTTGACATATCACAGAGAATGAAGATGAAAAAGCAAGAAATTAAAACAGAATGTAATAGATATGGAGGACCAGCAAAGATCCAGCATTAAGATACTTGCATGAAGTAGAGAATGGAAAATGTAGAAGAGAAAAATTATTCAAAGATATAATAAAGTTTTCTTGAAAAGAGTTAACAATTGAGTCCTCAAGTCAAAATAATATTTTGAGTCCTAGTGATTTTGATTGCTTGACATATCTAGGTTAAATGTTAGAACTTTGATATTTCTCCAGGTTTTCAGAAAGACTATCAAAGGAGGAAGGTTGAATGAAGCTCTTAGTAAACGTCTTCTCAGGAACAGTCAGTGCTGGAGATCAGTGTAACAATAGCTATATACTTCTGAAATAAAGAAACTGTGATCAAGAAATATTGTTCCTAGCCAAGATACCATTCAAGTAAGTATAAATGCAGCAGGCAGACATTCCCAAGTACCCATGAGTCCTTCTTGAAAAAAAAAAAATCACTTAATTATGAAATGCAGCCAATTAAAAGGTAAAACAAATTGGTAACAAAATTGGCAGGGACTCCATTTAATATGAAATACAAGATATTTATACAATTTATGATTATGGAATCTGATATATTTGTTATAAAGTTTGACAGTGTGAAAAATAACATGCCAACAAAATTTTGAGTTGAGGGGACATAAGAGTATTCTCGTGTTTTAGTTAATAACATCTAAATTTTTAAATGTACTTATAAAGACACTACTCCAGTCTATTAATATTTTCACATTTTTTTAACCTTAGATCTTTTAGAAAATATCCATTTGAAATTGAGAAATTCATGAATTTTCACTGACATGTTTCTATTAAATTCAGGTAAGATTAAGTGTATTATATTTTAAAAGCACAAACAGTATAACCCAACTTTTATAAAAGCTTTCAAATCTATTGATATAGGCATGAAAATGGCTAGAATTATCTTAATGTAAAAGTTAGCTTATTTTAACTTTCTATGTGGTAGTATTTATTTGAGGTTTCTCTCTTCATACTTCCTTTTAAGTCACTTTAATCCTTTCAAAGAGTATGTACTAACTTTTACAAAAATTATTAAAGTAAATATTTATTTAGGAAAAAGTTATGACTAACAGATTAAAAAAAAGTGAGGCCCAGAAATGATGTAAGTCAAATATTTAGTTTGTTTTATAACTAGGACAAGAGTCTGAGTCTTCTGATTCTTTGTCTACTGCTCTTTTCCCTCTCTTATAAAAGTAATAATAGATGGAATTGAGATATTTTTAGGGTAGTGGTGTATAGAGCCACACTGTATCACAAAGAGAACAAATAATAGGCCCTGTGTGTGTGCATTGCACATCTGTGTGTGTGTATGTGTCTGTACATAATAGGCTGAAATTATTTATTTAGGCAAACTTACCTATTTTAGTACATGTGCTATGACTATTTTGTGAATAAAATTATATAGTTTAAGTAACATTTAGAAGCTTTTACAAATTAGGCGTAAAAGATGACAGTACAGTCCTAACATTGAATCTCATGCATTCTTGGACTGTTAAAATATTGCTAAATATAAACATTACTGGGGCTTAGATTTGCACAATTACTTTGTGTATGCATGCCTGATTTTATAAAAGCAAATGTACCCATGTATTAGTTGTGTGGTAACATTACTGATTTGCTTGTTTGAGGGGAAAGTAATCAATCTGAATTAATGACAACTGTGAGTTATATAACATTTGAAGATAAATACAGCTGTACTGCTTTTGAGTTCATGTAAACCAAAATAAGTCTAACAAACTATTTCTAATTAGAGAGCCCACTGGACCTGATATATAGTACCATCCATTTATACATCAATAATTACTGTATTTGTGTTCTAAAAAGAATTGTTTTTTTTCTTTAAAATACTAACACCAACCTTTGCCCTAGTGAATATTTATACAATTAATTTACTTTTAAAACAAATATTCTTCTATGGTTTAAGAAAACTAACCCTAGTAGCTCATTTAGCTTAATTTCCCACTGTTCCTTTTTCTACCATAAAACCTTCCTTTTCACTTTTACTTTCTATTCTCCTATGTGCCATACGCTCCAGCCATATAAAATTATATCCACATTTCCTGAATACAGTGTGCTCTTTCATACTGCCGTTCATTTCCTCATGCTCTTCCTTCTGCTTGAGATAGCTTTCCCTTCCTTCATCATCCAACAAACTCTTCCTTAATTTTCAGGATGCCCTTTTTAAGTCCTTAGCTACACCAGACGTTGTCTCTTCTTGCTCTAGTCCAAACTCTTATATACAAAGTCATAACTGTTATTGTGTAATGTAATTCATATTTCAGCATTTGTGTCTGACTCTTCCACCAGGTTGTGAACTCCTTGAGGACAGTAGATGTTTCTGATTCATGTTTGTGTCCTTAAGTACCTGGCATGTAAGAAGCACTAACAATTGTCTTTTGACTGAACAGTGATTCTTAGTCCTGCAGAGATCGTATTATCAGATTTTCTTCCTTCTCTCCTTTCTTTCCCTCCTCTTTTCTTTCTCCAACCCCTCTTTTACTGTTTTCCTTTTTCCCCTCCTCCCTCCTTCTCAGTTTTGTTTTTTTTCTTCAATGATATGCAGAAGACAGGCAATTTTAAGTAGTGAGTGTTTGCCAGGGAAAAAGGGTCGTAAAATCTACCGATGGTTACTACTTCCTTGTTCTTACAGATTATCTGGGTGAGTTTATTTATGGTGGAACATCGTTTAGAAAAAGAGTCCTGATTTCATTAGAAACTTCTTCTTGCAATATCAAAGTCTATTAATAGCATTATATAACTGTATGCACATAGAAGAAACAAGGAATGATGAGTCTATACAAGCTTGAAAATAAGAATTTGGCACAGAGACTTTTAATTCTACAGAGAACACCATGGCACTTCCCAGATCTTTGCTTTGATACTCACCCTTTGTTTGTCAAGGACCTTGTTAAATGTATTGACCCAGAGTTGTTCACCGTCAGTCATTCAGTATGAAGACCTTTCCTCTCACTTCTTTCCCTTCCTCTCACAGTAATAAAGGTATATGTAACTTACTTTAATAATTTTTGACACGAGATTCCAGTTTTTTAAAAGATGATTCATAGACATGGTAAAACATTCAAATACTACAAAAGGGTATACAGTGACAAATTATTTCCTGCACCAACCCACCCTCCAACCTCTCAATTCCCCTTCCCATAGGCAGTTGCCTCTACCACTTTCTTGTGCATCCATTCAGAGATATCCTCCCTCTCTGTGAGGAAAGAAACAAATACATGACACACCAGTGGATTACCTCACTGGTCGGATTAATCTGCTTTAGCTGTGTGTTTGGTGTTTGAGAGCTCTGCCTACTTGATTTTGTCCCTGTAAGTTCACATTTTTTCCTTTATGATTGCATAAAAATAAAAATCACTTGTTGACCATGAGTTCATGGGCAGAAAATTTGTTATTTTAATAGTCACTTAAACCATGAAAAACATTAATTCTAAGACTCTGGAATTTGAAATGACTTTGCAGTGAGTCTGTTTTTAACCCAACAAAGCCAGTTCATTTGTCACATGGGATATAAAGAGACAGGAAAGGGGCAGAGTTTGTGCTTTTGCTGAAATCTGAACACCTTGACTTAACCATAGAATTGTTCTTATATCTTTGCATCTTGGGGCCAAAAAATAGATACCACTGGGAAAATGTCTCTCTCTCCTCTTTAGCAAACAATGGGGAATACTAATAACGGAAAAGATGCCTAGATGGCAGCATGATGGCACTCAGTGTGTCACTTGTCTATTTCCTAAATGTAGATTAGTGTTCAGAATATATTAGGCATGTGGGAGAACTACAGTCCTTTTGTGAAGTCGGTTTTATAGTAAAAACCTATAATTTTTACTCCGGACAAAAGGTTTCAAGACACTACCATGTATAGTTACATGGGTTCAGTACCTCAGTGAAATCCTACTTGAGACATTGTTTTCCTAGCCTCCTGGTGTTCTTTGGAAATAGATCTCATACTTCAGGCTGGAATTATATGCCTGAGGGCAAAGGATAGTAATCTTTCATCTCCTTCTGCTACTCCATCTGCTTTGATAAAAATCTCTGTGGGGAGAAGTGGTGTTAGTGCTATATTTTGGGAATTTTACACATTTGTAATTTCATTGGAGGGGAAAAACAAAAGCATTTCTGTGTTGACTTAGGAAAATGTTATATCCTACAAGCTTGGGTTATTTTATCTATGTTTTGTTAACACACACGTATTTAACACATAGTTTTGTACAATAATGGAGGAAAACAGGAAGTACTTTGTTGATACTTTGGAAACAAAGCCTAGTCTTTGGGGCATATGATGAATTGTTCCCTCATGAGAATAGTTGTGTGAATACATTTGTTACTTAAATGAGTGTGGCATTAGTTTAAAATTTTCCCATTTCAGTATGAAGAAATTCAAATTTACCTTTGAACTTGATATTAATAGTCTGTGGCCTATCACTTGTCACCATCTTTGATGAAAGGCAAATAAAAAATGTTGATATTTAGTTCAGGTTTAGACTGAAGTATTTTAGAACATGAAAGTGGGTAAGATTCTACTCCTGAAACCTTAAAATACATTATATCTTTTAACTTTAACTTCCTTGTTCCTTGACAAGGCAAGATGGTATATAAGAAAAACCCGTCTTTCTTTGAAAGGATTAACCCTCAGTTGTTGGTAATGTCTACCTCACTGGGGTTTTGTATCATTTCCTTAGCATTGGCAAAGCAGCCTGATACTGCTGGATGAAAGACGGTTAAGTTAGTAAAGGTTTGGTAGTGCTGTTATGATTGTGTTGTTGCAAACCAGTGATCATTTTTTCATTGGTGACAAGAAGGGAAGCTGAGGAGAATCGCTACCTTGGTCTGGATCTCTCAGGTAGTGTAGTTTGAGGCTAGAACGCTTTATGAAGTGGGCCCCACCTTTAATATCTCAGCTGAAAATTAGTTGTTGCCTTTCTCTTAAACTATTCTGGCGTGTAACCAAGAAAAATGTGTATTTTTAAAGCAGGCTTTTGTGGTATGTGTGTGTGTGATGTATAATCTAGTAGCATTGCACTTTACAGATACGGTTAACAGTGCAAGCAAGTCACAGATTGATTAAAACAATTCTTTGCATGACTTGGTTGTGACTAAAAAGGTGTAAAATCTATTGCAAGACAATAAAAAAAATATTTTTAACTGGGAATAAACAAAGGTCATTGCTTCTAGAGCTCACCTCCTAGTTCTTCAGGAAGTTCCCAGTTGCTTATTAACTAAGGGATTAATTATGAAAGCTTTTCTGCAGCTTTGTGCATTTGCAGCCGTATGTGCAATTGGTTTTTTGCCAGCTCCATTTTTAAAACAGGCACTGAATGCCTTTGGATACATATGAGGATTTTTCACTTTGGTTTTGTGTCAACATTGTTTCTCTGCTGGAAAGTAGTTCACAAAAAATGATTGTATGAATGTGACTTGAAATAAAGTATACATTTATAATTTATGGACAAAAGAACGATCAGGTTTGGTGGGGGAGGGGTGTGACCTATGACCTATTTTTTTTTCCCCATTTATTTTAGCAATGGCTTCTTCTAGGCGATGTGATTGTGTTCTCTTAGAGAATGAATACACAAGTGGTGAGGTCTTCCTTAATTATCAAAGACATAAAGGGTCCTTCAAACTTCAACCTTTGGTGGAAAGCAAAAGAGAACTCTACCAGAGGATGGACTTGCGTTTAAGGAATGTCATTCTTTCATGCAGATAGCTTAGTTCTATCTAATAATGATGCTAATGGACATTGCAATTTGTTGTAGGACAGTATATCCTCCAGGATACAACCTTAAAAATTTGCAGGCATGCTTAATCACCTTTTCCCCTAAAATAATCCTTGTGGATCTGCTATCCAATGATTTACTGCAATTTTGTTTGAACCTGAGTGGGTTTATCAGCATTGGGAATAATGCATTTCATGTATCTCTATCTTTTATGGAAAATATTCCTCTCTTTTACTTGTTGGGAAACTATCTCTAGTCATTCTTTAATGCATCATTCATTTGATAGGTATTTCTTGAGCATTTACTATATGTCAGCACTTGGGCTGGGCCATGCCGTGTTCATGGAATTGAATATGACATGGTAGCTGCTCTCTGAGTGGAGAATTATTATTTGTGGATGTATTGGGTATTCTCCACCTCCCTTCCTTTTTCTTTCAAAGCAACAGATAATATTTACAGTTATATTACCTTTCACATGATACTGTAGCATATCTTCACTGAGTCTTCCAGAAATTCTTTAGCAATGATAAGATGGTTATTGTTTGTAAGGTGCTTTTTGTTTTTCAAACAATGTAATTACTTTGCTCTTCTATGTTTCTTGAAGTATCAGTATACTGTAATATCATCTGGGCTAGAAAATATAAACTTACCTAATAACAATGGAAAAGAAGTTTGTAAAATGAATTGACTAATTGCTGATCTGGAATCTAATATTTGTCAGTAGAATTGAAATTAATTTGTGTCCCATTTAGATTCTGTTGACTTTTTTTTTGCCCTTTTGGAATGATTATTTCTTTAACTGAGTTAAATAAATGTACACAGAGATGATCCCATGCAAATGCATATGCAAACTGGATGTAGTATGATTTTAGCTATAGGTCTACTATATAATAAAAACCACAGTTTTTACTTGGTTGTGAGTATGCATAAAGATTAAATGTACTTATTAATCATTGCTTTGACAACAGCAGTGTTCAATTAGAATTCTCGGTATTGGCGTATAATTTATATAGAATTCTTTCCAAAGATTTTAATTCATTTACAGCAGCTATGAAGACTGGTTTCTGGAGGATTGTATTCCTTTCTTTATATGATAAGCTATTTTAACGTGACTGAAATTTTTAAAAGCCACCCTTCTTTCATTTTCATTTTCCTTCAGCTTTTCCTAGGAGACTACAGTGGGGGTGTGCAGAATAGCTAGGGAAGTTACTAAATCTTATTTATCCTTTTAATAGTTTTCAGCTAACATCTCCAAGATAGCATAATAAGAAACCAGATAAGAAACTACACGATTCTTTGATGACTTAAGAGATTCTTTTTAAAAAATAAATAGTAGCTTAAAATTTGTGAAAATTTCTCATAGGACTTTCTATATTCTAGTATATTGAGTTTTCCGAGCATGGTCCTGTATAAACACTTACTTTGATACGTAGAATTTTATTACATTTTTAAAAGATCAGTCATCCTAGTTATCTCAGGACCTTAATTCATAAGACAAAGCTGTCATCATATTCTTTATAATCTTTATAAAATTTTAGGGATGTACCATAAAGATATTCCATAGTAGTCTGTGCTGTTCCACAATAGAACACAGTGAAAGTGTTAATAGGTAACATTTATTGAGCCCCCACTATTTTGAAGCATTTCTTCTTCAATGTGAGTCTTTGTGGTGCTATTGTTATTTTCATAGTACAGATAGGGAAACAGGAGCTTAGAAAAGTTAAATAACTTGTTTAGAATCACACAGCTAGTAGGACCCTGATCAAGGTCTGACTTCCTCTAAAACCTGTGGTTTTAACCTCTATACTGCTGCCCTAACTAGCAGTTACAGTGATGGTGGTGAATTAATCTGATTTATTCACACTTATTAGAATGTTATATATCCTAGAGTGGCTTGGCGTGGAGTAAAGGGCAAAAGTTTTCTTTGGAGGCCTGGAAACTTTTTACACATATCTTAAAATAGCTGACGATAATTCGCTCTAGCATCACTGCCCAATATGGACAAATAAATCCTGGTAACATTGAGGTGGGCATTTACAGCTTATGCCATCTCGCAGTGAATTTGTTCTTAATGTATTTTAATTTATTCTGTTAACTAACAGGAGGGAAGAATAATAAAAAGCCTGGCTTCCAGTTCTGGCTATACCACTTATTAGTTTTGGAACCTTGAACAAAGGTGCTTAACCTCTCTGGACATCCATTTCCATATCTATAAGGATACCTCTTTTTTCATGATTGTTCTGAGTTGCTGTAAATGAAATAGTTTTCTTAAATGCTAAACATAGTACCTTGAAGATAATGAGAGTACCATATATGATAATAGCTATTATTACTGTACTATTATCATTTTCATTATTTATGTAGAACAACAAGAGTAGGGAATAAATTTTAAAAACAGCAACAACAAAACTTGCTTTGCAAAATTGAGCCCTTTGGAAACCAGCAGTTTGGTGATAAGCATTTAGATGGACTAATGAGAACTACCCTTACTTTAAAAACATAATCCTGGAGTTCAGGGTTTTTGAGTACAAGCCACCTGTTCTTCTTGCTTGGTACTTGCAATAAGCCTTTCTCTGCTCAAACAAAAAAAACCCCAAAAATGTTACAGTCCTAGCAATCTGTCAATTTATTTAACTTAAAAGAGTTCTAGGGACTTCCCTGGTGGCCCAGTGGGTAAGACTGCATGCTCCCAGTGCCAGGGGCCTGGGTTCAATCCCTGGTCGGGGAACTAGATCCCACATGCATGCCTCAACTTAAGATTTCACATGCTGCAACTAAGAAGTCCGCATGCCACAACTAAGAGTCCACAATGCTGCAACTAAGAGTCCGCATGCCACAACTAAGACCTGGCGCAGCCTAAATAAATAAATAAATATTTTTAAAAAATAAAATAGAAGGAGTTCTATTATGAGTATAAGTATACATGTTTCTACTTTTAGATGTGTCTATGTGTGTATGTGTATATATATATTTTTTTTTTTGAGAAAAGAGTATATGTATGCATCTATTTAAATCTAGACTAATTTAGCATTGAGTGTTTGGTTAGGGGTCTTATGCTTATTTCTCTAGTTCAACTTAGTTTATTTTCATCATTGAATTGTGGAGGAAAATAATGTTATGTTTCCATAATAGTACACTTATCTATTCCAAAGACTGAAATATTGTTTGAAGACATCGTTTATGCAGAATTTTAGTAAAAATTTACAGATATTTTAATAAATTTTTTAATGTTTTTAAAACGAACCTTTGAACATAAGAACTTAATTTTTGCCTGAGCCCAATTTCCCACCTTATAAATGTGAAATAAGCAAAAACAGAACCAGTCATCAGCAAAAACAGAAAAAAATATGTTTTCAGAATATGGTATCCACTCTATATCAGGAATATAAATAAGATAATCATTTTTCTGAAAAGAAGTTGGAGGAGGAGAGGAGAAAAGAGAACAACCTAAACTCATTGAGAATTACTTGTGTTTTTCTCCTCCTTTCCACTCATGCTTTTAAGTGGTTCAACTCTGCCTTATCTTGAAGCGTTTCTTAAAAATCGAAGGTATGTTTGAAAGGAGACAAAAGTACTCTTTGGGAAATGTATTTTCAAAAAATTAATTTTATTTATTTTAATATATTCTTAGTTTAATATGAGTATTTTCTGAGATGTTCTAAATTTTTACTCACGCTAGGAAATGGCTGGTATAGGGTTATAAGCATTCAAGTTTGGGCCTGTGTCATATAAAGGCCTTACCACTGTGTTACAGGAAGCATCTGCTTAGAAGAATTTGAGGCTACGTTCCTGGGCCAGACATCCAGAGATACTCTGTGCTTTGCAAGGTTTTGTTGTAAAGGTTCTGCTTCACGTTTTGAACTAGTAATTGCAGTGTTATCATTTTATCCTTTGAACCTTGCAAATCTAAAAGATTTGCAGTAGTGTGAACTGGCAGACCATCCAGGTATTTCCATTTCTTAATAAAGTCATTCACTGCTTTCTTAATTTGTAAGAAGAGCTTTCCAATAATAGTTGTTTGTTTGTTTGTTTGTTTTTCTGTTTTTTGTGGGTTTTTTTACTGTGTCGGGTCTTAGTTGCAGCAGGCAGGCTCTTTGTTGTGGCGCAAGGGCTCCAGAGCGCATGGGCTCTGTAGTCTGCGGCAGACGGGCTCTCTAGTTGAGGTGCGGGGGCTCAGCAGTTGTGGCGTGTGGGCCCAGCTGCCCCACGGCATGTGGGATCTTAGTTCCCCTACCAGGGATCAAACCCGCATCCCCCACACTGCAAGGCGGACTCCCAACCACTGGATTACCGGGAAGCCCCGCAATAATAGTTTATTTTAAGGGGTCTACTTGGTACATAAGCTCTGCAGAAATTCAGTAATCTGCTGTAAATCCAATGCCCAGAAGATATTCTCACCAGACTCTTGCCCATTTGAGAATATGAAGAAAATTAGCTCTTACTATTGAGAAATGTTGTTGAAATGTAGAAATTTCTCCAAAACCCAATAAGTGTTAAAAGTAGAATAGCTTCATAATATTTCAACCCAGAAAACCTAGAATAATAGGCTTAAATTTCCTGCTACAACCTGTATCTTGGGCATTTTCTTCCTTTAAAGGTATTCATTTCTTAATGCAAAGCATGAGTTTAAAAAAAAGTGTGTCAATTAGATTTTTGACAAAGTAATTGGATTTTCCATTTACTCATATTTCAGTTTTACGAATGCTTTACTTTTCACTTCTCTCTGATCTTTATCTGACTACTTGACAAGAGCTTTGTTTTTTTTCCTTGTCTTTACCACCTCATTCTTCTTTTTCCCCTTGGCTATGGTAGCCAGTGGTTTGTTTGTTAGTTCATTTATTCAAAAGTGTTTATGAAGCAACTACTGTGTGTCAGAGAATGTGTTAGGTGCTAGATATAGAACAGTGCCCTCACAGATTTAACGTAGCAGAGAGGAGAGACAAGCACTTGCATCAAATAAGTGGTTATAAAAACAACCTAAATCACCATCAGTAGGGGAAGGGTTAAATAGCTTATGATGTCTCCATGAAGTGAATATTTTGTAGCTATTAATAAATAGGTATATATATTACATTTCTAGAAAAGTGCATAAGACACTGTCAACAGTGTTTGCCTCTATTGAGGGTCCACGGGGACTGGACTTATTCATTGTATACAATGTTGTACCTTAAGAAAGAAATAAACCTCTAGGGACTTCCCTGGTGGTCCAGCAGTTAAGACTCCACGCTCCCAGTGCAGGGGGCCTGGGTTTGATACCTGGTCGGGGAACTAAGATCCCGTATACCACAACTACTAAGCCCATGTGCCGCAACTACTGAGCCCGCACGCCACAACTACTGAGCCCGCATGCCACAACAAAGAGCCCACACGCCACAACAAGAGCCCGCATGCCGCAGCGAAGACCCAGCACAGCCACAATAAATAAATAAATAATAAAAAATTAAAACAAAAAAACAAGAACCTCTGTATAGAAAAAAAAAAAACTCTATTCATGTATTTTCAGTGAAACTCTAAGTAAATAAAATTTAAAGAAAATCAGCAGTACACTGAATAAGCAAATAAATAAGCAATTACATTAACAGGGGTGCTGTTGTCACATTTGAAGTGAGCAAGGACAACTGTCACTCTAGATTGTTCTGTTTTTGGCTGCTGGATGATGAAAGAATGGTCTGGTTTACACTTTCTATTTCACTTGTCAGAATAAACATGGTCACAGGTTTCCTTGGAGAATTGAGCCTGAGACCTATTTTGTGTTGATATCATAGTACCTTAGAGCTGAATTTCAATACAGATTTTCCCATGTGATTATTCTGTTAAAACTGATGTTGTTGCTTGACCCTTCTACTCTTTCTTGGGTTCCATTTCGAATTTTTACACACTAGCTAAAATGAATAAGTATAACCACAAGAAGCAGTTCATTTGCATAAAATGATATTTTCTCTTGATAGGTCTCTTCCATCTGTCTAATTTGACAAAGCTCTTGGCAAAGCTTGACACTTGAATAAATGTAATTACTTTTTGTGCTTTTGCTGGGAATATTTTAGTTCCATGAGTGGCCACTTAAAATTCTAACTGAAAAAAAAAACAAATAAAGAATGAGCGTCTCTGAGTTACTGAGTGTAATGCCAATTTTCAGCCAGTTTAGTTCATATTTATAAATGGTCCAAATTTATGGTAGTCTTAGTAGTTTATTGGCAGGATGCCAATAATATACAGTCTCTTTATAGATTGCTTTTTAAAAAAATTGTTTTTATTGGGTGAAATGATCTTAGCTGTTCTAGTCCTCTATAGTAATGACTAAAAAAAGTTTAGGTAGATGATGAACAGCCATGTTGATTAATCTCTTCTAAATAAAAGATATTTTACTTGATATTTTTATAGCAATATTCTTTTTTTACTTTTAAAAAATTTAATTATATATATAATTTAGTATTGTGTTAGTTTCAAGTATACAGCAAAGAGATTCAGTTTTATACATGTGTGTATATATATATACACACACACATATTTACATATATATATTCTTTTTCAGATTCTTTTACATTATATGTTACTACAAGATATTGAATACAGTTCCTTGTGCTATACAGTAGGTCCTTGTTGTTTATCTATTTTATATATAGTAGTATGTATATGCTAATCCCAACCTCCCAATTTATCTCCCCCACCCCCTCCCCCACACCTTCCCTTTGGGAACCATAAGTTTGTTTTCTATGTCTGTGAGTCTATTTCTGTTTCGTAAATAAGTTCATTTATATAATGTTTTTAGATTCCATGTATACGTGATATCATATATTTGTCTTTTTCTGTCTGACTTACTTCACTTAATATGAGAATCTCTAGGTCCATCCATGTTGCTGCAAATGGCATTATGTCATTCTTTTTATGGGTGAGTAATATTCCCTTGTATATGTGTACCACATCTTCTTTATCCATTCATCTGTCAATGGACATTTAGGTTGCTTCCATGACCTGGCTATTGTAAATAGTGCTGCAATGAACATTGGGGTGCACGTGTCTTTTTGAATTATGGTTTTCTCTGGGTATATGCCCAGTAGTGGGATTGCTGGGTCATATGGTAATTCTATTTTTAGTTTTTTAAGGAACCTCCATACTATTCTCCATAGTGGCTGTATCAATTTACATTCCCACCGACAGTGCAAGAGGATTCCCTTTTCTCCACACCCTCCAGCATTTATTATTTGTAGACTTTTTGATGATGGCAATTCTGACCTGTGTGAGGTGATACCTCATTGTAGTTTTGATTTGCACTTCTCTAATAATTAGTTGTGATGAGTATCTTTTCATTTGCCTGTTGGCCATCTGCAAGCCAACGAGAGGGGCCTCAGAAGAAACCAGACCTGTCAACACCTTGACTTTGGATTTTTAGCCTTCATAACTATGGAAATATAATTTTATTTTGTTTAAGCTACCAGCTTATGGTATTTTGTTATGGCAACCCTAACAAACTAATACAGCATATGAGAATTCCAATTTCTCTATATCTTCACCAACATTCAGTGTCTTTTATTTTTTATATTTGTTTATTTTATTTATTTATCTATTTATTTTTTAATTTTTATTTTTGGCTGCATCAGGTCTTAGTTGCGGCATGTGGGGTCTTTGTTGAGGCGTGTGGGATCTTTTTGTTGGGGCGCGGGCTCTTCGTTGTGGCCCAGGCTTCTCGCTAGTTGTGGCGTGTGGGTTTTTTTCTCTCTGTAGTTGTGGCGCACGGGCTCCAGGGTGTGTGGGCTCTGTAGTTTGCGGCATGCGGGCTCTCTCGTTGAGGCGCATGAGCTCAGTAGTTGTGGCATGCAGGCTTAGTTGCCCCACAGCATGTGGGATCTTAGTTTCCTGAACAGGGATTCAACCCATGTCCCCCGCATTGGAAGGCAGATTCTTTAACACTGGACCACCAGGGAAGTCCCCTATGTCTTACTTTTAATTATTATCATTCTAATAGCTAAGAAATGGTATCTGTCTCTGTTTTAATTTGAATATCCTGGCAACTAAAATTTTAAAGTTGATCACTTCTCAGGATTATTAATCATTAAAGTTCTCATCTGTGAATTTCTAGTTCATATATTTTGTACATTTTTCTATTAGATTGTCTTTCTCTTATAGATTTGAAGGAGTTCTTTATGTAATCTAGGTAATAATTTAGATACTTTCCATTATCCTCTCTCCATTGGTGAGTTGCCTATAAGCTTTATTGCATACAAATTCCTGTTCCTATTTAAGGCAGTTAGATTTATCAACCTCTCTTTTTATAGTTTGGGCTTTTAAAATCTTGTTTAAGAAATTCACCTCTTTTCCAAGGTCATGAAGAATATAAAATTTCTTCTAAAATTTAAAATTTTTGATTGATTATTTAATTTTCACATTTGCCAAGAAGGAAGCCAGGTGTCTAAGCAAGCACTTATTGACTACTTTATCTTTCCCTAATAATTTAGAATGATACCTCCATCATATATTTTGGGATCTGTTTCTGGGTGCTTTATTCTTTGGTTCCATTAATTTATCTGACCTTATGCCAGTACCACACTGATGTTATGTTTAGTTATCTGATTGGGCAAATCCTCCCTCCTGCTTATTATTTTGCAAATTTTCTAGTCTATTTGAGGATTTTGGTCTTTCATTTGAATCTTAGGATCACCTTGTCATTCAATTAAAAAATCCTTTTGTAAGAATTATATCCAGTCAATTTGGGGAATGGTTAATTCTTCAGAAAATGTATGATTTTTCTCATACAAATCTTGTTATTTGTTTAGATTTATTCCTTAGTACTTTATCATTTTGTTATTGCTATTTTAAATGTGATTTTTAAAAAAGGTACATTTTGTAATTTGTGGTTCTTGTTGTTTAGGAACGTTAAACTAATTTTTATATATCTTAATACTGTATCTAGAAATTTCCCTGAACTCTTAATGCAATTAGTTTGTGGATTATATTGGATTTTCTACAGTAAAGACCATATCATATGTGAATTACAATAGTTGTTTCTTCCTTTCCTTTGTTTGTAAGTCTTACTTTCTCTTACTGCCTTGGCTAAGACGTCCAGCACAGTGGTGAACAGAGCAGTGATGGCAGACATTTCTTCTGTTGTTCTTAACTTTAAAAGGAATACTTCTAATTATTTGATCCATGGAATGTGATTTTTACTAGGGATTTTTTGCTATATACTCCTTGTCAACTAGGTATTCTTGGGATAAAGTCTAGTCATCATGTATTTTTTAAAACATTGCTATCTTTATTAATATATCACTTAGGATTTTAAAAATAAGTTTTTAATTGAATTGGCCTTTAATTTTCCTTTTCTTGACCTTTACACTATTTTTCTATCAGTCTTATACTAATTTCAGGAATGGAATTTTGGAACTTCATCTCTTTATATTCCCTAGGAAAAAATTCAGATAGCTGTCTTATGAGCATTTGTGAAACTCATGTATAAAAATGCCTGATCCTAGAGTTTTTTAAATTAAATAGGTTTTTGATTACTGATTCAATTTCTGTTTCTTCTTGAATCTATTTTGGTAATTCAATTGCCTCTGGAAGTTATTTATTTTTTCCATATTTTAAAATTAAGTGCCTGAAAATATTCATAGTATTTTGTGATGAGTTTTAAAATTCTTTACCTGTGCTTTTGATTCTCTTTTGATTCCTAATATTGTTTATTTGTGCCTAGGTTCTTTTTCTTAAATTAATATCTTTACTGTCCAACATTCATGGCAAAATCATTGAAAGTATTGATATTTAAGAAAGGCAACCTGTTTTAAATGAATTATTAAATATATTTCTGATGACAAAAGTTTAATTTCTCTGAGAGAGCTGTATAATCACTACACTTAGGCTACAAATTCACTGTTTTTTCATATTCTGGCTGCAAAGCAGGAATTTACTGGTTTTCATATTTTTGGACAGATCTGCTGAATTCCCTGAAGAGTGGGGCTTATGTTTGTGTATTAGAAGGGCAACTTCATATTTGAATGAAGATTTTCTTGAAATGTCTTATTCAGGAGAATTTGATAATTTTTAAAATGTACATCATGTCAGAAAAACTGAACATGTAGTCATTTTTAATAGGGAATGAGGATTATCTATAAGAAACCCTGTTTAATATTCCATGACATTAAATATAAGCAATGAACCAGGCCAGCCACACAGTATATACTTTTCTTGCATTTCCCTGATGACTAATGATGTTTAACATCTTTTAATTTGCTTATTTGCTATTCTTTTTTTTTTTTTTTTTTTTTGTATGTGGAGTATCTATTCAAATCTCTTTGTCCACTTTTGTTTTTAGTTTTGTTTTTGTTTTGCTTGGGTTGTGTTCTGATGATTGGATCCTTTATATAGTTTAGACACAAATCCTTTAACAGATATAAGATTTGCAGATATTTTCTTCTAGTCTTTGTCATGTCTTTCCATTGTCTTAAGAGTGTCTTTCTTTTATGTATCATGCTTTTGGTGTCATATGTAAGAAAACTTTGCCTAACTGATGATCATAAAGGTATATTTCTTGTTTTCTTCCAGAAGTTTTATTGTTGTAAAAGCTATCCTTTCTCCACTGAATTACCTTTGTGACTTTGTAAAAATCAGTTTTACATATATGTATGGTCCTATTCCTGGACTCTATTTTGTTTCATTGATCTCTTTGTTTATCTTTATGCCAGTAGCTCACTGTCTTGATTATTGTAACTTTACTGTAAGTCTTGATATCAGATGATGTTAGTCTTTCAGTTTTCTTAGTCTTTTTCAGATTTGTTTTTACTGCTTTAGGTGTTTGCATTTCCATATGAATTTTTGAATTGGCCTGTCAATTTCTAAGCAAAGTTTATAATTTTCAGTTTGCAGGTTTTATACTCTTTTACTGAGTCATATTTAATTTTTCATGGTTTTTATGCTATGGTTAGGTAATAATGTGTTTTGACATGTCAGTTTCCCATTGTTTTTTCCTAGAATGTAGAAATACGTTGAATTTTATATGTTGATTTTGTATTCTGCAGGCTTTTAAAACTCCATCAGATTTTCTACTTGGGGACTTACAAGCTTCATGAATTTAGATGTTCAGATCACTCACCAGAGTTGGGAATTATTTTTAAAATAAGCCTTCTGCCCCTTTCTCCTTTTCTTTTCCTTCTAGGACCTCAATAATCATAGAATGTTTTGCTTGTGGAATTTCATAAATTCCCTTAGTCTTTCTTCACTCTTTTCCTTTCTGTTTTCTTTTTGCTCCTCTGACTGGATAATTTCAAATGAGCTGTATTCAGGTTCACTAATTCTTTCTTCTCCTTGGTCAGGTCTGCTATTGAAGCTTTTTGTTGAATTCTTTAGTCATTGTATTTTTCAGGTCTAGGATTCCTGTTGTTTCTGTTTCTGTTTTGTTATGGTTTCTATTTGTTTGTTGAATTTACAATTTTGTTACATGCATTGTTTTCCTAATTTTTATTGGCTGTGTATCTATGTTTTCTCATAGTTCTCTGAATTTCTTTAAGAGGGCCATTCTAAATTCTTCGTTAAACAGTTGATAGATCTTCATTTCCTTAGGTATAGTTATTGTAGCTTTATTAGTTTCCTTTGATTGTGTTATGTTTACCTGATTCCTCATGATGCTTCTATCCTTGTGTGGATATCTGCTCCTTTGAGAAAGTGATCTCTTTTACAGCCTTTACAGATTTGCTTCATCAGGGAAAGGCCTTTACCAGTCAGCTCAGCTTGGGGTTCTGGATGGGCAGCTGGTAGCAGCCTTGGACAAGGCATGCTTACTCTCAGGGTCTCTAGTTGGATGGGACTACTGCACGTGCTCTGAGGTTGGGGAGCCAGAGGGCTGTCATTTTTCTGAATTTGGGTAGGCCTCATGGCTGGGCTTCACATTCAAACAGAACTGCTGGCTGGGATCTGTGTTCAGGCAGGGGTATTTGCTGGGCTCTGCAGTCACCTGCTCAGGCAGGGTTTCAGGCCATGTTCTCTGGCCTGGTGTTCAGGGAGTGCTGCTGGTTGCATTCTGGGAATGGGCAGGGCTGCACGCTTGGCTCCACATTCATCCATGGTAGGGTAGAGCCTCAAGCTGTGCCCCCCTGGTTTGATGTTGCCATTAGCTGGACTCTACATTCAGTCAAAGCCATACACAGGACTTTGTGATCAGATGGGAACTCAGGCCATACTCCTTGATCAGATTGGGACCACAGGCTCTGCCCCAGAATTGGGTGGGCCTGCAGGCTGGGTTTTGCAATTGAGAAGGCAACTGGCTGTGCTCCACTGTTTGACAAAGTCTCTTGCTGGGCTTCTTGGCCAGGTAGGGCTGCCAGCTATATCTCACTGTTGGGTGGGGCTAGAGGCTATGCTCCATGGTTTCTGGGCTCACTGGTTGGGTGGAGCCACAGGCTATGCTTTGTGATTGGGTGAAGTGGCTGGCTGGGCATTCAACCTGGGTGAGTCTGCAGGCTATGCTTAGCAACTGGGTGGGCCGTAGGCTATGCTGTGCTGCTGTACAGCACTGTAGGCTGGGCTCCACATAGTCAGTACCAGAGGCCAGGCTTCAAAGTTGCTGAGGGTCACTGTTTGGGCTTCCTCAGTCAGACAGAACCAGTGGTCATGCTCTGCAGTTGGGCAAGGCTCCTGGCTTGGCTCTCTGCCTGAACAGGCTTGTAGAATGGACTCTAGAGCTGACCAGGGTCTCTGGCTGAGCAACCTGGTGAGGCTGGAGACTATGTTCAACAGTATGCTTCTGGCTCGGCTCCCTGTTTGAGCAAGCCTGTAGAATGGGCTCTGTGTCTGCCTTAAATCCCTGGCCAGACTTCCTGGTCAGGTTGGCTGTAGGCTAGGCTTGGCAGTTGGGTGGGGCTACCGACCTGCTTTCCTCCTAAGAAGGCTGTAGGATGTACTGCATGGCTGCCCGCAACTGCCTGGCATCTTTGGCTGGTCTTCACTGTTGGGTGGGGTTGGGGAGGCTATGCTCAGCAGTTGGGTGTGGCCAGTGACTTGCTTCCTTGCTTGGGTGGACTGTAGGATGTGTTGGGTGACTGCCTAGCATCTCAGACCAGGCTTCCTGCTCAAGTGGGGTTGGAGGCTATGCCCAGCAGTTGGGTGGGGCTGCTGACTTGCTTCCCTGTATAGGGAGAGCACTAGAATTTGGTCCTCCACCAAGATAGCACTCTGGTTGGGGACCCAATAAGGCAGAAATGCCAACCAGATTCCCTGACCAGCTGGGGTCACGGGCTCAGCTCTGCAAATGGTCAGAGTCGCTGGTTGGGATCTCCGCTCAGGCCCGACCACTAGCAGGAATGAAGTCTGCCAGGATTCGCACACTCAGTGCTGTGAGCCCCTTTCCCCTTCTCTATCTCTAACTGATTCCCGTGATAATCCCTGTGAGGCAGTGCTTAAGTGGGCCTCCTGTTGCCAAAAGCTCAGCTTCTCTGTACACTGGTGCCGAATCGAATCTCGGAGACAGAGTTTTGGATGAAGTAGAAAAGGATAGCTTTATCACTTTGCCAGGCACAGGGGGACACAGCAGGTTCCTGCTTTAAAAAACTATGTGGCCCAACTTGAAGAGGATACTGAGAAGTTATATAGTAATGGTTTAAAGAGGGCATGATCAGCGCGTGGACATTCTTCTGATGGGTTGGTGGTGAGGTAAGTAGGAGTCAGCATCATCAGCCTTCAGGTTCCAGCTGGTCTAGGGTCTGCATGCTTGTGGACAGCATACCATTGTTAATCTTAACTTCTCCCACCTGGAGGGGGTTTCAGTATCTGCAAAACAGCTCAAAGACATTGTTTTGTGTATCCCTTGATAGGGAACCAGGACCTTGCCCCCAAGGTTGCACTGTTGGTTCTCTTGACTGTTTGTTTATCCCTGGTCTTGTATCCCCTCCCATCCCTAGTTAACAACTGCCTGAATCTGCCTGTTGGAACTCAAGGAATGTCATGGAGGCTGATGAAGGCTATTGATTGTCATCAAAGAAATGGGGGGCACAGAAAAGCTTTGTGTCCAGGAGCTCCACAGGACCCTGCTCGGTATCACTCCCAGGAAGTATCTGGAATGCTGGGGAAGCTTCATGTCCTCTTGCGCTCCCCTTTTCCCACAGGAGAAACTTTAGGCCCAGGGGATCCCCTCAGTGCAGCACTGATCTGACCTTGGTGGGCGGGCTGTTGTCAAAGTGAAAACACTCCTCTTACCCTTCTCATGCTGTTTTTCTCAGATTTTGTGGTCAAAAGGGATGCTTCAGACTCACCCCTTTGTTCTGGGATCTTCAGAAAGGTATCTTGTCTATGGATAGTTGCTAGTTTCCCTTTCCCTGAGGGGGACTGAAGTCAGTAACCACATATTTTGCCATCCATCTTTCTCCTGATTCCAGTTTTATTAAACCATTGTTTCATATGCTTTATCTGGGTTTTCAGTTGTTTCAGGCTTAATGGTAAATCTGATCTCTGTTATTTCGTCTTGGCCAGAAGACATTCTATATATCTTTTTGCACAGTGAATATAATAAAACATTCAATTACCTAAATATTCAGATAAAGAGACTGTTCTTGCAGATTGACTTTTTTCTTTATGGGGTTTGGAAAGAATAGTCCTTTCCAATAGTCCTTATTCTGTACATTTTTTGCATTGACTTCTCTATTACTTTTCTTTACCTATAGTTTATCCACAGTTGGATTAGATTATTGCATCACTAATAATCTAATGAATTATTAGAAATCACTAATTCATTTCTATTTTATTAGAATTAGATTGGCTTTAGTACTTAATGGAATTCTGCCGAAAAGACCTTATGCTATTTCTTCATGCCTGTTTTCCCCTAACTTTATTCCATCAATGTATGAAGAAATGAGATAAAAAGGAGGACCTAGACATATCTTTCTATTGTCTGAAATTTTGTATCACTAAAGTATATTCCGGAAAAGGAAATGCTTATCCTATGGTATATTGCTGCTAAAATATTGAATAAATTACAAGGCGTGGTACTTTTATTTTGTTTGAAATTATTTCCTAAAACCCAGCCATCTAATTCAGAAAGTAAGAGCCAAGTTCTACAAACTATATACGAGGAAATGCCTCATTTATGAATGTATACATATTTGTGCTCATGAATTGGGTAATTATGCACCTAACAACTCTCTTCATTTTATCATTATTCTGTTGTTTGTATACAAATGAAGGCTTTTTTACTTCAAATTCTGTAGCCTGGAAAACTCATGCTTAGAGGATGGCTATCTTTCCTGCTTCCGTTCAGTGTTAGTGCATACAAGTTCATGTGAAATTATAGAATACCTTATTTACTCTGATATAACTGTAACAGGAGCTTCTTTACTAAACATGCATTCTGAAGTGGTCAACTAATTAACAGTTAATTTGGCTTCATCTGTTATATAAAAATGCTAGAAAAGGTATTAAAAATTTCATATGTCTTCTTTTTGAATTTTATTTTATTTTTTATACGGCAGGTTCTTATTAGTTGTCTGTTTTATACATATTAGTGTATATATGTCAATCCCAATCTCCCAGTTCATCCCACCACCACCACCACCACATCCCCCCACCCCCACCCCCACTTTCCCCCCTTGGGGTCCATACGTTTCTTCTCTACATCTGTGTCTCTATTTCTGCCTTGCAAACTGGTTCACCTGTACCATTTTTCGAGATTCCACATATATGTGTTAATATATGATATTTGTTTTTCTCTTTCTGACTTACTCTGTATGACAGTCTCTAGGTCCATCCATGTCTCTACAAATGACTGAATTTCGTTCCTTGTTATAGCTGAGTCATATTCCATTGTATATATGTACCACATCTTCTTTATCCATTCGTCTGTCGATGGGCATTTAGGTTGCTTCCGTGACCTGACTATTGTAAATAGTGCTGCATTGAACATTGGGGTCCATGTGTCTTTTTGAATTTATGGTTTTATCTGGGTATATGCCCAATAGTGGGACTGCTGGGTCATATGGAAATTCTATTTTTAGTTTTTTGCAGAACGTCCATACTGTTCTCCGTAGTGGCCGTATCAACTTACATGCCAACGAACGGTGCAAGAAGGTTCCCTCTTCTCCAGCCTCTCCAGCATTTGTTGTTTGTAGATTTTCTGATGATGCTCATTCTAACCAGTGTGAGGTGATACCTCATTGTAGTTTTGATTTGCATTTCTCTAATAATTGGTGATGTTGAGCAGCTTTTCATGTGCCTCTTGGCCATCTGTGTGTCTTCTTTGGAGAAATGTCTATTTAGATCTCCTGCCCATTTTTGATTGGGTTGTTTCTTTTTTGATATTGAGCTGCATGAGCTGCTTGTATATTTTGGAGATTAATCCTTTGTCCGTGGATTCATTTGCATGTATTATCTCACATTCTGAGGGTTGTCTTTTTGTCTTGTTTATAGTTTCCTTTGCTGTGCAAAAGCTTTGAAGTTTCATTAGGTCCCATTTGTTTATTTTTGTTTTTATTTCCATTACTCTAGGAGGTGGGTCAAAAAAGATCTTGCTGTGATTTATGTCAAAGAATGTTCTTCCTATGTTTTGCTCTAAGAGTTTTATAGTGTCTGGTCTTACATTTAGGTCTTTAATCCATTTTGAGTTTATTTTTGTGTATGGTGTTAGGGAGTGTTCTAATTTCATTCTTTTACAGGTAGCTGTCCAGTTTTCCTAGGACCACTTATTGAAGAGACTGTCTTTTCTCCATTGTATATCCTTGCCTCCTTTGTCATAGATTAACTGACCATAGGTGCGTGGGTTTATGTCTGGGCTTTCTATCCTGTTCCATTGATCTATATTTCTGTCTTTGTGCCAGTACCATATTGTCTTGATTACTGTGGCTTTGTAGGATAGTCTGAAGTCAGGGAGTCTGATTTCTCCAGCTCCGTTTTTTTCCCTCAAGATTGCTTTGGCTATTCAGGGTCTTTTGTGTCTCTATACAAATATTAAGATTTTTTTTTTCTAGTTCTGTAAAAAATGCCATTGATAATTTGATAGGGATGGCATTGAATCTATAGATTGCTTTGGGTAGTATAGTCATTTTCACAATATTGATTCTTCCAATCCAAGAATATGGTATGTATCTCCATCTGTTTGTGTCATCTTTGATTTCTTTCATCAGTATCTTATAGTTTTCTGAGTACAGGTCTTTTACCTCCTTAGGTAGGTTTACTCCTAGGTATTTTATTATTTTTGTTGCAGTGGTGAATGGGATTGTTTCCTTAATTTCTCTTTCTGATCTTTTGTTCTTAGTGTATAGGAATGCAAGAGATTTCTATGCATTAATTTTGTATCCTGTAACTTTACCAAATTCATTGATGAGCTCTAGTAGTTTTCTGGTGGTATCTTTAGGATTATCTATGTATAAGTATCATGTCATCTGCAAACAGTGACAGTTTTACTTCTTTTCCAATTTGTATTCCATTTATTTCTTTTTCTTCTCTGCTGTGGCTAGGACTTCCAAAACTATGTGGAATAATAGTGGTGAGAGTGGACATCCTTGTCTCGTTCCTGATCTTAGAGGAAATGCTTTCAGTTTTTCACCATTGAGAATGATGTTTGCTGTGGGTTTGTCGTATATGGCCTTTATGATGTTGAGGTAGGTTTCCTCTGTGCCCACTTCCTGGAGGGTTTTTATCATAAATGTGTGTGGAATTTTATCAAAAGCTTTTTCTGCATCTATTGAGATGATCATATTGTTTTCATTCTTTAATTTGTTAATATGGTGTATCACATTGATTGATTTGCGTATATTGAGGAATCCTTGCATCCCTCGGATAAATCTCACTTGATCATGGTGTATGACCCTTTTAATGTGTTGTTGGATTCTGTTTGCTAGTATTTTGTTGAGGATTTTTGCATCTATATTCATTAGTGATATTGTTCTCTAATTTTCTTTTTTGTAGTATCCCTGTCTGGTTTTGGTATCAGGGTGATGGTGGCCTCATAGAATGAGTTTGGGAGTGTTCCTTCCTCTGCAATATTTTGGAAGAGTTTGAGAAAGATGGGTGTTAGCTCTTCTCTAAATGTTTGATAGTATTCACCTGTGAAGCAATCTGGTCCTGGACTTTTGTTTGTTGGAAGATTTTTAATCACAGTTTCAATTTCATTACTTGTGATTGGTCTGTTCATATTTTCTATTTGTTCCTGGTTCAGTTTTGGAAAGTTATACCTTTTTAAGAATTTGTCCATTTCTTAAGGCTTTCCATTTTCATGACTACCATTTTCAAGGTTGTCTTTGGCATAGAGTTGCTTGTAGTAGTCTCTTATGATCTTTTGTTTTTCTGCAGTGTCTGTTGTAACGTCTCCATTTTCATTTCTAATTTTATTGATTTGAGTCCTCTCCCTCTCTTTCTTGATGAGTCTGGCTAACGGTTTATCAATTTTGTTTATCTTCTTAAAGAACCAGCTTTTAGTTTTATTGATCTTTGCTACTGTTTTCTTCATTTATATTTCATTTATTTCTCCTCTGATCTTTATGATTTCTTTCCTTCTACTAACTTTGGGTTTGTTTGTTTGTTCTTCTTTCTCTAGCTCCTTTAGGTGTAAGACTAGATTGTTTATTAGAGATTTTTATTGTTTCTTGAGGTAGCATTGTATTGCTATAAACTTCCCTCTTAGAACTGCTTTTGCTGCATCCCACAGGTTTTGGATTGTCATGTTTTTGTTGTCATTTGTCTCTAGGTATTTTTTGATTTTCTCTTTGATTCCTTCCGTGATCTCTTGGTTATTTAGTAACGTATTCTTTAGCCTCCATGTGTTTGTGTTTTTTATGTTTTTTCCCCTGTAATTGATTTCTAATCTCATAGCGTTGTGGTCAGAAAAGATGCTTGATGTGATTTCAGTTTTCTTAACTCTACTGAGGCTTGAATTGTGACCCAAGATGTGATCTATCCTGAAGAGTGTTCCATGTGCATTTGAGAAGAAAGTGTAATCTGCTGTTTTCGGATAGAATGTCCTGTAAATATCAATGAAATGTATTTGGTCTGTTGTGTCATTTAAAGCTTGTGCTTCCTTATTAATTTTCTGTCTGGTTGATCTTCCATTGGTGTAAGTGAGGTGTTAAAGTCCCCCACTATTACGGTGTTACTGTCTATTTCCTCTTTTATAGCTGTTAGCATTTGCCTTATGTATTGAGATGCTCCTATGTTGGGTGCATATATATTTATAATTGTTATATCTTCTTGTTGGATTGATTCCCTTGATCATTATGTAGTGTCCTTCTTTGTCTCTTCTAACATTCTTTATTTAAAGTCTGTTTTATCTGATATGAGTATTGCCACTCCAGCTTTCTTTTGATTTCCATTTGCATGGAATATCTTGTTCCATCCCCTCACTTTCAGTCTGTATGTGTCCCTAGGTCTGAAGTGGGTCTCTTGTAGACAGCATATATACGGGTCTTGTTTTTGTATCCATTCAGCAAACCTGTGTCTTTTGGTTAGAGCATTGAATCCATTCACATTTAAGGTAATTATTGATATATATGTTCCTATTACCATTTTCTTAATTGTTTTGTATTTCTTTTCGTAGGTCCTTTTCTTCTCTTGTGTTTCCCACTTAGAGAAGTTCCTTTAGCATTTGCTGCAGAGCTGGTTTGGTGGTGCTGAATTCTCTTAGCTTTTGCTTGTCTGTAAAGCTTTTGATTTCTCCATCGAATCTGAATGAGATCCTTGCTAGGTAGATTAATCTTGGTTGTATATTCTTCCCTTTCATCACTTTTAATATATTGTGCCACTCCCTTCTGGCTTGTAGAGTTTCTGCTGAGAAATCAGCTCTTAACCTTATGGGAGTTCCCTTTTATGTTATTTGTCATTTTTCCCTTGTTGCTTTTAATAATATTTCTTTGTCTTTAATTTTTGTCAGTTTGATTACTATGTGTCTTGGCATGTTTCTCCTTGGGTTTATCCTGCCTGGGACTCTCTGCGCTTCCTGGACTTGGGTGGCTATTTCCTTTCCTACGTTAGGGAAGTTTTCATCTATAATCTCTTCAAATATTTTCTCGGGTCCTTTTCCTCTCTCTTCTCCTTTTGGGACCCCTATAATACAAATGTTTGTTTGTTTAGTGTTGTCCCAGAGGTCTCGTAGGCTGTCTTCATTTCTTTTCATTCGTTTGTCTTTATTCTGGTCCATGGCAGTGAATTCTACCATTCTGTCTTCCAGGTCACTCATCCGTTCTTCTGCTTCAGTTATTCTGCTATTGATTCCCTCTATTGTATTTTTCATTTCAGTTATTGTATTGTTCATCTCTGTTTGTTGGTTCTTTAATTCTTCTAGGTGTTTGTTCTTTAATTCTTCTAGGTCTTCGTTAAACATTTCTTGCATCTTCTCGATCTTTGCCTCCATTCTTTTTCCGAGGTCCTGGATCTTCTTCCCTATCACTATTCTGAATTCTTTTTCTGGAAGGTTGCCTATCTCCACTTCATTTAATTGTTTTCCTGGGGTTTTATCTTGTTCCTTCATTGGGTACATATCCCTCTGCCTTTTTATTTTGTCTATCTTTCTGGGAATGTGGTTTTCGTTCCACAGTCTGCAGGATTGTAGTTCTTCTTGCTTCTGCTGTCTGCCCTCTTCGTATTAGTTTTCTCCTCAGGTTGATAGCTAAGTTTAAGTTCTGCCGAGTATAATTTAGAAATTGTTTCCCAAAAATGATTGTGATGGTAAGAATAGATATCCCAGGCATTTTGATATTACAGCTCATCTGTAGAATGACTGACCCCAGATACAATAGTCCTGTTAAGCTTTATTGACAGACACTGTGCTTCGTACTTTTAGAGGCAGTTTCTCATTTAAATAGATTTTGGAAGAAAAATCAGCCATTATTTAATCTTCTTAATATTTTTTCAAAAGTATATATGTATATGTATGTATGTATGTAAATATGTGTATATGTATTAGTTTCCTATTGCTGCTGTAACACATACAATAAACTCTGTGGCTTAAAACAGAATAAATGGAAATTTATTCTGTTACAATTTGGGAGGGCAGATGTCTGAAATGAGTTTCACTGGGCCAAAACCAAGGTGTCAGTGAGGCCACATTCACTAGAGAAGCTCTAGGGGAGAATCTGTTTCTTTGCCTTTTCCAGCTTCTAAAGATGCCTTCCTTGCATTTTTTGCTCATGACCCCTTCCTCCATCTTCAAAACTAATTAACCACATCACCTTCTCCTCTTTTGTAATAAAATTTCCTTCTACTCCCCTCTTATAAGAACACTGTGGTTACAATTATGGCCCACCTGGGTAATCCAGGGCTGTCTCCCTATCTCAGGGTCCTTAACTTAATCACACATATAAGGATTCTTTTGTCACCTAAGGTAGCATTACAGGTTACAGGATTAGGATGTGGATATCTTTTATGGCCATAATGGTGTACAGAATACTTCCAGAAGTCACATAAAAACAAAATATGTTAGAAACAAGTACAGTTTGGAAAGAAGCTGTACAGGTTGATAATATAAGCAAGAGATCCTGGAGTTCCTCTGCTATATTCCAACATTTTGCATTATTGACTGATATTTTTCATTCCTGACGTAAACAGAACATTAATCTTCAGGTGTTTTTTCTGGTATACTTCATCTTCTATTCTTGTCTTTCCCTTCTTTATAAAACCCATGCTTAGTAATCTAAGGTCATGAGTTCATGAATCGGAACACAGATTTATATCTGATATTATAATTAATTTAGAAATAATTTGCATTTGAACATAGACACAGGTTCAGTTATGTGCTTTCTTACTCCTTTTAAGCCTTTTTGTCACCCTCTCCTTCAACTTTGTTATTCTCAGCACTAATGAAGAATTGATCACTTTGCCACTGATGGTGTTATTCTAAGTTGTATGATGAAAGTTTTTAGGAGAGAGTTCTAAAGGTTCCTTAATTCCTAGAAGATCATACATCTATGAGCTAGATTATTTTTTTCTGTGTTTGTTCAGTTTCATTCCAGTGTTTACATCTTACCCTATAGCTTTGGAGAGAAAATTTCATTTGGTACTTCTAATATATGATATGGTCCAGTGACTTCTAGAGTTACCAATAAATAATGTTTTTACAAAGTAAACATGTATTTTGTTGCATAATTTATAAGCTAAATGTTTACATTTTCTTCCTTGAACTACAGAATACCAGAAGGCCCCATTGATCAGGGCCCAGCTTCAGGAAGGGTTCGTGCTTTAGAAGAGCAGCTTGTGAAGGCCAAAGAACAGATTGAAAATTATAAGAAACAAACTAGAAATGGTAGGTAATGATACATTGTTTTTCCTCTTCAATATATTGACATTAGCACAAATAATTGAAAATTTCCTTTCATCAAAATGTTGGAAATGCTGATGCTCTCTATTCTTTGACTGCAGGTCTAGGGAAGGATCATGAAATCCTAAGGAGGAGGATTGAAAATGGAGCTAAAGAGCTCTGGTTTTTTCTACAAAGTGAGTTGAAGAAATTAAAGAATTTAGAAGGAAATGAACTCCAAAGACATGCAGATGAATTTCTGTCAGATTTGGGACATCATGAAAGGTACTACATTTACATTTCATTTGGGGTTTAGTAAAGATTATAATCTAAGAATGGGAAATGGGAACTTTTGTTAATTTCCCTGCTGAATGGTAAATGATACCTACCATGTTTAGAAGCAGTAGAGTACCTGAGGGCTCAGTGGACAATAATTTTCAAATGTAGTTCAACACCAGAAAATATTATTTTAAATGAATTTCTAGAAATCTTTATACCCTAAATAAACTCAGAAGATAGTGGTGTCAGCCAACAATGCATTAAAATATCTTCTTTAAACTTCCTTATTATACAACCAATATTTGAAGTGACGTGTACAGTTTTACATTACAGTACATTCATTGGAACTCATACTAAGGCTGCCAGTTATGTTTCTAACTGAAGCATTGAAAACTTTAAAATAGCAACTTTTTAGGGTTTCTAGTGAAAGGGTAATAAGTTTTTGATAAAAAGGAGCATTCTGTTAATTGCTCTTCCATTTAGTTGCTAGAAAGAAGAACCTGAAATCTGCCTAGTTAAATTTGTTTCTCTTGTTTGCACATTTCTGAAAATATGGAGTTTATCCTCCATAGGAAAGGACACATTTCGGTGCCGGTGTGTTCATGCAGAACAAAATGTATCTGAGAATCATTATAGATATGTAAAACCTGTCCTTAGGCCTCTTATTTATGCAAGTCTGTATTCCCAGTAGGATTCTGATGGCAATTGCTATCTCATTAGTGAACAATAGAAGAAAACTTGTTGTATTAACACAACCTACCACTGTGAAGAGGAAAAGAATTACCCACAACCAACAGATTCATATATATTAACATCATCAGCAATATTGTAGTGATTTTGAAATATTGCTCTGCTGTTTTAAGTGAAATTACAAATAAAATCTGTCAGTTTATTGGAATCATTTTAGCATTAGTGAATGTACAGCAATACGATAGCATAAATTTCAAGGGGCATTGACTTATTAGGCCACAGATTTGGCAGTCCCTTTGAAATTTTTAGCTTAGCTTGCAATCAAGCCATACTTAGACCACTAGACCAAATACTGTCCTTAATGCTTCTCTACCCTAAGCTGATTCTAGGCACCAAAGTTATGTTATTTGGAACTGTGTGCTTGTGCGCTTTGCTTATTGCAGTTGTATAGGAAAGTGTAGATCTGAAGCGGATTTGAGTTGGGCAGACTATATGGTATTTAAAGGATAATTTTGGCTCTTGACTACTGATAGAATGTTTAATTTTAAAGTTTGAGTGATTTAATTACTTGAGTATTTCATTGTTTGGTCTCTTCCAAATTAAAATAATTATTTATAAATTATTTTGTGCATATATTTTGTGACTATATGTAGAAATTGGAAAACATGTACAAATGAAAAATGTTGGGCCCTGAAAAGTTGATGTAAATCAATGTTAAGTTTTTTGTGAGTTGAATTCCGGTTTAAATACATTATGTTTCTTGACACTACCTTTTACCCTTTAAATAATAATATTTCACTGAAAACAAAAAAGGAAAGGTACCCAAAATATCCAAGTCGATTTCTTTTTCTGTCTTAAGCAGAAATTATAATGAACTTGGGATACAACATCGTAGGGTAGTAATTTAACTCCAGGCAGCCAGATTAGAATGCAGTGATACAAATAATGAGCAAAGGACAACCAAACATTAGAGAAGTAACCTTTCAAGTAATGAATGTACAAATAGAGAGGATTTGTATGTATGTAGAATATGCCGTCTTACTGGTAATTTCCAAGATAAGTGTAAGAATTAAAATTAAAACAGACTTTTGTTTGTCTCTGGTGATTTTTACAGTACACAAAAATCCCCATTTTCTTTTTACACTTGCCCAAATCATAGTGTACAAGTTGTCTCTGGACTGAAAGTCTGTATTCTCTGAAGAATCAGTTAGAGGTTGAGTCTGTCAATTTTCTTGTTCAGATTTCCCTTTGAACCACTCATCATTTTTTGGTTTAGAAAGACATCCTTTATAGAGAAGTAATTTATGGGCTTTTGTTTCTTCAGAAGGGGTTTCTTTCTATCTTAGAACTTTGTTCTGATAGAAACACTGATCCTCATTTTTTTCCTTTCTAAATCAACTTTATTGTGGCATAATTTATTTACAGTAAAATGTACATAATTTAGTCTGTAGTTCTATGAGTTTTGACACATGCTCATAGTTTTATAACCACCACTGCAATCCAGATGCAGAACACTGCTACCACCCCAAGAAAATTCCTTCTGCCTCTTTAGAGTCAGCACCGCCCCACCCCCACACCAGTCCCTTGCAGTCACCCAATCTGTCTCCTGCCCCAATAATTTTACCTTTTCCAGAATTGTATGTAAATGCAATCACAGTATGTAGTTTTTTGAGTGTGGTTTCTTTTACTTGGTATAATGCATTTGAGATTCACCCATGTTGTTTTGTGTATGGGGTAGTTCATTCCCTTTTATTGCTAAGTAATATTCCATCATATGGACGTACCACAGTTAGTTTATCCATTCACCAGTAGAAGCACATTTGGGTTTTCCATTTTTTGGCGATTATGTATATATAAAGCTACTATAGATGTTAACATACACGTTTTTGTGGAAACATGTTTTCACTTCTTTTGGATTAACACGTAGGAGTGGGTTTGATGGGTCATGTATGGCAGTTCCTTAGGAACTGGGCCGCACAGCAGAAGGTGAGCGGCGGGCGAGCAAGCGAAGCTTCATCTGCCTCTCCCCATCGCTTGCATTACCGCCTGAACCCCCCTCCCCCTGACCCTGTCTGTGGACAAATTGTCTTCCATGAAACCAGTCCCTGGTGCCAAAAAAGTTGGGGAATGCTGATGTATGAAGTGAATGTTTAATTCCGTAAGACATCGCCAAACTGTTTCCCAAAGGGTAGTATTATTTTGTATTCTCATCAGCAGTGTGTAAGATTTCCAGTTGCTCTGTATCCTTGTTGCACTTGGTATTGTCAATTGTTATATTTTCCTCCTACCATTCTAACAGGAGTGTAGTGGTATATCATTATGGTTTTAATTTGCAATTCCTTACTAATGATATTGAGCATCTTTTAATGTGCTTAATTGCCATCCATATATCATCCTTGGTTAAGTGTCTTTTCCAAATCACATGCTTAATTTTGGGGGAATTTTTTTTCTTTTTATTGAGCTATAAGCATTCTTCATTTATTCTGGATACAAGTCTTACTGGTGCATTTTAGAAAGCTCATTCTGAGAGCCATGTGAAGGAAAGTCTGTTGTCAGGCAATGAGAAAGATTTTACAGAAGTTCAAATAAGTGATAATGAGCTTCTGGACCGGGGTAGTTGGTAGTAGGAGTAGAAAGGGATAAATGCATGCAAAATAGAAGCTGCAGGACTTGGTAACTGATCCAATGTAGGGAGATGGGGGGACTCAAAAGTAATTGAGGACTTGTATTTTCCTGGGAGGACAGCTTTCATAAATGGACATCATTGTTTCTTTTGTAGTAATTTGGCCTTTTTCCCTGACAAAGTGTAATCTCCTGAGGACTGGAACTCTAACTTCAGTTTCTTCTCTACCCTGCAGTACTAAGCACTCATTATTTAGTTAGCGTTCAGTAAGTTATGTCTTTTTTATTTGCTGGGGAGGCATGTATGTGCATTCTTTGATTATTTCACACTCTACTTTGTACCTCTTTGTAAAAACAAAATCCTGTTCCATTGAAAGATTTGTGAATATTATGCAACTAAAGAAAATTAAATAATTGAGGTAAAAATATTCTCCTGTAATTGAGAATCCCAAAAGGTATGAAGGGCAAGTTATAGGAGTAAAGTCATTTACCTCTGAATAAAACTGGAAGCTCCAGTTAATTTTAACAGTGGGTTCTGCAAAACAGAGAGTATCTGTTAGAAGTCAAGGATATATAGGGAAGGAAATGGACTGATAGGAAGCATGGTGGGACTGGAAGAAAACCTGACATAGAAGGATTTTTGTACTCAGTGCCCTTGACTTCATGTTTGATTTGCTTTGGAGGATTTAAGTGATTCCTGTATCTAAAAGTAGTCTTGAGACTTCAGTTATACATGAATCACTAAAAATAAAACTATCATAATGTTTCTGATTTGGAGTGTAATTCTGATTCTAAGCAATGAAGTATGGACTTTCTTTTAATTGAATGTGAATGATAAAAAATAATGTTGCTTACCAAATACATCTAATCGTTTGTTTACATTTTGTGGACTGTTTGCTCCGTAGTTTCTTAAATGCATCTAAAAGTTTGTTAAAATTGAGGGAAAAAACCCCACGTCGCCTCATCATAAACTTATTAAGGTTGTTAGAGTCAGAGAACTGGTTTAGATCTTATGTCTTATTCCATGGTGCTACTCTCCTTGCAAGGAGAGGAGAAAGAGTAAAGTGAATATGGAATATTATTTTCTTTTGATGACCCTGAGCTCTTGGAATCAATCTATCTACTTGCTTTACCGACAAAACTGGGACTTCAGTTTAATATTGAAAAGGAAAAAAAAATGTATCCTTACTTTTTACACATCTTTCATACTCAGCTTTTATTGCCTCTTAGACATTTATAGCTTAATGTGGTAAGTAAAATTGCACATCTTTCATCTTAATTCTTCAAAAGGTAATACACCATACTTAAAGTATATAAATCAGAAATCCTTTTATATATGTTTATTAGTGTATATTAGATTTCTTTTTATATGTGTGAACAATATGAATGGTTTATTGCACTGTTATTATGGAAGGTATATTTTAACTAAGTCAATTTTAGGAGCAGAACTCTTATTTATTTTCTAAATAAATTTCCTAGAACCCTAATATAAAAAACTAAATGTTGAGTAAATCACAAATATTGCTAATGTCCTCAATTGTCATACTAAGTAGAAAAATTTAGTTTCCAAACATTTTAACTTGTAAAGTCATGGTCATAGATATTATTGAAGATATTTGAAATTCAATACTTATCATCTGATAAATAGAGGCATATCTCACAACAGCCTCTTCTCAACACATAGGTAAATTAGAAAGTAGGGAAGCCAAAATTGTTGAGAAATTTTGTGTGTCATTGTTGTTACTGTAGTGGTTTTCAAACTTCAGCAAGGCATCAAGAGCGCCTGGAGAGCTTCTTAAAACACAGGTTGCTAAATCCCATCCTCAGAGTTCCTGATTCAGTAGGTCTGAGTGAGGCCCGAGAATTTCCATTTCTAACACATTCGTAAGTGATGTTGAAGTTGCTGGTCTTTGAGAACTAAGGCTCTACAGAATCCCTGGTTCTCTTTATGCATTCACCACTGATAGAGGTTGTCTAGGTTTCTTGGAAAAAATCACATTTCTCTATAGATTAGTGGACCTATCTGTAAACTGTGGGGAAAGACTCTTCTTTTGCTCCCCACTTGATGCTGTTCCTTTTAGTGAGGGGACCATGTTTCTTTTCTAGAATGTGGCTCCCACTGTTCATTACTCAAAATACCTGTCATTAATGCAGCTTGGATGCCAAATATCATACTTGATATGGGATTCAGCTCACCTGAGATTTTTAGCAAAATGCTATTGACCTGATTAGCCTATTACTTGAGAGCTAGTATCTAGTAGAGCTTGATCCCTGCCTGCTGCTACAGTTGGGTGATCAACTGCTAGTTAATTAGTAATATTCTGTCTTTTAGAAGGATTTTTAAGAATTTAGAGGGGCTGATGGTATAATAAATAAATACAGAGTAGCATATTATTATTACCTGCGGTATTGATCTCAAGCATTAGTATTATTTGATTTTTCAGTTGATGATTTCATTCTAATGATTGTATGTGACCATACTTCTTAGTAATACAGTCACATTTACCTGGTGCTTTTGATATCATTGATAATGAGTTGACCCTGGCCTGTCTCTTTGAAATAGCAAGAGGGAAATCCGCAATTGAGAGTGATTCTTTTTGTCATTATGGTTTTATTATTTATGTAGTAGTTGTAGGCTCAGTGCTTGGATTTACAGCCTCATAGATTTGACCCTCAACCTCTGAGGGTATCATGGAAAGTTTGTCTTATCACGCTTTTTGGTTGTCCAGAGACACATTTAACTTAATCATTGTCGCTTTGGCTCTTTTTGTCATCTTTATGGTGTCAAACACCAGTTTATGAAATAGTTACTGGAGTTGCTTCTTTCTTATTTTAAATTATATTAATTATTAAAGGACAGGAGGGCTCACAGGACTGATGAGCTATTTCTCAATTAAGTTGACTGAAACTATTGAGAAACAATCTAGTAAAGTAGCAATCTCATCACTCCTGCCTGGTTTGCATCATCTCATTATCAGTAATATGTAAAGCAGCTTTGCTAAGACTGAGATCAGCTGTGTTTCCAAAATGATGAATGATACTTATGGCTAATTAAGCTGATTGGCTTTTTGCTACTGTGTGTAGGGGACTATGTAACAAAAGCACTTCAAATCAGATAAGGGGTACAATATCTGACTGGTTATAGGGCAAGATTGGTAGGTTAATAGCTTATGGATCTATTTGATCAGAATTGCTGGTCATAACCATTGTGGTCCAGTAGCTTGGGTTTTCACTCTCTTTATAAGGTAGCCTCTAGTCAACTGTCTTTGAAAGGTCCAAGAATTGAAATTTTCACTCTTGAATAGTTTTGTGAACCTTCAAATCTATTATTCTTTGTTTTTTGTTTCATTACATACACACTTAATTTCTTTGATGTGTGATTTAATTGATTCTTACATTAAGCTGGAATGTAGATACTCGTTCTCCAGCTTTTAATTCCTTTGGACAAAATGTTTTTGTATGATTGTTTTTCTACTAAGGAATCCAGGCTTATTTTTAAGTGGTACTAGAACATTTCTCTTAATATCCTTGGACAAAGGGAGACATTGTCATATGAAGTGGTCCTTATTCTTCTTATCACTTAGTCTCTATCAGCCAGATTGTGATTCTCCATCTTGTGTAAGGGAACATTCTCCCCTAAAATAAAATTTGCATTGGGAGGAGAACCTGCAGATGCAAAAGTGTGTCTCGTCTTGTGGCCCTAGTTCTGTTTTGCCTGCCCCCACCTTACATCTCCTTGGGTGTGGTTTCCAAACTCAAGAATTATTTTGACGTTAAAAATAACTACTTACTAAGGATTTCCTACATGCCAGTCACTGTGATAAAGGCTCTCCATTCATTATCTTATTTTGTCAACATAGTAATATTGATAGCCTCCTCATTTTATAAATAAAGTTATACTCAGACCTAGAGAATTTAGATAGCTTACGCAAGTAAGTGGCAGAGCTGTTCTGTTCTAAAATCCTTTCTCTTAATTGCTAAATACTTCTCTGAGCTTTATTTTTCTCTTCTACACGTGGAGATATAATTGCTGTATTACAGCATTGTGATGATTAAATGTGGGAAAATATATAAAACACTTTCCACAGTCACTGACACATTGTAGGTTCTGGTAGACTCTAGTCAGACCTGCACAAGGAAAGTCCTGTAAGAGGATACAAATAGAAAATTCTTAGATCCTCCAAGGAAGGCACAGGTAAGGGGAGATTGTCACAGTGCTCAATAGGAAGATCTGGAGCCTAAACATAAGCCTAGTGGACATCACCCACCAAATAGCATAATTATTGCCTTATGTGATGGTATGAGCTGTTTTTGTTGTTGCCCTTCTGGACTCCTCTCCACCCATGTGAGCTGTCAGAATGGTGGTATTCTAAAATTCCCCCTGAGACAACATGGGAGGCAGTGGGAGCATTGTCTGCCTATCTGTCTCCTGGTCACATTTTTATCCTTTGCACTGCTTACTTCTGCCCCAGGAGCAAACGGAAGTATTGCCCTTGATCCATATTTACCTATGGATTAGGCTCTGTGGTGTAGCCTCCCTTAGTCACATTTACTTTAATAAATGTCAGTTCCTTCACCTTGGGCTTTTCTTCCTTGAATTATATCTGCTCTGTGCTGGCGCTCAGGGGGAACTTCCCTCTTCAACATTTTGAATCAGGTATAAGCAAAATACTCTCCTTGTGGTTCTTCATTGGCGTAATTGAGACAGACTAGAACATGTAAAAAAAGTTCTGTGAATATTAAGGTATAAAAATAGGAAAATTAACAGAAAATGCAAAGAACATAAATGTAGCCCAGTTTTTGAAGAAGAGGTTTTGATGCCTGTCATAGCTGGCTTTCTCTTAGAGTCATAGATGTTGGTCTAGTTTATCACTTATCTTCAGGCATGTGTATTCTACCCTCAAATGACTAGCACTATTCTGCTGGTACTTTGCCTGGGTTTGTATTTCCCAGGCTTTAATACCTCAGGCCTTTAGATTCACCACCCACGTCCTAGATTTTTTGGTATCTTCATAGTCAAAACCAAGACATCCAGATTACCAGCTTGAGGGATACCTCTAGGAGATCTGATCTGAGAATGGAGTCACTGAAAATCCAGAATTTCTGTAGAATGGTTTTCAGGCACCATGTTTCCCAGTAATGGGCCACAACTGAAACTTTGATTATCCTCATGTCTTTGGCTAAAAGGTGACAAATTTTGCAGGATGGTAATGTCTAAACATTATTGGATTAGCAAAGAACTACAGCTGACCCTTGAAAAATGCGGGGGTTAGGGGCACCAATCCACTGCACAGTAAAAAATCTACGTATAACTTTTGTCTTCGCACAAACTTGGCTACTAGTAGCCTACTGTTAACCAGAAACCTTACTGATAACATAAACAGTCGATTAACACATATTTTGTATGTTATATGTATTATATACTGTAGTCTTAAAATAAGCTAGAGAAAAGGAAATGTTATTAAGGAAATCATAAAAAAGAGGAAATACATTTACAGCACTGTGCTATCTTTATTATACTGGAAGTTTATGTCCTCTGTTTACAAGATGAATTGTCTGTCAGTACCTACATCTATATTGTCTTATATGATACAAAACACTGAAGATATTATATGTATTACTAACATTAGAAAGCAAAAATGAAAAGATAACATGAAAAAAATTCATTCATGTGCAGCTGTAACAATACATGCATTATACCTGTAACAGCAATGATTGCTTTAAAGGAGGTAGTGTAATCAATATGATTGCTTCATGGTAGCCTAGCCTATACACGAATAAATGAATTGTTTTAAAATTTTTATGGCATACACTTTTATAGTCATATTCATAATACAGTATTGGAAACATTGTTAAATTTAAAAAAACACTTACCTATCAGCCAATGATCGGCTGATATGCAGTTTCTCCAGTTATGAGGAAGGCATACTGTATGATAATGTAATTCTTTGCAAGCAAAGTTATAAAATAGTAAGAAAACTAACACATTATTAATTTTATATTAAATTATAGAATTTAATGCCTTTATGCCTATGTAAGGATAGACTAGTATCTACACATATATTTTTTTAACATCTTTATTGGAGTATAATTGCTTTACAATGGTGTGTTTAGTTTCTGCTTTATAACAAAGTGAATCAGTTACACATATACATATGTTCCCATATCTCTTCCCTCTTGCATCTCCCTCCCTCCCGCCCTCCCTATCTCACACCTCTAGCTGGTCACAAAGCACAGAGCTGATCTCCCTGTGCTATGCGGTTGCTTCCCACTAGCTATCTATTTTACGTTTGGTAGTGTATATATGTCCATGCCACTCTCTCTGTCACATCTTACCCTTCCCCCTCCCCATATCCTCAAGTCCATTCTCTAGTAGGTCTGTGTCTTTATTCCTGTCTTGCCACTAGGTTCTTCATGACCTATTTTTTTTTTTCCTTAGATTCCATATATATGTGCTAACATACTGTATTTGTTTTTCTCTTTCTGACTTACTTCACTCTGTATGACAGACTCTAACTCCATCCACCTCACTACAAATAACTCCATTTCGTTTCTTTTTATGGCTGAGTAATATTCCATTGTATATATGTGCCACATCTTCTTTATCCATTCATCTGATGATGGACACTTAGGTTGCTTCCATGTCCTGGCTATTGTAAATAGAGCTGCGATGAACATTTTGGTACATGACTCTTTTTGAATTATGGTTTTCTCAGGGTATATGCCCAGTAGTGGGATTGCTGGGTTGTATGGTAGTTCTATTTTTAGTTTTTTAAGGAACCTCCATACTGTTCTCCGTAGTGGCTGTATCAATTTACATTCCCACCAACAGTGCAAGAGTGTTCCCTTTTCTCCACACCCTCTCCAGCATTTATTGTTTGTAGATTTTTTGATGATGGCCATTCTGACAGGTGTGAGATGATATCTCATTGTAGTTTTGATTTGCATTTCTCTAATGATTAATGATGTTGAGCATTCTTTCATGTGTTTGTTGGCAATCTGTATAGCTTCTTTGGAGAAATGTCTATTTAGGTCTTCTGCCCATTTTTGGATTGGGTTGTTTGTTTTTTTGATATTGAGCTGCATGAGCTGCTTGTAAATCTTGGAGATTAATCCTTTGTCAGTTGCTTCATTTGCAAATATTTTCTCCCATTCTGAGGGTTGTCTTTTGGTCTTGTTTATGGTTTCCTTTGCTGTGCGAAAGCTTTTAAGTTTCATTAGGTCCCATTTGTTTACACATATTTTATACATTCATGATATACCTAACTTTTTCTTAATTTTTTCAATATTTCTAGACTATGCAGTTCATCTGTGAGTTTTTTAAATTGTCTCAAATCTCAAAAAATTTTTCCAATATTTATTGAAAAAATTTGCATATAACTGGACTCGCACAGTTCAAACGGTGTTGTTCAAGGGTCAACTGTAGGTTGAATTTAAAATCATTTCCTGAGCTTGTCTTCCTTACATGGTCTCCAGTGGGGAGGCCAAGAAAAAAAGTTTTACAAAGGAAGCTTAATTTTAGTTGACCATTGGGATAGAGTGACTTATACTGTGACTCTGACTGCATTATCATAAAAAATTAGTGTACTTTCTTTGGTCTTCTAGTTATAAGACTGGTTATTCCACTTTCTTGACAGATATTGGGATAAATAGAAATAATTGACTGCTAAGACTTAGTAGTGATGTAACTTGGTAAAAACATTCACTTTTATGTTTTCTAATTTATTAAAATATACAGAGATCAGCTTTCATTCCCAGTGGTAAAGTGATGGCTTGATTACTATGACGTGAAAGCATAAACCATGCCAATTTATATATTTCAGAGAATTTTCCCCTCTAAATTACACCTAATGTAGTTTTTTACCTGCTGGGGGCTATATACTGATTGTCGTGGAATGTAGTGCTATTTGTCTGTGTGTGTGTGTCTCTTTAATTTAATGTAACGCCATGCAGAGCATATTGAATTTCCTTTATTCCTTCAACAGGCATTTGCTGATAGACTGGTTATTTATCCCACTGTACTACATCTCCAGAAACAATACTGCTATTTAAATTTGAGACTTTCAACAAGTTTTGTGATCACTCCTATCTGGTGGGTAGGAAAAAGCAAATGACCATGTTTGGATATGATGAAACCTATGAAATGTGAAAAATAATGGGTGTGATGAGAGTAATGGAAAAGAGCCCTATAAAACTGAGAAAATAATTTAAATAAACTTCAGCTTAGCCCTGTAACACCGTTATAAGGAAAGACATCTCCTGTGTTTCCATGATCAACTCACACAATTTCATGAGTGGTAACTTTTCCCCCAGCAACTATAAAATAATACCATAGGCTACATAATAGCCCATAGGGGCCTCAGTTTCATAATCTGAAAAAAACTTGAACCTCTGTTCAGTGTGTAAGACTGTAAGTTAGTTTCTTAAGGAGGCAGTAAGTTGTAGATATGGTTTTTCTAACTAAAATTACTCTTTTTCATGAAAGAAATGTTTTGAATCTTAGGTGGGAATAATACATACAAAAACAGGTAAAGCATCACATATTAGACTCTTGTCCTATTTTAAAAGGGTAAATATGGAAATAGTCAAGCTGTGAAGTGTCCTGTGCATGGATAATGATGACACATTGAACAAATGCCTGAAATGCTTCACAGACGACCCTGTTATCCCAAAGCATTGTATAAAGCTGTTCCACTATTAGTTGGGTGAATATTCTAAACTGTGGCTATGATTTTGAATTTTTATTTGTATATTATTAATAGTTTTGTTTTATTCAAAGGGGCTATTATCAGGTATTCTCTGTTAATCGTTTGTAGTTCTGATGATTTTCTATGATAGTAAATAAGACTTTAATTATTTTTCCAGTGGGCTTCCATTGCTTTGCTCCTAAATGGTTTATCATCTAGTTAAGAACCAGGAATAGAAGAGAACTGAGACTATGTCATGTACTCCTAGATAAACCACAGTTGTTGAGGGCTGGTTTCATCATCTGTTAAATGAGTCCTCACTGATCAATCCCTTTCTTCAGGGTGCTATAAGGCACTGAGTATTGGGTCATTTTTCTGACTGGCTATCAGTCCCACATATTACTGTCACCCTCATACCCAACGGATCTTTCCTCTTAGTTGTGGAATTATTAGCAGGTACTCTTCAGACACAAGATAAAAGTTCTGAAGCAACTCTCTGAGGCATTCTAGCATAAATAGCAATATCTTAGTCTGTTTGGGCTACTATGACAAAATAAATCATAGACTGCATGGCTTGTAAACAACAGAAATTTACTTCTCACAATTCTGGAAGGTGAGAAGTTCAAGATCAAGGTGCTGGCAGATTTGGTGTCTGATGAGTGCCCTCTTTCTGCTCCATAGACAGTGCCTTCTCACTGTGCCCTCGTACGGTAGAAGGGGCTAGAGGCTCTGTGGGGTCTGTTTTACAAGAGCACTAATCTCATTCATAAGGCTCCACCCTCATGACTTAAGCACTTCCCACGCGCCCCACATTTGAATACTATCACACTGGGCATTAAGTTTCAATGGATGCGTTTGGGGGAGACACAGATGTTCAGTCTGTAGCAAGCAGCCACCACATATACTACTTTGTTTGTATTATCACTAATCCTTTTTTAAAAACTGTGTGGAAGGTTTTATAATCCTTATTTTAAAGTGAAGAAACTATGTCTCAGAGATGTCAAAATAACTTTCCTAGGACACAAAGCTGGTAAGAGTTAGATCCCAAACTGAGGGGTAGATCTGTCTGGCTCTCAAAGCTCTTTTTCCTCTGATTCAAAATCTTTCTGATTTTGCATATTTACAATGAACAGAGTCCACATTTTTGTACTCCAGACCCCTTACTTTGATATTTGTTAGTGCATAACATTTTGATTGTTGTACGTAGAACATACAAAATATGTGTTAATTCTGTTTATGTTATCAATAAGGTTTCCAGTCAACAGTAGGCTATTAGTAGTTAAGTTTTTGGGGATTCAAAACTGATATGCAGATTTTCGACTGTGTGGGGGGTTCGGCACCCCTAACCCCTGAGTTGTTCAAGGGACAGCTGTATACTTTCTGATAAATAGAAGTAAATTTCTAACTTTATAATTTTCACAAGCAAATAACACAGACTTATAAGCATTCCCTGAACAGAAGAGTTAATATAAAGTGCAGAGAAGGGGTAAAGCTGGAGTTATTACTAGTTAAGGATTATTCCCAGAAATTCTCTAGCACAAAATTGGATTTGTGAAAGGTAAAAATTCTCAATATTATCTCATCTAAAATTCTTGAAAAATTTTTGCCACTTTTTCATTCAGTTATCTATTCAAAGATATATATTGAATGTTTTCTATGTGATCAGAACTGTTCTAAATGCTGGTTTGGGAGCAGGGAGGGGAGTTTGAAAAATACCCTGCTGCCATGGAGCTTAAATTCTAGTAGGGAGAGAAAGATAATAAAATAAAGATGTAAATGATATATATTAGAAGATGATAATTGCTTGGAGAAAAATAAAGCAGGGAAAGAGGAGAAGGAAAAGCAAGAGATGTGATGGTGACTGGGTGTTGAATTTTTAAGTGAGATAGTCTGGATAGCCTTTTGCAGAAGGTGACATATGAGCAAAATTTTGAATGATATTTGGGTGAGCCATGTGGATGGGTATCTGGGAAACCAGCATTCCAGAGGAAGGAGGAGCAAATGCAAAGGTCCTAAAGTAGGAACATGGCTGACATGTTCAGGGGTTAGTAACAAGACTATGTGGCTGAAACAGAGTAAACAAGGAGGACAGTAGTAGAAGATGAGATCAAAGAGGTAAGGGAGGAGGAGGAGCTTCAAGATGGTGGAAGACTAAGACGTGGAGATCACCTTCCTCCCCACAGATACATCAGAAATACATCTACATGTGGAACAACTCCTACAGAACACCTACTAAACGCTGGCAGAAGACCTCAGACCTCCCAAAAGGCAAGAAACTCCCCACGCACCTGGGTAGGGCAAAAGAAAAAAGAAAAAGCAGAGACAAAAAAATAGGGACGGGACCTGCACCAGTGGGAGGGAGCTGTGAAGGAGGAAAGGTTTCCACACACTAGGAAGCCCCTTCGCGGGTGGCGGAAGGCGGGAGCTGCGGAGCCACGGAGGAGAGCGCAGCCACAGGGGTGCAGAGGGCAAAGCGGAGAGATTCCCGCACAGAGGATCGGTGCCGAGCAGCACTCACCAGCCCGAGAGGCTTGTCTGCTCACCCGCCGGGGCAGGCGGGGGCTGGGAGCTGAGGCTCGGGCTTCGGAGGTCAGATCCCAGGGAGAGGACTGGGGTTGGCGGCGTGAACACAGCCTGAAGGGGACTAGTGCGCCACAGCTAGCCGGGAGGGAGTCCAGGAAAAAGTATAGACCTGCCTAAGAGTCAAGAGACTTTTTCTTTCCTCTTTGTTTCCTGGTGCGCGAGGAGAGGGGATTAAGAGCGCCGCTTAAAGGAGCTCCAGAAACGGGCGCGAGCCACGGCTATCAGCACGGATACCAGGGACGGGCATGAGACACTAAGGCTGCTGCTGCAGCCACCAAGAAGCCTGTGTGCAATCACAAGTCACTATCCACGCCTCCCCTCCCGGGAGCCTGTGCAGCCCACCACTGCCAGGATCACGTGATCCAGGGACAACTTCCCCGGGAGAACACACGGCGCACCTCAGGCTGGTGCAACGTCACGCCAGCCTCTGCCGCCGCAGGCTCGCCCCACGTTCCATACGCCTCCCTCCCCCGGCCTGAGTGAGCCAGAGACCCCGAATCATCTGCTCCTTTAACCCTGTCCTGTCTGAACAAAGAACAGACGCCCTCAGGCGACCTACACGCAGAGGCAGGGCCAAATCCAAAGCTGAACCCCAGGAGCTGTGCGAACAAAGAGGAGAAAGAGAAATCTCTCCTAGCAGCCTCAGGAGCAGTGGATTAAATCCCCACAATCAACTTGATGTAACCTGCATCTGTGGAATACCTGAACAGACAATGAATCATCCCAAATTGAGGAGGTGGACTTTGGGAGCAATGATATATATATATTTTTCCCTTTTTCTCGTTTTGTGAGTGTGTATGTGTATGCTTCTGTGTGTGATTTTGTCTCTATAGCTTTCTTTTACCATTTGTCCTAGGGTTCTGTCTGTCCATTTTTTTTTTTTCTTTCTTTCTTTTAGTATAGTTTTTAGCACTTGTTATCATTGGTGGATTTGTTTTTTTGGTTTGGTTGCTCTCTTCTTTCTTTCCTTCTTTTTTTTAAAAATTTTTTATTTAAAACATTTTTTTTTATTTTAATAACTTTTTGATTTTATTGTATTTTATCTTCTTCTTTCTTTCTTTCCTTCTTTCCCTTCTCTCTTTTATTCTGAGTCATGTGGATGACAGGCTCTTGGTGCTCCAGCCAGCGTCAGGGCTGTGCCTCTGAGGTGGGAGAGCCAAGTTCAGGACGTTGGTCCACAAGAGACCTCCCAGCTCCACGTAATATCAAACGGCGAGAGCTCTCCCAGAGATCTCCATCTCAACTCCAAGACCCAGCTCCACTCAATGACCAGCAAGCTCCAGTGCTGCACACCCTATGCCAAGCAACTAGCAGGACAGGAACACAACCCCACCCATTAGCAGAGAGGCTGCCTAAAATCATAATAAGGCCACAGACACCCCAAAACACACCACCAGATGTGGACCTGCCCACCAGAAAGACAAGACCCAGCCTCATCCACCAGAACACAGGCACTAGTCCCATCCACCAGGAAACCTACACAACTCACTGAACCAACCTTAGCCACTGGGGGCACACACCAAAAACAACGGGAACTACGAACCTCCAGCCTGCGAAAAGGAGACCCCAAACACAGTAAGTTAAGTAAAATGAGAAGACAGAGAAACACACAGCAGATGAAGGCGCAAGGTAAAAACCCACCAGACCTAACAAATGAAGAGGAAATAGGCAGTCTACCTAAAAAAGAATTCAGAATAATGATAGTAAAGATGATCCAAAATCTTGGAAATAGAATGGAGAAAATACAAGAAACGTTTAACAAGGACCTAGAAGAACTAAAGAGCAAACAAACAGTGATAAACAACACAATAAATGAAATTAAAAATTCTCTAGAAGGAGTCAATAGCAGAATAACTGAGGGAGAAGAACGGATAAGTGACCTGGAAGATAAAATAGTGGAAATAACTACTGCAGAGCAGAATAAAGAAAAAAAAATGAAAAGAATTGAGGACCGTCTCAGAGACCTCTGGGACAACATTAAACGCACCAACATTCAAATTATCGGGGTCCCAGAAGAAGAAGAAGAGAAAAAGAAAGGGACTGAGAAAATATTTGTAGAGATTATAGTTGAAAACTTCCCTAATATGGGAAAGGAAATAGTTAATCAAGTCCAGGAAGCACAGAGAGTCCCATACAGGATAAATTCAAGGAGAAACATGTCAAGACACATATTAATCAAACTATCAAAAATTAAATACAAAGAAAAAATATTAAAAGCAGCAAGGGAAAAACAACAAATAACGTACAAGGAAATTCCCATAAGGTTAACAGCTGATCTTCCAGCAGAAACTCTGCAAGCCAGAAGGGAGTGGCAGGACATATTTAAAGTGATGAAGAGGAAGAACCTACAACCAAGATTACTCTACCCAGCAAGGATCTCATTCAGATTCGATGGAGAAATTAAAACCTTTACAGACAAGCAAAAGCTGAGAGAATTCAGCACCACCAACCAGCTTTACAACAAATGCTAAAGGAACTTCTCTGGGCAGGAAACACAAGAGAAGGAAAAGACCTACAGTAACAAACCCAAAACAATTAAGAAAATGGCAATAGGAACATACATATTGATAATTACCTTAAATGTAAATGGATTAAATGCTCCAACCAAAAGACATAGACTGGCTGAATGGATCCAAAACAAGACCCGTATATATGCTGTCTACAAGAGACCCACTTCAGACCTAGGGACACATACAGAATGAAAGTGAGGGGATGGAAAAAGATATTCCATGCAAATGGAAATCAAAAGAAAGCTGGAGTAGTAATTCTCATACCAGACAAAATAGACTTTAAAAGAAAGACTATAAGAGACAAAGAAAGACACTACATAATGATCAAGGGATCAATCCAAGAAGAAGATATAACAATTGTAAATATTTATGCACCCAACATAGGAACACCTCAATACATAAGGCAAATGCTAACAGCCATAAAAGGGGAAATTGACAGTAACGCAATCATAGTAGGGGACTTTAACACCCCACTTTCACCAATGGACAGATCATCCAAGATGAAAGTAAATAAGGAAACACAAGCTTTAAATGACACATTAAACAAGGTGGACTTAATTGATATTTATAGGACATTCCATCCAAAAATAACACAGTACACTTTCTTCTCAAGTGTTCATGGAATTTTCTCCAGGATAGATCATATCTTGGGTCACAAATCAAGCCTTGGTAAATTTAAGAAAATTGAAATAGTATCAAGTATCTTTTCCGACCACAACGCTATGAGACTAGATATCAACTGCAGGAAAAAATCTGTAAAAAATACAAACACATGGAGGGTAAATAATACTCTACTCAATAACCAAGAAATCACTGAAGAAATCAAAGAGGAAATTTTAAAATGCCTAGAAACAAATGACAATGAAAACACGACGACCCAAAAGCTATGGGATGCAGCAAAAGCAGTTCTAAGAGGGAAGTTTATAGCAATACAATCCTACTTCAGAAACAAGAAACATCTCAAATAAACAACCTTACCTTACACCTAAAGCAATTAGAGAAAGAAGAACAAAAAAACCCAAAGTTAGCAGAAGGAAAGAAATCATAAAGATCAGATCAGAAATAAATGAAAAAGAAATGAAAGAAACTATAGCAAAGATCAATAAAACTAAAAGCTGTTTCTTTGTGAAGATAAACAAAATTGATGAACCATTAGCCAGACTTATCAAGAAAAAAAGGGGAAGACTCAAATCAGTAGAATTAGAAATGAAAAAGGAGAAGTAACAACTGACACTGCAGAAATACAAAAGATCATGAGAGATTACTACAAGCAAATATATGCCAATAAAATGGACAACCTGGAAGAAATGGACAAATTCTTAGAAATGCGCAAGCTTCCAAGACTGAACCAGGAAGAAATAGAAAATATGAACAGACCAATCACAAGCACTGAAATTTAAACTGTGATTAAAAATCTTCCAACCAACAAAAGCCCAGGACCAGATGGCTTCACAGGTGAATTCTATGAAACATTTAGAGAAGAGCTAACACCTATCCTTCTCAAACTTCCAAAATAAAGCAGAGGGAGGAACACTCCCAAACTCATTCTACGAGACCACCATCACCCTGATACCAAAACCAGAAAGATGTCACAAAAAAAGAAAACTACAGACCAATATCACTGATGAACATAGATGCAGAAATCCTCAACAAAATACTAGCACACAGAATCCGACAGCACATTAAAAGGATCATACACCATGATCAAGTGGGGTTTATCCCAGGAATGCAAGGATTCTTCAATATACGCAAATCAATCAATGTGATACACCATATTAACAAATTGAAGGAGAAAAACTATATGATCATCTCAATAGATGCAGAGAAAGCTTTCGACAAAATTCAACACCCAATTATGATAAAAACCCTCCAGAAAGTAGGCACAGAGGGAACTTACCTCAACATAATAAAGGCCATATGTGAAAAACCCACAGCCAATGTCGTCCTCAATGGTGAAAAACTGAAACCATTTCCACTAAGATCAGGAACAAGACAAGGTTGCTTACTCTCACCACTATTACTCAACATAGTTTTGAAAGTTTTAGCCACAGCAATCAGAGAAGAAAAAGAAATAAAGGGAATCCAAATCGGAAAAGAAGAAGTAAAGCTGTCACTGTTTGCAGATGACATGATACTATACATAGAGAATCCTAAGGATGCTACCAGAAAACTACTACAGCTAATCAATGAATTTGGTAAAGTAGCAGGAAACAAAATTAATGCACAGAAATCTCTTGCATTCCTATACACTAATGATGAAAAATCTGGAAGTGAAATTAAGAAAACACTCCCATTTACCATTGCAACAAAAAGAATAAAATATCTAGGAATAAACCTACCTAAGGAGACAAAAGACCTGTATGCAGAAAATTATAAGACACTGATGAAAGAAATTAAAGATGATACAAGTAGATGGAGAGATATACCATGTTCTTAGATTGGAAGAATCAACATTGTGAAAATGACTCTACTACCCAAAGCAATCTACAGATTCAGTGCAATCCCTATCAAACTACCACTGGCATTTTTCACAGAACTAGAAGAAAAAATTTCACAATTTGTATGGAAACACAAAAGACCCCGAATAGCCAAAGCAATCTTGAGAAAGAAAAACAGAGCTGGAGGAATCAGGCTCCCTGACTTCAGACTATACTACAAAGCTACAGTCATCAAGACAGTATGATACTGGCACAAAAACAGAAATATGGATCAATGGAACAGGATAGAAAGCCCAGAGATAAACCCACACACATATGGTCACCTTATCTTTGATAAAGGAGGCAAGAATATACAGTGGAGAAAGGACAGCCTCTTCAATAAGTGGTGCTGGGAAAACTGGACAGCTACATGTAAAAGAATGAAATTAGACCACTCCCTAATACCATACACAAAGATAAACTCAAAATAGATTAAAGACCTAAATGTAAGGCCAGACACTATTAAACTCTTAGAGGAAAATATAGGCAAAACACTCCATGACATAAATCACAGCAAGATCCTTTTCGACCCACCTCCTAGAGAAATAAAAACAAAAATAAACAAATGGGACCTAATGAAACTTAAAAGCTTTTGCACAGCAAAGGAAACCATAAAGAACACGAAAAGACAACCCTCAGAATGGGAGAAAATATTTGCAAATGAAGCAACTGACAAAGGATTAATCTCCAAGATTTACAAGCTGCTCATGCAGCTCAATATCAAAAAAACAAACAACCCAATCCAAAAATGGGCAGAAGACCTAAAAAGACATTTCTCCAAAGAAGATATACAGGTTGCCAACAAACACATGAAAGAATGCTCAACATCATTAATCATTAGAGAAATGCAAATCAAAACTACAATGAGATATCATCTCACACCTGTCAGAATGGCCATCATCAAAAAATCTACAAACAATAAATGCTGGAGACGGTGTGGAGAAAAGGAAACCCTCTTGCACTGTTGGTGGGAATGTAAATTGATACAGCCACTACGGAGAACAGTATGGAGGTTCCTTAAACAACTAAAAATAGAACTACCATATGACCCAGCAATCCCACTACTGGGCATATACCCTGAGAAAACCATAATTCAAAAAGAGTCATGTACCACAATGTTCATTGCAGCTCTATTTACAATAGCCAGAACATGGAAGCAACCTAAGTGTCCATCATCAGATGAATGGATAAAGAAGATGTGGCACATATGTGCAATGGAATATTACTCAGCCATAAAAAGAAGCGAAATTGAGTTATTTGTAGTGAGGTGGATGGACCTAGAGTCTGTCATACTGAGTGAAGTAAGTCAAAAAGAAAAGCAAATACCGTTTGCTAACACATATATATGGAATCTAATAAAGAAAAAAAAAAAAGGTCATGAAGAACCTAGGAGCAAGACGGGAATAAAGACACAGACCTACTAGAGAATGGACTTGAGGATATGGGGAGGGGGAAGGGTAAGCTGGGACAAAGTGAGAGAGTGGCATGGACATATATACACTACGAAATGTGAAATAGATAGCTAGTGGGAAGCAGCCACGTAGCACAGGGAGATCAGCTTGGTGCTTTGTGACCGCCTAGAGGGGTGTGATAGGGAGGGTGGGAGGTATGGAGACGCAAGAGGGAAGAGATATGTGGATATATGTATATGTATAACTGATTCACTTTGTTATAAGGCAGAAACTAACACACCATTGTAAAGCAATTATACTCCAATAAAGATGTTTAAAAAAAATGAAAAATCAAAATAAATAAATAAACCCATTTAAAAAAAAAAAAGAGGTAAGGGAGGCCATATTGTCTGGGGCCTTGTAGGTCAAATTAGTAACTTTGGGTTTGACTGATTGAGATGAAGAGCCAGTTCAATAAGAGCAAAGGAGTAACATCATTTGACTGATATTTTGACAGGATCTAGCTGCTACGTTGAGAATAGACTGTAGAGGTTGGCAAGGGTGGAAGCAGGGAGACCTGTTCAGAGGTTACTGTAACAATTCAGGTGAGAAAAGTGGTGGCTCAGTTGGTAGCAATGCCAGTGTTGATACTTGTTCAGAACTTGGCGAAATGTTTTGCTGATAGGTTGGTAGGGAGTGTCAGAGAAAGAGAGGAGTCTTGCTTTTTACTTTTCTTTATTGGTAAATGCAAGTCATAGCTTTTGTTTAATGTAATATAAATGAAACCATCTGCACCAGCCGTCAAGTTTCTCTTCCCTAGTATACTGGGTATTTTAGTTTACTTTGCAGGAAATTCAGCATGTTGAAATTACTATGCAGGATGGGAAAGTATCTTAACAATCATTTTATTAATTTAGAGCAAGGATTGTCAAATTATAGCCCCAGGGCGAAATCTGGCTCATAGCCTGGTTTTGTGAATAAAGTTTTATTGGAAGACACACACCTTTTTTTTTTTTTTTTTTTTTTTTTTAATATATTGTCTATGGCAGCTTTCCTGCTACAAAAGCAACAGAGGCCCACAAAGCCTAGAATATTTACTGTCTGGCCCTTTACTGAAAAAAGTTTGCTGACCCTTGGTTTCGACCGTTGTGTAACAGTTGTGCCAAAATTTTCCTCTGATCTTTTTCCAAGTATGAAGAAGAAATTTAAGAGGGGACAGGAGGTGACAGTAGAGAGAACAAAAAGGTAATATTCAAATGCTGTCACCAATGTATTTCTGTCCCTTATGTTAGTCTACGTATTTCTTTGCTATGGGTATCCACTTTCCCCTGATCTCTGACGTGCTCTGTGTTGGGATGTAAGTGCACATAATTGGCCTGGGACGGAGGGCCAGGGCTGGGGAGTAGGTTCTTCTCAACAGTAAAGATTTCCTATAGGAATGAATCTCGGCTGCTAGAGACTACACTGTTGAATTTCACAGTCTTGATAGAAAATAAAAAATGGGTACCAGCATCAGTGTGAGCATCAATTTTTATGAAGAATTCGACTCTCTTCTTACGACTTTGTGTAATCCTGTGATGAAATACAAATAAGTTAGACCCACAATGTTGTTTGCTTTTTATAGGTCTATAATGACGGATTTATACTACCTCAGTCAAACAGATGGAGCAGGTGATTGGCGGGAAAAAGAGGCCAAAGATCTGACAGAGCTGGTCCAGCGGAGAATAACGTATCTTCAGGTAAGAAGGTTAGGTTAAGAAATAAACTTGAGTGAAAAAAAGGAGAATCATAATAAAACTAAAAGTAAGAGTTGCTGTTGGTTTTTAGTCTTCCTAGCCCTCACTTTTTGAAAGTATTTGTTCACTCATTTTACATATTTATTCAAAAAGACTCTATGTTACGCCTTGAGTGGAATACAAAGATAGCTAAAAGAAGGTCCCTGCCCTAAAGGGGGCTACTTCTGACACACGGACATACAAAAACTACAGTGCAAAATAGGAAGTGCTGCATTTATGTGAGAGATTAGATGAAATGCTCATTGGAGGAACATGTCAGGGATAGCTATGTGGAAAAGGTATTATTTGAACTGAGCTGTAAAGGATAATTAGGTAGGATTTAGACACCCAGAAATGGAGAAGAGCATACTGGCTGGAGCATATGATGTAAGTAATGGTCCATACCTGGGAAAGAACAGTACAGGAACCCAATGAGAAATAGAATATTTTAGTTTGTCTGGAGTTTTGGTTGTGCGAAAAGGAGGGTTGGAAAAGGTAGGTTTGGGAGCCAGATTGCAGAGGTCCTTGGGTACAGGTTAAGCTTTATAGTGCATAAGCAGTAAATGGTTGCTGAACGATTTTATTTATTGTATAAACATCATTATAACAACAAACGGGAAATATAAATCAAGGGTAAACTCCAAGTCCCAGGACCTTTAAAATATATTCTCTTCATTTTGTGTGTGTGTTCTCTTCTAGCTCTTATTAATATGCTTACCCAGTGTTACATATTTGTAAGGATAGAATTGATTTACTTTTGAATTTTGGTTTTTGCTTAATATGCCATAAGCTTTTTTCTATTTTGGAGTCACAACCTGCTTTTGAAAGATTTTTATACATAAGAGTGGCATGATGAGAGTGCTGCTTTAGTGATATTAATCTGAAAAGTAGTATTTTGCTTGAACTGGATTCATTGTAAGAGACTAGAAGCAAGGAGATCGTTTAGGATATGAGGACCGTACTGAAGCTGAGAAATACTGAGGTGTGTGGCAGTTTGCACTGGAAGTGAAGAGACAAATTTGAGAGAGTTTGGGAAGATCGAATTGATAGGCGTTTCCAAGTAGCCGAAGGAGCTGGAATGAATGGGGTAACTGTCATTAACAGAAAAGAAACTTAAATCAGGGGAAAACAATGTATTAGTAAATAGAATTTAACACTTCAAATGCTTGAAGTTGAAATGATCACGCTCATCCTTTTCTAGTACTATTGATGGTATATATACTTTCTGTGTATAATCACTCTGTTTTCCTTTTAAGGTTAAGGTGCCTTATAAAAGCAAAATAATAGCCAGCGACTTTATTCTGTATATTTTAAGATGCACATTTTCCTATACTTAAATAGGAAAAAGCAGAAAATCAGGTGTTTCAAGAGATCGTTAAAAACGAAACTGATCTTGGCATGCTCTCTTGGTCTCATACCCCCATGGCCATTCATCAGAGGTGTCTGTAGAATGAGAAACACTTGCCTCCTGTAGGGAAGAGGTAATTATCTCCTATCAACTAGAACCTCATTCAATGAACTGTAAACAGCTGGTGGCTCAGAACTATCATCCTCATTTGAAATGGAAATAACTCTGGTTTCTGAGTTTCTTCCATTTCCACATATTCATTAAATTTTCACACCACAAAAGTTATATTTAAACTATGATTTGGCCATAGTTTAGCACCACCCCCAACCCGTCAGTAACAAGTACCTGCCACTTGCTTTAGTTTCTTTTTTCCTCTTGGTTTTTGAGTGGCCAAGTGTTTTCACCAGTAGTGTGAATTTCATCTTCTATGTGCTGATTTCTGTGGTTCTGTTTTAGAGAATTTCACTTGTAAATCATGCTAATGATTTAAAACTATATTGGCTTTTTAAATCTTTCAGACTTATAGTAAAACATAGTTTCACATGGACCTTAACTTCAGTTTCAAATATTAATTATTTACGAAATTCTTACTTTCATGCTTTTTTTTAATTGGAAAAGAAAATGCAATTTTTAATATTAAAGGAGATGAGGAAAATCTCAATAGGAAAAGCCATATTTTAGAAAAATATTTTTCTTTAAATATTCAATGTATTTACGATCATTTTTTCCATTTTTGAAGTTAAGAACTGTATTTGTAACGTATGATTTTTCAGAGATTAAAGATGCCAGTCACTCACTCTTCAACTTCTCTGGATGGAGGTGAATGAGGGAATGTGATACATTCCAACAAAATTAAAAATACGTATTTGTAAGGAATGCTTTCTGACTTGAATTTTTATTCCTTTAAAAAGAATGATTTGTCACTGGTTTAACTAAATGGATTAGAGAGTTTAATCAGAAGAGTTGAGCTATTTATACAGATTTTTTTAGAGTGATTACGTTTTTCCGTTACATGTTTTCTTGATATTCAAATGTATTGGTGTTTCCATACCTTTACTTTAAGTGAAATACTACTGTAAAAAGACTATTTAAGCAACTTAGATTCTGACAGACTTCAACGGGGCTTAGAAAATAAATAGTATACTAGGAAATAAAGCTAAAAAGGGGGATAAAGGAAAAAATCTTTGACTTTTGGTACCTATATTCAAAATAAAAATAAGCACTTCATAAAACTTATTGATGGAGATTTTAGAAGGCTCTCCTTATTTAGCCATCAGCCAGCTGTTATATAAAGATGATAATAATTTGTATCTAAGTAGAAAATAATAGGGAAAAGATATAATAAAAGCAAATATTTTTAACATTTTTAATCTCTTTGGGAGATTTTAGTCATTTAAATACCTTATCGTATTCTTGATAAATAATTCAGATAATTTTATAATTTACTTTCAATTGGTTTGTATAGTTGAAAACATTTTCAGTTTTACTAGATTTTTACTTATACTCATGAAACTTATTGTCACTTCTCATTATCACCAACAAGCATTTTTTAAAAACGCTGATTTGTTTAAGGTATAATGCAAGACCTAGTACAAAGAAAAAAGCCTAGATTAAACCCTTGTCACCTGCTATATAAAAATTAATTAATTAATTAATTAATTAATTAATTAAATTTTTAAAAAAGAAGCTTGATTTCCAGAAGTGGGGGGGGGGAAAAAACAACCTTGTCTTAATCCACAATAGGCATCACTTTAAACCTAAGCCTTTCTTTCTGCAGTTATCCAGTCCTTTGAATTGAGCAAATATCATTATGTCTCATGAAAATCCTGCTTGACTTACAATCATATAGTACAGTTAAGTTTGGTCTCAATTTTAGATTTCCATTCATTTATTATCATATACCTTGGTTTTACTTGGGAGAAGCAATTTCACAAGATACTGGAAAATAAAAAGGAACTAGGGCAACTGGACTTGAGTGGGACAAAGTTCTGTGGTTGTCTTAATTAAGATTATTTTCTCTTTAGAGTTGAAGGCCCTATGGCATGGTATAAAAAGACTAAACTGACTAAAAGATTATAATAATCTTATTGAAGACAACCCCAGGTATACTATTAGGCTCAAGTAGAATGGACCAAGTAATTCTCTTAAGGTCTTAATCTTTTATATGTTTATCTGAAAAGTTCTTCAACCATAAAGTGAACATGAAATACTGTTAAGTCTAAATAGACCACAAAAAGGATACTTGTTCATATATGAGAGCTGAAACAAGCAGGTAAAGTGGCACCTTGTTTGACCTCAGCTGAGAACTTGTGCTTCAGGAGGCTCCCAGTTTTCACTGTATTGCACGTGTCCACAAGTGACCTGAAAGCACCTCAAGTATTGATTTTGAGGTTACAAATAAATTTTAGCTAGTAGGCAATTTTGGAATCTGTGGATAGTGAGGATCAACTATTTATAATGAAAAAAATCCCAACAAATTATAGATTTTATGAAGTTGACAAATACCACAAACACAAAACTCCAGAAGAATAAAAATTTTTATTAACTGCCTGACACTCTTTATAATATTGTTTCCCCACATTTCTTGGCTGCGTACTCTTTGATTACAATTTGTAATATTTTCTATAAGGTGAATTGACAGTGATTTTGTAATATTTTTTATAAAGAAAAAGGGAAGATTAAATCAGATTTTTCTCTAGCATGGTTGATCAAAAAAGTTTTTTTAATTATTAATATTTGTGATACATAACATTTGCAACTTCACATTACAGACATACGTTGTGTTTATAGTACTGCTATAAGCTTGTGCCCTGCATACAAAGGAATTCATATAAATTCTGTTTCATGTGATTCTCATCAAAAAAAAAAATGCCACATATAATTGTTTTATGCTGCATTTTAAATTGTATATGCTACATTTTTGAGGTTATTAATGATAGAAGAAAACTTTTGTGTTGACTAGGCATCACTGAGAACTGACTCCACTTCTCTTATTACCTGATACTTCTCATCCTGGGCACCATGGGGCACGTTCACATCACAGTGCAACCTCTTGCCCTGTACCTATATTTATGTCACAAAAATAACTGTGCACAAAAGCAACCATGAACCACATACGTGTATCCCTCTAAATCTAAACTAAGTGAATCCCCAGCTTAATTTTCCCATAAGAGGACCCCAGAAATGTTGAAGGCCACTTCATTTCCACCCAATACCGACACCAACACTGGGGAAGTGAAGTGGATGAGAGGGAGTTTCAAGTGGAAAGAGACATCTGTCTTAACTCACTGTAGACAAATTTTGCAAATTTTGACCAGGTGAACACACTACACAAGTCCCCCTCCTCCCAGGGCCTTTGAAGGGACCTGTGTAAATGAGGGTCCCTGAAGCATACTGTTACCGAGTCCAGGCTCGCTCTGCTCACTGCACGACAGGCCAGTGAGCCAGAGACAAGGAATACGACTTTATTCGGAAAGCCAGCAGACCGAGAAAATGGCAGACTAGTGTCTCCGAAAAACCATCTTATGGGGTCTGGTTGCCAGTTTCTTTTACAGAATCAGAGGGGGAGATGCGGTGAGGAAGTAAACTAAAAGGGCCATTTGTCTTGCAAAACATCTCCTGACCAGCCTCGGTGAGGGGATGTGTTAGTTTCGTCTTTCTTGCAGCCGTTTGCAGGTGGACAGGGTCAGATTGCCTCCCTGTGAGTTGAACAGCAGAGGGGCAGTGTTCCCTGAGGCAGGCCATTATGTATGATTATAATAACAAAAGCAATGAAAAGCAAAGGTTAAAGTCAAAGAAACAGATCCAACGTGGAGTCCATTTAGCTCTTCCCTGTTACAGTACATCTCAGTAAATCCACTCCGCCCACAAGAAAGCTCTTCTCATTGAAGTAGGAGGGAACCTGAAGTCCCTTTAGGGGGTTCTCAGTCCTGCTCCAAAGACATAAGGTTACCCAAGAACACTAACGGTAAGAAGCCTGAAATAGAGAAAGACATTGCAAAATTAGATGAAAAGTGATAGATGCTGACTGTTAAGATTGGGCGGGTTCCGTCTCAAGTACATAGATACAATAAAGACTACATTGCCTCCGATTAAAATTTTGCTTTAATTTTATATTGGAACAGCAGCTTTCCATTAAAGAGTGCTAACCTCTGACTAGGACTTTCACTTTCACTCTCCAGCACTCCCTGGAGTATGCAGCACTTTCTCAAATTGACCATCTTATAATTATCAGCCTCTGTTAACTGACTGTGTACAACTTTTGTGGAAGGCAGCTATGCTGTAGGTGTGAGTCCTGGTTACTGTAGACCAAAACTGAGTGGCCTATCCCCTGACTTTTTCTGTCTGTTCAGTAAGCCTCACTACACCTTCTTCTCCTGCTCCCTCCCCATAATTGCTTAGCTCAGGCTAGAGTATTGACTAAGAATCTAAGATCAAATAAGTCATAAATAGGGCTCAGTGATGTCATAAAAGCATACAACTACATGTCTGTGCAATTAATTATAATATATATAGATATGCTCTGACCCTAGGAAATGGGCATGATAGTTCTCACACATCCATTATGGTACTGTGGTAGCCTTTCTAAAAGAGCTTGGATGTCTGAGTGCTTGGATGTTTTATGTGGAATGGGATCATAAATCTGACCTTCCTAAACCAAAAATGCCAGTTGTGATAAATATCAGGGGGTGGTGTATGTGACTTGCATAGCTCACACCACTTCAGAAACCCATCTGAGAAAGGTTTGCACTGATTCTTGTTTCTCTATGGAAAATTGAGGCATTCAAGTTATTACATTGGTGTTATACTGGGCTCAAGGTTTGGGTCAGTCATTTTGAAAATAGATGGTAAAACATCCAGATATCTCAAGGTCTCATTACAGACCTTAAATTGGGAAGGTGAAAGGGAGCAGTTATTTCTTCTTGTTCTTCTGGTGCATTAAAGGAAGTTATGAGGATGAAGAATATTTGCAAGCTGCCATTTCTAATCACTTTCTGTATTGCTAGGTATTATGCAAAGTAACTCTCATGAGGCAGGTGTTGTTATACTCAGTAAGCAGGAGAATAAATTGAGGATTAGAGAGGTTTGTATAACTTGCCTAGTAAATGGCAGAGAGAAAAGGAAGAGTCTTAACTCCGTCTTTATATTCACCATTTAACAAGTAGTTTGGGGCTTCCCTGGTGGTGCAGTGGTTGAGAATCTGCCTGCCAATGCAGGGGACACGGGTTCGAGCCCTTGTCTGGGAAGATCCCACATGCCACAGAACGACTAGGCCCGTGAGCCACAATTGCTGAGCCTGCATGTCTGGAGCCTGTGCTCCGCAACAAGAGAGGCCGCGATAGTGAGAGGCCCGCGCACCACGATGAAGAGTGGCCCCCACTCGCCACAACTAGAGAAAGCCCTCGCACAGAAACGAAGACCCAACACAGCCATAAATAAATAAATAAATAAATATTTTTTTTAAAAAAAGAAGAAGAAGTAGTTTGAAGAGCCAGTGTTTGTTTGTTTTTTCTTGGTGGTTTGTTGAAGGTGACTGACTGGGTATAAGCTTCAGTGCTGCTTGTAATACTGGCCGGTGAAGCCACATCCTCTTTTGCATTTACCCATCACTAGCAAATGGGACCTTGCTACGGAAACCTTGAACAATTAGATTTCTCATGTACTTAGTTAATAATTGTTTTGTGCTGGTTTCAGCCTATTAGAAAGCCATGTTGTGGTTGGACTGGCCCTTGTGGTTCTTATTATGATTGCAAGACACCCGTTAGCAATAATCATCAAGAAACTGAAATAAATAAAGGTTTACTTATTACTTACACGACCTGGGAATTACCTAGCACACCTGGAGCCACACAGCCAGGTTGCATGTGTGTGTGTGTGTGTGTGTGTGTGGAGAGAACGTGTGGGCTTGGGGTTCCGATTTTTAGGGGCTTCAGGGGTTCACTCTTTATTGGTGAATTTAAAACAAAAGAGCAGGAATTTAAAGCAAGGGAAGGGAAAAAACAAGTTGGCCCAAATGGTCAGTTACTGAAATCAACCAAGATCTCTAAAACAAAGGAGGGGTGGGGGGGGTGCGGAGGCACTGTGGGTCTTTAGCTAGTTCTGAGGCTGCAGTGTGTTAATTGGAAATACCCCTCTTTGAATTGGATGCTTTGGCAGTCAAAGCTCAAGACAGGTACTTGCCTTTTATGAAAAGAAAAGCTGTCAGGGTTTACATTAAAAATAGAGGAAAGTGAGGTATAACTTTTAAATAGCTAAATGAGTAGGACCATAAAATGTGAAGTTTCCAGACATGGATTCTGCCTGTGTGTGTGTGTGTGTGTGTGTGTTTTCCACTTCTTAAGATGATTTTCTTTGTCATTATCATTATAAGAGATTACCAGTTGTGCAAATACACAGAAATTTGCAAAAGTCAGTAGAGAATATAAATTTCTTTTTTCAGGAATGAACAAATCTGAAGAAAATAGGAGGTTGGTAATATGGAAGTCCTATGGAAAGTGTGTTCTAAAAGTCATTATTGTCTTTAATCGTAACAGTTGTCATGAGAGGTGATTTTCTCTCTGGATTATAAAAAGTTTAACTCAGTTGTGGAAGAATATAGAATTATGTGCTAAGTAGATTAAAACTCAGAGGTGTGAGTAGAAAGCCTGATTTTTTCACAGAAGAAATGTTAAACATATCCTGACCTGCCCATTATATCTATCATGCATCTTTCTTTCCAGCTGGTAAAAAATGAATATCAGTTGTTCCCATCCAGTTTTCAGTTTTGTTCTATATGTAGCAGAACAAATCCTTTAATATTCCAAGTATATTTATGGACTAGTGTTGCCAAACCAAACTTGGGTCTGCTCACCTGACACGCAGCAAAGCCAAACTAGTGACGCTGGGTTGTGGTGAAAGAAAGTACAGCGTTTATTGCAGGGTGCCAAGCAGTGTGTGAATGGGTAGCTCATGCTCAAAAAACCTGAACCCTCCAATGGCTTTCTGGGGAGGGTTTTTAAAGGCAACATTTGGGGTGATGGTTGCAGCTTGTGGACTTTCTTGTGATTGGTCGGTGGTGAGGTTTCAGGAATCTTAGTCAATCTTCCTGGTTCCAACTAGTCTGGAGTCTGTGTGCTTGTGGTCACCATCCACCACCTGGGTGAGGGTCTTAGTTTTTGCAGAACAACTCAAAGATATGCATCAGATTGTTATGTATATATCCCTTGAGGAGGAACTATGGCTCTGTTTTACAATCATTACTTTTCTTGCTGCTTTGTTTCTGCTTTTCCTCACTTCCCTAATTAGTAACTGTTTTGAGTCTGCTCTTTGGAACTCGGAAGGCCTAGGAGAATAAAACCTTTTTATACAAACAAGAAATGGGGGACAAAGAGGGGAATTAGTACCGGGGAGGGCCCCACAGGGTCCTGCTCAGTTTCAATTCCCCTTTTCTTTGATACTCCTCAATCCTGAGGGGGAACATGGCCAGGACAAAAAAGGAATACAGTTTTGGATAGAGAAGTTAATCATACATTTGGCAGGGGAACTTGGTTTTAAGGGGACTCAGTTTCACTAGGTAAAACTAGTCATCAGAAAGATGAGTCTAGATTTTAGCAGCTCACACATCAGGAAAATAATGCTTCTTGTTTAAGTAGAAAGTAATGTGGGCATTGGAGAATCTCCTTGGGTTTATTGAGGGACTAAATCTATGTGACTCACAAATGATAAAAGGTCTCAGAAGTTTTATCAAAGTAGTGTTACTGAGTCCAAGCTCACTCTGCCCGCCGCATGACAGACCAATAAATCGGGAGACGAGGTGTTGAGGCAAGGAATACGACTTTATTCGGAAAGCCAGCAGACCGAGAAGATGGCAGACTACGGTTCCCCAAAAAACCATCTTACAGGGGTCTGGATGCCAGTTTCTTTTATAGAATCAGAAAAGGAAGTAAAGTTAAAAAGGCAGAATAGAGAGGGAGAGGCAGGAAGGAAGTAAAGTAAAAAGGGCCACCAGTCTTGCAAAACATCTCCTGGAATGGCCAGTCTCCGGCTGGGATGTGTTAATTTCTTCTTTCTTGCAGCCATTCACAGGTGGGCAGGGTTCCCTGAGGCAGGCCATTATGTATGATTATAATAATAAAAGCAACGAAAAGCAAAGGCTAAAGTCAAAGAAACAGATCCAACATGGAGTCAAAATTGGCTCTTCCCTGTTACAGTAGAGTACAGAATAGAGCAAGATATAATTTCCTATATCCTTAGGGAGCATGTATTCCTACCCATCTTATCTGATGTTGGTTTTCCTTTTGCCACACTATTTTTACAGATTTTACTGGCTTAAACCAGAGGTCAGCAAATTACTGCTCTCCAGCCAAAACCACATCAACTGCTTTTGTAAATAAAGTTTTATTGGAACATAGCCATGCACATTTGTTTATATATCATCTATGACTGCTTTCAGGCTACAGTGGCAAAGTTAAATAATTGTGCCAGAGAAAATGTGGCCTGCAAAGCCAAAGATATTTACTGTGCGGTTCTTTACGGGAAAAGCTTGCCAACTGTGGCCTAGACAGTGATGGAAGTAATTCTTAAATATTTTTGCCTTCTATTTTCCTTTATTTCTTCCTCTGATTCCTTCAATTATATATGAGCTCTTGTCTGTATTTGAGATGTCAGCTCTCTGGGCATATCCCTTTGTCAGCCACCTGCTGAAGCTCCTGTCCCAAACAATTAGTTATTTTTCCCATTCATTAGACCATGGGACTAGATATGAACGGTATGTAAGGACGCAGGAATATATACTCTCTGCTTTGTCACAAACTTTGGGCACTATCTGTTCACTTAAAATCATTATTAAGAGCACCGTGATCCTCTTAAGACATAGTAAGGAATAACGTTAATGATGGCGAAGCTTTCAAATGCAAAATGATGCCTGCTTAAATACTGGAACAAAATCTTGATTTATTCTGAATAATATCAGGGTCCACAAGAGGGGATTTGAAGCATCTGTGCTAATGAAATCAGTTTTCATTGTACTTTATCTTCAATTTCTTGCATGTTGGAGGTAGAGAGGGAATGAGGGTTAGTAACAGTTTTCCTTTAGTTCATAATTTTCTTCCGTTTTACTCTATATTAAAGCTCTGCTGGTATATTTGGGCTATTGTTGTCATGCTATCACAAGAGGCTCTAATAGCCAAAAAGATTAAGATGCAGATAGAAAAAGAAGCATCTAGAGATTTCAATATGGAGAAGTAGGGGGTCACTGACTATATCTGAATGGATAAAGACAGGTCATTATTTTCACCATTGTTTGTTACTGTTTTCTCTCAACTATTTCATGTCTTTCCCATAACAATTGCACTTTTACTGCATTCTCTTTTTATTGGCATAACCACTGTTCATTATTAAACAAAATATATCACCTATACAAATTCAGTATTTTTATATATCTTCACACTGATTTCTTCTACCAAGCTGATGCATATCAGAGGCTATCTAGGATTCTTGGAGGAATTCTAGTTAACCTTCTGACAATAAAATAGTCCCACGGCTTTGGACACTTCTCTTGCTCAGATCTACCTGAGGTTGGTGGGTTTTTGTCTGTTTGCTTGTTTGGAGGTTTTTTTGGTTTGTTTATGTGCTTTATTTTGAATTTTGGTCTGAATCCTCTCTGCCTGGAGTGATTAAAGGTGGCTGGACTTACTGGGTTTAGAAGTATCAGGGCTAGCAGAGGAGACCATATCTTGAAGCTGCAAGTATCATCAGAAATAAGGAGGGGTTGTTATAGTATGCCATGTGAGAGGATTGATTATATGTAAGGGGTTAGGGGCAGGATAGATACTATGTTTGGCTTTGCAACCAAAGACCTAGTGCCCTGCCTTATCTATTTATATAACTCATGAAAAAGGAAATAAAGCTGAACCCTAAGAGAAAGCTTTTATGTATAAGGAATCCTTCCTGTGTTTAAAGCCTACATCCTATAGAGGCTTTGAATGATCTCTTTGTGTTCACTACTAGAGTTCTTTAATTCAAACAAATGTTATGTTTTCCTTTTACACAAGACGATACAGTGCCATATTATTTTCAAGTTTAAACTTGTTGAAAAAAAATTAGTTTGCCATTGTTTTATTGATTGATTGATGGCTGCATTGGGTCTTTGTTGCTGCGCGCTGGCTTTCTCTAGCTGCGGGGAGCGGGGGCTACTCTTTGTTGCGGTGCGCAGGCTTCTCATTGTGGTGGCTTCTCTTGTTGCGGAGCCCGGGCTCGAGGCGCGCGGGCTTCAGTAGTTGAGGCGCACAGGCTCAGTAGTTGTGGCTCGTGGGCTCTAGAGCGCAGGCTCAGTAGTTGTGGCGCATAGGCTTAGTTGCTCCGTGGCATGTGGGATCTTCCCAGACCAGGGCTCGAACCCGTGTCTCCTGTATTGGCAGACAGATTCTTAACCACTGCGCCACCAGAGAAGCCCCAGCTTACCATTTTTAAAAGGAACTTATACGATCAAATGCCTCTGGAAACACAAAGTCATCCATTTGCCAGTAAGTAAGTAGCATTATAGATATGAGTGAAATATGCATTAAATGTTTGAGAATATCTTGGCCTTAAAATACAGCCTTCTGTTTCTGGATAAGATATAGTAAATACATTATACCCTATTCTTCCTGTTAATTGCAACTGAAAAAAAAAATTCCTGTACACAGTGATTTTCTTGTGTTTTGTTTGTTTGCTTGTTTGTTTTGCCTCTTGTATATTCTGGGTGGGGGTGCTGGAGAACCCTCCAAACTAGAAATATCAGTGGACGGAGCTGGAAAAAGCCCCATTTTTATTATATCTACCCTATTCCAAATGAACATAATGAAAAATGTTTCACCACTGCTCCCCTCAGGTGTCACAGTTGTAGAGAATGAGCAGATAGCCATGTCCTCCGTACCTGCCCTGCAATAAAAAGGGCACCCCTACCTTTCCCGACTGGTGTTACAACTGCAGAGACTTTGGGCAAAGCCTTGTTCACCATCGCCACACTGCAGTAATGAGGCAGTTCCCATTTCCCTCCACTAGAGTGGAGGGAGGGTTGTGAAGAGGAGGGAGCTAGATAAAGGAACTTTTAGAATCTATGTTTGAAACCCTGGGCAGACCTCTGAATGTCCCATGCATGAAACTGATCAGAATCAATATAGAAAAAGGTTTGAGAACTGAACTTAGGTATGATATACCACCCAGGCTTCAGACTGGCCTCTGGGTCGTCCACAAGTGGAACAGGACAAAAGAGCACTGAAAAGGCATTAACAATTAAATTGACATTTGAGCCACAGCTCATAAACGTGAGCTAGGAGTCCAAACAGTTTGACTGCCTACTAAAATAGATAATTTAAATAGAAAGCAGAGTCTCATAACATAATATTCATCATCATACCAAGAACCAGGAAAATCGTAATTCAAATGACAAAAGATAATCAGCAGACACCACACTGAGATGACACAGATGTTAGAATAACCTGACAAGGATTTTAAAGAAGCTATAATAATGAAAATGCTCCAATAAGCAATTGCAGACTTGAAACAAGTAAAAAAATAGAAAGCCTCAGTAAAGAAATAGATGATACATGGAAAAACCAAATAGAAATTTTAGAACTGAAAAAATATAATAACCTAAGTAAAAAAAACTGGCTCATAGTAGAATAGCTATAACAGAAGAAAGAATCACTGCACTTGAAGTTAGATCAATGGAAATTATCCACTCCAGCAACAGAGAGAATAAAGATTTTTTAAAAAGTAAACAGGACCTCAGGGATCTGTGGGGCAATAACAATTTTTTAATTTTTATTTATTTATTTTTTTATGTTTGTATCTTTGGAGTCTCGGAGAGAATTAAGAGTGAAGGATTGACAAAGTGATTGAAAACTTCCTAAATTTGGCAAACCAACATATTCAGGAAGTTGAGCAAACTTCTAAAGGGAAAAACCCAAAGTAATCCATTCCCAGACACTTTATAAGTAATTTGCTGAAAACTAAAGACAAAGAAAAAATTCTTTAAAGCAGCCAGAGCAAAGCAGTTCATTACCTACAATGCATCTGAATCAGAAAACATGGAGGCCAGAAAGAAGTAGTAAGACATATTTAAAGTGCCAAAAGTAAAGAACTATCAACCCAGAATTCTTCGTCCAGTGAAAATATGAGATGAAATGAAGACATTTTCAGATGAAGGAAAACTAAGAGAGTTTTTTGCCAGCAGGCTTGCTGTAAAAAAGGAAATTCTTCAGACAGAAAGTGATGACAGAAGGAAACATGGACTATCAGGAATGAAAAAAGTACAAATGAAAGAGTAGATATAGGGTAACTGACTAGTTTCCTCCCCTTAAGTTTTTAAAATGGTTTGATGGTAAAAAGCAAAATTTATAATATTGTCTGATATAGTTTTCAGTGTAATTTTTTTTCATTCTCAGTTTTCCCTGAGATATAAAGGTAATTTTTAAGACAAAAGGGGAGAGAGTAAACAGACCTAAAAGTTATAGCAAGGTTTCTACATTCCACTTGAAACAGTAAAATGTTGGTATGAGTAAATTGTAATAAACTATGTGTATGTAAATTGTAATCCCCAGAGCAGCCATTTAAAATACTCTATGCTGATATGTACTTTAAAAAAATAAACACTATAGATGAACCAAAATTGAATACTAAATGAAGTTCAAATCATGCACAGGAAGGCAGGAATAGGTGTTGGATTTTGTCAAATACTTTTTCTTTATTAATTGGTGTGATCATGTAGTTCTTCTTTAAACTGTTAATGTGGTTACACTGAATGAATTTTGAATACTTAACCAGTTTTGCTTTTCTGGAATAACCCTACTCGGTCATGATATATATATTAAAATGATAAAAAATATGTTGACATATGATAAAAAATGTTGACAAAATCCAACATCCATTCATGATGAAACTCTCAGCAGACTAGGAATAGAAGGGACATTCTTCAATCTGTTAAAAAAGCATCTTCAGGTAACAACCTACAAGTAATATCACACTTAATGGTGAGAGACTATTTCCATAGGCTTTTCCCCTAAAATTGGGAATGAGGCAAGGGTGTCTGCTCTCACCACTCCTGTTCAACATAGTAATGGAAGTTCTGTGCAGGGCAGTAAGGCAAGACAAAGAAATAAATGGCATACATACTAGGAAGAAAGAAAATTGTCTGTATTTGCAAATGACATGATTGTCTGCATAGAAAAGTCCCAAATAATCTACCAAAAAACAACAACCACACAATAATAAAACTCCTAGAACATTTAAGTGAATTTAGCAAAGTCACAGGATATATGATCAGCACACAAAAATTAATCATACTTCTACATCTCAGCAAGAAACAATTAGAAACCAAAATTTTATGCCATCATGCCATTTACACTTATTCATAAAAATGAAAAAGCAATACTTAAAATACTTGTGTAATGCTGATGAAGGAAGACCTAAATGAATGAGTGGACATATTGTGTTCATGGGTTGGAAGACTCAGCGTAGAAAAGCTGCCAGTTCTTCCCAATTTGATCCACAGGCTTAACACAATTCCCATCAGAACTCTAGCAAGTCTTTTTCTTCTTGTATGTATAGACAAATTGATTTCAAAATTTAAATAGAAAGGCAAAATAACTAAAATAGCTAAAGCAATTTTGAGAAAGAAGAATAAAGTTAGAGGAATCACACTTTCTACCTTTAAGACTTACAAGTAGAGCTAAAATAATCAAGATAGTGTATGGTATTGGAGGAGGGGTAGACATTTAGATCAGTGAAACAGAACAGAGTCTAAAATAAACCCACATAGGTACGCTAACTTGCTTTTTTTCCATTGAGGTGAAATTTACATAACATCAAATTAACCATCTTAAAGTGAACAATTCAGTGGCACTTAGTGCATTCACAAGGTTGTGCAAGCGCCGCCTCTATCCAGTCCCCAAATATTTCATCAGCTCAAAAGAAAACTCCATACCCATTAAGCATTTGTTCTCCATTCCCCCATTTTCCCCTTCCCCCAGCCCCTGGAAACCACCAATATGCATTCTCTATGGATTTCCCTATTCTGAATATTTCACGTAAATGGAATCATACAACATGCGACCTTTTCTGTCTGGCTTCTTTCACTTGGCATAATATTTTCAAGTTTCATACATGTTGTAGCTTGTGTTAGTACTTCATTCCTTTTTATGGCTGAATAACATTCCATTGTATGGATATACCAATATTTGTCCATTCATTCACTGATGGACATTTGGGCTGTTTCTGCCTTTTGCTATTTGAGCACTGCTATGATATGCCTCTACATATATTTGTTTGAGTATCAGTTTTCAGTTCTTTTGACTATACACCTACGAGTGGGCAATTGATTTTTTTTTTTTTTTTTTTTTTGAAATGAGACTTATCTGAGAATGGCTATTATGACCCATTCTTTTTTTTTTTTTTTTTTTTTTTTTATTTATTTTATTTATGGCTGTGCTGGGTCTTCGTTTCCGTGCGAGGGCCTTCTCCAGCTGCGGCAAGCGGGGGCCACTCTTCATCACGGTGTGCGGGCCTCTCACCATCGCGGCCTCTCTTGTTGCGGAGCACAGGCTCCAGATGCGCAGGCTCAGCAATTGTGGCTCACGGGCCCAGCCGCTCCGCGGCATGCGGGATCTTCCCAGACCAGGGCTCGTACCCGTGTCCCCTGCATTGGCAGGCAGACTCTCAACCACTGCGCCACCAGGGAAGCCCGGCAATTGATTTTTAAGAGAGGTACAAAAGCAATCCAATGGAGGAAGCATAGTCTTTTCAATAAATGATGTTGGAATCATTGGACATCTCATAAGCAAAAAATGAACCTTGACCTAAACCTCACACTTTACTTAAAATTTAACTCAAAATGGATAGTAAATCTGACAGATAAAATAAATGTGACATGTAAAACTATAAAGCTTTCTATATGTAAAACTATAAAACTATAAAGAAAATCTTTGGAATAAATCTTTGTGACTTAGGCTAAAAGTTCTTAAACGTGACACCAAAAGAATGGTTCATAAAAGAAAAAAAAGTAAATTGGACTTTTATCAAAATTAAAAACTTTTTGATCTGAGAATGTTACCCTGTTAAAGAGGATGAAAAGACAGGCCATAGACTGGGAGAAAGTCTTTGCAAATCACACATCCAAGTAAGGTCCTGTATCCAGAATGTATTAAGAACTCTTTAATCTCAACAGTAAGAAACAATCCAGTCAAAAAATGGGTAAAAGTTTTGAATAGACAACTTTACCAAAGGGTAAATATGGATAACAAATAAGCACACGAAAAGATGTTCAACATCATAAACTATTAGGGGAATGCAACTTAAAAACATAATGAGATACCACTACACACCTATCAGAATGGCTAAAGTAATGCTGAGCAACCAGCTCTCTCATAGATTCTTCATGGGAATATAAAATGGTACAGCCATTCTGGTAAATAGTTTGGCAGTTTGCTATAAAGTTAAACATGTCCTTACCGTGTGATTCAGCAGTTATACTGCTGTATTCTCATCCTAGAGAAATGAAAACTCATATCCACACAAAAATCTGTACACTCACATACATGACAACTTAATTTGTAATAATCAAAACCTGAAAACAACCCAAATGTCCTTCAATGGGTGAATTAACTGTGGTACATTCCACATAGCAGAATGCTACCCAGCAATAAAAAGGAATGAACTATTGATACACATAATAACTTGGATGGGTCTTAAGAGCATTATGCCAAGTGATAAAAGAGACCATTGGTTCTGGAGAACAGAGATCACTGGTTCCCTGGGATTAAGGTTTGGGGAAGGGTGTGACTCTAAAGGGGATGGTGTATGAGAATTTCTTTGTTTTGATGCAGCAGTTTATATCCTGATTATGGTAGTGGTTACATGAGTCTCTACATGTTTTGATAGTACTATACCAAAAAAAAAAAAAAAAAAAATGAGTGCATGTAAAAACTGGTGAATCCAAATAAGGTCTATATTATAGTTAATAATGTTGTGTAATGTCCATTTCCTGATAATGTACTGTGGTTAAGTAAGATGTTCTCATTGGGGAAAGCTGTGTGGAAGGTACACAGTAACTCTACTGTGTTTGCAATTTATTAAGGGTCTTAAGTTATTTACAAATAAACAGCAAAAAAATGCAGAGTCTAAGATTTTCAAAAGTAAAGAAAATAACATGAATTGGTTAGAGCAGTGTTAAACTGAGGCAGTGAGAAAAGTGATCTTAACAGGTTGGGTTTTTTTAATCGAAATAATAATAATAATAATAACCAGGGATTCCAAAGAAATTTCTGCTCTGCTAATAGTGGATTCTCAGTGCATGGCTAGCTGCATGGAGAAGTGGAGCAAAGCCTCTCTCCAGGAGAAAAAGTAGCAAGATTTGACATCTGGGTTAATTATTGTTGATGGTTTGATTTAAAAGCCAGCGAGTAGACAAGTGCTATAAGTACCATTTCTACCTTGAAGAATGGCATTTTGCAGAATGGAAGAGCTGGCAAAACAGTGTAAGTTATTTTGACTTTTATTTAAAACAAAAAACAAACCACCTGCAGCAGCCTTTACACAAGAACAAAGTTCCAGCCAGTGTTTCTCTTTTGTGTCTGCTATCTACTTTATTTTTGAATCCTGTATAAGTCAGAGTTAACCATTCTGGAGCTTGCTTTTACTTTTCTCCTTCTTTCTCCTTCTCCCCTCTTCTTCTGCTGCCCACCCCACCCCCACCCCCCTCCTCCTTTTCCCTCTTCCCTCTTCCCTCTCTCTCTCTTCTCTCTTCCAGCTTTCCCTCCCTTCTTCTCCTTTCCTCCTCCCTCTTTCCCATTCTACTACTTCCTCCTCCCTTTTCCTCTCTCCCTCTTTTTTTTTAAGAGAGTGTCTGCCTGCCATAGCATGCCTGTATTTTGATTTTGAGGAGAGAACCCCATGAATCCTGTTAAGTAAAATGATGGTGGGTGGAGGGCCTTTCTGAAATTCAACCTTAATTTTGTAAGCATGCTATTTTTAACCTGACCAGTTCAGCTGGTTCTGAGACCTGGGAATCAGGCTATAAACTTAGGGAGAAATATTGAAGGTGCTTGAGGAGATACATCTTCTATGCATTTATGTAGGATTGGCAGAATCTGGCTCCTCAGGTAACTTAACTTTTCTTCTCTAGCCTTGGAGGGAGTTGTGTTTACATTAGATTTTGAATGAGAGAATTAAACTTGGATGCATCTCATTCTTTCTCTGCCTTCCCTTTGTGGCTGCTATGGAAGCAGACAATATTACCCAGGTTGCTCTGATGTACTTGAACCTGAGATAGAGGTTTTTTTAGAGACTACCTGGAATACCCAGAGATGACAGAATACTGTCTCAAAGACCATTAGTAGAAGAAATTCCCCACATTTGTTTGTTGCTTTCTACTGGATCTGTAGAATTTCCATCTTTTAAAAAATGGCTTCCAGACATTCAATAGAGACTTCTAGGCAAAGAGCAGAAGTTTAAAAAATGCATTTAAAAATTAATTGGCTTTACTTACCAAGAAGAGCTTTCCTCTTCTATAACTGTATAATAACTATCTACCTTTTGCTTCAATCCGTCAGGATAATAGCCTGTAAACTATGTATGTTGATATCTTTTCTCCATTAAGTTTATACTCTTGAAGTTTTATAAAATACCCACAGGTATTTTATAAATTGATTTCCTGACGCACTGGATGGCCTACTTGTTGGTCAGCTATTGTGTTGTTCTTTCTACTTAAAACAGATTGTTCTCTGCCAGAGGGGTGGAAAGCACACCTTGAAACTACCTTTAACTTTGCTATGAAAATATTCTTGTTTAATATGTTAAGAGACAATGATTTCCGGTCTTGGCTTTTAAAAATGAGAATGCTTTTTAACTTTCTCTTTCATGGTTAACTATGCCCAGAGTCTTTATTTTAATTACCACTGTGTAGTACTTCAATTCTTTTGTTTGCTTCAATACATTTTCTGCTTTCGTTTTGAAAATAATTTTAGAGAAATAAAATCAAATTGTTTCCAATACAATGAAGTGCTTTCACCACACTATTAATGAATCTTTTCTTCATTACCAACACAAAGCTAGATGTTGCAAATCTTTTTAAACAAGCAAACTAAAAACTGTTTAGTCTTATGATTAGAGTGGACAAAGAGCAGAATAAAATTTAACTTACCTGGCTCATTCCTTTAGTGACCTTTCTTTATCGGAAATAGGAGCTATTTGTGGTTTAACTCCTCCCTATAGAAAGAATGTTATTAGAGAGGAGCTGGAAGGATCCCCAGGGTTCTGATTCTTAATCCTGAAATGTAAGACCGAAAACTCTAAAACTACTAGAAGAAAACAAAGGGGGAAAGCTCCTTGACATTTGATTTTTTTAGATATGACACCAAAAGCACAAGCAACAACAACAATAAAAAATCAACAAGTGGAACTAGATTAAATTGAAAAGCTTCTGTACGGCAAACGACACAACAAAATCGAAAGGCAATCTATGGAATGGGAGAAAATATTTGTAAACGAGATATCTGGTAAGGGGTTAACATCCGAAATACGTAAGGAATTCAACTCAATAGCAAAAAACCAAATAACCTGATCATATTATGGGCTGAAAACCTAAACTGACGTTTCTCAAAAGAGACATACAGGAGGGTCAACAAGTATATGCAAAGGTGCTCAACATCACTAATCATTAGGGAAATGCAAATCAAAACTACAAAGAGACATATCACCTTATAATTGTTAGAATGGCTATTATCAAAAAAGGCAAAAGATAATAAGTGTTGTGGAGGATGTGGAAAAAGGGAAACCTTTGTCCCCATTCCTGCTGGTGGAAATGTAAATTGGTATGGCCATTATGGAAAACAATATAGAGGTTCCTCAAAAAATTAAAAATAGAACTACCATATGATTCCAGCAATCCCACTTTTGAGTATATTGTCTGAAGGAAATGAAATCAGTATCTCAAAGAGATATCTGCACCCGCATGTTCATTGCAGCATTATTCAGAATAGCCAAGATATGGAAACAACTTATGGTTCTATCAGTGGATGAATGGATAAAGAAAATGTGTGTGTGTGTGTGTGTGTGTGTGTACAAACAGCAATGGAATGTTATTCAGCCATAACAAAAGAGAAAATCCTGCTATTTACAACAACATGGATGAGCCTGGAGGACATTATGGTAAATGAAAGACACAAAAAAGACACATACTGCATGATCTCACTTATATGTGCAATCTGGAAAATTCATAAAAGCAGAGAGTAGAACAGTAGTTATCAGGGTCAGGAAGGTGGGGGAAAGGGGGAGATGTTGATCAAATGGTACGAAGGTTCAGTTATGTGGGTTGAATAAGTTCTAGAGAACTAACGTGCAGCATGGTGACTGTAGTTAATAATACTGTATTGTATACTTGAAATTTGCTAAGAGAGTAGATCTTAACTGTTCTCCCCACCAAAAAGTAAAATGTAACTGTGTGAGGTGATAGATACGTTAATTAGCTCAATGGTGGTGATCATTTCAGGGTTTACATATTTTTAAACATCATGCCGTACACCTTAAATATAATCAATTTTTATTTGTCAAGTATACATCCATAAATCTGGGGAAACAATGACCCGGTAAGTGCTCTGAGTCTGTGTTTCTTGCTGCATCTTGTATTGAAGACATCATGGGGCGGGGGGACGGATAAGAGCACTGGGCGATGGATTAAGAGACCTGAATTGTAAATTTTGGCTTGCCACCAATTAGTGTATTTTTGTGACAATGGATTTGACATCCCCTTTGTCTCTGTACATGCAGTTCTTCTGAACTAATAGTTATTGAGCACTTTTTCTTTGCAAGAGATGCCTGGAGATATTATATCCAGTTTATATTGACTAAATGCTTTCTGTTTGTTGTTGATTTAGGCTTTTTCTGCAGTGTTTTGGTCTGTAGTAACTGGGCAGATAAGTGAGGGAAATTACATTGTGGCTGGAAAATTTTCCTCTGAAGAGGCTTTAATTTGTATGGAAAATCTAAACAGTCCTGGCAAAAGGCTTTATCTGTGATTTAATTTAAAAGCCATGGAATCAGTACTATATTTTGTAATATTATATCATTAATTCACAATTACTACTAATTTACTAAGTGAAGGAAGTAGAAACCTCTAAATCCTAGCAGTGCCTAAGTACTATAATAATGCTTGTGGTTTACTAGTTGATTCCAAATTATTCTTTTTTAGCAAAGTAGAAATTAAACTGGCTTCCTTATTTGAAATATATCCAAGAGCGACTATTTTCATATTTGTAACCAAAGTAAAATAGATATTTTAGCATTTTGATGGTGCCTTTAGCGAATTAGTAATCATTTAGGTTTAAGAGTTGCTGCTTCCTTTAATATACTGTGTTAGAGGAATATTGATTTAAATATGCTTCCCAATGTTGATTTATAGGACAGTGAGAGCAAATATAGTTTTCAGTTCTGTTGAGATAGGGTCATTCTTGGAAGCTAACAGCATCATAAGAAATGCCTCAGATAGTGTTAAAATTTTTTAAAAGAGCTGAACAAAAGGAAACTGAATACAGAAGAACCCCATTTTATCTTAAGTCCTCGTTTCTTATATGTCCTATGGTGACAGCTTTGCTGCAGAATTATAACTGTAAAAATGTTACGTAACATTGTCAGCTTACAAGGGCCCATGATTGGGCCACCTTGTAGCACTAAATGCAAAAAAGTATTTCATTTATCCAGTGTGAAGTAATGTTCTCTTGAGATTATGAGGATAAATGAGAAGTATGTTTGAATTAGTTTTGAGCATATAGCATGTATTTTAGCCTCATAGTGTCTCTGAGATGGAAGGATGGGTGAGCAGGAAGAGGTTATGGAGGGAGGTAATTTTTATCTCAATTTTAAATTACCAAATTGAAGCAAAATCACACAATTGAATTCATAACAGAGCTTGAATTAGAAAAAATATTAAACCTCTGCAGTTCTTCAACTAGAACACGTTGTCTTAAGTAATTTTGACAAATTTGCCTCCTATTCTAAAGCTTAAATAACATCATCATCGAAAGAAGCAAGAATGCATGTGCCTATTGATGAGTCTGACTTTAAGAAGGCCCTATATACAAAAATCCTACATTATAAATATAATATGTAGAGTTTATAAAGTAATTTTACCTTGCCCTTCACAATTATTCTTTGCAATATAGGCCTCCATTGAATAATGGAAAAAGTACATTTACTTAGCAGTTCATAAACACAATAAATTATATCTTAAAGATTTATTTTAAATGCAGTTTTATTCATAGCCCTTTCCAGTCCAGCTGAAAGTGACTTTTTTTTCCTCTTCCATTCCTTAATTCCTTGTTTACCATGGTCTTAAAACATTTAAATTGTCTATTGTAGTTATTTAGGTATATAATTTCTTATTCTATTAGATTGTCATCTCCCAAGTTTCCTTGTATAAGTTAAGTGCTTAATAAATATTTATTAAATGAACAAAGGTTCGCCTATACTTGATCAGTGAGTGATACTCAAGGCAGAAGGAGGGAGAAGTAGGACGCTCTCCCAGGGGACTTACGGGGTAGCATTTTCAATCTGTATTTCCCCATCTCCCACTCACGAATAAGAAGTGCTTCCTAGTGAGCCTACATCTGCTTGGAGTGTATCGTATTCCAAGTGTGTGTGTGTGTGTGTGTGTGTGTGTGTGTGTGTGAGAGAGAGAGAGAGAGAGAGAAAGATTGAGGTGAGTGGAGGGAGTACCATAAGACGGGAGGGAGGGGAAAGAGATAAAGCATTATAACAGAACAAAACTATCTGCCTGCATTTTGATGTTACTGGTAGAGAAATATACAAGAGAGTGATTAGGCACACAAGAAGCAAATGAAAAACAGATTTTGTCATCAGAAATAGCTACCCTGTTAAAGTGATAACATGATTAAAGTAAAGCTTCTTTTAGTAATGAGGCCCTTCTCTATATTATTGCTTATGGATGAGACAAACCTTCAAGCTTTTTGCAGACATCAACAGAAAAGTATAAAACCAGGATCAGTGGTAATTGACAAAGTCTATTTGGTAAGAAATTTGGAGATTATATATATGCATGTATGTATGTATAACAATGGCTCTGTTTCCCTTTTATAGACTCCCATAAATCTCTTATTTGTTGCTACTTCATAACAGTGTCGGATAACAAAAACTTAGCTCAGATAAGGGGTTTTCTGTGAGGTTCCTTTCCATCAGAGTAAATCCCTATCCATCTGAGTCGTTGCTTTGTTTGCCTTTTATATTATCTGCTTGTTTTTTCTAGATCTTTGTTCTGATGAGCCTAATCTTGTGTTAGAAACACATATACTTTTTCTGTTTCTCGCTGTCTCTCTCCTATTTCTGAATCTTTTATGAGCAAGATCCTTTGAATTTTGCAGACTTTTAAATATTATTTTGGTAAGAAATCGGGCTGTGGCGCTGAGCTTTTTCAGTTTTTGTTTAACTGTTATCATTCCAAACAGCCATTCATTTTCTCTTATCACTTCCTGCCTTAGAGCCTTCCATTGGTTACCTTGTATAGGTAGACCTTTCTCATTCCAGAACCATACATAATAGATTTTTTTTCCCTTTCTCTGTGTTATCAATACATAACAGAAAGATTTAATATATTCTCTCTTCAGCTTACTTTGAGACACATTAAGACTCTTGAATTACACTTCATTTCATAAATTACCCTCTTCTTTCTCTTAGGCCTCAGTTCTTGTGCTCGAAACACTGGGTTCTAATTAAACTCTTAAGAAACACAGTAGATGTATATTTTTTAATGCAGATATGTCTTCTTTTAAGTAAAAAATCTACAGTTTGAAAACTAAAGGTCATCTGTTTCAATTATTATGTTCCTTTACTCTTTTTTCCTTTAAAAAATGTGAAGACTAATATAAGATATAATAATATGGAAAGCTGGTTGTGAGGTATATGGGATCTCTGTACTAACTCTGCAATAATTCTGTACATCTAAAAGCAGTTGTAAAAGAAAATGTTTATTGAAAAATATATGAAGGACATTTTCATTCATATGAATTTTAGAGATATTCAAAGTGCTGTATTTCTTACACTTCATGAAAAATCTGACAAATGTCGATATTCTTTGCTCTCAACTATTGAATTAATAATAAAGCTTTGAATATTCTTTATTCCCAGATCCTTGTATGATATTAGAAGAAAGTAAATGATAAATTGGTCTCCCAACATCACACCCCCTCTGTTCTTCTTAACTCTTTTGTGGCTGTAGCACCCGGAGTGGGGATCTTTATTGCCTTAGGAGTCTGCCATGAGTTCAAAGTCTCAAGTGAAGAGAATTCAGCAACTCTAGTACTTGATTGAGGAAACAGTATTGACCACGTCTTGCTGAATTTTATCTGGGCTCTCTCGGGTTCATAAGGGCTCTAACTCTTCAGAAGGCTCTTGATGGTATAGGTTCTGCTTTGATCTGAAAGGACCAGCCTGCAGTGGCACACCTGAGTATGAAAGATACTTCTTCTGAAAGTAACGGTGTGTGGCATTTTCCTTTTTCAGCGTTTCTTTCAGAATCATTTTATAGCCTTACCATCCTAGCTTTTGTTTCTAGGACTCTACTTTACAGAGCAGATGATATCCCTAGAAAATAGTTGTAGATTTGTGGTTTGGCAACTGCTTTATTAAAGGCTCATATAAATTGAGAACTGATTACCTTGCTTCTTGCTATGTGGAAGAAAAGATTCTGTTCCTGAAGGTACCCATCCTTTCTCTTCCCTTGCAGGCAGAACAGCTTGAAAAATTTCTCAGGCTAAGGAGTCCTTGTCAAAACAAATTTTTATTTGAAGAACTAAGATGCCTAGGGATATTTAGCAACAGCCCATACAAATTACAGTGGAATTTAAACTTTAGAATGGGAAAAAAGAATTTTTCATGTTTGCTTAACCCCATTGCACCCACTGTTAGATAATATTAAATGTTTTAACCACTTGCTATTCATCTTATAGCAAAACATGTAAATAGAAAAATGGATCTCCTGATTAAAAATTGGCATAGCACATTCTCAATACATCCAATATAAAACATGCTCTACATTTTATTTTAAAAATTACTGGTATCATCAATATTGGTTTTTTGAAGAAGTCCCATGACTGATATTTTTTAATTGTTGAACTCAGATATCCTTTTACTCAGTGGCTTTACTTCCATAATGAAAAAGTACGTTTTGTTGGTGACATCTCGAATTCTGGAATAGATGGAATTATTAGTTAAATTATAGTTTTTCTTTTAAGATGATTTGTTTCATCAGTGAAGGTAATAATCTCAGAATGCTGAACTGCACCTGGAATAAGCGAACTATTTTGCTTCTTTCATAAAGATTTCAGTGTGTGCAACTTTGATCATACTTGCATGTTCTGAGTGATAGAGAAGTGAAAGAGTATTTTTTAAAACGTAACTGCTTAATTTCATGTTTGTTTAGTGATGTTTCCAAAGTAACTGGTCTTTTTCACTGCCACCTCTGTAAGTATGCACATAAAATTTTCAGTGGATTCTTTGAAATATAATCTTAAAGCTGAATTCCTTGCTTAATTAATAAGATATACTGGATTAGTCCTGGCTTATTATATGATTTTTGACATTTGTCACCTATAAAGAGAAGTTAACCTCTCAGTACAGCTTATCTTCACCTTTGTTTCTCTTCCTTACTGACAGAATCCCAAGGACTGCAGCAAAGCCAAGAAGCTAGTGTGTAATATCAACAAAGGCTGTGGCTATGGCTGTCAGCTCCATCATGTGGTCTACTGCTTCATGATTGCATATGGCACCCAGCGAACACTCATCTTGGAATCTCACAATTGGCGCTATGCTACTGGAGGATGGGAAACTGTGTTTAGACCTGTAAGTGAGACCTGCACAGACAGATCTGGCATCTCCACTGGACACTGGTCAGGTAAGAAGCCTGTGTAGTTTGTCATCTCTCTGTGTTGAACCGCTGCATAACCAAGTTATCAGATTTCTACGTACAACCTTATGGCTCATAGTCGTCTTTTTCTCTGCATCCATGAGTGCTATACATTATCCAGATAAAATCTGGAATAATAATATTTTATTCACAAAATGTTTCATGATCAATTTCTTCCTTTTTTTTTTTTTTTTTTTTTTGCTGTGCCACGCAGCATGCGGGGATTTTAGTTCCCCGACCAGGGATCAAACCCATGCCCCCTGCAGTGAAAGTGCAGAGTCCTAACCACTGGACCACCAGGGAATTCCCTCATGATAATTTCATTTCTGATGTTCATTTTTATCCGGATCTAGCAAAATCACTAAGTTTTTTCAAGGAACATAATTTACTCTTTTAATGATTATGATGATGATATACTTCCACTTTTTTGGGTGCTTTCACATTATTGTACTCATTTGATCCTCCAAATTATCCTTTAAGGTAGACTGGTGGTTCTCAAACTTCAGCATGTGTGAGAATCACCTGGAATCAGAAAATACTATTTTCTGATTCAGTAGGCCTGGGGTAGGGCCTGATACTTGCATTTCTGACAAAGTTTCCAGGTCCAGGGACCACACTATGAGAACGACTTAGGCAGACAGTGCAGGTACCTTTATCTCCATTTTACAGTTGAGGACAATGAAGCCTAATTTGTTTATGTGATTTTAATTTTATTCAGGAAACATTTAATGAGGAATAATGTGATTAAGGTACCATGCTAGGCCTGAGAAGAGATACAAAGATCAGCAAGAAATTTCTCTTCTCTCCAAGGACTTGGTGATAGAGGGAATAGAGTATAGAGTTTCTTACTGCTAGTCTCTTATTCTTTCTACAACGACGATCTTTAAACAAGGTCCCAAGTTGGGCTACCTTTGTTAAAATCTTTGCTGTATCATTTTGTAATCTTGGGCAAGTTACTTAACCTAGGCCTTCATTTCCTCATCAGTAAAATGAAAAGTAATAATTTACTTACCTCTTTGAGTTGTTGGTAGGATTAAATGAACTAATATGTATAGTGCGCTTAGCACAGTACCTGATATATGAGCTCTAGTAATTGTTAGCTATCTTTAATAGCCCTTATTCATTGAGTACCGACAGTGTGGCACATACTGAACTAAGTGACCAGGTGAAATGCTAAGTAAGTCAGCACACTGTCTCTGCACTCACATCTTGTGAGAAGTCCAGTATTTTTCAAAACGCTGAGGCATTTCAGTTAATGTAATTTCTTATGGAGCTGAGCACCTTTTTTCGCAAATTAAAACCCTAGATGTGCAATAGAGAGCTATGTCATTGGCAAAGTAAGTAACTTTAGTTCCTTTGTTTCTTTTTGCCTTCTTTGGAAAATACAGGTAATACTTGACTTCACAGAAGTGTCAAGAAAGTCAATTGGGTAATTTCTATAAAATGCTTTAAGTTGCTCTATAAAATGTGCTATATGGATTTAAAGTATTATCTTGTGATGTGAGTTTTGTTTTCCGTAGGATTATTTAGGAACCTTATTCGGTATATCAACATATTTTTTTCTTTGTAACTCACTTCAAATTTTAAAGTGAACCTCTTCATCTAGAACCTACCTGAGTTTTAGTTTTGAGGTTACCTCTTCCATTGACTGGTCTGTAGTTTATAGCTGGTACAGATTAGGTGTCAAGGTTAGGAAGATACAGGAAAAGCAACTCTGTCAGTCTCACTGTGGCTAACTTTTTCATTTTGTGAACTTAGTTCAGTTTCAAGTTTCTTTGATTGTGGAAGCATATAGCCGGCGTAGGACAAAGTTCTTATGTTTCACTGTTTCTAGGGAGAGGCAGCTTTCTGAGTAGCAGTCAGTTAATAAAAAAGTAAAAGGTTAGCCTCACTAGACTCTTCAAATTCAGTGTGTAGGTTGGCCATGCCTATATGTTACAACTAGTTACTTGGTTTGTTTGATTGTAAGCCTTCCTCATACATCTTGTAGTCTGTAGTGGCAACTACAGAACATGAAGATTAACAATGGCTTGAATTTGAAACATTCAGAATTTCTTGACATTACAATTAAACAGATTCTAGAAATTATCCTTCCTTTATTTATGTGGAATCTGAGGCCTGGTAGATACTAAGTGGCTTTTCCAGGATCACACAGCTTACAAATGACAGAATTCTGGTTAGTACATTCACTCTACCTACATCCAGTCTAAGTCCTTCCTAGTAAGCTCATGTCAAACACCTTACTTAGCAGAATAATGATTAGAAACTGTCCTGAATGTTTGGGAACTAAATAAGATGACGAATTTAATATCTCTGTCCTCTTTCCTCCCCCTATTCTGTAACTTTTTCCAAATCTTTCATATAATTTTAGGTACTGAAGAGTTACCAATGGTATTTTCTTCTTAGTCATTTGCCGTCCTTGATCAAAGAAATCATTTTATCATGGTAGCATAGAATTATAATTTTAATTAAATACATACTTCCTTTATAACTGCAGGTATTATATAAAATTATATATTTTTCTCCATGCTAATGAATTAAACTGTGCCTATTGGACACCTTTAATTAATTAAACTAGCAGTTATTTTCAATGTTCTTGCAGAACTCATTATAACTAAAATAATTTAGATGCTAATCTTATATCTAAAAGAAGGAAGAAGTTTATGTTTGAACTTAGAATACTTTCATTTTTATGAGAAGTATGGTTGCCATCCACTTCTGTATCTGTTTATATATATTATCTATATATGTACCTTTTGGAGAAACTAACCTATTTCTAGAATCAGAGGAATCAGAATGAAATTTAATAACATTAATCCTTCAGCTAGCCATAAATCAACTAAATCTGTTATTGTTCTGACTTGTACAAAGAACCTTGGGATATTTCCCTTGGCACCACTGCCATGAGATTATTATTGTTCATACACACTTGACATGATGTGCCTGCAGGTGGAATTTAGTGATTTCTGTTCAAATCTGTCACCAGTACAGGAATTAGTATGCATATTTGATCATTTGAATAGCCAAATCATGCCTTGGTGTAAGTTGAGTTCTTTTTTTCTCCTTCATTTTTTTATATTTGTGTATGAAACCGTATCCTTTGTAGTATAATTTGGTTTAGTGAAGCAAAATATTAAAAATTATGCTTCCAGTTAATAATAACATTTCCCTGTCACCTATAGATGTCCTGTCTGTTCTAAAGTTGTTGATAAAATGGTCAATTATTCTTCTGTATCGGAAAATGTTTTCTAAACCTGAACTAACTACATGTTCATAGACCCGATTCTTCCAACTACATTCCTTATGATAATTCAGAATGGGAATCTTGGTATTTAATAGTTTGAAGTATCTTTCAACAAAAATTCATTTGTCTTTAAAAGTATTTTGACTGTTTTAGGCTATATATGGCGACCAGCTTCCAAGATGCTTTTCTAGTTGCTAGAAATACTCTTGAATAAATGATTTAGCAATAGGGAACCTCAGCTATTTAAACTCAGTTCTCCACTATTTTTTCCATTCTAAAAATTGCACATTTATTCAGATTAGCAGTTAAACCATTTGGGTGTTTTGCATTTCCTTCTCTTGTATTTGACTGTCATAAATTGAACTGAATTACTTAATTTGATAAATCTAATTGAAAAACTTTCTTTTAAATGAAAATAATGACTAGTAAGAAACTGTTTGTAAATATGATAAAATTTAATGCCCTAGAGGTGTCTGATTTAAGTGCATGTTTAAGTAGTTTGCCACTTGCTGTATTTGATTACCTAAATTGGATGGTTACCTTCTCTACATACCTCATTTGAAAAAAAGGTTTTGGTCAAAGTGTTTTAGTTGGCATCCTTACATGGAGGCAACCTTAAACTAGAAGTAATTTAATAAAAGCACTTGCTATGTGCTAGGCACCATGCTGGACTACATGCTGTCAGGGGCAGCCTAGGGGGAAAGGCAGACAACTTGAATGAACAATTAAAATTTATTGTGATATGGGTAAGTCCATAGTACTCTAAAGCACATATCTGACATGTATTTGGGATTCTTCTGGAGGAAGTGATTTTTAAGCTAAGACCCAAAGTAGGAGTGGGAGTCAGTCAGGTAGAAATATGATAGAAGAATTTTCTGTCATTGGGCACAACATGTGAAAAGAGGCAAGAGAACATCAAGTCATTGGGGAAACTAGAAATAGTTCATTGCAAAGTTTGAATACTGAGAGACTTACGTTTCATTTTGAAAACACGAGTTACTTATAGGGTTTCCGTTTGGATGGTTGTATGATTGTGTTCCTCCCTAAAACCCAGGTTTTAATTCAAGTGTCAGAGCTCTTTGTTTTGTTTTTGCTTTGGAGATTGGGCAAAGTTAGAAGCCAGATTGCTTTCAGCTGGCTCTTGGTGTCATCTAGGAGCCATTAAACTCTTTAATTAAAAATTTCATTTTTAATATTTTTTAGCGTTCACTCAGTAAAGTTTTGAAAGCTGACAAATACCACAAACTCATATACTCCAGAAAAAAAAATTATATTTTTATTAACTGCCTAAAGCACTTCTGTAATGCTGTTTTTCCTGCATTTTATTTAAAATTTGGATAATCGCCGTATGATAACAATTTTGCATTACCATTTTTTATAGAGAGAATAGGAAGGTAATTTAGTCTTCTACCTTGGTTGAGCAATTTTTTTCCAATTTTATTGAGATATAATTGACATGTAAACGTTGTATTAGTTTAAGGTATACAACATAATGATTTGGTATGTATATGCTGCAAAAAGATTACTGTCATAAGTTTAGTTAACATCCATCACCTCACATGCTTACAAACTTTTTTCTTGTAATGAGAACTTTTAAGATTTACTCTCTTAGTCACCTTCAAATATACAATACAGTATCGTTAACTATAGTCACCATGCTGTATGTTACATCCTCAGGGCTTATATGTCCTTTTATTGGAAGCCTGTACCTTTTGACCACCGTCACCCTTTTCCCCCCAACCTTCCCCACCCCCACCCCACCTCTTTTCACCTTTGGCAACCACCAGTCTGTTCTCTGTTTCTATGAGTTTGTTTTTTTAGATTCCATATACAAGGGAGATCATACAGTGCATGTGTTTCTCTGACTGACTTACTTCACTTTGTGTAATATCCTCAAGACCTAGCCATGTGGTCGCAAATGGCAGGATTTCTTTCTTTCTCATGGCTGAATAATATTGCATTGTGTGTGTATATATACATATATGTATATATATAATATTTTCTTTATGCTTTCATCCATCAGTGGATGCTTGAGTTGTTTCCATGTCTGGGTTATTGTAAATATGCTGCAGTGAACATGGGGGTGCAAATATCTCTTCAAGATAGTGATTTCATTTCCTTTGGATATATTACTCAGAGATGGGATTGCTGGATCATATGTTAGTTCTATCGTTTAAGCAAATATCTCACTAAGGTCAAAAGGAAAATCTTCAGCAAGCTGAACACAAATTAAATTATACTTTAACTTTTTCCTGTGAAACTAGTATTTGTAACATTTACAAAACTACTCAGATGTCTATTGGAATCATCTAAATAATCTAACAAGCTTGTATCCTTAATAATGGCTGATCTCAGATGGACTGATTGATAAACTAATAATATGGTTGATAATCTATAGACATACCTATTAGGATAGGCTATGGACACACTTCTATGTAGTATTTTTTACAGTAATAATATTTTCAGTCTTTGGTGATTGATTAATAGAAACATGAAATAAGTGCATATAATATTTTAGATTTCTTGTGCTGCAAAAATATCTTTATTTCTCTGTTTAGGTAATATAAGGAAGAGGAAAGGATACTGGTTTCTGAGTTTACCCATGTCTGACCTTAGTTCTGTTGTTTTTAGCTTTCTGAACTTCAGCAGTTAAATATAGCTTCTGAACCTCAGTTTCATTCTAAGAAAGCTCATGATACTCAGTACCTATCTCCCTATCCACTTTTATAGGGCTATAATCACAAGGGAAAATGATTAAGAGCTATAAAAGGTATTAAGATGATTTTCACATACAGTTTATTTTCACTATGTTTGGTCCCCAAATTTTAAAACAAAAACATAATAATAGAATACATTATTAGATTATAATCTGCAACAATAGAAAAGTTATCCTTTTTCTCTAAGATGAAAACTAGGCCTTTATAAGAGCATCATAGACAGTTTTCCCTTTTAAAATTATAAAGTTACGTGGAAAAATTGAAAGAGATCCAGAGAGGAGAAATAACTTCTGAGAATAACCTCTAAGCGCTAAAATATCTCTGTGCTTAATAAACCCACCGTTTAATCATAGTAAAATTCTGCACCAGTCAGAGTCTCTCTGCAGCTACCTTAATTTTTTTTTCTATACCAACACACCTGAGATAGAAGGTATACTCCCACCTGTAACAGTAGCTCACTATAGTTAGTGATTTTAAAACTGGCTGTGTTTGCGGGGAAGGGGTGGTGGTTCAGGGAGAAGATTTGAAGACTGCATTGGTACCATGCGTAGATGAAAAGCTCGCTATCCCTGCTTCAAGATTCTAATAGGTCTCTCTGCCCTACACCCTACTCTTTTGAGAATTACTGACCTAAACACGTATCATTGCAGGTACGTAAAGACTTTTATTTCAGCCTATATAAGACTGGTTTTGCTGTTCATGGTCCATAAAAGAAAGGAAGATTTTTGTTTCAGGAATGTAAAATACCAGTTAGAATATATGTGTATCTCAGAAGAACTCAAACTACCTTTCACTATGATATCTCCTTTATCTTCAGCTTCCCACTTCAGGAGAGAGAAAGATATCTATGGTATCTCAGTTATAGTTACACAGTATGGGAATAGGGAGCTGAAGCTTCATCCACACAACAGTTTTGCCCGGAGTACCCACACATCTTAAACACAACCATAGATGTTTATTTACGTATTTATCCTAGAAATGCTTTTCCTATCGAGTTATGAGTAAACCTGGGGAAAGTGAGTCAGAGGTTTGCAAACTGCCAGGATAAACATGGTACATTCTTCTGGACTATCAGTTTTATTTGCTGATATGTAAGCTAAATCATTTTCAGATAATAAAACAAACAGGATATATAATGGTGTAAAATGAAAATTTTGATGAAACATCAGACTTCAACCCATAGGTTTAGTCCAGCCTTCATATCCTCAGGAGTATAAGTTTACCCTCCTCTGCTGTTGGGAGCATTTTAGAGGAAAACTTTAAGAAGTACTATTCTATGTTCGAATTTTTAGCTATTTATTTTATCTTGAAGGAGACTCCAGATGGTAGCAGGACCTAGGTCTTCTGCGTTATTTACACAATGTCAAACACTTGACCAGAGCACAGTAAATGTAATAAAAGAAAGAAATAAAACCCACCTCTCCTGCATCCTGGGCCAAATCTGAAACTATTACCCTGCAAGCTGTGTGAGGCACTTTTACTAAATTGTAGATTTTGTTTTTTTAAGAAAATAGTCTATCAATAAGAATGAATTATTTTTAGCAATATATCTTGCTCTTTTTAGACAAAGATCTGGCAGAATGAGTTCAGAGATTAAAAAGAGATATGATTTACGAAGTAGCAATACATAATTAGCATCAAAGTCATTGTGGAGTGAAAATAGTTTCATTGGAAAAGTTTTTGAAAAATCCTCTTAAGTCTATTTAGAACCTATCCAAGGTTGCTAGAAATAGAATCCAGGTGCTCTGGATTTCCTGTGGGAATGTCTGGGCCACATGACCTTGATACCTGTCTCAGAAATTATCAGTGTTTTTGTAAGTACTGATACACCTTTTATGTTATAAATGTGTTCTTAAAGATTTGCTGTAAATTGAATTATTATAAATTAAGTCATGTTTTAAACATTCTAGTGGAACTCTGTAAAGCAGTGGTCCCCAACCTGTTTGGCACCAGGGACCAGTTTCGTGGAAGACAGTTTTTCCACGGACTGGGTGGTGGGGGGGATGGTTTCAGGATGATTCAAGCGCATTACATTTATTGTGCACTTTATTTCTATTATTATTACATTGTAATATATAATGAAATAATTATACAACTCACCATAATGCAGAATCAGTGGGAGCCCTGAACTTCTTTTCACTTGCCACTCACTGATAGGGTTTTGAGACGAGTCTGCAAGCAGTTGATTTATTATGGTCTCTGTGCAGTCAAACCTCTCTGCTAATGATAATCTGTATTTGCAGCCACTCCCCAGCGCTAGCATCATCACCTCAGCTCCACGTCAGATCATCAGGCATTAGATTCTCATAAGGAGCGCACAACCTAGATCCCTCGCATGTGCAATTCACAGTAGGGTTCATGCTCCTATGAGAATCTAGTGCTGCCGCTGATGTGACAGGAGGCAGAGCTCAGGTGGTAATGCGAGTGATGGGGAGCGGCTGTAAATACAGATGAAGCTTCGCTCGCTCATCCACTGCTTACCTCCTGCCGTGCAGCCCGGTTCCCAACACATCCCGGACTGGTATCGGTCTGGGGACCCCTGATGTAAAGAATTCAAAAAACAAGAGTACAAATGAACTTATTTACAAAACAGAAATAGAGTCACGGATGTAGAAAACAAACTTATAGTTACCAAGGGATGGCGGTGGGGGAGGGATAAATTGGGAGATTGGGACTGACATATACACACTACTATATATGAAATAGATAACTAATAAGAACCTGCTGTATAGCACAGGGAACTCTACTGAATACTCTGTAATGGCCTATATGGGAAAAGAATCTAAAAAAAAAGAGTGGGTATATGTATATGTATAACTGATTCACTTTGCTGTACACCTGAAGCTAACACAACATTGTAAATCAACTATACTCCAATAAAAAAAATTTTTTTTTAAATAAAATGGGAATAATAATAGTACTTCCTTCATAGACTTACTGGGAGTATTAAATGAGATAAATGCATGTCAGACACATAGAAGAGTACCTGACATAATTTGAGTACTCAATAAATGTCGGATAATATTATTGACATTATTAATAGTTGGGCATAGATTGTCATTATGCAAACTATAACATTTGACAGTATTTTATAATGTGCAAATCCCTCTTACCTATGATCTCAATTTCACTGCATCTATTTAATAAAAATAGAGATAAGAATAGAAAAAGAATTCCAAAGGAAATCCTTTCATAAAGTAAAGAATCTTTTATTCTAATATGAGCTAGTAGTCTCCTGGTTCATTGATCTCCCCCCCGCCCCCTCTCTCTCTCTCATATTCTCTTCGAAATGCAGTCATTTGGTTGCATTTTGATAAGAGTCTTACTTGTTTATAATCTGTAGATCACATTCAAGTTTAGAATGATTCTATAATTAAGATAATTGTTAAAATGCTAAAGAAAGTTAAGAATGCCTCCTAGCCCTTTTGGTTAGTTTTATATGCCAGAGCTCTGGGTATGATATAAATCTAGAATTTCCTTATCTCTCTTCCTCAGGTTTATATAAATTATAGGCTAATTCTATGGAATAGGAAGTAATAATAGGCCATGGTCTTTGGTGGAATTATACATATGTGGATCACCCACATAAGCAGGGAAGTGCACTAGTCATCGTGTAAAAATTTGAGTGTTTCTAGATGCTGTGGGGGATAGAAAGATAAATAAGACCCAGTCCCTGCCCTTCAGGAACTTACACTGAGTGTATTAAGACACACAGATCTATAATTGTAACAAAGATAGGATATGTTAAGTGTCATAAGAGAGGTATAGAATTTTGTGGGTCATCAGAAGATAGAGAAACTGTTTCTGGCTGAAGGTATTAAAGGCATCATTGGGAGCATAAGCTGGGCCTTTAAAGAATGAGGAAAGGCATAGTCTACAAGGACAGATCAATGTCATTGACATGAAATCAGAAGGTATCAGTTGTGTGACTTTAGCTAGTATCCCACAACCTTTCATAATACCTGTTCTATGTACCTTACAGAGTTGTTATGAGGATTCAAAGTGATACTGTATTTGACAGTGCTTTATATGTTCTAAATCACCCTATATGTTGTTATTACCACTTTAGTTTTATGGGAACAAAGCGAAATAGCAAAAATAGCATAATTGGGTCATGGGATTTCAGCAGGGCTTCTTTTAAGAAACTTTAACAACCAACATTAATGAAACTTAGAAGTACTTGATGGCTTTTTATGAAACTCATTCAGAAATATAAATGAAAAGAGAAGAGGGAAATTATGATGGAGGAGCAAGGTGAAGATATTTTTACTGCCCCTTTAGTTAAGCTCATCCTTTCACTGAGAGCCAGCTTTAGCTCCCCAGCAATCCCAGTCCAACTGAAGATCATCCCCTTCTTCTCTTGGGTTTTATTTAGTTTGTCCAGTAAAATCACAGCGTCTAGGCTAATTGGAGACTAGACTATGCTCCTGTCAAGGAAACTTGGCCTATTTCCCTTTATTTTGGGGGACTGGGTTGCCTTTTTAGCTAAAGCCATCACTGACCCCAATCAGAGAACCTTCCTTACAAAACGTCAGTCTTCGGTTAGTTCTTTAGCTCTCCAAGCTGATAAATGATGATTTGGGGAGGGAGAAGTGGGATTTGGAATAAAACATGGTGTCTTGGAGTTCTAATATGTAGGTGATACTAAAAGAATCAAGAATTAATTCCTGTGAAGGTTCTGCTCCATTTGAGCTGTGTCAAAATTAATGCTTAGGAATCTGAACATACCCAAGGTGCTGATTTCCAAGTAACTTGCCTAAAAGGGGAGATAGGCTTCATTGACGTTTTTTCCGAACACTAACAATGGAAGATTTCAATATTAGAAATACATAAAAGTGAAGGCCTTTGACTGACCATCCGTCTGGTACCTGTCTGTTGACTAGATGGAACTACGTTTTTCAGACCAGCAGAGATTATGTTTAGTTAAGCAACCCAAAACATAGTATTGAAGCACTGAAGCATGCGCCTCTCCTCTCTAGTTTTTGGGTATTAAATATTATATTTGAAGCTATTTGTGTAGTATGTCTAGGTTGTGGCCAAGAATAAACTAGCCTGGAACACTCCAATGGGATTTTAAGGCATAATGGAAAAAGCGGTTGAAAAAAGGGTAAATCACCAGTATTTTCTTTTCTCTGCTGTCACTGCCCATCTTGCTGTGTCCACTGAAATTGGACAGTAGGAATTGGGGAGTAGGCTGGTTTATTAGCTGCTTCTGCTGCCATCTCTAGCCAGTCTTGATCCATGCAGTTGAGAATACCCAATAATAGGATTGGCAAAAGTAGACATTACACTCTGTGTCCCTTTTTTTCTAGATTCAGTACCAACCACAGGGCCACCCAAATTGAGATTTTAGAATATATAGAGCATCCATATGCATCCTTTGGAAATGTCTAGCCATTAGTATCTGGATTGACTTCAGAAGGTTAGATAGTCTTTTAAGAATATGATATCTACATTTTAAAAGTGATGCGATATCTCTATTTCAGAGGAAAGATTATTATCTTATGGCTTGTCATGAATGACCATCTTAGAGGCACCCATTTGTATTATATATGTGTTAATAAGTGGACATTTAGTTCATTCACCTGTTGTATTTTATTATACATTTGTATGATGATTCCTTCATCGATGGACGTTTAAATTATTTCACGTTTTTGCCATTATAAACAAAGACATATCTTTGAGTATCTTTATGTGTGTCTCCTTGTTCATATGTGTTAGTTTCTCTAGGGCAGTGCTTATCAAACTTTTCCACATCATACCATATGTAAAAGATATTTTAACTGCCCATATTATCACCTGGGAGGTGATGGTATATGGCAAAGCTACAGAGATCTCTGTGGCGGTGTGTTACAAATAAAATCTTATGCTCTAAAAAGGGAGCTGGCAAACAGTGGTCCTCAGCCAAACTCAGCCCTCCACCTGTTTTTGTAAATAAAGTTTTACTAGAACACAGCCACATCCAGTTGTTAACATATTGTCTATGACCGCTTTCATACTACAGTGGCAGAGTTGAATAGTTGCAATAGAGACCATCTGGCCTGCAAAGCCTAAAATGTTTACTATCTAGCTTTTTACAAAAAAAGTTTGCTGACTCCTACTCTAAAATAATAATTAACAAACAAATATAGTTTCAACCATTGTAACTTTGTGAATAGTTTTTTTTAATTTGTTTGGTCTTTTTCATGAACTTATTAATTTGAGATAAAATTAATTTGTGGTGAAATAAACATCTTAAATGTATAATTCAGTGAGTTTTGATAATGTAACCAATACCCTTGTCTGTTCAAGTATTTTCTAACTTTTAAAATTGGGTTATTTGTCTTTTTATTTTTAATTTATAGGAGGGGTGTATGTGTGTATTCTAGGTACAGATTCTTTATCAGAAACATGATTTACAAATATTTTCTCTCAGTCTGTGGCTTGCCTTTTCATTTTCTTAACAGTATCTTTTGAAGATCAAAATTTTTAACTTTATTAAAGTCCAGTTAATTGATTTTTTTCTATAACTATAAAAGTTAGTGCTTTTTGTGTCCTAAGAAATCTTTGCCTGTCCTAAGGTTGCAAAGATACTGTTTTATGTTTTCTTCCAGAAGCCTTATACTTTTAGCTTTTATATTTATGTCTATGATCCCTCTCGTATTAATTTTTGTGTGTAGTGTGAGGTAAGGGTTGAGGTTTATTGTTTTCTATATGTTTATCCAGTTGTTCCAGACTTACATGTTGAAAAACTGGCCTTTCACTATCAAATTGTCTTGGTGCCTTTGTCAAAAATCGATTGACAATGTATGGATCTATTTCTGTTCTCTCCTGTTCTACTGCTCTTTTTATGTCTATCCTTACACCTCAAGTTTTAATCTTCCATCACATATTTTGACCTGTTAATTGGAAAGCTGGACCTATGCTTAGAAGTGGTGTTGCTAGGTCATAGTGAAGTATATTTATCTTTAAGTTGTCTTCATATGCTTAATCCCTCTATGGGAAAATTAGTTCCATGGTCTCCTAACTATCCCCTCTGCTTTCAGAATTTATCCCCTTTTAATCCATTCTCCACACTGCCAGAAGAATGATATCTCCAAAATCAAATATGACTTTGTTTCTCAAAAACTTCCATGGCTGCTCAGTGTCTAGAGAGACACATATTAACTCCTTACTTAGACTACAAGAAATAAGCCCCTTCTGCTACTGCCCACGTCTCAGAATGTGCCCAGGATTCCTGATCTCACCAGTTCAACTACAGATTTATTCCTTGAAAATTCTGTGCACTTTTATTTATATACTGGGAACATATTTCTTCTTTCTAGAATGTCTTTCCTCCATTTCACCCCATGAATTCCTGTTTATCTTTTAGTATCACTTCCTTTGTGATATTTCTCTCCAGTTGACCTCATGTTCTCACTTATGAATATACTGTATTTAAATAGTTTGTTTACATGTCTCTTTAACTATATTTATAGTGACTTTTTTGATTCTTGTCTGATTTATTTTGTCTCCTTTTTGCCTAATAGTACTGGCCAATAACTGTTACTCAGTGTGAAATCTTGGTTTTTTTGTTTTGTTTTTAATTAAATTGCCTCTAAGCAAAATGATCCTTGAAAAATTTTACTCTCCATTTCCAAATCTATCAACTAAAGGAAATATAGCCTAATCTATGTGATTCACAGATTTCTGATGCAGTGCGCATGAGATCATGGGCATGGAAATGTTTGGAAAATGTTTTAAAAATATGATGGCCTTATTGTTATATTGAAAAATACTATGTTGAAAAATAGCTAAGTTTAAAAGTACTTTATGGACTAAAGCATTTTCCTATACAAAATCTCAGCTATATGTATGTATGTCTGTGTCTTTGGATATCTTTGATTCAGTAAACATTTATTGAATACTTTCCCAGCTCAGGTATTATGAAAGTAATATTATGTACAGCAATAGCTAACATTTAGTGAACCTTACCATGTAACAGTGCTTAAGCACTTTGCATATGTTATCTTATTTAATATTCACAATAAACCTATATGGTAGGTGCTATCATTATTCACATTTTATATAGGTCAATAATTTGCCAAAGGTAATAAGAAATCCCCAGTCTGACTTCAGAAACTGATCTTTAAACATTAATGCTCAGAATCAGCAAGCCATAGCCCCCAAAGCCTGGTTTTATAAGGCCGGCTACATTTTTAAAGGGTTGTTTTTAGAAAAAGGAGAATATGTGACAGAGATGTATGTGGACTACAAAGTGTAAAATATTTACTATCTGGCCCTTTACAGGACAAGTTTGCCAATCTCAGTGTAGATGGTTAAGACAGAGTTCCTGTTCTCAAGAAGCTCCCAGTCTAAATAGCAGATTAACACAAACATTTAAAAAAATCTGTTTCATGAGGCAACATGTGGTTAGTGATGTTATAAAGAAAGAAACAAGAGACCAAAGATATAAACCCTCCCAAGGCTGGGAGGTACAGTCATTCCAGCCAAAAGAATGAAAAGAAACGGCATTTGAACTGGTCTTGGAAAAGTTGTAAAATGACCAGAAATCTTAGATATAGAATTCTGCACACTTGGAGTGCTTGATGAATGGTGATAAAAAATGCTTATGTGCCTGTTACATCTTACTTAGAGTAGTGCCAAAGTATCAGAACTCCTGGGCATTGTTTTTCCTTCTGCCCCTGATTTGCTGAGTTATATGGAAGAAAGCATTAAACCATCTGCTTCTCAGTCATCCTTTAGTAGAATGTGACTGAAAAATCAGTCTGATAGCTAATTATGTTGCATTTCTCAAGGGACTCTGAAACAAATCTGATAGAAGGTGCTTAGGTGCAGGTATTTTTTCAGCTGTAAAAGTATGAAAATATTAGTGCTTTAGTGAAATAAACCTTGCATTTTGCATTCATTCTTAACTGTCATTGAATAGGTAAAACTGAAAATCAATGTTTACATTCAGAGTAATTGCAATTTTTGTGATAGGTTTTGTAGTTATAGGAATTCAACACATAATTTTATAACACATTAGCAATGATTTGCGAAAAACAATAAATGTAACCATGCTTTTGAAGAACATCGGCAAAAGTAGTCAAGTTAATGTAGAATTGCTTGTTAGGAATGTTGTAATTAAATTGAGGATATGACATAGGATTGGCATTGTTATTATTACTCAACCCTTTGTTGTAAATAGTGGCAAGGATGTAAACAATGAATGTCACCCTGAAAGATTCGTACTTTCTAAGTTAAGCACACAGGAAAGTATTAAACTACATCAAGAGATGCATTTTCTGCTAACATAATTTAGAATATGACGGTTAAATTATTAATCAAATGGTTGGATATGGAGGGATTTTTCTCAAAGAGAGAAAAGGATAAATTACTCCATGTCAGTTGAACAATATTCCAAACACCAAAAATAAAGGCAGGGGAGGCATAAAGATTCCCTAATTTTGTAGTTTGTGCAGACTGGCATCCATTGTATGAATAATAAGTGTTATATCTATATTTGTGACATTAAAAAAAATCTGATAATAGCTTTAAGCTACTTCTTTTTCTGAATCATTAATATTAATATGTTAGTATTGAAGTAATTAATGTATATATGGACAAATCACTGTTCCCTGGTCTGCTGTGGATCATTTAAATTAAATGTTTCTCATTTGATTAAATGAAATTTCTTCTTTGAACATTTTTCTTAGCCTGAAAAGACATATACATTAGTGATAAATAGCAATTGTGGTTTCTATCTTTTATGTTGATATAGATATTTTGTTTGGAATTGATTTTATGTAAAAAATGTGTGTTCAGTGGCATTTTCAGTTTAACAAAAAGACTAATGCATATTTTACTATAACAACTGTAATATGCCCTTAACTATTTATTTAAACATATTTCTCTCTATTTTAGTAGTGGAATTACCTATGTAATTGAGTAAAATCAGGAGTGGCCACAGATGCATAAGAAAACACTTCTGTAAATTTGTGCATTTGCCATACCATTTCTTATAGACTGCCTTGCAGTTCTCTCTCATTGAAATGAATTACCTGTGTCTTTAGTGTGCTGAGCAGATTAAAGGAAAAGGGGAAAAAAGAATCATTTGGAGAAAGTTCGAATGAAGTGTTTGCATTGTGGCTAAAAAATAGTCTGAACCCTCTATCTAGCCATGTCATTCTTTAAAATAACAGGGAAATAAATGGTTCCACAAGCTATATTTTGACAAAATTATCTGTTGATAAGGGCATTTTAAAGCTATCGCTTTTTTAGTGTCAAACATAATATGCTGTTATTCAGCTCCATGTTTAATTAGTTTAATTTAAATTAATCAAATGCTATTTTGTAACAGGGACCACAGGTAAGAGACACAGAAAAAGAGTTCAGTTTGTGGATTTTTTTAGAAAGGCCATTGCTTTCTCCTGTCCTTGCTGCTTTCTATGTTTAGGTTAGTGACAACCAGAAATAAGGAGAAGGTAAAAGCTCAGGCTCTTTTTTTTCTCCCTTACTTGTCATTTTACAGTCCCTTTTGTCATTGGAATGAGAGACAACACATATTTGCAATCCGATACCCAATTTCCTAATTCAAAACAGAGATTTGGACACATTTTTCCCTCTTGGCACGAAATGGAAGAATCGACATTCTCTCAGAGGCCGTTAAATAGAACAGTAAGAATCATGCAGTCACCTCTCTCCTAAATTAATTAGAAGAGATGTAATTGTAGGTAATATTAAATGGTAGATATGCAAAAAGTAACTTTTCCTTCACTTTGGTAACTTAACCCCAGGGTATAGAAAAATGATGTGCAGAGGCCATAGTCCACCAAGTGGATAAGACATAGCTCAAGAAATAGAGAACTTTTGTGTTATGGTTGCATCATGGTGAACAGCTGTAACCACCAGTGAGCTTGCCCTTTTTGGCAGCTGGCTTTATTTAGCATTTTTTTAGAATTGCATGCTTTTTGCTTCTGGTGCCTGGCATTCTTCAATTAAAATTTTAAATGTATTCTTATCATCCCCTAACACAAAGCTTATTTATGCAGTCCCGAATCTAGCCTGAGACACCTGTTCTTGAATCCATTTTTTTTAAAAGTTCAATATGAAATAAATCTTTAACTATGGCATGCTGGAATGAAAGAAACCGTACATTATCTTAATGGAACCTGATCAAGCTACTTAGATGGGCTTAAGTGAATGGTTGAGGTCTGTTAATGGATATGACATATTATTACATGAAAGGCATTTCAATAAAGGATTAATGTTGTTAATTTTAAGAGTTGTTTTGTTAACAACAGTCTGGAGATAATAAATAGAGAAAGGGGCTTGATTATCTCTTTGATTTCTTTTAAGCCTTAAAATTCTATCAATTAGCAAAGAGTAAGAAACTGTTATATATAAGGGCAAATTTTATGTCTCTGTTTGCCATAGAAGAAAGAGGACTTTGAGAAAGCTGTATTTCCACTTATATCAAATTATAGCCTTCGTATCAATATTGACCAGAAAATCCTTAAGGTTGTGAACTTGAAAGCATCTGCCCTGAAGTAGAAATTAAATACTTAGAGATAGAACAAGTTTCTTTCCAGGGGAGAGGTTTCAGGTAACTTATGACTCATACTTTATTGAATTTAAGCTGTTTCTCCACGTAGCCTTCCAGTTCAACTAAAAAAGCCTTTGATTTAATAGAACACTCTCTTTGTGCTTGTAATTTGTGATAAGTTTAGCCTTTATTAGTTGGTTAGAGGTTTCATTGAAACCGTCCCAGACCTAGCTCCCTCTTCAGTCAAAGAAAACACTTTATTTTTTTCTCAACATTAATAATTTTTAACAGTTTCTGTGGTATCTTTGTTTTTAATTTTTAAAGCACTTTCCTCATTTGTTCTCTCCAGAAAACAATCCCAAGGGAAGGTAGCATGATTTTTAATTAATATAAAACAAGAAAAAGAAGGATTAGAGATTGTGTTAATTGGATAAAGTGTCAGAGATCAGAATTTTCTGGATTTAGTTTCATCTGGATCATATTGTTGTTCACTTAATGCTAAATATATTCCTTCTATTTGGCATAATTATTTTAAAGTAATTTTTTTAAATATAAAGCAATGAATACCTATTGTTGAAAAACCCATAAAGTTTAGAAAATATAAAAAGAAAATAAAAATACGACTTAAATATATGTGTGTGTATGTGTATTCTTTTAGTCTTTTTTGAATGCCTGTATTTTCTAATTAATAGACTTTATTTCTTAGAGCAGTTTTAGGTTTACAAAAATATTTGTTAGAAAGTACAGAGTTCCCTCTTTTTTCCTTCCCCGTTCTCCTTCCGTGGTCCAGTTCCCCTATTGTTAACATTTGCATTGATGTGGTACATTTGTTACAATTGATGAACCAATGTTGATTCATTATTATTAACTAAAGTCTGTAGTTTACATTGGGGTTCAGTTTTTGTGTAGTATAGTTCTGTGGGTTTTGCTGAATGCATAATGGCGTGCATCTACCATTACATAATCATACAGAATAGTTTCATTGCCCTCAAAATCCCATGTTCCACCTATTCACTCCTCTCCCTACTCACCATCTCTGTCAATCACTGATTTTTGTCTTTATAATTTTGCTTTTTCTAGAATGTCATATAGTTGGAATCATATGTTATGAAGTCTTTTCTGACTGCTTTTTTTAAAAACGGTTCCTCTATGTCTTTTTGTGGCTTGACAGCACATTTGTTTTTATTGCTAATATTATTGAATTGTATGGATAAACATTATCCATTCACCTATTGAGGGACATCTTTGTTGCTTTCAATTTTTGGCAGTAATGAATAAAGCAAGTATAAACATTCACGTGCAGGTTTTTGTGTGGGCATAAGTTTTCAACTAATTTGGGTAAAGACCTAAGAGAGGGATTGCTGAGTTGTATGGTAAGACTATGTTTAGCTTTGTAAGAAACTGCCAAATTGTCTTCCAAAGTGGCTGTCTTAGTCTGCTTGGGCTGCTATAACAAAATACCACAGACTGAGTGGCTTAAACAGGACACTATTTTTCACAGTTCTGGAGGCTGGGAAGTCCAAAATGAGAGTGCCAGCAAATTTGGTTCTTCTTAAGGGGACCTCTTCCTGGCTTGTAGGCAGCTGCCTTCTTGCTGTATCCTCACATGATAGAGCGAGGAAGCTCTGGTGTCTCTTCCTCTTCTTCGTAAGGGCAATAATCCCAACATTGGGGCCCTCTCTCATTACCTCATTTAAACATAATTACCTCCCAAAGGCCCTACTTCCTAATACCATCACATCGGAAGTTAGAGCTTCAGTGTATCAGTTTCGGGAGGACACAAACATTGAGTCCGTAACAGTAGCACTACCATTTTGTATTCCCACCAGGAATGAATGAGAGTTCCTGTTGCTTCACATCCTCCCCAGCATTAGTGGTGTCACTGTTTTATATTTTAGCCATTTGAATAGGCATGTACTGGTATCCTGTTTCGATTTGCAATGTACTAATGACCTGTAATGTTGAACATCATTTCATATGCTAATTCACCATCTATATATCTTCTTTGGTGAGGTCTCTGTTCAGCTCTTTTGCCCATTTTATAATAGGGTTGTTTTCTTATTGTTGAGTTTTAAGAGCTCTTTTAAATTTTTGGATGTAAGTCCTTTATCAGATATTTTCTCCCATTTGTGGCTTTTCATTTTATTCTTTTAACAATGTCTTTCACAGAGTCGAAGTTTTTAATTTTAATGAAGTCCAGCTTTTCAGTTTTTTCGTTTATGGATGGTACTTTTGGTGTTGTATCTGAAAACTCATTGCCAAACCAAAGGCCACCTAGATTTTTTCCCATGTTTATCTTCTAAAAGTGTTATTGTTTTGCATTTTACATTTAGGTCTATGATCTTTGTTAATTTTTGTGAAAGGTATAAGGTTAGTGTCTAGATTTTTTTTTTTTTTTTTTGCCTGTGGCTATCCATTTGTTCCAGCACCATTTATTGAAAAGACTATCCTTTCTCTATTGGATTGCCTCTGTTCCTTTGTCAAAGATCAGTTGACTTTATTTGTGTGGGTCTGTTTATGGGCTCTTTGTTGTGTTCCATTGATCTATTTGTCTATTCTCTCACTGTCTTGATTACTGTCACTTTTTAGTTAGTCTAGAAGTCAGGTAGTATCAGTCCTCTTTGGCCTTTTTCTTCAATAGTGATGGATATTCTGAGTCTTTTGTCTCTCCATATAAACTATAGAATCACTGTTGATATCCAGAAAGTAATTTGCTGGGATTTTTATTAGGATTGTACTAAATCTAAAGATTGAGTTGGATCATGAATCATGAATGGATGTTGGATTTTGTGGAATACTTTTTCTGCATCTATTGATATTATCATATGATTTTTCTTTTTTAGTATGTTGATGTGATGGATTACATTAATTGATTTTCAGATGTTGAACCTTGAATAACCTGGAGTATATCCCACTTAGTCATGGTATATAATTCTTTTTATACATTATTAGATTTAATTTGCTAATGTTTTCTTGAATTTTGCATCTATGTTAATGAGAAATATTGGCCTGTTTCTTTTCTTATAATGTCTTTGTGCGGTTTTGGTGTTAGTGTAATGATATCCTCATAAAATGAGTTGGGAAGTGCCCACTCTGCTTCTATTTTCTGGAACAGATTGTAAAGAATTGGTATCATTTGTTCCTTAAATATTTGGTATTATTCACCAGTGAAACTATCTGTGTTTGGTGCTTTCTGTTTTAGAAAGTTATTGTTTATTCAATTTCTTTGGTCAATATAGGCCTATTTAAATGACTTATTTCTCCTTGTATGAATTTTGATAGACTGTGTCTTTCAAGGAATTGCTCCATTTTATCTAAGTCATTGAATTTGTGGACATAGAGTTGCCCACAATATTCCTTTATTATCCTCTGAATGTCCACAGGTTCAGTAGCCATGGTCCCTCTTTCATTACTGATCTTAGTAATTTGTGTCTTCTCTCCTTTTTTCTTGGTTACCCTGACTAGAGGTTCATCCATTTCATTGATCTTTTCAAAAAGTAAGCTTTTAGTTTTGTTAATTTTTCTCTATTTTTTCCTGCTTTCAATTTCATTGATATTTTTTCTTCTTACTTTGGACTTAATTTACTCTTCTTTTTCCAGTTTCCTAAGTTGGATAATTGGTTTTGGCTCTTCTTTTTTAATTTGTGCATTTAATGCTATACATTTCCCTCTAAGTACTGCTCTTGCTGTACCGCACAAATTTTGATGTTTTATTTTCATTTTCATTTAGTTCAAAAAGTTTTTTAATTTCCTGAGACTTCTTCTTTGACTTTTGTGTTATTTATAAGTGTGTTGTTTAATCTGCAAATATCTTAGGATTTTCTAGCTATCTTTATGTTAAAGATCTCTCATTTAATTTCATTGTGGTCTGAGAACATACTTCATATGATATCTGTTCTTTTAAATTTGTTAAGGTGTGTTTTATGGCCCAGAATATGATCTAACTTGGTGAACATTCCCTGTGAGCTTAAGAAGACTGTGCATTCTGCTGTTATTGGATGAAGTATTCCACAAATGTCAATTAGACCCAGTTGATTGATGATACTATCCTGTTCAATTATATCTGTACTGGTTTTCTGCCTGCTGGTTCTGGCAATTACTGATTGAGTGGTGTTGATGTCTCTAACTAATAGTGAATTTGTGAATAATCCTTGAATTAAAATAAATAGTGAATTTATTCTTCCAATTCTAACAGGTTTTACCTCATATAATCTTACACCTTTTTATTAGGCACATACATTTTAAGGATAGTTATGTCTTCTTGGAGAATTGACCCTCTGTCATTGTATAATGCCTCTCTCTATCACTGGTAATTTTTGTTGCTTTGTCTGAAATTCATAGGGCTACTCCAGCTTTCTTTTGATTAATGTTAGCATTAATTAATTAATTAGCACTTCTAATGTCTCTGTGTCTTCATACTTAAAGTAGTAGACAACGTATAGTTGGGTCTTGCTTTTTAATCCACTCTGACAGTCCTTGTCTTTTAATCAGAGTATTTAGGCCACTTACATTTAAAGTGATTATTGATAAAGTTGGATTAATATAAACCATACTTGTGACTTTTCTATGTGTTGACCTTGTTTCTTTATTATCTTCCTCTATTCATCTGCCTTCTTTGGTTTTAACTGATCATTATATATGACCCTATTTTCTCTCCTGTCTTAGCATATAAATTACAACTTCTCTTTTAAGTAGTTGCCCTAAAGATTGTAATACACATTTATAACTACTACAAGTCTACTTTCAAATAACAGTATACCACCACTTCATGGGCGCTTCAAATACCTTATAACAGAGTATTCCCAATTCCTTCCTCTCATCCGTTAAAGCATTGTTATCATTTATTTCACTTTTCTATAAGCTATGACCACCAAATATTTTGTTGCTGTTATTACTTTGAATAAACTGTTATCTCTTGGATTAATAAAGAATATGAAAAAGAAAAGATTTAATTTTACTTTCATTTATTCCTTCTCTAATACTCTTTTCTGTATACATATGTATGAATATATGAGTTTCCGACATATCATTTTCCTTCTCTCTGAAGCTAGTGACAAATTCCCTCAATTTTTGTTTGTCTGAGAAAGTCTTCATTCCTTTTGACTTTTGAAGGCAATTTTACTGAATACAGAATTCTAAGTAGCTGGGTTTTCATTCTTTCAAAACTTAAGTATTTTATTCCACCCCCTTCTTGCTTGCATGGTTTCTGAATAGAAGGCCTATGTAATTCTTATTCTTGTTCCTGTATTGATAAGGTTTCCCCCTACCTCCTTGACTTCTTTCAAGATTTTGTCTTTGATTTTCTATAGTTTGAGTATAGCATTCATGGTATAGATTTATTTTTTTGGTATTTATCTCTGAGCTTCCTGCATCTGTGGATTGGTGTCTGTCATTAATTTTGGGAATTTCTCTGGCATTATTACTTCAAATATTTCTTCTCTTCCTTTCTCTCTTTCTTCTCCTCTAGCATCCGCATTACATATATGTTCCCCTTTTGTAATTGTCTCATAGTTCCTGGATATTCTGTTTCATCCTTTTCATTTTTTTTCTCTTTCCAATCAGTTTTGTAAGTTTATGTTGTCATATGTTCAAGCTCATTGATTCTTTCATTGGTCATGTCCAGCCTACTGATGAGCCCATCAAAGGCATTCTTCATTTCTGTTACAGTGTTTTTTATTTCTAGCATTTTCTTTTGATTCTTTCTTAGAGTTTCCATTTCTTTGCTTATATTACTCATCTCTTCTTGAAGCTTGTCCACTTTTTTCATTAGAATTCTTAGCATATTAATCATAGTTATTTTAAATTCCTGGTCTGATAATTCTAAAATGTCTGCCATATATGAGTCTGGGTCTGATGGTTGCTTTGTTCCTTCAGTCTGTATTTTCTTTTTTTGCCTTTTAGCATATCTTACAATTTTTTGTTGAAAACTGGACATGATGTATTAGGTAAGAACTGAACTGAAATAGATAGGCCTTTAGTGTGAGGTTTTATGTTTATCTGGCTAGGAGTTAGGCTGTGTTTACTATTAGCTGTAGCTGTGGTGTCAGATGCTAAATTTTCCTCTAGTGTCCTCATTTTTTCATCTCCCTTGTTTTTTTTTTAGGTTTTCTTAGAGACTCCTTTAATAGGCAGTTCTTTCAGCTGTAATCCTTTGTTATTATTCAGCAGCTCTATTGATGTGGTAATGTGGCATGGGGGAAAGGAAGTATTCTATAGTCCTATGATTAGGTCTGTCTTCTAGTGAACTTGAGATGGATATTTCCCTCCCCTCAGGTTGCTTAGGCTTCAGTAAAACTTCAGTAGGTTAGGCTCTGGTAGATAGTTTCTCTTGAAGGTAGGTCTTGTTAAGGAGAATAAGGAGCTCTGTTGCAAATAAGCTGAACTAATATGTGAAAATTCTCTGAAACTGAAAAAAAAAAGTACAATATGTTTTATTATAGTGATAGTAATGGTCACAAGCAGCGATAACAAGGGACATGAAAATCTTAGTTTTAAATGTAAGGTTCAATTTATTTTTGTATTTTTGGTTATGATGTGTAGAAATAGTCTAAGTGAAACTCTTTTAAATTAATTTAATTATCTACTTCCAGTTAATACATAGTGTGAAACTTACAAATTCTGAATGAAGGAACAGACTTTGTTCTAGCAATGAAACATACCTAAAACATGTCTAGCATAATTTCCAGTTCCATCAAGCTCTGTACATCATGTAAAAATTAACTACAAATTCTGATATTATTTTATAACTGAAATATAGATTCTATAGTGTTTGTCACTCTCAAAGACAATTCTTTGGGTCCGGGAACTTAGGTTCAACTCCCTCTAAAAGTGTACAGTGAAATCATAACAAAATCACAAAAGCAAGAGTATTATCTTCTTTCCTGTTCTATCCTATTTAGGTAGTATATATTTTAAAAATGGTTGGTAGATCCAAGGAAGAATGCCTATATATTTCTGAAGTACTGTGCAAGCAACAAGAAGAATAGGGATGTTATATAAATATAGCTTAACAAGTATTTATATACCACTTTTCATGTATTTGTTATCTAAGAGACAGATAAAGTTCTTAAATAAAGGCAGTACCTGAGTAGTTTTGACTATTTTGCATCTTAAAGCAGTGAAACTGGTGATATTCTCAAATCTCAAAATTTACCTATAGTGTCGAGATTGTGTTGCTGAATGGTCGTCTCACTTACTAAGTGATTATTTCCTACAGCAGACTGTGGGATTCATGTTGATTATAGTGCTTTATATATTAAGTTCAGTCGTTCAGTTAAGAACTGAATTTTGTGCCTTTTGTATGCCTGGGATAGTGGTAGTTGATGAGGCAATAGGATGAATATGTTAAGGTTTATGTCTTCATTCCAGACTTGTGCGGGAGACAGATACAAAAACATAATTATAATACAACTTGTTAAATGCAATGATAGAGATATGTACATGGATGGTTCTTAAAATTACCCTATGTTCTGAGAGTGAAATTCCTAAAATTTTACATTCCTAAAAGCCAAAGGTTTACTATACATCAGTTATTAACTCCTCACACTTCATCTAATAACATCTATTTGGGCAATACAGTCCTTGCTGCCTTGTGTATATCATGTAACCACTCCTCCCCTCCTACACACACACACGCACATACATGCATGTGCACACAGGTATTTACAGCTCTACAGGCCAAGGTGATTACCTGATCCTAAGAAACTAATCCTTTAGGCTGGGCTGTGCCAATTAGATACCTGTTGACAGGTAATCTAATGTTATAGTTGAGCCCTCCAGCTCTGGAGTCCGATGGGTCTGGATTCTAACTCCTTCACTGGTCATCTGTAAGTGTACTTGCCCTGTAGGGTAGTTTTGTTAATTAAGAGAAATAATATTCATAAGCATTTAGCACAGTATTCGGCACATGGTCTCAGTAAATGTTAGTATCATTACAAGACAGAGACTCTAGCTTATCTGAGGGTGAGACTAAGTTGTAAAATCTTGTAGACTAAAGCTGATGGCTACAAGATGGGCCCCGAGCAAGAGAGAAGTCAGCTAGCAGAGAGTGTAGCTGACCTGCCCAGACCATGGGACCACAGAGAGGTAGTAAGAATTGCAGGCTTCCCCATTTTCTATAAGATACAGTTGCACTTCTTGTTCTTTGTTTCTTGGCAATTCCCTTATATACTTTCAGTAATGTCCTTTTCACTTGAGCTAATTTGACCAGGTTTCTAGTCCTTGCAACAAGTGACCTTGACTAAAACAGTTCTCAGTAAATCCTTTTTTGGTTGTTTGATACTGGTGAGAGCAAATAGTCATGTACAAGTTTTGTTCTACAAAACTTAACTATGAGGTACCAATGTGAGAACTCCAGTATCCTTTATTTTATGAATTTTATAATCTATTCTAACCAAGTAAACAATATCAGCAGGCATAAGTAATATTCTATTCTTCTTCCTTGTATCCTTTTCTTGTTTCAATGGTGTATCTGCCTCTTATGTCCATACTGCAAGGAAAAGAAATAATAGTTTGTTAGTACACAAAGAAAAAGCATCCTTTAGAGCCAAAATGTAACATAGTCTTATTATATTGTATATATTGTTTCCTGTGCATTGAAGCCTAAGAAGGACATTTTGGGTCATATCGTTGATTCATCCAGTTCAGAACTCTGATTTAACAGTAGTCCTCAATGACATTTTATGGGAGATATAGTTGCCATCCATGATGTCAAGGTCTGAACATTTACATTTTTCCCTAAACATATCATTTTTGGCTTTTATCTTCTCTTGGGATATTGAGTTCTGTAAGAATTCTACCTATTGTGTAAAATGGGCTTTATTTTATTTATTCTCAAAGTACTTTTTTCAAGCACCAGTGAAAGGTTCCTAATTCTGAGATTTGGTGGATACAGCTTGAACACATTATCTAAATCTGTCATGATTTTTATGGGCTTTGAACATATCCCCTCTCAGCTTTCATCTTTTCAGATAGAAGAGAATCATCCTCTTGTCATTTGGAAGATCTCCATCCTCTTAAAAAACATTATTTCTTTTTATTCTTGAGAGGTAGTAGTTGAACTGCACAAGTTTATTTATATATAAACACAATTGTGATTTCCCCTTTTATGTATGTTCAACTTAGTAAACTATTGAATTGACTTAAAAATTACTTTGTATCCCCTCTAAAAGTTCTTTCTCTGATATTTTTTAATCTTTCAGAAATTCTTCTGACATGAATAAAGTTAATTATTACAATAATCAAGGCTGAAATTTTTTCTGAAAATACAAAATACTTGTATTTATTTTGTGGTTTATTTTGGATGCCATCAGTTATTATACCCTGAATTTTGGATCATATCAACAGGAGTAGATACTTCGGTCGGTTTTATAAGGTCTTTATGAATAAATTGAAATTTGTTTATTTTTATTTATCCCTAAATATACCACTTAAGAAATTAAAGGTGAAAGTATTTTTTAAGGACGGAAGTATTTTAGATTGCAGAATATGTTTTGCTTTTATGTTTAATAGTTGAAAATAAGTATGTAAATAAATAATAGGGAGAATGGTTTACAAGTTTAATAAATCTCTTTATAATAACTTTGCTTCCTGATTCTTTGTTCTGAAGTAGGCTATTTCTTCTTCATGGAAAGCTTATTATATCATTATTAGGAAATAAGACTGTCATAGGTTGTCTAATTCATATTTTCTCTTTACAATCAAATTGTGAAGGTATTGTTAACTCTTAACCATGAGCTTTAAATTGACTAAAAAGCACCTTAATTATTTCATACAAATAATTTAAATTTGAGGTCAGCTGTATAGCTATTATTTTTGTTTCTTATGGGATCCAAGTGTGAACCCAAAATGACAATGAATGAAATTGTTTTGTTAAGCCATAATTCATGGCTTCTAATAGCTTTATATGGGTTACACATGATAACTGTTTGAAGTTTTTATATCCTTTACTTAGTATTAATTTCTAGATCCAGTGCACTCTGTAGAGAGAGATCTGTACCTTACACATGGGAGTTCCGTTACCTCTTCCTTTGGCTATTTAAACTCACACTTGGAGCCTGGCCCCCTCCCGCCTCTCTTTTTCATTACAGGAGGAGTCACTCTGGCTTCCTCTGAAACTTTAAGGTAATGGAGTAGGGTTGGAGTACGACTTTAAACTCTGGAATCAGAATGTCTAAGTTCAGCTCCTATTTCTGAATGCTAGCTGGGTGGCCTTGAACAGACTGAGTTAACTTCATCTGTAAAATGAGTACTCACCTCATAAAGACTTTGTAGACTAATTAGGATTATGTATGGAAAATGTTTAGTGTAGTACCTAACATATAGTTGGTGTTCAGCAAATGTTAGCTCTTAATTCAAGATGCTGATAGAGAGGTGCGGTGGGGAGAGGGTGGACGCAGGAGCTGTGTTAGAAGTGGCTTATAGCATGGGTGATTGACAAGGAGTAAAGCATATGGAAAGAACAGACTCTGGACCCGTCTCCCTGCCAGAATCCTTATCAGTTGAGATGAAGATAGGATTATGATAAATGGTGGCCTCTGATTTAGAGATCTACCAGGTAAGACTTTGTGGCTTATTGATAGATAACTATCTACAGGTTGAAAAATATGTTGCAGAAATAGTAGGAATCTTCTTGGCAAGGGAGTGATAGACATATTCCTTTGCAAATTCTAGTGTAGGTTCTAAAGAAGGTTGTGGTTGTGCAGTCCCTGTTTTAAGCATAAATGAAAAGTGTCATGGGAGCCATCGTGTGAAGTATCAAATCTGTACAAAGTATTATCTTTTTTAAGCAGTAATAATCAAAAGACTACGCTCCATCTCAGACTTCTCCTCTTTACCCTGTTTGCTATGTTTATCTTCCTCCTCCCTCTCCTTTCCATGCTCCATTAATTAAGGTTTCATGCCTTTTGCCTCATAGTTCTTTTTCTTTCTTTATGGGTATCCCCTGCTCTTCCCCCATTTAAACCAGAATGGGTAAAATATAGCCATTTTTTGAATAATGTCTTTATAATATTTTTCTCAGCTCTGCCACCAGAGGCTGTAGATTGTAAAGTACTAGCTCTCTTTCTAGAGATATAATACAACCCAGAAGAGGAGAAACGAGGGAGGGACAGGTGACTTATACCAGATTGGAGCCGCAGTGACAGCAGGAGCTGTGGCTTGTCATGTAAAGCCGTACCCCATTGCCCATCTTTTTTCTTCCACAGTGGAGGAGGAGGCAGCTGGGAAAGAAGACGTACTCTGCAGTCTGAGGTTGCAGCAAGAGCTAAAGATGGGCATGATGGCAGGGTGACTCTTGGAGCTGCTGGTACTTTATGGATTGGTCTAGCATACAGTATGAGGGAGGTTTGTTGTTCCAGTCCCTATTTTAGTAGGCCAAGGTATTTGTCTGTTTTATCAGTGCTTTAGCATGGTGCCACACTTAAGTTGTCTTCTCTCTTCACATCCCACAAAAGTCTTAACTATTTTGTTATTATTTCCTTCTTCCAAAATGACTGTATTTTCATTTTCTTCTCTCGTGGAATATCCAGAATTTCTTGTTGTAAGTCTTGTATCTTAGGGTATTAAGATGGACCTTTACCCTATCATCAAGGAACCCTAATTAGACCTTCCTGATTAACATAATTGGAAGATAACAGCATAAAAATTACAAGTAGCTGTAAATCCAACATGAAATATCGCATTCCTAACTCTCCAAGTATGTGCTGACCACAGAGGCAACGATAAAATTCCCCCAAAGCAAAAGGAAATGCAGCATGCCGACTGACAGTTCTATCCAGTGAGATCCTGACAGCGCACCTGCTCACTCCGTCACCTCTTGCAAGGATTCTCAAGGAATGAAAGGCTGGTATTACCATGAGGTCCTTCCTCCTGGCTATTTCTTTCAAGGAGACATGACATGTGATGAAAGAATAAGAGGAATATGAGAGTGGAATTGTGATTTTTTTTTTTTTACAAGAATGGGGGAAAGAAAGGTTGGGGTTTGGCTCTTTACTAAATTTGATGAAATTAAGCCTTGTCTTTGTTTCTACTGCTTTCCATTCCTCCATTCTCTTGTTTCTTACCAATGAGAAAAGCTGTTCAAGGATTCCTTGGGATCCTTTGGGTTAGTAGGAGGTTCTAAGTTAGGAGAAAGTATTACTAAAAAACAAACAAAAAACTCCCCTAAAATCTCTAGCCATGGAGTTACAGGGCCTGTGTAATCTGAATGATCAAAGAAGCTATTGGCAGCATCCCCTTTATGAGCAAGCTGTCTGTGGACTGTCTGGAACCTCTTGGCAAAGCAACATATATGTATATAAAAGTTAAATGACTAAATTTGTTTCAGAAACATTAAGAATGACTGCAGGAAACCTTCTGTTTAGTGGTACAAAGCAAACAAATATCTTTGGTCTTTTTTCTTTTGACACTGTCCTGCCTACTTTATCCTGAACTGCATAATTCACTTAAGTTATTACATATTTTCCATTAGCTATTCTTTTAGTCCTCAATCCAGAGTCAAGTCTGTCAGAATATCGTTGAGGTCAGTGAACCATGAGTCTGGTTGCTTTTGCAAGGCATTTCTGTTGCTAGTAAAAGTAGGAAGCACCTCATAAGAATGCTGCACAGTCGTTTCCACAGTGTGATATGCTAATTCTTAAGAATGTTGCTAACGCTGCAGTGTGTTTCATATGATTGAATTTAGAACTTTTCACTCAATTGGTCCAAGGCTTCGAACTGGCAGTAATAACAGTCTTTTGAGTCCTTGCTTAAGTAGAGCAGTGATGGAATTCATATGGCAGGCGACAGTTGTTCATTCAAGTTCAGGAAGAGATCTCTATCAGCCGCAGTGGTTGAAAAACAAAAGGAAAGTAGCCCAGATGTTCACTTTTTAATAGTATATCTTGCCTTCATATTTTAAACGAGAACAGAGCTCAGTCATTAAATGAGGATATAAATATTAATGTTGTCATGTTAAAATCCAAAAGAACAGAGCTCACACATTTATGTGATTTTTTTTTTTTTTTTTAACGGCCATCTATAAATCAAGTAAAATCAAGAAAGCTCCCCCGTGCCTCTAGAGGTTTAACCACAGCTAGTTAACTTTTGGTCTTTTACTCTTGCCTTCTCTAACAAGTCTCAGAGAGTTGAGTGAGAATTTAGTCAGTCATATTTGGCCACACAGTGGCAAAGAAAATGTAAATCCCAAAAGTCCAGATAGTCTTTGTGGATATAATTTAATCATAGAAATTCCTTGCTGTAATATGAGCAGGAAGTATTACTAGTTTAGACAACGTACTGCTATTCTGTACTTTCAGTGTAGCACAGAATTTTGGTCAAGTTAGTGATGATAGAATATCAGAACTTTCAGATAATCAGAGTTGCTGTTCACTCTTTTATTGCCTATGGTAAACAGTATGAATAAGATTTGCTTTGGGTGTGTATCTTATATCTCCTTATCTGGTATATTTGGGAGTATATCTTTGGCTCACTGAAATGGGGCATTTTGATATATTTTTTAGAGAATATGATATTTTGGCAAGTAATCTCTTCCTGGACTAAACAGTAGCCAGATTCTTGAGAACTGTTCAGCAGAACTGATCCCGGGATACAAAACTAACGTTTTTTGAGAATTACTGTGTGTCAGGCATTGTGCTCAGCTTTCTCCATGCAATATCTCATCCTCAAAATAACTTGATGAGTAAGATACTATTATTAACCCCATTTTACAGATGAGAAATGTGCTATTATCAATGCCATTTTCCAGATGAAGAAACAGGGGTGAAGTTAAATATAACTTATCCAAGGTCACACAACTGTTAAGTGATAGAGGATTTGAACTCCAATTTTTATAATTCCAAAGCCCATACTCTTAATCACTGTGCACTACAGCAAGGTACTGTATGAATAAGCATTTGCCTTACTTTGTTTTGTTTGATGTCTCTCCCTGCTCCAGCCTCAAATAGGGCCATGAATCCCAGCAGTTGACACAGTCTTTGGAATAGCTATTGGATGTGATGGCACCTAGCAGCTATAACCATTCAAGGCAACCCTTAGGTAGAGAATTAAAACCTCATTCTACTGCTCTGTACTTATTTGGAGGAAGCCAGCACCTATGTGGGTACTGAGGGAAATCTTAAGAGTCCTGAGTCCAAAAAATAGACAGCTTTTCTGGTTCAGAATCACCAAAAAGTTACTAATAACCCCCTCCTCCCACCAAGTGAATTTAAGTTCTAGATAGTGATGTCTTATTGAAGATTTTTCTCAACTGGCAACCCTATTCCAAACCTCTCTGCCTTGACAATTCTGAGCTCTATGAATTCTGTTTTTAGGAGAGTTCCCCCTCCTGAGTGCTGCTTCTCTCACAACAAGACAGTAAATACAGAAGAAATCTTATGGACTGGGACCCAAAATCTTTCTATCCTTGAAACATTTTTCATTATAGCAGAACCCATTCATTTATGGTGGATATTAAGCTTCTCAAGCCCTTTCTATTGAGTCTGTGGAAGACAAATAATTCTAATTGACTAGCTGCAGGGCTGGTGTCTCTGACTTAATGTTACATGAAATGATGACAGAGTAGTGCTTTTAAATGGGGCTCTCATGAATTGACTAGCAGGGAAGAGGGCTCTTCTAAAGGTACTGGCCTGTAGCTATGGAGATCATCCCTTTCAAAGAGCTACCTGTGCTCCTGCCAGAGCTGCCCTCAGCAAATGACCTGATAAAAGAGGATTATCCACAAGAGAGGTAGTCTTGAATATGAGATAATTAATAATGACCGAATCAATTCAAGTTGAACTGGGCAGTCAGTTGTGTAATGCCCGGGCTAGTTTGCACTGGTTCTTTACAGATGAATAGTGCTGACTTATGTATGATTTGTACATCTGAAACATTCTCTTGCTAGAAGGTTGATGCAGTGCTTTTTTTTTTTTTAAACCAACACTGAAGTCCTCTTAGAGTGGCAGGGCACTTTTGATTGGTCAACAGGGCCATACTTAAATGCTTTTAAAAAATTTATGTTCCAGAAAGCAGAAGGTAATACAAGTAGTAGAGTAAACACTAGAATCTGATCATTAGCTGTATTACCATTGAGAAGTTCTCTTAACCTCTCTTAGTCTGTTTCTTCTGGAAAATGAGGCAGTTTAAATAAATCTGTGTTTCCCAAATTCTGAAACGTACCACAGATTACTAGAGGTGACTTTAGGTGGCATATGTGATAATGTCAGGTGGTTTTCTGATAAAACATTAAAATGAACATTGAATCTCATACCTGAGAGAGTTATTCCTTGTTCAGTCTTTGTGATTATATCAGTCTCAATTTGATATCAAGATATCTTTAATAGTTCTTTAACACTGGATAGTTGTTTGGGGATGGAGGTAGGCGGGGGCAGATACTGTGGATCGTTTATTCCTCAAAAATCTCTATAGAAGCAAAGTTAATTCCATTCCTTAGAAGGGAAAAGTACAGAAGTGCTTTTTTGCTCTGTCTGCGTCATTTCACCTCTACTTGGAAGGAAAGTCCTGTGTTATGCAACTGGTGAGTTAAGAGGAAGAACCAAACATGTGAGGTAAAGCCCTCTCTGGCTCCTCTCGTGGTGCGGCCCGTTCTCAGAAGACACGCTCCTCCTCCACCACGTGCATAGAAGGCCTTTGTTGACAAACTCTGCTTAGGACTGGGTGGGAACTATTAGGAAACCTGTGAGACCATCAATCCAGAACACAACACTGCGTTCTCCAATTCATCTTTATTGGTAATCAAGCTGATATTTTGATTGCCTTTTTATTCCTCTCTCTGCTTTTCATTTGGTTTCAAACTCATAGGAGATGTAAAGGGAGAGGCAATTATCACCCGTTAAAACCTCACTAATAATCTTTTTTAATATAAATCTGACTTGAGCTCAGAGCCCTTTATAAGCAATAGTATCTGTATAGAGTTTAATAACATGGTTTGTTTTTAGTGAAGTTATATTTTTAGTTACCATCTATAAAATAAATCAATTTAAGTTTTAAAAAGTGAATTTTTAAAACATTAAATAGTACAGATGGTGTATGGATATGGGGAGAATTACAAAGGTGGTACTTAAATGACTGAAGTTTAGAAAACACTGAATAAGATTATCTCTAGGATCTCTTCCAGATTTAAATTCTTTTGAATGTGTATTCCAATAGAATAAAAAATGTTATGTGGTAAACCAAGTAAAAGAAAAGACCTTCTAACATAGTGTGTACTATGTAATTTTCTTTCATTTTGAAATGTATCATTATTGAGGAGGCTAAACTTTCATGCTATGACAGTTTTTTTCATTTATAAGTATGAATACCCCTTTCTTAATATTTTACTAGGCAGCTGAGTATTGATATGTTTTGGATAGCATGTTTGTTGGTGATGATGGTTTGTTTTATTTTGTTTGTTGTTCTTTCACCAAAAGCAGTCTAGTTCTGGGTGAAGTTTTTGAACTGGAAATCTTGAAAGGCAGGAACCATGTCATCACTCTATACTCTGCCTAGTACAGAGTTTGACATAGTAGTGTTCAGTAAATATTTGAACGAATGAATGAATGAATAAAAGAGTCAATAAAAATAAACTGAGTTCTGTGTCTTGAAGGTACAAGCATAGTTTTCATTTCTGAAATGAAATAGTCAATAGGGCTAGCTGTACAGAAGTTTGAGGTCTTGGGACAATTAGAAGGTAATATTTTCACATGAGTGAAGTTTGGAGCTAGTTACATGGAACATTTAGAATAGCCTTTTCAGAAAGTAATCACAAAAAGAAGGTAGCCGTACTAATTTTGCTTTTGTTTATGGTCATATATGAGAAGCTAGGATCTTTCTTTCTTTCCCTCTTTGTTTTTTATAAAAAAAGAGCTACCTTTCTACCTTATTTTTTTCTCTCTCATACATGTACTACTTATCATCTCCACATCAGGGAAAGCACCCCAATTTTCCTTGCCTTAGGGAGACCATTAGAGCTTAATTTAAAATGCAGCTCATTCTTTCCCCACACACTCTTAATTACAGTTTCTCATCTGATAAAGGGGCCTAACTCTTTCTTAACTGGCATGCTAGACGAACTGAAATACTGGCGGTAAATTTGTTTATTCCCATTTATTCCCTCAACAAATGTCATGTTTCAAGGGCTTTGTTCTAAGACTGCTGAAATGAGTTTTACATATCAGAGAGAGAGAGAGAATATTAACCAGAAGTTTTTAATTCTTAGTTATACCAACTGACTTTCTAATAACTATGCAATTGGTTTGAGTGATCACATACCCAGATCATGTAATTTATTTTAAAATACTTTTCATATATAGAGAAAAACAGAATTTAAGGACTGTGTTTCATTCTGGTGAATACATTTTAAACGTATTCTAGGTCTCTTCTCTACAAGTACATTCTTTCTTTGACAGTCCAGTGATTAACTGTGATTCTAATTTATTTTGCACAATGACAGCATCTTAACTGGAGTTATTTTGTATGTTCAGGTTAATACTTTTTGTTATTGAAAATTTAAGTCGGTACGTTTTATATTTGTGAAATCTTTCTGCCTGGTATCTTTGTGTTTTCTAGTTATTACTATGTGGTCTTTAGTATGTGATGTAAACTCTAAGGATGCTGGCTATCACATTTTGGTTTGTTCTCATTGCATTATAAAGTTGATAGAACAGCAGTAACATTAATGGTATATAGAAGTTGGGTTTTTAAACCAATCGTCATCTACAGAAATTCTCTATCTCTGTTCTAACTTTAAGTTTAAAATATCCAGGTAAACAATCAACACAGATTCTATTCACCATCATTGAGCATATAATAGGTCTAATTTTGGCCAAGAAAAAAAAAAAAGACTTTCGAACTATCAAATTTTTTTCTTCAAAAGAGAGAGAGGCTTGTCTTAAAATTGTAATCTTTAGATATCTCTAGAGTCATTGTGGTCTGTCATGAAAGTATGCAAGAGCCATTTGCTATAATGGCAAGCTGGAAGTTTTGAGAACACTATGTCTAATTCAAAAACAACAATTATAGTTTCCACATATAAGTGATATCATACAATATTTGTCCTTCTCTGAACAGCAGAAGTAACACAACATTGTAAATCAACTGTACTCCAATAAAAATTTTTAAAAAACAATTATAAAAAACAGAACCTTTGCCTAGGGAGCCATGTCCACTGGCGATATGGTTATTCTCTGATTAGATGCTTTGAGTGCTGGATACCATTCTTTTTTTTTTTTATCTTTATTGGATTATAATTGCTTTACAATGTGGTATTAGTTTCTGCTGTACAACAAAGTGAATCAGCTATATGTATACATATATCCCCTCCCTCTTGAGCCTCCCTCCCTCCCTCCCCATCCCACCCCTCTATTACTCAGCCATAAAAAGGAACGAAATTGAGTCATTTGTAGTGATGTGGATGGACCTAGAGTCTGTCATACAGAGTGAAGTAAGTCAGAAAGAGAAAAAAGAGTAGCATATATTAATGTATATATATGGAATCTAGAAAAATGGATACCATTCTTATCTGGGGTATGAGGTGTTGATATGGCAGCACATTATGATAGAAAAGAAAAGGCCATGAACTTGAGGGGCAGACCAACCTGAACATGAAATTCAGCTCTGTCACTTTTACTCTGGTATCTAGGGCTAGTTACTTAACTTCCTCTGTAAAATGAAAATTATAATACTTCTTTAGAGTTTCTATGAAGATAAAAGCACCCAGAGTGAGTTCTTGTCCAATGGTAGTTGTACAAGGAATACAATGTGGTGATGATATGTTTTGATATTCCCTCAGGTGAAGTAAAGGACAAAAATGTTCAGGTGGTTGAGCTCCCCATTGTAGACAGTCTTCATCCTCGTCCTCCATATTTACCCCTGGCTGTACCAGAAGACCTTGCAGATCGACTTGTACGAGTCCATGGTGATCCTGCAGTGTGGTGGGTGTCCCAGTTTGTCAAATACTTGATCCGCCCACAACCTTGGCTGGAAAAAGAAATAGAAGAGGCCACCAAGAAGCTAGGCTTCAAACATCCAGTTATTGGGTAAGAACCTGATTTGTTCCTCCTAAAACTGCTATGTAGTAGCAGGGATACATACCTTTACAATACAGTGTGAACTTTACAAGATATAGTGTAATTTTCATAGCCCCACCCAAAAACAGAGGTTCCAGAGTTCACCTTAGGCCACAGGGAGATTATTCTTCCTTTGTTCATTTAGAACAGCTGAGTCATCATAATTTAGTCACCCTTAATCATTTGTTCATTTATTCATTCAACAAATATATAAAACCATATTTCTGAAATTAACAGTCTCTCCTGGGGAAACCAGCAAAATCTTATTTTGTTGGGAGTATTTTAGATGCTATACATGACTCCTGCCTTACTCTAACAGGGCTACGAGATGAAGCTCTCATATTTATAGCTTTTCTATTGCACCTTTAATTGCCACTGGTGATTATTTTGCATTTTTGATGTTCTGTTTTCTTTTTTGTTTTGAAAGCTACTTTGAGAATAAAGATATCATTAGTAATGTAAGATAATGTTAAAATTATTGTTTAAAGTTATCTCTTGGCCCACTTGGGAGTTATCATGTATATATGTACAGTCTCATGCTTATGTTAAGGGAGGTATATCAGGAAATCCTGGAAGCAAAAAAAAATCCAAAAGAGCATCTTTGTTCACAAGCATGTGCTCCTATACCCATACATAAAAAGTTATGGAGTAAGGAGTTTTCCTGGGTCCTGATGCCAGATTTCACACCATGGGAAATGTTCTTTGCCTAATGGAAAGAATACTAGACTGAGAGTTAAGTGACCTCAGTAATATTCCTGGCTTTTCCCTAATTCTGGGCCACGTTACTTAATAATAGTATTATTGAGCTTTGATTTTTTTTCCATCTGTAAAATAGGGAAGGCAATACCTGCCCTAAAAATGATGATGTGATAATATAAGGATGAAAAAGGATTTTAGTTCTGTGGGAAAAAATGCACTGTAAAATATTATTACCTTTCAGAGAGACTGATGATGCTTAAGTAATTCCTGAAAATAGATTTGTAAGCTAGACTATGGCATTCTGCAGCTTCTATTGTTTGTAATAAAGTCAGCTATTGATTAATATTAATACATGTGTTGATTCATTCACTTACCTGCAGAATATTTATTGAATACTTGCTACTGTGGGGGACAGAGGTTAAATTTTTTTTAATGGCTCCTTCTAACTCATCGTAGTCCATGGGAAAAGAGACTTACGCAACTAACATTATATGGGTAGAATGTGATAAATGCCCTGAGAGAAAGCATAAAAAGTTTTATGAGAGGTCGAGGGAGGGGAAATGTACTTCCAGTTCCCAAGAAAGGACCAACAAAGGCTTCATAGCTGCAGTGTTTGAACAGGATCTTGGAAGATGGAGAAAGATACACTATAGTAGTTACATTACCAAAATAACTTCAACTGCATTATCTCATTGATCCTGTAACACAATCCTGTGATGTGGGCAGAGATAACCATTTTACAAGTGAGGAAACTAAGGAAAGAAAATCTCTCCCCAAAGTTCCAGAGTTTATAAAGGCAAAACCAGGACTTACACCTGCTTAACTTTGTTTGGATTTCCTGTAGTTTTACGTACCAGAAAGCTACCCTTATTAATTTTTCATGGAGTATCCACCACATTGAGAATTGGCCAAATATAGAAACTTGAAGTACCGCAGACAGCTAAGTTGTTTGCACACTTAAGTAGTGTGCTGTAATGAAAGAGGGGTGCATTAGAGTTCAAGAATCTGGGGGTCCAATCTGGCTTCCACCACTAACAAGTTATGTGACTTTGGACAACTTACTTGGTCATTCTGGGCCTTCATTAATTGTCACTCCTTTTTCATTTGTTAAAACAAAACAAAAGAAAATGCTAGGTTAGATAGTAGTACCTAAGGTTTCTACTTACACAATACTAAACAGTTAGATTTTTGTGTCTACCCATCATCCATCCATTCATTCATTCATTCATTTGTTGTGTTTGGTGCAATTGGGAATAAATAAAATCAGATTCCTTGCCCTGGAGGAGCTTTGATAGATAGTGAAAATCAGGCAAGTACACAAATAACTTTTACTTTTGTAAAGACTGGGTTAAAATGTATGTGAAAGAAACCAGCCTCCCTTTGCCTTATATTGTCATTTTGTTCCCTGAAATATCTTCAGAGACATCAGTTTCTTTAACTGTCAGATGAAAGAGTTACATTAAATCAAATGACTTCTAATATCCTTCACAGGTCTAACATTCTGATTCTTCCATAGAAATTCCATTAAGGTCCTCTCTGAAATTATTGGTCCAGGCCTAATTTCAGGAATACTTGGAAAATTGAGAAAATTGCTTAGTAGTACTCTGCTACTATGTCAAATGCTCCTCTTCCTTTGATTTTTCCTTCTTGTTATAGCTCTCCTTTGTTTTCATCTTTATTTTCATATCTCCTACCATGTTTCTTCCCTGTGTCTTAGTCTTCATATGTATAGAAGTTACTGACCCCTGTTCTAAGTAGTAGAGCTAAAACAAGAACACGGTAAAATCAGAGTTTCAAATAGTGTTTCTTCTCATGAAACTCTTCATTGAAATTCAGTGGAATTGTTCTTTCTGCCCCATCTCATCTCCATGGAGCACAGTGAACAATTCCAAATTTCCTGAGAGAACCAGTGACTAAGAAGAACGTGGGAAGGAAAAGATGATACAATAGGTGTTCATACGATAGTATTCACATCTGGACTATCACCTGAAATGCAAAGGAAAGAACAGCCACAAAGATGTCAGAGTAACTCCAGTGAAGTTAAATCCTCACTCCAGATTCATAATAAAAAGCTGGCCCTAGGCTTGACTTAAGACATGCCCACATATTGTGACCTAAAGGAAACAAATCTTATCTTTTTTCTTTTCCAACATATGAATAGTGGTTTAGTAATTTGGGAAGAGGGGAGATGTGGGAAGGGCAAATTTAAGGAGTGTTTTAACTTATGAAAACAAACTCTAACTATTATTATTCCTGTTTTCATTAAAATACTGTTGGAAGTCAGTGCCTTATTCAGTGCAGGACAATGTAAATCTGTGTCCCCAGTTTTACAGTTTTGGAGCTTTTCTTAAATAGGACAGATGAGATCAGTATCTGCTTGTGTTTGATAGAGTAAAAAGCAGGGAAAGGAAATTCATTATGCCTATAACAAAAAGGCTGGCATGGCTCCATGAACTGAAAATAGTAAGAACTCTTAAAAGGTTTGCCTTGCCTTGATTGTGCTATAGGAAGAATCCATACAGGTCTGTGTTTTCCTTGCACAACTGTAAATTCAACAAGCTGGCATTACAGTGACAATACAGGATAAAATGAAGAAAAAGAAAACTTGGCATCAAAACATTACAAATGATATATTTAATGTTCTGTAATAACAACTGTGAATCTTGGCATCCTTTATTGTCAAATATATTAAAAATTATATCCAGTGTTTTCTGGAAGGCTGGTTGGTATTTGCTGCCTTATATGTGGTCTAATTCTGGAATCTCCCATTTATTCCTTATTATGCCAATTACTTTCTCTTTATAAGAAAGCATTCTTCAAAGACTTAACTTATTTTTTCTAATTCCCCTTGTATTAATATGCAAATATATTTAGAATATATGTGTTTGAACTTTTTTAAATATTGGTTTTATTTTTTCTAATGGTGAAAATGAAAGAAAAATTGGTTTAAAATGTCCATAACGCCACCATGAATAGGGGTATAAAGCTGAGTACCCTAAAAGTACTCTGTGGATCAGAACATTATCAGCAGAATCTGACTTTCTCCCTCTGCCCCCACAGAGTCCATGTCAGACGCACAGACAAAGTGGGAACAGAAGCAGCCTTCCACCCCATTGAGGAATACATGGTACACGTTGAAGAACATTTTCAGCTTCTTGCTCGCAGAATGCAAGTGGATAAAAAAAGAGTATATTTGGCCACAGATGACCCTTCTTTATTAAAGGAGGCAAAAACAAAGTAAGTTAGATGAACTAATGATTCTAGAGTGAACCGTCTCTTTTCAGTTGAAAGGAATCCTTAATTCCCATTACTCGTGATTCTTGTCACAATGAATGTTATTACTGATTGTTGGGGGTTTTAAATTCAAACAACTGTGTACTTGTGCAACTGTTATTATGATCAAAGCATATGTGAGGTGCCAGCAAGGTGTAGATTTCATTCTGAAACCCCTTCTCTTGACTTGTAGGCAGTAGTCATCTGATTATATACTCACATGACCTTTGTGTGCTTGGAAGGGAGAGAGCAAGCTTTCTGGTGTCTCTTCTTGTAAGGAAGGGCACTAAATCCATCATGAGGGTCTTACCCTCATGACCTTATTTAACCCTAAGTACCTCCCAAAGGCCCCACCTCCAAATATTATCACATTGGGGGTTAAGGCTTAAACATATGAATTCTGGGGGGACACAAACATTTAGTCCATAATACTAACCAACTCACAAGACTGTTAGCAATAAAACACACCAGGTGCTTGCCCTTTTGCTCTATCTTCACCAACAATCACAGGCAACTGAAACCATGTGTAAGATATAAGTTTTCATCTTATAAAAATTTCTGGAATTTGGAAATTATATTTTTTTAAAAAGGCAAAGAATCAAAAGATGAGTTTTGTAAGTGAAATAATAAGGACTGCCAGCTTGTACTGAGCTGTATTGAGCCCGCCTGCCTGTATTTCAGGCACTGTGCTAGGTGGTGGGGATTCCATGATAAGCAAGACACTCTCTGCTCTCAAGGAATTCCCAATCTAGTAGGCGAATGGACAGTTACAATACAGTATGAGTAGTGCTACTATAGAGTAATACCATCTACTCCAGAAATCATCCCTGAATCCTTGACTAAGTGGTCCTCCTCTGTGCATTCCTCTTAGTATTTAGCACTTGCTTACTTCTGTCTCCCTCACTAGATTATAAGCACTTTAGAAACTATACCTAGTTCTAGTAAGTGCCCAGTAAGTATTGAATTATGTTCATTTCAGTCCTATCTGTTTGAAAACATTTTATTAGCAATTATCATTTGACCTTTTTGACTTTTAATTAATTTATTTCTCAATCCCTCTTTTATGTCACAAATGGGGGTTGGGAAGAAAAACAAATCTGAAATGAATACTATAATGCAGGTATTTATCCATGTCATTGGATAATCATTTAAACCCTATTTCTACCTCGTAAGAATCTAAATTAACCTGATATAAATTGCTTTTTCTTTAAGGCTCCCTGTATTGATTATACACACAGACACTCTCTCTCTCTCTCTCACACACACACACACACACACACACACAGGCATGTGTGCGCACAAACAAAAGACCAAGAAATTCATCAGCCAAATATAAGCCAAGTTATATAGTTATAATTCTTGTTTAAGTATAAGAGTTAGGGATTAAATGAACATTTGGACATAAAACAAGAAAAAATTTGCACAGATATTTTTCTAGTTTGATATACAGACCTATTAGAGAGAAACAAAGTAGAAATAGTTCATCTTAGTCCTTCATTTTAAAATATCAGACTGAATTTGTAGCTTAGTTGAAAAAATGTTAAAATATTACTTTATTTACTCTTTTACTTGTTCTTGAATGCATCATAAGTTTTTCCCTTGATTAGCAAATTATTCATGCTCATTAGAAAATATGGAGTTGGTAAGTATACAAGCAAGGAAAAAATATTACCCACAATCTCATTACTCAGTGGCAACAACTATTTAAATATCAACATATTCCCTTCAGTCATTTATGTAGTTATACATTTTTGTAGTTGATCATATTCTATATAATTTGAACTCTTTTTTACTTAATATAGCACTAGATCCCTTTTCCCAGGTTGCTAAAAAAAGTCATTGTAAATCTCTTTTTTTAGTGACTACGTATCCACTGAATGGAAATGCCATTGCTTACTTGACCATTCTCGTAATATTTGACAGGTTATTTCCAATTTCCAGTGCTATGAGGGATGCCTGAAATTATCCATATTATTTCCTTAATCTAGATTTCTGGACTTGGAAGTATTTAGATAAAAGGATATGAATATTTTACAGCTGTGATCCATAGCACAGCATGATATTTTTACACCAAGCAACCCTTATAGTACAGATGGCAGTAGTATCTACTTGGATTGTGGGAATAATAAAACTTGATTTTTTCTTTTGTGTGTGAGTGTGTGTGTGGTCAGAAGCTAGTAACTCCTCTCCCCATGGTAGTCCAGGCAGCATTCTTCTCCATATTCTGTTATAAATGTAGCAATAGCATTTTGTGCATATTTTTTTCCTCTTTGGAAATTATTTGGTTTTCTGAGCCATTCTAAGGATTTTCTCGGGAATTTAAATACCGTTTCTCTCCTTCATTATTTTACTTAAATGTTTTTCCCACTCTGAATTAATTCTGCTTTTGACCTCTCAGGATTGGTTTTGATACCTAAGCAAATCATAGAACTTCTGTTGTTGTTTTAGGAGACCAAAGCATGAACTAATTTTTCAACAAGGTATATAGAATCCAAGGTGATTATAAGACTTTTCTGCTTCAAGAGGGTGAAGAGATGGAGAATTAAACTTAAATGAGGCATAGTATTTGTACAGTTAGAGAAGAAACCATTTTTCTGACTAGCTTATTCTTTGTAAAAGGGGTCAAGATTAGCTTATATATGTGGCTCCGGTAGTTAATGCTTTGTTGCTTAGTATTACACCTCAGGTCTCTCTAGATTAAGACTGAGTTCATTCACGAGATTTTAGCACCAGCATCCTAATGCCTGTGACAGCTGCTGATAATGTGGAGATCGCTCTCTTAGGTAATTCACTGTTAGAGTGTTTAAATCACAGACTCTTTGGCAGTCAAAGAAGTAAGAACTATTAAAGTTGTCTATCCAGCATTGTATTCTAAGATTGTGGAGACTGGGGATAAGAGTGAAACAGGAGAAAAAACAAGCCATTAAAAATCTCTCAGATTAAATATTTACATATTTAGTTTGCTCTTTATCAAAAATGCTGGACGAGCTCTTCCTAAAATTAGGTTCATTTAAATGAATAGAGGCAAGAGAAATTTGTTTAAAAGTTGTTGTAAAGCATTTGGTTGCCATGTGAAATGAAGAATCAACAATAGTGGTAAATTAATTCACTACTTTTTTGAACTACATCTAATATGCTAGACAGTCACAGGGCATTAGGAATACACAAAGAAATAAAAGATAATATGTGGCTCCTTATCTCAGGGCGTATCCAACTGGTAGGCAATATATGGGTAACAAATAATCAGTGTCATTATATAATTGTCCTGAAGGAGTTGTATACTAGGTAGTGAAGTCAAGAAGAGGAGTATCCCCCTCAGTCTGGAGAAAGACCTCACAAAAGAAGATTTGATGTTAGTTTATAATTTCAAGTTACACCTTTGTGGGTGATATAAAAATCAATTTTTGCAAGATGGAAGAAGAAAAAAATATTTTTTTTAATCATTACCAATCTCTGCAACCTCACAGTGGAAGACTTCTGCTGGCATACTTGTAGGCTTAAGACAAGAAGGAAGCTGTTTGTGTGGAAAGTTTCATGCTCATTATTGGAAGTACAAAATCTTCTTCCCTCATTATTCACTTTGTTTCTGTTTTTCAACACTCAGTATCCTTCATCAAGCTATCTTTTGCATATAGAGATAAGGCCTGAGGAACTTAGGTGACCTTTTGGTTTGGTTCCAGGAAGAGGCCTTTAAGTTAGGAAGGGCATAGTGTTCACATCACTTCTCAGTAAAAGGATCCCTCTTGTGTTTGTGTCACTGAGCACCCAAACCTTGCTGACAGAGTTAGTCTTTATTCTAGGATAAAACCTGTGCTGGTGTGTTTTAACGATTTCCCCCCTCCTCCACCCTCCAGCCTTTTCATATTTATTTGTTTCTGTTTCTGCCCCATGACTGGATCTGCATCTTCACAGGAATCGCATTAAAAGTTTTTTTGGTGGTTTTCTTTTCAGAACAAATGTGACATTTCCTTCATCTCCCTGATTCAAAGTTGAGGAGGGCAGAATGTCAAAAATAATGAGGCCAAATGGATCTGAACACTGAATACCAGTCACTGAAACAGTGCTCAGAGACTTTTTCTTCACAGTCATTACTAGAGGCTATGAGAGAAAACGCCTTGGAGGTTGTGGAATGAAGAGAAATCTGAAGCAGCTGTTAGGGAATTAGGAAAACATCCCAGACATATGTAGCAATCACTTGTTCATGTATTCATCCACATAGCATTGTGTGGAGTGCTAGATGCTGTGATGCAAAGGAAAATAAGGCATAGTCCTAACCTTTGGGAAATACTGTATGGGAAAAAGACATGTAAGCTGACTCCTGCTGCCTCAGGGCTTATAAATAGGAACTATTATTCTTTCAACAAATATTTATTGACCTTGTATTATATTCCAGGTTCTCTTCTAGGTGCTGAGAATAATAGAGTGAACAAAGCAGATGAAATACCTCTCTTTATAGAGCTTACATTCTAGTTAGGGATGAAGATGGTGGGGAATGAATGCAGACAGTAAATAAACAGTAAATATATATTATGTTCAGTGATAGTAAGAGCCATGGAGAAAAATTAAGCAAGTAAAAGGGATAGGGATTGCCAAACTCCTCACTAATAAGGCAGCATTTGAGCAGAGATCTAAGAGGGAAGTAAGAGATAAAACCAGGTGAATATCTGGGGAAGGAATGTTTAACAATCACAACTAATGATTTATTGAGCATTTACTACGTGTCAGATACTCTTCTAAGCACTTTACATTGCTTAATTTATTTAATTCTTAAAAAATTGTATAAAGTAGGTACAATGACTATCCCCTTTGCATGTAACTTCTCAGAGTTTACAACTTAACTCTGATCTGTCTCATGCACTGAGAAAATTTATTCACTCTATACTAGAGTATAATTAAACCTCTAATTCAGAGTAGAATCATTTGAATGTATAGTAGACTTTTTAAAGACATCCTGTTTTAATATTTTTTAACACATATCTTCTCAGGACTGCCACAATATTAGTTGGTGGACATCTACAAGGAATTTGCTTTCATAAATTTATTACAATGGTTTTCTGTCACCGTTATTTGTTAAGATGGTGCTTATGGGGGTTAAGGGAGACAAGTCTCAGTTATCACAAATTCTAAACTAAAAATTTAAATGAAGTTTAATCGTGATGTTTATATTCTAAAGGAAAAGCTCAGTGACCAAATTTGAAAGCAGGTTGGAGCCTCCTAGAGAGGCAGGAGGCAACTGGGACTCCCCCTGGGGACACATATACTGGCAGCAGCCAGTGGGGAGCTCATTCTACCACAGGGACCCTGGTGCTGGCAAACAACGTTTTGGAGTCCTCCTTCTAGCCTATTAGAACCAGGGGCTTACATGCCCACTAGTTGATCAGCACCAGTACTGGGATCCCCAAACCCCACAGCCAGCCATGCTGGGACCCAGCACTGCCCACCAGCAACACAAGACCAACCTTAGGACTTGCGGGCCTGCAACCAGGCACACCAGGACCCAGCCCAAGCCACCAGTGGGCTGGCACCAGCCCTGGGACTTCTCAGGCCATGTAGCCAGCTGTGTCAGGACCCAGACTCACCTACCAGCAGCTAGCAGCCTCCACATGAGGCAGGGCCTGGCAGCCAACCGGGCTGGGAACTAGCCCTACCTACCAGCATGCCCACAGTAGTTGACCCCACCACAACAGAAGTGCCCACTCAGCCCACATACAAGGTACCCTTAGATTATATAGCTCTGGTGACCAGAGGGGAGTATGTAGCTGGGCCCCATAGGACATCTCCTACATAAGGTCACTTCTCCAAGAACGAGAAACATAACTGACTTGCCTAATACGTACAAATAAACACAGAGAATTAGGCAAAATGAGGTGACAAAGGAACGTGTTTCAAATGAAGGAACAAACCCCAGAAGAAGAGCTAAGCAAAGTGGAGATGAGCAATCTACCCAATAAAGAGTTCAAGGTAATGATCATAAAGATGCTGAACGAACTCAGGAGAAGAATTGATGAACACAGTGGCAGACTTAACAAAGAGTTAGAAAGGGTAAAGGAGAACCAAACAGAGCTGAAGAATGCAATAAGTGAAGTAAAAAATATACTAGAAGGAATCAACAGTAGATTAAGTGATACAGAAGAACAGATCAACAAACTGGAAGACAGAGTAGTGGAAATCACCCAAGCTGAACAAAGAAAAAGAAGAATTTAAAAAGTGAGGACAGTTTAAGAGACCTCTGGGACAACAATAGCATACCAACATTTACATTATAGGGATCTCATAGGGAAAAGAGAGAGAGAAAGGGGCAGGGAACTTATTTAAAACAAGAATAGCCAAAAATTTCCCTAACCTGGGAAAGGAAACAGACATCCAGGTCCAGGAAGCACAGAAAGTTCCGAACAAGATCAACCCAAAGAGGTCTACACCAAGACACATTGTAATTAAAATGACAAAAAATAAAGATAAAGAGAGAATCTTAAAAGCAGCAAGAGAAAAGCAACTAGTTATGTACAAGGGAACTCCCATAAGATTGCCAGTTGACTTTTCAGCAGAAACTTTGCAGGACAGAAGAGAGTGGCATGATATATTCAAAGTGATGAAAGGAAAAAACCTACAACCAAGAATACTTTACCCCACAAGGCTACCATTCGAATTTGAAAGAGAGAGCAAGAGTTTTACAGGCAAGCAAAAGCTAAAATTGTTCAGCACCACTAAACAGGCTTTACAGCAAATGTTACAGGGACTTCCCTAAGCATAAAAGAAAAGACCACAACTAGAAATATGAAAATTATGAAAGGAAAAATCTCATTGGTAAAAGCAAATATACAGTAAAGGTAGTAGATCAACCACTTGTAAAGCTAGTAGGAAACTTGAAAGACAAGTAGTAAATTATTTATATCCACAATACGTGGTTAAGGAATACACAAAACAAAAAGATGTAAAATATGATATCAAAAAACATTAAATGTGGGCAGGTGAAGGCAGGAATAAAAACTGTGGAGTTGTTAGAATGTGTTCAAACTTGAGATCAACTTAAAATAATTATACACACACACACAACCCACCCTTACACCTATAGGAACTAGAAAAAGAAGAACAAAGCCCAAAATTAGTAGAAGGAAAGAAATGATAAACATCAGAGCAGAAATAAGTGAAATAGACACTTAAAACAATAGAAAAGATCAATGAAACTAAGAGCTGTTTCTTTGAAAAGATAAACAAATTGATAAACATTTAGCCAGACTCATCAAGAAAAAAGAGAGAGGACCCAAATGAATAAAATCAGAAATGAAAAAAGAGATGTTAACAGCCAACACCACAGAAATCAAAGGATCAAAAGGGATTACTGCAAACAACTGTATGTGAGTAAATGGACAACCTAGAAGAAATGGATAAATTCCTAGAAAATTTCAGTCTCCCAAGACTAAATTAGGAAGAAATAGAAAGTATTAATAAACCAATTACCAGTAATGGAGTTGAATCAAGATTGATCAAAAAACTTCCAACAAACAAAAGTCCAGAACCAGATGGCTTCACAGGTGAATTTTATAAAATGTTTGAAGAAGAGTTAATGCCTATGCTTCTCAAACTATTCCAAAAAATTGAAGAAGGAAGAATTCTGAACTCATTCTACAAGGCCAACATCACCCCAATTCCAAAACCAGACAAAGACGCCACAGAAAGAGAAACTTACAGGCCGATATCATTGATGAGATACAAAAATCCTTAACAAAATATTAGCAAACCGAATCCAACAGTACATTAAAAGGATCATATACCATGATCAAGTAGATGCAAGGATAGTTCAATATTTGCAAATCAATCAATGTGATACACCACATTAACAAAACAAAGGATAAAAATCATATGATCATCTCAATAGTTGCAGAAAAAGCTTTTGACAAAATTCTATATTCATTTATAATAAAACTCTCAACTAAGTGGGTGTAGAGGAGACATACCTCAACATAACAAAGGCCATAAGATATCACAGACCAACAGCTAACATAATACTCAACCGTGAAAAGCTGAAAGCTTTTCCTCTAAGATCAGGAAGAAGACAAAGATGCCCAGTCTCACCAGTTTTATTCAACATGGTATTGAAAGTCCTAGCCACAGCAACCAAAAGTTGTTAAGAGGCTAAATCCTAAGAGTTTTCATCACAAGGAAAATTTTTTTTCCTTTTTTAAAAATTTTGTCTGTATATGAGATGATGGAAGTTCACTAAACTTACTGTGGTAACCATTTCATGATGTGTGTAAGTCAGATCATTGTGCCTTAAACTTATACAGTGCCATATGTCAATTATATCTCAATCGGGACTTCTCTGGTGGTCCAGTGGTAAAGAATCCACCTTACAATGCAGGGGACGCGGGTTCAATCCCTGATCAGGGAACTGGGATCCCACATGACGCGGGGCAACTAGGCCTGCACGCCACAACTACTGAGCTCATGTGCCTCAGCTAGAGAGCCCACGTGCTGCAAACTAGAGAGCCCACATGCTCTGGAACCCGCACACCACAACTACAGAGCCCACACGCTCTGGAGCCTGTAGGCCACAACTAGAGAGAAATCTGCGCACCGCAACAAAAGATCCCATATGCCTCAACGAAGATCCCGCATGCTGCAACTAAGACCCGATGCAACCAAAAACAAATAAAGTAATAGATCTTTTAAAAATTTGTATCTCAATAAAACTGGAAGAAGAAAAAACAATGTATAAATTATATTTTTAAAAAGATATATGCTTAAGGATAAAAGTGGGAAAGGAATGCATAAAATGAAAATGTGTCTGTGTGAAAAAAATATGAAAGCAGGTTGAAAAACCTCTTCAAGGTCACTTATTACAATGAAAATAAAGAGCTTTCTGTTTTCAATTCTTTCATGAATTGAAAGGGACATTCTGGTGCATATGTGTATTTTATATGACATGCCAATAACTGTTAACATACAGGACACCCCAGAATGGTTTCTGCCCCATCAATGGATTCAAAGATGCTTTGTCAGCTACTCTATTGAATGCCAGAATTAAAGCTTTCCTTACTGTCAGAAAGAGGGGGACTCTTGGTTAAAGGAGCTGGCTACCTCCTGCTGATAGGATACTATTTCCTGACAGAATTCTATGATTTCAGTGAGTTTGTATAAATTTATTTCTTTTTTCAGGTACCCCAGTTATGAATTTATTAGTGATAACTCTATCTCTTGGTCAGCTGGACTACATAATCGATACACAGAAAATTCACTTCGAGGTGTGATCCTGGATATACACTTTCTCTCCCAGGCAGACTTCCTAGTGTGTACTTTTTCATCCCAGGTAAGCATTTTTAAGTGATCAATGCTCTTTGGTTATATTGGGTCAGGAAGTTCTTGGATTTTTTAAAAATGTTAGTTTTCATGACTCAGGTACAATTTTTTTAATATTGGGGAATGATCCCCTTTGTGAAAGAATGAGAAGATTCCAGAAAACATAGCTCTTTGAGTGCACTGAATATTTAATTGTTTGCAAGCAATTGTTGAATACATCTCTACTGAAGCCAGCTACTGGGGTTGTTTAAAGTACTTGGCTTATTCACAGCATTTAACAGAAACAGCAAGTAATTAAGTTTACTTAATACTTTCTGATTTTGCATACAATCAGTATGTAACCAGGGTCCATCCATTTCTACACATCAGTGCACTGATACTGAGAGGCTTAAATGCTCAGCATTTTGCCTCACTTGATTGCTTTATAGAAAATAAGAAAGAGTAAATGTAATTCCTCTTTCAAGTCCTTTTAACGTTTCTACCAAGCAAGAAACTGTACATTATATTTAAGCAATACCATATTATAATCATTCTTTGAGTTTATTGTTATAGATAATTAATATGTTGTTGGTTTGGTGTGTGTGTTTTTATGAGTGCTCCAATCAGCCTTATATGCCCAGTGGAATATGAGCATAGAAAGATTTATTGTGGATTTTATTCAACTGTCTCATTTATGTGCATATTATTGGTTAGTTTTTTCAACAAGCTGTTAAATGATTGTTTGTGCTCAGACCTATACTAGGTGTAGAGGGAATTTCAAAGGAGATCGAAGATACAGCTCTTACCCTGGTCCAGAATCTAGTGAGCAAAATATCCACATGAAATAACCAGAGAATAATTACAAAGAAATATAAACCATGTAAGATAAATATATGCCTGAAAGCTTAGAAGAAGCAGAGAAAAGAAAGTGTGAAAAGGAAAGCCACATCATTTACATGGGAATATACTGCAGAGAGTATAAAGAAATGGACAGTTTTTTATTATGTGACAATGCACACTGTCACAATGGTATGGTGCTATGATTGTTGGAAAGATAACTTATCCCAGCAAAGCCTGTATGAGTTCCTTCAATGTGGCATAAGAATACAACTTAAGATGCAAAGACAGCTACACAGAACAGGAGTCACATGGCAGCAGTCCTCATCAGAGGGAAAACATGAAGGCATTATAGCTGATATTCTCCCTAATTGGGGTGAGGATCCTATCTTGGAGAAGGGGGTGGGATGGGGGGAGGGGTTGTAACTACCTAGTCCCTCTCAACTGCTTTTGAGAATCTGGCTATGTGCCTATGTGATCAACAGGTGCGAATAACACATTTTCGAATGCTTATTGTTAGAATGATTGAATCAAGAGTCACTTTCCCAGATGTACCACCTCCTCTGTAGGCCTAGATTTTAGGCCTTCCTAAAGTCTATTCCTTTAGTCCGGGGTTTCTCAACCTGGCACCGTTGGCATTTGGGGCTGGATAAGTTGTTGTGAGGTGCTGTCTTGTGCATTATAGGATGCTTAGCAGCGTCCGTGGCCAGTAGACCCTCACCTCAAGTTGTGACAGCCAACAGTGTCTCCAGACATTGCCACATGTCCTGGGTGGGGGGAGTGGGAGGGCAAAATCACCCTTGTGAGAACCACTGCTCTAGTTTTAAAGCTCTAAAAGTAAATAAATATATACATGTCTAAACATTTACCAACCTTACATGGAGGTAGACACTGAGACTTACAAGGACGTGCTCTATGTTTTGCTTTCCTTTGTCCAGCTCTCCTTAATAATGCCATTAGGCTCATTCTGGAAAGAAAATCTTTTTTTTTTTTTTTCCCTTTTCAAGGATGTGCTGTAGAATTTTTGATCCTCATAGCCTCATAAGTCTAGTTTTGACTCAGAAGTCAGGACCTCTGTCACTTCATGATACTGGAAACCTGTCCAGGTTTGAAGAGCATATTGTTCATACTACTTTGTTCATTTTATGCATTATATCAACCTCTGTGTCTTCTTCAGACCTCAGATCCAGAGAAACAGTTTATATGAAGAAAGCGTAGTACTGAGAGGTCTGGTTGTGTCTAAAGGAATAAGATTTGTGATTATATATTATATTGTTCCTAAAAACTCTTGGCAAGTCAAAGTTCATCCAAAATAACTCTGATCATTTAAACCAATATTTTGTGTCCCAAAATAGACTTGAATACCTCAAAACATGTTAGGGCTCAGAATAAAAGTTTAACAGTAAAAAATACCGTACATTTATATAGTAAGTAGCAGTTTGCTAAATGTGATCACCTTCTTTCTTGGTGACTAACAGCTGTAGCAGTTGAGACTGTGGAATAATTCCACATTCAGTGATTGATCTTTGGGCTTCCTTGCACCCCAGTTTTTTTTGTTTTTTTGTTTTTTTATTTTTTTTGGCTGCGTTGGGTCTTCATTGCTGCGTGCGGGCTTTCTCTAGTTGCGACGAGCAGGGTCTACTCTTTGTTGCAGTGCACGGGCTTCTCATTGCGGTGGCTTCTCTAGTTGCAGAGCATGGGCTCTAGGCACACAGCCTTCAGTAGCTGTGGCACGTGAGCTCAGTAGTTGTGGTACACAGGCTTAGTTGCTCCATGGCATATAAGATCTTCCCGGACCAGGGCTCGAACCCGTGTCCCCTGCATTGGCAGGCGGATCCTTAACCACTGCACCACCAGGGAAGTCCCGCACCCCAGTATTTTTTGAAAATATTTTTAGTAAAAAGGCATTTGGTACAGTTTAATATTTTTGTGGTGTGAACGAGTTGGTTGGTGGCTTGTAGCATAAACCAAACCAAAATTGCCATAAACCAAAATTGGAATCGTTTGAAGAATGCCCCCAAAATGTCTCATCAGCAGTGGAGTTTGAGAAAACGTCACTGATGACATCAAAGTATCAAGCCATTGACTTCACGAGACAGAGAAGAAGAATGAGGCATTGTGGGCTCTGGAGTCAGACTACCTGGGTTTAAATCCAACTTTGTCCACCTAGTGACTCTGTGGCGTTTGAACAAATTACTTAGCCTATCACTGACTTTTTCCCCCCTCCTTGTAAAAATGGTAATAACAATAATACCTACTGCATAAAGTTTTTGTGAGGATTAAAGAGTTATTATATGTAAAGCACTGAGAATAGTACTCAGCAATATGTTAAATGCAATGTTAGCTGCTATTATTATTTATAAAGGAATAGGTATAGGTATATCTTTGCCTGTTAGACTCTACAGTATTTATTTTAACAGCTTTTTTTCACATGGCCCCATTTCAGACTGTATGATCTCACGTTTTAGAAGGAGCATGAAATATGCTGTTCAAGGACTCCATTACCTCTGCTTATGGTCATGGGTGATGCTTAGGTTCCACATAGTCATTGTGTGCATTGGATGTGTGTAACAATTCTTCATAAAGAATAATAACCAGTAACATTCGGCATATTAATTCCTGTGCCAAGGTACCACCTTAACTCTATTTTATGTAGCTTATTGAAAGAGAGTGTCACCATATAATATGAATTTTCAGAAACAAAAGCTCTTCATTCCCAAAGGGTGAGTGATAAGTAATAGTATTTGCTTTAGCAAATGCAGGTAAACTTGTGTATGTTTTGACTTTAGGGAAATTAATCTGCAGACTTTCCTGCAGAAAACAGAAGACTAAAGTCTTACATCCAGAAGGGTGATAAGAGAATAAAACAATGAGAACCAAATCTCAGCCCAGAATAAAACATGGACAACCAACTTTCAAACTTTGCTTGACGATAATCTCATTTCAAGAGATGGTTAGAAGGGATGAAAGTTTAGTATCTTCTTCATAATGTTTTGACAATCCTGAAGTTTCAGTCATGTAAACTTTCTGTCTCCTGTATACTACCCTTTGAGGAGTTTTATGCTATATGACAATAGTGAGAAAGAGTTTATCTGTTGACCACGTGCTATTGTAGACAATACTGGAAGAATGAAATGTATTGTTAGAAGGAAATTGCAAGGCCTGATTGATGTTTGAGAAACTGTAGGCACAAATGTCATGGCACCTTAAACAGGATTCTTTATAACGTTTTGGACCCAGTCTTCTCAGTCTTAGGGCTTCTAATCATTCTTGGTTTTATATCCACAAGTGAGGTCTGGGAATTCTCTCTCCTTAAGTGAAAAGTTTTTAAAAGCCAAGAATATGACTCTCCTCTCTAATTTTGTTTACTATTGTTGCGCTCAGTTTTCTGAATTCCTTCATCAGAGCTGTTTCTCATAGCCAAGTTTGTCCTAAAAGCCTCATAAATTGAAGAAAACAATCTTCAGGATTTAGTCTGAAAATTAGAGGCAATATTAACACTTTTCAACAGCATCAAGTAAGTTTTGAAAGCTATGCAGTGCATCGCATTCCAAACTATTCTACCAAATACTCTAATCTTGTTCTGTGTTACTGGAAGTTGCCTATGCCCTAAGCATCTACTATGTCATTTAAGTTACTTTCATATTTAATGAAACCATCTAAAATCTGAAGCAAAGGAATTGGAGTTCCAATTCCAGCAGTTGACAGCTCACTCAGTTGTAGATGGGTAAAATATCAGAAAGGTTTTCTTTTTTAAAATATTGTTTATCAAGTTTTAGAATCAGGTTTTGTAACTCTGGAATCTGATTTACAAAAATGGTTTGTAGATGTCCACTTTAAAGACTATGGGTAATCAACATTTTTTAAGGAACAGTCATCATTGTTCAGTAGTTTCTCAATCATTAAAATCACCATAGGACAAAATTTCTTTTTTTTCCCCCGAGACGCTTCCCTTTGTGGCACTTAATATGACATTCTCCTGGCATTCTCTGTTGTTTCATTCCAAATCCACACACAACACAACTGGCCTCATCACGTTTTGAATCAGATTTTGGAAAGCCCAGAGGGAGAAACCAGATACTACATTCATCTTATTCTAGACAGATGACTCTCGATAGGAATTTCCACTGAGGTATGGTTCATGAAACGACAGTGGATACTGTTCTCTCATTGAATAGCAAAGCAAAGCAGTTTACAGTAAAAGTGCACAGATATCCCAGCCTCACGCAGTGAGACAAGAGCCCACTTCCAACTTCTCACACTAGGAGATCCTTCTGGCCCTGTCAATTTTGACAAAAAACCAAGATCCCATCTGCTCTGAGAAAGCTTTGGAGGCTCATGCAAAGCTCAGCTGGTTGTTACTCAGGGATAAAATTCAAACTAATGGAACTTCCTCCGCTTTTCAATTTTTTTTTTTTTTAAATACAGTCATATCTATGTTTTAACCTTTGGCAGGATTTTTGCTCTTACTCATTACTGTGTGCTTAGTAGTGTTCTAAAAATGATATAGTGCCACATCAACAGCAAATGAAATAAAACATATGTGTGGCCAGGCACTGCTTTGCAAACCATAGACTACCCCTCTCAATCATGCTACCTGTCAGGTATCAAACCTGAGTATTGACATCAACTGAAAGACCTCATTTACCTGTCACGTGATTTGGATTTGTTAAGCCCAGAGAGGAAGCCTAGGGTGATTAAATGCAAACGTTGACACTATAGTAATCTTTCTAGTCCTTTGCAGTAAATTGCCCCATGGTTAATATAGAGAAAAAATTTTAATTACTCAGAATGTTATATATGGATCTTAAGGATTAAATATCACCAGTGGACTTGCATCTCCACTGCTGGACTGGTATTGTGCATGGAGCAGTATTCATATAGAAGGTACTTACTGAGCAGCTACTCTGTGGTAGGCATTGTTCTAGGTACTTATCCTTACAATCTAAGGCAGTTCAGTGTATGGTGTAGAGACAGAGAGTTCTAATTACATTTCTGTCATTTACTAGCTCCTTTATTCATTTTTTATTTTTTGGAAATTAATCTTTCTTTGGCATAGTTTCTTCAGCTGTAAAATATAAATAATAACAGTAACCAACTCATAGGGTGGTTGTGAGAGTTAAAGGAGTTGAGAGGAAGCATGTGTGCAAGCGCAGCTATTAGAATGGTGCTCAGTAAGCTCAGCTGCTCTCATTATTGCCATTATTATGAGAAGGAGAAAGGGTCTTACATTGGTCCACTCTGTGTCTGAAAGTTCTACCATTCGTAATTTCTTTGGCTTAAGAAAGTACATGTGTTATCCAGTGGCCTAATACATCAACAACTATTGATACCAAAACATAAACTGATTATTAGGATTACCCCAAAAGAAAGCACGTCCCTAAGGGTGTGGGACTGAGGGCAGTGTTGTTTTTATGAGAGTGAGAAGTTTATTAGTGAAAGGAGGAAACACATTAGGGTTCATTGCCACGGTGGGCATTGTGGTCATCCGAAAGACAGTACAAGGTCTTGCATCCCTGGCTAGGGATAATTGAAAAGTGGGTGGAGGGGCCCTGAATATAAGACTCTCAGGTTTTCCCAAGGCCAGCCTTGGCCTTAAGTTATATCTTTCTGCTATTAAAATGTGAACATGGAGAATAGGATCTGCAAGAAAAAATATGCTTAGCAGTTAACAAGCATACACAGACTGCCTGGGTTCAAAACCTGAATATGCCACTTAATAGTAGTGTAACCTTGAGCATATTCCTTAACTGACCTTTGACATCCATAAAACGAGCATGATAAAATTTTATGGGGCTACTGACAATTAAATTAGACCTAGAAACAATGTCTGACAGAAAAAACTCAGTAAATATTAGCCTCTATCATTGTTATGGTACTTTGCTATTATTGGAGCTGCTTTGTTTTAATTATTTAGTTTCTTTCCAAAGGCTTAACTTGATTTTGCTTGTGCTGTGTGGGCCTTTGGCTGAATTTGAAGTTCAAGTTCCAAATCTTTTTTAGCCTCATTTTGTTATAGTTTCAGTATTCTACCAGTGATCTCAATCGTACCAATATAAAATTAGTTTGTTGATGAAGTAGCAAATTTGAAAGCAAAGTTATTTTCTTGGTTCCATGTCTAGTTGAACTTCTACCACTAGAATTTGGGCAGATCTCCTTGTATTTTAGTCCCTATCTGCAAAATTAAAAATACTATCTAAACTTAGTTTCATTTACAAATTACATATAGCATGTGAAAACTGCCCCTCGGGTTCCTAAAATTCAGACTTTTTAAGGAGTTAAGTTGATGATTAACCTAATCAGATTCCATTTGCTCATAACATTTAAGAATTCAGTTTTTGATATCATGAATGCCAAAATTTTAAAGAACTGCTGGGTAATCCTAAATTGCTCCACTGAGCAGATTAACAATTACTATTAGTATCATTTTAAATATGTGCAAAAGTATTGGTGTAGGGACAATAAAACTTCATTAACGGAGGTAACTACAACTGGAGATGTAGGAAAATTTGACCTGAGTTGAGTCCTGTGTTCACAGTGTATAATGGAAGAATTTTCTAAGCAAAATGATAATATTCTCTCTTTGGTCTTCACCTATTCTTAGAAAAGTTTCTGAAACCCATTTACTCTATAATGAATATATTTGTTAATTGCTTAAAATGTTATACCTCCATTAAGATAGTTATAGTTTAACTATCACCAAGTATGAAGCTCAAGGAATGAAGCTCAGATTGTGGAATTCCAGCCGCCATCCAGTGGGAATGGTAGGTATTTTTTGGACAGAGGAATCTTTTAAGTAGCCTTAAGTGCATCAGGTAGATGCCTCGTCCCCAAAGGCTAGTTCATCTTATTTCAGTCTAGATGCTACTGTCTACACATCACACACATCACACTTTAGAACAGAAGTGGCAGACATATTTTAGCTCATTTTGGCAATAGTTGATTGTCAGTAATTACATGAATTTCGGTTGAGAAGAGTTCTGAGACCAAGTCCAAATTAGCAGAAAAGAGTATGTGATTTATTAACACTGAATGAAGGAAAGGGAGCAGCAGCATTTGTGTAAAGTATTTATAATCCTGATTCTAATCCTGAACCTTGAATTCACCAAGGGCATAGACTGTGTCTTACTCATTATTGTACCACTAGTGCCCAACATGGAACATTCTGTGGCTCTTAATAAATTTTTATTAAAATTAAAATTTTATATTTTAATAAATATGAATTCATATTCATAAAATGCTTTGCACTATATATACACATACTTTTTTCCTCTGAGAGATCTTAATTGTAATTATCTTTTATGTTAAAAAAAAAAGATACAAGCACAGAAATGAAGAATGACTTGTACCATCATCTGAGAGCAAATGGACTGAAAACCTATGACTAGAATCCACTGCTTCTCATTCTCTCAATCCTGGTCCTAGTCTAGTCCTAGTCTCTTTGGCCAAGAGCTTTCGGATTGCTATGAAGGAGATCTTACACATGCTAACCAATTTTTTTTCATACTTTCCCAAGGTCTGTCGAGTTGCTTATGAAATCATGCAAACACTGCATCCCGATGCCTCTGCAAACTTCCATTCTTTGGATGACATCTACTATTTTGGAGGCCAAAATGCCCACAACCAGATTGCCATTTATCCTCACCAACCTCGAACTGCAGATGAAATCCCCATGGAACCTGGAGATATCATTGGTGTGGCTGGAAATCATTGGGATGGCTATTCTAAAGGTGTCAATAGAAAACTGGGAAGGACGGGCCTATATCCCTCCTACAAAGTTCGAGAGAAGATAGAAACAGTCAAGTACCCCACATATCCTGAGGCTGAGAAATAAAGCTTAGATGGACGAGAAAGACAACCAAACTCAGTTCAAACCGTTTGAGCCAAACAGTAGATGAAGAATGCCCCAACCTAACAACTCATGGTTAAATGAGTCAACACCCTCGTCGCCAGGAGCAGCTGGGATCTGACAGATGCTTCATTGGTGGAATTCCTCTTTAACAAGGGCTACCGTGCCCTCAAAACCATGCACAGTCCGATAATGTACTCACGTATAACATACAAACAGGTTGTTTTCTACTTTACCCGTTCTTTCAAGATTATGTCCCCATGAAACAAACACTGCCACATTGTGTAATTTAAGTGACACAGACATTTTGTGTGAGACTTCAAACATGGTGCCTATATCTGAGAGACCTATGTGACCTAATGAGATGACTCAAATAGCTCCCTCCTGTGGGGAGCTTGATTCTTAGCCAGTGGTGGTATTGTAACCACTGAATTTACTCCAATCAACAGATTCAGAATGAGAATGGATGTTTTTGTCTGGAATTTTTTTTTGAGTAATTGTACCAGTTCATCCACCTCATCATTAATAAGTGAAGGATACAACAGAAAATAAAATATTCATACTCCATTAGGAACTTTTGTAAAACAATACCATGAACAGATTCTTTAGTACTCAATGTTTCCAGACATTCTCTTTGATAACAAAAAATAAATTTTAAAAACAGGAGTTTTGTAAAGTTTCTAGAATTTTATATCATTAGATGATGATGTGGCCAGCTTTATAGTGGAAAATGTTGATAAAAAGAAGAGTTTTATAGTTCTGCTGATTTACTTTTTCTTTTTTTTTTTCTGTTTCAGATTGAGTGGCTTAGCTCAGAGAGTCATTGGTCCATTTTAACACTGAAAACTGAGTTTAGTTGGTGCACATTACAGAGTTGCTCAGAACAATCTTAGGGAAATTTTATTTTATTATTTTGGACATTGTTTATTTGATTTAATTGAATCAAATAGTCATACTCCTCACTGCCAGAGGAACTATCCCCTCCACTTCCAAGCTAACAATTTCAGGCTTGTTCTTTCTTCTTGTGGCTATTGTCACTTTTTGTGAGTTGAGACCTGTTGTTTTATCCAGGAAATGATTTGTGCCCTTTCCTATCCTGTCCTGCTTTTGAGAGTACCAGGAATCTGTGGGGTTGGGAAGCTGGCTCTGTTTCCTTTTTTTTTTTTAATTAATTAATTAATTTATTTATTTATTTACGTTTGGCAGCATTGGGTCTTCATTGCTGCGCGCTGGCTGTCTCTATTTGTGGCGAGCGGGGGCTACTCTTTGTTGCGGTACACAGGCTTCTCATTGCGGTGGCTTCTCTTGTTGCGGAGCACAGGCTCCAGGTGCGCGGGCTTCAGTAGTTGTGGCTCGAGGGCTCTAGAGCGCAGGCTCAGTAGTTGTGGTGCACGGGCTTAGTTGCTTCCTGGTATGTGGGATCTTACTGGACCAGGGCTCGAACCCATGTCCCCTGCACTGGCAGGTGGATTCTTAACCACTGCGCCATGAGGGAGGTCCCTGGCTCTGTTTCTGAAGTATGCATCTCATACTACATAGAGTTTGGTGAACAAAGGAGAGAGGAACCAGTATGAGACCCAAAATGGACTTGGGATTAACTCTTCCAAATACTTCCTTTTAGTAATTCCACATCAGAATCACTTTGGAAGACAAGATTTTGATGCTGTCTCTGCTTTCTCTCTGAACATCACTTTTCTCCTTATAAGAACACTTCCTCTTTTCTGTAGCCTGCCTCTTTTAGATGCCTGGTAGGAATATTTCATAGCATTGTTTTACCTTCTGAAAGAAAAATTTGATCCATGTAGGAACCAGTAGCAGGCCTGGTATTAAATATCAGGAATCCTAGACAGAAAAGCCCTGTCCTTCACATCATCTCTAAATGAAAATACCTGTATGTGAAATATCCCCACCAAACTTCCCTATATTCTTTCTACCTCTCCATTCAGGTCTCCCAGAACTAACCATCTAGTGTCAGTAAGTAATTTTCAATTTAGTTTTGGTACAAATAAGTCGTTTGAAACAAAAATCTCCACCTAAGCAGAGGTACTTTTGAATATGAGTTATTTTCTAATTCTCATCTCACTTGTCATCAGAACATCAGTAACCATGGGTTTTTATTTCCTCTGCTGAGATTTCCTGTTTTTATTCATTACAAGCATGTTTTCCTTTACTTTTTTGAACATCATTATAATAAATGCTTTAAAATCCTTTTCTGCTAAATCTAATATCTGAATCATCTCAAAGGTGGTCTCTATTTGTCTTTTCTCTAGAAAAAGAATCACATTTTTCTGGTTATTCAAATGTTGAGTAAATTTAGATTGTATCCTGCATGTTATAAATGTTAATGTTGTGGATTCTGTTATATTCCTCTGAAGAGTGCTGATGTTTTTGTCTGTGTTAGCAGGCGTTTAACTTCATTGAACTCAAACTGTAAACTGCGTCTTGGGCAACAGCGCAAATCCCAATTATTTTATCTTTAGCTGGAGCCTGCCCCACACATATATGGTTCAGGAGTCAGCTAGAGATTTGGGTAGATTTTACATACAGAATTTAGAGCTCTCTTTCTTTGCCTTTCTATCTTCTGAGATTTCCATCCTCACTTTCCAGCACTGTGGTTGCTCTGATTCTGTGGTGTCCTCTGTTTCTTCAACCAGAAAGACAGCAGTTTTCTATCAGCCTAAAAGCCATAAAAATGGGAAACTCACCTTGTACCCTTCCCTTCTAAGTTTCAGCCTCTTTCCAGAATTCGCCTGCTTTTTTTGTTCAGTATCCAATGGCTTTGGGTAGCTTTTTTGTATTTTGTCAAAAGTTGATCATTGTTATCCATTGGAAGATCTGTTCAGTAGGTGCTTAAACTCTGTCATACAGGAAGTGAAACTCTGAAGCAGAGAGTTAAAATGAAAAAGTATGGTGGGGGGGGGAGGGGTCTCTGTTTAGATTCTGATCTTAATAGCTAAGCAGCCAGTGGCTTTAAGCAGGAAGGAAAAATGAAGAACTAACCAAATTGTTAAACCTGCAGGTGTGAAGGGCTAATGAATACTGCTGACCATTTCCTTCTGAAAAGCTTTTCTGAGCCACTTTTTTGCAAATCGTCAGGTACATGCTATACAGGCTGCCTTGTTGGGAGGACTGACATTTGTTCACCACTGTTATACTTTCGCCATGAGGGCCTGGTACTTTAAAACCCTTCATGGTTCTGTATTGCGTGTAAAACTCTACATGGTTTTGAATTGTGTGACCAGTGCTAGATTAGGAAGATTTGGGTCTTTTCCTTGTTACAATACCCATTTGTGAAAGAGCCTTACCTAGAAAACAAAGTTATTAGCCTGGGCTCATTGAATGTGGATACCAGCATCCTGCATACTAATGACAAAACAGTTACAAAAGTTCTTTCTGGTCCTATCACTCAAGTCTGATTTAGTGCTGAGCTGAACTTAAGGAGTTCATGCCTGTTGTCAAAGGGCTCCCAGCCCTAATCCAGGGTTTCTTTGTGTCCCAGGTGAATGAGACTAGTTGCTTCCCTCTCTGAGCTTTATTTTTTTTCTATCATATAGAGCCTAACCTGTTTCCTGGGTTCCCTCTTTAGAAAGTTGAGAACATGAATGGCCTCAGCTTCCGAGGGGCTTGATAGTTAAAAAAGAAAAAGCACATCTAAAAAGCTATCTCATAGAGTGCTTGTCATCATCCTTTAGCTAGAGAGACTGTAATCACTGTATATTCAGTAAGCAGGAAAAGTACTGGAGTCTAAATGGTGCCTCTAGAAGAATCTCCTCTGCCTCAATGAGAATAAATCTCTCTTACTTAAGGTGCAATAGACATGTCCTCTTTGACCATAACCAACCGCCTGATTTTTCATTTGCGCTCCTGGGAGGCTGTGCAATAGCCAGGATCAGTAGTCTCATATAGAATAGATGTGTGGCTTAGGGGTTGACGAATTTGGGGACTGGGCTTTAACACCCTAATTTATGCCAGATACAGACTCTAGGGAATTTTTTAAGTGCCGTGCCCAGAAGGAAGCACAAAGGAGAATTTGCCTCTATACTTACTGGTTCCTGATGGCAGTCTCCCTTTTGGAAACATGGAGGGAGCTGTTCCAGGATCCTTTGAAGGGCAGAGGCAGGCCGTGGCAAGCTCTTTGGCTTCAACTTTCATTGATACTATGCATGTTTCAGCACTTGCCCCTCGACAGTGCATTCACTTTTGGTTCTTTATACAAGTCAGAAGCTCTGACTCTGAGTACTTGCTCAGCTGTTCAACCTTGGCATCTGCAGTCCAGTTCAGTTGCCAACTGCTTTCTCCTCTCCTTATTCTTCTTTTTTTTTTTAATATTACATATTTTTTAACATCTTTATTAGAGTATAATTGCTTTACAATGTTGTGTTAGTTTCTGCTGTATAACAAACTAAATCAGCTATATGTATACATATATCCCCATATCCCCTCCCTCTTGTGTCTCCCTCCCACCCTCCCTATCCCACCCCTCTAGGTGGTCGCAAAGCACCAAGCTGATCTCCTTGTGCTATGCGGCTGCTTCCCACTAGCTATCTGTTTTACATTTGGTAGTGTATATATGTCAATGCTGCTCTCTCATTTCGTCCCAGCTTACCCTTCCCCATCCCCATCCCTGTGTCCTCAAATCCATTCTCTACGTCTGCATCTTTATTCCTGTCCTGCCACTAGGTTCATGAGAACCATTTTATTTTATTTTTTTAGATTCCATATATATGTGTTAGCATACGGTATTTGTTTTTCTCTTTCTGACTTACTTCACTCTGTATGACAGACTCTAGGTCCATCCACTTCACTACAAATAACTCAATTTCATTTCTTTTTATGGCTGAGTAATATTCCATTGTATATATGTGCCACATCTTCTTTACCCATTCATCTGGCAATGGACACCTAGGTTGCTTCCATGTCCTGGCTACTGTAAATAGAGCTGCAGTGAACATTGTGGTACATGATTCTTTTTGAATTATGGTTTTCTCAGGGAATACGCCCAGTAGTGGGATTGCTGGGTCATATGGTAGTTGTTTAAGGAACCTCCATACTGTTCTCCATAGTGGCTGTATCAATTTACATTCCCACCAACAGTGCAAGATGGTTCCCTTTTCTCCACACCCTCTCTAGCATTTATTGTTTGTAGATTTTTTGATGGTGGCCATTCTGACCACTGTGAGGTGATACCTCATTGTAGTTTTGATTTTCATTTCTCTAATAATTAGTGATGTTGAGCATCCTTTCATGTGTTTGTTGGCAATCTGTATATCTTCTTTGGAGAAATGTCTATTTAGATCTTCTGCCCATTTTTGGATTGGGTTGTTTCTTTTTTTGATATTGAGCTGTGTGAGCTGCTTGTATATTTTGCAGATTAATCCTTTGTCAGTTGCTTCATTTGCAGATATTTTCTCCCATTCTGAGGGTTGTCTTTTTGTCTTGTTTATGGTTTCCTTTTCTGTGCAAAAGCTTTTAAGTTTCATTAGGTCCCATTTGTTTATTTTTGTTTTTATTTCCATTTCTCTAGGAAGTGGGTCAAAAAGAACCTTGCTATGATTTATGTCAAAGAGTGTTCTTCCTATGTTTTCCTCTAAGTTTTATACTGTCTGGCCTTACATTTAGGTCTTTAATCCATTTTGAGTTTATTTTCGTGTATGGTGTTAGGAAGTGTTCTAATTTCATTCTTTTACATGTAGCTGTCCAGTTTTCCCAGCACCACTTATTGAAAAGGCTGTCTTTTCTCCATTGTATATTCTTGAATCCTTTATCAAAGATAAGGTGACCATATGTGCATGGGTTTATCTCTGGGCTTTCTGTCCTGTTCCATTGATCTGTCTTTCTGTTTTTGTACCAGTACCATACTGTCTTGATTACTGTAGCTTTGTAGTACAGTCTGATGTCAGGGAGCCTGATTCCTCCAGTTCCATTTTTCTTTCTCAAGATTGCTTTGGCTATTTGGGGTCTTTTGTGTTTCCATACAAATTGTGAAATTTTTTGTTCTAGTTCTGTGAAAAAGGCCATTGGTAGTTTGATAGGGATTGCATTGAATCTGTAGATTGCTTTGGGTAGTATAGTCATTTTCAGAATGTTGATTCTTCCAATCCAAGAACATGGTATATCTCTTCATCTGTTGGTATCATCTTTAATTTCTTTCATCAGTGTCTTATAGTTTTCTGCATACAGGTCTTTTGTCTCCTTAGGTAGGTTTATTCCTAGGTATTTTATTCTTTTTGTTGCAATGGTAAATGGCAGTGTTTCCTTAATTTCCCTTTCAGATTTTTCATCATTAGTGTATAGGAATGCAAGAGATATCTGTGCATTAATTTTATATCCTGCTATTTTACCAAATTCATTGATTAGCTCTAGTAGTTTTCTGGCAGCATCTTTAGGATTCTCTATGTACAGTATCATGTCATCTGCAAACAGTGACAGCTTTACTTCTTCTTTTCCGATTTGGATTCCTTTTATTTCTTTTTCTTCTCTAATTGCTGTGGCTAAAACATCCAAAACTATGTTGAATAATAGTGATGAGAGTGGGCATCCTTGTCTTGTTCCTGATATTAGAGGAAATGCTTTCCTTTTTTCACCATTGAGAACAATGTTTGCTGTGGGTTTGTCATATATGGCCTTTATTATGTTGAGATAAGTTCCCTCTATGCATGCTTTCTGGAGAGTTTTTATCATAAATGGGTGTTGAATTTTGTTGAAAGCTTTTTCTGCATCTATTGAGATGATCATATGGTTTTTATCCTTCAGTTTGTTAATATGGTGTATCACAATGATTGATTTGCGTATATTGAAGAATCCTTCCATTCCTGGGATAAACCCCACTTGATCATGGTGTATGATCCTTATAATGTGCTGTTGGATTTTGTTTACTAGTATTTTGTTGAGGATTTTTGCATCTATGTTCATCAGTGATATCGGTCTGTAGTTTTCTTTTTTTGTGACATCTTTGTCTGGTTTTGGTATCGGTGATGGTGGCCTCGTAGAATGAGTTTGGGAGTGTTCCTTCCTCTGCTATATTTTGGAAGAGTTTGAGAAGGGTAGGTGTTAGCTCTTCTCTAAATGTTTGATAGAATTCGCCTGTGAAGCCATCTGGTCCTGGGCTTTTGTTTGTTGGAAGATTTTTAATCACAGTTTCAATTTCAGTCTTGTGATTGGTCTGTTTATATTTTCTATTTCTTCCTCGTTCAGTCTCAGAAGGTTGTGCTTTTCTAAGAATTTGTCCATTTCTTCCAGGTTGTCCATTTTATTGGCATATAGTTGCTTGCAGTAATCCCTCATGATTCTTTGTATTTCTGCAGGGTCAGGTGTTACTTCTCCTTTTTCTTTCTAATTCTGTTGATTTGAGTCTTCTCCCTTTTTTTCTTGATGAGTCTGGCTAAAGGTTTATCAATTTTATTTATCTTCTCAAAGAACCAGCTTTTAGTTTTACTGATCTTTACTGTTGTTTCCTTTATTTATTTCTGATCTTTTTTTTTGTTTATTTGATATGTTTCTTGTTTCTTGAGGCAGGATTGTATTGCTATAAATTTCCCTCTTAGAACTGCTTTTGCTGCATCCCATAGGTTTTGGGTCGTCTTGTTTTCATTGTCATTTGTTTCTAGGCATTTTTTTATTTCCTCCTTGATTTCTTCAGTGATCTCTTGGTTATTTAGTAGCGTATTGTTTAGCCTCCGTCTTTGTATTTTTTTACAGTTTTTTTCCTGTAATTGATATCTAGTCTCATAGCGTTGTGGTCGGAAAAGATACTTGATACGATTTCAATTTTCTTAAATTTACCAAGGCTTGACTTGTGACCCAAGGTATGATGTATCCTGGAGAATGTTCCATGAGCACTTGAGAAGAAAGTGTATTCTGTTGTTTTTGGATGGAATGTCCTATAAATATCAATTAAGTCCATCTTGTTTAATGTGTCATTTAAAGCTTGTGTTTCCTTATTTATTTTCATTTTGGATGATCTGTTCATTGGTGAAAGTGGGGTGTTAAAGTCCCCTACTATGATTGTGTTACTGTCGATTTCCCCTTTTATGGCTGTTTGCATTTGCCTTATGTATTGAGGTGCTCCTATGTTGGGTGCATAAATATTTACAATTGTTCTATCTTCTTCTTGGATTGATGCCTTGATCATTATGTAGTGTCCTTCTTTGTCTCTTATAATAGTCTTTATTTTAAAGTCTATTTTGTCTGATATGAGAATTGCTACTCCAGCTTTCTTTTGATTTCCATTTGCATGGAATATCTTTTTCCATCCCCTCACTTTCAGTCTGTATGTGTCCCTAGGTCTGAAATGGGTCTCTTGTAGACAGCATATATAAGGGCCTTGTTTTTGTATCCACTCAGCCAGTCTGTGTCTTTTAGTTGGAGCATTTAATCCATTTACATTTAAGGTAATTATCGATATGTATGTTCCTATTGCCATTTTCTTAATTGTTTTGGGGTTTTTTTTGTAGTCCTTTCCTTCACTTGTGTTTCCTGCTTAGAGAAGTTCCTTTAGCATTTGTTGTAAAGCTGGTTTGGTGGTGCTGAATTCTCTTAACTTTTGCTTGTCTGTAAAGCTTTTGATTTCTCTGTTGAATCTAAATGAGATCCTTGCTGAGTAGAGTAATCTTGGTTGTAGGTTCTTCCCTTTCATCACTTTAAATACGTCCTGCCACTCCCTTCTGGCTTGCAGAGTTTCTGCTGAAAGATCAGCTGTTAACCTTATGGGGATTCCCTTGTATGTTATTTGTTGCTTTTCCCTGCTGCTTTTAATATTTTTTCTTTGTATTTAATTTTTGATAGTTTGATTAATATGTGTCTTGGTGTGTTTCTCCTTGGATTTATCCTGTATGGGACTCTCTGCGCTTCTTGGACTTAATTGACCATTTCCTTTCCTGTGTTAGGGACGTTTTCAATTATAATCTCTTCAAATATTTTCTCAGACCCTTTCTTTTTCTCTTCTTCTTCTGGGACCCCTATAATTCGCATGTTGATGCGCTTACTGTTGTCCCAGAGGTCTCTGAGACTGTCCTCAATTCTTTTCATTCTTTTTTCTTTATTCTGCTTTGCGGTAGTTATTTCCACTATTTTATCTTCCAGGTCACTTATCCGTTCTTCTGCCTCAGTTATTCTGCTATTGATTCCTTCTCGAGAATTTTTAATTTCATTTATTGTGTTGTTCATCATTTTTTGTTTGCTTTTTAGTTCTTCTAGGTCCTTGTTAAACATTTCTTGTATTTTCTCCATTCTATTTCCAAGATTTTGGGTCATCTTTGCTATCATTACTCTGAATTCTTTTTCAGGTAGACTGCCTACTTCCTCTTCATTTGTTTGGTCTGGTTGGGTTTATACCTTGCTCCTTCATCTGCTGCATATTTCTCTGTCTTCCCATTTTGCTTAACTTACTGTGTTTGGGGTCTCCTTTTCACAGCCTGCAGGTTCGTAGTTCCCATTGTTTTTGATGTATGCCCCCAGAGGGTATGGTTGGTTCAGTGGCTTGTGTGGGCTTCCTCGTGGAGGGGACTGGTGCCTGTGTTCTGGTGTGTGGGGCTGGATCTTGTCTTTCTTGTGGGCCGGGCCGTGTCCAGTGGTGTGTTTTGGGGTGTCTGTGAACTTAGTATGATTTTAGGCAGTCTCTCTGCTAATGGGTGGGGTTGTGTTCCTCTCTTGCTAGTTGTTTGGCATGGGACGTCCAGCGCTGGAACTTGCTGACCATTGGGTGGAGCTGGGTCTTAGCATTGAGACGGAGATCTCTGGGAGAGTTCTCGCCGATTGATATTACATGGGGCCTGGAGGTCTCTGGTGGTCCAATGTCCTGAACTCGGCTCTCCCACTTCAGAGGCTCAGGCCTGACACCAGGCTGGAATACTAAGACCCTGTCAGCCACACAGCAGATGAGTGGTTTATTACCAAGGGTATTAAAGCACAGGAACCAACAGCCAGATGAAGAGATTCATAGGGTGAGGTCGAGAACAAAGAAACTTCAGTCCTCTTGGAGTTTGGAGCCCAGCACAGTGGCACATGGAGGCATTCTGCTTCACCAACCTGGAAGCTGTCTGAAACCCCTCCTTTTGGATTTTAATGGTGGCTTCACTGTCTCCTTATTTTTATAAAAGACAATCTTGATTTTGTATTTCTACAGAAAATGATCTCTTGTGAATGGTTCCTTTGTTAACTATTCCATTCTTCCTGCAGTTCCTATCCTAATTACTTACACAGACTATAGTTTTGTCATTGGCATCTCCAAGATAAAAAGGAAACTAGATATCCCCTTGGACAGTTTTAGGTAATATATTCCTGTCTCTGAGGTATAATGATGCTATGATACTGTGTATTCAGGGCCTTTTAAGCTAAAGATTTCAAAGATTCTCACAAATCAATGTCTTTATACTCAAGGGGAATGTGGCTAGGGCATCCTTTGTCAATCAGGACAGAACCTGCACTTTTTTTTAAAAGCAATGTATTGAAGGCCATGGCATAGCCATTTGGTGTTTTGGGAAGAGAGCCAGAAAGAGAGTTCAGAGCTCCTACTGACCGCCTATCATCTGTAACTGTAACCTCTCCTCCAGCATCAGTGTCCCGTGGGGGCCATTGTTCCCTAACTACCTGTGTGGGTAGAGAAAAGGCCATTAACAAAGGGAAAGCAGCATGTTTGTTCATAACCCAGTTGGGCATGAGAGCATCTGGTGGAGGCTGGGAATGTGCAGTGCTTTGTACAGAGAGCACAGATAGTTTGAACTGTGGGTGTAGTCAGCAGTCTGAGGAATGCTGGGACTTGGAGTTTCTGGCTAGACTTAACTTCCCTAGTGGATTGCAGCCCCTAAGAATTTTCTGGTCCAGCATAGGAAATGAAGGGTAGTGGGTGCAAAGGCAGAAGACCTAGTTCTCAGTTTTGTTTCTCCTTGTCATTGTTCCTACAAGCCGGTAGGTCCCTGTACCTCACATTCCCTAGAGGAAAGATCAACAGTACTTACTGAAAATCACTGAACTGGGGTTGAGAACACCTGGCCTTCAATTTTGACTCTGCCATTTAATGTGGACAGATCAGATCGTTTTAGAGCTCAATTTTCTTCACCTGTGAAATGAATTGTTTAGCTTTAATCAGAGTTTGCAAATGTTGTTGTCTGTTTGGGTTCCACATGTCTAACCTGGGTAGCTACTACTCAGGCTCAGCTGATTATTGTGCTAAGGACATAATGTGGCCAGATCTTTGTTTTTCAAGATGAGCCAAAATCTATTTTTACGCAAAATTTCAAATTTTTAAATACTGGCAGCTAATTCAAAAAATATATAAGACACTAAGCAGGGCAAATAAGACATCTGTGGCTACTTTTGGTCCATGGTCCATTAGTTTACAACTGCTGGACTAGATCTAGAAAGTTCTTCTCTAACTTCAAGATTCTGTCTCTGGAAAGGATTGGTAAGACGGGTAACAGCTGTGCAGTGCTTTCAGGTTCATATGCTGCATATGTCCCAATTCTTGGGCAGTGTCTACTCAGCTGGCTCTCATCCTGGGCTCAGAAGTAACTTAATGTGCTAAAGAACAGCTGTGCTGTGATAGCTCATATCCTGGGCCCCTCTCAGAGTTGGCCTTGAGGATCGAAAGTGGCTCTGTTTCAACTGTCCTGACCACCAATCTTGATTTCTTACAGTCAGGTTCACAGACTGGTGATGACTCTACAGGCCATAAACTGAGATGACACCTTAGGGAGTTCCTGCTGTTTTTCTCCATTACATCCAAATGTCAAGATATCAGAGTATACTTCAAGTCTGTGGTTCTCAGTGTAGAGAGAGATCAGGATTCTTGGTAGTCTTTAAGAAAGCATGGTGAACTAGGAGGTGCTAAATGATTGAAAATGAGCAGATATTTCTATTTTTAAAAAGAAGAAGAAGATAGAGTACCAACATGTAGACTGATAAATCTGATAAGTTATAAGGAAGGTTTTAGACTAGATTATTAAAAAGTTAACTGTAATAACTGTGTAAGAACCAGACATACCAGACTAATCTTATTTCTGGCTTTAGAGTAAAGAGCATTACAGTAATAGCTAACATTTATTGAGCACTTTCTATGTACCTGGAATTTTTCTAAATACTTTACCTGAGTTAATTTATAATCACCATAATAATAAGGTTGGTACTATCATTTTATTGACTGGGAAACTGAAGCTCAAAAGTCTTAAGTATTTGCCTGTGGTGATAAAGTTAGAGGGTGATAGAGCCAGGATACAAGTGAGACTGCCTGGCTTTTAACCACTCATGGAACACTGTGTCTCTGCATACTGTCTCTAGGATTTCAGCATGGCAGTAACTGCTATTGTGGATAAGATAGAGCAGCTGAGGCTGCATGAGCATAGGTAGTTGTATTAAGAATCAGCTGTTCATTCAAAAGGTTTGATTAACTCAAGTCTCTACTGGTTTGCCATAGAGCTGTATCCTGACTTGTTCACATAGTTTATTAATGCTTTGAAAAAGGACAATGATAGGAACCATATGATATAGTAGTTAAAAGGATGAGTTCTCTTGTCAATCTACTTGGGTTCAAATCCTGGGTCCTCTACCTGTTGGCACTGTGACCTTGAGCAAGTAACTTAACTTTTCTGTACCTTCACTAAGCCATCAATTAAATGAAAATAATACTAATACATAACTACTTCATAAGGTTTTTGTGAGTGTTAAATAAGTTAACATATGAAAATCTCTTAGCCCAGTGCCTGGCACAAAGCTCAACAAATGCGAGCTGTTATCACTGTTCTTTTTGTATTGTTAATCAAAAGTTTTAGTGACTAAAAGCTGAATAATAGTAAATTATATTGTTTGAGAGAATTAGGGTCCCTAAAAGTTGCTTAAAAATTGAAATGAAAGGGTAAATCTAGCATATACTCAGGGCTTAGAATCACTGCATTGGATAATGAATACCAGAGCACTTAACATACTGTACAGCTTACAAACGTAGTTTATTCTTAGACTCAGAAGGTCAGTTGTGTCTCAGTTCAGCCTGTTGGAGATGTAACTAAAGACTTAGAGAACTTAGTTGCCCATAAACTCAGTATTGCCAATAGAGTGCTATGACACCCCTTCCCATTCTACCCTACCCCTCAAAAACAGAAGTCTCCAGACGGAAAATATTGGATTATTGAATCTCATCTTGAATCCTGTGCTTGGTACTCCATGGTAACATCTTTAGATATTGGTGAGGCTGCTATGTGAAGAAGCAGGTAACGTTGTTTTATGTGACTGCAGTGTGCAGAAGCAGCAACAATTAGAGTAAGTGTAACCCAACACACGAAAGAACTTCCTAATAAATTGTGTTGTTGATCATGACACAAGCTAATTTAGATAACAGTTCCCTGTCCTTGAAGGGATGTCCAAGTAGAATTGGATGCCAAAAGGAACCTCAAGCATGTAGCAGGGGTTAGTTAACCTCCAAGTTCCTTCCGGCCCTAAATTTCTAAAATGGTCATGGATTTATGGTCACATTGTAGAGACTGAAATTCCATCCAGGAAATAAGTGGTGCCAACCTGAAGCTGCCTGGGTTAGAAGCCTAGACAGCTTAATCTGGTAACAAAGAGGAACAAGGCCCTGTCTGTTTGCTAGACCAGCTGACTGGGTCTTTTTCTTTATCTCAGTTACAATCAAGAAACTTAATAATTTCTTACATTACATAACATAACAGGCTTTGTAAATCTACCTGTTTAAATTTGGAAACTCCGCTTTTGTTTGTTTTCTTTCCTACCTTTGTTTCCTTCTAAAGCTTCTTTCATAGAACACAGCTTTATTTTCATCTAAGCCAAGGGAAGAGGAATTTGTAGAGACAAAGGCCAAAAGAACTGAGGAGTCAGTTTCCTTGGAAGCCAAGAGTGGCGGTGACATCCCACTCTCAACTAGATCTGATTGTTCTTTCCATTCAAGAATTCAAAACAAGTGTGAGTCCCTTCTGACCTATTCCATTATTTTTAAAGTAATATCCATAAACACTGGAAATTGTTTGCAAACATACCTCACAATTGATCACTGCATACTGCCAGGTCACCACACCAAGAATGAGAACATACATGTGTTCAAGTTACAGAAGAAGGGGTTTGAAATCAGATAGCTCTAGTTTCAGATTCTGGCTTCATACCTGTTGAGGATCAACAAGTTCGATCTAACTGAGGTAATGCTCTTTCAAGAAATTCTCACTGATAATTCAAATAGCCAGAGTTCTGTAAGTCAGTAATTGGCAAGCTATAGCCTAAGGCCCTTTTTTTGCTAAGCAGAGTTTTATTGTAACACAGCCCTGCCTGTTCATTTACATATTGTTTATGGCTGCTTTCAAAGGCTACAACAACAAAGTTTAGTAGTTGTGACAAAGACTGATTGTGTGGCCCCCAAGGCCTAAAATATTTACTTTTATAGAAAAAGTTTGTTGACCCCTGCTCTAAGTATCTTTTAGGTTCAAATTGATAATCCAAAGGGCTTAATATCCTAAAATATTGTTTGAATCATCAGAGGAAAATCTAGTTGTGGTAGTAGTACATTAGGCCCTCCACTAATCTATAAGTTGCCTAACTGTGCAAATTTGATGAAGGTACTCCTTTAGACAATTATTGTAATATACTTATTAGTATAACAAAACTCTTACCGCTATCTGCCAGGAAAATTACTTAAGTATACAAATCTGCAGTGTCTACAATATTGCATTCCCCTGTACAGCTGTATACAGCAGTCCCAGTACAGTAATGGGATCTGGTAAAAAGGACACTCTACTTGGAGTCAACAGACCTGGGTTCTGCTTGCAGCTCAGAAACTAACCTGCTGATATCTTAGGCAAGCTGCATAATTTGTCTCGACCTCAGTTTTCTTACCTTTAAAATATAGATAGCTCTTAGTTGTTGCTTTGAGAAATTAAGAAGAGTAGATATAAAATTGCTTTGTAAAGGCTTGCAGCTCTGCAGAATCAATCTCCAGTCATGTTTTGGGCAGCTTCTATGGTTCTAGGACTGTAGTATGTCCTGAAGAGAATGAAATCAGTTTAAAGAGCTTACAGTCTAACCAGAAAGTTGTACACACATGAACTGCACTGGAAAGTTACAATTTAACATAAAAAGTTATGTACATTTGAATAATTAGAGCACGAGTAACTTACTGACCTTGCGTTTACTGACCTCCTACTATGTGCCAGACAGTGTACTGAGCCCTTAACATGCTTTATCTCACATGCGTAATATTCACATCGGCCATGTGCAGATGGTATTATTATCCCCATCTCTAAAGATAAGGAAAAATAATAACTGGCATTTATTATTCATTTACTGTGTTCCAGACACTATTCTAAGTGCTTTATATATTTTAATTCATCCTCACAGTACCCTATATGTACTATTATTATTCCCATTTTTCATGTAAGGAAATTTATTCAGAGATTAAATCACTGCTTTCCAGTCTTTTTCACAAGATGGCACACATAGAAAAATATTTGTTTGGCATTCTGGGGTAAATTTGGGGGGATTTGGAGCATCTATATGGGGCTAGGTAAAAAATTCAGTACATCTATATTAAAAATTTGACAAAGATATTCAGTGGAGGATCAGGAAAGGTGTACATGATGGAGTCACTCGTTGCTCTCTGGCAATGGGTACTAGGTATGAAGTAGTACGCAGCAAAATAACAATTACCGTATTCAAGAAATCTCACAAGGAGCCATACGAATAGTGTTCAAGTATAACTTCAACTGTTATAAAATGTTGAATAGTTAAAAAAATTGCTTTAAGTATTTTATAATTATATGAAAATTTGCAATTGACAGCATTTGTGGTGCATCTACAACCTGTTTGTCTTTGGCAAGCTCTGAGATAAATTGTTTACAAAGCAAATGGCTGATGGGTGGCTGAGCAGAACCAAGACTTGAATCCAGGCCTGTGACTCTTCAGCCTGTTCTTCTAGCCTCTGTGTAAAGTTGCCCTTCTGCCATGAAGAGCCAAACTATGTGACCCAGACCCCATTTATCCTTAGCACACTTGATCATTTGAAGTTTGATCGTCCAGGCTCACACTAAGGGGAAACATTATTAACCGTGGTCTTCAATTAACCTTGTTCCCCTACCCGGTTCTCCCCGACAATTTTAGAACTAGCATTCCATACTTCTTTCTGTTCACTCTCTACCCATTTCCAAAACAGGAGGAAATAGACGGGCAAGTGAGACAAGTGAAGATTCTGTGAGGTGATAGGCAGCAGACCGACCCTGTGCTCTGGAGATGCCTGCTTGGGCTCACTGTCACTTTGGGCCTCTGCTTGCCTGCTTCCTGTGGAAGGTGAGTCCTAGCAGAGTGTCTGTTCCCAGCTCAGCCTGCTGTGCTCACACAGAGATGCTGGATTATAATAAAAGGCTATTTGAGCTATCACCCAGCCCCTCCACGCAGGAATAACTCTAGATGTGACTCTGTTTGCCTTCTGTGCTCTGTTTGCCTTCTGTGCTTCACCTCTGAGCAGAAACAGTTTTCCCAGGTGTGCTTCACAGTCTCATGCAGATGAATATTCTGTGGCTGAAGTTGATGTTGGAATTTTATATATGGAAACATTGTTTTAATATGAAGTTTGATATGCATGTATGTTTTACCTAATGATGGTTTGTCTAATTTCCAAGCCTACTTGCATTTGAATTTCCTACTCCATCTTTCCGCACGGTGGGGGACCTGAAGGAGGTGGAAGGTATGGGTGGTGTTTTCTTCCTGGCTTGGCCTGGCATGCTGAGTGACTGACGTGCAGGCGATGATCTAGGGCAGGACATCTGGGGCAAGGTTAGTGACCCATGAAGGTGTCCTGAGCTCCGATTAGAGAGAGCTTGGCGCCAACAGAGCTGTCAACACTCAGTTTCTTTTTGATTAAGATTCTGCCTCTTAACCCCTGGAGGCCACTTATCCTTCCCACCTCCAAGAAAAGACAGAGTTAAAGCCTGAGGTCATTGCTTAGTGGAAGCCCCAGGAGCTTACTTGGCCAGAAAGGGCCTCTTTTAGCCTCTCTCAGCAGCCACTCCATTTTCAGACTCCTCTACCAACAGGTGAGCTCATGCCCTGTGATTTACAGAGCTCCTAAGCTACAGTGGCTCTCGGAGGAGCAGCTTCTCAAGGAAGAGGGAAGATGCTTATGGAAAACCACTGGTGAGACAGGGAGGTCAGGGGAAATAAGTTTATTAATTATTGTGGTCACTTTGCCTGTTTCAAGGGTGATTTTTTTCGAGGATATATCCTCCCAAGTTAGAGAGTTCTGTTTTCTCTTCTCATTGTGATTCAGTCTAGCTTATCTCAATAAGCTTTAGTCAATAAGCTCCTCACTCAGCTGCAGCTCCTTAAGGGCAAAAATTGTATCTTATTCATCATTGTATTCCTAGTGCATACACAGTGACTGGCACATAGTAAGTGCTTGAAAATGTAGTGTGCTGAAATTATTATAGATTTAATGATGCACTATCGTGGATTTGCTTTAAAGTAATACAAGAGGAAGGGAGAATTGGGTGGGAGTATAGATGAAACAAGATTGGCCATGAGATGAAAACTGTTTAAGCCGAGTGATAGGTCATGGGGGTTTGTTACACTATTCTCTCTAGTTTTGTTCAGTATTTTCCATATGAAAACTTTTTATGCATATCTGAATTAAGTATAAAAAAAAAGTTGAAAGATGCAGCAAAGACTGGCCCAATGCTCTCCTAACAGTCTCGTCTTTTTCCAAGGCACATAGCTAGATTGCACTTTGTAGTCAGGCCATGTGACTTAGGTTCTGGCCAGTAGAATGTAAGGCTCTTCCAAGTGTGAGTCTAAGCCTGCACGATCCTCTAAGCTTTCTTCCATCCCTTGCCTGCAGGCTGCATGCAAATTAGTAAAAAACCCAACTCCTAAGCAATGATGGAGCCTAGGTGAATGAGCCTGGACCTCTGAATTACTTCATGGAACAAAACCACCTCCCACACTCTGCTGATGAACCTGCAGTAGACTTGGATGTGACTGAGAGATAAGCCTTTATCATGTTTAAAAAAAAAAATACAGTTTTGAATTGCCCTTAATCTGGCAAACCAGGTTTTGACCCTAGCTATTTTTGACATGAGAGGAGGCTCTTAGTAGTTACTTGGCCTTTTAGCTTTGATGATAATAACTAACGTTTATTGAGTAACCACTATATGCCAGGTATTGTTTTAAGTGCTTTGTATGTATTAACTCCTTTATTCCTACAACAACCCTATGAGAGAGAAACTAGTATTCTTCCCATTTTGCAGAGGAGGGAACTGAAAGAATAAGTAACTTGCCCAAGTCAAACAAATTATAAGCGACAAAGCCTAGACTCAAATTCACCTCTGACTCTCAAGCTCTGTCTCTGCACCAGCCTGTAATACTGCCTAAATATTTCGGACTTCCCCATGGGAAATGAATAGTGGCATGAAGTAATTTCTAGGCAGCATGAAGTAATTTCTAGGCAGCATGATGTATCACCTATAGAAGCAGTGCTGGGCCCCCGTTCTGGGGAAGAGTACACAGAACAGAAAGGAACCGAAATCTGCTCTGCCCCTGCCCTTGTAAATGGTGTCCTTGTGATCAGAATTTAATGACGGTGTCCTCGATCATCTGCGATAAAACCAAGTGTGAGGGTTTCATTCACTCTGAATGGCTCTCTGATTTAATTCTTTTTCATCTCCTCTCAACCTTGACCTCTCCTGTATTTGCCACAAGGAGAAAATATCTGTCATCTCCTCCACTCACAAGTCCCACTTGCCCACAGCCCCACCTGGCCCACCCTTTGTGACCCCCTCTCTCCTTGATCCCAACCCAGAACCTACGTCTCTGTTGTAGGCTACTCAGAGCACATGGTAAGGCAGAGAATCATGTAAATAGTCATTAAACCTCCAAATGACAGTAGTAATTGATAACTCCCTTGCTTCCTGACCTCATTTGCTTGCAGCAGATGCTGCCAATCGTCAACAGCCAGCAGAGCTGAGGAGAGGGCACCATCAAGCTTTTGCCAGTGCTCTACCTAGGACAGGGGTTTCAAACTGCATTCCATGGAGAGGCTTCAGGAGTCACCTGAGAAGATGGGAGAAGATATAAAGGATGTTAAATGAGCGGGGATCTAAAGCCCCCGGCTCACTTCTATCACAGCAGTTCCACTTTATCTGCTTCATGTAAGATTGCATTTAGAGAATTATTCTACTCTTGAAATAGAGAAGAAACCCTTGCTTTGGAAGCTCCTTTGAGTCTCCAAACCTTTGAGCCCTTCTTCACATCTTGAGTCTCTCAGGTCCCACCATTCCTGCCCACCAGGGGCAGAGGTGGGAAGGAAGCCCAGTTGACTGTCCCAATTCCACTCTCTAGGCTCTGGAGCCACGGAAAATTACAGCAAAACAGAGCTCATGGGTGGAGAAAGGGGCCATAGGTTGCTGCTCCCCCACAAGTCCCACAGTTCTGAGTCTTACGTAGCCTTACATAGAGTAGGTGCTAAATGAACATGAAATGAATAGATGAATGGTTGATCTCTGTTGGTCTGGGTGTAGTTCCAGTCGGGGTTGGGGAGGATGGGAAACTGGCCTTGATCTCAGAATGGTCACGATATTTATTCCTCAAGATTCAGAGAGGCAATTTGGCATAGACATTAGGAATGTGGGATCTAGAATAAGATCCTCTGGCTTCAAATCCTGCCACTTTCAAACTGTGTGATTTTATCCTTGTAAAATAGGAATAGTATTTCCCTCATAAAGCTGTTATGAGGGTTGAATGAGTATGTGTAAAGCACTTGGTGCCCGAAATGTTAGTGCTCAGTGGACACTGATAAACGTTAACTCTCATCATTGTCATTACCTTGATCAAATGCCTCCTGACTCTCCTAAGCAGAATTCATTATTCTCTGCACTTTCGCAGCACTTTGCTCAGATCTCTGGGGAAACTGTCAGGACTTTTTTCCAAACTCCGAATCAAATTAGATGGTAGGGAAAATAAAGCAGATTCTTTGAAATCAGGATACATAAATGAGTGAAGCCCTTACTCCCTCCTTAGCTATCATGATTATGTGCCTGTCTCTCCCTTCCAACCTCTGGCTACTTTGGGATATAGTCTACATTTTATCCATCTTTGTATCCCAAGGGCTGGGCGTACAGTAAGTGCTCACTGCAGTTTGGTTGAAAGAGTGAGAAGTCTTGGCTTTGTCTGGACTCGGGAGTAACCCTGACCATTGCTCCTAGCTTTCCTACCTGCCTCATTTCCCAGAGGCTCAGCTCCTTTCTTTGCTCCAAGATGAGGATGAGGTGAAGAGTCTGGGCTAGGTCCAGGGCACCTCTTCTGGGCTTGGCTGTGAGGCTATGGGAATTCCGAGCATGCAGAGGAAAATAACATTTGCTGAGCACCTACCGTGTTCCTTGAACCTGCAGGGCTCTTTACAACACTTAATTCCCACAGCCGTTTAGTGGAGGTATGTTCTTGTTAGTCCCATTTCCTAGGTGAGGAAACTGAATTTAAGCAGCTTTTCCAGGGTCACACAGCTGATGTGTCTGAGGCAGAATGCAAACCTGGGTCTGACTCCTGAGCTTGTGCTCTTTTCACTGTCCTTGCAGGCTCCCACTGAAGCAAGCAGAGCTCTGCACCTTATCCCACCCCCTACTACCCAACTCCACTCCACCCTCTCCTCTCTACCTCAGTCTTTTCTTTATTCTTTCATATTATCCTCCCTAACATTATTTTTCTTCTTGAATTGGCTTATTTATCACTTGGCCATGTCTCCTTATTAATATAACCGGAGCTTAAGCATTATGCAACCCCACTGCCTCGTTTGCCAGCACGGTGCTGAGCACTTATGAGCTTGGCAATTAGACAGAGCTCAGAGGGCCCATAATATGTGCATCTTCAGCTGCTTTCACAGGGAAATGGGGTAGAGAGGAAAGGATGTGAGACAGGGCAGTGCATAGCATGCACATGGTAGAGGAGGAAGGGGGCAGGCATCGTGATGATGGCACAAACAGGCATTTCTGCCTCCGCGTATTCAGCCTAAACTCAAAGTGACCTGCTCGTGGCCTGAGGCTGGGAGCCTCCAGGAAGACCCTAAGGTCATTTCTGCCAAACAGCCCCCTTCTATCTTATTTCTGTGCCTGCTATCACCATCGCCATTAGCCACCACTCATTTATTGAGTAGCTACTGTGTGCTGTACACACATCTCATTTGATCCACACAACAATCCCATGAGCTAGGTATTAATAGACTCTATTATATAGATGAGGAAGCTACAGCTCACAGAATGTAAGTAACTTGTTCAAACTCATTTAGCTAGCAGTGGCAGAATAAGGAAAAAGGCCAGAAAGACCTAAAAATTAAGGAAGAGAAGTTGGGGTGAGGGGCAATTGACCATCAGAGTTGGCCTCTCAAAGCTGCTCCTGTTTGGGCATATGCCCAGGTGAGCTGGCATAGAGCAGCTGAACACCCCCATCAGCTCACCTCATGGCCTACCTGGGGAAGAAGGATTTCTAAGCTTCAAAGGCTGATGATCTGGTTTCTTCCTGGCTTTCCAAGGAGGCTGCAAAACTGGAAGAAGCTGTCCAGGGACCAGGAGGACTTTATCCTCTAAAGCCCATCATGCTTCATACTTCCTGGACCAAGGTACTTTACATTCCCAATGGATACCTCAAAAGCCCCCCTGAAAAGATGCCTGCCCAGTTGATTGATTATTCTGCCCCAAGACTGTTCTTTTCTGGTGACTTTTCCCCAACTTTTTAACTTAGTCCCTTACTCCAATCTTATGGCTTCCTGGGCTCAAGCCTTCCAAGCCCATTTGGAGCCCCTCCAACAAGTATTCCAAGACATTTCCTCTGAGTCATGACACAAAAACAATTCTTAAGAAAACCAGGCTATCTGAGATTCTATTAGTTACCCTGGAGTTGGTCCTACCCACCAGAGGTCCCCTAGAACCCAGCACTCCTCCAATTCACAGACTTGGACTATACCAAGTAGCCCAGAAAAGCCAATCCCAAGCATTTTTGTGGAAGCAACCACCAACAAAAAAGTAATAAGCTTTGTTGGAACAATTGGGGTTTTTTTTCATTCTTAAAATGTATTCTTAAGACACTGATGTGATTTATAATGCAGGGCTAAGTATTAATAAGGCAGGTCTTAGTAGCTGTAGGGGAGACTCGCTGTGCTTGATGGCCCAGAGCTCCTCACATCTCACCTCACCTTCCCTATCCTCCCCTTCCTCGTTCCCCTTATTCTCACACAAAAGAGGCGGTGGTTGGCAATTCCCACGGCCAGCGTGTATGCCCAGTGAGCAGCAAAGCAGCGCTCACTGGTTTCTTTAAATGCGAGCAGGAACATGGCGGTAGTTGGAAGGACCTTGGAAACTATTCATCGAACCAATATTTATTAAGTGCATACTATGTGTCAAACACTGTTCTAAGCCTTAGAGACAGAGCAGAAGACAAAAAAAGATTCTTATCCTCAAGGAGGGAGGCAGACAATAAATACAGTTGACCCTTGAACAACAAGTGTTTGAACTGCGCATGTCCACTTATAGGCAGATGTTTTTCAGTGAATATACAGTTGGCTCTCCCCATTTGGGGGTTACCGCATCAGCAGATTGAAACTTCCACCAAGAATCTTCGAATAGGAGACTTGGCGGGCATGGAAGGCCAACTATGGGACTTGAGCACCTGCAGATTCTGGTATACGTGGGGCCTCCGGGTACCATTCCCTACCACCAGCTACTGAGGGATGACCGTACATGAATCATAAGAATTATGAAAGGGACAAAGCAGAGAAGGGGTATGAAGAGTGCTACAGTGGAGGTGGAGGGTTAACATTTTAAATGGGGGACGGCAGGGAGGGGGCAGTTAGAGGAGGCCTCACTTAGGAGGTAACATTAGAGCAAAGAGCTGAAGGAAATGAGAGTGAGGAATGTGGCTAACTAAGGAAAGAGCATTCCATGTAGAGGGAACAGCAAATGCAAAGGGTCTGAGGCAGGAGCATGCCTGGCCTGTTCAAAGAATAGCAGGGAGGCTAGTGTAACTGGAGAGGAGAGTGGCAGGAAGAGGTGAAAGAGGTCATGGGAGACCTGGTGGACTAAGGACATTGCAGACCAGCATAAGGGCTTAGCCTAAATGAAATGGAAAGTTATTGAATGGTTTTGAGCAGTGGAATGACGTGATCTGGCTTCAGTTAAAAAAAAAAAAGTGATTTGTCTGGCAGCTTCCTTGAGAATATCCTGTGGGGATAGAGGTAGTAGTGGAGACCAGTTAGGAGATACATCTAGAAGGGTGATCGAGTTTAGGTATTAAGAGCAGAGTCTCTGGAACCAGACTGCCTGGGTTCAAATCCCAGCTATGCCACCTACTAGCTGCATGACCTCAGGCAAACTACATAATCTCTCTGTATCTCAGTTTCCTCATCTATACAGTGGGGATAAACATTGTACCTACCTCATAGGGTTTTTGTAAGGATTAAGTGAGTTAATAAATGTGAAACTCTTAGAACATAGGGTTGTTGTGAGGATTAAATGAGTTAAAATATTTGTAACAGCCCATAGCAAATGCTGCTTCTATATTTGATGTTATTGTTGTTATTAATATTTTCTGAGTGAGAGATGATAGTGGATCAGGCCAGAGTGGTCACAGTGGAAGAAAAATGGTCATATCTGGGGAATGCTTTGAAGGTGGAGGCAACAGAATTTGCTGACAGATTGAGTGTGTGGGACTCAAAGAGAGTCCCACAAAGAGAGGGGAGTCTAATCCACCACCCTCACATACAGATGAGGAAACTGCACAGCTGAGGCCGCCATTGTTACAAGCAATTTTTAGAGTACTTGTTGCTAAACAGTTTAACGTTAACAGAAATCAAAATTAAAGAACAAGTTCACTCATAGTCTAACATATAAAAATCCCTATGTAATAAACTATTTTTATTTTTATCTAGTCTCTTCAATCCTTATCTTTATGCATGCATGATTTTTAAATAATTATGATAATTGCATTAACATAACTTTATATTTTTTAAAAAGGGAAGTATGGGGCGCTTCATGACTCTAGCAAGGGTTCATTGGTCAAACATTAAGGAAATTAATGTGCTCAACACCATTTACACCCCCGCATTTATACAGAGCACAGAATTCCCATTTTAAGATGAAAAAACCTATAATCCTGAATTAGCTGTGGGAGGCAGAGATTCACTCGCTTACTCACTCAGCAAACTTTTATTAAGTGAGCCTATATACAGGCACCCAGATAAGTATGCTGTAAGTAGGCCACACTCTTATTTCAAGGAAATTAGTCTTGTAGAGACAGACCAAATTGCTGTAATTGGCTTTTATATCTAAGAGCTATGCTGGAGGTACATGCATGCACATTACCTTGGAAGAACCATGGAAGATACACTTAATTCTGCTTATAGAGGTAGGGAGGCTCCCAAAGAGAGGTGACACCTGGACACCATATACTTTTCATAGGGCACAGAAGAGACTTAGTTCAATTGGCTCTTACCAAACTGACCATGACTTGTATTATTGATTGTTCTGACTGCCTTTTCCACCAGGCTATGTATATATCTCTGATCCCCGGCACCATCCAGGGAACCTGACACATGGTAGCTGCTCTTTTAATGTTTGTCAGGAAAAAAATGCAGCATATCTTTAAAAAGTGACCTGAACAGTGGCAAATGAAAAATCACACAAGCCCACTAGCTTTATAAGTCTTTTAGGGGAGGATAGGGGGTCCAAAAAAAAGATTTTTCCTGATTTTCAGAAAGACCATGTTTCTCATCTAAAGTCTTACTAATGGATGGTCAGGAGACAGAAACTACTTTGCTATTCCAAGTAGGAAGGGATTAATACAGGGAATTAGAGACTTAGACAAACATTGGATCAGCTGGAGGAGTGAAGGCTGGGGAAGACGCTGCTAAAGGTTACGAAATCAAAATGTGCTGGAATCTCAAGCCACTTCCAATCTCAGCTGCTTGCACTATCCAAGCAGGTGATTTGCAGAAGCTTGCCCAGAAATCAGTGCAAACCTTGGTTCTGCCATCTGCCTATATATTTGCCCCCAGTTGCCACCAGAGAAAAAGTACTTCTCTTAATCTCTCATAAGTGCTTCTCATTGGCAGCATATAATCCAGAACCATGAAGGAAGAAAGATCCTCAGAAATGTAGTTCCAGACTTCCCTCCTGCAATGCTGAGGAGATTTTAGGAGAAGGCAGTGACTGTGCTGCATTGACAACAGACAGCACGGCACAGATGACTTCCCCAAGTCTCATCTTTGAGAACTGAGGTTTGCATAGCTCTGGTAACATCTAGTTTTACTTTCCGTACCTCTAGGAAGCTGTCATGTTCGGTTCAAACGTGTTCCTCCTGGAGCAGTACAATACTTACAACATTTCCATACAACCAAATTATAAAAATCTGCTGTTTAGTAAGCAGACGCAGGCAGTGTCAGGTGGTAGAAAGAACTCCAGTTTTGGAGGCAGACATAATGAATGCTAATCTCAGATGTACTGTTTATTACCCATGTGAATTCAAGGAGTTATTTAACTCTTCTGGGGAAAAAAAATGAGGATTATAAAATAATCAGAGCTATAAATAAAATACATATAAAAGAATGTTTATAACAGTATTTGTAGAGAATTTGTTAAATAATGATATCCCCATACTAAACAGTATCATGCATCCACTTAAAATTATCTTATAGAAGAATAATGTTGACATGGGAAAATATTCATGTTATGGTGAGAAGTGAGAAAAGCAAGTTACAGAACAGTACGAACACTGGGATTCCATTTTTATAAAAACAACTATGCAACTGAAAGGCTTTACACCAAAATTTTAACAGTAATTATCTCTGAAGGTAGTTGGGATTACAGCTAGGGATTTTTTGTTTGTTTGTATGTTTGTTTCTCATATGTGTTAAAGTTTCTCAAATTTTCTGCCTTGAGTATGTATTACTTTTATAAATCAAAAATACATATAAAAATAAAAAGTAGGTTTCAATAGGAGTGAGAGAAGTAACTTAGACAATATATGCAAAGCTCCTGATATACTTTCAATAAATGATAGTTCCCTTCCCCATTCACTTAAAAATGGTTTTGCTTTATTTTATATTTTGAATAAATAATAGTCACATCCAAATATGAAAATGAAAATTCTCCCTCCTTCCTCAGACGTCCAGCCACTCACTTCCTTTTCCTACAGGAAACCAATGTTATTTGGTTTCTTATGCATTCTTTTCACTCCTTTTTTGTACAAACAGTAGTATATTGTACTACCTTTATGACCCTTGGTATTTTTATTTTGTATTCCTTTTATTGGTGATCTTTCCATATCAATATATATAGACAGTACAATAATTGGTAGCTGTACTATCATTTATTTAACCAGTCCCCTGTTGGTGAACATTAAACCCTGGTGATATGTTCTGAAGGTGGCCTTGGATGGAAGAACAGCCTGCACCTTAAGAATGACCTTCCTGCCCCTGGTCTCATCTGGGCTTGCAGTCATCACCTTCTCCCTAGATTACTGTCATATCTCGGTCCCAACTTCTGAGGCTGAGGGGCTCCAAGAGACCCTGTTCTGGTCACAGCTCACACCTGTACTGGTTACAGCCTTTTTGCCTATTTCTTTTTTTGGCAGTGACTGGGTCCGTCATGGTTCTGAAGATATTCTTGTCCAGGAGCTAAGAAATGATGAGCCGTGTGCCATGCATTGGGCTGGCCAAAAAGTGCCTTGGGGTTTTTCCATAAGATCGTGTGGAAAAACCCAAACAAACATTTTGGCCAACCCAATATTTAATAACCCATTCTCTCTCTGAGACTCTCTGTACCACTGTTTACTTCCGCACTGTCTCCACCCTCAGTCTTATCTCTGGAGAAGCCAGTGGCCCACTCTCCCACCTTAATACTTTCCTCATCCTCTCTATTATCTTAGAGAGCCTGGAAATAAGACTGTGGTGTTGTCACCTAACCTCACACCCTAGGTGACAAATGGAGGGTAGTGACAATGAGGAGCCAGGCCAGGAGTGCCATGGTGACACAAGGGGGTAGTTGCTGAATCTGCGGGGCCCTGCCAGGTAATTAGGAACATGGAATGGAGTTCAGTGAGGAGGGCTTGGCCTGTGGTAAGGCTTCTGGATGAGAATTTCTTCAGTGGTAGTTCAGGGGAAGTAGTGAGGATCTAAGCCAATAAGAATGGCCTAATCCCCATCCTTACGTGAAGTCTATAAAGAAAGATCTTTTAGGTCATTGGTTAATTTCTTAATTAAACCAATATTGACTGAATATCTATTACATGCAATGCACTCTATTAGATGGTTCTGTAGTCTCTTTATCATTTTACCCGTTGTGGTTTTGCCTCTCTCGCTGGAGCCACTAGGTCATGCAGTCCCTTTCAGTGCTGTTGCCATGAACTTTCGTGGTCTTTCAAGGCCTGTAAGTTTATTTTTCCCCTGGGGCTCAGTTTTTAAAGCAGAGTGTAAGTCCTTGAAAGTCACAGTTTAAATCAGGGCAGTCACAGAAGTAGACCTCTGATTAAGATGGCACATAGAATGTGCTTAATCAGTGTTGTCTCAACTGAACTGATCAGGGTCAATGAAAGCATTTCTGTGGAACCACACAGGGTACAATGTGCCCCCACTCACTGGAGATAATGGCCTTGGGAACAATTATCAGCCTAATTTCTTTTTACATCAATGTAGATTTGATGTCCAATAATATATGTGTTGTACCTTTAATGGCCTTTTAATGAAGAGGATCAAAAGCATTTTAGATCTGAACTTGCATCATTAGTTTCCATTCCAGAAATCCACTGTAATTACTGCAGCTGCTTCTCCAGGCCCTGCCAGAGTGCCAAGTTCCTGTGAACGTATCTGCACAGTTCATCGCAATCAGCACTGAGCCAGGTCTGATGCAGGTTTGGGGGGCCAGAGCGGGGGATGGTTACTGAAGGTGGAAAAGGACAGGGACAGGGTGGGGGAGGGGGGAGTGACCATGGGAAGCAGTGAAGGACTGAGTCATTCAGGGCCTAGAGGGTCAAGTCTCTCAGAATCGGGGTTCTCAGGACTTCCCTGGTGGCGCCAGTGGTTAAGAATCCGCCTGCCAATGCAGGGGACACGGGTTCGATCCCTGGTCCAGGAAGATCCCACACGCCACGGAGCACCTAAGCCCGTGTGCCACAACTACTGAAGCCCGCACACCGCAACTACTGAGCCCACGTGTCACAACTACTGAAGCCCGCGCACTCTAGGGCTCACGTGCCGCAACTACTGAGCACGCAGGCTGCAACTACTGAAGCCCGCGCACCTGGAGCCCGTGCTCCGCAACAAGAGAAGCCAGCACAATGAGAAGCCCGCGCACCGCAACAAAGAGTAGCCCCCGCAGCAACAAAGACCCAACGCAGCCAAAAAAAGAAAAAAAGAATCGGGGTTCTCTCTGCCCTGACCCTCTCCTTTCTCCTCACAGAGGGTGGCTGACTTATAGAGTGAACTATAACTTGCTATAAAGCCCTGTATTGGGTTCTACACGTCAAATTGGAAAAAACTAAGGATTCTTGGCAATCCGGCATTCTCCCCCATCCCATTTGTGAGGGTGTGGCGGGGACAGGGGAGGGTGTGGGGCACGTGATACAGGGTGCCCAGCTGGGGCAGATGAATCTGGAAAGGCGGAACTATGGGGAGAGAGCACACACGGAAGGGTCTGAGGGACAGTGATACTTCCTAGGGAGGGGAGATACTCAGGTGGAGTGGTTAGCATGCTGGTTATTCTTGTGACTCCCTATCCTCAAGATCTATTGTCTGCTATTCTCTGCACCCTGGAAGCATGACCCCTGTGGACTGCATCACCTAGCCTCTCTTGCCCTCTGGCTCCCAAATGGCTTTGACAGGAGATCTGAGGGTAGGAGGAGAGAGGGGGTCGGGGTATTTCCTGCAGTTCTGGCAGTGGTTGCATCCCTCTACAACCATAGCTTCTATCAGGAAGCCCTCCTTCCATGGCTCCAGCTCTTTGGGGCTCTAATAGCATGTTTTCCTCTCCTTGCCCTTGGACTATAAACTTCATAAACAAGGGAGATATAAAATTCCTGTTTCTGCTAGTCCCTGGATGCTTCAAAATCCCTTATAGATTCCCTGAACCCCATTCACACCTCTGTAAATAGTACCTTTGTTAAATTCAAAGTCCCAGCTAGGTGTGCCATCTGTTTTCTGCAAAAACTCTGATTGGGGGCTTCCCTGGTGGCGCAGTGGTTGAGAATCTGCCTGCCAATGCAGGGGACAGGGGTTCGAGCCCTGGTCTGGGAGGATCCCACATCCTGCGGAGCAACTGGGCCCATGAGCCACAACTACTGAGCCTGCGCGTCTGGAGCCTGGGCTCCACAACGGGAGAGGCCGCGATAGTGAGAGGCCCATGCACCACGATGAAGAGTGGCCCCCGCTCGCCGCAACTGGAGAAAGCCCTCGCACAGAAACGAAGACCCAACACAGCCATAAATAAAGAAATAAATTTATTTAAAAAAAAAAAAAAAAAACCCTGATTGATACAGTGGGTGTGTCAGAGACTGACTAATGTCTACCAATTCCATTTCCTTTTCCTGGACACATAGGAAGACTACATTTTCCATTCTCGCTTAGATTTAGGTTAAGGCTATGCAACTGTGTTCTGTTCAATGGGATCATGTATGACACTTCAGAGCCTGGCCATAAAACCCCCTGTGCAATTGTCCCCATCCTCTTCCTCTTCCAAAGTAATATTAGAAGCTACATGTTAAGGTTACAGTGTCTCAAGCTGCAAGAAATTTGGATCCCTGAGTGATTGCTTGGAGGAGAATTGCCCAACTGAACTCAACTAAATATGAGTGAGAAATTAGCCTTTATTATGTTGTACCACTGAGACTTTAAGAGTGGTTTGTTCCCACCATTAAAGTGAATTGCCTTGACTAGTCCAGTGGAGGTGTGAAATGAAGAGGCTACCTAGAGCAATGGAGTATTCAAGGCATAAATACAAGGAAGCATATACTTTTCTAACTTGGGTGAGACCACAATGAGGGCTAACAAAGGATGTACTATTATTGCTTTGTGAAAAGAACCAGGATGGATGGTTGTCAGAGTTGAGTTTGAATCCAGGCTTCACCACTTCCAGCTGTGTGATCTTGGGCAAGTTACCTTTTTAAGTTTTCTTATCTGTAAAATGGGGAAAATAGTGCTTATCTCACAAGGTTATTTTGTGGATAGATGATTTCTTTTTATAAGACATAGTTGGTACTCAATAAGTGTCCCTCTTTTTCCTCTCCCAGCTGTAAATTCTAAACTCAGTACCTCTGGTGACTGATAAATAATTTCAACTTTGGGGGCATCTATTTCCTAATTCCTAATGACACAGGACAATTATCCTGAGTATCCTGGTAAATAGTTTGAATATTGACCAGTAAAGAGGGATTTCCTTTAGGTCTTGGATGTAGGCATTAACTCTTTCACTTCTATGCCCTTCAGGGCCCCATCTTGAAATTTGCAGGCCACCTAACACACGTGTCAGATCAAGCAAAACTGAGACTTTAGAGTCCCAGTGAAGGACTCTTAAGTGAGTGTGGATCCTGGGGCTAAAGTGTCTTCTGAAAAAGTAAAGAGAAAGGAATCTCCACGGAAATTTTTTCAGCATCAAGAGAGCTTATCTGCTCATCCATCCATCCATCCATCCATCTATCCATCTATCCAAAAAATAATTGTTCAGTGCTTAGCATGTGTGAGAGACACTTCTAGGCCCTATAGTAGATGCTTAGCATGTGTGAGAGACACTTCTAGGCCCTATAGTAGACACAAAGATGCATTAGACACATCCTGCCCTGAAGAGCTTAAATTCTTGCAGAAGAGAAGATAATTTATCTTCATAAATAACTATAAGACAGACCAGGTTATGATAAGCATGGAAGGCAAGTTCAAAGTGCTATGGAATTCAGAGAAGGTGAAAACTCCTTCTGGCTGGAGGGATCAGGGAGCATTTGAGTAAATCTTGAAAGTAGGGCAGGATTTGAACATATGGAGATGAGGGGAGGGTCAGACATGGGAAAGTGGAAGAGACCCATGGGGAAATGGTGGCTAATAGTCTGGCTGGAACACAGCTGCCAAAAGCGGAGTTGGAGGAAACAGTTTTAGAAATGTCACCAGAGAACAGATTGTGCAGAGCCCGAAGTCTAGGCCAAGAGGCTTGTGATGAGAACAGAGAGAGGTCGTCAAAGGTTTCTGAGCACTGGGGTGGCGTGTGCCCTGGGAAGGTTAGTTGAGAAGCTGTGTTCAGCACCTGTCAGAGACAGCAGGAGATGGAGGTAAGGAAGCCGATTAAAAGACCGGCAGTCATCTAGGTAAGCCTTAATGTGGGACTAAACTAGGAGAGGAGCTATAGGAGTTTAAGGAATATTGGAGAGAATCATTCAACGTGTATTTATTATGTATCTGTTCTCCATCTGTCAGTCACTGTGGGGGATGAAAACTCATGAGAAACACAAATCTTGCTTCCTAGGTGCTTGGAATACGACTTGAGGGATGAATCAGTCAAGGAAAGCTTGGCCTTCCTAAACTCTTCCCCTTTGTGGCCACACAGCATAAGCCCCACTCTGCACTTCGACGACAGCATCTCACCTCCATCCCAACAACAACAAAGATAAGGTATAAAGTTTTAAGTTAAGGTGTGGTCTGCTGTTCATCCTTACTTAACAAACATTATGTGGCACTTGCTATATGCCGTATACTATTTTAAGAGCTTTACAAATACTGCATAATTTTATCCTCATAACAATCTCATGAGGTAGATACTACTATCGTTTCCATTTTGTGAATGAGGACACTAGAGCACAGAGAGATTAAATAATTTTCTCAAAATCACGTAGCTACTAAGTAGCAGATCTGTGATTTAGAACCCAAAGAGTCTGGCTCCAGAATCCTCACACTCAACCATTACATTGTACTGCTTCCCTGTATCACTGCTTTCCCTTTGCCCACATGTAATGAATCATGGCCAGAAAAGAATTACTCTTGGACCTCACCCATCCCCAGTGAATCAGTTCTCTCTTCGTGGCTTGTGGTCCTGTCCAAGGTCACAGTCATTGCTAGAATCAGCTGGCTGATCCCTGCTGCAGTCAGAGCTACAGTCAGTGCTGAACTTCACTGCGCGCCCTGCTGGGTAAGCAGCCAAGAAGGTGGATGGGGCAGATCAGTGAACTGGTGAGGGACAGGAAGTCCTGAAGCTACAGGGTGTAACGCTTTTCAGGGCTGCCAAGTTATGCTGCTGCTCAGCTTGCCACTCTGGATGAGGTGGATACAGCGGCAGGGCTTAGAGCAGGGGCGCTGCCGTTTACTCCCCATGCACTCTCGGCCAAGTTATTTAACTTCTCCAAGAATCACCTTCCCCATCCATAAAATGAGGGGATTACATACAATAAAGTTGTGTGACAAAGAGGAAATAAGACACTTTCTGTAAAGTGCTAAGCATAGTGTCTGACATACAGCAAGTGCTCAGAAAATGTTAGCTGTTGTCATCTCACCCAGGTAAGAACAAACTCTTCACCTGATCCTGGATGCCAGATTCAGAAGTACTCAGAGGCCCCGGGGGGGCTCTTTAGGACCTTATTCCAAAAAAGTACTAAAATATCCCAATAGACTTTTGGGATGGAGGAATAAGCGATTTGGGTCCCTGCCATACAGATATGTATTGAATATATTATTATTATTATTATTATTACTATCACTATTGCATTATATTGTACATTGGGTTTCATGGCAGTATCGAATCATGGTTAAGCCACTGGACTCTGGAACCAGACAGCCTGGATGTAAATCTCAGCTCTGCCATTTACCAGCTGTGTGACCTCGGGCAAGTTCACATTTTTGAGCTTCAGTTTCATTGCCTGCAAAGTGAGACGATGATGATGTTATCCCCCTCACAGGGTTGTTGGAGGATAAAGTGAGTTAATACATGTCAAGTCTTACAGTAGTACTTGGCACACTGTAGGTACTCAATAAGGATTAGCTGTTATTATTGCATCCTTTGGATTAAACTAGTAAATTCCTTTTCTTCTAGAAAAGAAGGCTGGGGCAGATTTTTCTTCTTTAGTGGGGAGAGAGAACCCACAAAATCCAGGAAAGGAGATAAACCAGATGTTGAGGGTGAGAGTTTTTCCCCATCCCACAACTGGGAGATGAGGTGTGGGGGGAACCCATGCTTTCCAAGACTCTGGATCCAAACATGAGCCTGGCATAAGGACCAGGAGGCACCCCAGGCAGCCATGTTGAGATGGGAGCCCGTGGGAAGGCCTGGGTGAAGAAGGAAGTTGTGGCCTTTTTATCTGAGGCTTCTTGGGGCATCAGTGAGTAAGGCTGCCACACGTTGGTCTTCCTTGGAGACATTCAGGAGGCTTTGAGTCACTGGCATTCCCTTCAGCTCCATGCTGAGATTGGGGAACTCATTACATAAACCTTTCCACTCAGGCCAATAAGGCCTTCCTTTGCCCCTTCAAAGACCCTCATACAAGACATAAAACAGGAGATGAAACACACATGAAAAGATCACTGATAATCCATGGGAATATATGCTATGTGACAAAGAGGGACTTGCTTGATCAGGAAAGCTCAGTTCTAGTTCCACTTCTGCCACTAACTAGCTGGTAAGCCTTAGGTAAGTCACTTCACCTTGCTAAGCTTCAGTTTCCTCATCTGTGAAATGCTCTCATCCCAACCCTCAATGCGCTGGGTGATCCCTAAGAAACATCCTCCCAGCTCTGTGATCCCATAAGTGTTCAGACAATGATTCTATTAGGAGTTCAAACAAGGGGCAGGTCAATGGGGGTTGAAGTGGTCAGAGAAGGTCTCACAGAAGAGGTGAGCCTGGGTGAGTTTGTGTAGGCAGAAGGAAGGATGTTCTCTTCATGTTCCCATGGCCTTTAACCCCCGTCCTGACAGCTGGCAACCTTTCTCCATTCATCAGGCCAGAAGAATTTCTCTCCAAGGAGCCTCAGCCCACCTTCTCACTCCAAGATGTCATACAGCTACACCAAGGGAACCAGCAAAGCCTCAAGCCTAGGTGTAAGCTGACTGAAATGGCACCTACCTCGAGGCCACCTGGGGCAGGCTCCTCTCTAGTCAGAGAGATTGCTTTCCATGTGTCTCTTGCCAGCTAAGCACTGCCCAGGTCGATGGGAACAAAGTGCCCTAGACAGGACAGATTGTCTTGAAATAAGACTGAGGCTCCTGACCAGTGTTGGATCCCACTCTTCTCTGCCAAGGAAGATGCTCATTCATGAGTAGGACTGTAGGGGGAGTGTATCTGGATCTAAGATCCCCCCTTCTTATCATCCTTCCCACGAAGGACCACCAAGGAAGCTGTCCTGGACACCTGCTTAGAAAGAAACCTATCCCTTTACATCCCATGCCCTAAAATGGCACTGCTGACCTCCCTGCCAAATCCAGTCTCATGACACAAAAGACCCTGGCTCTCTTTCTAAGCTAATCAGATGTCCAGGAAAGGTTAGAAGGAAAGGAGGGAAATCAGACTCCGAGAAAATGGTACTTGTGAGAACACTGTGGAAAGCTGATGAGAGTTAAACTTTGTGCCATGTGCCCTTGCTCTGATCTCAGTGTTTCATTCCCAGCTCTTTTTTAGGGCCTTTCTCTACCTGCTTGAAAAGCTGTACAGTGAGATTATTCTTCATAACAGGGGCCATCTGCCTATTTGCCTGTGTTAGGAAGGTGACATATCTCCCTTTTCTCCCAAAGGTCAAGTTAATTTGCTCCCATGTGATAGAGTCCAGTGTGTTTGTCACGAATGGCAGCTGGGTTCTGACAGATGTCAGGTGGTTGCAATACCTCTTCTAGGGGGAGCGGCCAGGGGCCCTGGCTGCTTCAGGATGAGGGATTGAGTCCAAGTGAAAGTTCCGAGGCCCATGGTAGTAACTGCCCCTCCATAAACCCTCCTGATTATCAGTTTAATGCAAGCCCGTCCTTCCAGTACTCGTGCTTTCCTTAACCTCCAGAGTCACTTGGGAGCAACCCAGCCCCTCAGTTCTCTCAGGCTCCAGACCCTGGAGCCGCCCTCAGCTTTTTCTGCCTAGTGACATGGAAGGTTATCATTTCAGATGTCACATACAGAGGATTTTCCAGCATCTTTTCTTCCGTTACCATCAGAACAGACTGCAGTAGGGAACAGAGGTCTCCTTCTGGGTCATTTGTTTTTGTTTTGTTTAATTACACCTCAGAGTTAAGGTCTTAATTCCTCCCAGGTCACATTATTCTCTAAAATGAGGGGTGATAATGCTGACAAAACATTGTACTGCAACAAATGAGTAATGATGCCCTCCTTCTATGATGGGAAGATTTTCTCCTCACTTCTTTATTTTTCTGACCCCTCTCTTTAAGAAAAAAGCCCACAGTCATAGAATGACATGGCTGGAAGGACCCTTAGAAATCATTCAGTGCAACCTCTAATTTTCAAGATGAGGGAATGTGGTTCAGAGGGTGAAGTGACTTGAATTCTCAGAAAATATGACCTTAGTGATGTGGTTCCCAGTGACCCTGCTCCCTTTTCTCTGTGGCCTGGGAAGAGTTACATGCTTTTCATGTTCCTACTTCTGGGGTCTGACTCTGTCATCTTGGAAGGACATCCACAAAATAGAGATGATGGGAGAAAGAGAGGACTACCTCCACCTCAGAGTCTCCTCACCGGCTCCACAGACTCTGCACCCCTAGTTCCAGTGCCTTAGGCCTTCTGGGTGTCCATGTCGACATGCACCAGATCCTGGCTGACTATACTAGGCACATCTGGCCTTGCCCTTCTCTCCCACCTTTATTGAGACCCCAGGTACAGCTGACTGGAACCAAGAGAGAGACACCTGACCCTGGGCAGCCCCATTCATAGGCTGACCATCTGCTAACGACATGGCCTGGTTCCAAATATTGAAATTTTGTTTAGTTGGCAGTAGGCGATGGACTTGGAAGGCCACGCAGATCCAGGTGGCCATACTGGGCCTTGTGCAGAAACAGTAAGCAGAAAAGGCTAGTTTTTTTGTTTTTGTTTTTTAAAGAAGTAGGAGAATGGAATCAATACAGAGACACATGGGTATAAGCACCCATGATCCACTGAGAGAAGGAAAGAAGGGCCTCAGCTATTGGTGATTTGTGATGTCATGGGGCTCTGCTTTACTTCATTTCCTACCCTTGGCTGGCATGAATTTTCACAATCTCCTATCCTCTGTCCTTTATTTGTGTTGGCTTTAGTCCCTTCCAACCACAGCATCCTTAATCAGAACGTTACCTTGTACCATACACATGTGTAAGTCTTGTTCCTCAAACCAGGAACAAGCTCTCAAAGGCCAGAGCTTTATGTCTTAGTCTTTTGAAAACCCTTTCCAGGTAACTTGTACATGTGACAGCTGGTGAAAGGTTGGGCTGAAAGGCTTTTTGGGAATCCAGTTCTATAAACCCTTTTAAATATTTACATCAATTGGCACCTAGGAAGCCTTTTTGAGCCTTCCAACATAAAGCTGCTCAATATTAACTGTCATTATAGTTTTAAGGGAAATGAATTCCAGTGCGTGTTATGTAGTCCTAACTTCCCCAGGCCTCTTCATCTGGCAGGTTGAGATGGGATTACGGAGATTGTAATAACACAGAAGTCACTAGCTCATGTAGCACTCAGCCCCTGAAAGTGCCCCTCTTCTATTTTTGTGGGTTTCAGGAGATATCTCACTTGGGTACATGGAGAAATTTGCTCCTCCAGAGGCCACTAACGGTCCATCATCCCATCTCCCACTGATCTATCTTCAACCTGCACTTCTGTTACTTTCTATCTCCCCATCTAGTCCTTCTGCCATGCTGCCACCAGAGCCATCTTCCAAGTGCTCGTCTTATCACATGGTTCTCCTGCTCAACACCCATTTGTGGGGTGTGCTAATAGCTGCCGTTCGTCAGCCATTCCCAACACCTTTCTCTCTTGCTGGCAGAGCTGACCTCCTGGGAAGGATGCAAAAATGCCAAATATCCATCCTCCCAGATTCCCTTGCAACTAGGGCACAGGGGTATGACCCAGTTCTGATCAACTGGCCCTTCCGAGGGTTTCTGAGAAATATGTTCCTCCTTAAGAGAAAAGACACAAGTGAGAGAAACTCCCTTTTGTCTTACTTTGGGATTTCGTGTGTTGAAGCCGTGATGCTTGGACCTGGATGTGATCATGGATGGAAGATGACCCAGAGCCATACCTTGATGAGTTCCTGAAACTTTCTACTGCTGGACTTTTTATTATATGAGAAAATTAAATTTTCTTATCATTTAAGCCACATTTAGATGGGCCTTCTTTTGTTACTTGCTGGCAAAAGCAACCTGAGACGTTGTCTACGGATCCTTACAAGAGAAAGTCCAAATTCCTTAGCATGGGTACATAAGGCCTTCACAAGTGTGCCCTGTATCCTGCTCCAGCATCATTTTTTGCCAAACCCACCTTCCATTTCCATTCCCCAGCCACACCAAACTATTTGCCAAGTGGGCCAAGCTGTTATAAACCTGAGCCTAGAATGTCTTTCCCTACCCTGGTTAAAACTCACCCAGGGCTTCCCTGGTGGCGCAGTGGTTGAGAATCCGCCTGCCAATGCAGGGGAGACGGGTTCGAGCCCTGGTCCGGGAGGATCCCACATGCCGCGGAGCAATGAAGCCCATGCGCCACAACTACTGAGCCTGTGCTCTAGAGCCCGCGAGCCACAACTACTGAGCCCATGTGCCACAACTACTGAAGCCCGCGTGCCACAACTACTGAAACTCGCGTCCCTAGAGCCTGTGCTCCGCAACAAGAGAACCCACCGCAATGAGAAGCCTGCAACAAAGAGTGGCCCCAGCTCGCCACAACTAGAGAAAGCCCGCGTGCAGCAACGAAGACCAAACGCACCCAAAAAAAAAAAAAAACTTACCCATATTGCAAGACCCAGCTCAAGCTTTTCTTGACCCTTCATGCATTTTGTGGAGGGAATATCCCCTCCTTTGTGCCCCCTCTGTACCTGTAAATACATCCATAGTAGTACTTGTAACACCTCTTTTTCTTTGGCTGTTTACATGTCTGACACTCCTTCCAGCTGTAGATTCTTTTGGGGCAAGGCCATATATTTTTTCAGCTTTGTATGTCCAGTGCAGATGCTCAATAAATGTTTTCTTTTAAATAAATAATTGAATAAGTGATTAAATTAATTAGTTAAGCCCAATTCTCAACTTTCCCGTATTAACTGAATAATCTTAGGGTTTTATTTTTGTTTGTTTGTGTTTCAGTGTGCGAGTCTGTCGGGCTGTTTCAGGCCGGTGCTGCTGGAACTTTAATGTGCCTAGGAATCTGTGAGCACATGGGTCCTGACGCAGCAGGTCTGCTTGGAGCCTGAGATTCTGCATTTCTAACAAGCTCCGAGGTGATGCTAATGCTGCTGGTCCAAGGAGCGTATTTTGCATAGCAAAGTCATCAGTACAGCAGGGTCGCAGAGAGCCAACGTTGCACTTGTCCTTAACTGGATGATGCCCTAAGAAACAAGTGGAGACTTACTTGAAGGTGACAATTCGATGACAAGGAACATACTTTGTCTTCATCATTGCTATATGGAGCTTTAGTCCCCTTCTCTGAATCATCTTCTTTGGTGATGAGCTGAGCTTTTCTAGAGCTCTTATTTCTCATTTTCTCCAGCTGGAGTCCAGCCTCAGCCACAAACATTGCCCCCTCCATACCTTTGTGATAGTGGTCAGGAGCTCAAGTGAGCTGGGAGAGAGAGCGCTGAGCTGCCACGTGTCCGAGTAGCTGATTAAAGCAACAAGTCAAAAATGAAAGAGTGAAGCTGTTAATCACTTACTGCAATGGTATAAGAAAGAGTCTAAAGCTGGAAAAGATGCCAACTCTTCCTGCTCCCTTTTCCCCCATGGAAAGGCACACTAGCCCAGCGTCAGGTGGATCAGCGTAGCTGTTGTGGGGAGCTCCAAGCACAAAGGATTTCAGTTTTGTGGATCCTGAGTTTGGGGAAGTGGGGGAAGGGCTAAGAGTGGAAAAGTACTGGGTCCCGAGTCAGATGGGGTTTCCCCTTCCTTCCGCACCCCCCACCCCCCATAAGGAGGTCTCAGCAGAGTCAGGCACCTGAAGAGGACCTCCACCCAAGACCTCAGATTGAGAGACCTAGGAATGAAGGTGCCTCTGAGCTAGGAATATAAATATGCGAAGAGCATGACCTGCGGGGGTGGGGTGAGGATGGGGGGCCTGAGTCCTTGACTGCACCTCCCTCCAGAGACTGTGATGACATGGGCTGTGCACCAGGGCTGCAGTGGGGAGGGCAGCTCCCCACAGGCCTGCCAGGCAAAGCCTTTGAAATTGACTATGGTTGGGCCTAAAAAGTCATGCAATCACACATAGGTTTTAAACCAGGAACTGGACTCCTCAATAGTTTTTCTCACTAAAGGGTTCACTTGAAATTCACTTATATTCATTCCCCACCCCCGTGTCTGCCTGTCTCTACCCCTCTCCCCCTCTACCTCCTTTTTCCCCCACAGGCGCCAACCCCTGCAAGCCTACTCATCTTTCTCAGCTGTATGAGCTATCTATTGCTGCATAACAAATTGCCCCAAAACTTAGTGGCTTAAAACGACAAACATTTATTAGCTCAGTTCCTGTAAGTCAGAAGTCAAGGTGTGGCTTAGATACATGCCTCTGGCTCAGGGTCTCTCATAAGGTTGAAAACCATGCAGCCATCAGCCAGGGCTGCAGTCTCATCTTGACTAGTTGGGACCATGTCCACGCTCACTCACATGGTCACTGGCAGTGTTCAGGTCCTTGTTGGCCACTGGCAAGAGGCCTACCTCAGTTCCTTGTCATGTGAGCCTCTCCTTAGGGCATCTTATAACATGGCAACTGGTTTCCCTGTGGGCAAGTGAGCAAGTGAAAGAGCAGTCAAGAGTGAACACCCAAGGTGGAAGGTACAGTCTTTTTATAACCTAATGTCGGAAATGACATCCCAGTACTTCTGCTTATTAGAGCCAAGTCATTAAGCCCAGCACACATGGGAGGGGATGACCGAGGGTTTGAATACCAGGAGAGGGGGATATTGGGGCCATCTTAGAGGCTGCCTGCTTCCAAGGCCCAGCCAACATCTCACCCCTTTTCCAACTATTACTTAAGCATATTCTAGAGTCAATTTTCCCTATAACAAAGCTTTTGATTTTATTCTTTTCTGTACAGCTGTCTTATTACCCCAAGTGTCTGAGGCTTCTCTTCTCAATAGAACTCCGATTCCCTGGAGCAAAGACCACTAGCTCTCATCCCCTACTTCTCTTTTAGTCCCCACTGTACCCATCTCAGGACTAGGGCTATAATAACTATTTGTTGACTATGATCAACTCTCACCTTCAACTTATTTAAACTTTTTCTCTTTTAGCCCAGCTTTCTGGGGCTCTGGGATTCCGTGGGAGACTTTCTATTCAGAGTCTTTTCCTGCTGAGCAAACAGACCTTGTCTGGGTCAGTAATCCTTGCTGGGAGGGTGAGACAAGGTTATTGTTTATACTACAAAGCTGACTTCTAATGCCTTTAATGTTGGAATTTAGCTATTGAGAGAACCAGGGAAGGTTTGGAGCCCTTTAGAAAAGAAAAAATGAAAAGCAAGAGAACTAGCACTTATGTTGAGTATCTCATTTAATCCTCCCAAAAAACATGAGATGGAGCTTATCACCCCCGCTTTGCAAACATAGAGTTTGAGGCCCCACAATCAGCAAGGAGCAGAGCCAGAATCTGAACCCAGACCCCGGACTCTCTCCCTCATCCCTGACTTCTGCTTCTGGGTGAGATTTCCAGAGTGATTTACCCTCAAATCAGGGTCCTGCCTGCTGGAGCTATTTGCAGTATCCAACCCCACTCTCTGTGATTTCTGTGGCCCATTTATGTGTCCTGAGATGCCCAGCAAATACCTGATGAATGAATTCTACCTCCTCTGGAGTGGGGAGTAGCCAGGGGGCTTCCACACTCACCCCCAAAGGCCAGGCAGACCATGAAACCCACCCAGCCAGTGTGGCTGACTTCAGGAGTGGAGGAGTGGAGTGAGCAGGGAGAAGCTGGGGCCGGTGAAGTGTGGCAAAGAGATCTTGTCAGAAGCTCTGACACCCCAGGAAGAGAAGGTCACTTGAAATGTATGTATGTAAACAGATTTGTCTGGCCTTTTCTGAGGGGTCCTGCAGTGGCCTCCGCCCCTGAGTGGGCCTCTTGATGGGGATAGTGCCACAGGGGACACAGAGCAGACCCGGGAGGGTGTGTGGACAGAGCTAACACAGCAGACCCGCGACTACTGTCTTTGAAAGGCCTGCTCACAAGCTTGGCTCTGGGAACTTGGCTCTCAGGAGGGTTCCCACCACCCTGACTGGTGAGAGTGGCTCCCTGCACCTAAACTGTTTGTGCAAACAATGGGATTCATGCTCAACAGCTGCTTTCCTTCTGGGAGTCTGGAATTTGTGGCTATGGTAGGCAGAGGGTGCCTACATGACCAGCCCCCAATAAAACTGGGTCCCTGACTCTCTATCAAGCTTCCCTGGGTAGCATGGTACCAACCGTGTTGTCACGATTTGCTTCCGGGGAATTAAGTGTGTCCTGTATGACTACCGAGATAGGACTTTTGGAAGCTTGTGCCTGTTTCCTTCTGCTGATTTTGCTTTGTATCCTTTCACTGTAATAAATCTTAACCATGAGTGTGACTGAATACTGAATCTCTTGAGTCTTCCTGGCAAAACACTGAACCTGGGGTGGTCTTGGAGACCCTGACATACTAGGGAAGGGGGGGTGGAGGGTAGGAGTGGGGATGAGAGCTTTCCCTGCCTAGATGTCTGCAAATTCTCCTGACTTCACAGCTGCCCAAACTTCTGCCTTCAGAACTTCCTCTTGCCCTCTTGTGGTCTCTAATTTTCTCCTTTCCCTCATTGAACAGTCTCATTATTCAAAATAAATGCTTGAGGCTGTCCCCCTATGACTCAGCCTAGTCTGAGCTCTGAAATGGGAGAATGAGACCAGGGCTTAGTAATATGAAAAAATCTTGAATCCATTAATTAACAAGTAGAATGATAATAAAATACCTGTAGGCGCTCCATTTAAAATTCTTCTCTTCTGTACAATATCTGAAATGGCATCCTTTTTCTCTGAGAATGTAGGTGGGTGTCACCTGAAGGGTGTCACAGAGTAGAAAGAGCATCATTTGTCATAGACACGGAAGTCAGAGTCCCAGCACCCTCCTGCATATCCCCCAGGCAGAGTGCTCTTGAGGTGGTTGGGAATGTGACAGATGTGAGGCTTCCTCCCCCAAATGGGAGGGGACAAAGGTGGGAGCAGGGCCAGATCCAGGGGGTGGTAGAAACCTTTTTCACTTTGAATTTCAATTCAGGTGCAAGGGGACTGGGAGTCACCTGATGGCTTTTAACAGAGGGAGGGCTGAGATCTCAAATATCTTTTCTAGTTCAAAGACTGTATATATGAATACACCAGTGTCTCAGACTGTCCCTGAAGAAGTACAGGACCATTTTGAAGAAATTGGTGCTGTAATTTTCTGTCCTTTTATTGTAATTTCTGGGAGCTGAGAGCCATCAAATCATCATCAGGGATCCTGCCTGCCTTGACACTCTTCTTTCGTCCCCTTCCTCCTTGCTTTTTCTTTAAGAAATAGAGGTCTAGTCTGGGATGAAATAGCAGAGTCCGCATTTCTTTGCTACCGTATTGTCATTCAAATTAACTCATTTAGTGAATGGGCCTATGATTTGCATTTAGAAGAAAATAGCTATTTGAGTTTTTAACTAGAACAGTTGGCTGGCAAATCAACAGGGCCTCATCATACCGATTCCCCATTTCCCAGTGGGATAGGACCCCCCCACCCCCCCGCCCCGACCCTGGCAGGCAGCTGGGGAGCACCCCACTGACTGCGGGCACTTTCCCTGCTCAGATACTGATCTTCTCCTGTGATTAAGCCACATTTGCCCTCTAAGCAAAGGTCTAGAATTGGTCAATTAATCGTGCCATTGTGAAATACTAATGTCATTCAAGCAATTAGAAAATGATGAAATAAAAATCTTTCGAGAATTTAAAGCTAAACTCAACATTTGTAATAGAATCTTCTTCTGATACAAAATGACTTTCCCAGATGAATTTCATAAATATTTTATTGTGTGTCTACTATGTGCCAGGCACCATTCTAAGCTCTTTGGGCAGGTGGTCTATGTCTTCCCTGATTTCTCTCAGAAACTTGGATCAGATATGGGGTAGCAAATCTGGAAAAAAAAAAAAAAAGTTTCCTGATGAACCTATACAACTTCAAAGAGAAAAAGTCCCTTGAAAGCTGAAGAAGAGCTTTGGAGAAGCATGAAAGTGATGAGAAACCTGGGGGATTGGAATTTGATTCACTTTGTTCTTGTATAGTCTGGGGATGTGGTGGAGAAGCAATGTTAGGGAAGTAGGAAGTGCTTGGATGACCTGTTTTCTTTGCCACTTTGGAGGAAATGACCTCTACCTTCGAATGAACTACAGGTCCAGGGTCTAGGAGGTGGAACGAAGCGTTCCAAACATTTGCCAACATCACTGGGGAATATAATGCAATAAAAGTGGTTTGGAAAAGTGTCTTGTAATCTTCCATTGTCATGTTTGGGGGTTGGATTTATCCTTGTTCCCTCTTCCATTTTCTTCTTTGTGGACAATTTCTCAAAGGGACCCAAGATTGAGTTTTGGGGATTGAGGCTTGTTATACAAAAAATAAAAAGGAAATTAAGGTTCCATTTCTCTCTTCAATATTGTGCCATTTAGGAATTTTTTCTTACTGAAGGGGCCTTTCATCTATGCCTGCAGAAAATTATAGTGCTAAGTAACTTTACCATTCTGCTGTGCTATCTTTCCCATCTCTCTTCCCCTCCTCCATTTCAAAATGGTTTGATCAGAAGAAATTGGGATACTGCTCCATTTGTCATAGCATACAGCAGAATTTCTGAAGCTCTCAGAAAGTCCTAACCTAATCAACTTTTATAAACAACAGAAATGATGCACAGAACACCACTAGGCATTGTCAAATGATTTGAATGAGATAACTCTGAGTTTAAAATTTCCAAGAACTAGGCCTTCATTGGCCTTGGCATCTGCTTCTCCCTACACATTCTGAGAAAGAGAATGTAGAAATGAGAGGGCCTATATCAATGAGGAAAGCATTCAGCTGCCAGTAAAAGAAAAATCTGACTGCAATGGTTTTAAAAAAATTGGGATTATTTTTCTCTAGAACAAGAAATCTGGAGCTAAGCTGTTGCTGGTGTTGGTTCAGAGGTTTGATGGTGCCAGGGCTAAGGCCACAGGGATCCCTTGGCACTTCTCTCATGGTTGTCACATGGCTACTCAAGCCATCGTGTCCTCATGCAAGAAAGGAAGAAGGCAGGAGGAAAAGAAAGGTGGTACTTTTTTATTGGGAAAAACAGTAACCTTTTAGAAGTTCCTAGCAGACATCATTGGCCAGGATGATGTCACATGGCCAATGCTACCTTCAAGGGAGGCTGGGAAAAAGGGACTTCAGCCTTCCCAACTTTGTGGGAGAGCCAGTCAGGAGAACGAGGCTGGGAATGTTTGTTGGTTCCACCAATCTTGTTTTCCATGGAGGCCCACAGCCTTGGGTGTGAGACAGTCTCTGTCTGCTGTTTGTGCTTCACCGTTGTTCTTGCCAATTCGCTTTAGTTAGCACAAACCAGTCGGCTCAGTTTTTAGACCCTGTGAATTTTATCTAATGGATTTAACAAACATTTCTCAAAATGAGAAAAGCACACAATTGTATAGGGAACAGAGGCATGCAAAGAAGGCTGGGCAAGCACACGGAGAAAAAGCTTTGGAGGAGGATGTCCTCTGAATGGTTAGACTTTGAACCATGTCTGCCTAAAACACCCTATTGTCACTCTCCAAACAGGTGAAAGCCAGTCCTGGTGTGAAATAGAGTCAAAAGATTATAGCTTTGGGGGTGCAGTAGGAAAGGCAGTCCCCTAAGGACCTATCAGAGGGGAAATTGGTCTCCTCTTGGAATTAGCTGAACTCAGAAGACTCAGAGGCAAATTGTTCACTCCTTCAAATTGTTCGTTGGAGGGCCCATTAGAGCATGATGGAAAAAGGACTCACCAGAGCCCCAGAGCATGCTGAGAGTTGTGAGAAGGGACAGATAATGTTTCAGCTGAATGTGAAGAGGCTGACTTTCCATCAGAAAGGCTTTGCAGGAGTGTGGAGAGTAGGCTGAACAAGCCAGTCATTTTCTCAAACCAGGAGGCACTCTGCTGCTCTCTCTGCACCTGTGTGTCCATAACTCTGCAGCTCAGTGCTTTCCTCAGCACCAGCGGCTCCTGCACCCTGATGGTCAGAATTGTCCATCACCATAGCAACCTCAAGAATGGCTCCAAATGAGATCTCTTTGATCTTCGAGGATGCAGGTGTGCTTCTCTTCTCTTTTCTTTTCCTTTTCTTTTCTTCTTTTCTCCCTCCATGAGGCAGGGCAGGGCAGTGGTGAAAGGATAACAAGAGATAGAGCTGAAATTAGCTGTTAAAGTTGCCCACTCCAACAAGAAATGGCACGTGCCTCAAGGCAGAGGGTGAACAGATGGTGTGTAACTTGTACCATCAGCCTCTTGAAGCATCTGCCCTCACACAGATTCTCAGACCCTCTCACAAGGAAGGGGGGGATTTGCATTATGGCTACAGGAAATAAGAGAAATGGGATTGCTCTCATAGGTAGAATTTTGATATATAAACAAGAAAATAAGTATGTTTTTCTGTTACTGCTCTCTCTTGTGGTTACTTGTTTTTTCAGAAACAGTCTGGTTTATGTGGAAAGATTCAACAATTCAATAAATTCAGCAAAATTTTATGGAGTGTCTTCTCTTTATTTTTATTTTATCTTTTATATCTCAACTCTTGTAACTGGAATTCTAGACAGCTTACTATCAAGGACATAAAAGACTAGACTAATAAAATAGAAAATCAGGACTGAAGAAAGAACAAAAAGCAAATATTCTAACCACGAGGGTTAACATGGTGGTAACTGAGGATTAAAATTTAACTTTGAGAATCCTAAACACAGGGACAAAAAAATTTATATTCTTCTTGGTTTCTCTTGGAGAAAACAATTTTTCTCCTACTAAATTCTAAGACAATTCTCTGGGGGAATTTGGATTTAGTTGACATTGGGTGACATAGTCTTCTTCCTCCTCCTCCCCTTCTTCTTCATCACCATTATCACTGACATCTATTGAGAGCTATTTATTGAGTGACATTTTTATTTATTGACACTTATTGAATATGCTAGACACTGTTCTAAGCACTTCAGGTATACTAGCTCATCCTTGAAATAATTCTAGGAAGTATATGCTAGGATTATCCTCATTGTATATAGGTGGGAAAATTAAAACAGGTGGAGTGTTCCACATAACAGACTTGGTTCCTGGGCTATTGTTCCTGCCAAGGAGACATGTTCATCTGCTGAGCCTAACACCAAGGGTGTCCTTAAGGACCAGGACTAGCTTGTGTCATGGATCTGTTAGGCCATCCACACGCCCCAGGAGAGCCCCCATTCTTTCTTAGGGAGAAGCACAGAGGGCTTTGCCTCAGTCAAGATGACCTTGGCTGATAAACTAATATTCTGGTCCCACTGCCAGAGTTGTTCCTATTATGGAAGGGAATGCAAAAGGTTGTTTCTGGCCAAGGTTAGTTATGTCCTTTTTGGAGTAAGAACTGAACAGTCAAGGCACCTTTGAGACATATGGACCCACCTCATGGAAATTTAGCATTCCATGACCTGCTCAAACCAGTGAGGTCTGAACCTCGTACAAGCACCTCAGTTTCTCCATAGTGCATTGCCCTGCCTCACTTATAGACGAGGGGGCAATAGATGCTGTTCCATCCCAGAAAATCCTCTGACATGAGGATCTGCAGACATCCAGCTCCAGCCATACAAGACGGGGTGATTTGGTGCAGGTAGCAGGCTTCCAGGATGAGCTCCAGAGGACAGAGGGGCCTATAGCTCTAAGTGGAAAAGTCTGTCCCCACATATTTTTGCTTTAGCCAAGTTGCCACACAAATATTGTGACACCAGTGAAAGGCTAGAGTGGTCTGAGCAACTGTTCACGTTTTCTTTCTCTCTCTCACTTTTACACAATAGAGTCTTCTCCATAGGTCTTGTGGTTATGTCCTTCAAAGAATCCGGCAGCCTGTCTCTCTAACGCTACTGAAGGGTACTTTCTTCTGAGTCAATACCCATCTTTCTCTTGCATTGTCCACATTTTGTAAGTGAAATATTCCTTTCTTCAGCTGTAGTAGCCTAGTATAGTGAGTGATTCTTCACCCTCCAGATTCTTCCTCCTCCACCCTCCCCCTCCATCTTGCTTTGCATTGACATATTTGAAATTTGTCACATTCCTCTTCATAATAACCACTTCTGTTTCTCAAGTGCTTATTATGTAGCAGGCATGGAACTAAGAGATTCACACAATTTATTCATTTAAGCCTCCACTCTACAGATTAGAGGATGATTATTGTCATTTTACATAAGACAAAACTGAGGTTCAGAGAGGCCACATTACAGCCCAGGGTTCCATAACTGGTAAGTGGCAGAATTGGGACTTGCCCCCAGGAGACTGATTCCAAAGCCTGGATTTGCACCACTACACTGACTGCCTTCACCTTACACCATTCATTACAGTACTGTGATGAAAAGTTTTAACAAAATGGAGCACAGAAGCTATTTCACATACACCACCACACATTGGTTACACATACCAAAATGGCAGTTTTTAAAATCAACATTTTACTCAATTTTAATTATGAATATTAGGTTATATTTACATAAACTGTCTTTTAACTGTTTATGAATGGATAGCTACTCCAGAAAGTAAATCTCTCAGGACTCAACATGAAAAAAAAATCCTTTTTATATGTTTTGTTTAAAATCATTTTGTGTTGCTGCCAAAGCAACAGAAAATAATTAAATTCCTTTGCATTTTGTGATACAATTTACATAAGCAGTCATGCTATTGCTATCTGTAAATGTCAAGCATCCTAGTTTGGGACCCCTGTGGTCACCTGTGTTGGTGTAATTATGATTTCAGTGTTGTGAGCCAAGGCTTGGTGATGACTTGGCAGTTCATTTAACACACAGGAGCCTCTGACTAATTCTTGGAAACTGACAGTGTGGACCTGGATCGGGGAAAGATCCTGTCAGCCCTAAGAGTCCTGAGAAAATGCAAAGCAAAGAAGGGTCTGAGGCCAGCTCTCAGTGACTGCTCTCCCCCAACCACTGCCTGCTCAGCAGTGAGTGTTCAGAGACCATCATCACGGTAGCTTGTGCCCCACACTGTGCAGTTCTGGGGAAGTCCAACAACCTTTTCTTATTCTACCCCCAGCTCCCAAAGGTGACTTTGGACCATCTTGTCTCTATCTGTGGCTAGGTTCTTCCATCTTTATAAATGGAAGTTCTCTTCTTCTATGTTAGGAAATGGCAGTTTCGTAAAAGGCTTTGCATTCATCAAGGAAGAGCACTTTTCAAATGAAAGACACTGCATCCATATCTACTTTGCTCTTTAGTGTTAGGAAAGTTATGCTTTCCATTCTTTATATTCTAGGGGGCTGTGGGGGTAGGTGGGGGTCGTGGGAAGGAGAGGAGCAAAGGGAGCAGCCTCCAAATGGCACAAGGACACAGAGAATAAAGCTTTTCTTGTTTCCTCCTGCAGGGCTTGCAATACAGCAAAAATGGTCTGTCTTTGGGCTAAATGAAGGGGCCTGGTTCAGCCACACAGACCTTCATGGATTTTATGGCCTTAATCAACTACATTAAAGTTAGTCATATTAATCAACACCTCAGTGGTGTGTAGGGAGAGCTGGATTTTTTTAAGTGCTTTGAAAATTTCACCAAGCCAGCTGGTGATGGCTTGGCTGCTGGGGTCACACGTCATCATAAACCCAGAATCTAACAATAGCAGCATGCTTGCTGGGGTTTAACCACTGTTGTCCACTGGGAGACCCATCCGGCATCCTAGAGGTTCTTAAATCACATGGAAGAAAATTTTATGACATCGAAAGAAGACAATGCAACCACTTTAAACCTGCTGCTTCCTACTGGGAAGGAAATGAGTGGGGAATTCAGGGGCCACAGGGAAGTTTCAGTACCAATGACCATACACCGTGAGGGTTCAGCCCGAGAAGAAACAATTTTCCCAGTTCCAGACCCAGGAGGGATGGAGAGAACAATGAAGGGAAGGAAATCTAAACAAAACTATAAAACCAGAAGGAAAATTGGAAAAGGAATTCCCTTGGCAATTCATTAAAAACGGGAATTAATTTCAGGTCAGACTAAGCTGCCTCAGGTCTTCTCTACTGAAATGAGGTGGCTGCTCAGGGCACTCATCCATTTCTGCATCCTGATAAGGTCTCAGAGATCCCAGGCTCTCTGGATTAAGACCCACATAGCCATGTCTGTCAGCTATAGAGAGGTACAGGGACTGAAGAGGAATTCATAGAACAAGACAACTTCTAGAGACCCATAAAAGGAGCCCAACAGAGGGTCCTGGAGACCTTCCTGACTTTGGTGGGAGACTATTTCTTTCTAATAGTAATCCAACCTTAGCTCAGTTCCCTAATTTTACAGATGGATTATTCAGCAACTTGTGGATCACAGAGAGGTAACGTTAAACAAACCCACAGAAACCAAACTGGAAAAAAAAAAAAAAAACAGCTAAGGAAAGCAAGCTACAGTGAGACTGGGGAAGTGTAATTCCTTAGACTGCTTTTGTTTTCTGTGTGCTGTGAGGACCAGAGACCAATTAATGTTTGTAATCAGAAGATTTTGCAAAATCCTTTGTGAGAGTGCTTGGATACTTCAGGCTGCTGTGCTGCTCAGAACTTCTTTGATAGTTGAGGGGGTTTCTACTTTCTCTTCCCTTTCTCTTGAAGAGTGCTAGGATTGGCCCAACATGGAAAGATAAGCAGGAAGAGGGCATTCCAAAGCCTGGGTGTCTTCATTTTAGGATGCAGGAAAAATTCACTTAGCTCCATTTTTCTTCCCAAGAGAGTAATCCATGATGCTTTCTTAGCTCATAGACAAGTTATGAGTTTAAATGACTTACAATATATTAAAGTATGTGTGAGAATGTTTAAACACATAAGGATATCCGAAGGCCACATAGCATAAAACAAAATCAAGATGTCTAATATGGTACAATTAAGGCAATAGAAAAAGAATGGCTATTCCAGAGCAGATAAAGGAATATTTGAATAATCTGAACATATGTAAACAAATAAATCATCTTGCATCCTTGGGTGATAATAAAATTAGACAATAAGTCGTAGGAATGGAGAATTTGTGTGATTGCACAGGACTAAAAAAGGAGAAAAGGCTAGCTTGGCTTTGAGCCTCATAAATGTTATGAGTGATGTTTAAAATTGTAACTGAAGAACTCTACTACTGCCAATTGGGTAAAACAAGTAAAACCAGGGTGATAGAAAAATAAAAGCCTGATATAAAATTCACAAACGACATAAGCTTTATCTGAGAAGAGGATCTGAGAAGCTAATAGTACAGCAGAACCTGACAATGTCTTGTTGGCAAGCTGGAGCGGGTGGTACAAGATTAGAAAGGATAACTAGTGGCATTATTCAAAGCAAAGAGAAACTTCTGACTCTACCACTCATGTGATACTAGGTTCAGAATTGGTTTATTCATAGATTTATTCCTTCTACCAATATTTATTAGTATCTATGATATATCAGGCTTTGCTCTGGGCATGGGGGACATCAGTGTAAATAAGACAAATAAGGTCTTTGCTATCATGAGGCTTATGTTCTGTGAAGAGTAGATTGAAAATAAGCAAGTAAGCCCATAAACAGACAAGATAAAACCGGATAGTCTCTGTGAAGAGATGACAACTGGGTGATGGGATAGAACGTGACTGGGGGTGGTGATAGGCACAGCCATTAGATAAGGAGGTCAGGGGAGGTCTTTCTAGGGAGGCAAGTGGCATTTGAGCAGAGATCTGAATAATGAGAAAGATATGGTCATGTGGAAGCCTTGGGGAAAGACATTCTAGGCATCAGGTATCAGTACGTGCAGAGGTCTTGGGAAGGCCACGAGCTTGCTGTGCTTAAGAAACAGACAGAAGGTCCAGACCAAGATGGCAGAGTAGAAGATCCTGAGCTTATCTCCTCCCAAGGACACACCAAAACTACAACTACATATTGAACAACTCTCTCTGAGAATGGCCTGAAAACTAGCAGAACAGAACAGATTTTCTACAACTAAAGACATAGAGAAAAGGCACATCAAGATGGGTAGGAGGGACAGAGACACAGTCTAGTCAGAACCCACAGCCCCAGTGTAGCCACCCACAAATGGGAGGGATATCACAACTGTGGAGGTTTCCCATGAGGAGCGAGAGGTTTCCACATTGGGATGTGCACTGAAAAGATGAGCGCCCATAACATCTGGCTTTGAAAACCAACAGGGGCTTACGTCCAGGAGAGCTGAAGGGCTGTGGGAAACCAAGAATGTTCTTGAAGGAGTCACACACAAACTCACTCACTCACAGTCCCAGCACATTGGCAACAGCTTGAAAAGCACCTGGATCATAGGAGAAGGAGGTTAATTGACTAATTATAGGGCATGTGCTGGAGGAGCAGGGATCTGATGCAACTTTCTCTCTTTGAGGGTGGAAGTACCAGAGGGCACCATGTTTTTTACTCTCCTTCCACATGAACCCAAAGAGACACACACCAAGACATTATAATTAAAATGTCCACAGTTAAAGATAAAGAGAGAATCTTAAAAGCAGGAAGAGAAAAACAACTAGGTACATAAAAGGAAACCCCCTTAAGATTATCAGCTGACATTTCAGCAGAAACCTTACAGGCCAGAAGGGACTGGCACAATATATTCAAAGTGCTGAAAGGAAAAAAATTACAACCAAGAATACTCTACCCAGCAAGGTTATCTTTCAGATTTGAAGGAGAGAGAAAGAGTTTCCCAGACAAGCAAAACCTAAAGGAACTCATCACCATTAAACTGACCTTACAACAAAAGTTAAAAGGACTTCTTTAATCAGAAAAGGAAAGGTCATAACTAGAAACAATAAGATTATGAAAGAAAAAAAAAACTCACTGGTAAAGGCAAGCATACAGTAAAGTAGTGGATCAACCACCTATTAAGCTAGTATGAAGATTAAAAGGCAAAAGTAGTAAAATCATCTATATCTAAAATAATTAGTTAAGCAACACACAAAATAAAAAGATGTAAAATATGATACCAAATTGGGGGGAGGGGTAAAAATTTAGTGCTTTTAGAATGTGCTTGAACTTAAGTGACCATCAACCTAAAATAGACTCCTATATACATAGGTTTAATATACGAACCTCATGGTAATCACAAGCCAAAAACCTGTAACAGATACACACAAAAAATATATAAATGTATACAAATATAACACTAAAGAAAGTCATCAAACCACAAGGGAAGAGAACAAGAGAAGAAAGGAAAAGAGAACTACAAAACCACCAGAAAACAATAATAAAATGGCAATAAGTACATACCTATCAATACTTACTTTAAAGGTAAATGGACTACAACACCAATCAGAAGACATAGGATGGCTGATAGATAAAAAAACAAGACCCATATATGTGCACGACCCATATATATGCTGCCTACAAAAGACTCACTTCAGACCTAAAGACACACATGAACTGAAAGTGAAGAGATAGAAAAAGATACGTCATGACCCATATTCCAGATATTTCCAAATGGAAACAAAGAGAAAGCTGGGGTAGCAATACTTGTATCAGAGAAAATGACTTTAAAACAAAGATTGTAACAAGAAATAAAGAAAGACATTACAGGACTTCCCTGGCAGTCCAGTGGTTAAGACTCTGTGCTTCCACTGCAGGGCACATGGGTTCAATCCCTGGTCAGGGAACTAAGATCCCACATGCTGCATTGCATGGCCAAAAAAATTAAAAATTAAAATTAAAATTAAAAAAAATGAAGGTTTGGTAGAATTACCAGTTTAAAAAAAAAAGGCATTACATAATCATAAAGGGATTAACAAGAAATAACACTTGTCAATATTTATGCACCCAATGTAGGAGCACCTAAATACATAAAGCAAATATTAGCAGACATAAAAGGAGAAATTGACAATAATACAATTATAGTAGGGGACTTTAACATCAGACTTAAATCAATGGGTATATCATCCAGACAGAAAATCCATAAGGAAATGTTGGCTTTAAATGACACATTAGATCATATTGACTTAATAGATATATATAGAACATTCCACCCCAAAACAGTAGAATGCACATTTTTTTCAAGTGCACATGGAAGACTGAAATCACACCAAGCATCTTCTCTGATCACAATGGTATGAAAATAGAAACACATTACAAGAAAAAAAACTTAGAACAAACACAAACACGCAGAGGCTAAACAGCATGCTCATAAACAACCAAGGGGTCAATGATGAAATCAAAGAGGAAATTTAAAAAATACCTTGAGACAAACAAAAATTGAAACACAACATTCCAAAATCTATGGATGCAGCAAAATCAATTCTAAGAGGGAAGTTTATAGCAATACAGGACTACCTCAGGAAATAAGAAAAATCTCCTCAGGCAAGGACAAAAAAAGCACAATAAACAAATGGGACTACATCAAACTAAAAAGTTTTTGCACAACGAAGGAAACCATCAACAAAATGAATGATCTTCATTCAAAATGAACATGTTCATTCAATGAAATGTTCATTCAAAATGAACAAAATGAATATCTTCTCCCTACTGAATGGGAGAAGATATTTGCAAATGATATATCCAGTAAGGGGTTAATATCCAAAATATATGAAGAACTCACGCAACTCAATATTTTAAAAAAACCAATTCCATTTAAAAATGACAACACTGTTAATCACAAGTAACATTTGTGCTACTCTTACAATAAAGCAGGCACTGTTCTGAGCCTTTTCCATGTACTAATTTATCCAGTCTTCACAATTGCCCTATGAGGTGTATGCTATTAATCCCTTTCTTTAGGGGAAACAGAGGCACAGAGATAGTTATGGGGTGAATTGTGTCCCCCTCAAAAAGATATGTTGAAGTCCTAACCTCCCAGTTCCTCAGAATGTGACCTCATTTGGAAATAGGTTTGATGCAGATATGATTAGTTAAAATGAGGTCATACTAGAGGAGGGTTGGCCCTTAATCCAACACGACTGCTGTCCTTACAGGAAGAGAAGAGAGACACACAGGAGAAGGCCACCTGAAGATGGAGGCAGAGATTGGAGTGATACATCTACAAGTCAAGGAACACCAAGGATATCAGACAACCCCCAGAAGTTTGAGGAGAGGCTGGAATAGATTCTTCCTCAGGGCCCTCAGAAGGAACCAACCCTGCAGACAACTTGCTTTTGGACTTCTAGTCCCCAGGAATGTGAGCCAACACATTTCTGTTGTTTTAAGCCACCCTGTTTGCAGCACTTTGTTCTGGCAGCCCTAGGAAATGAGTACACAGAGGTTAAGCCATTTGCCCAGGGGCACACAACTAGTGTGGAGGAAATGTAAGCCCGGGCGTGTTTCAGAGCTGATGCTCTGAGCCTCCTTCTCTGCGGTAACACATTCCGCAGCTGCGCTGGGTTTTGCATTGGAAGGGACCCTAATCAGATTCAGGGATGTGCAGCGAGAGAGTCCGAGCCGCCTTCTCCGCCGTTCCTGTCCGCTCTGCCTCACGTTGGTCGGGGCTCAGGCAGACGGTAAACAGTGAACGCGTGGGCAGGGAAATCTGGATCAGACAACTCGGAGGCAGTGAAGGCAAGCCCGCCACACTACTCGACAGATGGTCACCCAGCAGTTCCCTAAACACCTGCCAGGAGTCCGCACGGCTGGCGGGTCTGCGGGAGGCGGGTGCACGCTGGGCTCGGAATCCTGCTCGGCCTCCTCTTGGCCGGGTGACCTTGGCCGAGGTGTCCATTTCCCCGGTTTCTTCGGTTTACTCGTGTAGAAGAGGAGGACAAGCCTGACGACCCTCAGTGTTATTGTGGCGAGTGTGACAGTGAAAGTGACCACGCCAGGGACCGAAGCAGGACCTTAAAGAGAAAGAAAAGCAGACGCCCTCCTTTCTGTCCCTCCCTGTCAACCAGGCGCCACAAGTAAACGCCACGGGTTTTCTCCTTTCCTCCCTCTCCCTGACTGTGTGTAAGCCAGCGACGTGGCATCTCAAGTTTGGCTCTTAGCATGCGCAGCCCTTCCCTAAGCTTCCAAGTGAGATGATCTACATGAAAAATTAATCGTGTATTTTCTTCTATTTTTCAAGTGGAGAAATTACTTAGGGCTTTGGGGAAGATGGGGCGGCTATCTGCTATGCAGCGACTCATCCCCTTGGCCATCACCCCTGCCATGTTCAGCAAATGATTCTTCTATTCTCTTCCCGGCAGGTGGTCTCACAGCTACATGTGTTCTGTGCATCCAGCAGGGTGCTCCAGGGAACGCGACATAGAGATGACTGCTGTTTCTAATTACTGCAGAATCAGGAGGCAAGGAAAGAAGCGCTGCCAGCCTGGTGGGCTGCTGTGGAAACAGACGGTCCCGGTTATTGGGTTCCTGGGGCTGGCAGGGCCTGGTTGCCTGACTGGTCACTTGGAAGTGAGGATTTACTTTGCTCCAAACTCGACTTCTGAATGATTGGCGGGGACACCCCAGTCAATACGCCCTTATTTAGGGAGCACCTAGTGTGCTCTTGATTTTGTGCTAAGCGTTGGGGCTGGGGTCGGGGGAGAGGGGGGATACAGGCAGTGATAAACACAGCTCCATCCTTCGGGAAGCTTCCATGATAGCTAGGGATGAGGACAAAGAAAGAGAGAAAAAGTAGCTCAATTCATCCATCTAACAGCATTTATTGAGAGCTGCCCTTGTGGAGTGTAAAGTCAGTGGGGGAGAGAGACAGTAATCCAGTGCTATCACACACATGCAGTTGCAAACCATGGTCAATGCAAAGCAAAATACAGGGGCTATTAGAGCATAAATGGGGACCTGATTTGTTCTGGGGTCAGAGGAGGATTTCCAGATGAAGGGCTATAAGATACATTGTGAGAATGGAAAAGAAAGGTTACTCTAGGAAGTGTTTGGGAAGAATGAACAAGCTGGTGGACAGATGCAGGGGGGAAGGACAGGGGTGTTAAAAGATGACTTCTAAGTTTCAAATAGGAATAACTGAAAATCAAAGGTGCTCTTGTCAGGGCGGTTGGGATGAGGAGTCCATTTCACAGGGGAAGCAGCGCAGAACATGACAGCCCAGAGGACAGAGCGGGGGACTGGATACACTGTGCAAGGTGGGGAGGCAGGTGGGTGAAGCCTGGTGAGGGGGGGTGTGCAGAGGCTGTGAGAGGGGTAACTCTACAGGAAAAAAACTCTAGGGAACGGAAGATGGGGGCAAGTTCTCAACCTCGGGAACTGCTCATAGCTAGGGCTTCAGGTGAGAGGAAGGGAACGCACGTGAATGAACACCTGTGTGCCTGGTTCTGTGTTGGGTATTTATACACAGCCATTGTGTGGGGTCATTAGGCAGCAAGACTCAGAAACTCACTCGGGGTCATTTCAGTAAAGTATGTGTGTGTGTGTGTATGTATGTGTGTGTGTGTGTATGTATGTGTGTGTGATGTGTGGTGTGTGTATGTGTGTGTGATGTGTGGTGTGTGTATGTGTGTGTGTGTGATATATGTGTGTGTGTTATTATATCCCAAGGCAGGAAACAGCTGGACCTCCCAGGACATGGCCTTGGAAGTCATGTACGGCTGCCTCTCCTTCCATCTCTCTTGGGACACATGGTCTCTCATCTTTTTTCTCTGTGTGTCTGTTCCATTTTCCTGCTTCTCTCTGCTGACTATTGCTTCCCATGGCCTCACTGTGACTTTTTAGTTTGAGTCCAATATTATCCATCCAATCATTCATTCAATGAAATTTATTGAATACCTACTATGTGTCAGTCAGTATTTTTAGTCACTGGGCATACAGCAGATATCACAGTAAAGTCTCTTCCATTCCAGTAGAGGAGGCATATTAAACAAACAGAGATATAATATTTCAGACATATTATTATATGGCAATAATGCTGTGAAGAAAAATAAAGCTGAGTGAGGGTCTGGAAAGTGCCTTTGGGATGGTGGGCTGGAGTGTTTTTTTTTTTTTTAATAACTGCTGTCTGGAAAGGCCTCTCTCTGATCCAGTCACACTAGAGCAGAGCCTTGAAGAAAGTGAGTGAGTGATGCACGCAGATATCTGAGGCAAGAGCGTTTTCAGCCGAGGGGAAAATAGGGATAAAGACCCTGAGACGGGGCATTGAGAGACAAGTGTGGCTTGTGTGGAGTGGGGGAGGGGAGATCACAGCAAGTGACCAGTTCATGCCAAGCCTACAGGCCATTGCGAGACATGAGACAGGTCTTTGGGAGGCTGGGAGTAGAGGAGGGACGTGGTGTGCCTTCCACGTGACAGGCTGCTGCAGGAGCTGTGTGGAGACAGACTATCGAGTGAGGGGGGCGGGGGGGCAGTTAGGAGGCCGATGCAGTGATCCCATGAAGGACGATGGTGATCTGGATTAGGGTGGAAGCTGGGGAGGTAATGAGAAGAGGGCAGATTCTGGATAAGTTTGAAGGTTGGATAATTGCTAATGGATCTAACTGACTTGTTTCTGGATATTTTAGATCAATTTGTTGAGAGAGAGACTCCTATGGGCCCAGGGGAGGCTTTGGATGGGCTGACCAGAGAGGGAGGAAGGTAGGGGCAAGTGGTACCAAGCAGCTCTTCAAGCAAGCAAGTGAGGAAAGATCCTCAGATAAGGAGCAGGTGGCCGCGCAGTTGGCCTGTTTCCTTTACTCAGGCCAACTCATTTAATGACGAGGTGTTGTTATTCCAGTCTTCCATTTAAAAAACTAGGGCTCGGAGAGGATGAGTCACTTCCTTACGACCACACAGCTGGTAAGGAAGAGCCTAGGTTTCACCTTTGGGATCCTGTCTGACTGTAAAGGCTGGGCTGTAACTGCCAAGTCAGGGTGCCTGGGGGATAAAGAGAAATGCAAGGTCCTGGAAGTCCCCAAAGCAGCGTCTGAAGAATGGGAAGGTGGCAAACAGGACCCGTGCCATGGAGAAGCTGGCAAAGGGGAGAAGTGGGAGGCTGCCTTTGCAGTTGCCCCAGGGACCTTGCTGCCCAGGGTCAGGCTGCGATGGAGAGCCAAGGCCATTGGGATGGGGGTGAAAAGTGAGGGCTCTGCAGTTAGAGGGGATGCTGCCACCTGCTGACGGTGTCATCTTGGGCAATTACCCTCTGAGCCTCCGCTTCTGAAACTAAGTTATGCTGTATTAAACCATCGCCACAAAAGCTTATTCTTTTTCATGTTCCATGTTCATTGTGGATCGGTTTCAGCGCTCCACTGCCATGGAGTGTTCACTGTGGGCCAGAGTGACAGAGGGGCCCCTGCCGGAGGGAGAGAGAGAGAGAGGGTATCACTGATCACTGCCCCAGTGAATGGCAGGGGAGAGTATAATACCCACCCCCACCCCCCGCCCCCGGGGAAGGGCAGTTACTATCTGAACAACAATATCATCTACCCCAGTACCTACCACCAAGGGCTTCAAAAGCACTTAGTGCTGCATCTTGGCACATAGGGAGCGCCTCTAAATGATAGCTATTACTATTATGAACAGGCTGCATTGCCCTGGAAGGCAATTTGCTGGTCGCATGGAGGAAAAGCTCCGTCTCTCTCATTGAGTAGTTTGTCAGTGGGAAGGAGAAAAAGCGGTGGAGGCGGGGGCTTGCTCTGAACACAAGCTCCTGAGCGAGCGCCCATTCTGCCCCGTCCCCGAGCCCACGCCTCCTGCGCCCCTCTGCTTTCCACATCGTTCACGTTTCCACCACAGCGCCGCTCTCCTCCAGGCACTCCCCTTATCTTCTTACTATAGTTTAAAAATTTTTAACAGAAATTTGAGTAGCAATCATTTATAGTTACAGATTTTGGTCAGGAGCCCTAGCTAATCAAGTTCCACTGGAGTAATGATTCCTTACTTTCAAGAGTGCAGAGTGAAGAAAATTTGCCTCCAACTTCACTTCTAATAGGAAAAAAGAAAAAGCGAAGAGCTGAGGCAATTTCAGTTCTCACTAACCCAGGGAATCCACTATGAGTGGGCCCATCGCCTTCCTTCCTGGTTGCATTTGAGTGTGTGCCCGTGTGCCGCAGTCCTAGGTTGGATACTGTACACAAATTCACAAAGAAAAAAATGGGGATGGGCACAGACTAACTAGGAATTCACAGTTTAAAAGAATGACACCACTGATACTTGTATATCCATAGGGTGCATTTTATCCAGCCCTGTAATGGTAGCTGAGAAAGGACAATCTTCCTTACCTGGATGGTAGCAGCTGGGAGGGAGGAGAAAGAAGTGGGAAGATTCGCTAAATCAGGGATGTTAAGAGGAGGAAGAACCAGTTAGGAGAAGATAGTGCCCACGAGTGGCTTTAATTTTTGCCTGGGCCACAAATTTAGTGATTCTCAAGGCATTGTTTGTTTGTTTGTTTGTTGTTTTTTGATTTTTGATTTTGGTCTCACAACAACCTTGAGAAGTGGAAAGAGCTGGTATATTTATATGTATTTTCGTACAAAAGGTAAATGAGGTTCAGGGAGATTAGGTGATTGAGTTGAAGACACACAGTCAGTAAATGAAAGAGGCTAAATATTTTGACTTTTTGCTACATGTTGTTTTTATTACTACAAGTAGCCGCTAGAAGGTGAACATAGGTTTTATTTTATTTATTTAATTTTTTAATGGGTCATTTAAATTTTATTCTTCATATATTTTGGCAGGCAGACTCTCAACCACTGTGCCACCAGGGAAGCCCCTATATTACTTTTATAATTGGAAAAGTTAGTGCAGAGAGATAATAGGTCGTTATCCTTTTAATAATGCTTCTAATGTAAATGTAGATGTCTTACAGTTTTTTTTTTTTTTTTTTTGAACATAGGCTTTACAAAATGTTTGAGTAACCATTATTCCTTTCTTCATCAAGAATTTTAGGTAGGTCTAAATGATTTTGTTGGGGAATGAGCAAAGGTAGTAGAAAGCAAATTTAATGGAGGCTAATTTTGACCATGAGTTGCAATCAATTACTTCAGTTAAGTTTAGGTTCATTTGTCCAGGGCTGCAGCCATAATCTCACAAACAGAGATGGTGACAAGGTTTATTAATATGTGTTTTAGGTACTAGCTAGTGTTCTTTGGTTGCAAACAACAGAAATCAACTTGGATAAGTTAAGCAGACACATTTCTTGGAAAGATTTCAGACAGCTCACAGGGTCTACGGAAGACTGAAGAATGGGGCTTGGACAATGGCAGTGGTCTGGGTAGCTAGAGGGGTCAAGAAGGCAGGAACCAATCAGAGGCAGCACTGGGGCATGGCTGCCAGGATGAAGGGGGAGGGTCTGGTGACCTAACCTGAGTCATGTACTGGTCAGGGCCTAGTTGACAGTCCCACTAAAGTGACCTGCAATCAGAAAAGGAAAACAGAATTTTCAGTTACTAAAAGAGGGAGAGCTGGGAAGACAATGCTCATCCTCTAACCTGACTACGAGCCCCATGCAATCCTCCAGGAAAGGAGAGTTTTTGCCAGCCCCAGTCCAAGATCTTTTGTGATGTGGAAAGGGGGGATGGGTGGGAAGGGTTGGAGGGTAGTGGTGTAAAGGGATTAGGTTTATCAATAGAGGGAGTGAGTAGGGAGGCGGGAGGAGAAAGGTCTGCGTGCCTTGCCAGGTGCTGGAGCTTGAGGAGGAATTCGGGGTTTGAAATGTCTCCAAAATAGCATCTCTTAGGGCAGAGGGGAGGTGGGTCTGAGATATGTTGTGGTGAGTTATGAACTGAATCACTTTTATTGTACAGTTGTCCCTCAGTGTTCATGGGGGAATTGATTCCAGGAGCCCCCAAATCCGTGGATGCCCAAGTCCCTTACATAAAATGATGGAGTGCAATGAATACAGCCGGCACTCATAGTTGCGGGTTTTCACAACCACAGATCCGACCAACCGCGGATTGAAATTTCAGATGTGAAACCTGCGGATACAGAAAGCCTACTGTACTTTTCGAGATACAAGTGAAGATTAGCAGTTCCCTTTTAATTACATGCGACCCTGCATTGTGTGATTTTGAATGTGACTTTGTACGTAGACTGCTTGTGTAGAGCTCTGGGTTTTACTAGGGTCACAATGTTTTGTGTTTGTCATCAAAGTTCTGGGAAGGCAAGTGTCCTGCAGCTAGAAGGACAGGCAGATGAATGTAGTTGAATTGACCCATTCCCTTCTTTTCTTTGCTCTGGTTCTAGACTTACTTATTTTAGTTTTTCCATGAGGAAGAATTTAAATCTGCTTAAACTTTCTTAAGGAAGTAAAACCTTTGATGACTTTATTTTCTATAAAGTGAGTATATTTCTGGTCAGGGGTTAGGATGTACATGGATGGGCCCTAAATTTCCATTATTATTGTTCCCTTGTAAACAGATCATCATTTTTATTATAAAATAAGAACTCCAGTGCACTATTTCATAGATAAGAAAATTGAAGCACAGGATCTAACCCATAAAAATTTAATTAGGCTAGTCTCAGGTTATTTGGAAGCCAACATTATTATCATCATAATAACTAACTTTCTGAGTAAGGATTTCACATGCTTGGTAACCGTATGAGGTTGGTCTACTCATCTCCATTTTACAGATGAGAAGAGTAAAGTCACTCCCTTGTTTATAGGTCACACAGGTAATAAGAGAGAGTGTCCCAAACTAGCCCACCTGACTGCAGAGCCCACACTCTGAATGCCTACCTTGTACTCCAGTCGATAACCCAATTAACTACTCATTGATCTAGACTCATGTGGTCACTGAATAGTTCTAGCTACTAGTAGGACTCATTTACTATAACTGTTCTAGTATTCAGAACCCAATCTATTATATTAGTATAATTAAGAGAACTAAAAAAAAAAAAGGTCCATTGGTAGGTTAATGAATCAATTTTGGATTAATTAGGGTTTGCTAATTAATTAATTGAAAATAAAATCCCTGCCTTCAAGGAACTTAGAGCCTGGTGAAAATGTCAGATGATAAATAATTGCAAAAAGTAAACATATAATTTACAAATTCTGATAGTGATAAGTTCTTTGAGGGCAAATCACAGTAGTAGGGATAGGTGGGGAGAAAACAGAGGGGTGAGGGGGAGACAGCCGTATCAGAGTCTGTCATCCATCCATCCTGCGTCCTGTAGGCATAGGGCATTGTGCCAAGTGCCATGGAGGGCAGGAAGGTGAACAGGATATGGTCTTGCCCTCAACAGGAACTCGAGGGAGAAAACGCAGGCACACAAATAACCATAAGAACATGAATGAAGATGACATGATGGCAGTGATGATTATGAGAGCTAACATTTCTTGGCACAATTTGAAGTACTCTACATGGACACTCAATCCTTAAAACGATCCTATGACATAAATACTATTATCCGCAAATGGATGGAGAGGGCATGGAGAGCAGCCAGGTATGGATATGTCTCGAGTTTGTCTCGGGGCCGGGAGATGAGGCAATGGAGGCTGACTTTAAGGAATGACTAGAAAATGGCAGAGAGGGAGGGACGAGATGTTATGGGCATTCAGAGGAGGGGGAGCATACTTCTGGCTGGAAGAATCTGGAGAAACTTCCTGGAGGAGTGGGTATTGGACGTGGGCCTTGAAGGGTGGGGAGAATCTAGCAGGCAGAGGCCGGGCAGTCAGCAGAGAGAGCGAGGGAGTGTGGTGAACATGGGCCTGGGCTCAGATCTCCCTGGCAGCTGTGTAGGGCAGTGCTTCCTACACCTGGCAGAGCTTCAGTTGCCTAGAACACCTTTTACAAATACAGATTCCTGGGATCCACCCCCAGTAAGTCTAAGTAAGTTGGGGTCAGGCCTGGGAACACCCATTTTTCAAAGCACCTGGGTAAGTCTGCCCCTTGGACGGGGGTTTGGGAAGCATTATTGTGGGACGTAATGTGGAACCATAATGTAGGACGGTAACGCGAGGCAGGGTGTGGCCAGATTCTGCATGGCCTGGGCTCCAGGCTTCGAAGTTTGCTTTATAAAATGGGAGTCAGCTGAGAAGACTCACCGACGAAGCCAGGCTCCAGGAAGGTCAGTCTGGTCCAGAATGCTAGGTTCCTTAAGATCCTGAAGGCAAGAGGACTAGTTAGAGGCTAGTTAATTGATCATGCAAGAGGTGCATGGCCTGGGGTAGTGGCAGTGGGTGTGACATGAGAGCCCAAATGAGTCATGGGGGCAGAGTCGGCAGGACATGGTACCCAGATGGATGGGGAGGGGCTGGAGAGCAGCTGAGCAGTGCCATTTCAGGACCACATCCAGACCAGGGCGCCAGCCCGACACAGTGGTCCCTAGTGAATTTTCTGCTCCCCAAGGGGACATGAGGGAAGGGCTGATTGGCCAGAGGCCTGGCCTCCTCATGGGACAGGTGTCTGGCCTAAATCCTTCTCTCTTCACTCTGTCTCTAAGGATTCTCCCTGGAAGAGGCTTTCCAAATATCTTAGAAACTCAGGTAACATTTACAAATCCTTCAGGCTGCAAAGACAGTTTCTTTAGTTTATAGAATAAGAAAGGAAGGTGGATGAAGGAATGATGATGACGCCAAGACCAAGACTGAGGAAAGACCTACTATTTGAGTGATTTGTTTTGGCTCAGAAATAGAACAGTTTCAGCCGAGTAACAATAGTATCAACAATCATAACAGTAACAGCCATTGGGCAGTAACTCAGGGATAACCACTGTGTTAGAAGCTTCATCTGCAGCATCTTGTTTAACTCGTGCCATGGCCCTGAGAAATGCTAACTGGGGCCTTCTTAGCTCCAGTTATCAGATAAAGAAACTGACGCTCAGATAAAACCTGCTCAAGGTCCCACAGCACCTGAACGGCAGGGCCAAGATGCTGTGTAAGCGCTGCTGGGGGTATGCTGCCTGCGGTGGGCTGCTGCCTACAGTGAAGGATGTGAGGATAAGGTAGAGAGGAAAGAGTACTGGGCTTGGAGCCAGAACACCCAGGGCCAAATCCCAGCTCTGGTCACTCCCAGAGCTCCTCAAAACAAGCTCAGTTCTCACCCAGCCCCACAGGGTGGTTGTAAGGCTCAAACAAAACAGAGGCGGCATCGGGAATGCAGGATGTCCTGCTATACTGCTTCCTCTGCAGAAAGAAGCCACCAAGCTATCACTTATGAATTTAAAGGGCAAAGTCTCAATGGAGGGTGGGAGAGACAGGTACACTCAGCTCCATTCTGCTCAGCAATCTCTGAGGGCCGGCCCTGGGCTTGGAATTGTGCCTGGTAGGCATCAAAAGATTCTTGGTGATTGGTCCTCATTTGAAGGGGCAGGGAAGTACATGAAATATGAAAGTCAACACTTCTCCCCTGCAATGCAAGGAACAGTGGGAATGAACCGTACAGTGGAGACGTCCTTTTCCATGAACTTGAAAACCTGGGAGATGGCTGGATCAATAGACCGTCATTTTGAAAAGAACTAAAGGGCAGGGATATGATGATAATCAGCAGGGTGCCTGGGTTTGCCAGATACAAATCATATTAACACCGAAACAATTTCTTACTATCTGAAGATAACTGACTTTGGCTTGGGGCCAACAGAAAGTGGATTTAGAGGAATATTGAGGCTCAATGAAGAAATAACTCTTACTTTAGCTTCCTCTGAATCCTCACTTGGGGAACCAGCCCATACACTAGTTCCTCTAAACTAGAGGGGGGACACAAAAGGAGAAGAAAAACTGTATCTCAGTTGCAATTTGCTCGAGAACATGGCTGAGTTTACTTTCTTTCCACCGAAGGTGAAATTCCTCCACCGAGGCAAGGTTGTCCTGGGGCAGCTAAGCTGTGGAGAATGTTTATTGATTGAGTTCATGCATTTTACAAGGGCAGAAATGCCCTGGATTGCTCCGAATCTGTTTTAATGTGTAACTGTTTCTTACAGGTAAGTATGTTGTTTTTAAGCATCAGCTCCACATAGCTTGGTGGTCTTCAATTGCCTCAGGCACGTATTTTGTTTTTCTAAATGAGAAACTGAGAAAATTAAGGGGAGATGTGTAACACTCTTCCCCTGCAGGCTCCCTTCCCCCAGCCCCATCCTGATCCAGGGGTGAAAGCTCTCTCGCCCAGCCTCTTACTGTCAGATGCAGCATGGCCTTGGGGTCGCTGGAGTGTGTGACAGGGCTGCTTATTTAACTGTGCACCATCTGGCTGGTATATGAGTAGGGGGACCTGTCAGATGGGGTTTATCTCGCCTCACCAATAAATGCAATAATGCCTCTGCATGTTGTGGTTTGCAGTGCTTGAGGTTGATAAGATGTCCACAAGCCTGTAGAATCTGATCTGCCCACCTTGTACTTACACGATTATTTACAGTTTTGGTGTGAGTCTTGTCCCTCACTCCTCATCCAACATTTATTGAGCATCTACTATGTGCCAGGCACTGTGCTAGAAGCTGCTGATTTTAAGATAATTAAAGACATCCCAGCTCTTAAAAGCCCAGAGTCTGGAGGGGAAGACTGACACATAAACACACAGTTGTGGTACAAAGTATGCAGAGGTGGAGGTGAGGATGTCACAGGAGAAAGTGGACACCTGCTTCTGAGGGGCAAGAGAGGCTTTCTAGAAGAGGAAGGAGATCGTTTCTCTGAGTTTTAAAGGACCCAGAAGGCGCTTCTCGGGTGGTCTAGGTTGGAAAGCCCTCCCCGAAGGCAGGGGAACCACATGGACTGAGTGAGGGGGGCCCTTGAGGGAAATCAGGGCGCTGTGGTAGAGGACAGGGACCTGCAAGCCAGGCAGGCAAAACCGGGAGCAGAGTTTTATGTCTTGAGCTCTCAACAAGACGTGAGTTCTTTGAGCTGGAAACCTGAACCATGGATTTGTCTTGATTCCATGGCAAGTGGGGCTCACCATAAACACTTGCTGCGGAATCAGCCCAGCTCTTCAGCTGCAGTGTGGAGGCACCTGGGAAACAGCTATCAACACGGGCTTGCCTGAGAAGAAGCTGGGGAATTGTCCCTGAAGTCCAACTTTCTTTGTCTCTCACTGCCTCTCCCTTTGTGCCCCAGGGAAAGGAAGCACCTTGTACCTTTCCACCAGGGAGCTCCCACACCGTCCTGCTGATGGGGCAGCTGTTGCTGGGGCTTAGCCTGGTCCACACCCTGATCAGTCCCTGATCGTCACCACCTCCGCCAGCCAGACAGGGCCATGCACGGCTGCATAGCATTTCCCCTTAGAGCTAAAACGTCTTCCGACATATGGGAATTGCTGCTATAGGGAGCTTCAGACACATACTTGTCATTAATTAAAGTGATGGGAAGCTACTCAGCCCTCAGCTCAAAGTTGTCTCTAACAGATGATTGGGGTATTCAGGGTTTTCACACTTCATGACTCAAGGCAGACAGGGAAGGCAAGGGAGCAGAGACAACTGCTCAGATCAGGGAGGCCTTTGGAAGCAACGTTTCAGGCTGGGATGGGCCAAGGTCAGATCCAATATCACGGATGACCCAGGTTTTTTGGTATCTCTTCCAATGGTTCCTTGGCTAAGGGAGAGAGCCTGCAGCTAAGGGGAAAGAGCACCAGACCAGGGACCAGGAAACTGGAAGTCTGGGCCCAGCTCTGCCTTGAGTTGGCTGAGTCACTTGGGACAAGTCGCTGTCTGTGTTTCAGTTTCCTCATCTGTGAAATGGGGGCTGGCAGACCCCTGAGGAGTGTTGTGAGGGTCACCCAGGATTTTAGGTGCTCTGAGCTTCATCTGTTTCCTCATCTGTAAATGAGAGAACTGGATTCAGTCTCTAGGACTTTTCCAGCCCCCAAATCCAATAGCTGTTTCAAAAAATGAAAAATTATGATACAAATACTTGGTATCATTATTGTTGTTGTTATCCCAGTTGGTCAGCTAAAGATATTACTAAGGTTCTAAACACCCTGCTATTCTCCATTGGCCAGTGCTTAGCCAGAGGGAGCAAGGCAGCTCAGAACTGACCACCGGCCAGGTGTTTATCTGTGGAACAATGCCAAGAAGCCTGCATGGAAAGGAGACTTCCACGGCAAAGCAAATCGTAAAGGAAATTGCCAGCATCTCCCCCTGACAAATTATTGCAACTCGTTTTAACAGCAAAAAGAATATTTTTGGTAAAGAATGGGTATTATAGTAAAAAAAAATTAATTTGGCTTTTGGCTAGATCAATTAAAAAATACATCCTCTAAGTGTGGACTCATGCAGGGTTACAGCAAGGAGCAAGACAAGATCCCTTGCACTCCTGCTGGGGAAGCAGGACATCCGAGCATGAAGCATGTAATAAAAGTAAGTTAAATGAGAATATAATGAAAAGCCCATGGGACTTGCAGGGCATTCCATGGCTAGTTGGTGAATGGCTGGCAGAGAGTGGTCTGTGAGGGTGGGAACACAGGTGTCGCTGGGAGCCTAGTTCATGAAGCTTGTTGTTTAAGAACAGACAACAAGCAGCCGAGATGACAACCTTGCTGGGTCCCCCAGATCCAGAGGTCCAGGTGGCTGATGAGGAAGGGAGGTCGCATGGGCTTTATTAAACCCAGAGGACTCATTGCCCCTGTAATACCGATGCCCCCTTGTAACTTCTACTTCACAGAATTCACTCTGGGACTTGGCAGATTTTGAGATCTTCTACTAAGTCTTTCAAGAAAGAGGGCCTCTGGTTTAGGAAGTTGTTTGTCAATTATGGGAAAATCACCTATTTGGATCTTCCAGGCTTTCTCCTGGAATGGATAAGAAGTGTTGTGAAAAGAACACTGAATTCAGAGGTCTGACGGCTCAACCTTCAAACCTCGGACAAAACACTAAACTCTCAGGGTCTCAGTTTTCTTATTTGCAAAATGGGTTAATTCTTGCCGTCAGTGTGAGCGTCTGAAGTCAAAAGGAAATATTCTATATGGAAGAACTTTGTCAACTCTAAAGTTGTTCTTGAAAACTGGAAAATGCTGTCTGACGTAGCTCTCCCCTGACTAGTTCTCTGAGCCCTGTTTCCTCGTCTGTAAAACCGAGATAATAACAGTGCCTGCTGTGCAGGGTCATTCTGGAGATGAAGCTGCGTGTGGAGTGTCTGATATGGGGCTGGCTCTTGGCGCGAGTGGAATCCATGTTTGTTCTTCCCCTTCTAGTGGTGCAAAGCTCGGTCATCAGGAAAGTTTGAAGCCTTGTTAGCAAAAGATTCCATTATAAACACTCTGGTGACTGTCACCTCTGGAGAGGCTCTAAGAATTAAAATAGCCTTAGGTCACCTGTCCAGTCCAGCAATTCACAAGCAGATAGATATCCTTAAGAGATAGCTCAAGCCCTCTAGCAAACTGTCATGCAGACCGCAGCCTACTCTGACCTTCTCCTCCCCCTTTCTGGGCTTCCGGCCAGGGCAAGTGAGGAGCACATGACAAATGGTGTGAGGTCAGCAGACAGGACCCTCAGGGACCTGCCTCCCATAAGGGGCTCTGCCCACCTGTGCAAGCTTAGGTGGCCCCTCTGTGGCAGAGCAGTTGCATCACTGGGACTGGAGGTGATGCCAAGTAGCCCTGCCAGCCGAGAGCCCCATGGTGACCGGAGTAAGTGCTGCCAGTTCTGTGCAGAGCAGGCCATCAATCCTGGTTTGTTAGGATAGCCTCTGCATCGGGTAGTGCTTTGCACTGGCTCCGGAGCCCTCAAAATAGCCAACGTTGAAGCTTGATTTGCTTCTCTTGGGCAATTGCTTGGAGTCTTTGAGATTTTCTTTGCCTGTTGGCAGATATTCTTGATTCTACCCTCCTGGTCCCATTTCCTTCTCCATCATTCAACTGTGTGGGCTGCAGGCCTTTCTCTTCTCTCCTCGTGGTGAATGAGCAATCCCACCCACCGTCTTGGCTCCACCACCCCATCATGCTGATGATACCTAATTTTCTATCTCCAGTCCTCACCTCTCTCCTGAGTTACCTGCCCATATCTCCAATTGCCTACTAGACAGGTTCACTTGCATGTTCCACATGAACCTCATACCCCAAACATCCCAGACCTAACTCATTGTTTCGTCTACATTTGCGAGCCAGATTGCGTGCTGCATGGGATGGCATTTCATCCAAGTCTATAAAATGACTCAGGTGACTAGAGCTTAGTGTGTGGGCTTGGTATATATTCCTGGAGATTCTATTTTTACTGGAAGGCAGTAAAATAGCATAGAATAGAGTACAAAATCTATATTAAAAATTAAGGTGGAATTTAAGACTAAAGAAAATGTGTCTGCAGAAGCTGACTTAGACTATGCCCCCAGTTATCAATGGGGTACAAATGTGTTCTTTCCATAAAGGACTTGAGTTACCTTGGATTAGAGCATAGACATGCAAAGTCATCTGTAGGAGAGAGAATGAAGAGTTCCCAACCAGCAGGCCTTGGTTGTAATTGACTGAATGTGTTAGCTGGGGTTGGCTAGCAGTGGAGCCCCAGGAAAAGGAGTGTACTCCCATTCACTAACCATAGAAGGGGAAGTCTTGGCCGGTAGACGTCTAGACCTGTTGACAAAAGCATGCGTAACGTGAAGACTGGGTGCAGGAGGCATTCCCAGCCCACTGTGAGCATCCCCACACCATTGACAAGCATATAATATTAAGTTGTAGGCTGCAGGGGAAATTTAAAATTTTTCCTCCTAGTATCTGCTCATCTCATTTTCATTGATAGTGTTTGTTTCTCAATTAGTGTTTGAGATTCACCTCATTCTAAGACCACATATTTTAGGCAGGGTCCCACCCCCAAGTCAGGCCATAGAGTATGGGATGAGCCTACACTGGTCAGCATGCTTCATTTCCCTGATTACAGTGTTTGGGTCTCAGGACTTTGGCAGAACTCCTAGAAAACCTAGAAAAGAGGCTGTGTCCTTACCTAGTTTTGGAGTTGTGCATGTGAGGCTGGAGCCAAAGGCGGCCACTTTGCCACCATGTGGAAAGCATTTGTCTGAGAAACGAGTCACCCAAGAGGAAGGAGGGACAAGAGGTGTAGAGAGAGAAACAATCCCTTTGAGCTCTTGCATTAAGTCCTGCCTGAGGTCAGCTCTCCTTCTGGATTTTCCAGTTGTATGAACCATTAGATCCCCTTTTTCGCTTAAGCCAGTTGGGTTGGGTTTTCTGTCACTCGCAGCCATAAGAATTCTAATGGCCACTTGTACATCAAATCATCTAAGCTTGATGGCAATTACACATTTGTTTCTTCTCACTTTCCTTGATTTCATTTCATTATTACCAAGCTGCCTTCTGATTATCGTTGATTTTTTAAGAGGGTCTTCCCAGGGGGAGTGTATGTTCTGACTACATATGTTCATAGACTTTTCTCATCTAAATAACAGTTTTCTTAAAATTGTAAGGAAGTAAATGTGTTTTTCTGCTTTTATAATTTGGTCACCCTGAGCCTGATTCCTTAGAGAAGGTGCAAGTTGAGTTTCTGACTTAAAAGATTGAGGGTCAGATTCTGGATTGTGGAAAATTGACCAGAGTAGTAAATACAGCCTCTGGGCCTTTTCCCTTGGAGAACAACCTGATTTAATGTGTAGCTGTGTGAGTATCAAAACCCTTTTATCTCTTCATTCTTCAAGAACCATATGCAATGTCTTCTCCTCCTCTTTTCTCATTCATTCAATGATAATTTACCAAGCACTTGGGTACACATAGTGAAAAAACTGATAAAAACCCTTGCTCTTATTGGGCTTACATTCTAATAGGAGAGACAGACAATAAACAAGACAAATACTCAATATAGATAGTAGTAACTGTTTGGGGAGACTGGGATGTTTTAGATAGCGTGATCAGAGCAGCACTTCTGAACAAAGACTTAAAGAGAGTGAGGGAAGTAGCTGAGCAGTCATCTGATAAGAGTGCCCAGAAAAGGAAGCAGCCCATGCCGAGGGTCAAGGCTGTAGCTGACCTGGCAGGTGGGTGAGGGCTGAGCAACAGGAGATGAAGTTAAAGAGAAGGAAGCCCAGGGCACGTGGGCATGTGGGAGTCAGAGTGAGGGTGTGTGAGGTGGGAGCATTCGAGGGCTCTGAGCAGAGCAGTGACAGGATCCGACTCATATTTGGGTGGGATCCCTCCGGCTGTCACGCTGAGGATGGGTTACAGAGGCTGCGGCAGAAGCAGGGGACCAGTTGGGAGCTGATGGTGGCCTGGATAAGAATACAGGCTGACAAGACAGGATTTGATTATATACTGGATCCCAAGTGAAAACTGAAGGATGGCACTGAGGTTTTGTTTATTTATTTGTTTGTTTATTAATTTATTTTAAGTACGGATGTGTCAACTTTGTTTATGCTACAATGGACACATTTTGTACCATTGTCAGTTGTGTAAGTGTCTGTTCCTTCCACTGCACTGTGGGCTTCGCTAGTGTCTGGTGCTTTTATTTTTTCATCTTTGTCTCCATAAAATCTCTGTAGGAGACACTCCTGCAAGAAGAATGTGTGACAAAACTGAAAGAACCATATGACTGGGAGTCCAAGAAACTCTTTTTTGGGAACCCCTCTGCAAGTGCAGAGGAAGGAAACAGGGGCGTTTTTTTCCTTACTGGCTGGGGACACAGGCAAGCAGTGCAGTTGTGAGGGTAAAGCTCAGGACCAGTGCCTGGTGGGGTGGACTCTGAGGGTGTTTGAAGGTCAAAGGAGATCTGGACTTTGGGGTGAGTAGGCTGGGCATAGTGTGAGGAGCATCAGTGGTCTTGAAGTGTGGCAGGTCATCTGCTATAACACAGAGCAGAGCAGAGACAATTGGCAGTGGCCATGGACTTGAAGAATATCCAGGTCGGCAGCCTGGTAGATTGAGGTGCACCAGGCATATGTCACTAATTAGGGCCAGCAGAGTGACGGTGGCCAGTGGAGTGGAGGAGTGGACATAGGCTAGAACAGGGAGGAGAGGCAGATTATAAATGCAAATATCCCTTCTAAAGGTCCTCCCTCCCTTTGGAGATTCTTAAGGAGATACAAAAAGGCAGAGGACTGAGATCATGCAACTTGGTAGGTGGGTGATATTGATCTAGAGGACAAACTACAAACTATTAAAGTGACCTTGCCGAGGGTAGGACCTAGAGGATATTTTTGGCTTATAAGTGTTGTCCCTTTATGGCAGTTCTGTTGACAACTGCTAATCTCCCCTGTTCTCTAGGCTTATTAACAATGTTAAGGTGGTTTTGTTCTGGGTCCAAACCTCTTCTTCATTTGTCTTCTCTTTAGCTCTATGGTTTGTGAATGTCCCATACTCACCCATGTCCCTTGCTGGCCCCTGCTGGTCAACACTATGCTGGTTGCTCCCCTACATCAGAGCTTGTAGAAGGATTGCTGTGTACTCTGTCTCTCTGTCTACAACTGTTTGTAAAAATCAGGCTTTAATATACACAGACTTCTGCCTCAATTGTATAGCCTTAATCAATTTGGCTTTCCTTATTTCTTTTTTATGAGATCGACTGTCTTCTGATTACAAAAGAAATACATGCCCATTGTAGAACTCAATTGATTTTCTAGAGCTTTTATTGTAAATTTGCATTCCCTGTGAATGCCCATCTGGCCAATTTGGGAGATGCTGGAGGGGCAGTTCTCTTTGAATGCAAATTCATTCTGTGCAGCCTTTGCTGGTGAAAGGACTTCTGGGGAAACAAGTATTCACAGCTGAGTGCTGCCTGGACAACCTTTCTCATTGTGCAAACATCCTTCCCCCATAGTTGTTTTTCTGTCCCTCCCTTTCAAACATGCTTTTAGTAACAACAGCTGGAATTAAAAGGCATTCACTTACCAGAAAATGTGGTCTTGAAGGGGCTCTGAGGCTTACTTGTTTTGTGCTCTCCACTTGGACAGTTCACATGTGATTTGAAGGGCTACCTCATTTGTGTAAAATTTTGTAGTTCCTTTGTGTGCTGATTTTATTGGGCACACTCTCTGGTTTCTGAGTATGCACTTACATTCATTTGGTAGTAGGAAAAATTAGGTAGTTAACAAAACCCAGTTACTATTGCATGCTACACATTTTCTCCTACCTCTTTCCTCCCCCTGAACTCATTAAGTGCTATGGGTCATATATGCGAGAATCACCTGTTCTCATAAATGCCAGGGAGAAAAGAATAACATTTATGGACCGTCCAGTCTGTGTCACTCACGCATCTTCCATGATTCATAATCCTCACCATGACTCTTTGAGAAAAGTATTGTCCTCATTTTATAGATGTCCCTGGTAGATGGATGAAGAAACTGGGACTCAGGTTAAGGATCTGCCCAAGAATTTCAAATTCGATCACCAAAGTTGCTGTAAATTTGGGTAAGTTCTTAAATACTATTTCAGGGCTAGGGTCAGAAAAATTGCAACTTGGGGAGAACAAATTAAATTGTTTAATTGTTAAATTGCAAAGACCAAAAATGTTGATTTTCTGTCCAGATTATTTTTTTCAACTCTTTCTCAAGTCTACTTTCTCCTCTTAAACAACCCAGCCAGCCGGTTGCCCAGGCATTGACATACAGCTGGGAGCAGATTTATGTGCCCACAGACAGGAGGGCCCAGGGAAAGCCTACTGGCCTGGCTGGTGCGGGTGACAGCTTGGTAATGGACCTCTGAGAGTGTGTGTGTGAATTAAGCCCCTTTCATTTCCTTTGCTGCAAAAACATCAGTTAAGCTTGAATAATCCATGGGTTTTCCCCATTTTCAGACAGAAGAAAATCGGCACAAATTGGCTGGTGTGTCTTTTCCTCTAGGCTTTGATCATTAATCATCTTCAGCTCTTTCCTGCCCTCCTGCCACCCTTCAAAAAAAAACACCCCCATGCACTGCCATTTCTGGCACCACTGAGAACATTCACTAGGCAATTTGTTCAGTCTTGAGTGTAATTAAGATATGCATTCAGCACTTTGGAGGCTGGTTCTATGGAAAAGGTGCCAGGCTGCTCTGTTCAAGGTTGGAAGAAGGCTTATTCAGGGCCCTCTGTGCAGGTTGGCCAAGCTGATTGGCTTTGATATCACAGTCTGGTCCCTGTACTTGAGCCAAACAGATGTGTCTCTGCAGGCCTCTCCATCTGACACCAGCCAGAGAAAGCCTCATTTGTCTTTGCAAGGCCTCTCTCAATCCACACTCTTTTTGGAAAAGATGCTGGAAATTCTGTGCTCCACGAGTTGATACTGGCAAGTATTCCTCTGGTTTGGGTAACTCTGGGCCCGCATGATAGAATCCTGGCTCCCTGGGATTAGGTAGGACACCTCAAGGGATCATCTAGCGACTCCTTTGCTTCTAGGGAGGGACACACCCAAACCTTCCAGCAAAATGTCTCTCCTTTTCGTAAGCGCAGCGGTTCACTGAGTGCGGAACCAGCGGCCCTTTACGCATGCGCGCTCCCTCAGGCTGCACCACGGCTCTACTGGATAAAGCTGGATGGAACCTGTGACACCGCTGATATGCAACTGCTTTTGTCCTGAAAAAGAGACAATTTCATAAGGTTCAACCTAGTAAGTATTATTAACCTCATTTTCCAGATGAAGAAAATGAGACTCAGAGAGGTTCACAATTTTTTTCTAGGAAGTGGAAGAGTCAGAGTTTTTACTCAGAGTTGAGTGGTTCCAAATCTCACTGTTTTTTTAGCTTTTTCAAGTTGCGAAACATTTTAATCATACACAGAAGCATATATATGTAGACATCATATTTAATACGTAATTGGAAAAGAGGCAGAACAGTGTTATTATTTTAAACAGAAGGCTGTAGTAGTATGCTATTTTGTTTTTACTGTTGCTTGATTAAATTTGGCATTTAAATAGTGGCGGAAATATCTTGTATAATTTTCATTTTTTGCTAGTGCAAGGAAAAAAACCAATTTCCTTCTCTTTCTCCCGCAGAAAGGTACATCATCCCGACTGGTATACAATACACGCCGTGCGTGACTTAAACACTCCCCATCAGTGTTTCCATGAACATGTGATTGCACTGTTTTGCATTTTTAAGTTTTATTTCATCGATATCAGACTGTGATTTGCTTTTCTTTTTTCCTTTTGTGCCTTGTTCTTTACTCAATTTCCATGTCTTATCCATTTATGTTGCCGTAAGTAGTTATAGCTCATTTATTGTAACTGCCAAATAGTATTTTATTATTTGATAAACTACAATTTACTTATCCATTTTCTGGTTGATGTGCATTCTGGTTATTTCCAATTTTCCAGTATTACAAACAGTGCTGCAATGAACATCCTTACCTGTGTCTCCGTGTATACATTTGAGAATTTCTCTAGGAGTGAATTTCTAGGTCATAGAGCATGAACCTCTTCAATTTCATTGGTTGTTTCTGAATTCCATGCTAAAATGGCTGCATCAATCCACACTCCTATTAGCCACATGTGAGAATTTTCTTCTCTCCACATGTTCATCAATGCACGGTATCATCAGACTTTTACATTTTGCTGATATGATGGTGTAAAAGGGTAGCTCGTTGTTTTCCTCCTTCCCTTTCCCCCTTTCTTTAATAACCTCAGAAGAAGAGATGCTACACCTGCAAAGACGATCTCTCTGTGTGCTGGTTTGTTCTCTTAGGAGTGAGAAGGAGTAGTATTGGGCATGGGTTATATTAAACCGGCCATGTGGGTTTTTGCTCTGTACATGGACACTTGAGGCACATAGCACCCAGCACTGCTGATCACCCGTCTATGCTTGAAGAGTTTCCCATTTTATGAGTCCCACTTCCCTAGGTTGAAACCATAAGCACATGTCACTACCCTCCCAAGGAAACAGATTTTAGACAAAGCTATGATCTGTTGATCAGACATATCCACAGGAGACAAATTTGGAATGTAAGGAAGGAGGTGCTGTGTGGAATCTAGTCTGGTGAAAGGGTAGAGAGACATCCTGCTTTTGGAGGCCACAGGGTTGAGCTCCCAATGGCAGGTAGCATTCTACTGCCAAGGGCAACCAGGAGAGCTGCTGAGATAGGGTTTCCACAGGAGCAGTCTAGGTGCAATTGTGCACTGTTCCAGAATGCAAGCTTAATTCTCTGGCCCGCTTACATATTTTCTGAGCTATCTTTTATTGAACTCCTTGGCTGCTTAAACTCACTGGTGTGAATTATGTTGTTTGTGACCAAGAACCCCATCATCACTCTCATCTTTTGCCATGTGGCTGGTGCTTCACATACTGAACCCTGTCCCTCTCACAAGCACTCTGCAAAGCAGGCATTAGCCCTGGTTGAGCAAGGAGGAGTAACTTGCCAAAGGCCATGATGCTAGTAAGTGGTGGAACTGCGGTTTGACCCCGCCATTGAGCGACTGCAGAGCCCGCCGGAAGGAGCTCACCTTCTCCACCTCCAGGGGCTCTGCTGCACATCACTCTGCTTTCATAGCACTTACCGCAAGCTGGAATTATCTCATATATATGTTTACTTATATTCTGTTTCTTCCAACTGACATATCAGTTACAAAAGGGCAGAGGCCAGTCCTTGTTTGCCATTGCGTGTCCAGCCCCGAAAGCACACTTAGCAAGTAGGCACCCGTGCATAGTTGTGGGATGAATAAACGAACTGAACCAACCTCCCGTGGATCTCTTTGGGGAAAATAATGGAACCTTGCATTTATACCAAGCTCAAAATACTTTTCAACACTTTCTTGGTTTCGTTCTTTCATTCAGTAGTAACAGATCACAATGCCTCATGCCTCTTAGGACCTGAAGCTGTATCTAATGCCTATTTTTCCTTTCTTCCTAGATATTTCAAGTTCTACCAATGTCTGCTCATATGTGTCAGAATGCCTGTCCCTGGGCCTGTCTCCCCATGGTCAGGATGGTTCCAGGGTCTGTGGGACCAGATGGCAACCCTGTGGCAGAGAGAATAGACTGGGGAGTAGCTGTAGTTGGTAAGTGCTCTGCCCTCACTAACTGCAACTCTTTCAAGGCCCCACTAGGAACCAATCCGCAGAGCTTGAGTTTGAAGTGAGTTAATGGGGCCAGGATATCTCTGGCTTTTCACCTGTGAGAGACTCTGGGCCTAATGGCCTCAGTGAATCCCTCTTTGTCTTGACAGCCATTCTGTCTCCAATCCACTCATCACAGCTTGAGCCTCTTCCCCTCCCCATTCTTTCCCATAAATTCACCGTTCCATGCTGTTTGGGGCTAGTGTTTCATGACACTGGTTTACAAATAAATATGACCAAGCGTAATTGCCCTGTGCCCAGTCTCTCCTCCAACCAATTCCTTGAATGTGGTCATTCTGAGCCGTCTCTTCTATTTCCCTTTTGTCATCTCGCACTCACTCTTGAGGTCCAGAGTAGAGAATTAAGATTGTTTACTGGCTCCAGAGTTACCAGGATTGTAAGACTCAGCTCTGCTTTCCTCCTCTTAAAGCCACTCACACAGATAAATCCTGATACTGGAACAAATTCAATGGGTAGAAAGAACTTTGGGGCAAAGGAACCACAAAAGGCAAGGAAATACTGATGAAATCCATTGATGACTTAATTTCCCCTGAACTGTTATATGATGTACTACCTGAGATCATGACAAGAGTGTGCGCTTTTGGGCTTAGCCAGGCCTATTTGGGTCCCAGTGACTCCACCTACTGGCTGTGTGACCTTGGGCAAGTTACCTACCCTTAACCTCTCTGACACTCACTGTCCTCATTTGTAAACAACTCTTGAGGAGTCCTTGTGCAGTTTAGAGATAATGTACGTAAATACATTAGTGGACACTACTCTGACCAAGGCCAGGTCAGGGCCTGACTTAGAGCACTTTCCATTCCTGGCTGTTCGCCTTACCCAACACACAGACACACAGAAACACAGACACACCCTCTCCACACACATACGCTCCCCCCACACTGCACCTGCATCTACCCACACCGTACAGACCACATACATGCAACACACACACACACACACCATATACACCACACACACACAACACAACACACATACATACCCACACCACAAACAAAACATGCCAAAAACATGCATACATCCCTCATACTCCACGTACACACATACATATGCCCCTCCCTATGTCATTCACCCCTCCAACACACACACACACACACACATACACACACCACGTTTTGTAGGTGGTTTCCTATTCACTCAGCTGACCTGGTAAAATGGAGAAAATCTCTGCTGAATTCGAACGTGTTGATGGCCATTTTGATTTCACTGAGAGAAAAGGATGTCATTTCACCACTCTACCTGAGAGGTTCAAGGAACTAAATGGAGGGAAAGAGCAAAGTCACAATTCAGAGAAGAGGTTCAAAAAAACTAATAAAAAACCCATCACATCTTCTATTTGGTAATAGTTCTGGCAAAAACATCTTGGGGAACAGCACATCGAAAAATTGCCTAAAAAAGTAAGAGTTTGGGGTGATGATTGCCTCCTTTCACAAGTAAGTGAAATTGGCTCCTTGTTTTACTCAGATGATTCCCCAGAAGAAATAAGAACCACAACAGTGACATCACCTTAAAATTGTGGAGAGCGTTATATTCTCCAGAATGCCTTGAATGTTGTTATGTGATTATGGAACAGCTCTGGGGACGTGTCACGACTGACAGCCATCTGCTCTTGTCAAGCCCCGTGAGCTTTGGCAAAATAGCAATGTGTCTAGATTCACATTGAATTACGGTTTGGGGCAGCAGTCACTAACCCGGCACTGTGAAAGATATACACACTCAGTGTACAGGAGTACTTTGTGTTACATATTATGATCTTTGGGGGACGGGATGAGCAGGAGTGCCCCCGCGCCCTTTCCAAGGAGGGAATGTAGTTTCTCAAGCACTACGCGGCTCAGCCCTGACATGTATTCTCTTTCCACATCCACACGAGGTGGGTGCTGTTATTCTCCCCACTTTACAGATGACAAAACTGAGTCAAGTAACCTGCTCACTCAGGTAACACTAGTAATCAGTGGTAGGGTCAGGATTCATACCAGGCAGCTCAGCTCCAGAACCTGTGCTATACAAGATGTGGTCCAGTGCCGTGATGCTGGGGGTTACTGCCAGTGGGGACAAGGTGAAAGGCATGTGTGCTGTCAGGAGGAATAAGCCTTCCTCATATGAGACTAGACTGTGTTTTCATAAGAAAAATGAATATTCAACTAAAGTTCATGTTGGACAAACACGCTTGTCAGGCAAACCAGTGAGAGAGTCAGCTTTGATTCCCACTGATGGGAACAGCCTGGGGTCTGGCCCCTGTCTCAAGTGCTTGAGTGATTCTTATTGGGATTATTGGCATTTGAGATGTTCCATCTCAAATGACCATGATCAAATGACCACTGCTAGATGGTTAGCATCCCTAGCCTGGAGGCACTAAATGCAGAGAGTTTGCCCAGTCTTTGCGACTGACCCAAATGCCCCTCCCACCCCCAGTTCCCCCACCCCTAATGAGAGGGCATCTTGCTGGAGGCTGAGGTGTACAGTCTGAAGGGCATGGGAAGGATCTGGGGGAACAGCTCCTTCTCTTGTGGGGAGGCTGGAGTCTCCACTGTGAAGAGGAGGAGGAGACTGGACTGGGGACCCCAAAGGAGAGGGCTGCACGGATGGGATGGGGATGGAGAAGGGAAGAGAGACCCGGGTCTGGGGAAAGGGGCCTTCGTGAAGTATCAAGTTTGTGGAGGTTCTCCTCTGTAAGTTCAAGTACCCACCTCTGCTTTCCCACGGCCTGCTGCTCTGTGAGACTGCTGTCTGCTCTGGCCTTGACCCGGAGAAGGTTGTTTAGGTGGGACGTGTCTGGGAAGGGACCACGGGTGCTTCTACACCATCTCGCAGTGGCTCCAGCCAAGGAGGAACGGAGCCGACCCCCTTCACCTCGTGGCGGGATCACCTCGGCACAGAGGACCCCTCTGAGAGCAGGATGTTGTAGGTGCAGCTGTAACATTAGCATGAGGGATTTTAGGAGGTCGCCCCATTTGGGAGGGCATTCAGATGGAAAGTCACATTTAACATTGAATTATATGTGTCTTTCAGGCTAATCTCAATGCAAAGCAATCCTATTAAAATATTATATATATCAGATTACATCACTCCTCTGCTCAAAACCCTGCAATCGTTCCTTATTTCATGCAAAGTAAAAAGCAAAAAGTCCCCACAATGGCATCAAATGCCCTTTTGGAGATGATTACTTCTCTGACCTCACCTCCTTATACCTACCCCTCATTCACTTTGGCTCAGCTGCATTTCTATCCCTGGAACATACTGCTGCTGCCTCAGGACCTTTGCACTGGCTGTCTGCCTGGAATGTCTTGTCTTCCTCTACATACCTGCAAGGCTCTCTCCCTCACCTTTTTAGAATATTTGCTGAAATGTCACCTTTTTAGTGAGGCTCCCCTGACTACTCTTCAAATTGCAAACAGTTCTTCCCTGATTCCCAATACTTCTTATCCTCCTTACCTTACTTTATTTTTTTCCATAACAGCTGCCACCAGCATCTAACCTACTAGATCATGTATTTATTTCATATATTTAGATTCTTTCCCCTCATAAGGACATAAGCTCATAAGAGCAGAGATTTTTGTCAGACTTGTTCACTGATCCCTAGTGCCTAGAACTGTGCCAGTAGGAGCTTAATAAATACTGTTGAATGAAATATTTCCCTTACGTTGGAACTCGTCTGGAGAAAGAGGCTCAGGGATCGGATTGAAATGCTTTCCAGTGCTTCTCATGTTTGTACCTGCTAGTCCTCCTTTCAGGAAAGGAGGATGTGCTGATGCTTTCCATTTATTCCTTGTATAGGCACAGTGCCTGAGAATCCAGAGGCCCTCTGCGCAACCTTGCTGGCTTTCTCTGCTCCCCAGATTGGGTTGCACTGACCCAGGGAGCTGCCTTTGGAGCTCACCTTGGCCAGCTTACATCCTTGTTCTGGGGAACCATGGAATGGTCTCTCCCAGCCTGTGCTCTCTGAGCTTCCTGGTCTCCTTCCCAAGTCTCGACCTGATAGTCCATGAAACAGAACCCCTCTCATCCCTGAGCCAGACTCCTGGATGCACATTCCTAACTCTCCTATAGTCTCCGGTTTTGTTTCCCCCTTGAGCCAGAAGTTTGGGAACTGAGAGACACAGATGAGAAGCAGGACGTGCATTCATCCACTCTCAGACAAGAGAGTTAAAGGATTTCTTCCAGGCTGGGGATGACAATTGCTTTGCGCTAACTTAATGAAAATGACACAGAGGAGCCAGAGTTAAACCAAAAAAATAATTCAGAAATTCTAAAAGTTAGAATTGATTAGCAAGTTAAGAATTCTTTAAAATTCTAATGAGCTTTCAGCATTTGTGCTGTTTGCTGGGCTTAAAGAAACACAAGAAAACAGAGAACAAAAATTGCCCTTTAGGTTGGATGATGATGTCTAATGCATCTATTTCCCTTGCTACTTTGAGTTTCCATTTCATTCCAAGATCTTACTATACTCAGGAGGTTGCCTTTGGGTTTTCAGCACTGCAGGGGATGATCTAAATCTAAATAATAATAAAAAGCCACTGCTTTTATTGAGATTCTATTTTATAAGTTGATGGAAACATTTCATGTACACATTAGGTTTTGTAACCCAATCTTGGTGCTTGCTGAATCCCGGAGGGGCTGTTTCACTTCTTGGGAGTTCCCTGATATTTGCATTATTCCTCCAAGGCAAAAGGAGAAAATGCTTTCAGTGAAGGCAGAATAGTATCTTTATTTGAAAAAATTCACATTTGAGGTGGGACACACACATTCTTAGGTACACACACACACACACACACATACACATACGCTCTCTCTTTCTTAAACAGGCTGTCGTAGAATTATAGAGTTTTAGAATTGAAAGGATCTTAGAGGTCATCTGTGTTAACACTGGCATGTTACATATGAGGAAGCTTCTGCCCAGACAGGTTAAGTACCTTATCCAAGGTCACCGGCATCTAGGGGAAGGGACCAGACTACAATTTAGGTTCCCTGACTCAAGTCTAATTTTCTTTCTGCTACACCACATTGCCTCCCAAATAAGATAATGTATATGAAATCATTTTGAAAACTGGAATGCATTATGCAGGTATTGGGTGGGGAGTGGAATGAGGAGAGGGAGCGTGATAATGAGATTTCTTTCTTCTGAGACAAGCCTGACTTGCTCGGGCCTCTTTCCAAATAAGTAAATTCGTGTTGCATGAATCACACATCACATTTCTAATTAGGTTCCTGGACAAGGCCTCCAGGAAATGAGCACCAAAGGGGTCAAACTCTTCATTCAAGTACAACATCTTTTTATCCCATCTTTTTCCTTCCTTCTTACCCTCTCTGTCTACCTCCCTCTAGTGTCTGCCTTTAGTTATTGCATGTATGCCAACAGATGGCTATACTTTACAAATATTTATGTATTATTTATTAACATTATCTGGCCTATTTTTTTGATATCAGCAGCTGTTATCAAGAGCAAACTGGAATGTTTTTCATATCAACAGGAATAACCGGTTAATATAAAGACTTGGATATTGTTAAGAAAAGTATTTACAATAGTTTTAGGATTAGAATAAGAACATATTTAAAGTCTGATTATTAAATTGTTTTTAATAGACTTGAATCACAAAAAAAATTCTTGTAACTAATTGGAAAGTTTAAGTTACAAGGAGATATAAATTTTTTTAAGGCCAATTAAAGTTAACTACCACATGATTCAGCAAAAGAATAACTACTCTACTTGGAACACTGAGAATTACTAAATATTATTGTAAATGACTTGAGGAATTGAAATTTTATTTTGGTACTATTAATATATTAATTCACTAAACCATATAGTAATTATAAATAATTTTTGTGTTACCCTCTCTGACATATATATATTTCAGCCCTCATCCTTCATGATTTCTGTGTTCCCTTGAAAGAAGCATGTCCAGTGTCTCAGTATTCTAGCCAGCAAGATCACCCACAACTCATTGGAAGGAGATTATCTGGTAGGTTTTGGACCCCTGCTTCCTGACATTATAAAATCCATCTAAAATATGAGTGATATTTACAAATAAGAGCCTTCCACCGTGTTCCCAGCTCTTCTCAGTGTGTGACAAATAGGTCAACGTACACAGAGAGGAGAAGCAGTTTTGTGTGCCTTTCTCCTGCTGCCTGCCTTGATCTGCCAGCACTTCACTGTCCTTCCACACCCCTCCTCGTCTGGGAACACACACGGCACCAGGCACCCACGTGCACTCATGGGCACACCAGCATTCTGAAAGCTGAAAGGCAGGAAATCATCCAGGTGGGTGGGCGGAGCCAGGTCTTAGAGGAGAGGTGTGTCCGGGCTGTAGATCACCATGCTTGCTGGTTTCCCGTGTGGCTCAGCAATAGACAGACGTCTGGAGACACGCTCTCATTTCCTCATTTCCTCTGTAAGAGAAACTGTCAAATAACAGAGAGAAGAAAATTCACCTGCAAATAAACATTTTTATGGCTTTAAAGCACAGAGTAAATCCTACTTTACCACTCAAGTGTGGTCCAGAAAGTTCCATCACATGAATGGTAGGGGTGCTTTATTGCCAGATTAATGAAATGACCCATTTGAGCCTGCAGTGCAGGGCCGAGGCAACTGCCAGGTGCAGGGTATCTGAGTGGGATTTATCAGGGGTCCTCCTGCAGGAGGACGTCAAGGTGGCTTTGTTTTCACTGCCTCTTCCTTCCCTGTACCTTCTTCTAGTGACAGACCTCCTCTCTGCCTGTGGCGGGGGTGAGCCTGTGACCCAGGACAGACCCATCACAGCCCCTCATCCCCAGCTGCCAGGACAGGTCCAGGGACACACAGGGCAGGACAATCAGAGTCCTTCCCTGAGACTGTTCTCTCTTCACAGGGCTGTGAGGACCGAAGTTCAAAAGTGGGGCGGCCACAGAATCTGCCTTGTGGGGATTTGCAGAGAGAAGCAGAGATGGCATCTAAGAAAGAATGTCCCAGTGCTCTTGTTCCCCAGGCCAGTTGTACCCAAATCCTTTCTTTCTTTTTTTTGCTCTCATTTACGATTGTATTATTTTTTAACCATTTAAAATTGAAGTAGAATTAATTTACAATATTGTGCGAGTTTCAGATGTAAAGTGATTCAGTTATATATATAATATACCTATATATTCTTTTTCAGATTCTTTTCCATTATAGGTTATTCTAAGATATTGAATATAGTTCCCTGTGCTATACAGTAGGTCCTTGTTGGTTGTCTATTCCCAAATCCTCTCCAGGCGTTTACTATTTTCCTCCCTTTTTGGCATAAATTAACTTGAACTGAATTTCTGTTACTTGTAACTGAAGGACATTTGAATAATACAGAAACAACTCCAGGGTCTGAAGACACATTAGCGAGGCAGCGGTTGTGAGTGATGAAATTCCATCTTCTGTTAGCTTCAGTGTAAAAGCAATGTATTGGCTCGTGCAACCAGCGTGCCCAGAAAGGCTCTTGTTTTAGATGCTCAAATGGCATCTTCAGGATCCCACTTTTCCTCCAACCCTCTGCTCTGCCTTGCTCAGTCCAGGTTTTAGTCTCAGTGCGGCTCTCTGCGGGGTGGCAAATCTCCCCCACCTCACGCCCTGCCCCACTTAGGAGCCTTAGACTTGCAAGGAAGGTCTTTAGTTCTCACGATGCAGAAGGAGAAGGACCCTTCTTCTCCCAACACCCAGATTATCCCTGAAGTGAACCAATCACTGTGTCCAGAGGAACAGGCCCTCTAACTGGTCAGAGCTGATCTCTGCCTGACCCAGAGGCAGGGAGTAGGTGGCCTGGACCACCTGCTAACGGCACAGACAGGGTCATTACCATAGAACTGGGAGAGGGATGGTCCCCCTCTCCATTTGGTAGACCAAATGCTATGACTTACACAGATGTGGTGGGAATATGGCTGTAACAGATTGAGACCAGAATACAAGGAACAGCAAATGCAGATGAGCAACTATGAAGTGGTAGCAGATGTGACCGGGAGATAACATTCAGGCATCCGACCAGGTGGAGGGAAGTCCTCTGGCTCCACCTGGTAAGGCTGGCCCCCGAGGGCCCACTGCGAACTTGCAAAGACACCCAAGCAATGCACGTCTCAGGTGAGGAGCAGTCTCCTGAAGGGAGTCAGGCCAAGTGGGCGGCCTGGCCAAGCAGTGCTCACCAAGCAGGGCCGTCTGCGAGGAGGCAAAGGGGAGGACGGTGCAAGAGCATCAGCCAGCGACCCTGCACACACAGGGCTCAGCCTGGGGCATCCAGTGGACGGACGGGAAACCTGCCTGTGGGTACTTTCCTCCTTCACCTGGTTTTCTCTTTTTTGTTTAATTGACAGCTTCTGTCTCCCTTTGGCTTGAGCAGCGTGAGAAGGGAGGAGGGTTGAATTAGCTATAGAAAGCAGACACCTTTGCTGGGAGCCTGGGGTCCTTTTAAAAAGACACAGCTGTGTGGTGGCTTCAAGGTGTCACCCGGAATTTATTGCCATGAATGGATCAGGTGTAAAAAATGGCTGTGCATGAATGCTGATGATCTGAGAATACACTGGGTGAGCCCTGAGCTATACAGCATGGGAGGTGCTAGTCAGTTCCAGGACATCAAATTACTGAAATCCCTGGTCAGCCGGTGTCTTCCCTGGCTGCATCTGAAGTGCCCTAAAAACATCTTTGGCGAGCTGGGGTGTCCGGAAGCCGGGGTCGCCTTCCCCTCCCCTCAGCACTTGGAGTTCAGAGAAAGGGGTTGGCAAGAAATTCCCAGCTGAGAACTGAGCCAAAGGGAAAGGGAACGCCTGGCTTCAGAAGAGAGTGCTGAGTTGGGGGCAAAGTAGATAACCTCATCTCCTTCACATGAAGGCATAGGCCCCTGGGGGGAACCAAAAGCAGAAAGAGATTCAGAGGTGTGTCGAGTTTCCCATGCAAGTTCTTGGCAGGGCCATAAATCCATCCCAGCTGAGAAAAATGTTTACTTCTAGCACCAAACCAGGCAAGTCAGGCCTTAATAGTCTAAAGCTGGTTGGCTGCTTCCATTCTTGAATTTGGTTCTGTTCACAAAATATTGATTTAAGGCACTTTTGATTTCCCAAACCCCTCTCAAACCTGGATGAGGAGGTGGTGTAACCTTGGCTTAAGTAGAAAAGGCAAAGGGAATGAGGGGGGCAGGCAGCGAGGATTTAGTTGCAGGTCCCAGACACCATCTTCTTGGGGGTGGGGGAAGGCACAGTGTACATGGGTGGCTGGGGGCTTTAGAGATGGAGACATGCGTTTAAACTTGTATCACCTGGAGGGGTCAGTGAAGTAGAGGGCGTGGTCTTGCCCTGCGCGAGCATATGGTCAACTAACAAATCACAAGCAAACCCCATCAAAAATATCTACCAGTGTTCCTATTAACTGGCATAAGAGAAACTATAAATAATGCACTCCAGACACTCCAGAGAAGGACTCAGGGTGGGAAGAGGAGCTGCAGGGAAGAGAAGCGGGGCCCATCGTGGTGGGGCCTCTGGAGGGTGAGGAAGGAGCTTGTCTTAGGTTTTAAAGATGGAGAGAGAAAAATTGGCTAATTCATCACTCACAGTACCCACTGAGAACCCACTCCGGGTGGGACTCGGCAGGAAGGATGAGAGAAAGGAGTTAAAGCCCAAATGCTTCCCTGTCCCTGTGATTCCCGTACTGCTCCAGCTGCCTCCCCCCAGGCCCAGGGGAGGCCCACCTGAGTGGGCAACAAGGAGGGGGGAGGGAAGGCAGAGAGTTCAAGAAGGTAGAGTCTGCTTTTCACTTGCTGCCTAGGACTGGGAAATAAATTAGGACATGGAGCTGGTCCTGTGTCACTGTGGGACAGGACATGTTGGCTGTTCTCAGGTCTCCATGGGGGGCAGTGAAGTTAAAAATCACATCTCTCCTAGTTTCTCCACCACAGTTGGGGATAAGGGCCGTCACACCACATGATTTGTTCTGAAGAAAATGGAATCTGCCTCTGAGCTCCCACTTATAAGTGGTAAGAAGTCAAGATGGGTTAAGGGTTAGCCCCGCCCCTCCCTTGGAGTCTTGTGGGACCTTTAGGAGATTCAGGCAGAGCATGATCTTCTGGGGCAGGGTCTCTGGTCACCACGGTCTTAGGGTCACTGCTGAGGAAAGGACGGAGTGGCCCACCTCTTCTGGGCCAAGTAGGCTCTTGACTGAGGCCCCCAAGTTGCCAGGCCTAATGGCCATCTCCTGGGCATCCACATAATGGCACCTCTTCAGAGAGAGATCCCACCGTCTCTGGGTGCTGTGTGTGTGGAGGGGCTCCAGTTCCCACCTCTTGTGGTATTGTCATCCTTTCCTACACTTCAGCTTTGAAGAAACCACCCATTTCTCTTTCTGGAAAATGCTGTTCCCAGCATTTCATCTCCTTCACCAGCCACGCTTAATCATCCCAGCCTTCCCAAACAAGCGCTTCTGCATGGGGGTGTCTTGTAGACGGCGGAAGGTAGGAAATGTGCGCGTGTGCATGCGTGGCTCTCTCCTGGGCAGTTACAACTGCTGGCCATAGTGCTCAGTGGCAAATGCCAGGGAAACTCCCTCGAGACTAGGGAGCCCAGCTGTTCAACACAAAGGTCTCGGATGGGAGAGGGGAAAATGTCCCTCATTTTTTACTCCCACTGAAGCAAACCAACGCAAATTAATCTCTCAGTAGGTTATTCAGCACATACCCATTTGCATTTGATGCTTGGTAGAATTGCCTCTGTCTGCATCTACCTGGTTATATAGGGGCGGAGATGCTTGGGAAAGAAGAGATCAGGGTCCTGAGACACACCTTATTGTTCTTGCCCCCTTACCATCATCACGATCACCACTAACACACACACACACACACACACACACACACACACACACACACACACGGAAGTGCAATGATAGAAAGCCAGGTCTGACAGTTTTCTTCAACCAGGAAATGACCACGGGCCCCTTAGCGGAAATCCACTGAGGGAGGTGGTGGTGCCTCTCCTGGCTGGGTTTTTGAATTGTGGAATGTTCTACGGTAGGTTTAGCAGGTGGCCCAAAATATATGTTAAGTAGCCTGTGGTGAAGGGAAACCCTCTCCACATCTGACAGATTGGAGCGGGTTGGTTCAGTGAGCAGGGTGTGTACCACGTAACATGGCTGCTGCGGCGTGAGTAGGAGGAGCAGCGCCTGATGGGAACTCGCCCTGAGCCTTGAGTAGCGTCGTGCGCAGCCCGCAGTGCAGCGGGTGAATCGTGTCTGAGCGCGCGCGGATCCTGAACACCGTTCCTGTCTCCGCTACCCGTGCTGGACGGGGTGGGGCGCCTGAGGCACTGAACCCCTCGGGGTGAGGGGGGGAGCTGGAGGGGCAGTGCTAGGGGGTGCAGCCTCCAGGGGCCCCTCTGGGGTCTTGGCTCCCCAGCAGGCTGTAGTAAGCTGAGGGACCCTCAGAAACCAGGCAAAGACTGGCTCCTCCTAGGAAATTGGGTGGAGGTCAGGGCTACTGAGCTTCGAGGCGCTCCGACTGCTGCTTATTTGCAACACTTACCACCAGATACCACATAGATCAGGTTCATCTCATTCTCAGTGGCACTGTGCTACCCACAGGTCCTCACCGCCCTGGAGAAGGCACCAGGGAACTGTGGTATGTCCTAAAGATCTTGATGATTGTATCTCCAGAGGATTTCCTCCTAAATTATAGGCTGCCATCTGAAATATGTGCCACATTTGGTAACAGGCTTAGTGGGTGATCCAAATTATGCGTTAATTGAGCCCTTGAAGAACAAGAAAATAGATCAAATAAAAATCATGGAGGAAAGTTTCTGAACCTGAAATTCCCGAGCATTAACTGCTTATAGATGGTTCTCTTCTATCAAGTCGTTAAGCTGGTTGCAATAATTTATTTAAAAAATAAACTTCTCTCCTAATTTGTATTGTCTGTTTTTGCTATTGCTGTTGTCACCACCGTTATCACAGCTGTCAGTCACTTCAGAAAGCCCAGATGTAAGTAACTGTTGAGGGCATTTCTTATCTCTCTCTAGAGGACAATTGCTCCTTCCAACATGTTCTGCCAGGCTTTGCTAGGACTAGTTCTAAAAGCATCCTAAAATGAAGTCCTGCCACTTCCCCTGGGAGAGAAGATTCCATGGTTAGATCTTATCACAAAGACAACTTTCCCTTTGTTATTCTTTCCCAGCTTTCTGTTCTAAATGTCATCCTGGCAATCATTAATCACAATGAATAGGAAGTTATAATTAATAGAGGCCCAAATCATTCAAGTGGAAGATTACTCTTTTGAATTCTTGTATTTTTCTTGGAAGATGTCCTTGAGTTATTTAGTTGTTTTTTTTTTTTTTTTTTACAGTCTTGTTTCCAAAAAGAACAAATTGATCACAGTAATGTGGGGCATGAGGGGATTATGTATAATGTATGCAAGAGCCAGACGTCAAAAATAAAACTAAAACAAGGTCCCAGGGCTTTGCTGCTCCCCCTGCTGGCTTTTAAGAAAGGAAAGAGGGAAGCTGCCTCTGCTCAGAGCTTTGCAAATCCTAAGCATGCTGTTAGGGTACCAGTGAAATACAAAACCAAGAGAAGTTCGCCGTTTGTCGGGTTCCCTTAGGCACCAGGCTGGGCACAGTGGGTGAGGAGGAGGCATCTCCCAAACATGAGGGGCTGTGGTTGGCTGAAGGCTCCCTGGGCCTGCCGTTTAGTGTGGCGTCCCCAAGCTTTTGGGCACCAGTGACTGGTTTGGTGGAAGACAATTTTTCTATGGACCCGTGGCGGGGGATGGCGGGGAGTGACGGTTCAGGCGCTAATGTGAGAGATGGGGAGCTGCATATGAAGCTTTGCTTGCTTGTTGCTCACCTCCTGCTGTGCGGCCCGTTTCCTAACAGGCCGCAGACTGGTACTGGTCCGGACTGGTACTGGTCCGTGGCCTGTGGGGTGGGAACCCCTGGTTTAGTGCACTGAGGGGTCCTATCTTTTAGATGGGGCCTCCCTGAGCTCCCAAGATCAACAACCTACATCCACGTGGGGAACATGGGACAATTTACGTCCCAGTCTGGAATATGGAGACAACCATTCAACAGTGAGACACGGAAGAGGGCTGAGTAATATTCCATTGTATATATGTACCACATCATCTTTATCCATTCCTCTGTCGATGGACGTTTAGGTTGCTTCCATGTCCTGCCTATTGTAAATAGTGCTGCAATGCACATTGGAGTGCATGTATCTTTTTGAATTATGGTTTTCTCCGGGTATACAAAATAGTGCCATTTGCAGAGACGTGGATAGACCTAGAGATCGTCATACAGAGTGAAGTAAGTCAGAAAGAGAAAAACAACTATTGTATGATATTGCTTATATGTGGAATCTAAGATAATGGTACAGATGAACTTATTTGCAAAGCAGAAATAGAGACACAGATGTAGAGAACAAACTTATGGACACCAAGGGGGGAAAGCAGGTGGGGGGATGAATTGGGAGATTGGAATTGGCATATATACACTAATATGTATAAAATAGATAACTAATGAGAACCTGCTATATAGCACAGGGAATTCTATGCAATGCTCTGTGGTCACCTAAATGGGAAGGAAATCTAAAAAAGGGGGATATATGTATACATATAACTGATTCCTTTGCTGTACAGCAGAAACTAACACAACACTGTAAAGCAATTATACTCCAATAAAAATTAATTCAAAAAAGAAAAAGAAACCACACAGCTGTGGAGTCTGTGATTCTGTGGCTCAGGGGGAGAGGCAGAGAGTGCAGAAAGCTCTAGGGTGCCCCCCCAGGCCTCCCTGTTCCCTACCTGCTGCCAACTCGGACAGCTTCTCCCCTGGGGCAGGCATTAGCATAGTGTTCCCAGGGACAAATCATATTTATGTTCTACGTTCCCTTTTTGGCCTCACTGGTGCCACTTGTTTTTAAAAAAGGACACCGCTGTGTGCTCATTCTCCAGGCTCAGCAACTTCTGGGGCTGCTGAGCCCCAGGGAGGAGTCCTGAAGCTGCTGAGCTCCGAGTGGTTTGAGGCATCTCCCTGGCATTGGATTACGATGCCTGGACCGCATTCCTGCTGACCTGACTTCACCCTGCTGGCCTTGGGAAAACCCTGAGTCATGAATCACGGGACCTTCCGGTGATGGGATTCCCGGAGGGAGGAGTAGAGCTCTGGCCAAGTGGGACTGGAATCCTGAACTATGCAAGGGTGGGGATGCAGGGGGAGGGGGAGCTTAATTCACATCTGAGGGGCTAAAATTCATTCATTCATTCTCTCCTTCACTCACTCACTCATCAGGCATTAACCTAATTAGAAATTTGTTCTAATAATGGTAATGTATTGCAAAGTGAGTGCATATGACTTTTAAGGAAAATTGTTTCACAGCATTGACTCTTCCCACGTTGTGGTAAACTGTCGGCAAAAATGACCCCAATTCTCCCCCCCCTTACATCCATATATAGTTTTAAATGTGGCTTTGCATCTTTCTCCTTGAATAGAAGGAATCTATTTTTTCCTACCCTTGAATCTGGACTGGTCCTGCAACTTCCTTTGACTGGTAGAATGTGGCAGAAATGATAATGCCAGTTCAGAGCCTGGCCTCAAGAATCCCTGGATGATTCTGCTCTCCCTTTCAGAACCCTGCCACCTTGGAGACCAGCCCAGGATGGTGCTATTCTCTGGCAGAAGAATAGAGGCCACATGGAGGAATCAAGCGCCATTTGTCCCGGCTTGAGGACATCATAGATCATCTTTCAACCTGCTGACCCCCAGACACATGTGAAAATCCAGCCAAGATAAGGAGTGCTGCCTACCCCGCCTTGAGGTGACTGTCGGTGCATGAGCGAGCCCAGCCGAGGCCAGGAGACTTCCCTGCCGACCCGTAGGCTTGTAACCAATAATCAATGCGTACTGTTTTGAGCCATGAGGTTTCAGGATGGTTTGTTACACAGCAGTCGTGCCAAATGCATACTTAGCAATGAGTAGACAAGGCAGAATCTGTCCACCAACCCTGGAAGAATTTATTGTTACTAGGAATTTCAAGGATATCCATCAGCCAGGGACATGGGATGGAAAGGGAGTTGTGGTATGACTCCTGAGAAACCAGTCCACTTTGGATAGCTAAAACGGGGCTGGTTCCAACTCTGGCCAGACTATTAGAAGGGGTAGGGAGTTGCTATGACAACTGACACACCTGTATTATGCTGCCTAATACTCTTTGCTGGCCAGGTGTCCATCAGACACGCCTTCAGTCCTGTTGGCAGCCTCCCCACCCCATCCCCTCCCCGTCCATCTCTGTGGTCTGCAGACCTGGGCCTGGCAGCCACCTAGGAGGAGGGTTCATAGATGCTGGTGGAGAGGAGCTTGGGTCTCCAGTGCTTCAGGACCAGGAGGACTGCCCAAAGGGCCTGGAGCTACAGGTGGGGGGGGGGGCTCCTGCTTTTGCACAGGAGCTTATCATGGCTCCTGATTGGTGAAGGGGCTCAGGAAAGCACCACAGGGAGCACCACGTGGCCCTCACTGAGGGGGGTGGCGCTTATTCCTGCTGCTGAGACTAATGGGCCAACACAGGCCTAGGCAGAAAGGAGTCAGAGCCCTTGACAATTTGGGATGTGAGGTGAGCCGTAGGGTTCCTGCTTTCTCAAAAGCCTGCCAAAGCCCTGCTCTTCTCTCCCCCAAGCCTGGAATTCTCACCGTTAGAGTCATAAGTCGGCCTTTCAGAATGGTCATCATCATGCATTATCTCATTTGTATTTTCCCCACACATGTGACACAGGTGCTAACGTTCCCACTTTGGCAGCAAGTCATGCTGTTCCTAAGTGCCAGAGCTGGGATTTGAACCCAGTTTGCCTGATTTGAAGGCAAACCAGGAGGGAGTGGGAGCCCAGAGTTGTACCAAGGGCTTTAAGTCAGTGTCACTTGGAAGGAGAGGAGATGGGGCCCAGGACCCCTCAGTTGTCCAGGGCTGGGGGTGTACGCACAGGGTGATTTTGACCCATGTCTCCCTCAGCTTGCACGACGCTGTGCATACCTCCTTCTACCAGATGGCCCACTGCAACCCCATTGGTGACTTTCTTGCCTCCTGTGACTCCCCTGTGAGCCTCTTGAGATGGGGGCTTATGGAATATTTGTTGCTCACAGTGGGGAGGACCCCGTGACTGCGGGTCCACAGCAGGCCTGGGTCAGGGTGAGGCATGGCGGAGGGGCTGGGCATATCAGGCAAAATAGGCCTGGTTTTGCCTAAATTGGAGCTCCACGTGGCTGAATCCTCACCATTATTAAGGGTAATGCAAAGTCTCTAAAAAGAAGACAGATCATTCTCAAGAAGTTCAGAGTAAGGAGAGACCTTAAGAAGGCCATAGAGGTGGAGCATTGATCTGGGCTTTGAGACAGAGGAGGAAGAGCCATTTATCCTTTGCAATCTTATCCTCACCACCTTGGTGGTCTTGACGCCTGCGGGCTGGTAGTTGTTGATGGGAGTGAGAGAGACTTGCTGCTGGTCCAAGTTTTTCTCCCTTTAGGCAAGGAAATTCTTGTACATTTCAGAACAGAAGACTCTCCGTGTAGCTATGGGTGTCAAAAACCAAGACCTCGTAGCTGTTTCTGCGGATCGTTGTGGGTCAGCTAGGAAGGCTACTCTCTGTGCTGAAGCAGGGGGAGGGGGCACTTGGGGACATCCCTAAAGGCTCACAATGCTGGTAGGGGGTAACCCCAAAGCTAGGCTTGGACCCAAGTCTGTAAAGGCAGGGAAGCCCCCTCCCCCATGTGCATCGGGTTTCCGTGGAGGGCTTGTTAGATTAAATTCCTGGATCCCCAAAGCTGACTACCTCAGAATGAGGGGGCCTGGGCCTGGAAATCTACTTGTTTAGCAATGTCTCCTGGTGAGAACCCGCCTGGAAGAGACCCTCCCCAGCCCTGCTGGACCAGGAGGCACCTCATGCACAGGCTCCAAGGCCCGGTGGGCAAGCGCGGTGCTCCCTCAGTCTTTACAAGGGCCCTGTTTTCTACACATTCCCCCCCTCCATACCACTGGCTTCCAAACATATCTGCACATCAGAATTGCCTGGGAAGATTTTTCCAAAATATGTATTTCAAACTTCATCCTGGACCAAGCTAAATCAGAAACTCATAGGACTCATAGGATGGGGCCCAGTAATCTCCATGTAATTTTAGAAAAAAAGATCTCCCCAGTGGATTTTCATGCTCAATCAGGTTAGGGGACCACTGGGCTTTACCCACTCTGGGTCCCACACAGGTGACACCAAACAGGTGACTCATTCTTAAATCAGGGCTCAAGGATCACTATCCACCACCGTCTTTTTAGTGTACTTAGGGTATGTATTTTTTTACTTTTAATTTGGGGGCACTCTGAGTCAACTAATTTTTGAGCCTTTGAAAACCAGAGGGAGAACAATGAACGTGAACTTGCAGGGGGTAAACTGAACAGCAGGCTATCTGCATACTTTCCCCAAATGGCATCACGCTGCCAAGACACTCTCCAAGCCTTCGCTGTCTGCCTCAGTAGAACACGGGCCCCGGAGAGGTTCAATTATCTTCCACACATGTGCTCTTAGGGAGCCTGGCAAGAGAAAGGACTGGAATGTTCAATAATAAAGTTCCCAGGGCTTTGAATAAAGGGAAGGGCAGGTGAGTCGGAACTCAGCTTGCATCTCTGTTATAGCTTTGATTGCTAATAATTAGCCAATGAGTCAATTGTGACACTTGCATTATTAACCTAATTGAAAAATAACTGGTGGACAGCGTCCTTATTAGAGACACATATTGCATGTGAATATCCATTCATTCAACTGACAAATATTTGTCTATCACGTGCAAAATACTGGACAAGCCATATGACTCCCACTGTCAAGCTGTTTATGGAAAGGAAGGTGTGGCATCAGAGAGGAGCTACAAATTGAAGAGTTTAAGGGAGATACTGTTCGGGGAAAGTAAGGATGTTTCTAGGGAGGAGATGGGATTTGAGTAGGGCCTTGAGAAATAGGTTGGAGTTACAGAAGTGTAGTTTAATGGCAACAGGGAGGAGGAATGACAGCGTGAATAAAGCACAGGAGTAGGTGCCTAGACAGTAGGTTTGGGGAACAGTGCTGTGTCCTGTTGTTTTTTTTTTTTTAGTAAGAGATTGGAGAGCTCTAACGTTAAAAACATGATGGTGGGCCAAAGGATGGGAGGCCCAGAAGTGGGGTGGCCCTTAGAAGGCATGGGTGTCCCATTGCCTGATTCCAGTGCTCATGAAAGATGCGACCAACTGATCCTGGGCATCTTTTCCATTAACTCAGGATACAGCCTTCAGGTCCTTCTCCACTCTGTGTTCCACTCAGTCAGCCCCATCAGTTGGAGTTGGCTCATGAGGAAAAACTCATTCCACACCCTTCTTTGTCTTTTTGAAGGTCAAGGAATTAGCATTTTATTCTGGAGAAAATGACTGGAGGAAACAATCTTTCCTCCCCTCCTCTCTCCCCTCTCCCAGTTGAAGGGGTGATATAAACAAACACGATGTTTTGGATGATTAATCTGACAACAGAGTCTGGAAAGGACTGGGGTGGAGGCAAGGAGTAGCTGAGGCTGGGAGACCAGTGAGAAGGCTGTTGCAGTAGTTTAGTAAGAAGAAGTGAAAATCACAGTTAGGGAAGTGGCAGTGATGAGGGGAGCAGAAAGGAGAGGACAGAAACAGGAGAGTAGAAGTGGCAGAATTTGGAAGCTCATCGAATATTGGGGGCTGGGGAGGGAGAGACCAGAAGACTCCAATTTCACAGCTCAGAGTACGATAGAGATAGCGTATGAGGAAGGGGGCTCAGAAGGAGTAGCAGGCTTCAGAGGCGCAGAAGGTGAATTTCGTTCTGGATTATTGAGTTTGAGAAGCTGGCAGCACTTCAGGAGAAGTTCAGAAGCATGGAACCGAGGTCAGGGGAAAAGAGGAGCTAGACTGTGCATTTGGCATCATGTGTCTGCAGGTGATGGTTGCAGGTACAGGAGTTGATGGGATCATCAAGGGAACGAACGGAGAGGAAACTGAAGGAGGAGGGGAGCCAAGGGGAGAAGGCAGAAGACAATAGCAGCCTGCGTGTTGAAGCTACTACAGAACAAACTGTGCTTGTATTTATCCCCCTAAGTCTAATTGTTTCCAGCCTATTTGAAAAGATCCGCTTTCACGTACTAAAAGCCCCTTGGTAAATAAATACAGCCTCCCCACACCATTCCCAATCAGTCAGGTTCAGGAAAAGACCTAAAATCCAGACACCAGTTGATAGATGTCAATGACTGGTCCCTGTGGACACGGGGTTTTGTGGCTATGCAGACACCAGACACGTAAACCTATATGGAGAGGTGTTAAGGGAACCCTCCTATATTCAGGAGCCCGGTGCTTTTTGCCTTAAAATGCCACCTAGCCGGCCCTGCGGTCTGGATGAAGAGCAGGGAGGGTGTCCCTGGGCCAGCCCAGCCCCGCTTCAAGGTCACAGCCTCTGCGTTCGGTAGGGAAGCGGTTGACTGCGGTCCCTGCCAGGTGACCAGGTGGCTTTGAGGGATCAGAGGAGAGGGTCTAGGACAGAACTTTGACACAAGGGGCTTGCTGACCTACCTTATGAGAGCATCCTCTTTGGCTTGGAGACTGAAAAGGAGGCACCCAGCCAGGCCCAACCCTGAAACCTGAGGGCTCCCCAAGCCTCAGATGCAGAATGCTGCATGTGCTCAGGGACCCCTTAACCCCCACCCAGTATTTAACCAGTTTAAACACTTCAGTGGATCCCAAACCAGGCTGCTGAAGCAGATACCAAGAAAAAGTTCTGCAGAGATGTCTGCTGGAAAACAAAACCAAACAAACAAACAAAAAACCCATGCTTTAATAAATGAGGTAACTCCATAGAAATTCACGGACATAGGTAGACTCTCATATCGATTGCCTGAATTTTCTCTGGAGCTCATTTTCTTGGCCATCTTTGCTGGACCCCTCACGCTCCAGACCCCTCCAGTCCTCTGTCCTATGGGCAGCTTTCCCAGCGGGAGATCTCATCTCTGTTGCTCCCGCTGCAGCGGCAGCTCTCTGCTCACTGCCCACCCTCCCCCGAGTCGCTGTCATACCTTTCCTCCTCCTCGTTCTCCTCTTCACAGGCTCTGTGTTGGCCTTCCTCATGTTCGTCATCTCCTTGGCTGCCGCCCCTTCTGCTGGGTGGGACTTCTGCTCTGCCTGGATTGGCTGTGGGGTGGCCATGGCTTGGCTGGAGCCCCTGTTTTCTTGGCAGGTGACATTCCTGCCCTCGTGTGGAGGGTCACAGCTGCTTTCTTGCCAGAGGTGTTAACCACACTTATTTTGGCTGATGAAGGCATTGCCTTTGTCTTTGAATCAGCCACGGGATTTGCCCTTCTTGTGAGAGGCAACATCTTCACTTCTCCCTGATATCAACCTAAAAAGTTAACAATGACAATCATTTTTGTGATAATAGTAGTAGTCAGAACTTACACAGACGGTGCTTACTGTGTGCTGGGTACTGTTCTGAGATCTTTACAAGGGGAACTCATTTAATCCTTAAAATAACCCTATAAAGTTGAGGTAGGCACTATAACTATCCCCATTTCACAGATGGGGAAACTGAGGCTCAGAGAGGCTGAATCACAAGCTCAAAGTCCCCTAAAGCCTGAAACATGGGAAGCTCTATAATAAGCACTAGCGGCCATATTATTTCTGTTATTATTTCACGTCTGTCCTCTGACTGTTGTGATCTGGGGAAGTGTACCTCGACTTTCTAAGTCTTAGTTTCCTCGTCTATAAAATACACGTCAGCTATAATCTCCCTTCCAATTGTAATCTTTATGCTTTTGGCTCATCTCATCCCTGCTTTTCTGTAAATGAGTCCTGTTTTCCCAGGGAGTGTATCTCTCTAGCTTTTCCTGGATTTTACAAAGAAATAATTGCTTGACTGCTCTGGAAACTTCAAGAAAACAACTTGGAATAATGCGCAGGGGGGATTTTTTTCAACTCGCCTTCCTATCAGAAGTCACAACTACCTCGGTTGTCTTCAAGAGCCTTCATTAAGCCAGCTTTGTGATACTAAACCAATGCTTTCCAACTTGAATTTTCTTTGGGAGAGGTGAGGGAAGAGACTTGAGAGGCTGGGGCAGTCCTCAATCACACTTCTCCTCTGGTTAGATCTTGTGTCCCCACTGAATTAAGCAGACAGTTCTCCACCACCCTGGGATTTGGCCAGAACAGAGGTTAGAATCAAGGGTTCCCCATTGGCCATCAAAGGTTTCCTTTTTTTGGAAGAATCACAGAGACAGAGGGTGCACTTGTTCTGAGAGACAGGCAAACCCACGGGCTGGTGATGTGGGCTGAAGACCACGGCGCAGGCAGGGTGTCCTCTGATCCCATCTGGTAAAGTCTAGTAAAACAGCGTCACGGGGGACCCTGGAGTCTCTGGCCAGGGTGCTGAAGGACAGATTGTTAAGAGGGGAAAACTGCCTTTGAATCATGCGAAGCACAGGGCAGTGTCCTTGCCAAAGCAACACGGTGGAAGCATGCTGGGTATTAATAGCAACAGGTAACATTTATGGAGCACTTACAGTGTGCCAGCTGCTGTGCTAAGCACCATTTAATCCTCACGGTGACCCTCTGAAGAAGGTCTTATTCTTACTACCACTGCCAACACTTAGGTGAGGAAAATGACACTAAGAGAGGCTGAACTCCTTGCCCCAGTTACACAGCAGTACCAGGTTCTGATGTCAAAGCTCACATCCCTATCCTCTGCTCTCTCCAGAGTCCTCGGTGCTAAGGACCCCCCAGTGCAGATAAGGGGACCCGAGGGCAGCAGCTGGGAGACTGCTCTGGGCCCAGCCTCGGGCTGGGTTTGTACCTCAGGGAGACCTTCAGTCCCAGGTCTGGGTCTTGGCGCTGTGGATTCAGAAGGTCTGTTATCAGTTATTTGCAGCGGTTGGGGGGTGGGCCTGGGGCAAAGAATTCCTACTGATCTCAAAGAAGAATCAGGACACTGGAAACCAGATGTTAGTATCCAGGGTGACCCATACCCGTCATCTGTATGGTAATCCCTCCCAGCGGACAGTCTGCTCAGAGACCACCCAGCAGATCTGAACATTGCTCAAGGGACATTTCCACCAGTGAATAATTCTCTTTTCTAGGGGTCTTCCTGCCTGGTGCATTGGTACTAGTCTTTGGAAGTCAGAGTGCCTTCATTCTTGATCTTTATTGGTGATGTTTCAATACATTCTTTCTCTAAATTTTCTTTTCCAATATTCCTCCTTAGGCCCCCGAAACGTCTGTTATCACAACACTGCTTTAAGAAAGTCATGGTAGCATTTCTGAGGTTTAGGTTTATTTTACACCAAGATATTAACATTTCTGCCTTCCAGAGTACTGGAAAGAGAAATGGATTAGGAGGCAGGAAGCTGGATGCCAGGCTCAGCTCAGCTCCCTGCTAGCTGTGTGGTCCCGGGCGAGTCAGCCCACTGAATAAGTGGACTAGAGACGGTTTAGCCCATGCCTTGTACTTCTTGGTCTGGAAGAAGCTTAGCATGTACCCCTGCCCGAGGCTGGGATGGAGAGACAATTAACACTCCTGGCTGGAGAGTATGGGAGAAAGGAGGGGTCAGGATAATGACCAGGAAGGGAGATTAGACAGTCCCGCACGACCAAGGGGCACACTTTCTGGGCCACTTTGAGTGAAGAACTCCCCACAGCTGAGTGTTCAAGCATCACGCTCTAAGGGAGTCAAGGCAATTTTTTCCAACCTTCCTATTGTTGATAGGTTGATATTATAAATTACCTTCCAGAAAAGTGATTGCCGACCTAGAGATCTGGATTTCCAGGTCTCATTAGAGATATTTGAACTATTTTCAATATTTCATAAAGTCTTCAGGAAATTGTACATTTATACAGATAATAATGTGTATGCTAACAAAATGTTCAATTCCTTTGCCTTTTGGCTAGAATTATATTATTAGCTTGGCACGGTAACATTGGTTATCTCATGCTAATAGGAAAAGTTGATTGGCAGACATTTATATTATGAATAAATAATGAGCAAGGAAAAATAATTACACTTGCTTCTTTGTCATTTACACCTTGTCCTGTTACACCGCAGATTGGAGGTAGATGAATGACTGCTTGATTTTTTAAAATTATAAAATATCTTTCATGACATTGGGCCTGCATAGGAAAAATCTAGTTAAAGTCATGCGAGAAAATGAAGGGGTGAGGGCTCTCTGTCGGCCTTGTCTCTTATCTTAAAGGTAGGTGGTGGCTGCGAATCAGTAGAGTACACCTAGAGGCCCCTCAGTAAGGGGGATACTTGGGTTCAGCTTCACAGACACCCTCCAACTTGGGGGTGCAGATGACTTTTTTCTACTCTCTGATAAAGTCATCTGTATGCTTTATGATCACCTGGGTTCTTGAACTGCCCAGTTATTTAAAGTCTCGAGGACTGACTTGACTCTCAACCTCTCTCTAAAACTGTATCATGTAGACCAGAGTCATCACTTGCTTGCTCTGAATGATGAAGGCTCTTTCTTCTGTGCCCCGTTTAGCAGGTAATTAGGCGCTGCCTTGGTGTCTTGGCTAAATGTTCCCCTGTTATACATCTCTCCTGAGGCCGCGCAGCCTTCTCTCAAATCTTTAGTAGCAGAAGACTTGATACAGTGTCATAAGGACCTTATCATTCTATAACCTTTACTATTTCAAAATGCTTTAGCGGTCATCACCATGCATGATCTTCATCACGTCAGTCAGGTGAAGTAAGTGGGAAGACGTTAACGTCCTTATTCTACAGATGAAGAAACAGGCTCAGGGAGGTTAAGGTGACCCAGGGTCACCCCATGGGCAAGTGGAGGATCTAGAACATGAGCCACTGAAAATGTCTCATTTTCATTCCACCGTACTATATGCCTTCTTTCTAGATATTCAATTCCAAGTGCAGCAGCTTGTAAATTATATCACCTTACTGGACACTATTGCAAGAAGTATTTCTCAGAGGATTTGAGTGAGTTCCTAGAATCCCTGTTGAGTGGATATGGGGCTAACCTTGGTAGCAGTAAATGTTGTGCTGTAGGTTTCTTTGCTTAGCCAATTTCTTTATTTTTCCATCTGATACTGGACCAGTCAAGGACTGGGAAGCCCTGTGACCCACCATTCCTGTTCTGTCAAGAGGACTGAAAAAATTTCTAACCATCTGGGTAAGTAATGCTGCCCGGTAAACAAGGAGAACTGAAGATCCTCAAATAGAAGCAGTCTTCTTTTGTCTCATCCGTCCCAGCTGCTTTTCCTAGTTTGTTGGTTTGTGTCATTTATTTTCTAGGCTTTTTGTTCCCCGCATGCTCACCTTAGGCTCTAATTCTGGGTTCACTAAGGTGGTCAGCTTCACCCCAAAGCCTCACTTCCCTTCTCAGTCAGGACACAGGGCTGACCTGGAAGGTGGGGTTTGACTCGTGTCCTCTGAAGCCTGCAAGTTCAAGCTCTGCCACCCCCAGGCCAGAAGCCCACCTCACCAGCCAAGAGGAGGATTTTAGCTGTTCCTTTAGGTTGGCTGCCAAGTCTCAATCCCAGGCCCCCGACATACTACACCCTCCTGGGAGGCTGAGAAAGGAATTGCTTCATTTCGAGGCAGGCAAGTGGAGAGATGGTGGGAAGCATCTGCTTTGGAAATGCATTTCTCACAGCAAATAACATTTGCATGATTGTGCCTGCAAATATCACCATGGCATTTGCTAAGTTAAACACATGCTTTTGCTTGCCTGACCTTCACCTTGTTCCAGCCCCAAGATGTTCCTGGGTCTGGGAGCTCCACCCTGGGGAGGGACTCTCCCCTCAGCTCTGTCCTCTGAGGGTGAGACGTTTCCTTCTTGACCTGGGAGAATACGTCTCTTGCACACACAGAATCCAAATATTAAGCTAATTCTGATCCAAGTGGTCCATGACATGGTGGCAATGACAGTGAGTGCTTACACTTTCTATTTTTTGCCTCTCATAAGCCTACAACATATGAGATGATAGACCTTTTCTATCTATTTTTCATTGTACTGTACCACTCTTTTGTCTTGATATTTTCGTTTATGTGCATTGTCTCCCCCAAAGATGATAAGCTCCTGGTGGAGGGAGACTGTATCTTTTACTGCGCTGAGACATCCATGCCTGTCGATGGGCTATGTTTAGGTGTATGTCTAAACATAGATCTTATATGTCTGTATAAGATCATATGGGCATAAAGCGGCATATGGAGAGGTACATATTAAGTTGTTAACATGGATTATCTGGGTGAGGGGTGGCTGATATGGATGGAAAAAAAGAAGAATGGGAGGGGTAAACAAAAAAAAGGGCAAAAAAAGACTCCACTTAACAAAAGAAGACATTCCTCGTACATCAGTTCAACTTTGGGAAAAAAAAAACAACCAGAAAGCAAAGATGATGAACCAGCCAACCACATTTATGCACTTATGTAAAAATTTACATATATATATGTCAAGAAATTAACATAGAGTACAAGTAAGGAAGACAAAAAAGTACTGTGCACATACAGACGTTCAACAAATTTCTGGTGAATGAATGAATGCTGGATGTGATAATTTTAGAGATTTGGATTTTCAAGGAGCAATTTATTTGCTAATATTACTATGACCCTGCAATGCTTGCAACGTGTTGTTATGATCAGAATCACTAATGTTCTCTGGTTCAGGGGGTGGGACAGCCTGCCTGGGAGAGTCCCAGTTTACTCTGTGGTCGCCCTGTTCACTGACCAGCTGGAGGGATTGATACAAGTGGAAATGACAGGCTCCAGACCTGGGATACTGAAGTAGCATCGGTGGGGTGAAGGGTGAGACTTGGGAATCTGCATTATTATGCTCATTACAGCTTCAGAACTGTTGCTCTAGGCATTGCTAGCTGTCAAAGTGATGTACTGCTTTTATAATTAACTATTCTTCAAACAAAGTAAAACAAAGATTTATTATTTGCTACATATAAAAAAAAAATCATGCCTCATTGTCTGACCTTCCTTTGCTTTATTGCCAGTACTTAAAAGACCTAATTCATGTGAACTTTCTAATGTGTACATAGAACTTGGAATGAAGCTGTAATTCCCTAAACCGAAAACACCTTAGTACCTTCTCTTGCCCCAGCTTTGTGCAATGCTGACTTGCCCCAGCAAAGGAATCTTAGGTCTTTCATCATCCTAAAACAAGTGTCTGAAAACAAAATGCAATATATCAAATATTAAAAATAGATTGGAGGATAACCCTCCAGGCTCTTACCTCTCAGCTTCACCCAGTCATAAATTTTGCTATGCTTTCTTCAAATATATATTTTCATAAATAAAACATTCCAGAAAAAAATTGGGTAGACTTTTCTGACCCATCCTTCTTTCCCCCTTCCCAAAGGTAACCACGGTACTGAATTTAGTGATTTTATTCCTATAAATATTTGTATATTACTGTATAATGTATTCATACACAATTTGGTTTGACATATTTTAAACTTTATATATATGGTATTGTATGGTATGCATTTCTCTGCAAATAGATTTATTTTGCTCAATGATTTACCATGTTGACATATGTGACTCCAGCTCATTTAACTGTCATGTAGTGTGGCGCAGTGTGATAGAGCGTTGTGTCGTAGCGAATGGTAGTATAGTATTACTAGTAGAGCATTAATACGAGGCTGTTGTATGAATGTAGCCCCAGTTTTATCTTTTTTTTTCCGATGGACATTTAAGTTTTTTTCATTTTTTAAACTATTACGGACAATGTTGAGGTGAACTTTTTTTTGGTGAATTTCTTCTGCTGTGTGAGGATTTTATACATCTAGCAATGGACTCGTGGGTTATAGCGTGTGTGCATCTGCAGCTTTGACAGATCTTGCCAAATTATTCTGCAAAGAAATTGCACCAATTTCCATAACAATTCTTGAATATTCCAGCAAGTTTTCCCTTCTGTGGCCTCAAATTTAAGAGCAAAAAGCAGAAATATAAGCCAAAGTAAGAAAATTGCTGTAAGAATGCATTTAATGATCAGTGGAACTTACCTCAGACTTCTTTTTCCAACCAGGGTCATTTCTCCCATGTGATCACCTCACTTTAAAATACAATCAGTGCATATTGGTTAAGCTCTGGTTACTAGCACTTGGGAGAAGGGATTCAAAGGTATACATGCAAGGAGACATTTTCTGAGAGTTTAAAGACTAACTGGGAAGCTAAGACAAACTGTAGATAAAAGTTAATTATTTAAATAGCAATTTAACAGTAAGAGAGAAAAGATATCACTGGGTAGTGCTGATTCATCATTGAATGAATTGTGCCTACATTAATTCTCCAGGAGTTCCCAAGACAGGGAAGTCAGAGCTTATGTGATTCTAGTTTGGTTTCCTAGCAACCATCATTAGATGAGAATCAGCTAACTCTGCTTTTTTGAAGCAGACTTTGCTCCTTTAGAAAAAATGAGTTAGATAAATACCAGCTTAAGGTAAAAATTTCACTACATAAAACTATATTGGAAACATATGACTTCTGAACAAAGATCTAAAGCGGTTTCCGTTCCCAGAACCTAATAAAGGTGGATGTGTGGAAATGCAAGTGGCACCAGATTTTAGGGACTTGAGCATCTGACTTTTCCTAGGAGTTGTGGTTGGACAGTGATGAGTGAACAGACAAAAGACAGAGTCAGGGAGGGAGAGAGGGGCAATGGAACCCACACTTGAGAGCAATTTCCCAGCCACACCTGGCCCAGGAAGTTTTACAGTTCTTATAGCTCAGAAGTGGGGAGATGAGTCATCAGGGCATTGACCCTGGAGACTTGCCTCACTTTGCCAGATTCTACTTTATCCCGGAGATTAGCTCCCGGAGACTTGCATCTATATTCCCTGACGTAGGAAAAAGAGCATTAGCCTGATAGTTCATTTCCATTTCTCTTACCACTTCTTCCCACCTCACAAGATGACTGTCTGGTTGGAAGAGGGAAAAGCTTTCGGGTGTTCCCAGGGAGAGGGTCCGCCAGGGGCTTGTTGATATATCTTGAGATCACTATGCACTTGTTACCACAGCCCCCAGCAGAACTCGCTGGAGAAAATCCACTCATCGCTGAAGGACAGGGTCTCCAAAGTAAACTCATTCAGCTAGGACCCCATCAAAAGGACATTTCTAGGGCCTTTAAATAGAAATGGAGACTCACAGAATTCTAGAGCTGGAAGAAACCTTTCCAGATAAAAAATATAGAATAGTTATAGAAGAGCATTAACCAAAATTTCAGAAAAGGAGACCTGATTGAAATAAAAAGGTGTTTATTTGGGGTTTGTGAGGACTGCAGCCCTGGAGACACAGATTCAAGACGCACCTGAACTGTGGTCTGCTCAACTACAAAATGGGGGCAGCTTATAAAAGTAAAAACTGCAAGGTTACGGTTAGTTACATGAGTTGTTTATCAAGAATTATAATTGGAGCTGGCAAGAAGTAAGGGTGCTTATTAAGTCAGGATTGGTTGGGGTCCAGAATGGTTGCATAGTTACAAGGGGAGACCTTGAGACAATAAGGTTGCAGCTGGAAGGTGTTCTGAAGATGGCTGGTGGTGTCCTTGGGTCTGGTACAGTTCAAAGAAAGTTCAGGTTCATGCAGAGACATGTCTGAGACCAGATCCTCAGTGGCCACCCAACTCCAATTTTATATGCCTGAACTCTGATCACTCCATTATAATTCCAATTTGTCATCAGTATAAAGGCATGGACAATTCTGCTTTGTTGTTTAGAGTGTTACTTGTAGCTGACTTCTGGAGGGGAAAATGCCTCTTTACCTTTCCCATTTGTACAAAAGCAAATAATATCAGGGACTCTCAGAGACATCTATAAGAAAAGGCATAGTTTTTTTTAAAAAACCTGATAAAATTGAGAATAAAATATAAATTAAGAGGTTCTGAAAAAATTCTTATTGTTCTTAAAATCTCCTAAGCTTTTAAGATAAATTTAGAGTTAATGATCTCTTTAGTGCAATTTTTCAACACTGTAATTTCTTTTTTTTAATATGCAAATATTCTTTTTCATATTCTTTTCCATTATGGTTTATTACCATACTCAGGATACTGTATTCAGGATACAGTATCCAGTATTCAGTATTCAGTATCCTGTATTCAGTATTCAGGATACTGAATATAGTTCCCTATGTTATAGAGTAGGACCTTGTTGTTATCCATTCTCTAGTTTGCATCTGCTAATCCCAAACTCCCAATCCTTCCCTCCCCAACACTCCCTCCCCCTTGGCAACCACAAGTCTGGTCTCTATGTCTGTGAGTCTGTCTCTGTTTCGTAGATATGTTCATTTGTGTCGTATTTTAGATTCCACATATAAGTGATATGGTATCTGTCTTTCTCTTTCTGACTTACTTTGCTTAGTATGATAATCTCTAGGTCCATCCATGTTGCTGCAAGTGGCATTATTTCATTTTTTTATGGCTGAGTAATATTCCATTGTATATATACACCACATCTTCTTTATCCATTCATCAATGGACATTTAGGTTGTTTCCATGTCTTGGCTACTGTAAATAGTTCAGCCCTGTAATTTCTATTACATATTAAATGTCATTAAAAGCCTTTAGAAATCAATGCTATGCCAATCTGAGAACTTTACTGACAAATATTTTTTCAAGGTGGTGGACTAAGTCATACACTTTAGGTATTCCTTAACATCATTTTTTTATATACCAATTTTTATTAAAAGTAAGTTTTAAATGTAATCATGATACCAGATATACAAAAATGTAAGATTCCAGCCCCCACCAATGCTGGTGGGTCTTCTGGCTTCTGTCCCCTGAATCCAGCCTGTTCTGGAGGACACAGTGGTATGCTGGGGCAGGTTCTCTTCCCAGCTTCACGTTCAGCGATACGCTGGTGCCTTGGAATCAGCCGTGGGGAGAGGGTTTTCATCACTAAAAGTGGCAAACACTAAAGACCAGGGCTTTTATTGTAGAGCCAGTTGTTATTACCAGCACACCGCTGGGCAGATGTCACCTCTGTCATCACAGTGAACCATGAATCCTAAGCCAACGTTCCTTCCACTGCCATGTGTCACCCAGCTTATGTGTGGCTTATGGCACCTGGGGCATAGAATTCATCTTCCTAGTCATCCAAGCAAAATACAATCAGAAAGGTAGTCTATAACCACTTTTTCAAAAATTAAAAAATTAAAAACAAAAAACCCCAAAAGCCTCATAGAATCCATTCCATAATTAAGTGTTAGCTATAATATTTTGTTTTGTGGGATTACCCACATCGCTAGAAACCTCCGTTCCCATAGATAATGGAGACATCTCTGGAAAGCCAAGTCAATCTTCTCGAATATTCCTCATTTACCTTTCACAATGGGCCCAGCCTAATGACCGTTCTGCCTGTTGGGGGGCTCCCTTCTGCAGCCGCTTTAATGCAACACCCCTTCACTGATCCCCAGAGGACCAGAGAGTCCGAAGTGCCTTTGATTCATGCTTTTTATTAGCAGCTTAGCTCCTTTAGTGCTAAGCATACTCCCTCCTGCTGGTTAAATCCCTTGTTTTTTTCCTCTTGTTTGCACTAGATCATCGCTAAATATTCATCACATATGGGCAGCGGGCTAGGTACTGGTCTGACAGGAAAATAGGAGGTGTCTTATCTATTTATTCATTTATTTATTTATCACTAAAGCTCAGAGCCAATCCAGCATGATAGGGATTTAATGAGAGGTTAGAAGGAGCCCAGGAGTCAGGAGATCTCTCCAGGAGGAGAGATCTGTCCCCAGTCCCATTGGAAGGCCAGAATTAGCTGGTACTGAGAGGCCTGTACAATGCCCAGTGTTCTTGGCACATTTTTGGTGATGCTGATACAGTCTAAAAAAAAATAGCAATGAAAAAAGTACCATCACTTGGGCTTTGAGAGTAGGTCTCTTTAGGCAGAGTAGATATCTATCCATCCATCCATCCCATGATAATTTATTAAACATTACAAAAACCTAGGATCTAGTCTGTGTAGGCTCTGTGGGAACAACTTGCCTACGGGTGGATAGGGATTGAGGGATAGGAGTTGCAGAAGAGGGTGGAGACCCACTTACTATCAGCTTGCTTCCTTTTGCGTGCTGGCTGTTGTGGGTGATACCAGAGAACAAGAGATCTTTCCCTGTGAGGAGTTTATTACAGCAGAGGAGCTCGCCATCTGAACTGTTGGCCACCATGTCATCTGCAGCGGCAGGGGTAAAGACATAGATTTCATACCTCCTGCGTATTCTACTCCCTCTAGTCTCTAAACAAGGTGCCTTAAGAGAGAAAATATATTCAGAAGGTGTAAAAGGAACCACTGATGGCAACCTGTAAGCCCTTCTAGGCTCTGACCTCATTTCCCAGCTTCATCCTGAGTCAGGCTTCCCTGTTTCTCAGGAGGGAAAACGGGCCATAGCAGAACCACAGTCCCCTGCACGGCTCCAAGAATGGGGTTGCCCCTCATACCTGCTGACCTACCACATTTTGGGGGCACAGGGCTACCCCAGCCTCTCCATCGTTCTGCTGCCGTGTCAGAAAACTTGTACTACGTTTACCGACTCCGAGAAAAACCCAAGCAGCAATAATAATTTGGTGGAAGATCACGTTACGTAAGTTGAATCTCAAGCTGTGCTGGTTCCATAGATGCAATTAGTTACCAACAGCAGAAAGCTTGTTCTGATGTTGGCATGTACCTTGGCATATTACCCATGAAACAGATGGCTCCTGGTTCCACAAATTAGATTTCCAGATGATTGCATAATACTGTGTCAACCAGCCACTCCTGCCTGGCTCTTCCTGCCTCTCTGGTAAATTAGAGTGAGTCTATGTAAATGCACTGATCTCCCGCCAAATAACCATTCCTCTGGGTGGGAACACAGTTGAGACAGGGTCTGAGGGAGGGTAAGGAAGTCTGTTCTTTAAAGACATTTAATTAATCTGCAATGTGCATGTCTTCTTGCCCTTTTCCTCTAGTCCCCATTCCAGCTTTCCCAGATGTTCTACGTACTTACTGACCTGAAGGCACCTGGTCTTGCTTCAATCTGCTTTGATGACCAGGTTGGGAGGGATTCCCCTGCTCCAGGTCTACCCTTCTGGTTCAGATTGATGTGATGCAAATAAGAATCTTTTCTCATCACTAAAGAGGTAAATAGGGGGTCTTCTGCAGCAGAATTGTTCATCAGTCCTCTCCTGCCTCTACAACCCCTTCTTAAAGGAATACATGACCCCCACTCAGCCAAGTCCTTCTACTGTGTATCCTCCCTCCTGCCCTGATGGCAGTTGACTAAGAAGCTTGGTCAGTCCAATGTTCATAGCAGCACTATTCACAACAGCCAAGACATGGAAGCAACATAAATGTCCACTGACAGATGAATGGATAAAGAAGATGTGGTACATACATACAATGGAATATTACTTGGCCATAAAAAAGAATGAAATAATGCCATTTGCAGTAACATGGATGGACCCAGAGATTATCATACTAAGTGAAGTAAATCAGACAGAAAAAAAACAAATATCATATAATATCACTTATATGTGGAATCTAAAAAAAATGATACAAATAAACTTATTTTAAAAACAGAAATAGACTCACAGATGTAGAAAACAAACGTATGGTTACCAAAGGGGAAAGAAGGGGGGAGGGATAAATTAGGATTTTGGGATTAAAGTATACACACTACTATATATAAAATAGATGAACAACAAGGACCCAGTGTATAGTGCAGGGAACTCTACTCAATATCTTGTAATAACTTATAACTGAAAAGAATCTGAAAAAGACTATATATATATATAACTGAATCACTTTGTTGTACACCGGAAACATTGTAAATCAACTATACTTCAATAAAAAAAAAGGTTGGTCAGAAGCCAATGAGATTCCCTTTCTTGGAAAATGAAGAGGGAGGGCTCAGGGAGCAGAATGGTGTCAATGGACAGGCACTGAGGTGAAGGTCTAGGCACTCCTGCAGATGCCCTCAGAATGGTCCTGGCTCCAGTGTCTAGCTGATCACCTTCTTCTTGGATTCCACTTAATCTGAACCTTTTGAGTAAATGTCCCTTTATTTAAATTTGCACGAATGGTTTCTATGCAGCCAAATGATTCTTCTCTGGTCCATTCCCTTACACCATTTCCTTCCCCAAAGGAAAATCACAGAAACCATGTCACTGCCTTGACTATGACTATCCCCCAAACCCTGAAATGTCAGATGACCACCACTCTACCAGGCAGAACGCTTCTGAGCTAGAACCACATCAACTTCAACAGGAACGAAGTGGGACTTCATCTGAAGGCCTTTCACCTGCGCTCTACCCACTAGGGCAGTTCACATTGCCGGTGTCTTGAAACCTTGAGACCAATGTTCTTTCCTCTGTCTTGGGTTTGCCCACTCAGTGGTGTTTGGATCATCATCCTAATTGGATTGGGTACTAATTGTACCCCTTGATTTTCTTGCTTTTACCAGGAGGTGGTTTAGAGTAGAGAGAAGTGATATATTTCATGACAGAGGTGGGTTGGGACATGGACAGTCCTCCAGCAAGGACTGGGCTCAGGCTCGGGGCCAGGCTTTGGTGGAGGAGAGAACTACCTGGACGCAGGCCTGGGGAATGCCCAGTCAGCTGGAAAAGAGGTCTGTCCTTTTGGTTTTGTTTATTTGGTTTGATTTCTTTTGCCTGTTTGTTTTCTCATATTTTTAACAAATCTGTCTGCCAGGGTGTGTGCCAGGAGCCCATTGGACTCAGTCTCCATTAAGGGGATGGTTGGCACTGTGGATCTGATGAAAGTGACCTTCCAAATTCCCCACGTATGACGGGGAGGAAGAACAGAAACATCACTCACATCCTTGTTCCAGGCTCTAGACTTGGGATCTTTGAGGTCAAGCCCTGGTCGACTCAACAAATGATGGCTGTCTGTTAACTGTGTAGAGATAGTCCTGATATGGACCATTGGGGAGCTGCTAGCCAGGCTTAAGAGGGACTCGGGGTGAGGCAATATCTCTGTTGTCATACTGTATTTGGCCAAAGGCACACTAAGGGATAGTGACTGTGGGTGATGACCCTGTCTCCCCCTCTAGCATGTTCCTTGTGTGTTTGAGGTCTGTTTATATGCTTGGTGACCAGCTAACAGCAAGTCATGTCATCCTCAGGGACGTGCTAGGCCAAGTAAATTGTCCCCTTTGGCCAGAAATGTGTGAGTTTGTGGTTTGCATAAGACAAGACAGTGAGGTCTCGCCATTGGGAAGAGGCCAAGCAAAACTGCAAAATGATCATTTCCAGATGTGTCCAATTTTGGTATAGAGCCAGCTACCTCATGCAGTCAGGCTGGTGTCCCCATGACATAAGGCTAGCTGAGTCTTCAGTGGGAATTGGCTCTTATTCCCCCGGCCGATGTTCATTTATCTTCTTTAACTTCAAGCTGACCTGCTGTTTTCTTCCTTGAAATCTCTAGGAGTTTATAACCAGATAATTATGAAATTTAAATAAGCAGACACTTGGAAAATGGGGGGAAAATATCAAGACTCCGACCTCAGGCAATGACCAGGTTGTAGGCTGCCACAGATCAGAAGCAGCCTTCTCTGCACTTTGTGGGACCATCTCTGATTGGGGGTGAATGGCTTACCCTGCTCTGCTTCTCGGGTGAGCAACCACACTTGACCTTTTCTTGCACAGGAGCAATTTTGGGCCTCAAACCCACGACTGGAATGTTAGCAATTTAGAAAGGTTTTTTCCTTCAGCTTACTATCTGAATGAGTAACAAAATCCTAATGGCATGATTTAAAAAAAAAACAGCCAAGGTAGAAAAAAGGATGAATAAATCACAGGGTCTGCAATAAGTGCAGGGAGAGATGGTTTTATAGGAAAGAGTCCAAACCCCAGCCCCTCTTAACAGTTCTTTTCATGCAGTGCCATGCAATTCAGGACTGACACCATGCCAATATCTCCAAGGCCACATTAGGCCATTTAGTTAGGAAATGTCTATTGGGTGTTTGCTTTATGAAAGGCATAGGACTAAGAGCTGAGTGGGGAGAGAAAGAAAGAAATCTGAAGACCTGGTTCTTGAATTCACAACCTCATTTGGTGATAAGCTGCAGATCAAGCAGTTGAAAGGCAGTTCTCTGAAATCATAAACTACAAAGTACCAACAGCATAAGGGACACCAAGGAGGGGAGGGACTGAGACAGTGAAACTCCATCCATCTCGTCTGGGACATTTCATAAACGCGTTCTGTGTTAAGATACACCCAGTTAAGTCCAGGATCTATCACACAAGGGTCTCTGATCTGCTTAGCTGCTCAAATACCAATGGTGGTTTGATAGATGTTCCCTCAACATCACTTGGGGACTTTCACCAATGAGACTGTTAACCAAGAGCTCAACGTTAATCACCATCTTCTTTTCTTTTTGAAGCCTTATGTGGTGAGATCCTAGTCCTCGCCTTACTGTGATTGGATGGTATTATTACACACCAATAAATGGTCACCCTTTTACCAAGAAGGTGTGTGAGGTTAGTGCACTTGTTGGATATAAGGACAATCATATATCTGGATATATGTATATGTAAAAGGATAAATGACCCCAGTAGACTGTAGATGTTTTGATTTTCCACACTAGTCCTCATGTGACTGTTCATCTGTTCTTTGTTCTTGGCTGGCAATTCAAGGTACCTGGCACCACATGGGACTTGGCCCATCGATACTGGCCTTAGAAGCCAAGTAGCCAGGCTCCCAGGAGGTTCTGTTTATTTAACCAAAGTGAATAACATGTTTTGCCTCTTGTTTTTTTAAGTACCCTTTCATTAAAACAGTGACTCCCATGCATTTTCTAAAACTTTATTGCCAACTTTTAAAGATGGCTGAATTTTGGAGCAGTGATTAAGGAAACAATCCTTCATCCATGGGCCACATGGTGGACCTGTGTAACAAACCTTGACATATTGGTAGGGGATACCCCATGAAACTTAAAAGGCAAAGCTAAATCAAGAAAAAGGATGTATATATCCCACATTTGGCATGTGGAGTTTGTTATCCAGAGGAGATAGGCAGAAGATAAAAAGAACTTAAAATTTTAGATTGGTTCTTGGGTTAAAGATTGATAGAAGGATACTGAGGAAGATGAAGATTGGACCTATAGGACTGTAATGTTTCTAAATAAGAAAGTTGCAGAGATTTCTGTACAATTGTTATCAAGTCAAAGCTTGTACTGCTCGCCACACGACAGGCCAATAAATCAAGAGACAAGTTGTTGGGGAAAGGAATAGTGACTTCATACGGAAAGTCAGCAGGGAAGATGGTGGACTTGTGTCCTAAAGAATCATCTTGCCTGAGTTAGAATTCAGGTTTCTTTTATACTAAAAGGGGAGGGAGTAAGGTCAAACATTTCCTGGCTTTGTTCAGCCTCCGGAGGGGATGTGTTAATTTCTTCCTTCCTGCCGTCATTCACACTTGGGCCTGGTCAGGATGTTTCCTCTGAGTTAAACAAAGGTATTTTAGCTTAACGCTCATTACCTGATTCCCAGAGATGGGCCATTATGCATAATTTAAGCTTATAGGCAACATGCCTTTAGTGATTAACTTGTAATAGAATACAAAGTTTCTTCCCTATTACACATTCCCTCCCCCAGAAAAAATATTCCTTGGAATCAAGTTGGGGAAAGAATGATGGACTGATCTAATTCCACATAGAAGGCCCTCTGTATGGGTTGACAGCAACTCTCCTCATCAGGGTGCTGTGTAATATGAAGGATAATAAGAAACTTCACATCAGGGGAGGGGTTCTCCTTGAGCTCACTGCCAGCTCCATGAGGACCAACAGTGTGCCAGGTCTTAAACTGCATTAAGAGAAGCCTGGAGACTAGAGTGAGGGAGAAGACAGTCCCATCGCATCCTCTTCTAAACAGATCACTTCTGGAATGATCTCTTTCTGGAACACAACTTGGGGTGCCAACGATTACCAACTTGGAGAAATAATGCCTAAGCATTTCTGTATTTTTCGTCTATGTGCTAGAGTTCTCCAAGTAGCTCTGTTTATTCTCTCACTGTGCCTCAAAATAAGTCTATGATTTAACATTATCCTCATATTGCAGATGGGAAAACTGAGCCCCAGAGGGCGTAATAGGCTAGCCAGGAGGCGGGGGTTCCAGAACTTAAATACAAGCTCTTTGGCTGTAGGACTGCTGTTTTTCCTGCCATACCATGAACTGAACTGCAAGAAGCCCAGAGGCAGGGTCCAGGACTGAGGATTCTGGAAGCCACATTCCAGAAGGTGCTTTTGAAGAAACTGGAAATGCCTGGCCTCAAAGAGAGATGCTTTTAGAGGGCCTGTGAGAGCTGTTGCCAACTATGCAAAACCTGTCACATGGAGGAAGGAGGAGACTTGATGGCTCCAGAGTGCAGTAGTAGGACTAATTGATTGAAATTATGCATGAAGCCAGAGGGTGGTGGCAAAGCCGTCTGAAAGAGTGACAGATGCAGAATTGTATCCAGATAGGGCAACAAAACAGTGACCCCAGAGAAGCAGAACCAGCCTGCTAGCCTAAGAGGGAGGGAGGGAGGGTCATGGGCATAAATGTCTGCAGATGGATTTTTACCTGCTTTTGTGGGCAGGCAGTCTAAAGCACCATCCTGCTCAGTTTCGATTCCACTCCCAGCAATTTCCTTGATGTGAGATCTCATCCTAAAAGAGAGTCCTGGCTAGTCAGCTTGGAAAGGTCATAGTTCAGAGCTGGCTGCAGATCCCTCGTGCTCCGCCCCCGCCAGTTGGATTGGGCAAAGCCCCTCCCAGCACCGGCTATTCCCCACAGGCCCGCAAGTGGTCCCACCTGTCAGCTATGTGGGGTTTTCCTGTTCTAGGCCCGCAGATGCCTCGTGGCTTACCTCTGCTTTCGCACAGGTGCTGAGAGCGCCCGGGGCTTGCTACTGTTGGGGTTTATCCCAGCTTGCTCGCATTTGGGGTTTATGGGGATAGCTCATTAGCCAGTTTTGTCATAAATGTTGTTCATGGCCAGGTTTGTTGGTTTTGCTACTTAGTGGCTCTGTTTGTTTTTCTGTGGGGATTCAGGAAGGTCCCAAACCTGTGCTGCCACACCACCACCATCTTGCCAGAATTCTCCGACCTGCTACTGTTAACTTCAGGCTCCTCTTTCTCTCTGCTAATTAAAGCATCTCCAACTGTCTCTTAGAAACAAACTATCATCAATGTATAATAAATCACAACACTTCTGTGAAGGGGTTTAGAGTTACAAAATAAGTTAGTTAAGCCTTGCTAGAATGTAACTTAAACTCAGGAAGATTTAAAAACAGACAGAGAGGATTTTCTCACAATGAGTTATGGGCCTGGGCTGGGTAAGAGATGCCATATATCCACATTTTGCATTCTCTGCCCCAGAAGAGAACAATTCTCACAGCTGGATGTCCGACTCAGGAATCTGGCATTTTTGCCTGACTAAAGTCACATCACTGATTGATGCCAGATCTTGCTCAATTAAAGGTTTGTTTTCCTTTGGCCGTTGGCAAAGGCAACACTGATGATGGGTTATTAGCATCTGCTCCCTTGGATTTCGAATGTTCTGGGAGCTTTTGTGGCCACACCAACTACAGCAGCAGTGCAGGGCTCTGAAACACCTTCCTTGTCCTGGGCCCAAGGACACCTGTGGGTGTGTAAATGTGGGAGGGGACAGCTCAGTTAGGCCCTTTCTAGGGAGATGAAAAGGAAAAAGGATCTTCTCCCTGTCTCTGTCTCACTCCAGCCCCACATCCCCAAGCTAAGAAAAACAGCGATATTTTGTGATAACAGGTTGTTTTTGTCTAGTTGTTCATTTGTTTGTTTATTCATTCAGTAAGTATTTTGGAGAACTGGCTTGTGGGGCAAATGAAGAAAGTACAGAGACTCTAGAAAGAGGAGACCATCTCATAAGCCATGTATGCAAGCTGTCTCTGCTTTATTGCAGGAGCTTGCGAGCAGGATGTGGAAACTCTGAACCAGCTGCTGTAGCCACAGCCTCGCGTTGGGCCCTTCCTCTGAGGTTTTCTGAGGGGAGAGAAGGCCGCAGTCAAAGGACTTTCAGTTCTCACGTACCATCTTCCATCTGGGGATGGCCCCCAAGCCCTCAACCTGCTCTGGCCTTGAGCTTGTGCCTCCATTGACATCAAGACTTCACGGGAATGAAGAGTAGCTGCTCTTCCCCGCAGGCTGAGGCCTCCACAAGGCGCCCTCTGCCGGATGGAACGATGTCCGGGACTGCCCCCGCCGAGGTTCCTTTGTGCTCCTCTTCTGATCGGGCCCACATCTCCACCCACCATTATTACCCAGTCCGTTTGTTTCCTAGGGCTGCTGGAACAAATCACCACCAACTTAAAATAAAATGAATTGATTATCTTACAATTCTGGAGGGAAGAAGTCTCACTGGTCTAAAAATCGTGGTGTCTGCAGGGCTGGGTTCCTGCTGGAGTCCCAGGGGAGAATCTGTTTCCTTGTTTTTTCCAGCTTCCAGAGGCCCCCTGCGTTCATGGCTCCTGACCCTCTTCCTCCATCTGCGAAGCCAGCATCAGTTTATTCTCCTCTCTGACTTCTGCTTTTGTCATCACATCTCCTCCTCTGACTCCCACCCTCCTGCCTCTCTCTTATAAGGACCCCTGTGCCTGGATTCACCTGGGTAATCTGGGATAATCCCCCGCTCCTCCAGGTTCTTAACAGAATCACTACTGTGAAATCCCTTTTATTATGTAAAGTAACATTCACAGGTTCTGGGGATCAGGATGATGGTCTTTTAGGGGAACCAGGATTCTATCTGCCATACCCAGCTCCTTTTAAAAAAATTTTGTTTGTTTGTTTTCATTCTTTTTACTTATTTTTTTTATTGTGTAAAATACACATACATAAAATTGACTGTCTTAACCATCTTCAAGTATACAGTTCAGTGGTATTAAATACATTCATATTGTTGTCCAACCATCACCACCATCCATCTTAACTCTTTTCATCTTGTAAAACTGAAAGTCTGTATCCAGCATCTTTTATCCCAACCAAGACAGGATAACTCCTCAGCACAGCGCTGCTATGGCATTTGTAAAAATGATAATCATGAGAGCTAACATTTCATGAAAGCTTGCCACAAAAGATAGATAGAAAATTGTTCGATGGTTGAGGAAACTGAGGCATGAGAGGTTAAAATGTATCCAAACCAGGAAGCGAGGGAAGCAAGCAGCCTGACTCCAGCTGCAGACTCCTTCCCTGGAAAAGAAGGTTTACTAGGACCCCAGGAGGGCAGATGGGTAAAGAGCTTAAGGCAGAAGATAAAGCTTCTCAGATGCCTTTGTGGCCAGTGTCAATTAAACAGCATCACTCTACGAGGTTCTTAATCAGACACTTCTATCTAAAAAAATAATGCTGCTGAAGTAAGCAGGGCTTCTCTACAAGTTACAGAATAACTGTCAAGCATGTTAGCGGAAATTCCCCTGCCCCCACCACCCCCCATGTGGTTTGCTGCTGCAAAAACGCCTTGGAGTGCTTTTTCTCACCAAGGTCTCTAGACAGGTCTCTCTTCTCGTTGTTTGCTATTAGCAGTGATGTTCCTGTGGGTCTTCAGGAGTCCAATTTTCTTTTTGGAGGAGAACTAGCAAATCTTCACAAGAACTCTGCAACTCTATAACCCAGCTGACTGCTGTGTGAAAGGTCAGCCTGGAGATCAGAGTTTAGGGGAATGAAAAGGGCTCACAGCCACTCACCCTGAAGAACATGAGCCCATGGAGAATCCAGGAAATGAAAATAAAATGCCCAGTTTGGATACAGGGCCAACGAGACAAATCTTGTCCATAGTTCAGTAATAAATGATGCCCTTAATCCCCAGCTCTTGGGACCCGGTATCTCCGTTGAACGTTGATCAGCCTTAGCATTCTCTGCACCAACATTCAGGGCTGTTTGCAGGCACAGTAAAAATTTGTCCTGTCAAACGGCATTTGGCTGCTCACATGTCTTTTTTAAGAGATAAATGTCAGGGGTTCCTCTCTCTCTTGGTCTCTTTGGTGTGGACTACAAGGAGATATATATGCATCAATATCATTCCTACTTTCCTAACAACTGTGAGGCTGCAGATAAAGACGAATATCTTCAGAGTTTCATATCCTGATTGGGTTTGTGTCAAGTCAGAGTGAAGCCACCCCCGCCTCAGTAATATACGTGCCATCGACAGCACAGCCTGTACCAGACCAGAAGCAATTTCTGTCCTGACATGCCTCTGTTATTAAAAAGTAAAGGAAAGGAGAGAAGGGAATACAAAGATTGGATCTTTCAAAGACAGAACTATGAAGTTAATGGTACTGAGCCATCTGTTTAGAGAAGAGAGGAAATCCACAATGACTTTAGCCAGGAGGAGACACTGGAAATCCACAGGAAAGATCAACCACAGGGAGGAAAAACAAATAAAAGAAGAAAAAGAAAAGAACACTTCTGCCTTATAGATATTATGTAAAGATTACAGGGATAAAAGATAGTAATCGATTAGCGGGGAGCAAGTATCGGGGTCACGGAAGACCATTCCCTTTGCCATTGCTGCAAATTAAAAGAGCATGATTGAAAATGATGACTTCACATTTTCATAATTGCATATTCATAAATGGCAAATAATTTATGGGAAACAGGCAAGGGGTCTTTTTGTGTGTGGGTTTGTAGATAACCAGGGGCAATGATTCTGACTGGCATTTGGGAATTTTCTCAGGCTGAGGAAGGGGTGTGGTGAGAAGCAGCAAGAGATTTTCCTGATTTTGGAGTGGGAAGGTGTGTGCTTGCAATAGGTAAAATCAGCAGTACTTGTCGATGGATTAGATATAAAGGGCAGGAAAGAAAGAGGAGTTGTGGATGACTCCTGATTAATTTTGGAGGGTGCAGCTGGTTAGATGATGCTACCACTTCTGAGCTTGAGACTACCAGATCAGGACCAATCTAGACGCTAGGCTGAGAAGTCAGTTGCCTTGAGACATCTGAGGGAGTCTTCAAAGTATGAAATGCTACTCAGAGCTTAAATGAGATGAGGATTGAAAACCACCCACTGAATTTAACAATTGGAGATCATTGGCAGCCTTTGTGTGAGTTGTTTGGCGGGGGAGCAGAGACCCAGATTGTGGTGGTGAGGAGTGAGTGAGAGGTGAACAGATGCAGCCAATGAGAGTAGACAGCTCTTCTGAGAAGCTTGGCTGTGATGGCGGGGGTGGGGGGACAGAGGTGGGGTGTTAGCTGGAGGAGGAAGGTGGGGTTGAGTGAGAGTTTGCTTTTTTATTTTTTAAACATTTTTATTGGTGAGTATAGTTGATTTACAATGTTATGTTAGTTTAGGGTGTACAGCAAAGTGAATCAGTAATACATACACGTATATCCACTCTTTTTTAGATTCTTTTCCCATTTAGGCCATTACAGAGTGTTGAGTAGAGTTCCCTATGGGAGTTTGCTTTTTAATGGGAGAGCACTTATGGGGGAAAAACCAATTGAAATATAGAGACTGCATGTACAAAAGAAAGAAGGGTCACTGAGAGTAAAGATTTCTGCGAAGGAGGAAGATGATGGCATCTGAAGAATAGTGGAAGACCTCGACAAATTGGAGGAGGAACTCCTCTGTTAAAGCAGAGGGAAAGGCAAAGAAGATGCATGCAGGTGTGTGTGGGTTGTAACTTTAAATGTGTGATGCTGAAGGAACTTTCCAAACGATATTGTCTACATGAAGTAGGAGACTTCATAAGAAAGTAATCTGCTGAGAGTGAACCATGAGTGTGAGTGTGTATGTGTGTGTGAGCTCATATGCTCATCAGCATTTCGAGGAAAGCCTAGAAGATTTGAAATAACCTAGTATTAAATAAAAAGTTCTAATTGACAGGAGTTTTGTCTTCAGCACCAGAAGGAGCCTAGTCCTGGTCCATTGCCAGGCTTGGGGATGGGACTTCAGTACCCACTGAAGAGAATCAAGGAGGCTGGGTCTTCTTGAGTGTGCTTTTCATCTTTCCCTTTGTATCACACTTGGTCCTCAGTGATGATAGATGAGGAGAGAAAAGCTAAGGGTGTACTTCAAACATGGCTGTGATGTTTACAGGATTGCAGATGAAAATAGGAAGTCTGGATGTGGTTTAAGTTTGGGGAAGAGAAATTGATCACTCAGGAATCCTTGGCTCGGAGCACTGTGCTTTTCTGAAAGCTGATCTGTGAAGACTTCCCTCGCTAAGATGTTAGTTTATAGGTGAGTGATGGAAATGTTTCAGGACCACAAGTTGAAAGGTTAGGGTTTGGATTAGGAAAGTCCACACTTTAGTACCATGTATGATTGTCAGAAGAACTTAACTCCCCATCCTCATGCTTCCTTAAGGAAACAGCCCTGAGTGACACTTCCTGCCTCTGCTGAACCACAGGTAAAATGTTATGAAGCCCATTTGGCTGCAGGTGTAATGGCTGCAAAGCTAATGTTTTGATCTCCATTTTTCTGACATCTATTTCTAGACGTCAGTTGGCTCAGATCATGCAGGGGAGAGTGGGTGATTTATTGCCCTCCCTCAGACTAACCCAGCTGCCAGTTAGTGCCTGGGGTTTTCATACATTATCTCATTTCATATCAAAACACTCTGGGAGTCAAGTGTGTTTAATCTCCATTTACTTACCTCATTTAATCCCTACAGCAACCTTATGGGATATTTATAATTGCCCTTAATTTAGAGATGAAGAAACAGGTTTAGAGATCTTAAGTAAATTAAGTCACTCTGCTGGGCAAGAACAGAGCTGGGTGTGAACCCCGTTCTACTGACAGCAAACAAAGCCCAGGCGCCTCCTCCAGGCCACGCTGCAGCTGCGGTGTGGTTGTGATAGGTCGTCCTGCTCTGTACCTGCGGGATGGCAGCTCTCTGTCTCCCCAGCTCTCCCTGAACAGCCTCAAACTCTTTTCAGACGCAATTACTAAGTATAACAAGGCCAGCTCGATGATACCCCTGGTCAGGATCCCACTCCCTCAGCAGTGAGTGAAGGGTCCTTTCCCACCTTAGGAGGTCAGCACTAACCCAGAGCTGCCATGGATGCAGACACAGCAACTAAGACCAAAGGGACGGACAAAAGCAACCGAAGTCAGTTGAGCTTTATTTCAGGACTTGGCGACACTAGAGACAGGATCATTTTTTCACCAACACAAGCCCCTTACAGTTTCACTCCATTTGCTGACAAATAACTTCTTCAGGAACAGAGACTGGGACCCAGACTGGAGTTTGGGGCTTGGTGTAGGTCCGGCCCCCATGTCCTGTGATCTCCGCCCCTGCCTCGTTTCAGTTACTGCTGAGCCTGGGGAAGGATTCCCGCTCAGCACAGGCAGGAGTTAAGGCTCATTTTGGAGCCTGCTTGGCTCAGGGCCTCTGGGATTGAGACCCATTGAGGCTGGACTCCTCCTGTTTCCTTCTGTAATCTTCCTTGTAACTTTCCAATTTGAATTTGTTTAAATTGTCACTAGATTGTACAGCTTTGCTTCAAAAGACTCGTTCCATTGTGGAATAAAAGAGTTTTCTTAATATATAAATGCTTATGCAAATTGTATCTTCCCACCACCAATTCCTCCTTCCCAATGCTGTCACCACTCTGATTGCTGTGGTTCAGAGGATGCCTGATCCACTGAGGAGGAGAAATCCGGGAAGATGTTGCCATGACTACCGCTTATTGAGCACTTACTCTGTGCCAGGAACTGTGTCAAGACCACTGTATGCATTATCTCATTTTCCTTCACAACAACTCTTAGGGTTAGATATTATTAATATTCTTATTTTAACAGAGAGAATGAGTAACTTGCTTAAGAGTACACAGCTTCCGGCAGGGCCAGGGTTGTCCCTTGTTTGCAGAACTGAAATCCAATGCCCAGCAGCACTGTGCTTTCCAGTAAGATGTCTCCTTAGCCAAGTTCAAGGATATGGGTCTCGGGGGTAGATGAACCAAAAAGGGAAGCTTTGAATCACCTTGACCGGATTCCTTCAGGAGAGTACGCAGAAGACCCAGCACCAAACCCTGGGATTTAGAAAAGGCGTGGACTTTGAAAGGCACGGACCCAGGTTCAGTATTGCCCTTGGTGCTTAGAACTGTGCAACCGCAGGCAAGTTATTCACCCTCAGTTAGCCCGTTCCTTACCTATCAAGTGGAAATATTAATAATAATAATAACCATTATTATTATTATTTCCAACAACTCTCCCTGCCTAATTCGTTTCTCATGTTGTATTCCCTATTTCTAGGATAGGTATGAATATATGACACATGAGAAGTGCCACCAAAATGGTAGATATTATTGCAATTCACTCATTTATTCATTCAACAAATATTTATTGAGTGACTACACAATCATTTTATTGATTTTTACCCCATAAGCACAGTGCTTAGGGCTTAAGAGCTTTTCAAATGTCTACAAGAATACTTAACACCTAAAATAATAAAATTATTAATTCCAAGATAGGAGGTAACTTCCTGTAGATTCAAAATTAATAAATGCCTAATTAAGTGTCTACTAAACTAACATTATATCAGTCAACTGTTAACAATTCAACTCTTTTATAGTTATGTATAAATAATAAATTTAATAGAGTTTACACCACAAGAACAACGGGAAGAATTTAACATGTTAAAGGATAATTTTTTTAAAGATAAAATCGTGACTGTCATATAAATATACAAAGTGAATATGCATCAAGTATTTTATTTAACTTATTAATTAATGAGGAAATCAGTAAGATGCTATAACTGGTTCAAAGGAGAATTCAAAGAGCAGAGACATAAGTGGGTCATGAAATGAATTTACAAATAAATGCAAAACTGGCTTTTTCCATAATGGAGGAAAGGAAGGGATCAGTTGTTCCTCCCACAGACAGAATTAATTTGCATGTTTACAGACAATAATTATTTGCATTGCTTTCATTTTTAAAAATAACTTACAAAATTATAAAATAGCTCAAAGACAATGAAAGTTTTAAATCCCATAGAATCAGATAAGCCAAAATGATGTGCTCTAGATAACATATAAATTGCCTACGAGTACATGCAATCATTTTGGGGGTACTTTTTGGTACATTTCAAAGTCTTTCACAATTTTTTCTGACAGTCTCTCTCCCTTCCCTTGTGATTGTAGAATTTTAAAGAAAGATTATTCTTGATCACAAAACAAGGCTGACCTTAATTAGGTTTGACCTGATTGTTTACATAAATGCAGTAAGCGTGGTCACTTAACATATAGGCTTCCTTAAGTCTGCTTTGCAAATCTTGAGCCATACAGTCTTGAACAAATGCCACAAAATTAACTACTCTCTGGGAGTTTTCATGAGGAATCTCAGACAGATTTAAAAGCGTCTATTATTTACTATCTTGAGACTAGGAAACCAATCCTAAGAAACTCTCTCCACCAGAGTTTACCCACAGGTCCTAAGAATTTAAGTGAATTCCTCTCTTCTTAAGGCCGCCAAATATTCTACAGTTCTTGATCTGCTAGGAGGTAACCTTACTAATCACCTGAAAGGCTGGGACCCTGTCAGCCAGGAACCGAACCAGCTTTCCTGGGAGGGTTTTGTAAGTGTTAATTCTATGAATACAGCCAACATTTATTTGTTTCCTAAAAAAAAAGTGGCGGTCATGTCTGGTTAAATGAACACCATTCTCCAATACAGCACTTCAGATAAGGCCTTTATTGCACAATCAATTTGTCCAATTATATTCTGGTAAAAAGGAGGACTGATTCTTATGGAAACTGTGAAATAGCTATATTGCTATGAAAAGTGAGGAGATTAAGAGTTTCTGAGTTCTGCAGACCCAGTGAGAATCAGATATCATTTAAAATATGTTTCATTTCAGTTTACAAAGGCAGAGTTTACTAAATTGTTGTGGGTTACAGAAGTGTAAGAAGAAAGAGAAATGGCTTTCTTATAGATCAAGAAAATGGAACAATTAAAAAAAATCAACAGTATTCCAGATAGCCAATAAATTTTCCCTTATCAGTTTATTCAGTACTATAATTAATTCTTGTTCTGCTGGATCTTGGGTTAGCAGTTGCATGAAGCTGTCTGCTTCTCAACTGGAAAAGAGTTGTGGAAATCTTAGCCCACTAGAACCATCTGAGAGTTGTCTAAGGGATGTCACCTCAGAAGACTGCACCCAAGAGTCTATTCTTTGAAATGTCAGTAGTTTGAAGTACCTGGTAAAGTCCTTTTCAATAAGATTCTGACATTGTCCTTCTTTACTCGATGTATGAATTTTGGCCTGCATCCTATAGCATCACTTCAGGGAAGCATCAGAGTAAAATGAAAACCATCTGTAGATAACAAAGACTGAGAATGGCTGTCTTTAATTTTTTACTGATAATTTTGAAACTTAAAATGTCTGAAGACATGCAAAACAAAGATAATTAAGTAACTTTAAAAATTTAGACAAAGCATCGCTAAGGATATTGATTAAACTTATCTCCAAAGAAGTCAGTAAATGCTACTTTTGGTTTATAGAAATGTATGAATATGATTTCTATAAAGAAAAAAATCTTGAGATATAACATATAATTAACACTTCTGAGACATATACACAGTATACCAAGCATATCAAGTAAAGAGAGTAAATAAGTCTGGATTTTTAAAAAAATTTTTATAAAATATATAAATGGGTATTTATATTCCCATTTATACACCCATATTCCGTGGGTAAGTCTGATGTATATTTTTGACTGAGAACCATTGTCCTAGAAGCCTCTAGATTCAAATTAAAGAAGTAAGGTTTTAGCTAAGTATTTCAAATAATAACTGAATTTATGACTGATAATACCATACTGCTGTGGCTTAATATGATCAGGTAGAGCATCTCCGGGACAGTAATAAAATATAGGAAAACTTGAAAGGAACCATTTCTTAAGAGTTTTAATCAGTGTTTCCCCTAAGGTGAAAGCATATTATAGAAAACACGAATACTGACAAATTTCCAGGGACTTCCCATAAAGTATACACTTTCTCAAGTGTATTATATTAATACCATTTCACTTAACACAAATTTAACCTAGGGCAGGCTGTATCTCTGTTGACAGTGCTTCCCATGAAACTCTTACAATAGTCACACATCAAACAAACCTAATTATTTCTAGTACTTCTCTTTTTATAAAGTAAAAGAAAAAATAACTTTGTGAGTTTTTCCAGGGGCTCTCTGGGAAACTTAAAGATGGTTTTAGGTATAAAAAAATATCCTGACAGTTTTGGGTTTTTTCCCATTCTGGGAGGGAACAATTAAAATAAGTTTTCAAAGGAGTTCAGAGAGCCTATCGTTAAGATAGGCTCATGGATGCCTGAGAAACAATATTTGATTACCTAGTTAATCAAAATGATAATAAAATATTTAAAACTACACATCGCAATGCAACTGGAAAGAACCTTACTTTTTTTATAAATGAGGAACCTTTGTTCTTTTGTTTCTTTAAATAATCAAGGACATAATAAAGTCCAAATAAAACACAGAAAATTATTCTGGTAAGACACAGGATCTTTTCTCTCTAAGCAATTTACACAAAAAGTAAAGGATCATCATTTATATTGTAAACAAAGACACTCAGCAGTAAACCAGCGAAGCAAACCCATCAAAATAGACTGAACTTTGCTGAGATTTTAACACATTTCGTAACTTCTTTTTCAGACTCAGTTTTTATCAACAAAGGCAAATAGAATTCATATTCTGAGTTTTTTCTTTTATCATCCTCTTTCATATTCTGAAACAAACTGACACTTTGCATTACAACAGATCTCAGAGGGTCCACAAGATTAAAACAAATTTTCTTATAATTCTGAGATGCTATTTATGTAAACATGCAATTTGTTTATTACTGCTATCCTCAAATTTAATAATAGACCAGTATTTTTAAAATTCTCAGTTTTAATTTCTAATACGATATTGATAGTTATAAGCTACATGCACAGAAGCCCTTTGAGGTCCTGAACAAGTCCCAAGTGTAAAATGATCTGGAGACCAACAAAATCGAGGACTACTGCTTTAGGATAAAACCACTCTTTTTCTTTGAAAAAATCAAAACATACATGTAGTTGGGTTTCTCTGTTATTATTGCTCCTAAGGGTAATTGCAACCACTTATATTAACTATAACCTTTAACCAAAACAACTAACTTCTCATTCATAGAGAAAATCAGGTGAGGGGGTGGGTAATTGAGAACTTTACCATTCACCAGCATTACAGCAGACTAGAAAAGCTCATGAATACACTTTTCTATAACCATACATAGAAGCCTTCTCTCTTATATGTTCTTGAAGTAGCAAAAATGAACATATTCATTAACATGATCCATAGACATATCCCCTCCAGAGCATATTAATTGTGTTTCAATATTCTATCTTAGAAATTATCTAGATATTCAATGAATATCTATTAATTAACTCAATCTAATGCCAGTTCAAAGTTTTAAGCCACCTAGGAATCCTGGAAATTATCTTTAAGCTGGCATGCTACAAACATAATTATTCTTGAATTGAAGTTATGACAATCTTGAACACCAATTTACATTATGTAAGAGTAATGTTAGTTTATTTGATCGGTAACTTGTATAACTATAGGAAAAAGTAAACCTAAGTAAAATAAAATGTATGTTTCTATTATACTCAACTCTGCTATATCAGAGAAGACATAACTGTTCTATTAGACCAAACATATCAAACCAGTCCTATTTGCCAAAGATTTATCTTAATTATGTAACTTGGATTCTTAAAATGTTTCTGAGTTTCTGAAGAATTATTTTTAGTGTAGCACATTCAAAGCATTAGAAATTAAATCTCATTTTATTAAAGTTTTAGGAATATTTGATTTATATAGGCACTTATTTATCTCTTGAAGTCAATTAGAATAGAGCTTCTTTAAGATACTTCATAATCTAATTTATTAATACCCTCTCAAGGTAGGAAAACGTTTCACACTTTATACTATAAGAAGTAAAGGCCTGAGTTACAGACACAGAGATATACAGACACAAAGAGAGCTTAAAGCTTCAATTCTACAATTTTAGCTACAGGTTAAGAGATATGAGGGACAAAAAACATAAAAATTCACGACTGATCCAGATATCAAAGAGCTGCTCTCCTTCCTGGTGGGCACAAAATTCTTTGAGCTCAAAATAGACAAATAGAAAAACAAATAAGACTAACCAACCAGATTCTCTGTCACCCTTTTTCTTAATAGAAAATAGATTTCTATAATTCATTAATTCATTTACAGAGATCATTAAATGATCAGACTACAAAACCAAATTCCCAATCATTGCCACCACCACTGGGGAATAACTTCTCAGCTATAAATAAAACAAACAAAGGAAGCAAAGCAAAACAAAACACAAAATTGGTAGAGAGGAAGAAAAAAACAACAGAGAAACTGAGAGTCAATAAGGTTCTATTATACATCAGGTTCATCACTGTGTCAGGAATTGACATACCAGGGTTTCAGCTGCCCATGGGATACATGTCTCTGGCAGTACAATTTTTCTTGCTCTGTCAGGTGAATCCATTGGGCACATTGATGGAAGATCTCTAAAGCTGATAAAGAATAATTTTTTTAAAACGGTAAAAACATGATTCTCATACAAATATAAAATGAACACATGTCAATAATGTTATTTAACTCATTAATTAATAAGAGATCCAGGAAGATATTATATCTGATTCAAAAGAGATTACAAAGAGACTCATCTAGACATATACTTGAATTTACAAATAAACGCAAAACTGGCTTTTTCCATAGTGAGAGGGGGAAGGAAAATCAATTGTCCTTCTACTGGACAAAATATATTTTCATGTTTATAGACAAGAATGATTTGCATTGCTATCAGTTGTCTGTAATTTACAGAGTTGTAAAATAGTTCAAAGATGATGAGAGGTGCAAACCCTATAAATCAGATAATGTGGAAGGATGTGCATTAGATAACATATAGATTTCCATTGAAGATATACCATAATCTCTTTTTTTTTATGGTCCACTTCAAAGTCTTTTACAAACAAAGTTCAAAAGTGTAAAAACTGTAAAGATCACACAAATCTTCAAAAAAACCCCACCAGTTGCATTAAATGTGGTTAATATGTACACTTTAACACATTTGATTTGACGTGGAGTGGAATGGGACCTCCAAAAGTCAAAGTGCTTAGGATCTCTAAAGGTCTCCTTGGTGTTGATTGGGTGCTAGCACTGTGTAAGTGTGGAGGGTTCATTGAGAAGAAGGGAGATATAGACCAAGCCGTCAAGGAACTTGCATTCCATCACATGTACAAAAACCAAGTAAATAAACATTAGTTAACTTTAGATATTGACATGCAATCAAGGAAATAAATTGAGTTCAGTAAGAGAGGATGGTGCAGAGAGAATGTGACTAATTAATTCTGGTAGTATGGCAGACATTATTGGTTGCTGACTTAATTGCCACATCTCCATCTCTTTCTTGGGATCAGCTCCTCAATTTTTAATCAGGTATAGAGTCTTAAGGTGTGTAGGGAAGGTGGGCCCCGCCCCCAATCCCAGGCAATGGTCAAAGCCAGTCATGATAATTCTATTCCCCATGACTTTCTCTCCATTACCATGGAAATGACCCTACTTCAGGCACTATTATCTTTCTTCTGGGTTGTTGCCTACCTCAAGTGTTGCCATTCTCCAAATCATTTTCTTTTTATTAACCTATTTTAAATTGTGAACACACCCACAATAAAAAATACACAAAACCAAAAAAGTTAAGAATATGGACTTCCCTTGTGGTGCAGTGGTTAACACTCTGCGCTCCCAATGCTGGGGGCCCGGGTTCGATCCCTGGTCAGGAAACTATATCCCACATGCATGCCACAACTAAGAGTTCGTATGCCGCAACCCGGTGCAACCAAATAAATAAAATAAATATTTTTTCAAAAAAAAGACCTCTGGTCTTAAAAAAAAAAGGTTAAGAATAGCTTTTGGTAAAACGAACATCCGTATAATCATCACCCAGGTAATAAAATAAAATATTATTAGGAGCCCCAAATCCTTCCGTATGTCTTTGCCTGACTGCACCCCTCCCTTACTGCCAGACGCAATCACTGTCCTGATTTTGTTTAGTCCCATGTAGCCTTTTCTTCACGGTTTTACCATTTATGTATGCATCTGGAAATGATACAGTTTTGTTTTGGCTGTTTGAGCTTTATTACAAGCACTTCACTCAATATTATATTTGTGAGATTCATCCATGTTGCTGGCAAAACTGTAATCTGCTAACTTTCATTGCTGTGTAGCAGTGCTTCTCAAAACTTCTTGGTCTCAGGATCTCTTTACACCAGTAAAAATTATTGAGGACCCCAAATACCTTGGTTTATGTGGGTTATATCTAACAATGTTTATTGCATTAGAAATTAAAGTGGAAATAAAAAAGTTGTTTTTTGATTCATTAAAAATAACAATAATACCTCAAAAACTAAACTTAGAATTACCATATGACCCAGCAATTCCACTCCTAGGTATATACGCAAAAGAATTGAAAGCAAGGATTCAAACAGATACTTATACACTAAAGTTCATTGCAGAACTTTTCACAATAACCAAAAGATGAAAACAACCCAAATATCCATCAACAAGTGAATGGATAAACAAAATGTGATATGTACAAACAAAGGAATATTATTCAGCCATAAAAGGAATGAAATTCTGATATACTCTACAACATGGATGAACCTGGAAACCATTATGTTAAGTGAAATAAGCCAGACACAGTAAGGATAATATTGTATAATTCTACTATATGAAACATCTAAAATAGGCAAATTTGTAGAGACAGAAAGCAGTTTACAGGTTACCAGCATCTGGGGCAAGTGGGGAATGGAGAGTTATTATTTAATGGGTACAGAGTTTCTATTTGGGGTGATGTAACTAGTGCCACTGAATTGCATGCCTAAAAATTGTTAAAATGGCAAATTTTGTTATCCATATTTCAGCACAATAAAACAAACAAAAGTAATGATAGTAAAAGCATTCCATGTTAATGTAAGTAAAATACATTCTCAAAAGAAAACCTAGGGCTTCCCTGGTGACGCAGTAGTTAAGAACCTGCCTGCCAGTGCAGGGGACACGGGTTCGAGCCCTGGTCCGGGAAGATCCCACATGCCGCGGAGCAGCTAAGCCTGTGCGCCACAACTACTGAGCCCACGCGCCACAACTACTGAGCCTGTGAGCCACAGCTACTGAAGCCCACGCGCCTAGAGCCCATGCTCTGCAACGAGAAGCCGCTGCAGTGAGAAGCCCGTGCACCGCAACCAAGAGTAGCCCCAGCTCGCCGCAACTAGAGCAAGCCCGCGCACAACGAAGACCCAATGCAACCAAAAAATAAATAAATAAATTTATTAAAAAAAAAACCCTATACTTACAAAATTAAAAAAATAATGAGGAGAGTGGCATTATTTTACATGTTTTTAATGCCTGGCTTACAAGAAGACAGTTGAATTCTCCTATCTGCTTCTTCATTCAATCTGTTGTGATATTTTGGTTTGGCTGAGGTGTATGAAGAAAATCTGGCTTCACATAAAAATGTAGTTGGAAAAAGGAGGTATTGTTTAATAGCTTTTGCAAATAATTGTGGATATTCTTCCTCAATATTACACCAGAACTTGACAAGTGGTAGTTTCTTAAAGGCTGTTTGCCATGTGGGATGTGAAACTATATCCTTTGTTCTGCCTTGCTCTTTGAGTGGTTTTATTACCTGTGTGTGATTTTATAGCATCATGTACTGGGTATTTAGAATATGTTGGTTCACTGTTATGCAGATTTTGCAAATATTGACATATTTCATTAGGCAATATCAAAAAATCACATTAGTAAATATCATCCCAAGATTCTTTAAGTGTTGGGAAACTCACAGTGGTGGGTACAAGATTTTAAAAATTCTAATTTTTGCTTGAAACCTTGGATTTTATCATTGGCAACACATACTGTCATTTTTCCCCCCCCAGGCTCAATTTGTTAATGTTTGAGGAAATATCTGCCAAATTCCCAAGTCTGAATAAACATTTTTGGTATGTCAGTCGATTTTTTCAAATAAAAACTGGTATTTCATGAAATATGTAGATAGTTTAGCTCACAACTTAAATATTTGCACAAGTGCTTTTCTCAAGGCTGCCATTATACTTTGGCATGCAGCAAAAGTGATTTATGTATACTTCCTATTTTGTCACACAGAATATTAAAAAAAAATATACTAACCCTTCTGGAGGGAAATTTGGCAATACCTAATGAAACAATATAAGCACTTATTTTGGGGTCAGCAATCCTACTTCTAGGAACCCCCCCTGAAGATATACCTCCAATGATACAAAAATGCCTATGTACAAGTTTATTTATTGCAACACTGTTTACAGTTGCAAAATATTGGAAACAACTAAGTGCCTATAAAGAGAAGAGTGGTTGAATAAATTACAGCACGTCTACAACTTCTCACCAGTAGACAATCTAGTAATTTGAGGCAAGTAATATGGCAGCAAAACAACCAGCATTCCCAGAATTAACCAATTGCATTTCTCTTCCATGAGACCAGTGGCTATAAAACAGGATTGGCAAACTACAGCCCATGGCCAAAGCCGACTCACGGGCCAAATCCATCTCAAGGTCAAATCTAGCTCACTGTCTCTTTTTGTAAATAAAGTCTTATTGAAACAGCCTCATCTATTTATTTGTATATTGTCTATGGCTGCTTTCATGCTAAGATAGCGTAGTTGAATAGTTGCGAAAGCCTGAAATATTTATTCTCTGTCCTTTTATGAAAAGTTTGCTGATCCCTGTTATAAACTCACGGAGTCTAACATGCCATCTGGAGACATGTCCAGAACTAAGCTTGTCTTAGTAAGGACTGGGAGACAGGAGAAATTTAGGGCCACGTAGTCTGGTGGTCTAGGACCTAACCTTGACATACTTTAGCGTGCACTTTTTTTAGACAAGCTCAGGCTTATAGCAGTACACACCAGCAGGATGATGGGGTTCAGCAGTGAGTAAGGCAGAGTGGGTTCTGTGCGCATCTGCTTTTCTTGGCAATTAGATAGTGCTGAACGTGGGAGAGGACGGATAAATGTCATGGGCTTATACCCGTGGGTGCAGCAGCTAGAAGCACTGGATTTGATGAACACCTAGCTACATGAATGGATCATAAAAACATACTGTGTGAAAAAAAGTGAATGGAATGAGGTCTATAATGCCAAACTGTTTACGTCAATTAAAATATATGCCTACAAATCAACAATTTACATCTTGTTATACCCCTTATAATCAAGAAGAAATACATTAAACATATCATAATTGCCTGGTGGGGGAGGACAAAGAGGGTGACTTTGGGAATAAGTCTGGATCCATCAATAAACTAGACAATGGACAATAAAATGTACAAATAATGAAAATGTGCCTTGAAGGGAGGCACGTGAGGTTCAAGGACAACAAAATAACAATCAAAAAGAAGGAAGCAAAGAGGGAGGGAGAGAGGAAGGAACAAGACCAAAGGAATCTGGACAAATATCTTGATTCTGTTATAGCTCTGGCAACTGAATGGATTTGTGACCTGGTGACAAGCTGTTGGGATTCAGCTTCCAAATAAGACAGTCTGAATGGCGGAGGCAGTGATGGTGGTGATTGTGTGTGTGTGTGTGAGGTAGGGAGGGGTCAGAGCCAGGAAACTCCAAGCCAAATGGTGTGCAGTTCAGTCCTCAGGGAAGGGGGCCAGTCTAGGGTAGGTAGGCAGCAAGCGTCCCAGGGAAGGTGGAGTTCAAATCCCAGTTGGGATCCAGCCCAATGGAGAACATGGTGATGGGGGTGGTTTTTGATGTGGGTCAGGGAGAAGGCTCCAGCTCCTTGGACACGCACCTCAGGCATATTGGGTCTTAAACTGAGTCCTTTCTGGGGAACGGGCTCTGAACATAATACTAGGTTCTGATTGGCCTGGGAACTGAGCAGAAGCCTTCGGCAACAACAGGCTAAATGTCTTCAGAGGCAATCTTTGTATTCTTTGGGCAAATGTCATCATCCTTCTGACTTAATTTCCACAATTTGGAATTATAATACCTGTTCTGGCTACCTCATTGGATTGATGATCTTGATGATCAGAAGACATATATAGAAGAACTCTGGAAAAATAAAGTACCCACACCATAATTATTAAAATATTTAAGCAACTTATTAGAAAATAATTCCTTCTTCCCCACCAGAGGAGTTTTCTTTTCAAACAGCCAATTTACTCTGAAAGGTTTGAGAGAAAACATAATAGCTTTTGTTTTTTTAGTAACTTTCTTCAAAAGGAATGTGTTTTACCACACATAATTTCATCTTTCAATTAAATCAATTCTTTCTCATAGTTTTCAAACATTTCTGAGGTGTGTCTCAGGACAGCCTATTTACAGCCAACTTCCAGCAGGCTGTCCTAGCTGCTGACACTGGAACTTTATCTGGTCATAATCTATCAGCCTTGGAAAACAAGAAAAATGGAGATTTTAAAATTTATTTATTTATTTATTCAAAAAATATTTATTTATTCATTTATTTTGGCTGCACCGGGTCTTAGTTGTGGCACTCGGGACCTTTTAGTTGCGGCATGCGGACTGGACTCTTAGTTGCAGCATGCACGCAGGATGTAGTTCCCCAACCAGGGATCGAACCCAGACCCCTGCATTGGGAGCGTGGAGTTTAACCCACTGGACCACCAGGGAAGTCCCTAGGGATGTTTTTAAAGTTCACAACTCAGTGGACTTTATGCATAAGGAAAGAAATCGAAAGCTGACTGTGACAATTGTTCTTGCTAACTAAACTAAGGTCATATTTTTAAAGAATACGATAAATATGCTAGTATCATTTTCTATAATCAGGTAATTTAGATACACTTCTAAAACAACCTTTTTCTCATTTAAAAAATAATTTTGAAATTACAGTAGAGCCTAACAAGAGAGTAAAATCCACCAAACATTTGGGAGATGCACACACTCACATGTATATTATATTCATTTCTTGCAACATCAGGTTCAAGCCACATATACATATACACATATACATATACAGTTCTGTGTTCTGCTGCTTTTTAAATATATTATTACATCACGAGCACCTTTTTATGTTACTAAATTTTCCTCATTAACATGACTTTTAAGGACCAAATAATATTCCAACATATGAATGTGCCATGGTTTATTTGACCTTTTCTGTATTTAGGCTACTTATAATTTTTTTTACTATTATAAGTAAATTTTCATGAACATTCTTTTACATAAATCTTTAATAACATTGCTGATTGTTTCTTAGGATAGATTCATGAAATTGGAATCACTGGGACAAAGTATGTTAACACTTTTAAATCTCTTGATATATAGTTCCAAATTGTTTATCAGAACCACTGTGAGATTATACGCCAGTCAGTACATAGCCTACCATATCCTCAACAACATTAAGTTTCATCTTTAAAACAATCCTTTCCTGTTGAAAAGTGAACACATTGTTTTGTTCTCCCCAACATCCTTTTGGGGAGCAGTTCTTCTCCTATTTCATAATCATTCAGATCAGACCCTAGAAGCATGAATTCTGCAATCATGACATGTAGAGTGTATGCCTCCATGTGACCACACCATGTATTTTATTGCTTAAATTGGCTTTGCACTACAGCAAAGGATAGCTCCCATAATCCGTCTTGATTATTTTCAAAAAATGTTTTATGCAAACAGCATCTTGTATACATATTACTATTCTAGAGGAATCCAGGCTTCACTGGGTCAGGGCTTCCCTTTCAGTGATGAAAAGCTCTCCAAGGTATATTTTCTTTTTGGATTTTTGACTCTGCAGAGTGTCAGCCCAGATGTAGCCTATGCAAATGATGGTATTTATAGCCTGGTGTGCAATACTCTGTGGAAGGAAAGCTTGTAGAAAGCGTAGGCTGGACACCCACCATAGGGGGGGATGTGGTGAAAAACATGTGTGATCCCACCAAAAAACGCTGGAGACAGAAATAAAAAAAAAAAGAATACATGGAATGAAGCAAAGAACAAGTAGCAAGAGAACTGTGTTTTTCAGGGCTTGAGATATAGTTTACTTTTAAACAAAATCAGGACCTGATATAAAAGACACATTGATTTTCACTGTTGAGTTTGACTGAGGAAAGGGGCAGGGATAAACTAGCAAGAAAAACCAGAAACATTTTGGAGAATGGGATGAAGAATCTACTTGCACAAAAACCTGCACTCAGGGATTCAGGTTTCAAGAAACCTCTAGATAAGACTTGTATCTCATACAGGAAGAGGGCAAGCTCAATTTAAGAAGTGCCTGGAATTTACCTGTTCACACATTTCGCCTGTTCTAAGAGTCCTCAACAGAAGAATCAAATAGTATTTTTTGTAAGTGGGTACAGAAGTTAAATACCCAATATGGTTGTTTTACTAAAGAGTTATGATGTTGTAGGAAAAAACAAACAAACAAACAAAAAACAACTTCAGTTCGGAGGAGAGTGCTTAAATCTCTCTGTTAGTTGTTCCTGAAAAAGAGTTTATTCATAACTCAAGGCTCCACGTCTTCCCTTTGGCAGCTCCTGGAATTTGCGTCAAGTCTGGATGGAAACAGCCAATCTCTGTAGGGTTTGTCTGGCAAACATTACAGAATAGTTGGTTCTGAGTCACCACTGGGAAGAGATGCTGAAGGGAAATGCAAAGGCATAAGCTAACAATTATAGGCTAAGAGAAATAACCCAATTAACTTCTTGTTTTAGCAAATGTTACAAGTATGCATTCCCTAACCACCGCTCTCACGAGCTGTTCCAGCTATTAAGCTACTGTCTCTCACTCCTAACCCACCCTTCTGTATAATATTTCCTGGAGCTGGGACTCTGCAAAGAATATTTCTGCTTTGCCAGACGGCTCTTTGTTAGGCTTTCCAATAGGGGGTGTTATAGGGAGACTGCAATGCTGGATGAGGCAGAAGGGACGTGCGTCTTACATACTTCCTGCTGGTTTCTCGTTCCTATCAAGGTCATTCCAGCCAGTGAGGCACCTGGGCTGGGGTGGTTTTGGGGGTGGGGTGCTCTCTGCAGTGGCTACCTCATAGAATTCTCTTGTCCTTTCAGATGCCTAGATGACAACTTTCTACCTACTTAACAACTCCTTATATTAAATTTATTCTGAATAAATAATTTCTGTTAATAAACAGTTGGTGGGTTCTAACCTCTAACTGACCCATGAGCCTACATAGGTCTTTACACACAATCAGACAAGGGGCTGGGAAAGTATCTCCTTCTGATAGGGTGTTTTGGCTTCTCTGTCGGTCACTAAATATTTTCTTGCTCTTACTGTGTGCCCAACATGGAACTAGACTGTGGGGACACAAGAAGACATGATCACTGCCCTCGTGGAGTAACCATTTAGTAGCTGATGAAAGGTGTTGCCCATGACAGGAAATACAGCAAGGGTGGTAGGCTCTGCATGAGTTTCTTACTGGATGTTGAATTTCCGACTCTGTAACAATGGAGTTTAAAGTCAATCATCAATCTCTCTCTCCCTCTTTCTCACATCTGTCTATCTTGTATCTATCTTTCCCACCAGCGTGGTAGAGTGGATGGTTAAGAACCCAGGCTCCAGAATGTCAGATTTCCAGTGTTCCTGCCTCACTAGTTATATGTCTAAGGACACATTGCTACCTACCCTAAGTTTTGGTTTCCTCTTCTATAAAATGGGGATAACATAGGATCTATGCCCACCTATTAAGGTTTTAAGGACTGGATGAGATAATGCACATCAAGTACTTAGCCTGCTCTTTCATTCCCAGTAAGTACACAGTCAACTTTGCCTCTCCTTTCTTCAGGCATCTGTTGGACAGAATAAGACAGGAGTGCCACAATCAGAGACGCTGGTGGCGGGAGGCCAGAGCTCAGCAGGGTGAGGAGTTATGAGCTGGGATGTGCCTGTTGGTTGTGATGTGCTCTAAAGAAGTTGAAATTAGAAGCCTTGGGGTGTGAACCCCGCCAGCAGCTGGGAAAAGAAGCCAGTCCCAAAAGAAGAACAGACTTCTTTTCAGTCCATTATTGGAAAATGTAAAAAGGTTTTTAAACGATGTCTTGAAATATATATTGCTAATGCCTCAGAGCAGAAGTATGCAATCCTTGTTCCCAGATAGCTGTAAATGTCAACTTTTGTACCTTACATGTTTGTCAGGAGGGATTTTATGAGCCTATTTCCTCACTCGGTGCACAGTCTTCAATCAGGGTTCTTTCACGTTCGGTACACTGCCATTCTTAGTGCCATCTTTCATCAGGCACCCTCTAGGGCACTTGGCAAACTCTTGATGGTCAATTCTTATGGCGTTCTGTGATGTTGAATTACCTTCATTTCCCAAACAGTCAATGGAGGGTAAGTAACTCCACCAGTAAGTGACCTATTATATAGGAAATAGGTCTCAGGAAGTGCCATAGCTCTGGGGTTCTCTGCAGATTACTTGGCCTGGGTGGACATCAAGAAGAGTCCCAGGAATCCTACATACATGGAACAGTGTGTTCGTGAGGGAAGATGTGGCTGGATAGCAAAAGGCCGAGAAAAAGAGAGAATATTTGACTCTCATATTTTGACAATGGGTTGGATAAGGAGGAAGCATGTTTGCCTTCGCCCAGTGGTCTTAGAGAGTGGTCTCAACAACAGCAAGCACCTGGGGACTTGTTAGAAATGCACATTCCTGGGTCCCACCCCAGACCTACTAATTCCGAGACTCTGGGGGTGGGGCTCAGCAACCTGTGTTTTCACAAGCTTTCCAGGGGCTTCTGATCTGCGATGAAGTTTGAGAACCATGTGTCAGCACAGGCACAGCCTTTACAATCAAACTTACAAAGTAGCTGAAAGGGACTGTGTAGTGTGTACTAGCCTTAAAATGAAGATGTGAGGGAAAATATCAAGCCTGCCTTCCAGGGTAAGATAAAAGGGAGAAGTAGGAAACACTTCCTCATTTTCCTTGAAATTAAAGCATAAAATTGTGGAAAGTAAAGGTGGAGAGACCTTCATAGTTATGGAATTCAACCCCCTCATTTTTCTTCATGACGAAGTTGAGGTCAAGTTGATGAAAGGACCTGCCCAAGAGGGGGCCTGAGTCAAGACTCAAAACTAGAAGTATCGACGCCTCCCCTGGCACTCTTTCCCAGCACCACCTGCAGGGCTCTTAGAAGGTCACTCAGTCTCCTGTTCCCTTTCCAGTCCAGTCCCCAGTCACCTCCACCTGGATTATTTCCACATCCTCCTGGGGCTGCCCTTTTCTTCAAGTTTTCCCTTGCTTTACATTTTCCTAATATCACTCCCTTCAAGGCTAAGGTCTTCTGAATGTCCTGTAGTGGCTCATTTATTTCTCTCTTTTGTGCCAGGCTTTCTCAGCCTCCATAATCTGACCCCCCTCTTTCTCTTCCATTTTATATCCTCTGCAACATTTACTATTGCCCTTTCCCCAGCAGGCATGCTTCCCCATCCCCTGCTTTTTTTCTTCTAAATCAGTGGTCACTAAAGTTTTTCTATAAAGGACTAGATAGTAAATATTTTAGGCTTTGTGGGTCCTATGGTTTCTGTCACAACTGCTCAACTCTATTACTAACAGGGCAAAAGCAGCCAAAGAAAATGTATAAGTGAATGAAGGTTCCAAAACAAGGTTCCAAAAAAACCTTATTTATGAAAACAGGTGGCGGGGATAAAAATGCCCAACAAACTAAGAGCAGAAGGGAACTTCCTTAATCTGATAAAGGGCATCTTCAAAATACCCACAGCTAATATCATACTTAATGGTGAAAGACAGAATGCCTTCCCCTTAAGATCAGGAATAAGAGTAGGAAATCTGCACTGACCATCTATTCAGTATCATACTGTAGGGTTCAGCCAGGACAGTTAAGCAAGAAAAATTACATAAAAGACATCCAGATTGAAAAGGAAGAAGTAAAACTAGCTCTATTTTCAAGTGATATATTATAAACAGACATATGATATTTGCATATAGACTATCTTAAAAATCCATTAAAAGCTATTAGAATTAATAAATGAATACTGTAGGCTAAAAGATCAATATACAAAAATAAATTGTATTTATATACACTAGCAATGATATTTTGAAAGCAATTTCATTTGCAACAACATCAAAAAATACTTAGGAATACACTTAATAAAGAAGTGTAAGTCTTGTATGCTGAAAGTTACAAAATATTGTTAGAAATTTTTAAGAAGATCTAAATAAAAAGACATTCCATATTCATGAACTGAAAGACTAAATATTATTAAGATGGTTATACTCCTCAAACTGATCTACAGATTCAACGCAATCTATCAAAACCCAGCTGGCTTTTTTTTTTTTTTTTTTTTTTCAGAAATTGACAGGCTGATCTTAAAATTCATATGAAAATGCAAGGGACCCAGAATAGTCAAAACAATCTTGAGGAAAAAGAACTAAGTTGGAGAAGTAGACTCACACTTTCTGATTTAAAAACTTACTACAAATCTACAATAATCAAGACAGTGTTCTGCTGGCATAAGGATAGACAAATAGATCAATGGAATAGAATTGAGGGGCAACTGATTTTCTACAAAGGTGCCAAGACCATCCAATGGGGAAAGAAGTGTCTTAAACAAATGATGCTGGGACAACTGGATAGCTACCTGCAAAAGGGGGAAGCTGTACCCTTACCTCATACCATATATAAAAATTAACTCAAAATGGGTCAAAGCCTAAATGTAAGAGCTAAAACTACAAAGCTCTTAGAAGAAAACATAAGGGTAAATCTATGACCTCAGATTTGGCAATAGATTCTTAGATATGACACTAAAAGCAAGAGCAACAAAAGAAAAAATAGATAAATTAGACATTATCGAAATTAAAAGCTTCATGCTTCAAAGGATACTATCAAGAATCTGAAAAGAAAACCCACCGAATGGGAGAATATATTTGCAAATCACCTATCTGATAAGGGTCTTGTATCTGGGATATACACTTGACCCTTGAACAGTGCAGGGATTAAGGGTAATGACCCTCCTCACAGTCGAAAATCCATGTATAACTTTAGTTAGTCCTCATTTCCACAGTACTGTATCTGTGGATTCAACCAACCACAGATTGCATAGTACCACGGTATGTATTTAGTGAAAAAATATCCGTGTATAAGTGGTCCTGCACAGTTCAAACTCATGTTGTTCAAGGGTCAACTGTATAAAGATCTCTTCCAACACAACAACAAAAAGAGAGTAATCCAATTAAAAAATGGGCAAAAGATTTGATAAACATTTCTCCAAAGAAGTTATACAAATAGCCAATAAGCTTGTGAAAAGATGATCAACATCATTAGGCATTAGGAAAATGCAGATCAAAAGCACAATGACATACCACTTCATATCCAATAAGAGGGCTAGAATCAAAAGTCAGATAATAACAAGAAATGATGAGGATGTGGAGAAATTGTAATCCTCATCCATTGCTGGTAAAAAAGTAAAATAAGGTAGCCACTTTGTAAGAGTCTGTCAGTATCCCAAATAATTAAACATGGAGTTACACATGACCCAGCAATTTCACTTTTAGGTATACTCTCAAAAGGAATAAAAACATATATCCCACGAACACTTGTACACAAATATTCAGAGCAGCATTATTCTTAATAGGCAAGAGGTGGAAAACCCAAATATCCTTCAATTGAATGAATAAACAAAATGTGACATATCCATACAGTGGAATATTATTTGGCCATATAAAGGAATGAAATACTGATAAATGCTATAATATGGATGGATATTCAAAACATATTAAGTGAAAGAAGCTAGGCGTAAAAAGCTATAAATTGTAGATTCCAGTTACATGAAATGTCCAGGATAGGCAAATTAGAAAGTAGATTAGTGGTTGCTTAGGTTGGGCTGGGGATGGGGGTGGATAAGGGAAGGGAAAGGGGATTGGCAGATAACGAAATTTCTTTAATGCAGGATGAAAATGTTCTAAAATTAAATTGTGGTGATGGTTGCACAACCTTGTGAATATACTAGAAACCATTGAATTGTACACTTGAAATAGGTGCATTGTATAGTACGTGAATTATACATCAAAATAACTGTTAAAAAATCCAGGTGGTGGGCCAGATTTGCCTTATAGGCCATAGCTTGCTGATCCCTACTCTAAATTTATCCAAATTCTATCCATCAATGAAGACAAACAAATGTTTTAAAAATCAGTCTCTTGAGGCCTATGATTTCTAATACTCAGTAATGGGTTCTTAACTGTTCTATAGATATTTATTGAGACCGATCATATGTTAGAAACTGCACTAAGTATCTGGAATGTAAAGAGTAATTGGACACAGTTCTCATCCTGAAGAAGATTATGATCTGGTAACAAAAACCCATGTAACCAAATACCCAGTGCAAAGTGACATGGCTTATAGATGGTGCATGTTCTCGCTATAAAGAAGGGATATTACCGAAACTTTTCTGTGATGGCTGGTTGTTTAGAGAGTGCTGATCAGAGAAAGTGGCAGAGTGGTGAGTCTTCAAAGGATGTGTAGGAGTTCTCCAGGCAGACAGAGGAAAGGGGCGTTGCAGACCTGGAGTGTGAGCAAAGCTTAGAGCTGTGAATCAGCACCAGCGTCTGGGAACCTGAGTGATTCTAAAGGCAGAAGAGGGGGAGAGGAAGGGTGGCAATGGCAGGAGAGCTGGGCTCAAATATGGGCTCCCTGTTTTTTCACCTTGACAATTCTGCTTCTCTTTTCTCTCCAGCTACTCCTTCTCCTTTGCCCCTGGTTCCAGTGTAAGCTTCTTTTTTGGTCCTCAGTGGTCTCCTTTTCCCACCACACATCCTCCTTTTCTTCTTCATATCTCCCACTTATTTCTCCACCATGACGGTTTCAATAAAAACATTGTCTATTTACTAGTCTTCTGCAAATCTCTTGTTACCCTCTGTTAAGTCTTTCCCACTGTTATCGCCAGTTTTGCAAAGAATGTTCTGGCTCATCTCTTTGACCTGTTAGCTTTTTTAAACTTTTTGGTAGCTAAAAGTCCAGAGGTCAGCATTATGCTAAGTTCTGCTTTCTGCACTTGGCCAAGGACAAGCACTTACTTATTAGTACTCAAAAATGATACAGTCTGTATTTTCCTCCTTAATGTTTTACTCTAACCAACAGGACAGAGCAAGGGCGTCCTTTGACTGGGGCATCCATGAGACGTAACTATCATCTTGCGGTTCCTAGAATCTCCAGGGTCAAGTGCCTTTTACTTGGACACCGAATTTGTCAAATGAATAATGTGCCCAAAGCACTTTTTAGATTCGACCCATAATAACATTGACGCTTCATCATTTTAGACACAAGAAACCACGTGCTTTGGCTCTGGAATTGTGAAATAAACACATCAGGCCATGATGTTCTCTCTGCCAAGGTATAATCTCATCCAGGTAGTGGCCAAAATAAGAACAGTTTAAGGAGTTAAGGGAGAGTAAGAAGAGAAGTGACAGGTGGCTGAGAAGGGAAAGAGACAGTCAAGGTGATCTGGAGAAAAAAGGTGGTGGTGGGAGTGGTCATGAAGGGATCAGATGCAGACCAGTTTACGCCAAGAACAAAATAGATGTAGCAGGGAAAAGTTTACTACTGCCTTTAATGCTCCACTCATTCTAAAGCCAGTCATAGAAATTCTTGGAATATTAAGAAAAATGAGGTTGATGTCTTTGGGGGACTATACTGGGATGGGACGTGGGTACCAGTGTCAGCTGATGTGACAGTTCAGTAGATCCCAGGACTGGAAAGCTGGTAGAGTTTCCCGTAGTCAGCCCTGACACCCACTTGAGTGATGGAGCCGGAAGCTGCTGGTCACGGATGTGTATCAGCCTCTCTTAAAAGGTACCATTTGAGGGACTTGCATTTAATAGCTTGCCAGGATTTTCTTTTAATTGTATTTTCAATAAATATTCATATCACAGTCATTATCAAAGATTAGTCGTAGACATTAAAGTTTCTTTTTTAGCTGGGTCTCCAATGTACTTTGTCAGCATTATGAAAATAAGTGTTTTGGAAGATTGATTCTGAGAGGGCAGTGTGAGTCATCCGCGGGGGGCGGTGGAGGTGTTACTCCCGGCCTGTGGGTGGGCGAGAGCCCGGCCTTCCTTCAGCTCTGCAGCTGCACCAGAGGGCCCTCTCTGGCTGTCCCTGCTCTCCTTATTTTATTTTTCTTGCAAAAAAAAAAAAATGACTCTGATAATCCCAAGTGTCCCTTGGTCTGCCAGGTTTGCACTATGTTCTAAGTACAAAGACTCAGCAGGAATGGGTATCAAGCCTTCCCTTCGGCTTCCTTTTCCTTTAATCTCCTGACCCCCAACTCCTCCCTTTTTCTAGGAACAACAACAACAGCAACAAAGCCCTCAACTCCCAGACAAGCACAAAATGAACTCTGACAGCTACCTGAGCTGGGGCACTGCCCAGTCAGCAGGGTCTGAACCCCCGATTCAACCAGCCGAATGCGCCGCTGTATTTACCATCTCCGGTTTTACTTGGCGTCCGTTTCACCAGGAAATAAACCACGCGGTGACACACCTGGGTGGGCCTCAAGTATGGCATCAACGCGGGCATTAATTCCTCTCACCGCTGGGCTGAAGGAGAAGACTGAGGCCCAGTGTCTCGCCAAGGCCAGGCCTCTTTCCCGGGGAGCTGTTGAAACAAGATTTCTTCAATTATCCTGTAAGGGCTGCAGCCCCATGTGGCCTGCTAGGAAGGTGAAAATCCTATTCTTGCATTTCTAATGAATGAATATTCCTTCTCAGCTTCTAGGGCTCTTCCTCTGGGATGCTCAGGCAAATTCTGGTTAGGGTGCAGCTGACCTCGCTGTGCGAACACCACCCTGAAATGCTGTGATCCCAGAACTGACTTTGCTGATGACTGAGTTTGGTGATGAGCTGAAATAGTCAGGAAGCTTCCCTGCTCACCTGCAGAGGAAACTGAGGAGGCCATCGGGAATCACTGAAAGGAAACAAAGACCAATGGGGATGCTGGGTTTATCTTATATAGCCTCCCCCTTTGCAGGGGCTCTGGTGATGCCTGTGATTAAGCTCCTGGCCCCACCCACCCGCCCAGCATAGAGGATTCACTGGGCAGCTGTGGTTTTATGAGACTTTCTTGCCTGAAGCTCATTAAACTTCAGATTCCTCAGGATAAACAGCAAATGAGGGAAGAGAGTTGCCTGCCTGGAAGAGGCTGTAGTTATACACTGAGCTGTAAAGCCATCCAATGATTTCAAACTTCTCTTTGCTGTCTCTTTGGCTTTCACTGGAGACTTCTTTGTGCCCAGTGCTAACGGGCCCCAGTGTGGGCCGTGGGGATTCGGGGTGGGCAGTGTGTGTGTGTGTGTGTGTGTGTGTGTGTGTGTGTGTGTGTGTGTTCCAGGGAGGGCATGCAGGCTGGGAGAGGTTGGCAGGTCCCGGCTTCTCTTTTTTTTTTTTTTTAAATTTATTTATTTATTTATTTATGGCTGTGTTGGGTCTTCGTTTCTGTGCGAGGGCTTTCTCTAGTTGTGGCAAGCGGGGGCCACTCTTCATCGCGGTTCGCAGGCCTCTCACTATCGCAGCCTCTCTTGTTGCGGAGCACAGGCTCCAGACGCGCAGGCTCAGTAATTGTGGCTCACGGGCCCATTTGCTCCGCGGCATGTGGGATCTTCCCAGACCAAGGATCGAACCCGTGTCCCCTGCATTGGCAGGCAGATTCTCAACCACTGCGCCACCAGGGAAGCCCCCGGCTTCTCTTTATTATTACAACCCCAGGACCCTTTGAAGCATGTCATGAGGAAGCATTGGCAGACAAATCTGCCCCCTATGTCCTTCAGTGCCTCTCAGCCACAGGGTCTCAAGGTTTGCCTACAGGTAACAGGTCAAAAGGGACAGAGCAACACTGCTAAGCTGTGGGCTGGATGTGATGCTGACTTTCACCAGCATCATCAGCTTTGCAGGATAAGGGTTGGAGTATCTTATCCTGGACCTGATGCTGCTTCCCCATGTCTTTGGCAATGATTCATGGAGATAGAAAGACCCACAGCTGTGAAGGAGTATGGCAAGAAATCGCTTACTTATAATACTTAAAGGAAATTTGCTGATTGTTTCCTTTAAAAAAATTAAATGTTTCCATGTTATTTTTAGAATATTGTCCCTGACATTTACCTGTATTTGGATATGCTTTCCTGCATGGGAGCGAGCATGGTCGAGTTATAACCACTATACTAAGTATATGATGATGCATGTGAGTGTAATCCATTGTGGGGTGGGAGAGAGCACTGAATCCTAACCACTAGACCACTAGAGAGCGTGGAGTGTAATCCACTGGGTATTTCACCATTTACCACGTAGGAGACTGAAAATGAGAAACAGCAAGAACAACAATAAAAAAAATGCAACCAGATGGGCAAAGCCTGAAACAGTATGTAGGATTCTATCTCTTACACCAGTTCTGACTGGTGGAGGCTGTGTGTAGAGGGGATTTGGGGCTGTGTCTGATGTCTGCTCTGGGGGGGCTGGGGGTTAGTGGTGGTCACCCTCACGTATTCGACATGCGCAAACTATAGGATGGACTTTCATAACCAGCTCCATTTCCACTTTCTCTACTCACTTCTCTAAACCTCTCACCCAGGAAGGGATTGCTGGCTTAGATTAAGCAGGGAGAATCAGAAACGTTTTAATGGCCATGATGATCAACTTGGGAACTCAACTTCAGTATATTCTTACTACATGCTAGTACCTGGGAGTCATTGAGTTTTCTACGTGCCCCATGATAATGACCATGAGCATCTTAACCATCCATCTTACATCCATGTGGCACAAGTGTCCACCTCTGTTCCCACTAGCCCAGGAGGAAGAATTTCCATACAGTTTTGTCCCTTCTGCACTTTGGCAAGTATGACAAGTACCTCCCAGGCCACTGAGTAAATCCTCGGTATTTCTCCCATCTCACCTCCCTTGCACCTCTTGTGGGTACGAAGTATTACTTTTGTTGTGGTTAAAGCTTGGAAGCAGGTATATCTCCTGTTGAATTCCAAAAAGCCCCTATGTCACTTTAATCCTGAAGAAATTTCAGAAGTGACACTAGTAACAGTTGTATACCAAGCTTGGAAAAGACATTTTGGTTTTTATTTACATCACACACAAAATATATGTCCATATTTTAGCTCCAGACTTTCTTTACTAAATGCCCAGAGAGAGAAGTAAAAGGACAGGGTGTGATAGATTGCTTCAAATACTTGAGAACCTCCAAATCCCTCACTAGATGAAAAGCAAAGTAAGGATCCTTGATAGGTTAAAATCAAGTATTGGGGGTTTCTCCACTGTTGCAAATGAGTTTCCAGTTTAATAACTCTCTCAGAATTCCCCCTGCTACTCTATACTGTGATCCTTTCAACTACTGAGCTTATTTCTGGTGTGTGTCATGAGTTTTAAATCTGACACTGGCTTTTAATTAAATCCTTGTTTATCATTCAGTTAATGGGCTAAGACTAACGATGAAAGGTAAAACAGGCTTTCAGTGATTTTCTCATCCATTATATGATATTTTAGAAAAATAATCAAGTGATTTACTCAAAGGTGAGTTCATATAAATGCCATTTCCCTATTTGTTCTTCTATGTGATTTCTGGAATGTTTTGGGACAACCAGTCACTCTGCTTGAGTACATCAAGAAATGACTATAAATCTGTCCGGGAGAGCTTAGTGACTTCCAACATCGCCTTTTAACCAAGAGCCGCTGCAAGGTCTGGGCACGCCACCATCTGCAGTGTGATTTTTGAAATTTGAGATGACAAATCTTCAGGGTCACCTTTCTCTCTTTTCTCCCTTTCAAGTGTTTACTCTGGGAACTTGGAGCACATCCTTGTAAAATGCACACCAGCTGGCCTGATTTACCTGGCCTCATTTCCCATGTGTCTGCCTTCTCCACCTCACCCTCTCGAATTGCTAAAGAGTGAATAGCATTTTGAAAGTTGGGAGTCCTGCAGTGAAACTATGTGATCAGTCACTCAATCATTTTGTATCTCATTTCTTCCATTTATAAAGCAGAGGTATTCATACTATTCTCTGAACTATCAAAATGAGATTGTAAGAATCAGTTATGGAAGTGAAGGCTTAAAACGAAAATAAAAGAAGAAACCATGAGCCTCTGACTATCTGAGGATATACTTGGACATACTTCCCTGAGCCATGGCCAGCCACATGGATATAAGATGGATGGTTGGGATGCTCATGGTCATTATCATGGAGCACATAGGAAACTCTGACTCCCAGGTAGCAGTATATAGTAAGAACATACTGAAGTTGAGCTCCCAAGTTGACCATCATGGCCACTAAAATGTTTCTGATTCTCCCTGCTTAATCCAAGCCAGCAATCTCAGATTTCCTCCCTGATCTTATAGGAGGGAGGTTAGGGATACGATTCGATGCATCCTACAGGTGGACCATTTGCCTACATTGGAAAGGAGGATCCAGTCTGAGGATTTTGAATTCCCACATTGATAAGTCCTAAGTGTGTGGTCCCAGAGAATTCATGGATAGAATTCAAAGATTCTGTGTACTGAGATGGAAAAAAATTAATCTTTGTTGTCACTAATCTTTAAAGTTATTTTCTTCAATAATAAATGTGAGCAACAAACCCTCAATGGCATAAGCAGTATCTGTGTCATTACTCTCAGAAATCAAAGACATTTTCATACGATATCACTGTTGTTGCACATACTTTAAAATATCACTTATACCAATTACTGCTTTGAAATTGTAAAAGTTATTAGACCAGCTACTAGAACTGGTTAATAAAGAAGCACATGTATAACACTGTATCGCACACATGATTAAAAACATTTTTCTATTTCAATAAAATTGGTTTCCTTTGAAACCTCGTGTATTTGATTTTATGTATTTAAAAACATTATTCTGTGAAGGGGTCATTATTATTCTGTGAAGGTTAAGACCGCCTACCCCAGAGTCTCTCTGACGCATACTTGGGCCTGAGGCACAGCTTTGAGCAGGGGCAGAGCTGGGACCTCCCAGTCAGAAGGGCTGGAGCCTAGCCCTGAGTTCATCTCTGTCTAGCTGCGGGGTCACTTAGCTTCTCTGAGCTTCCATTTTCCCCCTGTAACAAAGGAAATGATAATAATTTCTCATATGTTTCATGGGGAGATCACATGAAATAATGAATGTCAGGATGTTTTATAAACTGTAAAGTGCAATGCAAATGCTGGGTATTAATATTCAGTGGTGCCAGAAACTTCTTTTACTTAGCATCAAACCAGTGATGAAGGGGAAATGAAAGAAAACAATCAGGGGGCCAGATGTTTTGTGTGCAAGAAACTGGAGGAGAAAAGCACATTTGTGGCTTGAATTATGGAACATTTATGCATATGGTTGAGAATATGCTGGAAACAGATAGATCTGGGTAAAAATCTCTGCTCTGCCACATACTAGCTGAGTGTCTTTGGCAAATTTTTCAAACTCTCCAGTTTGCTCATCTGAAAAATAGAGATAGTAGCTACCTCATAGGGTTGTTGGTAAAGATTAAATAATGCTAATTCCTGTGCCAGCCTGCAGGGCTCAAGATCCATGTTTGCATACTTTCCCAGACCCGCTGTTTCTTAGCAATCCAAGATGGACCAATGAGAGAAACAGAGAGGGACACAAGAATTGTCTGTAGAATTTCCTTATGAGTTGAGCTTTCCTCCAGAAACTTTATTTTCCAACAATGTGTTTTAGATGAGTTTTACCAAGAATATTTGCAGTTCCCATTGATGGGCTTGGCCTTCCTCCTCGTGAGCTATAGTGCCACTGGTACCCTCACAACACCTTAATCCACATTGCTGTCCAGTATGGTAGCCACTAGCCACATGTGGTGATTTAATCTTAAATCAACTAAAATTAAGCAAAATAAAAAATGTCATTCCTTAGTTGCACTAGTCACATTTCAAGTGTTCAGTAGTCATATGTGGCTAGTGGCTACCATACTGGACAGAATTATAGAATGTTGCCATCATGGTGCAAACTCTATTGGGCAGTGCTGTGACTGGCTGTGAGGGGCACAGCAGAGACTGGGTAGGATAATGTAGGTAAAATATGCCAACAAACAGCCTGGCATGTACCCTCCCAACTCACTACTCCCACCCCACCTGAATCTCAGCGGATATAGGGATGGAAGGCACCAACTAAAGACTCGTTTGCACAGAGAGCTGAGCGTCCAGTGCCCCTGGACCTCGTGATGATCCCTCAAGGGTTGGTTTGTGCAAGAGAAAGAAGCATTCTTTCTGTCCACCTCTTTTCTTCCTTTTCTATTCCCCTCACCCCATTTCTTTATAACGTCTCTGATGATTCTTCTGGCGTGGAGCTGAGGCTTCATTCTCTGTTATCTCACCTACTCTGGAATTTATCTAATTAGAATGTAAATTGGGAAAGGATTGTGGGGAAAGTGGTGATTCCAGTGTGAGCTTTCTCTTTGTGTGATCACAGTGGAGGAGAGCCTTGTACCCACCTCCTTTGTTAGGGTAATATCACTAGTCTTATTTGCAAAAACTCATTCACCAGTGGAATGGGAGTCACAAAACCAGCAGCCTTGATTTGATGGATTTCTCAGCAAAGTTAAGCATTCACTTTCTCCTTTATAACATGGGAATGTCACTTCCCACCACTCATCACCTTCCAAGTATACTGGGAGCATCATAAAGAAATGGTTTATAAAATCACTCTTTTTAAAAAAAAATTTTATTTATTTATTTATTTTTGGCTGCATTGGGTCTTCATTGAGGTGCGCAGGCTTCTCATTGCGGTGGCTTCCCTTGTTGCGGAGCACGGGCTCTAGGTGTGCCGGCTCAGTAGTTGTGGCTCACGGGCTTAGTTGCACCGCGGCATGTGGGATCTTCCCAGACCAGGGCTCAAATCCATGTCCCCTGCATTGGCAGTTGGATTCTTAACCACTGCACTACCAGGGAAGCCCCCCTGCTAGAGCTTCTAAAATCAGCCCACAGGTTGGAAGTTACAGGCTGGAGGTAGCGCACCGCACCTCTCTTTGCTGAGTGTATTGTCTGCTGCGTGAGGATTTTGGGGCTTGCTGTGACGAGGTCTGTCTTTGACCCACAGTTTTCCTCTTTTGCCAGCACCAGGGATGGGAGGGCTTGTGAAGCCAGCACCAACCTCGGTGTCTGTTTCTTATTTAGAGCAGAATGTCGAGTCTCTATCCTTGTCCAAGCATGGAGACCAGGGCCCAGATTTCCATTTCTCCACTGACAGACTAATCCTGAGGATGTGTGAGTTTGGAGAGACACCTGTCCCCAGGGAGCCGGGACAATTCCCCCTGAAAACTGATGAGTGACATCTTTGCTACCTACCCTAGAAGTACCTTTTGTGTGAGTGAGGGAGTGGTGGTGACCTCAGGTAACTCTCAGCTCTTTGAGGCAGGTCCTCAGAGATGTCCTCTTCACAGAATCCCAGCAGCAGATGTTTCCTATCAGATTCGTTTTCCCTCCCTAGGTCTCTCTCCAACCATCTCTCTCCCCTCAAGCTGGTGTCAGCTCAGGCAAGGCAAACTAATTTTAATCCGAGGGCAAGTAAAAATGTAATTAAGAAGGTAAATCTGTTTCCCAAAAAGCATACAGTTCTCTGTTCACTGTGCATTTTTTTTTGAAGCGTCTGGAAAGACAAAAGACATGCATTTGTCAGTACCGAGGCAGCTGCTCATTTGTTTGTGGAGTTTGCAACTAAATACCCAGCTTCTGCTGCCCAGTGTGATCTATTTTGGAGGGCAGGAAAGAAAAGAAGAATTTTAACTCAAAGTATTGAGCAGAGGGAAGTAAAACCCTGAACAGGCACTGAATTCTCTTTGAATAGGAATGTTGGTGGAAAACACCTAGGATCTAAATTGTCTCCGGGGTGGGGCTGTTTTGCTTAATGTAATCTCGGCACCTTCACATTCCCCTGGAGAAGCCAACAGATTAAGATGGATGAGCTTTTCCAGCTGTTTAAATATTTAAAGCCATAAGCAGGCTCCTGCCCCTTCCTGAGGCTGTGGTTTGACTCCTCGCTGGGCTGCAGCTGGGTGCACTATTGTATAAGCCCCCAGGCCCATTGTTCTGGCAGGTGACAGCCAGTGAAATGACAAGCCTTGGTCACCAGAGCACAGGGGACTTGCACGCCACATCCCTCTTGCGGATGGCAGGAAGCTCTTTAGCGTGCCCTACTTAGCTCGCAGCTCGGAGGAGAAGGTCGCTCTGTTCCCAAGAAGCCATTCAGTCATAATAGATATGGTGAGAAGGATAGCCCAGAGGCTGTGGGTTAGGAAAACACATTTATTAGAAACGGCCCAAGACCGCAATAATTAAGTGACGCAAATGAACGCAAGTAAATGAAATCTCAACCGATTGTATGTGCTCCACCCCCTCCCCCTTCCTCTCTGTGCAGCAGCCCGAGCTGGAGAAAGCAGGGTCAGGAGAGGAGGAGTTCTGGAGGGTGGGCCACCCCCCCCACCCACCCCAAACTCTCCTAGAAAGTTAGTTCTGAAGGGGGAGAGGGCAGCAAGGACCTGGATCCATTGTGTTCTGTCCCCAGACTCAGCTGGCAGTTTTTGTGTAACTATGGACCAGCCTCTCTGTACTTCAGTTTCAAGGTTTGCCGGGTCCAGATTCCTTATCCTAGTGTATTTTGAAGAGCATAAAGTGATTCTTCAAAAAAACATCGAAACAAAAATAAAAAGCACAAAGATGACTGCAATGATACACTTACACAGTTTTATCGTCCATTCATTCCCTTAACAAAAATTTGTTGGATGCTACCACATGTCAGGTGCTGAGACTATAGCTGTAAATGATCATAATGATGAGCATGATGATAACATCAGAAGCAATAATAATAACCAATTCTTGTGCTTACTGTTTTCCAGGCACTGTTTTAAGTGTATCAGTACATGAATCCATTCATCCTTGCAGGAACCCGGGACTATACAAGACAGCCCAAGGCACAGGCCCAGCCCAGAAAGAGCATGTAGGAGGTGAGGCAAGACCTCTGCTGGGAGCGATCCAGGGGCTGAGGGCACGTGGAGGGCCTGACCAGCTCCCGGAGGCTAGGGAAGGCATTGGAAGCAGCTCTGTCTGGGCCCATCACCAGCCACTGAGGCAGGAGGAGGAGGTGGCCTGGAGCCACTGTGAGGGGACCACAAGATCAATAGTTCTGCTGGTTGGAGTCTGAGGTTGTGGTGAGAGATGTCGGGGGAGGAGGGGAGGGTAGGAAGACTTCCTAAAGGAAGAAACGAGGGATGTCCCCCGGAGACCTGAAGGCCGAGTGGGAGCTGGCGAGGCAGGCATGGGGGTTGGGGGGACATGGCTAAGGTCCTGGGAGGTCTGAGGAGAGGCTGGACCATAAGGTGCTCAGACACAGGCGCCTGTGGGTGGATGCGGACCAGGCCATCACGGCTGTACGTGGGAGGCTGTATTCAGGAGGCAGCGTGTTATTCTGAGGGCACAATCAGATTTTCCCTTGAGGGAGAACATGCCAGCTGCAGTGTGGGGCGTAAAGAAAAGAGGACAGGGTGGGGGGGGTGGCAGGGAGACCCTAGGAGTCTGGTAGAGCGATGGCGGTGAGTGATGAGGGCTGTGGCGTCGTTCAGAGGCACGAAGGAGATGGACTTGAGAGGTAACCAGGAAGTAGGGTGGGAGAGAGCAAGTGATCCAGGGTGATTCTTGGGAACCCCACATCTGTACAGAGCACTGACAGCAGTGGGGCTGAGGAGGGAGGCTCAGTAAGGTCTGCTCCTGTCACCACTCATGTTTGCTCTGTCCCCCCCTCTCCTGCCGTCCTGGGGTCACAGAAGAAGGTTTTTCCACCAAAGGGGGATGGATGCCATGTCCTGCTCAGCCCTTTCCCTGTTGTCCCCTCCTTCCTGTCTACAGCCCACTGCCCACCTTGGTCCTCAGGGCCCTGTACACACCGTTGGTTTAAGTGTTCATGTAACTCTGTATCCACAGAGGGGATCACTTTTGAATGCAAACTTCATGGCAGGGCCTGGCAGCTCCTCAGAGGGCTTCCTCAGGAATCTGGTGGCCTGACTCAGCATCTGACCCTGATGCATTTGTTTCCAGATCTTTCCTGACATCAGCTCTGTCAGTCTGCAGGCTTTTCTTTCTTCTACAAGAGATTCTTAATGTGGGGTCAGACTCCCTCAGGATCCATGGATGGGCTTCAAGGGGTCCAGGGTCACTCTGGAATTCTACGTAGAGTTTTATTGCCAGTGAGGTTTTTCTGGGAAGAGCACACCTAGCTTTCAGAGTCTCTGAGGAGTTTATGGTCCCCAAAAGCTTAAGGCTTGTGGGTCTGGGCTTTGATTTCAAGGTTAAAATTTTTCTGGCCGATTTTCCCTCTCATTATCACCATCACGTCCCAGTGCTAAAGTCCTTGGGCAGAGTTCACCTCATCTCTTCACAGTATTGCTAGGAATTAAAAATAAGCTTTTGCCTGTTAACTCTTGTTCCCATCTTGCCCTGAAAAGCCTCTGCTACCCTGCAGTAGATAATTCAAAATCCTAACCTCACATATTTATATTCTGTGGGAGGAAAAAAATCGTTACCAGAAGTCCTTCATCCCACGAGTCCCATCACTTTTGAAGAGGGATAAGCTTGCTGTGTACTTGCCTTATTTTAGGTCTTTTTGGCAAAAGCATATTAATGGGAGCAGCTGACGTTTGTTGGTACTTACATGTCAGACACTGTGGTAAGCACTTTACTGGTATTCTCTCATTTAAGACACTAGAATTATCTCAATTTTAAAATGAGGAAACTGAGGCATAGAGTAAATAGCCAGTAGGAAGCAGCAGACCCAAATGGTAGAATTCCAGGGGCTTTGTCTTAACTTCCCGTTAAGCCCTATCTTCCCTTTATCTGTTCCCTTGTGACCCCCCCACCCATCCCTGCCCAACCAGGAGGTCACTGCTCCATCTTGCTTCCTAGCTTGGAATCAGTACCATCTGGGGTCAGGTTCTAACCCTTCTCACTGAAGTCCCTTTTGGAAGCAATGGACAAGAGCTATTGCACAGAGGAAACAGTAGCTTTTTAATGATAGGAACAGCCAGAATCAGTATCTCTCACCAAGGGGTGATTTGAAAGGTCAAGAAAGTTTCTGCTATCCTCAAATATTTCCTAACCTACAATTCCAATGTCCAAAATCCCAACATTAGAAATTCATCGCTTTGGATTGGTTTTTCCCCACTCCACTTTCGCCTCTTAAAAAAATAGGAATAAACTTAGGGATATTAACTGGGGAATTCCATGACCTATAGTGATAGCCCTGAAAGATGTGAGGGCAGAGGATGTTCAAAGAGGGAAGAGAGTACATAAAAGGACACTCCTTGAAAGTATTGCCAAGGACCAGCCCTGCATACGACCCCTACCCTCTCACCATGTTGGAATGAGTTTTGTGGACTAACTCATCACTGGATCTCCAATATCAGACTCTCCAGTGTCCTGGCTAGTGCTTCCACAGCTGGTAGAGTCTGCGGGAGGACAGTCCAGCCCTGTTCAAAACTCTTGTGGGTTCCCTTGCATTTCCCCTTTGTGAGGTTGTGGAGCAAGTGATATGTCACCTCTGGGAAGTCAACCAATGGCCTGACACTACCTGATATTAGAGGGACCAACCTTGGTATTTGGGAAAGGTGGTCCTACAGTTATACCACAGGGGCAACATTATCCCTAGGGGGCCAGGAGGCAAGTGGTTAGCTAATGGCTTGAGAACAGCCCCCAAGAGCCCTCCCCTCGGTGTCAGTGTCAGACATCATGCTTTCCTTTTTCCTGTGGAGGCCACTGGACTGTTATCTGGAAGAGGCTCTGTTATGAGTTGAGTTGTGTCCTGCCAAAATTCATATGTGAAGTCCTAACCCCAGTGCCTCAGAATGTGGCTGTATTTGGAGCTAGGAGCTTTAAACAGGTGACTAAGCTAAAATGAGGCTTTTAGGGTGGGCCCTAATCCAATCTGACTGGCGTCATCCTTATAAAAAGAGGGAATTTGGACACACAGAAAGGCAGCAGGGATGTGCGTGCACAGAGGGCCCACCATGTGAAGAGGCAGCAAGAAGGCGGCCATCTGCAGGCCAAGGAGAGAGGCCTCAGAGGAAACCACCTGCTGACACCTTGACCTTGGACTTTCAGCCATCAAAACGGTGAGAAAACAAATTTCTGCTGATTAAGCCAACAAGTCTGTGGTATCTTGCTAGGGCAGCCCTAGCAAACCAATACAGACTCTGTGACATTTAGAGCAAAAGTCTCCAAAATGGTATGTACCTAGATGATCCTTTGAGATGAAGGAAGAAAATATTATAACAGCTATGTCTATTGATTTCTATCTGATTCTATGTTAATTTCAATTTCTTCTGTATATTGTAAAATGTACATAACAAATGAGTATGGTAGGGCATGCATATCACTTATAACATATTGGGGATGTAAGCTTAAACATTTTTATAAGTAGGATGAATAATCAAAAAGTTTGGAGATGACAGAGCCAAGATGGTGGCTGTCTGTGTATCTCTAATCCTAAAGACAAATAAGAATAATTTCTCTTCTCATAATTACAAGTGCCCTGAAGAGTTCATCATTTGTTTCCTACTCTTTCCCCAGCTTACTTAAGGTGTTTCGGGAGCTACGCCTTGCCTCTATCAGGGAGGTTTATGTTGTCATTACTATAGTTGTTCTCTATGAGTACTTGTGTGTAATGGTTCATAGAAATGTATTCTATTGAAGGGACTGGAGGCAGCAGAAAATCAATCCATTAAAAACCATGCTTTCCTTAAACCTCTCAGTTTGGTTTCCCTCCATTTTTCCTTTCTGCTCTTGAGGAAGAGACTCAGCATTTTAGGATCCTGAAGCTGCCAAAATTACAAAGCACTGATCATATTAGGGAAAGGTGCTCGGCAGATCTCTGCAACTCTCTCTTCCAGTCCCACCCAGTTGCATTCAGCCCCAATTCTGGTCTCAGATCAGACTTCAAAGAGCCTTGCCAGACTGAGGGACGTGGGTCTCATCAACCCCTACCTCCAACCCTTGGGACTCTGCTCATAACTCCTTGAAAACCTGTCAATAAACTGGGTTAGTGTACATGCCCCCAAATTTCAAAAAAAGTAATTATGGATCTGAGACTCTGGAACTCAAAAGGAAAGCCAGCCTGGCCTCATGCTCCTCTTGGGGAGGGGGCAGTGATGGCCCACCTCAGGCCTGACCGCATCTTGGCCAAGTTCACTCTTTGCTCTGTGGTTGGGCAGGAAACACTTGTCTCCATTTAAAGGGGGGAAGATCTCCTAGCTGATTCCAAAGTGGGCCACTTTGGCCTGGCTCTGCTAGGCTCAAACTCACTCAGTGGTCTTGCTATGAGACTGGACGTGGGAAGCTGGGACTGACTGGCGGACCTGCGGAAGGGTGAGAACTTTTCTGGTGTACTTTGCGGCCCTGCAGCAAATTATGCCAGCAGAATGTTTGAAGTGGAAAAAGTCAATGCTATGGTGGTGACGTTAAAAATGTCTCTTTGACTGAGTGGTTAATCTCCTTTCATTGTTTAAATGTGCCTACAGGGCCCAGGAGAGTCACAAATCTACATGAAGGGAAAGCGGCTCTTAGAATTAGCGGGCAGATATATTGCTTTCCTGACTGCTGTGAGGTGGTCGGGCAACCTGCGCTTTACCCCTGCCATCAGCTCTGGGAGTCACTGTGACCCGTGTCCTAAATAAGTGCCCCTCGGACAGGAGCATCAGCGGAACTGGCCTCCCAGGGCAAGGGCCTTTGAGACTGATCAGGCCATCGCTAGTTTGGCATCTCCATGGAGTCATTTCGGGACAATGTTGGTTGCATTTGGAGCCATATATAAGGTCTTATAGCTTTGCTCAGATCAAACCTGGTCAGGTTTGGTTCTCAGTTTTCTGGAATAAATGGAATGTGATGTTATAGTGGAAAAGGGAGGGGCTCTGCAGGCAGGGAGATCTGGTGTGTGGTGCCGACTCTTCGTTTAATGGGTGTGAGATCTTGGGAGAAGAATAGAATTTCTCTGGCTCTCAGTGATCTCATCTCTAAAATGGGGGTAATAAGACCTACTCTATAGGTGTTACTGTGATGAGGGCTAAATACAACGATGTATGCAGAGCACACAGTGGACACGCAATTGTGTGAGCTCCCTCCGTTTCTTTCTTGGCCGGCAGAGAGATGGCGCACTCGGCCACTATATTGTCTCTATTTGCAGTCATCAGTCATAGCTGCGCTTCCCTTTATGTCCAACTCAACATGACTAAGGCTTGCTTCGTTTTTTTTCTCTCAGTGGTATTAATTCATTTTTTTATTCAGTCATTCAGCACACATGAATTTTCCTGGTGCTATGAAGGTGCTGGGGAGAAAAGATTGAGCAAGTTAGACACCGTGCCTGCCCTCAGAGAGCTTCTGGCTCACAGCCAAGGTAGACAAAGACCCCCTGGCCTGTCTTAGTAGGTGAGGGAGGGGGGCTCCTCCAGGAAGTGATGTTTGAGTGAGACCTGAAGGAAATGTCCTAATATGGCAACATTCCCTCCTTCTGCTGACTCATGATCAAGGATGGACATTCATAAACTGGCTGAAAAGAGTTCTCAAGTCTCATCAGGCAGAGAGCACACCCACAGCCCTGGCTTTGTTTACTCCATTCTCTAATCAACAGAGCTGGCCAGACATGCCCTTGGTCTCAAGTTTGAAGTGGAACTAGAAATTGGGACTCAGCGAAGCACAGAGTTTGGCAATTCAATGACACACAAGTTTAGCATTGGTATTTTGCATGCTGTTTGACTCAGAGATTCCACTTCTGGAAATTTATACTAAAGAACGAATAACTTATTTGTCCAAAGATTTGACTACAAGGATGTTATTTGCCAAGTTGTCTTAGCACAAAATTAAAAACAATCCAGACCCTCCAAATTAGTGGATTGGGTAAATAAATCCTGGTAAAAGAATGCAGGGGAATAATATGCAGCCATTAAAAATGATATTATAGAAAACATGTATTAACATGGAACAAAGTTCACAATGTATGTTAAATGAAAAAAGATAAATTAGAAAATAGTACATATGGAATGATTTTTAAAATAGTCTTTCTTAGGAAAAAAATCTGAAAAGAATATATTTAAAAGTATTATTAATAATTATTTCTGAGTTCTAAAATTAAGGATGATTTTTATTGCCTTTTTGGTTTATTTTTTAGTTTTTCCTTAGTTACTATACATTCTTTGTACATTAAAGAAAAAGCATATTAAATAGAGCTTTCACATGAAAAGATATTCAACATCATTAGTCATTAGGGAAATGCATATCAAAACCACAATGAAATACTTCACACCCACTATGATGGCTATTATCAAAAAGATAGACAATTACAAATGTCTACAATGATATGGTAGAATTGGAAGACTTATACATCACTCCTGCAGCCACTTTGGAAAACAGTTTGGCAGTTCCTCAGAAAGTTAAACATAGAATTAGCATATACGCAACAACTCTACTCCTAGGAATATATCCAAGAGAAATGAAAATATACATCCATATACAAACTTGTACACGAATGTTCATAGCAGCATTATTCAAAATAACAAAAAAGTAAAAACAACCCAATGTCCTTCAGTTGATGAATGGAGAAACAAAATGTGGTATATCATACAACAGAATATCATTAGGAATATATCAAAAAGGAATGAAGTACTGACACATGCTATAATGTGGATGAACCTTGAAAACATTATGCTAAGTGAAAGAAACCAGACACAAAAAAATCGTACATTGTGTGATTCCATTTACATAAAATGTCCAAAATAGGCAAACTCATAGAGACAGAAGGTAGATCAGTGGTTGCCAGGTGCTGGGGGGAGGGAGAGTGAGGAGTGACTATTAATGGGTAAGGTGTTCCTTTTGGGGGGTGATGAAAATATTCTTGAATTAGATATTGGTGATGGTTACACAAATTGTGGATATACTAAAAACTACTGAATTGTACTCTTACAAAAAAATAAACAACAAAGTAGCATTTTCCCCTCTGCCATTAACCTTTTTGGACAATGAAGAATTATTGTCAAGGTCCCCCCAACATACATGAGACAAATACCCCTGTAGCCCTTCCTCTGCCTTTCATAATTGCAGGAGGTACAACTCTACATGCATGTATTATATTACTGTGTTTTTTATTTTTCTTGTATTTTGGTGCTTGGACATCTTGGGGTCTTGCTGACCCAGGAGGGACTGTCCCTCCCAGGACTAGCCAGTTCCTAGAGATAGTGAGCAACTCACCTGTGAGTGGACCTTTCATATGTAAACCAATCAATCCAGAGCCCATACCCTGAACCACCATCTTTGTTCAGCTCTCACACTCAGGGCCACTATTGTCCTGCCCTAATCACCCCAGGGCCAGGTACCACCGAACTAGAGACAGCCTCAACACCCCAAAGCCTAGAGAAATTATTCAGACTAGGCAACCATAAGCCTGCTTACTCTGCCTCACCCATTCCTTCTAGAGGAACCACATAGAGGCCCTTGCCATGTTTTTCCCTTGCTCCTCCTGACCAACCCTGGTGCTTCCCCATGTGGCCCCTCTGCATGGCATACCACACTTCCCACTTCTAGGGATCTGTGAGTAAGAAGAACTTCTTCCTCCATGACAGTCATTTCCATGTTTGTGTGTCTCACTACACCTGATTAAAGCAAATCCTGGGTACTCTTAAAACAATTCATACCTGGAAGACTATCAACCCTGGCCTGATACTTTGCCAGACATCACAAGATAATCAAAGAAATCAGTGCATCTATGATTCTGTGAGTGTTTCCTCCAGGACTCCTGGACCCCACAGTTATGGATGGATTTTTCAAAACCACTTTGCCCTCTTGTAGCCACCACCCATTTCTACTCCATTATGAGTTACCTATGGATACCTAGGCCTTAACGTTCCTGGTGTCTCATATGCCATATAAACACACACACACACACACACACAAATGTGTGTATTGCATTTTTGGCTCATCAGTCATAGAGGTCCCAGGTAGTAGGAACTGGGTGATTTGGGTTTGCTCTGCATTACAATGCCTAGCTTGATAAAAATTAAAGCAATCCATCTTTCATCCTCTTCCTTCTCAAAGTCTGATTGGCCATCTCAGACATAAAATGGGATCAACTCTTGAGGGATAAGAGACAATCCCATGACATAGGTGCTAGTACCCCACACATGCAGCAGACAACCACAGAGAAGACCTCATCTCCCCTTCCCTCAGAAAACACAAGAATTTGAATTTTTATTAAATACGTAGATAAAAAACAAACTACTGAAACTGTTGAGAATAGAAGTTGAGCAGAAAGTCTTGAGTAGGTAAGTGCAGAATCGTGCACACCAGGAGAGAGGGAAGAGGAGAAAATAAGCTCTGATACAGAAGGCAAGACCAAACTGGGACAAGAGAAGGCCATTTGGGGCCATTTTTGTTGTTTGACTTCAACTGATGACCCTTTATAGCTTTGCCTCTTGTCCACTTTTCCATTGCCCTTGGGGAATTATTCTGGCCTGACCAGATCCACTGAATAGGAACCCAACCCAATGCAACACTAGGATTGGACAAGCCTTTACTTTCCATGACTGAGACCTTTCTTCTCTTCAGGCTTACCAAATGGCTCAGAGTTGATGGAACCAGAAACAATAACCAAGAGTCTCAAGACTATTTGGCTTTAGGTCAGTATCTGCCTTTGGAAAATGAGATTCCTTATCTGTAAAACAGGGGTAATAATAACTATTTCATAGAGATGTTGTGAATAGTAATAATTAATGCATATAGAAACTGGCCTGTACTCAAGGAAGGAAAGATAACGTCCCAAGCTCATGGGACCTTGTTAGAAAATTAGATTCTATTTCATTTATGTTCCTTTAAAAAAATAAAGGAAGAAGAAGGTACAATCTACGTCAAAGGATTAGTGTAGTCACATCACTTTCCTTCTAAATAACATGTCTCCTTCTGGTTGTATTTTGGATCCACTGCTAATGTGCATTAGTTTCCAATTTCCCTCCAGCCACTCTCCAGAAGTGCAATACTGGTTCTTTGCCTTAGGGATATTTCATTTCCTCAATCATGTTAAATCAAACAAACCCTCCCATACCAGCAAACAGAAAGGAGCAGTTCTGGGCCTCTGAACTAATTTGCACTGGCAAAACTGATCAGGCCTTCCTCCAGTGTCTTAATTAGGAGTCTTAATCCCTTTTATTTAAAACCAGAAGAAATAAAGGACATGGTAGGAAACTCTGAGCATATTTATTTAATACAGACAAAAGAGGGTTTAGAAGGTTCACTTAATATACAGTGTCAACAGAAATATATGTCCCTTTCTTTCTAATAATTCTTCCAGGATAAAGTATTGCTTGTGCTCAGACTGGAACCATCAGCTTTCAATGTTCTCTTTCATTTAAAGAGACAGTTATTCCCAACCCAGTCTATGTTTCCTGAGACTTTTGATGGGTTTGCTTTAATTTCTCATGTGAGAGAGTGACTCAGAGAAGATATTCAATATTGTTCACATTGAATTTTTTTAAATGTGATGAATGGGTGGTGGTGGACGGAGGTTGAACGTGAGAAAATGAAAACACAGTAAGGATGATTATGAATGATCTCTGTAGACTCAGATAGGTCTTCCTGCACAGAGGCTGGAATGCCTCTGGGATTTAGTATAAGGCAGGTTCTTCCTGAACCCCAGTCAAGGTGCTTCAGTTCTTGAGGAAACAAACGGATGATGTCAAGGTGCACTGATGTGGCTCTTCCAAGGGTTGGTGAAGTGTATGTTCAGCACTTAGCAGGGGGCTCAGATCAGCATGCAGGGACGTCACCCATGGGTAGGATCAGTTTAGGTTCCTGGCAGCTTAATTTTTTACGGGACCACAAGCATGTGAGCATTTATTAAAAACCAGGTGAAGGTGTTGATAACTGAGGCGAACCCCAGACACTTTCAAAAGGATTCGAAAGAGATTCCATGGCTTAATGGGCCCAGGGCCCTGCTCAGTCTTCAGGACATTTTCTCCTACAGAAAAATGACTGGATCCTCAGAAAGCTCAGCCTCCTAAGAGGTGCACCCATTAGTTTGGATGCTTCTCAGCACTGAACTCAATGGGCAGTCATGCATGACATCACTCTTAGGATGTTCTAGAAGAGTCTCAATGCCTTTGGTCTGAGGCAGTGTCTTATAACACTTAATAATCAGTCTAACTGGTGAGAGGTACCTAGGCTTGGGTTCACATAGAGACCATTGGTTTTATGTTCCCTTTCACGTAAAAAGACAGTCTTTTTAGATGTAACTGTTCATGAGTTGGAATACAGCCAAATCTAGTCTGTACTGTCTTAAAAGAATTGATTTGATCACTTTCAAGAACATGGAGTAAGCCTAAATAGTCAAAACATTAAAAAAGAAAGTAACCTCAGTATTTAAAATACTCTTTTTAATGTGTGAAATAATTAACTGACCATGGCATTTTTTATACTTAAAAGTCATTGCCATATCTCTTATTTCATTTATTTTTATGGTACCCCTGTGAAGTTAAGTCATATTTCTACTTGACAGAAAAACAAAACAAAACAAAAACAACTAAGAAAGAAAGCTAAGTAAACTGTCTAGAGAAATACAGAAATACAGGGTTGGAGTTTAGTGTCTCAACTAGTAGACTCCGGAAGGATTTGGAATGAATAAATCGGCTGTTTGCATGTGACTGCACACTTTTAAAAGACAGGTGATGTTGAAAAGAATTAATCCTCTGAAATATCTTAAACATCGACCCCTGCCGTTTTGTTTACATTTTCCTTTAGGAAAAGATCTGCTTGAGCATTAATCAACATCCCATCCAAATTATCAGTAATTCTGAAATTAGTGAAATCTAATAACATTTGATTATTTTACTGTCCCTCGGCACATAACCATTATCCACAATCTAAAGCCTGATACTACATGATTATCCTATAAAGTGGGAGTTTTTTTGGTCTCCCAAAAGTTCCGCTTGGCTTTGCATCAGGTAGGTAACAACAAGAAAACAAAAAGGCCCACCTGACTCCTAAAGACATGGAGAGGCCTGAGAGGGTTCAGATGTGGGCAAGTCCATCCTCCAGTTTCCCCAAAGATGCTTTCGATTAATCTGCTGCAGACCCCAATCATGGGAAGAGAAAGCTGCATAAGCATATGAAACAATTACAGATCAGCACACCGAGCCGGCTGTCAGCAGAGAAAACTGCAAGCACCACTGAATAATTATGGCTTGAGCTATTGATTGGGACCACAAAAGAGTTTCATCCAAATGCTTTTAATTTGCCAAACAGAGGGAAGTGTGCTGCAGAGAGGTTGCTTCCAATAACGGCATTTCTCCCTCTGCTAATTAAGGGGAGAGTTTAACAAGGTGAAGGGGATTGTTTTTAAATCTTGCCAAGTAAAATCTATGGCCATTTGAGAGGTGACTAATGAGAGGTGAAGGGCTTGTCTTAAGAAATGGCCTAAAACAATTGGTCTGGGTTGGGCTTGGGTCCTGTGGGAAATCCTAGTCTGGTCAAGCACCCTAGATTCTCACTTGCCCGAGGGTTCATGCCCTGCTCCTCTGAGAGATGCTGGGTCTAAGGCTGAAATAACAGTTGGAGGCCAAGCAGGGCCGAGGCCTCCTCTGTGGGTTCATGCACATTTGCTAACCACCTGTAACCTCAGAATCTCTCTTTATCTCAACTTTTGGGGCCCACCCTTGATGAGGAATGACAATATTACCTAACTGGAACTGAGGAGTGATTTAGAAAAAGAACATTATTATTAACTGAAGTCCATAGTTTATTCAGATTGCCTTAGTTATTACCCACTGTCCTTTTTCTCTTCTAGGATCTATCCAGGATGCCATGTTACATTTAGTTATCACGTCTCCTAGGCTCCTCTTGACTGTGGTAGTTTCTCAGACTTTCTTTGTTTTTGACAGCCTTGATAGTTTTGAGGAGTAGTGGTCAGATATATTGTAGGAGCTCCTTTATTGGAATTTGTCTGATGTTTTTCTCATGATTAGACAAATAAGAAACACAGGATAAAGTTGGCCTAATAAAGGTGAGGAGGAGAAATTAACCATAACAGGGAATTCCCTGGTGGTCCAGTGGTTGGAACTCTGTGCTCTCACTGCCGAGGGCCCGGGTTTGGTCCCTGGTCAGGGAACAAGGATCCCGCAGGCTGCAGAGCATGGCCAAAAAAAAAAAAAAAAAAAAATTAACCATAACAAATATATGCAATAATTCCCCCTTCCCCAAACATAACATAAACACACGCACACGCACACACACACATATACTTTATGTCTTCCCAAGTGCCTGGCTCCAGTCTCCAACACAGTGATAATCTGACGTCTGGATGAATGAACAGAGTGACGGGTGGATAAAATTTTTTCTCCACTGCCACCATCTCTACTATCGTCATGTAACTCTATGTTAATGTCATTTTAAGTCTTTCAAAGGACATTCAACCACTTCTTATCATGACACAATAAAATTCACAATATGTGTCTTCACTCTTGTTTTAAGTGCCTCTCATGTCCCTACCAGCTTAAACTGGCTACAATAGTTGTAAGACCCCAGTACTAGTGAGATCTCAAGATAAAACTCTGCTCAGAAGTTACAATACACTAAGCCCCTAAAACAACTCCACCTCTTTGTAGCCATCAACAACAGCTCTTGATCTTCAAAACCTGTCAAATACTCTGTAAGATGAAGTGCCCATCATAAAAGGAATAAAAATTTAAATAAATTGGAGTTTAACCCAGAGAGGAAAAGGTCATGGATGGCCTAACTACAATCTTCTAGGATTGTAGAAGAGAGGAAAGGGTCACACAGACTTGAGTTCCTGTCCTGGCTCAGCCACAGACTAGCTGTGTGACCATGGGAGTTACTGGACCTCTCTGTGCTTCAGTGTCTCACCTGTAAAATGAGAAAAGTAATGCTTACCTGGCAGAATAGTGGTCGCTTTGCAAGGAGGTAACACATGTAATGTGCTTAGCACCGTTCCTGACACAGACTGGTTCTTCAGTAAAATTTAACTTCCACCTCACCTGCTATGTGATCTTACATACGACAAAAGTAAAACCGCTTCCTATTTTTATGGGTCTTCACAGCTTAGAAAGCATCTTCTCACGATTTAGGCTGATGAACCATTGTTGTCCTAGCCCTTCAAAGCCCAAGTGAAAGAAAATGAATTTTAATTCAAGTAACAGTGATTTGGGTTGGCCATTGAGATAACAAAACCCAGGACAAGTTATCTGGGGCACTGTGGACTCTGTCCTTGGGGGAGTTTCAAAAAGGAGTGGGCAGCTCAGGCTACCCAGGGTTGACTTCACCACTGCCCAACAGCCATCAAAATCTTGGCTGATTGGAATAAGATGGAGGGGTGCTGGAAGGCATGGGAGGCAAAGGAATTGCTGTTAGCCCTCAGGATATTCCGAATCCACCTCTGCCCCTGGGCATCTTCCCAGGCTCTGCCTCCAGACCTTGTAGCTTCCTGGAGCTAAACTTTGGTGGAGACAGAGCTTAGTGCATAACCCAGGGTGCCAGAAATAGCTTGTTTCTGTGTTCTTTAAAACATCAGCTTAAATCCAACTCTGATCATCCTTTCACCCGAGCTTGTGAGAAACTCAGTTCCAGTCGTTTAGGGGCTGTTCTCCAGGGCTGGGCCAAGGTTCTGGGGGCTCGTCTGGTGCCAAAGCCTTGCCAAGGCTCTTTGGTCCTGCTGAGACCTCCTGGCCGTGTTGGGGGCTCCCTCCTCTTATCAGTCACAGCCCTGACACCCACATTGCAGTTTTCCCACTAGGGGTCTGTCTCCCCTTCTAAAGAGTCAGCAGCTTGAGGGCAGAGCCTGAGTCTTTATTGTGCTGTCTCTAGAATTGGTGCAAGGGCATGAGAAGTATGTGTTAACGCATTAACAAATGTTTCCTTTATAGCAGGAAGTACATTAGATGATTTCTTTTCTTCACTATGTCTGTGAGCCCCCTGGGGGAAAAGCCGCTGCTTTTACCTCTGTTTCCTCAATGCCTGTAACTCCCCAACAAATGTTCCTTGAGTAAATGTTTGGATGGTGCTTGCTTTGTTGTGCATTGCTTTGTATGGCTCTGTCTTTGTACCTGTGCAGTCCCGTGGGCAGGGCTCTGAATTTGTCATTGTCAAAAAGACTGTCACATCTGTTCTCTCCTGCAGAGAGCCTCCAAATTTTAGCTGAGCACGTGACTACCCCTGATAAAACAAGGTTTCCCAGCCTTTTTTTTGAAGGATCACGTGACTAAATCCTGGCCAAAAGGATACCCACACCATGATGCGCGCAGCTGTACTTCCCAGCCCTGCAACCCACTGGCCAAGTCCTCTTCGGCCAGGGGAGTGAGTGCAGCACCCTAGGAATAGTGGAGCAATAGGAGAGAGGAGGCTGGGTCCCCCAGACGGTGGAGCCTCCACACTGACCCCAGGCTCTTGGGGGCAAGAGAAATACTTCTACCTTGCTTAAACCACTGTACTTGGTGTCTCTGTGGGAGCAGTCAAAATTTTATCCCAACCGACACCCTCATCTCAGTCCCCTTGCTCCTTGAGCGTTTTCATCCCACCTTGTGGAGCTCCCAGGGGAGGTCACACAGAGGAGAGAGGCAGCCCTCCTTCGAAGCGCCAGCCTGAGTCAGCAGCAGTTTTCAGTTTAATGAGATGACACTAACGATTTGCCTCCCTGGGATGAGTGGGCCTGTCCTCCCTGGAGACCTATGGAGGGTCCTGGCATTTCCATCATTGCTGAGCTTGGTGGTCAAGGGGAAGACAGGAGTCTCAGAAAGGAGCAGGGAGGTCATGGACCTATAGAAGAGGCATTCGCTGCCCTAGAACCAAGCCCGAACTTCAGTAAAAGGGAAGAGAACAGTACCTGGGCCTGCTTCACCCTGGCAGGTGCCCCTGAAAGTGCCCTCTTACCTCCCCTGGGTTTGCCAGGACATGCTTCACAAGCAGGACACCTTTCACACCCGAAAAGTGCTGTTCGCTTAGCCCTAAATGATGCTCACAGGCTTCGTCAGGTATGCAGTGGTCCTTCGGCTCCTGGCCCTCCTGCAGCCTTTGCAGCCCTGATGCGTTGAGGGGCGCAAACTGTAGCTGATTCTACACTCTCCTGTGTGCTGGGTTCCTCTGGGAAGCTATGGACCTACCCCTTGGGCCCCTGCCCCAGGACCCCTGCCTATAGACACCCACTCTCCAACCTCTCCAACTAGGAACTCCTGCTCCTGAAACCCCTGCCTACCCCTCAGCCACCCTGTGTCAGCTCAATCCATGGACTCCCCTTGGAGCTCTGGTTCCCTTTTCAACTCGGATGTTCAGGTCAGAGAAAGGCACCATTATTCTAAACATTTTTAGTTTGTATTTTGGGGTGTTACGTGTGGTAAGCATCCATTTCTCACTCAAGAAGGGCAGTAGGGTTGTGGGAGCTGAAGTTATTTTATCTAACATGTGTGAGTGCTCTGCTAAGCACTTACATGTAAATTAGCTCAGTGATTCTCTCAGCAATCTTATTACGATCCCCATTTTACAAACAAAGAAGCCAAGGTTGTAAATCAACTATACTTAAAAAAAAAAAAAAAAGCCAAGGCTTGGGGAGGCTCAGGAACTCACCATGGTAATCTGGCTCACAGCGGAGCCAGGATTTACAGGGCGGCTGGCCAGATGCCTGCTCTCCCAGGTGTCTGAGGTGTATTCCTTGCCTTCTAAAGCATATGGTATGGGACGCAAATGCAAAATATCTTCAGTGAGGGGAGAAAAGGCCAGGACCAGATGTGCGGTATCAAAGGTCAGATATACAGGACAAGAGCAGAGCCAGATACAGGGTGTGAGGTCAGAGGTCAGGTTCCAGGATGACCAGGAACAGGACTGCAGGACAGGTGGGGAAGAACGGTTCAGGGTGTGGACTGAGAATGAGGCAGAGGGCCAGGATCTTCCTACTACTGGGTGTTGGCCACCTGGGTTAGGGAGAGGCCATCTGTTTGCAGGTGCTGGTAGGGCTCTGGGTTGGAGCGGGGCTGGGGGTAAGTCGGGTGTTAGCATCTCCCCCTTACACTGAAATTAGCTGCTTCCTAGGGCTCTTCTCCCTGCACCCGTGTCTTGCAGATTCCAGGAAGAACCAGGAGAAGGTCCCTGGGTGTGTAATCTGAGCACCCCCTCCAGCGAGGAGGGAGGAGAATGAGGGTGTGGCCATGACTCCTCCCCACCCTTGACTTTCCACAGTGCCCTCCCAGCTGCAGGGCCCTACACTGACAACGTAACTCGTAACTTGTGAGGACCAGTCCTTGCCAAACCAGGCTTCCTCTGACCCAGCCCTACTCCATTTACTTTCAGGTTTTATGTGCTTTAAAATAGCCTTGCTAATAGGTGCCCAAACCCAGCAGACCTGAAAAATGTTTAGCAGGATGAAAAGACTGAAGGGCACTGGCCTCCCAACCTGACTCCGTGCAGCCCCGCCCTCTCTCATTCCCATCCATCTCCTAGAGCCCATCTTTAGGCACAGAGACCCCAGAAACTTTCCCCAAGGATACAAATTCCTGTGAAAACTCCATAAAAAGCTGATAGAAAGGATGAGTCCTAATGGCCCGGCAAGAAAAAAAACCTCCATTCCCATCACCCAGATGCGGGAATGAGCCAGGCGCTCCTGGGTTGGATTCACGATGAATTTGGATTCACACTGCGGTTTGGAGACAGGGGGGAGACGAGAATCAGGAGAAGGCAGGAGGACAGCCTAGCATCCATTTTCACGGTCTCTCTGCTCCGTTTCTTTTCCCCACTGGCCCCTAAGAAGCTTCGATGCCCAGGACAGGCTCCCTAAGGGTGTTCACACCTGGGGAGGTCTCACCACACGTGACGTGGCAGACGGGACTGGCTGCTTCGATATTCACGTAACCAACAAGCAGTACAGAGACCCCAGATACCGTGCTGTGCCGTGAGCAGAGTTACAGAGTTACAGAAAATAAATAAAGCATGGTCTCTGCCTTGGAGGAGAGTCAAGAAAACACAGGGACTGTGGATGCCCATAGTAGGGGCACCTCATACCTTTGGCAGTGAAGGAAGGCTCTCTGGAGGAGGTGACCTTGAGGCTGAAACTGGGAGGAAGAAAAGGAGCCAGCAGCCAAGTGGCGGGATGATTGGTGGGGAAAGGATGTCCCATGCAGGGGAAGGGCATGCAGAGAGGCCTGGAGGTGAGAAGGAGCCAGCTGTGTCTGTGAGACCATAGGTGGTTCGGCGTGACGGAGGTGGGCAATGCCGGGGGGCGGGGTGGGCACAATAAGGCGGGCCCTGATGCTGGCAGACCTCTTAGGCGGCACTAGAAGGGGCTGAATTTCATGAGGGTAGCTTTGTTTTGCTCACTGCTGCATCCCCTGCAGCACAGAGTGGATGCTCAGTCCGTTTTTGGGGTTGAATAAGCGGTAAGCACAGACAGACTGTAAGCAGAGACACGACCTGTTGAGTTCTCCGTTTCAGAATCACCGCCCGGACCGCACTGCAGAGGATGGGTTTCTGGGCAGCGGCGCTGGGGGTGGGAGGCAGGGAACTGACGGGGGTCCTGACCGCAGATGGCAGTGGGGGTGGGGACAGGAGGGTAGGGGTAGGACCCACAGGGCCCGGTGACCGGTGGACGGAGGCCGTGGGGCGGAGGAGTGCAGAGGAGAGGGATCGGCGCCACTTCCTCTGCAAGCTCCGGGCAAGGTGCCCCCTCAGGCCATCCTAGTCCACTCACCTGGGGGTCCAGGCTCCCTTGTGATGCTCAGTTCCCTCATCTGCAAAAAAGGAGCTACTACTCCTCACAGGGACAGAGGGTAGACATTATGTAAAGCACACGGCGCAGGGCCTGGCCCGCAGTGACCCTCAGGGTAAGGGCCCCTGCATTACTTGAGCGAAAAGCACCCCTTCAGCAGCAGGAGATGGGTCAGGGGACATTCCTAGAGGAAGGAATGGAAGGAGCAAAAACTGTCTTTGCAGGAAAGCATGAGGAATGTGAGTCATTCAGCTTGATGGAGAGGTAGGCAGAGGTGCGAGAGCAATGGAGGTCGCCGCGGCAGGTTAGAGAATACGGAGGAACTCAGACACCATCGGCTACCCCTGTGCTTCCTGAGTGTGGCCTCCGACAACTCACCAGCGCCCTCACCCTCTCTCGCCTCCAGCCTGGCGCCCTGTGATCCCTTTTCCATGTTGCAGCAGGGGTTTGCACACAGCTTGGAAATGACCCAGCAGCCACGAGGAGCCCCAGAAGGTTCTGGGCAGGGAAATGAGCAGTAGGTGGGCACTGTGTGTTAGCTGTGCTGCCCAGACGCACGGCTGCGGAGTAAGGGTCATGGTGCAGCCTCAGCAGCGTATCCACCCCTTCCAGGCAGGCTGCCGGGGGCTCTCCACTACCTACGAGGACGGCCCAAACCACTTGCGTGTTCTGTGAAGCTCTCAGCGACGCACCCTGCTGTCCTCCGCCATCCCCCCTCACACCACATCCCAGCCCCCGCTTGTGCGTACCCCAGACTTCCCCTCCTTCACTCCAGTGTACCCTGAACGACAGATGAGAGAGACCAAGACCCCAGGATCTGCATCTGTAGCAGAAGAGAGAACCCCCCACACAATATTTCTTGGAGGGCTAATGCTTCATCTTAAAAATTGATGCCAATTTTACCTTCTATTGCATAATATTCATTTAAAAATGACTTTAATCTCTTCTTATATATCTTAATCTACCCAATATTTAAGCAAAATTAACATTATTGGAAGATGCACCATGCTTATTCTGGGGCTTTGAGTGTGTCTTGACCTACAGCAGTAGATGCCCGAGCATGTGGGCATCCCATATGGGAGGCACTGCCTTATACTTTAGCTGTGTCCTTTTGCTCAGGTTTTCTTCCTGCTTGGGGTGCCATCACTTCTTGAGCTGGAGAACTCCTACCTATACTTCAAGACCCACTCAAATGTTACCTCTTAATTTGAAATTAATCAATGTATTAATTCAACAAATAAAGAGTTCATGAGAGGCTTTCCCTGCTGCCCTGCCCAGCCCTCCTTCTCCCAGTAGGATGAACACAGCCTGCATTTGTATTCTGTACAAATATATATTTTCCATATACCTTGCAAAACCTCCATTAATGTGCTTACCCCATCATGTTAGAATGTGGTTTCGATGTGTCTGTTTGTCTGCCCCACGAGTTCTGTGAAGGCAAAAGCAAGAGAGGATCTTAATCATGTTTGTCCCCTGGAGCCTATCACAGTGCCCAGCACACAGCAGGGACTCTAGTCAACAGGGAGGGAGAAGCTGCTCGAATTCTGACAGCGAGGGGACTCCCTAGGACCCCTGTGGCTCCCTTCTGCAGAATCCTGGCTAGAGTGGGGAGTCCCAGCCCCGCTTTCACTCGCTGCTGGAGAGCAGCAGGGACCCATCCCATGAGGCAGCAGGGCCCTTCCTCCAATGCTAATCGAACAAGCCTTTGCTGCCAAATATACATCCAAGCCAGAAGCCCGGGGGAAGAAATATCTTTAAAACACATGAAGAGCAATACGTGATTGAGATGCTGTCCCCATTCCAGGGGCAGCCTGGGCCTCTCTGGCAGGTTCACTAGCCTCCGAGAGGGGATTTACTCACAGCCTCCAGGCCAGCCCTGCTTGGAGGAAGCAGAGAAGTCAGCTGCACTCCTCCGTAATCAGCCCAAGGGACCCCCTCAGCTCCGCCCTCCTTTTCCCTTTTCTCACAGGAGTTTCCCCAAACTGGGATCTCAAGCCCCAAGAAAGCACTCTCCCGACCTCACACACTAAGGAGTCCTACCGTTTGCAGTTGCAGATAAAGGCCATTTGATTCTGCCACATCTTCAAGGTCTGGGTTTTGACCTTGATGTATGAACTCAGGTTATCCAAACAAGGATTTCTAAAGACTGTAGGGGTGGAGTGGTTTTTCTGAGTGCGATATTCCTGCTCCTGCCTCGGACTATTTATAAAGGTGGCACATATATACAATGGAATATTAGCCATAAAAAGAAACGAAATTGAGTTATTTGTAGTGAGGTGGATGGAGTTAGAGTCTGTCATACAGAGTGAAGTAAGTCAGAAGGAGAAAAACAAATACCGTATGCTAACACATATATGTGGAATCTAAGGGGAAAAAAAAAAGTCATGAAGAACCTAGTGGCAAGACGGGAATAAAGACACAGACCTACTAGAGAATGGACTTGAGGCTATGGGGAGGGGGAAGGGTAAGATGTGACAAAGTGAGAGAGTGGCATGGACATATATACACTACCAAACGTAAAATAGATAGCTAGTGGGAAGCAACCGCATAGCACAGGGAGATCAGCTCGGTGCTTTGTGACGACCTAGAGGGGTGGGATAGGGAGGGTGGGAGGGAGGGAGATGCAAGAGGGAAGAGATATGGGAACATATGTATATGTATAACTGGTTCACTTTGTTATAAAGCAGAAACTAACACACCATTGTAAAGCAATTATACTCCAATAAGGATGTTAAAAAAAAAAACAACAAGTCCCAGCTCTGGTTTCTGATGGCTCCCAACCTGCCGGTGGGTGTGGCAGTTTATTCTGTACCTCCTATTTACCTGTCTTTGCAGCTGCAGGAGACTAACATTTTATCTTCCCACAAACAGGCTACTGAGGCTTGGGAGCACAAAATGGTTGTTTTAGCCAGAGCTGTGAAACTAGAGGAATCTTTGCCCAGAAAAGAGGAAATAAATCAATGTTTGCTTAAAGAATAAAGACCAAACTTCTCCAGAAAAACAAAATGTGATTTTGAAATTATCAAAGCTGGCTTTAGTAATCACAGGAGGAACAAAACTCTTTGAAGCTTTTAACTGGATGCTTTGCTAGGTTAAATCCCTGGCCCTGGTTAATTACTGATGTTTGCATTCCCCTCTTCCCCTTGGCTACATCCTCTTCCCATCTGACCCCAGCCACTTGCCTCCATCCTCATCTCCATCGTTTCCTGGCAGTTGCGTCTGCCACTATATTATTATCATCTATATGCAGATAAGGTGGAGAGAATGGGAGGAAACAATGAAGCTTCGTTTTCAACACATATATTATTTCTTGCTTGAACCTAACCTACCTCCCTGGCTCCTAACCTACCTCTCTGGCTCTACTTCTGTCCCTCTTCACCTCCACACAGCTGCTGCTCCTGTCTAAGATGTAAATTTGACAGTGCCTGATGCTGGCAGCTCTTATGCAGCATCCCATGCAAGCCCTCCGGGATTTAACCCTGCCTCTCGCTCCTATGATTCAATCTACCACCAAAGAGTGCAGGGTGACCCGGTCTTCCTCCATGGACCCAGGTTCCTAACACCATGCCAGTCTGGAAAATTGCCTCTCACCGGGTCTCCCTAAAGAGCTAAAATCTAAGTTGAGAAGTAAATTAAGGAGAAGGAGAAAGAGACAACCTACCAAGAAAGGCTGTGCAATGGGACATTATAGAGGGAGAGAACATTTTTCTGCACTACGTTGGATGACAGCAGCCGCAGAAGAAGCAGAATTAAGAATGCTGGTGAAGTGCGCTCTTTTTTTCCTTTAGTTTTTTCTTCTTTGGCTTAAACATGCTTTTATGGAAGTATAAAAGATATTCAGAATCATGCATAAATCATAAGTGTACAGCTCACAGAATGTTCACAAACTGAACACGCTCATGTCAGTGGCACCCAGAAGGAGAAACAGAACCTGACCAGCGCCCCTGGAGCCCTCTTCACAGTTACTACCCTTGCCAGGCCGACCAGACTGGCCACGAACACTCTAGAGCACTTTTGCCCATTTTTGAACTTTATGTAAATGTAAGCCTTCAGAATGCACCCTTTGGTGTCCAGCTTTGTTTGCTAAACACTGTGTTGATAAGATTCAACCATGTCCTTGTAGTTGGTTCTTTCTCCTTGCTGTATAATATTCAATTATGCAAATACACCGTTCTTCATCTGGTCCACTGCTGATGGGTATTTGGGTAATTTCCAGTTTGGGGCTATTATAAAAATGCTGTTAAGAGCATTCTGGGTCACGTCTTTTGGTGAACACACGTGTATGACATTCTGCTGATTAGCATCCACCCTGGGCCATGGGAGCTGGATATGTTCAGCTTTAGTAGGTGCTGTAAAATGGTTTTCCAACGTGCATGAATTAAACCAGTTAATAGAGTGTGAGACTCCTGGTGACCCCACATGCTCTGGTGTGGTCAGTCCCCTTCATGTTAGCCACTCCAATAGGCCTGTGGTGGCAGCTCAGGGGGTTTTAATTAGCATTTCCCTGATACTACCATGTTGAGTGCCTATTCATAGGCTTACTGGTCATTTAGGTATTCGTTTTGTGAAGTGCCTGTTCAGTTATTTTGTCTGTTTTCCATGAGTTGTCTGTCTGTTCCTTATGGGTTTGTAGGAGAAGCTGTGTCTTTCTGAGTAGGTGCATTCCCCGCTTTGTCCCTTTTAAATCCATTCAGAGGAATTCAATTTCGCCGTAATGTGTGCCGTCAGTATGACTATGTCAGGTGCAGGGGATACACAGAAGAGTGAGGTCCAAGCTCACTCTTTGCCCTCGAGAGTGAATCCTTGTCTTGGAGGATTTTGGAATCTAGACCTCAGGGCCCTGTGCCGGCCAGAATTCTTAGCCGGGCCTTGGTCTCTTCCTCTTTCTCCCATCCTGTCTACACCAAAGCTTGGCCCCGTGAGGCTTGAGTCAGGTTGACTTTCTGAAGCTCACTGGTTAACTCTTCTGCAGGTTTCCATAAAAGAAACAGAGAGGGGGCTTCCTTGGTGGAGCAGTGGTTAAGAATCCGCCCGCCAATGCAGGGGACACGGGTTCGAGCCCTGGTCCAGGAAGATCCCACGTGCTGCGGAGCAACTAAGCCAGTGTGCCACAATACTGAAGCCCGCGAGTCACAACTACTGAAGCCCGTGCACCTAGAGCCCGTGCTCCACAACAAGAGAAGCCACCGCAATGAGAAGCGCGCACACCGCAACGAAGAGTAGCCCCCGCTCGCCGCAACTAGAGAAAGCCTGCGCGCAGCAACGAAGACCCAATGCAGCCAAAAATAAATGAAATAAATAAATAAATTTATTAAAAAAAGAAAAAGAAACAGGGAGACAGGAGCAAATGATTAGAAGCAGGTGAGGCGTTATTGACTCCGTGCCATTTCACAAGCAACGAGGGAGCCACACTACAGAGCAGACTGGCGTCTCAGGAATGGACGGCAACAGTCAGGAGCAACAAATTGATATTGATGCTGCCTTACTTCATGCCTTCCAGGAATAGTCATCTGATGTGAACTTTCCATATGACACCTATTTTAGAATTCTATTGCCATGTCTTAACTGATGGCTTCTATTTCTGCAGACTCCGAACGTTGCAGGACACAGACGTGCAGCAGCCACAGGAGTCTGCTAACTGTTGGACAGAAAATTTTTTATGGATTCACTGAGGCTTTGTATAGATCTCATTTTGCAGCCTGATATTGTTCTGGAGGACACTGTCTTACAGTGATCAATGAACCATACTCAAGAGACCTGGGTCCTGACCACCACCTGGCCTGGTTGCTGTGTGATCTTAGGCAAGTTGCTTAATTTCTCTGAGCCTTTCTTCCCCTGTTCATCTGCCAGATGGGAATACTAGTCCCTGCCATGCCTACCTTGCCAGGTTTCTGGAAAATTCAAATAAGGTGATATATATGAAAAAGCCTTTTGAAAAATGTAAAGTGCTAAATAAAGGTAAAGTCCTACCACACACTGAATTTTGTTCCAATATAGCAATCAGAGCCCAGGTCTTCTTTTAATCATCCATTTCCATTTTACTTGTATTAGCTGGTGCTCAGCCCTGTTAGTGACCCTTGGCTTGGAATTCTTTGATGTAAAGGGTACTTCTTTGGTCTAGATAAACTCTTGTACGTTGGCATTTCACCACATGGCTACTTCCTCTGTGACATTTTCCTTCCTTTCTTTCTTTCCAGGGTCTAGCAGACCTTTTGTCACCTGGACAGGATCCACGCAGGCAGCCTCCAAGCCACATCAAGGGATTTTAATTTCCTCATGACTTTGTTAGCATTTCACATTGTTACAGGTCAAAACATAAGGTTATTAACTAGGAATGAGAAATGTCACTAATATGAACTGTGGAAACCCCATGGTTTCCCTGCAGGGATTCTGAACAATGCACAGCGCCCCTCACCCTGGTGACTTAGCACAGACCCTGACTTCCCCAGTCTCCCGGGCCCAGTGTGTTTGACCAAGGTCTGATGGGTGGACAACCACCCCAGGCTGGGAAATGCCAACGCATGTTGGATTTGTTCAGAGAGCCTCTTCCTTCACTGGTTGCCATTGCGTTAAGGAAAATTCTGGAAGGTTCAAACTCTATTTCCTAATCATAAGGGAGGGGGATGACAATATTTCTTCACTCATTTAAAGTCACCCATTCATCTTTTTACTCACTCCTTCAATGGTGAGCACCTACTTTGCAAATACCAATGGGAGTGACTGTATATAGTTGTTTATGTATGTGTTTCATCTGCTTCATCTTTCTATCATCATAAATGTAGCAAAAAGATGAAGTAAGAGAGGACATGATAAGGAGGGGGCCCCACAAGTGCTAAAGGAGAAACGATGCTTTTGGTAATTGTCAGAAAGAGAACTTTTTGTAACTTCCCTTCGTTTGGCTTCTATGGCCTCACCCTCTTTTTGTTTCTCTCCTTTGCTGTCTATCTTCCTCCAAACATTGAAGTGCCTCAGAGATCTGTCCCAGGCCCCTTTCTCTTTTTATCAAGAATGTCCCAGCTATTCTCTTGGCTATAAATTCCTTCCACGGGCCGCCGACCAACCCCTTCCATTTCTAGCCTGACCTCTCTTCTGAGCTGCAGACAAGTATATCTACCTTCTCACTTGATTTGTCCACCTGGAAGGATCAAAAGCATCCCTGACTTTGTATGCCAACGATGGTGATGTCCATCTTCTTCCCACTCCTGCATCTCCTCCACTTTTCTTCATCTCGGCAAAACCAGAAACCCAGGAGGAGACGGTCTTGACATTCCCCTCTTTCCTCCCTTCCCCATCCGCCACCTGCACGGGCTTCTCAAAGCTGTGCAATTCTCACCATCCTCTTTCCAGAACCACTGAAGCCCCAGGCTAAGCCTCCCCGATCATCCTCTTTCCCTCATCCTCTCTGCAGGAAGAAACAGCAAGAGTGAAAGCCTGTGGGGGCTTCCTGCTACACTGTAAGTAAATGCAAGCTGCTCACAGGGCCCTGGAAGGAAAGCCCGCTCCCTCCGGCCCCACCCCTCCCACTCTCCTCACCTCACTCCTCCGGCCTCTCTCAGGTACCAACTCAGGGTCTCCACTCCGGCACCCCACTTCTCCCCCTTTATATCTCAGACCCAACGTCACTCCTCAGATGGGCCCTGCTTTGCCTCCCAATTTATTTATCTCCCTTGTTATCCTCATTTCCATAGCCCTTCCAATTTGTAATTATCCATTTATTTATATGTGAATTGGTATGATGTCTGCTTCCTGTATAAGCCCCATGAAGGCAGGGATTAGGCTTTCCCCTCAGTGCCTAGCATAGAGCAGGAACTCAATAAATACTTGTTTAAAACTTAAATGTCCAAACTATACAAAATCAGCTATTTAAATTGCAAAATATACACATTCTATCTATTCTTTGAGAGTATAAAAATTGTCACTTAAGAAACCAGTACTTCCCACCCAGGAAAGAGTGGCCTGAGACCTGTGCTTTAGAGGCTACAGTCTGGCCCCCCTCTAGCTGTGGCCCTCCCTGTGGGGTAAGGAATCCCTGGGCCCAATGGGACAGTCCTGCCCAGAGCTCCTGTCCCAGCTAGGGTGGCCAGATTTAGCAAATAAAAATATATGATTCACAGTTAAATTTGAATTTCAGATAAACATCTATTCATTTTTTTAGTATAAATATGTCCCATGCAATATTTGGGACATGCACTAAAAAAAATTACTCGTTGTTTATCTGGAATTCATGTTTGACTGGATGTCCTGTGTTTTTTTGTTTTTTTTTTTAACATCTTTATTGGAGTATAATTGCTTTTCAATGGTGTGTTAGTTTCTGCTGTGTCGTAAAGTGAATCAGCTATACGTATACATATGTCCCCATATCCCCTCCCTCTTGCGTCTCCCTCCCACCCTCCCTATCCCACCCCTCTGGGTGGTCACAAAGCACCGAGCTGATCTCCCTGTGCTATGCGGCTGCTTCCCACTAGCTATCTATTTCACGTTTGGTAGTGTATATATGTCCATGCCACTCTCTCACTTTGTCCCAGCTTACCCTTCCCCCTCCCCGTGTCCTCAAGTCCATTCTCTACATCTGCGTCTTTATTTCTGTCCTGCCCCTAGGTTCTTCAGAACCTTTTTTTTTTTTCTTAGATTCCATATATATGTGTTAGCATACAATATTTGTTTTTCTCTTTCTGACTTACTTCACTCTGTATGACAGTCTCTAGGTCCATCTACCTCATTACAAATAACTCAGTTTCGTTTCTTTTTATGGCTGAGTAATATTCCATTGTATGTATGTGCCACATCTTCTTTATCCATTCATCTGTCGATGGACACTTAGGTTGCTTCCATGTCCTGGCGATTGTAAACAGAGCTGCAATGAACATTGTGGTACATGATGTCCTGTGTTTTATTTGGCCACCCCAGCCCCAGCTTCTAGACCAGGGGTCTTTAAACTATGCCTTGTGGACAAATTCAACTTGCTACCTATTTTTGTCAATTAAGTTTTATTGGCACAGAACCACACCCATTCATTTTTGCATTGTCTACACCTGCTTTTGTGATACAGTGGCAAAGTTGAACAGTTGTGACAGAGACTGTATGGCTCACAAAGCCTAAAATATTTACTAAGTGACCCTTCACGGGCAAGTCAGCTGACCTCTGTTCCAGACAGGCTGTGAGTCCCCAGGGCCTCGTAAGTGTCTTCCCAACAACTCTGAGCTTCTTTCCAGAGCTGGCAGAGGCCTCTCCTCCGGTCTGGCCTCCGAGGGTGGGGGGCACAGGGGTGTGGATGAGTGTGCAGGGTCTTCAAGTGCAGAATGGAGCTGAGGGAGGGAGCCTGGATGCCCACCTTCCCTGAACCATGCTGTTTCTACCCAGAATGTGGAGGATCTCAGAATTCTAAATTTGCACTTGGCCTTCCATTTCATTGGGAAGATATGTTTTTAAAAATAGGAAACATTTTATTTACTTTGGGTATTACATTGATTTAACTTTTAAATAATTAAAACATGTGGCACGCGGGCCTCCTCTGTACTCTTGACCTGGGCCCCTCAAATGTCAGGTCTGTATTAATTAAGGCCAAGAACTGTCATCAATAGTGCCATCTTGTGGTGAGATCTACTATTACCACTTGCAAGCTGTCCTGAGCATCTTCTGTGCTCAGGAGTTTAGGAATTCTGCCTATGACTATAACAAGCAAAATTCAAAATTATATCACTGAACCATCGAGAGGTTCTAAAATGTTTTATGAGACATTAAAGAGATATTAAATGATATTCAGTATAATTTTCTTCAAAATTGGCAATTTACAGGTGGCCCATTATAATAATTTCTCATATTTGTAGTGTTTTACAGTTTACAAATCATGTTCACATATGACTTCATAGCTGAACCTCACAACCGTGCTTTGGGTTCCACTGAAAGTGTGGACTCTTTTTTTTTTTTTAAGTGAAAGAAGTTTTGTTCAGGGAGAAACACGCTCCACAGACAGAGTGTGGGTCATCTTGGAAGGCGAGAGGCACCAGGGTATGGGGTTGTACGGGGTTGTCAGTTTTTATAGGGGAAGGTTATTCCAACTAGAAAATCAGTGAGAGGCTAATGAGTGGGAGGATTATTCCAACTAGAAAATGAAGACTCAATGTCCATGACTTGCCCCAGCCTGTTCAGCAGGTCAAGAGCTCTTATCATCATATTAGAGGCATCTTGCTATTAATCGGAATGGGGTTTGAGCAGAAAATCAATTTCCTTAACCTTGAAGGGAATAGAGAGGTTACATTTCAGCACACTGTAACCTCGATAATGACTTTCTCTTAGGGTTCCCAGGCCAAGATAAGAGAGAGAAGTTTTCTGAAAGAGTATTATCATCCTTCAATACCAGAGATTTGAGACGGTTTCTTATTATCCACAACAAAGAGCATTTAGCAAGAGTTGATGCTGCTCTGCCATTTCCATTATTCCTCAAAAAACAGGCAGCAGCCCACAGGAGATGCCCCAAGCCTTGGCCTTGAGTCAGGGCTTGGGGTGAACCTTCATCATGCCTCTACTCCAGCGAACCCAGGGAGGTCTGAGCTGCTTGGACAACCTTTAATTCCAATCTGTCAGAGATTGACATCTTGTCCAGAGAGAACTGTGAAGACAGCTTTCTCCAACCAACCCAGTGGTGAGCTAGGGAGTTACAATCACTGGGGCTGAGCACACAGTTGAGTTTCACATCACAGCTGGAAATACGTGGAGGGAATTCAGGGAATGAGACAAGGAGCTGGAAGCAGCATTTTTCTTAAAGTTATACTTTTCTTAAAGATCAATAGATGCTTCAAAGCAGTCCACCAAGCGGGTGCTTGTGTGGCTCTGATGAAAACAATTGTGCTTCTTGCCTCTGGGAGAACCCCTATGAACCACCCGAGAGATGCTTTTCCAACTTTTTGATCGTGCATGATGCGATTTGTGGGAAAATATGTTTATTTTGCTTTTCATTGTGGACTTCTGGGTTCTGCAATGAGCTGGGGGACCAACTTTATCAGATCCAGGCTGGCCAGCCGAACTCCAGATTCATTCGTTTATTCAAGCATGTACTCAATAAAGTGTATTGAGTCTCATCTGTGCCTCAGACACTCTGCTCAGTATCAAATTAATGAGACTTGACTATGCCCATATGACATTCACAGGCTCATGCTGCTGGGGACTCACGTTGCAGGGGCCAGGAAAGGCTTTCCAGGGCAGACACTTGAGTCGGGTATTGAAGGATCAGTGCCAGTTGGCCAGACAGATGGGGACAAAGGAAGGGAATGCACGTTGGCTGACGCCAAAGCCCACACTCCAAGCTGCAGGCTATATGGCCTCCAGAGACCTGTATTGACAGGGAACATCTCAAGAGGGGACTCACCAAGAGAAGCTCTGTTCCTAGAGCCCCCATCCCCTTGAACAGTACTAAGACTGCTCTTACGCAAATGGCCAGGGGAGGGGGTGGCAGGCAAAACAGACACAGCTACTAGTGGAGAAACCAAAGCAACCCCAGGAAAGCCTGGCATGCCCTGCTGATGCTGGCCAGCAGGGGGCAGTGCAGGGCTCTTTGAGGCATTGTTAGACTGTACCCTCCCTTCCTGTGGGAAGGACCCTAAAGGTAAAGTGAGCCAAGCCCCCTTCCTAGGAAGGTTACACCCCTTTTTTTTATTGTCTTCACAGTGCTTATTACTTTCTGAAATGTCATTGTTCATTTGTTTACGTTCTCATTTATTATCTTTCTCTCCCTCTCTAGGACATAAGCTCCATGAGCAAAAGCCTTGCTTGTCTTCTTCTCTGCTGTATTCCTAGTGTCTACATTAGTGCCTGGCATGTGCTGATTTCTCATTAATATTTTAAAAAATAAGTTAATGAGTGTGTGAATCTATGTGACATTGAGAGATGGGCACAGTAGGAAAACTCGGACCTATGTGTTGCCTTTTGCTCCTGAAAGCGTATCTTGACATATAGTCTCATTCCACGTTTGTAAGATAGGCAGCCGGGAGCGTGGGAGCCACAGGAGAGCCCCTCTGTTGGCAAAGCAGTCACCCTGTGTGTACTCTGGGCTGAGTGTTGCTGGGCGAAGGGAAGCTGTCAGCGCCTGGCCAGAAGGCCAATGTCAAGGACCAGTGGGTAGGAGGGATGGCAACGTCTGAGCCGAGTCCTGCAGCAGCAGAGGGTGGAAGGAGCAGTGGTAATGTGAGATGCCGGGTCCAAGCAGGCCATGCCGAGACCAGCTGCAAGGCAGTCTGAGGTCTGCAACACAGCAGAGCAAGGAACGAGAAGATGTGGAAGCCAGACCTGGGCTGTGGGAAGTGTGGGCCAACTTCCTGGGGACATGGCTGTCTGTGCCTGAGGAACCTTTGAAGGCCAGACCCTCCCTTTGCAGCCATGCGGGTCTGACTCCAGGGGAAGCGTTCTGATTCCAACTCCTACCATTATTCTGGGACTTGCTTTTAGCTTTAGCCTTATAGCCTCTCTCACTTAGGGGTACCCCTTTGTCAACTAGATTTTTTATGAAAATCTAAGTAAAGAATGAAAAAGCCAGGTAGATATGCCATAAAAAATACTGGTCCAACCAGTCGGCAATATATATTGGCCACCCAATATGTACTTGGAGTGTGCTGGGAGCTTGATGTGTTGAGAACAAAATGTTTTTTGCTTTTTTTTTTAATTAAAAAAAATTTTTTTGGCCATGCCACATAGCATGTGGGATCTTAATTCCCCAACCAGGGATCAAACCCACGCCCCCTGCACGGGAAGGGTGGAGTCTTAACCATTGGACCACCAGGGAAGTCCTGAGAACAAAATGTCGATGGCCTTTTAATGGGACTTCAGAGAAGTAGGAAGAGTGACAGTCACCACAGATGCTGCCCTTCAAGATTGAGAAGTCTGGTCACACCCATGGCACGCTGTGGGATCTGCCTCCTGGGACTGCAGCTGCAGAGTCAAAGTGGCAGTTTTCACATTTTAAATCTACTCGGCCCCAAAGTGATACCAGAGTTCATTTCAGGCTCTTCCCCCACCTGCTCTACATAATTAAAGCCCATGTTATATCTGCTGAGGGTGACCAACCATCCTGGTTTTCCCAGGAATGAGGTTGTTCCCAGGATATGAGACTTTTAGTTTTAAAACTGGGAAAGTGCCAGGCAAACCAGGATGAGTTAGTCACCCAGTTACCTACACTGCCAGTGGCAGTTTGTCTTTCCTTCACTCCCTTGGTGATATTAATGATCTTTATTTATTCCCTGATCCTTCAGTCTCCTTTTCTCCTTCCCTTGCTTTCAGACCTCTGTTCATGGGACTGCCCGGTCTCTCCAGGTATTTCAGGCACCATAGTTTGACACCCTCTGTTGGCTGCTTTGCTATTGCTGAGGATCTTGCCCCTAAATTAGTTTGGGAACTGTCAACACCATTGTCAGCTCAGAAGTGGCAAGAAAAGGCTATTTCATAACCCTCTTCCCTATTGTGTGAGGTGAGGCAGGGGCAGGGAATGGAGACTTTAAGTGTTTGTGTGGTGCTTAAGTCCAAACCATCATTCACATGTCAGGGTTCTGGAAAAGCAGGTTGTTAACTGCTACATAAGCAGGGCCAGGCAAATGGAGGCTCCACAGAGACGCTCAAATTCTGCCAGATGTAACCGATGGGCTTGTGCTACCCATGTGCTGACTAAGCAAATTAATGAAGTGACAGCTGTCACGTCTGTCTGGGTAAATCTTTCTCATTGAGATAAGCAAGCATTTAGAAAAGTCATTCAAGGTGCAAGTTGCCAGAAAACATTGCTAGCCTTGTGCCGCAAATTTTATACCCTAGAGGGGATGAAATCTATTTTACTCTCCCCACCCTGGATAACAGAATCTCTTCCAGTAAAGCCTTTGACCTTGCCCTTCAGGTCAAGGGGAGTAATGGGTGATCTTCTACTTACATATCACAGATAAGAGGGAGGGAGGTGTATGGAGAAGAAGTTGGGCAGATCCAGCTGTGACTGTGAGTTTGTTCCGGCAAGTTCAGGTTGAAGGTGGTACTTCCGTCAATGAATCTTCTATGACCTCTTAATGACAATAGAAAAGCTACAAAATGGAATTCAGCCAGGTGCGAGTGGAGGGAGGGATTTTGAAATCCACTTTAGGTCTTTATTTAACAAATGACTCATGCTCAGAATACCCCATAGTTCTAAAAGTATCTGAATGCCACAAGCCACATTTTTGGGCCATTTAAGGGTCCCTTCCTCCAAATTTCTGACTCAATTTCATGAATGAAAAGGAGTTGAGGATTTTCATAAATTATAGTCTTGCTATAAATCTTGGTTGAATATATATGTCTCCATTCCTAGCCTTCAAGAAACTCCTAATTTAATGGCTTCTAAATCAAAGCCATCATGTTCAGTTGCTCAAGTTCTGCAGATGGAAATAGTAGTTTAAAATGATATAGGTTCTTTTCTTTAATAACAGAAACTTAATTGTTTATAGAAAATTGTATAAAAAGAGAAATAATGTAGGGGACATCTGCTCTTTGTGTCTGTCCTGTATCTCCATAAGATTCTGGAAAGACTATGTGTCAGTCACATGGCCCTGCCTGCCCGCCTCAGGAGTGGTCTGAATCTCCCATTGTCTTAACGTGATTGGTCCAGGGTTGAGCACCTGATCCAAGTGGAGCCAATCAAATGCTGGGGGTGGGTGGAGACGTCTCCTTTTTTCTGGGATTATTGGGGTTTCCTCCAGTTATATTGCTACTGCTTGGGATCCTGAATGCAAATGAAGAAAACAATCAAATGGAGCTAAGAGATAGTGCTGGTTGAATAGTAAAATTCATGTCCACCTGGAATAGTCTTATTTGGAAAGAGAGTCACTGTAGACGTAATTAGTTAAGACAAGGTCACGCTGGATCAGAGTGGGTCCCAGTGACTGGTGTTCCTTTTTCTTTTTAAAAGATAAGAAGATGCCATGTGACAATAGAAACAGAGATAGAAGTGATGCATCTACAAGGCAAGGAAGGCCAGGGACTGCTGGCACCCACCACAAGCTGGAAGAGGCAAGGTAGGATCCTCCCCTAAATCCTTCAGACAGAGCATGGCTCTGCTGGCAACTCGATTTTTGTTGTTGTTTTTGTTTGTTTGTTTGTTTGTTTGTTTTTAACCATCTGCTTCCCGCTGGGACCCTGAGTGATACTGAGGCCCCAGTCACGCTGTCAAGTTTTGCAGACTTCCCCTTTCCTATCACTTAGGGAGCTCTCATTGTGTCCTGGTCATTTCAATTCATCATGACTTAGTCCAGTCTGGTTAGAGATTTAATCTCATCTCTCTCTGACTTAATTCTCATCTCTTCTCTTCCCCTCAAAGGTAGCGACCTGAGGAGGAAGGCATGGTATACTCATTCCCTTCCTGCTCCCTCTATCAAGCATCTCCTGTGTGCTGGTGGTACCTTGATTTTGAACTTCTAGCCTCTAGAACTGTGACAGCATAAATCTCTGAGTTTTAAAATTTTGTTTGTTTTTAACTGTGGTAAAGTATGCATAACACAAAATTTGTTATTCTAACCATTTAAAAATAACATTAAGTACATTCACATTGTTGTGCAAAGATTTCTGTTGTTTTAAGCCACCAAGTTTGTGGTACTTTATTAGAGCAGCCCTCGGAAACTAATACAGAGATATACATAGAGAGAGGAAGAGTCCTGATGATATTGTTTAAATACCTGGATCCAGCCATGCCTGAATTCCCTTGGACTCACTGATATGAGGCAATAAATGTTATTTATCTGCTTCAATTATTTTTTGAGTGAGTTTCTGTCACTTCAGTTAAAGAACTCCTGACTAATACAGATGGGACAGGTTGCTGGCAAGTGTTTTTATCATTCTAACAATGAAGGTGCAAGAAGAACAGCCTCGTTCAGAGTCATTCCACTCCTTTACTCCTCCACTTCTCTCATGATTCCAATTCTCTCACTATGTTAGTACCTGTGCCCGGTTGGGTATCAGCAAATAATGAAATATTTTGGAATAAGAGCCAACTCCAAAGACAGAAATTAAGGAACAGCTCGATTAGAAGAAACCTCATTAAAATGCTAGGTAGGGGGATGTAGAAGTGAGATGAGAATTAGGGAGTAAGGGGAGAGAACGTGGTGTATCTCAGAGAACTACCCAGAAAACTTCTCCACCCACGCACACAGCTGTTCCAAGGCAGCTCTAGGTCTTACTCCTAGGGGATGAAATTGATGATGCATAGCAAACAGTGAATTTCTGTTAAATACCAGCTAGTTAATAAAAAATATTTTCAAGTCCAGGACAATCCCAAGAAGAATGTACTTATAAATGGAACTGCTATTTAGCTAACCAACCACGTCCATTGCAACATTTGAATTTACTGGGACTGGTTGCTTTATATTAATTAATTGAAGATTGCTTGCTACCTATATTTGTTGAGATTCATACAGGTGATTATTGAATAATAGGAGAGTTATTAAAACTCGTGCCATGATTTCTTGAAGAGCTACATGATTTTACACAGAAAATGAACAGCTATTCTAAAGAACAGTCGAATAGAGTAAAGAAAATGAGGTCTGGATATGTGGAGAGGCACGATGAGGTTACTACCTGCAGTTGTCACACCCTTGGTGGATGGTGAGTGGCCAAAATGGGTTATATCGTGTCTTCATGGACACTGTGGGCTCTCAGATCTGGATGGGACAGAAATAGGGTAATGGCTAATTAATGGGCCACCACTCAATAAGGCTGTCACTCAGCCTGGGAACCAAGAGGAATAAGTAGTTCCAGCTTTCCACACAGATTGAAAGGAACATGGTGAGGATTCAGCCAAAGTCATAGACTCAACATGGGATATGAAGGAAGGGGTAGGTCCAAGACCAGGCTCCATAGCTGAAAGTCTGGGTGACCTTGGGCAAGCCTCTCACCTTCATTATCCCCCAGCTGTAAAGTAGGGGCTAATAATGGGTTTTCATAAGGCTGGGATACTACAGTATATATGAAATGCTTTGTGAATTCTAAAGCCCTAAGCCCTCGAAGACTGTTCAGTCCTAAGGGCTGGGTGGGATTGCTCTGAGCTCGTGCCTCCTGCAGGGCTGAGAGCTGCTCACTGCCTTTAAGACACCATTAGAGGGAAAGTTCCTGCAGCTGGTCAACAGCAATTTGTGAGATTTGTCAAAGCTCTTCCGGCCTGAAGTCCCCTGTGTGATCTGGCCCCTGCTCATTACCAACTTGGCTTCGTTCATACAGTTTGGTTCTGTCCTTCTCTGGCTCCAAGCCAGGCCCTTCTGTTATCTGATCTACTCTGCCCCAGACTTCGGGTTTCTGGCTCTCTCCTCAGAATGGCTGACACACAGCCCAGCTCAACTCTGTCCCTTGGATGAGGACCAAGTCCAGTGTCCAATCTCCCCCTGATAACCCAGAATGGCCCTGGCCTCTTCTTTCTGCCAAGTCCCATTCCATAGATGGATAGACCAGAGCATGTGGAAAGCTTGGCCTGAATTCCTCTCTGCTGCTGGAGAAGTAGCTCCACGTTCATCTCCTGCTGATATTCAGCAGCTCCATCTTCTGACGTATTCGCCAAAGCATCCCACACATTTAGTAATGATCCCAAAAGACACCAAAGGGGAGGCGATGGGAACCAGTGGTGGTAGGAGAGGGGGCTGCAACATGGCAGGGGGTGGGGGCACAAGTGGGAGACCCCCAAATCCTGGAGAGCCACACGACCACTTTGCACCTCCAGATCTGAGTTACCAGCAGGACTGCAAATGTGGGAGGATAACCCACATTTCTTGACCCAGATTCTGTAACCAAGAGTGTCTGTTCACTTCGCCAATTAAAGCCTCAGAAAATGACATCCATCTTCCCGCAGTGGCAGGTGCATATCTGAGCCCCTCGTCCGACTCCTCACCTTCCCGATTCAGGTCCCATTGCCTGTGTCCTCGTCTCCTCCTCCAACCCCGGGGAAATGTGAATTTTCATCAGACAGGAAGGCTTGAATCATCAACTGTGAAATTGCTCCCTAAACACCTCCAATGCCTAGTCATACGTAGTATTTCATTTACTTTTATTTTTTATTTTTATTTTTTAACATCTTTATTGGAGTATAATTGCTTTACAATGGTGTGTTAGTTTCTGCTTTATAACTAATTTACTTTTAATATTACTGATTTTTTAAGTGCCACAAAGCTAAAGCTCGGCTAAAGATGAGTTTATGTCAACTCTTGTTTAGAATGGATTTTTGAAAAATTACCTTGAGCATTTCCTCTCCAGACAGCTGCAGCCTCCCTTGTTTGATGCTGAGCAGTTTGCTATAAATTAATGCAGCATTATACTCTGCTGTTAGGTGGTTCTCTAGTTATTTGATGTTTGTATTTGCATGTGGATTTTAAGATCCCTGCAAGGAAGAGGAAGAGAACTCACCTTCTGAACACGTGTGAGCTGGGTGAGGCCCTTCATTAATCCTAATCACAACCCACAGGGGGTGTTCTACTGTCCCCATTTTACGGATAAGTAACTGAGGCTCAAAAAGATTAAGCAACTTACCCCTGGTTACAAAGGGGGACCTAGAATCAATCCAGGGTTGTTTGACTCTTTATTTATTCGTTCATTCATTCATTCATTCGCCACGCGGAATGCGGGATCTCAGTTCCCCAACCAGGATGGAACCTGCGCCCCCTTCAGTGGAAGCGTGGAGTCTTAACCACTGAACCTCCGGGGAAGTCCCCATTATTTCTTTGATTTGCACCTTCGTGCCTAAAACGCATTGTTGGTCAATAAATGTTGGTTAAATGAATAACTGCAAGATTTACCAGTTTACTGCAGATGTACTCGTTCATTCCAACACCCAGTACACGCCCGCATCACCCAGTACACACCCCCATCACAGAGGTTTCAGTTGCAGGATTCTCTAGGGGGGGGCAGCTATGCCACACCCTCCCACAAAACAATGAAAACTGGATTCTTAATGGGGGCCCTGGGGTGGGCAGGATCCCAAAGTGCTTCCTAAATCCTCAAAGAGTCAATGATTTTCAGTTCAACTTGCCATCTTTGAAATCTCTGGCGATTATGAATCCTGTGTAGTATATTAGGGAATTCTCTTCTCACTGAATTTAAAAAAGGAAAAACACTGTGGTCATTAGCCATGTGTGATCAGTGAACTTGACAGTTGCCTGTTTCTTACTCTGAAGGTTCACGGAGCTGTTACTCAGGTAGAGGGGAGCCAGAAGCCTACTTTGAATCTTAAAGAAATTAACTAAACCCACTCTGGGCAGCAGGATTGTATCAGGGCCAAGGTGAGGCTCAGGCCCCAGTCTAGGCTGTACTCTGTGTCCTGGTTTCATGCCATGTCATCTGTTAGACTAGAATTGTTAATACTGTGTAGTTTTAATTAATGTTTGTGTTTATACAACATGTCAGCAGTGAGCTTGATACTGATCCTCCCCACAAAAGTGTATATTCTAGGCAAAATATATGGATTAATCAACGCATCTGAATTCATGAACCCTCATTGGTTTGGACACATGCAGAGCACTGTGCTAGGGTGGGAGAGTGGTACAGAGACGTATAAGATGCAGCATTTACCCTCAAGTGGCTAAGAGTGTTAGCAGGAGATAACACACACTGGAAGGGTCTCCACTAATAAACAGCAGACTTGCAAATGTCTGTGTCTACACCCCAATATGGACACCCTCACATCACTGTACCCCATGGTCCACTGTCCCTTCTTTTGGAAAATATGGAAGCACAGAAGTGGAGGAAAAGGCAATTGAAGTAAACAGAAAAACTCAGAGAAGCTGGGGCTGTCTCGTGTCCAATCTTCTCTATTCCTCACCTGGGCTATGCAGCGGCCTTCTGCCTGGCCCTCGCCTCTGTGAAGCCTTCATGCCTACCACCAGAGTAAGTATGGCCGTATTTGCCATACTGTGCTATCATCATTAATTTGTTGTCTTGGATCATAAGCTTCTTGAAGACAAAGCCTACTCTCTGTTTTATGTCAGTGCCTATCCCAGAGCCCTGCCCAGAGCAAGTGTTCAATAAATGTTTGCTGAGTTGAATTTGATGGTTCAAAAATAGGATTTGTGGACTAGCTTATGCAGTGACATTTATAATATTTTTTCTGTGAACAGAGAATATTCCAATGAATTTTTAGAACTCATTTAAAAGTTGTAAAAATGAAAAAATACATAAATAGGACAGATCATGCCCTGAGACTTCAGAGAAAAGACAAACTGCCATGACCTAAGGTTCTCAGAAATGGCTTTGTAAGACAATGGGACAGAATTCACTTACCATTTATTGAGTGCCTATTGTGTACCATATTTTACGCCAGGTGTTTTATTTAAAAGGTAAATAAAAGATGATTCCTAAAGAATCCTAAAGATTCCTAAGATTCCTAGGAATCCTAAGATTCCTAAAGAAGACTCCACAGTCTTCTGGTAGCAAGGAGACAGGTAATTAAAATGCAATGTGATAAGTGCTCTAATAGTCAATATTTATGTTTGGAGAGTTGGCATAAAATGTGGAAAAACCATTGGAATTGAGGAGTTGTAATGTACTTCTTGCTTAGGACAAATTCAACCTACTTGGGTTAAAATTTCCTTCCTTTGGTTCTTTAGGATCAATGGTCATTTCAATCCCTGGATGATATTCATTAACTGGGGTCACATGATTGCTTGTAACTGATATGTAGGCTCCGTGTCATTTTGATATTCATCTGATCTGTGAGTGCTGACATGAAAGAGAATCTGGCCAGCCTCAGTGCTGGGACATCTAGTACAGCTCAGGTCCCTGCAGGCTCTCAGGGGCAGGTGCATAAGCTCAGAGGATGCCAAGAGCTCACCAGGAGAGGACAGAACAAGAAAGAAGGTCACTGAGCCCATCTGTCTCATTTGGTGTTGTTTCTTCCCCAACCACTCCCTGCAACAAACCTGTGCAATGAAGCCACTCCCCCACCCCTGCCTTCCTTATCTACTTGTGAATTTGTACTTAAGTTTCAAGATCCAGGGTTAAAGAATTCAAACTTTACCTTGTCAGTGTGGAAAGTTCCAGAAAGTTTTTGAGTAGGGATACGACTTGATAAAAGTGGTTTTCTGGAAAGGGGACTCTGCTATTTGTGCAGAGTTGGGAGACCCTCATAAGAGTCTAGGCACAAAGTGGTGAGAAACTAGACTACAGCAATGGCAGCAGGGGTAGAAATGGTATCCATTTTTGGTCCTTATTAAATCCCTGACTAGTAACCCATGGACTGCCTTTTGAACATTATTAATTAGGCTGAGCTCTCTTTAAGTTATATCAGCTCTCCTCCTATTACAATTGCTCATTTATTTGTCTCTACCATTAGAATGTAAGTCTAGGTGCTCAGTACATATTTCTTGATGGACCACTGACTACACAGCGATGTTAAGAGACTCCTGGAAAATGTCTCATTTGGAAATCATATCTAAACTGAAAGAGAGACCTCATTTTAGAGATGCTCTAAGCCCATCATGCCCCCATCCTCATCCGCGAACTTCAAGCCAGGCTTTCATTAAACCAAAGTAAAGGCTGAGTTGGAAAAATTTGGCTTTTGCTGTTGTAATTTTCTCTTCAGTGATTTTAGCCTCTTGGTCATTTGTAGATCACAAAGTTTGATAATTTGTATCCCTGCCTATTTTGGATGTTAATTATATCTTTGTTTCTAATGACTTTACAATTCCCATGGGAGCATTGGCAGGGTCTGGCAAAGGGTCCAAGGAGCAGGCTGGCAATCAGTGTGATCACCATAATTTATTTCCTGCTCAGACTCTCAGAAAGTTCACCAGTTTCCCGAATATAAAAAGTCTCCTTACTAGAAAAAATGAAAGGGGGAAGAAAAAAAAGAAACCATTTGACCCACATTGATGTCATAGCCAAGTCCTTTCAGAAATCTAAGAAACCAGCAATTTCTAATGCTAGCTTCATCAATTAATATTTATTAAGACTCCACACAACACTTGTTATTCTGAGGCTCAGGAAGCAAATGTCAGAGGAATCATGTACTGCATGATAATCACAGCCAACATTTACGGGTTCCTTATTATGTGCCTGCTGATGTGCAAACATCAACCCATTTCATCATCAAAACAACACTAGGAGTTAGGTACTATTATTACCCCCATTTCACAGTGGAGGAAACTGAGGCTTGGAAAGGTGAAGTAATTTGCCTACAGTGTCGCAGCTGAGGTGACTCTAGGATTTGAATTTAGGTAGATGACGCCACAAAACCCCTCCCTCTCTTATATTTGGGAGTCTCACCAGGACCACATATTAACTGGACAAAATGTGCAGACTTCCCTGGCTGAGGTTCACTCCCACCTAATTAACTGCTGGAAACCTCCACACTAAGAAAAACTCTCATGTGTTATAAACATAGGCAGTAAGGGCTCTCTCACATATCTCCTGACTAGGGCTGCTTGGCATCCTCTAAAATGACCCTGGTGGGAGGTTGAAGCCTCTACTCTACAACAGTAAGTGCCCCAAAGGGTAGGCTCACGGGTGTGGGCCTCAATTATACCACCACATACTTAGAAACTAAGATTTTAGCTGTTAAGGCCCAGCTTCAATCTGCTAGGCATTCTGCTTTATCCTGTGGATTTGACCGGTCACTGCCCTTCACAAAGCCCTACTGCCTATGAAAATGCCCATATTCTTTTTTTCTAATGCCATAGAACACACACACTAGAAATTCATGAGACACATGCTCAGGTTATAAAATAATTACAAAGCAACCATCTGTGTCAATCACCATCACTATCACCCACATGGAGCCGTTGTGTCTAGGTGACGATTGTTAGCATCTGCTGACATCACAGAAAGAGCTCATCAGGCTTTATGACCTTCCTGATGGAAGTGCCCAACCTCACTTAAAAAGAAGTCTTGCCAAAAACATTGAACCCAAGTCAGATGAAGCTCTAGATTGAACTGCCAATTTATACAACGTACAGGGGGCAGAAGAACATTAAATGTTCTAGAAATGCAATCAGCAAAATCCAGACTTTGGGAAATTCTGTAGGACAAATGATCTAGCTTCTTCCACAACAACACCCAATTGCAAGAAAAAAAGAGAGAACACTTAAGAGACCTATCAAACTAGCATGTATCCTGATTTGAACAAACCAACTGTAAAAATCTTTATGAGACAATTGGGTACTGATTGATATTTGATGATATTAAGGAAATTGTTTTGAATATAATAATTGTATTGGGCTTGTGTTAAAATAAAGTCTTTATTGATGCACATTCCTATGAAATAATATGCTTTCTGGGATCTGAATGGAAATGATCCAGGGGGAGTTGTCCTGGGAAGTGGGTGGGGTCTTCTGTGAAAGCATGTTCGCGGTTTGAGGCAGGGTGATGTGCCCATGGGAATCCATTATACTTTTCTCTCTGCTTTCGTGTATGTTTGAAAACATCTATAATAAAAAAAGAAGTTCTGCTTTAAGGTGCAATTTAAATGCCACCTCAGTCGAATCAAAGCCAACCTTCTCCTGTTACCGCGCAGCTTTCTTTGTTCCGGACTCACAACAGAGTCCTTCTTCTTTGTGTTTCTCTGTGCTCTTACCTTCCACTCCCTCCTTCCCCACAATCTGTCAGTGCCTTGGGGTGAAACTTTGTCTTTGGGTTCCCCCTGGTGCCTTGCAAAGTGCCTGGCTGGTGGTCAGTAAACATTTACTGAATTAAAGGGAAAGAGACGCCAGAAGACGTCAAAAATATCTTTCACAAAAGCCACCAGCGACCCACATGCCCAACCACCCATGGAGGAGAAACTTGTGGGGCAGGGACAGTCTTCTCCTTTTCACACGTGGGGAGACTGAGGCCTGGAGAGGGGCCCGGGCGGGCTGAGTCTTGGGTGTGGACTTCCTTGACCGCCACAGTTAACGCACTCAGGTCCGCCCCGCATAAAGCCGGCCACGAGCCCTGGAAGCCCTTTCAGGGGCGGCTCCCGCTGCAGAGGTCTCCTTCTCGTGGACAGCAGAGCCCCCAGTGAGGTTTCCACCCACTCTCATCCTCTCTGGCTTTTCTCTCTGCATCTGAGACCAGCAAGAAAGTCCTCAGTGTTTGAATAAGATCAGGATGGGCTAATGCTTAACAATAAGCATTAACGCCCCAGGAGATTAGAGATAATTGTGACCAAACAAATTGTCACAGGACGATGCTGAGTGCTGGCAATTGCCTAAAACCATCTAAAGCTTCGTGGGACTAGAGCATTCAGGCTGAGGGGCTGCTCTGCAGGCATTCGGGCATCCCAGGAATCCCACTCACTGCCACGAACGCTAGGTCATCTTCATTCCTTTTTCATTTTCATTATGATCATCCCAATCATTGTTGTCTGCTCTTCCTCAGCATCATTAGATATGATGATGTGTATTGTATTGTATGGTGCTCAGCTCATATGTAAATGAGCTGAGTACCATACAATAAAAACAGGCATTTCTGGGGAGACTCGCAATGAGCAGCAACTGAATTAAGTTAGAAATTGTTGTTACTTAAAAGCAAACATGCAGTTTGGGGGCAGGGTAACAGAAAACACACCTATGTCTATGGGAGGGGCCACTACCTTGAATCTTGGATCACTGCATTTTGAAAAGAAGGTGCAGCAATTGAAAATGGTGCAGAAGAGACATGAAAAATAGGAGAACAGCTTCTCTAACCCTGAAGTTGTAAGGCTGTTTTCTCCTGGAGAAAGAGGAGACCCCATTAGGAAGGCTGGCTTCTAACCATGGCAGGACTTTGCCATCAACTCTGAAGATTAAAGAAGAAGAAATGGGCCTCGTTGGGTGAGATTTCAATTAGAAGAAAACTGTGCCCATGATCAAAAGCCAGAACAGGCTCTCAAAAGAGGTCACTGAGCCTCTACTGGCTCATATCTTTGAAAACAGAATGATTCCCAGTCTCCCCTATGTGATCTAAGAACAGGTGAGCTTAGGGACATTGGGCTAAAATGGGCGACTTCCGGCTCTAACTCCCACCACTCTTAAATGCTGTCCCTTGTCCAGAGCTTACAGGTCGTGCACTGGGGCACCTTCAGCCCTCTCCCCCTCCCCACAGAAATGCCCATGGGGTTATTTGTACCGGAGCAGGTGTGATTTAGCAGCCACTTGCTCGGCTTGCGGACATCAGCCCAAACCTGAGCTTTATGGCTGTGGCTCTGGCCATGGGGAGGAGGAATTGACTCACAGGGTCCGGGGCTTGTGGCATTATTCTTTCACCATCTAATCCATCGTGAACAACTTCACTTTTCACAGTGAGTGCCACTAAACCCAGGGTTCCTTGAGACAGGTCCACTGCCTCTCTCCTCTCCCATTTTTCATAAAGAATTTTGGGTTGAAAATGGCCTGACAAATCTTTGAGTCTGACCCTTTCATTGTGGAGATAAACAAACGGGCTTGGGGAACTGACCTGCCCAAGGCCAAGACGCTGGCAGTTTCCTGCTGCCGCCTAAGCTATTCCCTGCCTCCTATTTCAATAGCTAAGGCAAGTCTTAGGCAGAATGGAAATCAGCTTGACTCCAACCACAGGCAAAAGATGAAAGAGCTTTGCAGATGGGCAGGGTTATTCTTTTTTTCCATACTTCTCTCTGGCTTGAAAGAGTAAAAGGGATAGAATGCCTCTATTGGAGCAAAGGACAGAGGTCTGAACTTCTGGAAAAACCCAAGGCAAATTTCTCCTTCCTCGTCATGGAGATGGACTAAACTGGCAAAGGAGTTGGTGCAAATCTACATCCCTGCCTCATTAATTCTTTCACTTAACATTCACATAGAAGGACCCCCTTACATGCTGGGCACCCTGCTCAGTGCTGCAATAGATAAAGATAAGTAAGTCTCTGACCTTAAGTAGCTTTCGGACAGGAGGGACAAAGAGCTGCACCGTGCAAGCATGGACACACCTAGGGAACTAAGTAAGACATCAAGCAGCCCCAGCTCTGTGCCTGGGACACTGGCAAGTCCTAGCTAGAACCAATAACCTGGGCACAGCTCACTCTAGGATTAGAGCAGTCAAGTGCAACCGTTCTGGATCATGAATACTACATCTGTTCCTACCACTTTCTTTAGTTCTTTTTCTCTTTCTCAGAATCTCAGGTCTGGAATGAGCCTTAGAGATCTTTGAGCCCATCTATCTTCATTACGTGGGTGAGTAAACCAAAAGAGGGTGCTGAGCGAGTGCCCTGGGTCGGGGGTGTGGCCTGGGCTGAAACACTCCCCACAGTCAGCAGCCCAGCTCCCCTGGGGTCGGCGCAAGAGCTGAGCTGCTTCCCTCCCACTCCTTCCTGTGTCAATGTCAAGAGCCAAGACCCAGGGCAAAGCTGGTTTTTAAGCAGAAACCTGCTAAAGGTGGACACACTGAATTATTCATATTTGGGGTCATAAATAATGTATTGGGTGTTAATATCAGATTTATAAATGCATTCATAACCATAGGGGTAATTAGTCACTGCTATATGCTGCCCAGGGGTAACAGATTACCTGGCCCTAGTGTCCTTGACTAGATCCTGTCCTTGGGGGTAGTTCCCTTGCAGAGAACTATGACCTTCCTATCTCTGTTAGTCTGATGCTAAATAGCAGCTGTTTGGGCTGGGAAACAGTACTACAGAGCCACTACTTTCAGTCACCAGCTCTTGACCCCAGATGCTTTACTAAGCCCTCAGGAGAGCTGTGTGAGGCCTCCAGTGTACACCCCATGGTTTTGACACTAAGACTAAATGTCATGTAATAGGGCCCCCTGGGTCTGCAGGCCCCTTATTTCTCTCCTCCTCACAATTTTAGAGAATCTACCTAGATGGCCTCATTCTGAGTTGACAATATATAGCAAAAGCATTCTCTCCAGCCATTTTTTGGTACTCATTTTACTGCTGTTTAAAGATAATCAGGGAAAGTGTAGGGCATTATTTGAAGGTCAGGCACTGAATTGCATTAGGAGACAGTTTGGGGAGATGGTAACAGATGGTCCTGGGACTAGCTTCCTTCTAGAAGGGGAAGGGCTAGAATGAAAGGTACTGGTCCAAGAGATGACAAAAGTAATCTAGTTTTCTACTTGTTCTAAGCCAGGAGAGGGGAAGTGGGCCAAGAGGTGGGGCAAGAAGCGGCTCCTCACTGTCTCTAAGGTGAAAAGATACTGAGAAAGAGAGGACGAGGCATACCTGCCCTTGAGGTCCCTAAGAGAGGACCTCTGGGTCTATGCACGGAGGATAAGGCCACCGAGTTCACCCCAAAGAACACTTGTGCAGTACACAAAGCTTCTGCAGGTCCCTGGAGCCCAGACCAAACACAGTACAAGGGTCCTTCTTTTACCTCTACGCTCCAAGTCCAATCTTGATCCTCAGTCTTATCGCCAGGGGCTAGAAGCAGCCTTGCCCTCTCCATTGGAAAGGGAGTGAGGGAGCCATTGAGTACCCCCTGGGGGCCGGAATGAGCCTTAACAGTGTGGAGGAGACCCCGGGCTTGTTAACTAGCGTCCTGCCCACCACTGGAGTTTTGTCCCTGACTCAGAGAAGGGCAAGGGATGAGGTCTAACCTCCTAGCGCCTGGTCATCGGGACAGGAGCACCCACACTGGGTACTGCTCCTGACCGCTGGAGAGGGCCCTTGGGGGCAGAACAGCCTCTCCACCCAGGTATCCCGCTAAGTGAGGCCCTTGAGCCCTCCAGGGGGTTCAGCCAGCGAACTGGTGTGCGTGCGTGGCAGCTTCTGGAGCACGCCCTCCTCACAGTGGTGTGAGAACAATAACATGATGCCCTTATGACAAGGGGGCACTGACATGTTGATGCAAATACTCATTTCCGACAAGACTGAGAAAATGAAATGGCTCAGAAGGGAATGGGGAGGCGTCCAGGGAGTAATAACTGTTATGCTGTCAAAGAGCTTTGACAATGAACGACTCTGCTGTGATTTCAACAGCCAAAAACCAATGAATTCCCGCGGAGCTCTCTGCTGCACGGAGCTGGGTAGTGGGAAGTGCCTCCAGCGATGATTCCAAGGGAGAAATGTCCACGAATGTGCATTTCATGGGGCCACACACTCTTACAGGTGATAACCCTGCAGTCGTCCAGTACCGACCAGTAGGTGCCCTCACAAGGGCCGAGGTTGGTCAGGAGTCAGCCAGACTGTCTGGTGTCACCCAGTCTGGGGAATAGAAGAAGAAGCAAGAGTGTTTTGGACAGACAGAACCCAGGATACCTCCTAGGGAAACTGCTCCTTCCACAGCCCCTGCTGCTTAGAGGGTCTGCTTTTTACCAAGTGACTCTGTTCTCCTCCCTCTTAGGAGGAAACCAACAGGCCTGAAAGAGGGCATTGACCTAAGCACAACCACTCCATGAGGCTGCTCAGACTGGCCTGGCAGGAAAAGGTGACCGGAGCCCATCAGATTCCCTCTCATGTTACCTCAAACTAGAGGATGACTGAGCCCGGGCTGTAGGCAGGTACAGTGAGTCATGAGGTTGGAAAAGGCCATGATGGGCCAGTGCAGGGCAGAGTGGAGAAGGAGCAGAAGCCGTGAGCACCCAGATGGGGTAGCAGCAGTGGGGGGGTGGGGGTGGGGGGAGAGAGAGAGAGAGAGGACAGAGCGGAGAGACACCGGGAGGAATCAGGTGACCTCGGAGGGAGGCTGAGAGAGCAGCCTGGATCTCATCTCCCTCGGATCCTACCAATCCTTGCAGATACAATCCAGCCTCTCTCTGTGTGTGAGAAGCTTTGCAGTGACCACTCCACCCTGTATTTTCTCCAGGTGATGTGAATGAGCCTCTGTTTCTTGCAACCCAAAATGCCTCCATGGAAGAATGTGGCATGTTCTCCATGAAAGAACCACGTTTCAAAGAAAGTCAGAAAAACTACATTCAAGCATGAAGGTGAAGCCCCTGGTCTCAAGCGTGGAGAAGTTGGATCTGATGGGAACAGGGTCCAGAATAGGCAAGAAGGGTCGAAGACAGAACTTCCCAAGTCATGAGTGGTGATGGCCCACTTTTTCCCCCTCCAACCCACTGCAAACTGATTTTCCAATCTGTAAAATGCAATAAAAATGTTGTGGTAATGTCAGATTGCTATAAAAACTTCTAGCCTCTTAACTCAGGGACTTCACTGCAGACTGGTAACGTGTGCACAGATTGGGGTAACACTGGTCTAAGAGATTGTCATAGAGGAGCTGGGAGGGTCAAAGGCTTATGGTTTTCGGCTACCAGCTGAATGCTGGTGGCTGAATAGAGTTGGCTCAAGTGGTGGGTCTCAACTGGGGGTGATGTTGCACCCCCAGCCCTGCCAGACAGGCACAGTCAGGAACTGTCCTGCCACAAAGCCAGAAGCACCCCTGTTGAGAAACAGTGGTTTGGAGCTTTAAGATCTGGGAGACCCCGTCCTCTGCAAGAGGCTCTTCAGCAACCCCACTGACAGATGGACTCTTTAGCCAGCGTCTCTGCCTGAGAACAAAGAGGATGCCGGGGCCCAAGACAGGGCAGACGAAAGGGTATTGGAGAGGGAGTGCCAGGCGCAGAGCCAAGCAGAGCCTGAAGCGCCCAGGGACAGGGAGATAATGTAACCTTTGACAAACTGCAGTGGCTTAAGGGTTGTCAGCTCAGACAGAATTGCCTATATCCATTTAATTAGATTTTAATTTCTCTTTACACATTTGGTTTTCAAAGATTCTAAGAAGTAATTATTTTCAGTATCAATTGACTAGGAGGAAAAATCCCCAACTTAGAATAAGTAGCTTAAGGAGGTCTGTCTCATCCCTGTTCAAACACTGGTGCCTTCCAGATGCTGCTGGGCTGCACCACAGTCCCGCTGAGGCCTGGGAGCTGGCAGAGAGGTGGGTACCCAGGTGGGGAGGCGGCAGGAGGAGGTGTGAGGGAGGAAGAGGAGAGCTCTCCTGCCTCTGTCACCTGAGTCTAAGGACATTGAAAGAGAGAAAAGAAACTTGAAGCCATTCAAGGAGCGACATTGCTGGACCCAATGGGTGTAGAAATATAAGTAACAGCGCCTGACTTGTCATTTGGTGTTCAATAGAAACTGTCTGTGCTTGGAGAAGAAGTGAGATGCCCCCTCCCTCTGAAGTACCTTTTGGAAGAGAGTCAGTCACCTTGTAATGGAACCCTTACAGAATGTTTCACATCAGACCACACAGTCATCGGTTACCTTATTTTGAAACTAAAACACTGAGAAATTGCCCAACTAACATCGTAGAGGTCACCTCTGATCAGTTAAGAAAAAGAAACAAGAAGCAAAAAATATAATGGCGTTTAAGCTTTAAATTGCTGAGCATGTAATCTCACAATTTTAGCTCCATTATTATTGAGCTAATATTTATAAGTCTAAGTTCCATGTATTATTGCTGAGTGTGTAACCTCACAATTTCAAGTGTGGTTGTCCTTTTAAATAAGCCTTTCTAAGACTCACTTTCAGGGACAATATGGCAAGGGGTTGGTAGGTTGTAAAAATCAAGCAGGAGTAATATTTGAAATATGTAATAATTGTTCAGAGCGAGGTACAGATCAGTCAGAATGGAGTGAGGGGTAAGCCTTGTCTACCAACTGACTACCAGCCTTACCCACAACACATACGCTCAACCTCATGTCCTGATGTTGTGCTAAAGCCTTTTTTGGTGGCATGAGATAAAGTTTCCAGCGGCCATGTGATACCGGTATTGAAAAATTGATATATTACAATCAGCGCACAGCCATGCAGGTGATGTGTACCAGAAACCTGTACAAATGCCACCAAATGTGACTTCCGAGATGTGAAGACAAAAATGCTGTAGATGCATATAAGAAGTTCAAATAAAGTTGTTTTTGTGGGATATGAGAATGGAAAAAGCAAGGTTTCTAAATTAATTTCCTACTCTGTGAAATGCATCATTTTAAATGTACATATATGTGTGACTAAATTCATAAGTTAAATATAAATGGATGTTTTGATTATATTATCTATATGTCTAAAAGCTCATGTGTCCAAGCTGGTCAAAATTTGGCAGGATTCATTTCAGCTGTATGCTTGGAGGTTTTCTTATATGTTGGCATATATGACATTTGATGACTGGATGGTGGAAATAAAGAATGAATGCATTTTACATGGATGCTGAAGCCTCCCCAAATCAAAAGCATTAGAATCCAGTGGGGGAGCTATAAAAAAATATTGGTTTTCAGATACAACACTGGAACAAGGAGATCAGAATTTCTGCGGGATGGTGCTCAGCCCCTGGTGTTTTGGAAAGCTCCTTAACTGATTCTATGAAGCCATCCACAACCACAGCCCTTTTTTTTTTTTTTCTTTTCTTTTTTGGTTGTGGGGTATGAGGCATTCAGTGAAGGTTAGTGGTTAAGGAAAAGGGCTCTGGATGAATTGAAATCCTGGGTCTTCCAGTAACTAGCTGTGTGACCTCGTAAAAATGACCATACCTTCCTGTGCCCTAGGCTTCTCATATGTAAAATGAGAAAAAAAAAATGAACAGTAGTTATGAAGATTAATAAGTTAATACATAAAAAGTCTGTAGAATAGTGCCTGGCACAAAATGGGAGCTCAACCCACACTAGCCTGTGTGATTCCAGCAGGGAGTAGAGCAGGCCTGCTTCCTACTGCCAAACTGCCTGCCTAGCCTTGGCATCTGTACACTCTGCCCTCCCATCAGTCATCTTCTAGCATGGACCTTCTAAGGAGAGGAGACAACAGGTGGGGAACCAGAGTCGGTGCCAGACCAGAGATCTAGGTGTATGGCTTCAGCACAATGTCACATCCCAGCACTCATCGTGCCCCCAGAGTTGGGGCTGGGAAGGGGAGGGCCAGGTGGTATTGGGGGAGATAGAGTCAGCTAAGGCAGCCACCTTAACTTCAAGACATGGTGGAGCATATTTCTTCAGAGCATAAGCCCCACGCCCTTCACACACTACCTGAATGGCCATTCCTACTGTCATCCATTCTCTGGTCAGAGACTGTGGCACAATTTCCAGGTTTAGAGAGGCCCATGCAGCATCCCCACGCATGGGAAGTGACTCTCCAGGGTTGCTGGGTGTAATGTATGGCTCCCAGGAGACTCCAGGGACACTGGTTTACATGCGGGGGTGTATCGATATAGCCCATCAAGCATGCGCTGGGAAGCCAGTCTGCTTGGGTTCAACTCTATCACTAATTAGCTGTGAGCTTGGGCAAGATGCTTAACCTTTTTGTGCTTAGCTTCCTCATCAATAAAACAGGTTTAAACTCTGGTCTGAAGTGCAGGGGGCGAGGTCTCTGAACGTGGCCCTCTATGAGCAAGTGGAACTAGACTGAGAACAGAGGAAAAGAAAAAAAGGTATGGTAAGGAAGGCTCATCTCTTCTTCACTTGGGGCAGGCTGACTGAGATTAGATGGCTCAATCACACAGCTGTTTGGAGAATCTTGAAGTCGTAAACCTGGGCCCCAGATGTAAACCTGGGTGGAAGCCGCAACCTAGGCCTCAGATGCCAGCCAAACCCCCTGAAGCTGCGCTCTGGAGCAGAGAAGGTGAGCGCCCAGCGCCCCGCATGACTCAGACCCAACGCCCGGCCCTCAGGTGACTGCACCTGACCGGGAAGCCCCTGAAAGGAGGCTGCCCCTCAGGTGTCTCTGGGGCCCAAGGAGAGGAGCCCCCGACAGGATGCCCAACCCTCAGGTGACTTCATACAGGACGGCTGCCCGAGCCGTGTGGCTGACAGGGTCCTGGTGCTCCAGCCTGGTGTCAGGCCTGACCCTCTGAGGTGGGAGAGCAGAGGTCAGGACATTGGACCACCAGAGACCTCCTGGGCCCATGAAATATCAATCAGCGAGAGCTCTCCCAGAGATCTCTGTCTCAATACTAAGACCCAGCTCCACCCAACAGCCAGCAAGCTCCAGTGCTGGACGCCCCATGCCAAACAACTAGCAAGACAGGAACACAACCCCACCCATTAGCAGAGAGGCTACCTAAAATCATACTAAAAGTTCACAGACACCCCAAAACACACCACCAGATGCAGCCCTGCCCATGAGAAAGACAAGATCCAGCCCCACTCACCATAACACAGGCACCAGTCCCCTCCACCAGGAAGCCTATACAACCCACTGAACCAACCTTACCCACTGGGGCAGACATCAAAAACAACGGGAACTACAAACCTGCAGCCTGTGAAACGGAGCCCCCCAAACACAGTAAGTTAAGCAAAATACAAAGACAGAGAAATATGCAGCAGATGAAGGAGCAAGGTAAAAGCCCACCAGAGCAAACAAACGAAGAGGAAATAGGCAGTCTATCTGAAAAAGAATTCAGAATAATGATAGTAAAGATGATCCAAAATCTTGGAAATAGAATGGAGAAAATGCAAGAAATGTTTAACAAGGACCTAAAGGAACTAAAGAGCAAACAAACAGTGATGAACAACACAATATATGAAATTAAAAATTCTCTAGAAGGAATCAATAGCAGAATAACTGAGGCAGAAGAACGGATAAGTGACCTGGAAGATAAAATAGTGGAAATAACTACTGCAGAGCAGAATAAAGAAAAAAGAATGAAAAGAATTGAGGACAGTCTCAGAGACCTCTGGGACAACATTAAACACACCAACATTCGAATTATAGGGGTCCCAGAAGAAGAAGAGAAAAAGAAAGGGACTGAGAAAATATTTGAAGAGATTGCAGTTGAAAACTTCCCTAAAATGGGAAAGGAAATAGTCAGTCAAGTCCAGGAAGCACAGAGAGTCCTATACAGGATAAATCCAAGGAGAAACACGCCAAGACACATATTAATCAAACTATCAAAAATTAAATACAAAGAAAAAATATTAAAAGCAACAAGGGAAAAACAACAAATAACATACAAGGGAATCCCCATAAGGTTAACAGCTGATCTTTCAGCAGAAACTCTGCAAGCCAGAAGGGAGTGGCAGGAATATTTAAAGTGATGAAAGAGAAAAACCTACAACCAAGATTACTCTACCTAGCAAGGATCTCATTCAGATTCGACGGAGAAACTACAATCTTTACAGACAAGCAAAAGTTAAGAGAATTCAGCACCACCAAACGAGCTTTACAATAAATGCTAAAGGAACTTCTCTAGGCAGGAAACACAAGTGAAGGAAAAGACCTACAAAAACTAACCCAAAACATTTAAGAAAATGGGAATAGGAACATACATATCGAAAATTACCTTAAATGTAAATGGATTAAATGCTCCAACCAAAAGACATAGACTGGCTGAATGGATACCAAAACAAGACCCATACATATGCTGTCTACAAGAGACCCACTTCAGACCTAGGGACACATACAGAGTAAAAGTGAGGGGATGGAAAAAGATATTCCATGAAAATGGAAATCAAAAGAAAGCTGGAGTAGCAATTCTCATTTCAGACAAAATAGACTTTAAAATAAAGATTATTACAAGAGACAAAGAAGGACACTACATAATGATCAAGGGATCAATCCAAGAAGAAGATATAACAATTGTAAACATTTATGCACCCAACATAGGAGCACCTCAATACATAAGGCAAATGCGAACAGCCATAAAAGGGGAAATCGACAGTAACACAATCATAGTAGGGGACTTTAACACCCCACTTTCACCAATGGACAGATCATCCAAAATGAAAATAAATAAGGAAACACAAGCTTTAAATGACACATTAAACAAGATGGACTTAATTGATATTTATAGGACATTCCATCCAAAAACAACAGAATACACTTTCTTCTCAAGTGCTCATGGAATATTCTCCAGGATAGATCAAGCCTTGGTAAATTTAATAAAGTTGAAATCACATCAAGTATCTTTTCCAACCACAGTGCTATGAGACTAGATATCAATTACAGGAAAAAAACAGTAAAATAATATAAACACATGGAGGCTAAACAGTATGCTACTAAATAAACAAGAGATCACTGAAGAAATCAAGGAGGAAATCAAAAAATGCCTAGAAACAAATGACAATGAAAACACGATGACCCAAAACCTATGGGATGCAGCAAAAGCAGTTCTAAGAAGGAAGTTTATAGCAATACAATCCTACCTCAAGAAACAAGAAACATCTCAAATAAAGAACCTAACCTTACACCTAAAGCAATTAGAGAAAGAAGAACAAAAAACCCCAGAGTTAGCAGAAGGAAAGAAATCATAAAGATCAGATCAGAAATAAACGAAAAGGAAATGAAGGAAACGATAGCAAAGATCAATAAAACTAAAAGCTGGTTCTTTGAGAATACAAACAAAATTGATAAACCACTAGCCAGACTCATCAAGAAAAAAAGGGAGAAGACTCAAATCAATAGAATTAGAAATGAAAAAGGAGAAGTAATAACTGACTCTGCAGAAATACAAAGAATCATAAGGGATTACTACAAGCAACTCTATGCCAATAAAATGGACAACCTGGAAGAAATGGACAAATTCTTAGAAAAGCACAACCTTCCGAGACAGAACAAGGAAGAAATAGAAAATATAAACAGACCAATCACAAGCACTGAAATTGAAACTGTGATTAAAAATCTTCCAACAAACAAAAGACAAGGACCAAATGGCTTCACAGGCGAATTCTATCAAACATTTAGAGACGAGCTAACACCTATCCTTCTCAAACTCTTCCAAAATATAGCAGATGCAGGAACACTCCCCAACTCATTCTACGAGGCCACCATCACCCTGATACCAAAACCAGACAAACATGTCACAAAAAAAGAAAACTACAGACCAATATCACTGATGAACACAGATGCAAAAATCCTTAACAAAATACTAGCAAACAGAATCCAACAACACATTAAAAGGATCATACACCATGATCAAGTGGGGTTTACCCCAGGAGTGCAAGGATTCTTCAATATATGCAAATCAATCAATGTGATACACCATATTAACAAATTGAAGGAGAAAAACCATATGATCATCTCAATAGATGCAGAAAAAGCTTTTGACAAAATTCAACACCCATTTATGATAAAAACTCTCCAGAAAGTGGGCGTAGAGGGAACTTAACTTAACTTAACTTAACTCAATATGGCCCTCAATAAAGGCCATATACGAAAAACACACAGCAGACATCATTCTCAATGGTGAAGAACTGAAAGCATTTCCTCTAAGATCAGGAACAAGACAAGGATGTCCACTCTCACCACTATTATTCAACATAGTTTTGGAAGTCCTAGCCACGGCAATCAGAGAAGAAAAAGAAATAAAGGAATACAAATTGGAAAAGAATAAGTAAAGCTGTCACTTTTTGCAGATGACATGATACTATACATAGAGAATCCTAAAGATGCCACCAGAAAACTACTAGAGCTAATCAATGCATTTGGTAAACTTGCAGGATACAAAATTAATGCACAGAAATCTCCTGCATTCCTATACATTAACGATGAAAAATCTGAAAGAGAAATTAAGGAAACAATCCCATTTACCATTGCAACAAAAAGAATAAAATACCTAGGAATAAACCTACCTAGGGAGACAAAAGACCTGTGTACAGAAAACTATAAGACACTGATGAAAGAAATTAAAGATGATACAAACAGATGGAGAGATATACCATGTTCTTGGATTGGAAGAATCAACATTGTGAAAATGACTATACTAGCCAAAGCAATCTACAGACTCAATGCAATCCCTATCAAACTACCAATGGCATTTTTCACAGAACTAGAACAAAAAATTTCACAATTTGTATGGAAACAAAAAAGACCCTGAATAGCCAAAGCAATCTTGAGAAAGAAAAACAGAGCTGGAGGAATCAGGCTCCCTGACTTCAGACAATATACTACAAAGCTACAGTAATCAAGACAGTATGGTATTGCCACAAAAACAGAAATATAGATCAATGGAACAGGATAGAAAGCCCAGAGATAAACCCATGCACATATGGTCACCTTATCTTTGATAAAGGAGGCAAGAATATACAATGGAGAAAAGAGAGCCTCTTCAATAAGTGGTGCTGGGAAAACTGGACAGCTACATGTAAAAGAATGAAATTAGAACACTTCCTAACACCATACACAAAAATAAACTCAAAATGGATTAAAGACCTAAAAGTAAGGCCAGACACTATAAAACTCTTAGAGGAAAACGTAGGAAGAACACTCTTTGACATAAATCACAGCAAGATCCTTTTTGACCCACCTCCTAGAGAAATGGAAATAAAAGCAAAAATAAACAAATGGGACCTAATGAAACTTCAAAGCTTTTGCACAGCAAAGGAAACCATAAACAGGATGAAAAGACAACCCTCAATGGAAGAAAATATCTGCAAATGAAGCAACTGACAAAGGATTAATCTCCAAAATATACAAGCAGCTCATGCAGCTCAATATCAAAAAAAGAAACAACCCAATCCAAAAGTGGGCAGAAGATCTAAATAGACATTTCTCCAAAGAAGATATACAGATTGCCAACAAACACATGAAAGGATGCTCAACATCACTAATCATTAGAGAAATGCAAATCAAAACTACAATGAGGTATCACCTCACACCAGTCAGAATGGCCATCATCAAAAAATCTACAAACAGTAATTGCTGGAGAGGGTGTGGAGAAAAGGGAACCCTTTTGCCCTGTTGGTGGGAATGTAAATTGATACAGCCACTATGGAGAACAGTATGGAGGTTCCTTAGAAAACTAAAAATAGGACTACCATATGACCCAGCAATCCCACTACTGGGCATATACCCTGAGAAAACCATAATTCAAAAAGAGTCATGTACCGCAATGTTCACTGCAGCTCTATTTACAATAGCCAGGACATGGAAGCAACCTAAGTGTCCATCGACAGATGAATGGATAAAGAAGATGTGGCAGATATACAATGGAATATTACTCAGCCATAAAAAGAAATGAAATTGAGTTATTTGTAGTGAGGTGGATGGACCTAGAGTCTGTCATACAGAGTGAAGTAAGTCAGAAAGAGAAAAACAAATACCGTATGCTAACACATATATATGGAATCTAAAAAAAAAAAAAAAAGGTTTGAAGAACCTAGGGGCAGAACAGGAATAAAGATGCAGACGTAGAGAATGGACTTGAGGACACGGGGAAGGGGAAGGGTAAGCTGGGAAGAAGTGAGAGAGTGGCATGGACATATATACACTACCAAATGTAAAATAGATGGCTAGTGGGAAGCAGCCGCATAGCACAGGGAGATCAGCTCGGTGCTTTGTGACCATCTAGAGGGGTGGGATAGGGAGGGTGGGAGGGAGACACAAGAGGGAGGGGATATGGGGATATATGTATACATATAGCTGATTCACTTTGTTATACAGCAGAAACTAACACAACAATCTAAAGCAGGTATACTCCAATAAAGATGTTTAAAAAAATAAAATAAAATAAAATAGGTTTTGTGATGATTAAATGAATACACATATGCGGAATGTTTAGAACAGTGTCTGGCTCATAGTAAGCAATATGTAAATATTGGCTATTATTTTTAGGATGTTATGCTGTGAAGATGTCAGTCTCCTATGGGACACACATGTTGTTGTTTTTTTTTTAATTTCATTTCCCTTTCCTTTCATATTCCACTAAATCTCAAAGGACAGGTCACTATGGCATCTCAGATCCACGTCAAGTCCTTTTCCATGTTTTAGTGAAAATATTTTAGGGATATCATTGTGTCCCAGGGTGTTATCACTCCTAGAGTACCACCAATTCAATAAACTCATACTGTCTATTCCTGGTACATTCTCCATATATCTGAGGACTGTATCTATCATGGTGGGTAGGAGAGAGTGCAGCTGTGGGGACAAGGCAAAGATGCAAATGATGCAACCATCAAACTCAAGAGAGGTACAAACCATGGGTAACAGGAAGTCAGAGAGGGTAGGGAACCCACCTGGTGGAAGGGCCATGTGAAGGTGGTGATGTTCAAGTTAGCCCTTTGAAGGATGATGGATAAGATTTCATCAGGCAGAGCTAGAGACATGGGGGGAAAAGCTTTCTAGAACTTTTAGGTAGAGGGAATAACATGAGCAGAAAAATGAAAATGGAAATGTACCAGGAGTGATCTAATTTGATTGATGTGTAAGGTATAGTAGGGAAGAGTTGGGGGTTAAGGTAGATCAGGGCTTTGCCATAAAAGACCTTAGAAGCAAGGGTGAGCAATTTGTACTTAATTTGTCTATAAGTGGGGAGCCATTGAGGGTTCGGTAAAAGGATGTCTAATCACGGCTGTGCTTGAGGAAGAGTAATTATTCTCATAAGATGACTCAGAAGTGAGAGAGATGGGTAGGGAGACTGGAGAGGAAGTTGCCAGACTATTCTAGATGAGGATTAATGTGGGTTTAAACAAGGGTGGATATGGGGGGACAAGGTAATGGCAGAATCTAGGGGACATGATAACTGATTGATTGTTGTGGGAAAAGGAGCAAAGATGAAGCGGAGGTCATCAGCCTGGGGAACTAGAAGACTGACAGAGCAATTAACCAAAATAGTAAACCAAGTGCAGGAAGAGTTTGGGGAGGCTGAATCAGGGTTGAGGTGCTAGATAGAGATGTAGGTAATATGGAGCTAGAGGACAGGAAATTAAGACTATTTCACTAGTCCTATAGCTGTGTTATTTTCTTCTATATCTGTAATATCTAACTTTATGCTTAACACACAGTAGTTTCTCAATAAATGAATGATCTCAATTGGAGAGTGATCTCCACGAGTGTGATAGCTGAAACCTAAGGAGAGGCTTCTCACAAAAAGAACAGAGTTTGCGGGCAGAACTGCAAGGAACCTGCATGCACATTTAGGGATGAGACATCTAGGGACATGAGCCAGCGAGGAGAAAAGAGCAGAGCAATAGAGAAGGAAGGCAATGCTGGGTGCACAAGGTCAAGACAAAGGAGAGTTTTGAGATAGAGGAGTGGTAAATAGAACAGGTTGAATATGCAAGAGGGGGATTGTAGCAGCTGCCATAGCAAAGTACCACAAGCTGGGTGGCTTAAAAAAGAAATTTACTCTCTCACAGTTCTGAAATTAGAAGTCCAAAATCAAAATGTGGGCAGAGCCATGCTCCCTCTGAAGCCTCCAGGAGAGGATCCTTCCTTGTCTCTTCCAGCTCCTGGTGGCCCAGGTATTCCTTGGACATCTCTGTCTCTGTCCCCATCATCACATGAGAGATGGGAGTCTTCTCCCTGTGTGTCTCTGTGTCTTCATGTTGTTCTCTTATAAGGACACCAGTCATATTGGATTAAGGGCCACCCTACTCCAGTATGACCTCATCTTAACTAATTATATCTGCAGATTAGGTCACATGCTGAGGTATTAGAGATTAGGGCTTCAACGTATATTTTGGGTGGACATAATTCAACCCCAAACAAGGACCAAACACAGACTGTTGGGTTTAGCAGTTAGGAGGTGACTGGTAAGGTTTGTGAGAAGGCTATTTGGCTCAAAAAGTGAGGATGGAGTCCTCCAGATGTCAGGAGGATAATGAGCGAAGGGTAGAGGGAAAACAAAATGTGTGGCAATGAGTAGAAAGTGAGGGGGAGTTGTGAGGGGCATCTGTTCAGATGTCTCTTCTATGTGTGATTTTTCCTTTTCTGCAGGTACAGGGGATGGCCGTGTGTTCTGAGGAAGGTTTTGGTTTCATGCCACCAACTTTCATTCCGTGACTCAGTGGTCCTTTCCCAGCAATGTGTGCTGCCTGGCAGGGCTGCAAGTCTTGACTCAGGATCTTAGTGGCCAAAAATTGGTTCCCATTTTGCTTCATACAACTTTTCTCGTCAAACCAGATCACCTGGGTGTTTACACAGGTATTTGTAGTTGGGATTCCTTTATCTCTGGAGCCAGCCCCTGAAATGGGGACAAGACCACCTGTCTGACTTGGTCCCATTTTTAGGTGGAAAAAGAACTGGGTGATAAGAAGGCATTGGAGAAGAACATACTAATAACCAGAATGCACTACTGCATGAGTTAAACCAAATGATTAACAAATATGAGACTGCAGATTTCTTAATTAATTCAGGATCAGCAATTGAAAATTATGACCCACTCAAGACAACAATGAGGCCATATTGATAACTCAGACTTCCCCCAAATTTCAGGATCCCAGCTCCCTGCTTATCCACAGGAACAGTCTGAGCTTTGCCCATGTTCCTGAGTGTGTGTGGCAGCAGCCAGACTCCCGGTGGTCTCCTGGACTAAAGTCCTCAGGAAACTCCATAAATTGCTCATTTTAGTTCAAAAATATCCACCTTTGACTTTTTGACAATTTTTAATTGCATTCTTGGTATGTTATTAAGAATTAGCTCATATTCATATACAAAAATGCACCTGGTATAGTGACCGACACATAACTTGGTCATCAAATGGTTCCTAATCATATTATCAGACTGACGTAAGTTCAAGAGGGCTGGTTGGGAAGTAAAATCATGCAGTCAGCTCTAAGATGAAGCCAGAGCCTCAGCCACTAAGGTTTTCCTACAGGATTAAGCTAGTTGTTCCTGTCTCTTGTGTTCCCTAGAATGGATGACCTCCTAGGACACTTCTTAATAGACTTAATAAGCCCACTCCATGAGTTAGACATGACTTAACCTCAGGCTTTGGACCCAGCTGAGTCTTCTCACCCCAGCTATGCTTTTAATGGATTGGGGAACCTTCTGAACAATGGAGATAGGGATAGGGCAGGGGGATGTGGGGAAAGGAGAGCACAGGTGTCTCCTGCCTCAGTGAACGCCATTCAGTGGCCCAGCATCTGAGAATTTCTCCCCTACTTTATTAAAGTGACTTCCCCAAGAGCAGCTACACATGGAGTCATCTAGATTAGTTGAGTGTTGCCTAGTGAGACAGCTATTTTTCTAGATAGCCATTCAGTAAAGCAAAGGGAAGGCTACCCTTTGAAAACATTCCCCAGTGGATCTTTTGGAAGATGCAGAGATGGCTGAACTCTCAGCCTAAAGAAAACCAGAACTGCTACCTGCAAGACCACTCCATTTTTCTTCCTTTCCTCTCCATATCTCCTGGGTCCTTTAATGCCTTGTGTAGCCAAATTTGTTCAGATTATAAAGGCAGCAAACAGCAAGATTTATTCTAGGACTTGGAGGGAGGACTCCTTTGTAATCTATGACCCAGCTGTGGTAGCCCCAGACTGCAGGTGAATCTGCTCCAACCCTCTTTTTCTTCTCCTGCAAACTGGACTCATTCTGCAAGGAGGGGGTGCAAAGAAATTCACCAGGGTTGCCCAGTGCACCCAGGATCTGTGGAAGATATCTGAGAAGCTTGGATTCTGAATGTATCTCAATAGCTCTCTGTTCTCACTAGCCAGCTATCCAGTCCTGATATGTGTTTGTGAGTGTGTGTGTGTGTGTGTGTGTGTGTGTGTGTGTGTGTGTTTGTAGAGATACTGTATACCTAAAATCCTAATGTGTGGTAGCAAAAGTCAAATTCTGGATGAAATCTGAGGGGGAATACCAGCTCAAGTCACACTACCATATCCAAAACAAGTCATCAAATCATGAGCACATAAAATAAAAATTGGAGGCAGAGAGAGAACCAGATGGAGACTGAAAATGCAGACAGAACAAAGAGGGTCAGAACACATGAGATACATGCAGGTTTGGAGTTGTCCTAGAACCATAGCAATGCAACCAGCTCATGTTTTATGTGCTTGTAGGATGTGATTTTGTAGACAGCTCAGATTTGTGGAAGTGGCCCAGCTGACAGACTCTGTTCAACAAGCTGAAATTAAAAATACTCAAATCCACTGCATCTCTAGCGCCTGTAAGCTGTATCAACCTCTGGCCTTGCCCTTCTCCTTGTCAACTTGGCCCAGCTTTCCTGAAGTTGGTTTTTTAGGGGTTTTTTGGTAATAATTTTACCTGACTATATCAGTACCGGATATCACCATGGATGACGAGAGTACATTATTTCCTAGATCTATTCCTCTCTGGTTACCTGCAGAAGCAGATGGACAACCACCCAAACTTTGGTCAGATGTGGAGACTGACAGTGGCCTCACATACCAAGAGGAAAGAGAAAGTTTGGATTACACAATTGAGGTCTCTGAGGGGAGCAGAGCAGGCCACCCAGGAAGGTCTGAAATAGCTGAGAGCAAGGAAAGGAGATGGTCCAGGGTTTTTGTTGTGGTCGGGAGGTAGGGCCAAGATGAGTGTTCCCGGTCAGGCACAGCTGGCTGGGCTTGAATCTCCACCCTCGCCAAAGGAGGGAGTACCCAGGTTTTCTTACCAGCTGCTGTGGGCATGAGGGGAAGAGGGAGGGGTAAGGCTTAAAAGCTATCAGCAGCCAAACATCAAAAATTGGGGTCAGGGCTTCCCTGGGGGCGCAGCGGTTGAGAATCTGCCTGCCAATGCAGGGGACACGGGTTCGAGCCCTGGTCTGGGAAGATCCCACATGCCGCGGAGCAACTAGGCCCGTGAGCCACAACGACTGAGCCTGCGCGTCTGGAGCCTGTGCTCCGCAACAAGAGAGGCCGCGATAGTGAGAGGCCCGCGCACCGCAATGAAGAGTGGCCCCCACTTGCCGCAACTAGAGAAAGCCCTCGCGCAGAAACAAAGACCCAACACAGCCAAAAATAAATAAAAAAAAAAAAAATTGGGGTCAGACTCCTCATTACATATTCCTTTGCCATGACAATGGCCTCTCCACTGGTATGAGATGGCGGCCCAGCTTTCTGCCTTTAAAGTGTTGACTCATGTTTCTTGACTTCCCACCCTAGTGCCCCACTGCTCCCCAGCAAGTCATTCCCCCTTGTGTGGTCTTCTCCCCAAGTTCAGCTCCACCCTTATGCTTCGCTTCCTCCCAGCCTGGGTCCTGCCCCATCCCTCCTCCTAATGCACAACCAACATGGTGCCCATACTGACTCCACTTTACAGACAGTAGTTAACTGCGGGAGAGCCCTTCCCACTGATCACAAAGGGTCCATGATTAGCAGGAAGTAAAAGGATTTTATTTTTTGAGGATTAAAAAAAAGGGAAACAGAAAAGTAGAAAAGGAGTGAGGAGTACCCAGGGGAAAGTAGATGTCTCTATGAATGGAGACAGAATTAGACTGTGTCCTCTGTTCTCACTGCCCTGAATGATCAAAGGTCTCTGTTGCCCCAGGAGAGTCCTGCTTCCCGTGGGCCATTCTATCTGACGCCCCCATGATGAAGCCTGGAGGAACAAGGTGGAGGACAAGCCAGGGCTGTTAAATTCCAACTGCTGGCTCTTCAGGTCTCTTATGCCTAGCACTCTGATTCGGTTCTTTGTCTAAAGGAAGCTGGTCGATGGCCAGGTTTTTTTTTTTTTCCTCCCTGACAGAAACAAGCTTAGAAAACTCTCCCCTACTGAGGGCTTTAATTGGCATTCTGTTTTGTGTACATGTGTGAAGACATTCTTCTGCCTTCTTTGTAAATACTTTCCCTTTCTCTAGAGTAGAGAGATGGCCTCAAGCTTTAGAATAGATTTTACATGCAGAGAAGGGAATGAAAATGATTTTGCGAGACTCCTCTCTGTTGGATCGCGACACAAAGACATGGTCTCCTCAGCCTGAGCATCTCACCAGCTAATACTGGCTGCTTCATCAAATGAGGTGAAAGAAGTAGGGGGAGACGCTACAGTCATCAAGTCCCTAGCTGATTTTCTCACTTTAACGCTTTCTCTTTTCTTTGTACTTGTCCTTTTCCTGTCACCATTTATACTTCTGTGGGATTTAACTTTTTCCTTCATGTCTTTTTCGGTTTCCCTATTTTTATGTCCAGAATAGCTGAGCTGAGTTCGCCTGTTTTCAGATCTTATGTTCCCCAGTAGATTCTGATAAACTGGTGAGGAAGGTTTAGGAAATAAGCCCTCTGTTGGCATAATTACAACATGTCATGGTGCTCTTAAAAGACACACCACACACACACACACACACACACACACACAATTATCTAAAACTTGACTCTGGCTAAAAATACCTCTCTGGCGTCAGGTGATAGTCACAAGGACAGCAGGCATGAGTGAGATAGGTAGTGTTAGAGGTCAGAGAGAGGTTTGGTATTAAAATGGTGCTGAAGATGGAGTTTTGGCCAGAGGACCCAGGAATACTTGAAGCCTGTCCACGTTAATTACTCCTCCCCGCAGGTGAGGTCTGCAAGGGAAATATAGGAACAGGACAATGGCTGGCCAAGCAGATACTTCATGACAGCTGGGGCTGTTATTCTAGGACCCCAGACTGAACTTAAGGGAGCTGGATTAGGTCCTGGGGTACCTCCTTTGTCCCAGGCTAGAGAATTAAATGACCTCATTATCCTCCAAACCATACCCAACAGCAACAGAGAGTATGAAACCACAGAAAGAGCAAGAAACAGCCAAATCAATGCCCTGGACTCTGGCCAACCAGACCCATGTGCTTCTCGGCAGGGAGTAAAGAGGAGGAGTTGAAAGTGGTCCTATATACCTTCCAGCTGAAGACCATAAAAGAAGCATCTTGAAGGCTTAGTGTCCCTTTTTTTTTTTTTAAATTTTGAAGATTTATTTTTGGCTGTGTTGGGTCTTCATTGCTGCATGCGGGCTTTTCTCTAGTTGCGGCGAGCGGGGGCTACTCTTCGTTGCGGTGCGCGGGCTTCTCATTGCGGTGGCTTCTCTTGTTGCAGACCATGGGCTCTAGGCACACGGGCTTCAGTAGTTGTGGCACAGGGGCTCAGTAGTAGTGGCTCTCGGGCTCTAGAGAGCAGGCTCAGTAGTTGTGGCGCACGGGCTTCGTTGCTCTGTGGCATGTGTGATCTTCCCGGACCAGGGCTCGAACCCATGTCCCCTGCATTGGCAGGCAGATTCTTAACCACTGCGCCACAAGGGAAGTCCCAAGGCTTGGTGCCCCTTAAGGGAAAAAACTTGTCACTCTTTTCATCGAAGCCCTCAGCCACTTCTTGTCCCCCTCTGTCCCATTCCTCAATCTAACTCGAAATTTGGGCTTCAAATCTAACATTGAACCCAAGCCCTCTCACTATAATAATTGCTTCTGGACCTGCCGCTATGCTACCCTGTCCTGCTATGTCTTCCCTTCATTTCAGAGAGAGTGTTTTCTCTAAGAAACCTCCCCAAATCTACCAGGAGGTATCTGTCCTCTCCTTGTCCTGACAATTATATATCCCTTCAGGATCTACATATGTTGAGCCACATTCACTCCTGGGCACACTCACATTCTGTTTTGTACTATAACCCCCCACCCCCAAGTGGGGAAGAGTGGCATCTTTTCTGTGTTCTGCAGCCCTCTCTCCATTGCTCACACATTGGTCAGTTGTTACCAGGTTATGCTGTGGTAACAAATATCCCCAATATCTCAATGTCATATAACAACCAATGCTTATTTTTCACTCCTGTACATGCCAGCTGCAAGCTTATGTTTTTCTTCATTCTGGGAGCCAGGATGAAGGAGCATCCCCTAATAGAGTCTTATGGCAGACGGAAAGGAACTATGTGATGGCTCTTGAAACTTCTGCTTGGAAGTGGAGTGTGGCACGTTGCAAATGCTCACACTCTATTGGCCAAAAAGTCATTTGGCCAATCACTATGTCAATAGAGTGAGAAACTATATCCTTGTATAGGGAGAGGAGAGTGAATAATTGGGAACAATCATAGTCTATCTCAGTTCACAACTAGGGTTGAGCAGTCAGGTGCCTTTTGAGTGACAACCTACTGGTAAGCCCAGTAATTGGCATCAATAAGACATTCATTATTTCTCGTTGGAAGATTTGTCTAAAGTTCACCTCTAACAATTGAAGACATATTTTTCTTTCCAGATTCTCCAAAATACATGAATCATTTCCTGGTCCTCCTAAACAAATGCTCCTATACACAATGTAACTTTTTCTCAGAGATTTGGGGTCATAGTTATGACCATCAATTTGGGCTTTGTTACAATGTAATAATACTCCTAGGAACTACTAGTGAGTATAAGTATAGGGACTACTAATAAGTAATATAATAATACTCATAGGGACTACTAATAAGTTGTGTGCCTCTGTTTTAAGCAGTCCCAGGCCACTCTGCATTTGGAGCCCAAGACTCTATCTTGTCTTTTCCCAACAAATTAGGCTCTCAGCTTGATAATGAGAGCAAATCTTCCTCTAGCCCTTGTTACTCAGTAGCATCAGAATCACCTGGGAACTACTAGTGATTCAGAATCAGGGCCCACCCCAGGCCTTCTCCATTGGGTTCTGCATTTTAGTAAGTTCCCCAGGTGCTAAACCTGCACATTAACATTGGAGAAGCAGCCCAGCGATTCTTAACTTTAGCTTGCACGTTGGTGTTATCTGGAGAGCATTAAAATATTGATGCTGGGGCCCCAGCCCCAGCTCTTTGACGTGATTGGTCTGGGGTGTGGTGAGGCCACTGGGGGGGTTTAAGAACTCCCCAGGTGATTCTCATATGCAGCCAGGGCTGAGAACACTGCCATCTGGCTACTTTCTCCTAGTTGCTTGAAACTGCTGGTTGGGTGGTCAGAGATGCAAACTTATTCACAGTTGTGCAACTGTATTACTGACCATTAGAATGAACAAGGGCTGGAGGAGGCCGACCTTACTGAAATAGTAATAGTCCTGGTTATAAGGAGCTTCAATGGGCTGGGAACATTATCTCTAATCCTTACCACATTCTCTTACCAAGATTTAAATTTAAGAAATTGAGCCTCAAAGAAGGTGAGCAACTTTTCCAAGATCACACAGCTACCTGGTAGAAATCGGATTTAAATTCACCCCTGCCTTCAAAGCAGGGACTTTTTCTTCCAAACCCTGGGAACTTTTGCTCCCAACCTGTGTGAGCTGTGATGATTGGACCTTGGAACACTACTATAGCTGCTAATAGGCCCTTGTCACTGTCTTCTAGAGCAGCTGGGGTTGGGGTCTTGTTGGGCAAGGTTATCAGGTAAGAAATCACACCCCCAGATAAGTGATTGTGTATGATGCCTGACAGCTCCTCAAAGTGTGCCATTTCACAGAGGGGTCAATTGGATCAGCAGGAGGACAGTTACATGGTTCAAACAAATAACATGGTAGAAACTGATCAGTGCAGAGAAAGAGCATGACTCCCCAGGAGAGGAAAGGACCATGCCTGGACCGAAGAATGCTTCCCCCATGTCAACTTCTTAATTGTGAGGACATTACAGGGCCACGCACACTGGGAGCATTCTCTCATGTGATCTTCACCACATCCTTTTGAATCTGATATTAATTTTGCCCATTTTATACATGTAGAAATGGAGGCTGGGAAATAAATTTGCCTAATACTAGACTGTTAATTAAAAGTAGAGCTAGCATGGAAATCTCTGGTCAAAGCCTGTGCAATATCATCCACATTTTATGACTTCTTAATTTCTTAAGTGCACCATCCTGCCAATTGGGTGCCATCTGGTTCACTACCTGCTGTGCAACAAGTCTGGGATGAATTACTCAGCATCTTGACATGGGGTAAGGCATAGCTTTTTGTAGAAAAGGAAAGAGCTTCAGGCAAACAGGAGAAGAGAAAAAAAACAAGCTTCCATCAACCATTAATCTACCTGAGATCTGCTGGTACCAGGGGACCCTGCTCCTCTGCTGTTTCTGCCTTTTCATAGATCATAGATGAGAAATGACCTTGTTAATTGGAGAACAAACAGGCAGTGCAGCACCAGGCAGTCTGGGTTTGGATTTGTTTACAGAAGTTGTGTAGGAATCCAACTGCCCAAAACCTGAAAACCTGGGGCTCTTGGGATGTCACAGACCCCCTTCTGGTGCAAGGAAGCCCCTTGGTGTCCTGGGAAGCTGCGCTTAGTGTCAGGTGCTCCACTGGGGAGAAGCAACACCCATCCCAGCATGGTCAGTTCATTTTCTGGGTCAATTTTGGAGAGGACACCGATGGGAATAATGAAATTTGAGTCATAAATAACAATGTGGGCAGGCAGCACTGGATATGCCCTGCAATCCGCAGAGATAATTGACCATGAGGAAAGAAGGGGAGGGAAAGGACACAGCTCTGAGGTGCAGAGAGCTCTGTCTCCTTCTTACTTTGGACCTCCTGCTTCGATCATCTATTCTGCCTGGGTGGTGGGGTTGGCAAGAGGCAAGTCAGGCAAAAAATAAGCTGATCTCAGACCGGAGAGGTCAAGGGGGTGGGGTCCATTTGCTGAGAATGGAAGGGAAGCTTGAAGCTGGTAGAAATCTTCAAGCATCTCTATCTCATAGTTTTGCTTTCTCTAAAGTTCAGTGTTCTGGGAAAAGCCCTCATTTCTCTGAACAACCAGATTTTCAACAACCAGAAAACTAGGTTTTCTCCCTCTTCTCCCTTTCTTAGGAACCCACCAACGAATATGCTCCCATAATTCACAACCTCCTTATCCTTTCTTACCTTTACCCATCCCTCCATCCTCACCAGCCCAGGAATTATTTAACTGGCTAATATATTCTCCCCAATTTTTCACCTATGACATGAATCGCATCTTGTTTCCCGGGGCTCAGGCTTTTAAATTTCAAAAGTCTGAAAGAGACCTTGCTTGTTCCCCTTTCTGCTTTCTGCTATTACATCTCTTTCCCAAGAAAATGCAGAACGGCCTGGCTGCTTCAATGTAGGGTGGGTTAGAATCCATTGGATGAGAGGAGATGGGGGAAAGATCATCAGTTCATATTTCAAAAGTATTATATTTATAAAATTTATAAAACTAAATCCATTCTTTCCTTGATCCCAGGCACTATCATACGCCCTTGTTAGGTGTTGGTGTGAGTGAGGAGAGGAGTGGAAGTAGGGAGACCCTGCTGTTAGCACAAGTCAGTGTGAACCATACTGAGGCCTCAGTCTGGAGGAAAAGACTTCTCCATGTCTGGATTCTTACCTCCTGGGCCCTGGCCTAGGCCCTAAGGGAGCCTGTTCAGGTCAAAAGACCCCATAGGAGTGAGGAGGAATGACTCCAAGAGAGAAAGTGACTTCTCCCCAACATCAGGGTACAGATGGGGAGACTATTTCTTTGGAGCACAGTCCCTAAGGCTCTAGAAAGGAGAATTCCTTCCTGAGATGCATACCTTGAGTTTAATGAATGTTTGCTTCATCCCTGCTGACTGCTCCAAGAGAAACAAGACTCCAGACAGAGACCCTGCTCCCTATTTTGTAGACACAGTTCCTGACTGCTCTCACGTGAGGGCTGAGCAGTATATTCCTCCTTTCCTTTCCTTTTGTAATCCCTGATTTCATTGGGGTGGGGGTGTGGCAGACTGAAGGAGAGGAAAAAGAAAAGGACGGTATTCTTGTGGCAAAGGGGCCACTGATGACTTGAAAGGCTTGTGAGACTTCGAATATGTATTTCCCCTCAGCGGCTAAGTGAATGAATTCTTTAGATAAAAAGAACACATTTGCCTGTTCTTCAGTTTGCTCTTGGGGTGGGGCTAATAGAAAAGTGGGACAGAAATGGGGGTGGGGTATGGCATGTTCCTCCATCAAAAATGGGGTGCTTTATAACTCTGGAATTCCTGAACTATTTTCTCATGGGAAAGGTGAATTTGTAATGTCCCCAACCACTTCCTCTTCCTGTATTTCTGATGTTAATCGGTGGCACAAGGGTCTACAGGAGTACCCAAGGGTGGAACCTTGGAAATTATCCTTTCTTCTCCCTCACCTACAACTCACATGCCCGGTTGGACGAGTCATGTTGATTCGCGCTCTAAACTGAATCTCAAGAATCTATTCCCTCCAGTCCCAGCTCACTGCCCTGTCTTAGTCTAAAACAGGTGCTTTCCTCTGTGACATGCTGGAGTATCTTAAGTAGTTCCCTGCCTTGAACTTCTCTTGTCCTCCAAGCCATACTGTCAAAGACTCATCTTTCTAATGCACATCTGTTCATGTCACTCCTTTGCTTACAAACTTTTACTTCATGCCTTTTCCCTATGAGGTAAAGCCTAACCCCCTTGATACAGCACACAGTGCTTTTCATACGCTGACCCCTGGACCCAGCTCTAGCGTCAGATTCTGGGGTACCTTCCCTTTTCCCCCTTCAGGCTGGCTCTGAGTTTCCAGAGAAATTTACTCAACTACTCTTTCCTGTTTCATAATTTTTTATTTAAATGTGTTTTCCCTACTGGACGTATTTTCTCTATTGGCAAGGACTATGCTAGATACATAGTGGATATTTGGTTAAGTTCAAATGATTGATTGATTGAATCTGTATGACAACCCAAGTTCCAAAGACACAAGAAATTTTTTCCTTTTTTCTTAGATCAGCAGCTGTGCTCAGGCAGTCCCTAATGCTTCTCCTACTTTCCCTTTTTCTAGTCTCTCTACCCTTTCCTTTAGCTACCAATCACTCCCCTGACCTCTCACTGTGATTCTCTTGCTTCCTGGCCCCTAAGATGACACTTTCCTCTGGGAGAGCACCCACCCGCCTCCTACCTAGAGGGAATGTCAGGAAGATAAAGCAGGGCCCACCCCCAGGGGAGAGGTGGTTCTGCACATCTGTCTGCCCATTTGCAGCCAAACCTAAATATAAACCACGCTGCCAAGGAGGAGGCTGGAAACCGTTCAAGTGGAATCAGATCCAGAGACAACAGAATAGAGACAGAAGAAAGAGACGTCAGTTTCAGACCCAGAGTCCCCAAGGCCAGGCCTTGCATGGAGGCTATTCCTAACGTTTTCCACACAGGTGGAGAAGAGAAGGCCGTTATAGGGAGGAGTTGTGAGGTCACTGCAGGATACGACCAGAGATAATTCAGGGGGCATCGTTGGGGGCAGGGGCAGAGGGAACACACAGTGGACAGATTCCACCCCAAGCACAGAAAATGTAGCCCAGGGCACAGGCAAGAGATGTTTCGGGTTGGGTTGAATTGAATGGCTGGGGAGCAGGTTGTAATTATTAATGATGTCAGGACTCTGCTTTTCAGCAGTTGTGACTCTAGGTTGCTGAGGTAACTTCAAATGAACCCAAGTTTTAGGAGGAACCTTGTGGAATCTTAGGTGGGATCTGTGAAGGGAATGGTGCCTATCATACCAAAGGAGGGAGGATATGGGAGTTTCCCATCTCACTCCAGAAAGGACATTCTGTGAACGAGGTTTATGGAAGAAGAGGCAAAGTTCCTCCAGTTCAGCTGCCTCCAGATACATCCCCCATGTGGTGTGGCAGGGAAGGGGGACCTTACCAGGAAAGATGGGATGAGTCAGCCTGCTGTTGAGACCCTCATTCTGTTCTCAGAGATGTCTGCTAACAAGGTTCCCTGGTGAGTTCATGGCCATCTTCAAACAAATGTGGAAGAATCTGGGCTGTTCCAGATAATATGGTTTGTGGGTTCTTCTCCAACATCCAGTACTGTTGGGTCAACTTATTAGTACCTTGGTTTCTGAAGACTCTGAATATCACCTAGGGGAAAGATAAATGTTCTACCACAAGCAATGTGCAGCTTATCACTGGTAATTAAGAGATACGCTAATTCAAGAGATGAGGTAATTCAAGGTGTCAAGGGTCACATTGTTTAATTCCCCCGAATGCTTAAGTGGAGAGTCCAGAATCCCCTCCTCTCAGCATAATGCCTTTGAGATCATCCATGTTGTTGATGAATCAGTAGTTTCTCTCTTTTTATTACAGAATATATTATTGTATGAATAATCTACAGTTTGTTTATCCATTCTCCTGTTGATGGACATTTGGGTTGCCAATTTGGAGCTGTTGTGAATAAAGTTGTATGGACATTCTTATACAAATCTTTTTGTAGACATATGTTTTAATTTCTCTTGGGTAGATACATAGTAGATTTTCTGTGTCATAGGATAGGTGTATAATTGGAAACTATGAAACAGTTTTCCAAGTGATTGAACCATTTTGAACTCCCACCAATGATGTTTGAGAGTTCAGTTGCTCCAAATCTTCACCATCATTTTGAGTGGTCAGTCTTCTTAATTTTAGCCATTCTGGTGGAAATCTCATTGGGATTTTCATTTGTATTGCCTTGATGACTAAGAATGTTGAACACTTTTTCATGTTGCTGTTGGATACTTTTCTTTGTGAAGTGTCCATTTATGTCTTTTGTTCATTTTTTTTTTTAAAACTGGGCAGTTCTTCTGTTAGAATTGCCTGGCAACTCCATAAGTCTAAATCCCCCCCTTATTCACACATCTGGGTTATTGGTCAAACCTTGTTCTCCTTATGGTCATTTACCACTTAATAGTCCAGTCTGGGTTTTGTACGTGGTGGCAGAAGTGTTCCAAGAAGATGAAGGTGGAAGCCATTAGACCTCTTGAGGCTGAGCCTTTAGAAATATTGGGTTGGCCAAAATGTTCCTTCGGTTTTCTCCATATGGTGGCTCGCGTAGCGCTTAGTTGTCTTTAACGTCATTCAAAACAATTTTGTTAGACTGTATTGTGACAGCTGTCATATCAGCATGCATTTTAAAAAAACCATCAAAATGGGCAAATTTTTGTGTAGCCATTTTAATATTGAAGATGGAAGAAAAAAAGCAACATTTTTAGCATATTATGCTTTATTATTTTAAGAAAGGTAAAAATGCAACTGAAACGCAAAAAAAAAAGATTTGTGCAGTGTATGGAGAAGGTGCTGTGACTGATCCAATGTGTCAAAAGTGGTTTGCAAAGTTTCGTGCTGGAGATTTCTCACTGGACGATGCTCCATGGTCAGGTAGACCAGTTGAAGTTGATAGCGATCAGATCGAGACACTAATTGAGAACAATCAACATTATACCACGCGGGAGATAGCCGACATACTCAAAATATCCAAATCAAGCATTGAAAATCATTTGCACCAGTTTGGTTATGTGAATCGTTTTGATGTTTGTGTTCCACATAAGTTAAGCAAAAAAAACCTTCTTGACGGTATTTCTGCATGCGATTCTCTACTGAAACGTAATGAAAACATTCCATTTTTAAAACAAATTGTCACGGGTGATGAAAAGTGGATACTGTCGTGGGGCAAGTGAAATGAACCATCACCAACCACATCAAAGGCCAGTCTTCATCCAAAGAAGGTGATGTTGTGTACATGGTGGGATTGGAAGGGAGTCCTCTATTATGAGCTCCTTCTGAAAACCAAATGATTAATTCCAACAAGTACTGCTCTCAATTAGACCAACTGAAAGCAGCACTTGATGAAAAGTGTCTGGAATTAGTCAACAGAAAACTCATGATCTTCCATCAGGATAATGCAAGACCGCATGTTTCTTTGATGACCAGGCAAAAACTGTTACAGCTTGGCTGGGAAGTTCTGATTCATCAGTTGTATTCAGCAGACATTGCACCTTCAGATTTCCATTGATTTTGGTCTTTACAAAATTCTCTTAATGGAAAAAATTTCAGTTCCCTGGAAGACTGTAAAAGGCACCTGGAACAGTTCTTTTCTCAAAATGATAAAAAGTTTTGGGAAGATGGAATTATGAAATTGCCTGAAAAATGGCAGAAGGTAGTGGAACAAAACAGTGAATACGTTGTTCAATAAAGTTCTTGGTGAAAATGAAAAATGTGTCTTTTATTTTTACTTAAAAATTGAAGGAACTTTTTGGCCAACCCAATACCACATCACTTCTGCTACACTCTGGGGTCAAAGTGAGTCACAAGGCCAGTCCAGGTTTCAAAGAGGGGAAAAGATACTCCAACTTTTGAAGAGAAGATCAGCAAAACTTGTCCTCTTATTTTTCAGTTTCTCACAACTTCCTATTGCACTTTGTATAACATTCAAATTACCTGTTTATGGCCTTGCATAATCTAGGTCCTGCCTCTCTCTCTGAAATAACCTATCGCCAATTTCTCTTTGGCTCACTACAAACAGTTGCTCTCACTTTAGGGCTTATTTGCTGTTCCCTGTGTCTGGAACACTCTTGGGTCAGATCTTTGCAAGGCTGAATTCAATTTTGTCTTTATGTTCAAATGTCAGCTCCTCAAAGAGGCATTCCCTGAGCACTTCTCCCAGTCACTCCTGACCACATTCCTCTGTTTTATTTTCATACGGTACTTAGCAATGTCAAAAATTATCTTATTCATTCACTTACTATCTATCTTCTCACCAGAATTTAAAGATCATGAGAGCATAGCCATTAGTTCTCTATTTCACCTCTGTATCCCCAGTGCCTAGAATGGTGCTAATACCAAGTAGATGTTCAATAATGATTTGTTGAAGCAATTAACCTTTATAGCTTTGAAAATGCATATCACCTTAGAAGACAGGACAAATGTGGGTGGAAAAGTGAATCTCAAAGTTAAAATTAAAAAAAGAAATCTGTAGGCTCTTTTCCTGTAATTAGGGTACATTGTCACCAAGTGGCAGTAAGTGCTTTAATCATTTTGTCAATCTACTGGGCAAGTGCTTATCCTTAGATTCAAATTGTGTTTGCCCAAGTCCAAAGTAACAGATTTATAATCACTTATTTTCTGCTTTATGATTATTCATTATTTAGAATACTTTTTTAAAATTGCTGACTTGAAACAATAATAAACAGTAAAGCTGTTTATTCTTAGAGAAACACTTTTTTCTCTGTGAATATATTAGTTGTCATTAAATCTATTCTTTTCCCATAGCTATATTCTGATTTAAATGTTTTTTTTTTTTTTTTTAACTTTGACATGAATTCCACCATATAGTCATTGTGCCTCAAGGCTGACCTGTGGAGCTGGGCCTTCAGGCTAGATTTACATTGCAAAGCTTTGTGGCTTCTCTCAGCTGCTAGCTCTACCCTCCTTTAAAGCCTGCTGTTGACTTAGTTCCCTATGTCTTTCAACTCCCCTTTTCTCAACACTAGCTCTTTTATTTCTCTTCCCTGTATCAGAATTAGGAAGAGAGAGAAAAAAACACCTATTCCTTTATCTTGGACACATGATTCTGCCCCAGATTCTTTCCAATACAAAGAAAGTAATTGTCCTTAAACAAGAGTCAAATATCTCCCTTCATTCAGTTTTCTCATTGGGAGTTCTTTAAACTAGTGATTATGTGCAATAGGACGTATCTTAGCAAAGCCAGAGCAATGATCCTGCAAGGGGCAGTTTATATAAACTGTTTTTGTGATAAGAGTTCTTTAGAAACTCTTTTTCTAAAGAAAGAGATAGAGCTCATAAGCAGAAAAATGAAGCAACATTTTGACAAAGTTCCTGATTGGGCATTTAAGCTTTTCTGCACAGATCCTCTGAAGGGTGCCAGACCCAAAGGCTGGACCTCGTGAGTCAGCTGCAGGGATCCCACTGTGAGTCATGTTAAGATCTCTAGGACCACATCCTCTCCTTGGTTCACATTTCTTCACCAGGCATGCTAGGGATGTAATAAATGCTTACTGAATATTCTTCAGGGATGATCCAGATTCAGGGCATCCACGTTACAGATGCTTAATCCAACGTAAAGGATAACAATTTTCTTCTTTCTATGGAAATGACCCATTCATATTTTTGCATATTGTGAACAAAATCTGATCACTCTGAGGTTAAATGTCTTTTAGTATATAAAATCAGAACTCATTAAGACAACGTTTATGTGTAATGAATGTTCATTGAATGAATGAAGGAAAATGAACATTCTGAGTTCATAGTCTATAAATATGTTGATTTACATCAGTGTTCTTTGATACTTTTGGATTTCATATCCCATTAGTTAAAAAAAATAAACAACTCTCAAAATGTATATTATTTAAAGTTATTCAAATGTACTACTGTACCAATGCTTTATGTACATGAAAATATACACAAAATTATAAACTCTTAAAAGGGTAAGATAAAAAAGAAACAAAGCTTTTAAGTAATTATTTTATTTATTATTGGTAAAAATTTTATTCTCACCAAAATATTTTACACATTACTCATATTCTTGGTGAGAACAATGCAATTGAATATGATTTATGTTTTAAAATTTTGGTTTAGGACTTTGTGATGTAATCATTCAATGGTCGAGTTCTAAGTTTGATTTGTTTTCTTACTTGGTTTTAATTGCTGTCAGAGGATAAAAAAGCTACTTCATTGATCCAAATAGAAGGTTTGTAACATTGGCCTCTCTTACTGAATCACAGTATTCATTATTCAATCATATTCACCAAATATGCAAAGGTTTTTGTGGAAATTCAGCTAATACCTTTTTGTATTCTCTGATATCAACCTCATTTTCTTACAAATGAATCAGAAGAGGCATTGGTGGAATATGGCTATGTTCTTATATTTTTATAAAATATGTTCAAAACTGACTATGTGAATGATTTTTAAATGCTAGAAAATTCAGTTTCTTAGTGTGAAAAGATGGAAGTTTTTATAGGTGGTACAATGCCATTTTCAACAGCAAAATCACATAATGATGAAACCAGTGCTCTCTCCATAGCACAAGTTTCTTTTGAGGAGCAGTTACTCTCTCACTCATTGGTAAGTTGACACTTTCACCCTAAGGGGCAGATTAGGTATATGCGTGTATGTAGGTGTGTATGTATGTATGTATGTATTTAATACCTGTTAGGTAGAATTCCGTTAGGTAGAATTCCGAAAATAGCTATTTTCATTGTTTGTTTGTTTATTTATTTATTTATTTATTTATTTACTTATTTAATTGAAGTACAGTTGCTTTACAATGTTGTGTTAGTTTCTGGTGTACAGCAAAGCGATTCAGTTATACGTATGTACATATATTCTTTTCATATTCTTTTCCATTATAGTTTATTAGAAGATACTGAATATAGTTCCCTGTGCTATAGAGTAGGACCTTGTTGTTTATTTTATATATAGTAGTTTGTATCTGCTAACCCTAAACTCCTAATTTATCCCTCCTCACCTGCCTTTCCTCTTTGGTAACCAGGATTTTGTTTCCTATGTCTGTGAGGCTGTTTCTGTCTTATAAATAAGTTCATTTGTATCATTTTTTAGATTCCACATATAAGTGATATCATATATTTGTCTTTGCCTGACTTACTTCACTCAGTATGATATTCTCTAGGTCCGTTCATGTTGCTGCAAATGGCATTATTTTATTCTTTTTTATGGCTGGGTAATATTCCATTGCATATATACTACCACATCTTCTTTATCCATTCATCTGTCAATGGACATTTAGGTTGCTTCCATGTCTTGGTTATTGTAAACGGTGCTGCAATGAACATTGGGGTGCATGTACCTTTCTGAATTAGAGTTTTTTTCTGGATATATACCCAGGAGTGGGACTGTTGGATCACATGGTAACTCTATTTTTAGTTTTTTAAAGGAACCTCCATACCGTTTTCCATAATGGCTGCACTAATTTACATTCCCACCAACAGGGTAGGAGGGTTCCCTTTTCTCCAGACCCTCTCCGGCATTTATCATTTGTAGACTTTTTGATGATGGCCATTCTGACTGGTTGAGGTGATACCTCATTGTAGTTCTGATTTGCATTTCTCTAATAATTAGCGATGTTAAGTATCTTTACATGTACCTATTGGCCATTTGTATGTATTATTTGGAGAAATGTCCATTGAGGTCTTCTGCCCATTTTTTGATTGGGTTGTTTGTTTTCTTGTTATTGAGTTGTATGAGCTCTTTGTATATGTTGGAAATTAAGCCCTTGTTGGTCACATGGTTTGCAAATATTTTCTCCCAGTCTGTAGGCTGCCTTTTGTCTTGTTTATGGTTTCCTTTGTTGTGCAAAAGCTTATAAATTTGATTAGGTCCCATTGGTTTATTTTTGCTTTTATTTCTATTGCCTTGGGAGACTAACCTAAGAAAAAAATTGCTACGATTTATGTCAGAGAATGTTTTGCCTATGTTCTCTTCTAGGAGTTTTATGGTGTCATGTCTTACATTTACGACTTTAAGCCATTTTGAGTTTATTTTCATGTATGGTATGAGGGAGTGTTCTAACTTCATTGATTTACATGTGGCTGTCCAATTTTCCAACGCTACTTGCTGAAGAGATTGTCTTTTCTCCATTGTATATTCTTGCCTCCTTTGTCAAAGGTTAATTGACTGTAAGTGTGTGGGTATTTGGCATTATTTAAAAGGTCAGAAATTTGCAGTTTTGCAAACGCACAATCAGCAGCACATCCTCACGTATGACAACTCTTAAGGACTTTGCCACAAGATAACCAGCAAACCTCGCTGCGGCACAAATGATTTGCATGATCACTCCACATGTCTTCACAAAGTAATCTAAAGCTTTCCCTATATTGTAAATGATCCTATTTTTATAAACTAATACCACCTCTAACATTTTCTATTTCTTTATGGTCTCACAACTCAAAGAGTGGTTCACTGACCAGCAGCACCAGCATCGCCTGGGAGCTTTTAGAAATGAAGACTCTCGGGACAGGACAGACCTACTGAATCAGAATCTGCATTTTAACAAGACCCCAGGTGACTCTCGTGCACACTTTCAGCCTTGAGAGCACTGCCCTGTGAAATTCTGGCTTCTACTTTTTTGCTTCAGTAGTTTGTTTAGGAAAAATGAAGCGAATGAATTTCACACATGGGGCAAGTCTGTGGCCTGACTTCCAAATTCTTTTTTTTCCCCAATCAAACCACCTGCTCCTTTGGTGGTGACATTCACTCAATTTTCAAGAAGTCATTTTCTGTGGGGAATGCATTTTCTTTAGTGTCTCTTCCCCTTAGTGACTCACAAAAAAATACTGTAGTTCTCTACACAATTATTAAAAAAGGACCTTAGTTGTACCATTAACTTAGACAACATCTGTATTTTCACCCCGAAGCATAACAGACCTCCTGATCAGTGTGATTTGTTCCATACTCATTTCTTATAACCTTCAACAATGTCTTCTATGCATCTTTTATTTGCTGATAAAGGAATCCATTTCAGTTTGCTCCATGCTCTTTTCCACATCTGTTTCAACCATTTTTACCACAGAAGGAAGAACATAGAAAGAAGATGTGTGGTCTTTTGCTTCTTCTAAGAAACCCTTAAAGATGCTTCTTTATTGCATGTAACATTTTTAAAAATATTGGATTGTGTATCACCTGACCTAAAATATTGATAAGGCTATTGGAGAGGTTGTATTATGTTCTGAATGCTTAACTTTTGGATACTCTACTACTCACGATGCCTTCCTACTCACATTCCATATAACGTCGGGTAAAAAACACACCTGGGGCAAATTAATGATAGTTAATGATAGTGGATGTAAATATGTATTATAAATAATCTTCATCATTTCCATTTTTAAAATTTGACTGGCTTTTCGCCAGAAGAAATCAGATCACCTCTTTTCACCTCGCAGTGTGACTGACTCAGAGCTCATCCTTGTGATGGGCTAATGGTCAGCTCGGCCATTTCTGCATTGTGCAAATCTTTCTACTGCTATTTCTTTGCAGGAAACTTTTAAAGCCCTGTGTCTGTTTTCTGAGAATTAGTTTAGTTAAAATTAGATACTCTATTTCCTCAATGCACCTACCAGGGAATACTTCACACTACACTGAAATGAAAGAAGAGAGGGTGCCACGTGTAGACTCCTGATTTATGGAAGTGCAAGCTCCATGGGTGATAACCGTGTATGCCTCGGCCAGCTGTTTATAAAACTCACAGCAATATTAACAAATTGAAGGAGAAAAACCATATGATCATCTCAATAGATGCAGAGAAAGCTTTCGACAAAATTCAACACCCATTTATGATAAAAGTCCTGCAGAAAGTAGGCATAGAGGGAACTTTCCTCAACATAATAAAGGCCGTATATGACAAACCCACAGCCAACATTGTCCTCAATGGTGAAAAACTGAAACCATTTCCACTAAGATCAGGAACAAGACAAGGTTGCCCACTCTCACCACTATTATTCAACATAGTTTTGGAAGTGTTAGCCACAGCAATCAGAGACGAAAAAGAAATAAAAGGAATCCAAATCGGAAAAGAAGAAGTAAAGCTGTCACTGTTTGCAGATGACATGATACTATACATAGAGAATCCAAAAGATGCTACCAGAAAACTACTAGAGCTAATCAATGAATTTGGTAAAGTAGCAGGATACAAAATTAATGCACAGAAATCTCTTGCATTCCTGTATACTAATGATGAAAAATCTGAAAGTGAAATTAAGAAAACACTCCCGTTTACCATTGCAACAAAAAGAATAAAATACCTAGGAATAAACCTACCTAAGGAGACAAAAGACCTGTATGCAGAAAATTATAGGACACTGATGAAAGAAATTAAAGATGATACAAATAGATGGAGAGATATACCATGTTCTTGGATTGGAAGAATAAACATTGTGAAAATGACTCTGCTACCCAAAGCAATCTACAGATTCAATGCAATCCCTATCAAACTACCACTGGCATTTTTCACAGAACTAGAACAAAAAATTTCACAATTTGTATGGAAACACAAAAGACCCCGAATAGCCAAAGCAATCTTGAGAACGAAAAATGGAGCTGGAGGAATCAGGCTCCCTGACTTCAGACTATATTACAAAGCTACAGTAATCAAGACAGTTTGGTACTGGCACAAAAACAGAAATATAGATCAATGGAACAGGATAGAAAGCCCAGAGATAAGCCCACGCACATATGGTCACCTTATCTTTGATAAAGGAGGCAAGCATATACAGTGGAGAAAAGACAGCCTCTTCAATAAGTGGTGTTGGGAAAATTGGACAGGTACATGTAAAAGTATGAAATTAGAACACTCCCTAACACCATACACAAAAATAAACTCAAAATGGATTAAAGACCTAAGTGTAAGGCCAGACACTATCAAACTCTTAGAGGAAAACATAGGCAGAACACTGTATGACATAAGTCACAGCAAGATCCTTTTTGACCCAGGTCCTAGAGAAATGGAAATAAAAACACAAATAAACAAATGGGATCTAATGAAACTTAAAATCTTTTGCACAGCAAAGGAAACCATAAACAAGATGAAAAGACAACCCTCAGAATGGGAGAAAATATTTGCAAATGAAGCAACGGACAAAGGATTAATCTCCAAGATTTACAAGCAGCTCATGCAGCTCAATAACAAAAAAACAAACAACCCAATCCAAAAATGGGCAGAAGACCTAAATAGACATTTCTCCAAAGAAGATATACAGATTGCCAACAGACACATGAAAGAATGCTCAACATCATTAATCATTAGAGAAATGCAAATCAAAACTACAATGAGGTATCATCTCACACCGGTCAGAATGGCCATCATCAAAAAATCTAGAAACAATAAATGCTGGAGAGGGTGTGGAGAAAAGGGAACACTCTTGCACTGTTGGTGGGAATGTAAATTGATACAGCCACTATGGAGAACAGTATGGAGGTTCCTTAAAAAACTAAAAATAGAACTACCATACAACCCAGCAATCCCACTACTGGGCATATACCCTGAGAAAACCATAATTCAGAAAGAGTCATGTACCAAAATATTCATTGCAGCTCTGTTTACAATAGCCAGGACATGGAAGCAACCTAGGTGTCCATCATCGGATGAATGGATAAAGAAGATGTGGCACATATATACAATGGAATATTACTCAGCCATAAAAAGAAATGAAATGGAGGTGTTTGTAATGAGGTGGATGGAGTTAGAGTCTGTCATACAGAGTGAAGTAAGTCAGAAAGAGAAAAACAAATACAGTATGCTAACACATATATATGGAATCTAAGGGAAAAAAAAAAAAAAAAAAAAGAGGTCATGAAGAACCTAGTGGCAAGATGGGAATAAAGACACAGACCTACTAGAGAATGGACTTGAGGATATGGGGAGGGGGAGGGGTGAGATGTGACAGGGTGAGAGAGTGTCATGGACATATATACACTACCAAATGTAAAATAGATAACTAGTGGGAAGCAGCCGCATAGCACAGGGAGATCAGCTCGGTGCTTTGTGACCACCTAGAGGGGTGGGATAGGGAGGGTGGGAGGGAGGGAAATGCAAGAGGGAAGAGATATGGCAACATATGTATATGTGTAACTGATTCACTTTGTTGTAAAGCAGAAGCTAGCACACCATTGTAAAGCAATTATACTTCAATAAAGATGTTTAAAAAAAAAAAAAAAAAAAACTCACAGCAGCGTGCTTCAGTCCTACTTCTGAAGCAGAGGGAGGTGTTCGTAGAATGGTTCTGATTGCAAGTAGAGAGAAGGACAGGTGATTATCTTGGGGACATTTGAAGCAGATGGCAAGAGCGCCCCCTATCGCAGACTCACTTTCCTGCTCCCTGGAATCCCCCTGTCAGTGTGGCCCTGGGAAGCCACACTTCGTCCATCCAGGAGCTCCTGTCTTGCCTGTCTAGGTGTAATATGGACGTATCCCACAGCTGTCTTGCCCTCCCTTTCGCAAACATTCCTGTCTCCCCATACACACTCTGAAATTAAACTCCTTCACAGCCCAATACGCTTCTCTCATAAACAAGATTTGGAGAGAATATTTTTTCTTTCACCCAGGAGCAGATTCTACCTGCTCTGTTGAGGTGGTGGAGGGCATTTCCCTCTACAAAAGCAACAAAGCTGACTTTGCTGTCATTAAGTTTTATAAGGTAATGCTGACTCTGTCATGAAGTGTTCTCCTCCAGACTGCTTTACTCATCAACCACAGTCGAGTGTTAACCTTTCCAGACATAAATAATACAGCAGCACCTTGGCCTGAATGGAAGACAGGAAATGGCCAGGGCTTTACTATGTTTTTCTCCCTTCGATACTTGCAAACTTCTTTTTCTTCTTGTGTTTGACAAAATGTCAAAACCGTATTTCTCTTTACCTGTGCTGAGAAATTCTTCATCCTGCCCTGAACCCATGCCCTCTGCCATTCAATTTTGCCACATGGGTGGGGTGACTTGACACTGGGCTCAGACACGGGGCACGCTTTGGCCAGAGGAGTATTAGCAGACCTGACAGATAGAGGCTGCAAAGGGGTGTGGGCATCAGAGCTTGCTCCCTTGCATCTCTGCTTTCGCTGTGAGAAAGGCAAGCTGAGGCTAGCCCACAGGTCCCAGGAGGAGGCCAAGGGCCATGTGGAGCAGAGCCCAGTCACCCCGGTCACCACAGACTCATCCAGATGATCTGACAGCCCTGGAGTCTCAGAGGTGAGTCCAACCAAGGTCGGGGGAGCCACTTAGCTGACCCCCAGTTGATTCCCAAAGTGGGAGCATAAACAGTGGTATATGTGCCTGGGTTTTCATGGTTGTTTGTTAACCAGCACTAGGTCTGTCCTCTCTAAGGCCTGTCCCTCCCTCTGAGCTCTGGACCCGGGCATGTCCCCTCGTCAGGGACCCTCTCTAATGATCACCTCCTCTGACACCTATTTCTTGAACGTTTTCTTCCTCATTGGCAGTTTCTCATCAGCATTTGAATCCTCTCAAGTCCCTCCTATAACTGGGTTCCTAAATAATTGCGTTTTGTCCTATTACTCTCTCATCCACTTATCACCTCATTTCCCCTTTTCCTTCACAGGTAGCATCTTGAAAGAGAAGGGTCATGCCTATTCCTGGTTTCCACTTTTCCACACCCCATTTCACTCTCAACCCACTCTCCCATCACAACACTGAAACTGCTCTTACCCAGGCCACCAATGACCTGCTTGTTATTGAATCTAATGTATACTTTCCCTCCTCCTCGTCACCTACATCCTATCCACGTCCGCATCCTTCTGCTTTCACAGTCCCTCTAGCACCGTGCTCTCCTCGGTCTCCTACTTCACTGCTCACCCTCACGCTGCCTCTGGGCTTTTCATGCTCATTCCTTCCCTTTGACATTGGTTGGTTCCCTTGGGCTCTATTCTAGGATACCTTCACCCTTTACCTGGGGTCATTTCATCCATATCTCATTGTCTCTATTGCCAACAATAGTCTGATAACTCCCAGATTTCTAAGTCTTCCCAGCTCCTTGTACTGAGCTCCAGATACATACATCTAAGAGTCTATTGGATAGCCCATAGGCAAACATGAAATGTCTAAAATTTAACTCAGTGCTGTCCTCTTTAAACTCCCTCTTTCCCCAGTATTCACTGTCTCGGTGAATAGTACCATCTCTCCCACCCAGTAACAAATGCCAGAATCCTCAGCACTGTCCTTAGTTTCTCTCTTTCTTCCTTCTTCCACACTCAACTCATTCTCAAGTCTGGTTAATCCTATCTTCCTAATATACATTCAGTCTGTTTACTTGTCTCTATCCCACGTCAGCTACCTTAGTTAAGGTCACGTTTATCCTTTGACTGATTACTTTACCGGGCTCTTAACTTGCCTCCTCTCCTCACCTTTCCCAGCTCTGAGCCATTTCCCACACTGCTACCAACACCATCTTTCTAAAATGGAAATTTGATCGTGTCATTCCCCTTCTTATAAACTTTTAACAGTTCCCATTGCCAGAAATCACAGAAGGCTCCTTCTGATCTGGATCCCAGCTTACCTCTCCAGCTTTACCTCTTAACATACCCTTTCTTGAACTAGTGGAAGCCATAAAGAGCTACCTGCGGTTGCTCAAAGACATCCTATTTTCTCTCTCTTTGCCGCTTTTGTTCCTCTAGCTTCACTTGCCTAGAACAGCTGACACCCCAGCCTTGCCCTGGCAGGTGGGGTAGGAAGCAAGCCCGTGTCCCCCACGCACTGGCAGTCACCCCTGTCTCCTCTACCACTCAGCCTGTCCCCTTGCACGCTGAGGCCTCTTTCCTAGGCTACCATCCATATGTAATGGCCTTGAGGCAGGGATTGTGTCTTGTGCAGCACACCATCCCCAGAACCCACCACATTTGGGAACCTAGGAGGTGCTCAATTAATGTTGGTTGACTGAGCAACTGAGAAAATAAACTAATATGCACGTGAATCATAGACGTCTTACCTGAAAGCTTCTCCACCTTGTGGAGTGAAGACCTTTTAGTTCCTCAAAGATTTCCTCCTCTCGCCTACCATCTACAAATGCCTTTTGTCCTTATTTTATTGGCACTATTTTTTTAAAATAAATTTATTTAATTAATTTATTTATTTTTGGCTGTGTTGGGTCTTCGTTGCTGCGTGTGGGCTTTCTCTAGTTGCGGCGAGTGGGGGCTACTCTTCCTTGCAGTGCGCGGGCTTCTCGTTGCGGTGGCTTCTCTTGTTGCGGAGCACGGGCTCTAGCTGCGCAGGCTTCAGTAGTTGTGGCTCACAGGCTCCAGAGTGCAGGCTCAGTAGTTGTGGCACATGGGTTCAGTAGTTGTGGCTCACGGGCTCTAGAGCGCAGGCTCAGTAGTTGTGGCGCACGGGCTTAGTTGCTCCGCAGCATGTGGGATCTTCCCAGACCAGGGATCGAACCCATGTCCCCTGCATTGGCAGGCGGATTCTTAACCACTGCACCACCAGGGAAGCCCCCAAAGAACTCTTTCTCCCTCTTAATCACCAGGCTGAATTGGCCACTTTGCAAGGAATACAATGAGGCTGTCAGCAACTCCTGGTTGGCCTTTTGGCCCTATTGACACTATCTTTAGGTCCCATAAAAATGTCTTCAATTTCTTTTACTAGCTGTCTCAGAGCAATAAGCTTCTCCAGTTTCCCCTGCCTCTAATGACTGCCTTATGGGGACATGATACGCTAATGCTTGCTTCAATAAGCTGGAGTTATTGTTAAAACAAACTGAACTTCCTCCAGCTCACCTCTCATTTTAAAGGGCCCACTAAAATTGATTCTGTGAAATAGGCTTTTAAAAAATATCTTCCTCAAGGAGAAAATATAAACCAGGGAGGGCTGTTAGTTTGGAAAACACAGGCTTATTTGGAGATCCAGTTTGTTTCACTTGACCGCACAGGAGGTAATAATGCCCGTTGGCACAGTGCAGTCTAAACCTATTTCCATCCACACTAATGGACCCAGAGTTCTCAAAGATTCTGAGAAACAATGGTACCAGTTTCAGCTTTGCATGACTTGGGGAGTGACCCAGCTATGACATGTGCACAATTTGTGTGTCTGTGTGATGGCGGCGATGGTGTGTTACACAGCATTATTACACAAAATTTCTTGTTCGTTTGTGCCATGGTTCCTCCAAATTAGTAAACCAGAGTATCACAATTCTGTGTCTAAAAACTTTCTTATGACTGTATGAAATCTGTGGATTATACCAATTTACACACACACATTTTATAATATTTATTGTCTAATCCTTCTATATCTTCTATGACTGTAAACAGTGAATAGCCCCAGACTGAGCACTTTCCTGCGACAGGACTCATTTGGGGTCATGTTGTGAATTGAGGGTCCTGGAATCATCATCAGAAAAGTACTTCAAGGCTGGAACCCAGTTTCAAAATGGGAATAAAGGTCTGACTCTCTAACTCCTGTTTGTAGACTACAAATGACCTTGTTTGTGTTCTTGTGAAACAGAATTTTTTCCTCCTCTCTCCTTTTACTGAGGGGGTTGCATGTAGGGGGTCATTCAGCCAGGTGGTTTCCTTGAACCCTGATCACTTGTGTCCACTGCCAGGATGAAATGTATTCTCAGAGGCCTGAGAACATAACACAGACAAGGAAAGCAGACAGACAGGCAGAGGAACATGCGGCGTGGGGAGCTGGAAGGGCAGTGGGAGCTCAGTGCAAACACAGCCCCCGGCAAGGTACTTGGAGGAGAACTCGCAGTGGTGATCGGGGGCTATGAAGTGTCAATTGCTTTTGTAGGTGGTGAGATATATATATATATTTTTATGTCAATTCTATTTTTTTTCTTTAAACAGAGAAACTAAACTTTTGTGGTGTCCATAAGGTGATTCAAAAACTATGGAAAATCATATTATGCAGTAGAGAGAAATGCTGAAATGAGAAAATATGGACTATAGCAGAAGAGCAGAAATGAGACTTAGTAATGGGTCCATTCGACAGTCAGCCACAGTCTTCCAGCCGTGGGCCTAGCAAGCACATTACCTCCCCCAGTGCCCTGGGATACCCGGTCTGTTTTCATAACCTATGCCAGACCTTTTGTTTTTGGTCTGAAGAAGTAGACTTCAAATGCGTGCAAAGTTCTGGATGTTTTCTCTCCAGCTATAAAAGTCCTAAGAATGCAGACAATGGCTTCCCATGGCTTTAAAAAGGTAGTGGAGTCTCCAAACTCTCATGATTACACACCCCTTTCAGTTAAAAAATGTGTATATATTTATTAATACATTGTAAGCATGTGCTCATCTACTAATATAATGTGCACATGGTAAAGCATATACAAAACATAGAAGCTAAGCAATGTATGAGATAAATATACAAGCAGAGGTTCTAACATAGTATTTTCTTCCCACACTATAGGAGATTGCCTCTCTGCCTCCTGTTGTGGTGAGCGTGTGTCCCAACCAAGAGGAAAGATCACTTCAACTACTCACACGCAGGCCTACAGAGAACAGAAGGAGGATCAAGAGACGGAGAAGCTGGTAAATTCTTCAGAGAGGGGATTTATGAATATGGAGATGTGGACTTCCATTTCTGGAGATACACTAGACTAGAAATCCTGAAATCCTTTCCACTCCCAAATAAACAAACACATAGCAACAAAGTAAAAGGCTGAATAAAATGTTTCAAAAATTCAGAACCCTTAGGGCAGTGGTGAAAGACTCACAATGTAAAAATAAAGTGGCCATGGAAGACAGCAACTGCCCTCAAGGGTTTTGACACCCATCATCCATTCTAGCGCCTTGAGTTTCCTGGCCATGTTGGGGAGGTGGAGGGTTGGAAGGGCAGGGACCCCCTACATGCTACACCCTCAGCAAAAGGATACAGGAGGAAAAAATTCTGCTTCACAAGGGCACAAACTTGTCTGTCTCTGCCTTGGCCCTTGGAAAAAGAAAAATCTCTCCCAAATATGTGTATCCACTGGCCTGTTCCCATGCAGGTTTGAGGCTGGAATTCACACTATCCATAAATACCAAAAAGTGCTGAGATTGATTAATGAGAAATTAGTTCAAAGTGGTCCAATGTTGAAAGCACCCCTGGCAGACGACAGAAGCAAGTACAAATTTTCTCTAGAGGAACATACTTCAACCCCAGTCTCCTAGGATTTTCATAGATAAGGGCCTGAGAACAGGAGGGTGTGGAGGAGAGAGAAGGCCAAATATAGATTTAAGAGGAGCTCCTGAGAGAGATAACACAGAAAATGGGAAGAGGCAATATTTGAAGAATAAAGGCTGAGAATTTTCCAGATTTGGAATTGCAACAAACCCCAAGCAGGATAATAAAAAGAAATCCACATATTGACACACCGCTGTAGTGAAATTGCTTTCATACCAAAGGCAAACAGCAGGTCTTAAAAACAGCCAGAGAGGAAACTCAGATCCTAGGAACCACAGCTGATGGACATTTTAGCCCCTCAGCAACAACAGGAGCCAGAAAGAGGAGGGATGCTAGCTCCAAAAGGCTGAGAATCGAGAACAGTCTACCCTGTGAAAACATCTTTTGAGAATACAGGAAAAGAAAAAACACTTTCAGACAAATGTCAGGAGAGATCACCACCAACAGAACCTTCTTAAAGAATCTTCTCTTGTCCCTGAGAGATCTCTCCTCTTTCTCAGAGAACAGTTCTACGTCACAACACTGGTCCTGAGAAGCATCAGGAGTGATTTCTACAGAAGATGGTCTCCTCCCACCTCCTCCCCTCACACGACCCATCTCCTGCTGGTTCCCATGTGCTCAGAGCTACCTGGACCGGTTGGGTGCATTTCTTCTCTCCCTTCTCTTCTCACATTGCTGAACTCACACTGGGAGCTCCTGACAAGTTGTTCTTTGCCTTTCCCGAATGGGTTCTCTGCACCAGATGTTAGAAATTAGATTTCGTCCAGACATCAGCAAATCTCAGATCCGAGGCACTGCTTGGGCTCCCAACAAGGCAAGGGCAGAAAGCCCTGCTCAGCTGACACAAGAAAGAGAAGACTAATGACCTTTGTTTTCCAACCAGCCCGATATTCATCCCCATTCACAGTAGTTCAATTTGCTCATCACCATTTGGTATTTGGGCGACCCTAATAGCACTGACAGGTAAAGAGAAAGGGAAGCAGTAGGGGAAACGCTAGGAGGCGTAATTAAAACGGAGTGCTAATACCTCTGCCCATCAAAGCCCCGTTCACTGTGGCTCTGAGTGCAGCTCATGAAGCAGAGCTGCTGGCTGGAAAGGAGCAGGCAGAGCATGCGCCAGGGCGGGCTTGTCCTCGTCCTCGAGGCCGTGAGCACAGATGCCACTCCCGGCCCTCCTCACGGCCCAGCTGCCTGGGCAGCCCATGGACCAGCCGTGCCAGTGTGTTAAGTGCCTCATGAAGCCAGAACTCTGGCTGGTCCTCAGCACCCACCCCGGGAGGAGTGGTGGTGCTGAAGGGACCTCACTCCTGGATGGAATCCCTCGGGGTGTGGAGAGAGGACTGGCTTTTCTCAGGGGCTTTGACCGTCCATGAAGGCAACACTGACCTCAGGAGATGGAACAAGGGTGCTGATGGAGGCTCATGCAGAAGCCAATAAGGCAAGCAAACCTGAAGTGTCTGAGTGATTTTATGATTTCCTCATAATACCACCATTCCATTGTCCTACGCAGAGAATAAAAGCTCAGGCGTGATGCCCAGCTCATTTGATTCTTAGAACTAACTTGGTGAGGCAGAGATTATCAGCATCCTTACTTTATAAATGGAGGATGCTGAGGGGAGAAGTCAAGGGACCAAGGCCCTGTGGCTGGTAAGCTCAGGGCCCTAGTCCTTTGTATGCAAAGTCAGAGCTTTATCCGACAAAGATGGTGCTCCTAGCCTGAGATGTTATGCCAGTACATATACAATAGCATTAGTCAGTGTTAACTGAGCTCTTCCTGTGTGCTAGGAACAGCTCTAAGGGTTTACACGTGTTAACCCATCTAATCCTCACGGTTGCCCCAGGGAGTAGGTACTATTTTTATTCCTGTTCTACAAAATTAGAACACTAAAGGCCCAGAGAGGATTTTTCTTGCCCAAGGTCATAGGGCTGGTAGAGTGGCTGGGATCAAACCCTCCAGAGCCTTTGTTCTTAATCCTCTTTATACACACCATATTTTTTCACTCCCTCTTCCTTTCTCCTCCATCCCTCTGCCCTCTCTTTCCTTCTGTCTCTAAATAAGGGCCCAGTAAGTACTGAAATGATAAATCAATACAAAGAAAACGTTAATGGCTTTTTCTTTAATACCTACTGCTGGTTCTTCATCTCAAATGGGTCTTTGGCTGGTTTTTCTGAGGAGGGAAGGATCAGCATTAAGGCATCTGCATCTTGAAGCCAACAGCACGAGGCATTGCAGGCTTGCCGGGACTTAACCCAGGGCTTGGCAGTGTCAGCCAGGGACGGAACTAATGAACCACAGCTCCATCTCTTTGACCCAACCCAGGGCACAGTGTCCTGGGCTGGCATCCACAAATATGCCCAGGTGCAGAGCCCCTGCTGGCTTCCCTGCAGCCTGGACCAGGTTATGTTCTGGAAAGGCTAGCAGAGCAGGCCTGCCCTTGCTCTCCTCACCACACCTCCCCAGAAAGCAGGTGTGCGAGTTGGCCAGCCAGCAGAAGAGGTGACTGCCCTGCTGCTGTCACACATAAGGTTTATTAAACTGCAGAGCACCAGAGCTTTGCCTGTGACTGGTCGGTCCCCAGCAGCCTGCCTTTGTCATCCGTGTCACTGTGTCGCTGCCACAGCTTTATTAGGATGCAGTGACACCTTGTAATTGCTCCTTTGTTTAGGCCCATTGACTGGACCATATGTCTTAGGAGTCTCTGTCAGTAGATCTATCGTATATTAATTACCTCTGCTTTGGATCCTGCAAACACTGCCAGGCCAGTCATAGGTAAAAAAGGTATCTTCAGTGACAAAGATACAGAGGAAGGGACAGGTCCAGGCTTGTGGGCCTTAAAGTTTATACAATTATGAGGGCCCTCTGCAAGAAAAAGAACACAATATTATGAATATGAAATGTCTAGGCCCTCATGGGGGACCTATGTGTGTTGGAAGGTGGGTACTGATGATTAAATTTTATTAGTTTCATGTTAAGAGTGTATCTTATATCAGGTGACTGACAGATGTATGGAAGCAAGGGTTGCCTTTTGAGTAGTCTTCTGCCATGGCTTGTTTGGGGGCCTATTCATGGAAATTGGTCTTCCTCTTTACCACTCAGCAAAGGAGAAGAATGTAGGAGAAAGAAGGAGAGGCAACTCTCAATTCCACTTCACTAAAGAGAAAAGTCAAGTCATCCATAGATTGCTCCAGCCAACAGGGCACAAGGCAAAGGTGCAGAGAGAGTGATGAAAACAGAAATGTCCTGAGAGTGACACATAGGATCTTGCTCCCAAAACTCATCAAGAAAGGAATCAACACTATTTTGGAGGCAGCAGTGGGAGGGCTAAAGTAATGAACTAAAATACCTTTCACTCACCCCACTAACCAGTCTCACTGCTGTCAATAGGTAGGGTCATTCCTATGTTGGCTATTTTCTATTTGTTCCCACCCAGCCCCCCAACATTGCTTCCATCCACTCTCTGCCCATCTCTACCCTGCCGTTTGCCCAAAGGCTACCCCTCAGGCTGCATCACCCAGGCTCCCTTGCCCTCTGGCCTACAGTTGGTCTTGGTCAATGGGGAGCACCAGCAGGAGAGCAGAAGGTGAGAGGAGAGAGAGAGACTGGAGTATTTCTTCCCTGTTCTCTCCCTGCATCAGTACCACAGTTCCTGCAGGGGCCAAGCTGTCATGCCTCCATGACCACAGCTCTCACTGGGCTCTGGTCACAGGCCTAGAGCTGGCAATGGCTTCCCACTGTTAGTGGTTTCTGGGAGCCTCAACATACAAGGACTGTCCCACAAGGCCTCTTATGAAAGGAAGGCATGAAGAAAGGAGGAAAGAGAAAGGGACACAGAAACAGGGAAACAGGTAGAGAGCAAGACAGAGAAAGAGAGAAACATACTTGAAATGATTAAATGAGAAACTCTTTTCCTTTGCTAAACCCAGGCTGCCCTTTCCAGTCAGGATTTCTGAAAGATCTTTGAAACAGAACCTAATGTAAAAGGTTGATGATTTGTAAAAGCAGCAGGGATTTCCATGGGGAGATAAAGGGGAAGGAGATGACCACATGGTCTTGAAAGGAAGCCTGTTATTTTGAAGTTGGAAGTGATGCTAAGGATGGCCCTTGGGCAGGAACATTTCTCTCAAGTCTTTAGAAACTGATGAAGAGTGAATAATAAAGCAAAGGATCCACTTCCCTTTGGCTGCTGGTGGGTCAGAACAATCTGGGCCAGAAGAGAGTGCTGGAGGCCTGAGATCTTGACCACCCTAACCCCAGTTAGTCATGGACCTTGAAGAAATTCCTGAACTCCCAGCGACTCCATTTCCTTTCCTGTGAGATGGGATAGATGATGTCTACACCACCCAGGGATGCAGCATGCATGAAAGATTCAACAAACGTCACATCCAGTAAGTGCAAAGCACCATACCAGAGCTAGGTTTGTTTGTTTGTTTGTTTAAATAAGTTGGTGGTATATGGTCCAATAATAGCTGTTAAGTATTATAATTTTACCAGCATGTTGGAGAGTATAGCAATGAGAGTCTCAGCAAGAAACAGAATTCAATGAGGACATGCTGATAAAGAGCCTTCTTAAAGGTGCGGACAGGGTCAAGGGAAACAGCAGGCACGCTGAGGCACCCAGAAGCCGTTACTACCTCTAGGCTTGCCATGGACAAAGGGTCACTTGGGGTCACTCTGAACAAGGAACTCAGCTCTGCTTCAAAAAAACCCAAGGGGGTAGGAGGTGGAAAATGCCACTGCACATACCTTTTTGTTGTTTTCCCTTAAACCCTCTTTTGGAAGTAGGTGAAGGTACCTCTTACAAATCAACTAACCTAACAGATAAAGATATTTACCAACAAAACAAAATTTGGTAAACTTTATCCCAGAATAATTTGTCCAGGCTTCTGTAAATAACAAATATTTTGGCTTATTAAAGAATATAAACTCAATTAAAGAGGGTTGTGTCTTTTTTTTGTTGTTTTTGAAACTTAAGTCAATGGTTAGATAAATATATCTTAAGAGAAGCCCTTGCCCGCAGCTCTCCCACTGACCAATAGCTCTTGCCTTTAGTGATGGGTCCATTTGCCCACTGACCACTACCCCATTATCTGTTCCCCATCTTAGCTCTTATTCAGCCTTTAAGAAAGGAGGCCCAGTGATCCAACTGGAGTTGCAGAAGCTTTGACTCACTTGTTTATAAACTTTCTTTTATCCACTTCATAATCTTTCTCTCACTACACATGCCCTTGCCACTGCCTAGAGAAAGATGCAACAACTGTATTTCGCCTAGGAATTTTATGCAGAACAAAGCCCTTCTCATTGGCTATGGGGACACTGGGGCCCATTTGTGCATCAAGCTTTTTCCATAATAAGAAATTGATTCCCAAGAACTGTGCCTAAAACATAACTTGCTATGGATTATCTTCCTGCATTAGAGAAGAGCCAAAAGACATCAAAATCTTATGACCAAGAGAAGTAAAATGAGCAGATGCTCTTTGCTCTGGGTTATTACTTTCTTCACCCTGCTTAGGGATTCTGTAAACCACCAAAAATAAGCAGTGTAAAAACAAAGTAAGGGTGGGGCAGCGAAGCTAACCATAAAAGTGCCACTCAACTCTACATACCCCAATCTGTCAGTCTTTTCACAATTCCATGCCTTCAGCAGAACACCTGACCAAAAATCTTTCTCCAGGCTAAAATTCTATACCTGCCGGGAAGTCAGATGATGAAAACAAAAGGGAAGATAATTGGGTGAGAGCTCTATTTGAGTTACAAAATATCGGAGATGGGCTTTCTCAGCCTAACTTAGCATAAAGAATACAACTTTATTATGCAGCATCTTTCACTCTATATCCAAAAATGCCTTTCAGAGCAAAATTATTTGTGATTTGGACAACTGAAGAATTTCATCCAGAGAAGACACTAAAGTCTTTAGTTGAGACTTGAAAGAACTAGAGGTTCAATGAGGCACAGATATAATCCTCTTGAAGGGGATCTAAACAAATCCTGCTGCCCCAGCCTCAGGACATCTTGCATGGGAACCCACCTTGACTATCCAGTTGGTTTCCCATCTTCTGCTACAGCTCGGCCTATCTTCCCTCTAGCTCTTGCTACACTCATCTGAACTGTCCTCTGGTCTCACAGTTCAGGTCATTCAGACTCCAGGAAACTTTAGGATAGTTTAGGAACTGCCCTACTGATGTTCTTCTCAGGAAACAGAAAGCCAAGACATCTGCTACAAATGAGGGGATGGAAACTAGGAATAGTGATGGGGTAGAGCGATTGAGGAGAGTGGTAATATTTAAATGATTCATTATGGAACCAGACCAAAAAGTTTCAGGCACTAAGGGGTTGGTGTCTTTAACTCATAAGGATGACACCACGTTGGGCTTTCATGGGCACCACTAAGCAGCAGGACTTGAAGAAGTGGGTGGTTGGATTTACCCAGAGTTGGGATTCTCAGGGTGCTGATTATCAGTGGAGGGGTGACAGCTCAGGAGGCAGCAGAGGGTATTTGGAAGAGCCTTAGTGAAGTGACTACCAATGAAAAACATAATGGTAGCAAAGGAGGGAAAGCCTGAAAGCACTGATGGACTGGGATGCCCAAAAGAGTCAGGAACTGGAGATCTTGAAGGATGGAAGGGCATGTCTGGTGGGACTGGTGATATGCGGGAGAAGTAGAGAGATGGCCAAGAGTGGAAATTCCAAATTTAAGGCAGGATGGAGGGAGAGGGAGGGGGTGGCCTGGTTCAGGGTGTGGCCATAGCAGTTATTGGACAAGGTACAGGGGAAGAGAGGAGTGAGGGGTCTGGACTGAGCTGTTAGATGACCTGTCCTTGTGGACTTTGAGGTCAATTAGCCTAATGTCAGGAAACAGATTTTGCCAGAGAACATGGAGCTGCTAAAGCAGTGCTGTAATCAGAGCCCAGGCCTCTGGACTACCATTTTTTGGTGTATTCTCCATTAATAAGCACTGCCTACCCCTCCTGGTAACCACCATGCTGGAAACATCTCACAACGAAGAAAGCTTCATGAAGCCTCACTTAGATCTCTAATTCCAGGTGTCAGGATGACAGCCCCTTCCCTGCTAAGGAAAACCCTGGGATTGAGGATCCTGGCTCCCAATCAACCTCCTCAGACTGGCATAAGTCCTTAAAAGTACCTACCTAGAGGTTAGCATGGAAAAAAAGATGAAATGGACAAAAGTACCAAAAAAAGGTGAGGTTCTCGGTTATTTTCTCCTGATTTAGGTCTTGGTTCCTCTAAAACTCTGTGTCTGAGCTGGAGATGTCGTAAGTGCCAGCGCTCAGGTAGATCAACTCTTCTCTCTTTTCACCTCCTGGTCTTCTCTGTCTAGGGAGGGTTCTGGGAAGGGAAGAGCTATTACTTGATGAATCAAAACTAATATTCTTATGTAATTGTTCTTGCCTGGCCTCTGAACGATTCTATGTGAAAATGTGCTTTTTGCATCCTTGCCATACTATCCCCAAGCAACATGGGATCAGAAACTAAACATCCAATTTAGTTCCAAGTTAGAACTTTTGGTGTCCAATTTTGGTACATATTCAAAAGTCAATTACCACCATCACACACACACACACACACACACACACACACACACAATGGAAAGAATAGGAACAGTGTTTCTTTTAAAAATGAAAATTTCCTAAATATCCTCTTAAAATGAAAATTTAGCTACCAAGACACAACTAAAAGCCAAAAGGAAGGGACACTGTGAGTCACACTACCTCCCTGGGCTTTCATTTTCTCATCTGTTTAAATAACTAACTAGCTTTTATGGACCCCAAAGAACTTTGTTCACAGGGAAAAAGAAAAGGTCTGGTTTAGCTTGATTTTTTTCCTTAGAGACACTGATAGAAATCCTGCACCAGTGTTGTTCCTCTTCACCTCATCTTTTTTTTTTTTTTCTTTCCTTGCATCTCACATCTTAGCAGAGAGCTTATCTTTACTCTATTTCCCAAATCTTCCATATTATCCTCATGGTGGTTTTGTAACTCTATTCACTGTATTGAAGTTTGGAATACGTTTTCTTGAAAGATAACACCCAAAGCCAAATTCTTATAAAAGACTGTTGCTTCGGTTTGAAGAGTAGAAATGAGTTGGCAGCAAAGATAAGGCCTTCCCTTCACATTAAAACCGAAGAGTTCTGAAATCTTTAAGAAGCCCAATTATTAACTGCATACTTCACTGACAATGCCAAAATATATATGTTATACTTTACAGTAAAGAAATATCACCTTTAGCAAAAGGCAGGGACAAAAATTCCATTTAATCATCATTTACACGAGAACTTGGAGTCCCAGCATGACTTATCCCTTATCACTTCAAACATTACATCATTTATTCCCAGCTCCGTTCAATTTCCTTGTTCTGAATGTCTTCCTTTACTGAAATTGATCTTTGTTAATACCAGGCATAATGTGTTCTCCATCTCTTAAAGGAAACCAATGGATTCCTGCCATGACAGGAGATAACTGGGAATCTATATACTCCGGACACCAATTCCCCATCAATACACTGAAATGTCTTTTCTTTAAAAATAACAGCCCTGCTTGAATTTGATCACTTTCCCAAATTAGTGTAATTGATGCACCCTGAGGCCTTAATGATTCAGAAAGTGAATACTCAAGGGATATTTAAATAGCCATTTTGTAGGGAGATAAAATATGGGCCAATTCACTGAATACACATTCCCTGAGTTTAGGTAATGCTCAGAGCTTGGCGGAGGGCTGCCCAATGTGTCAGGAAGGCTGCTCTTAAATAACACAGAGGGCAAAAGGTTTCGTACGCACATGATTTTGTCCTTTTTCGGGCCTTCAGTGAAAGATGCAAAAGACTGTATATTTGAGGACATAACCATTATTACAGTAGAAATTATTAAACCAGTTGCCTCCCAAACTGAGATGAACCTCAGTTTTCTAGCCAGCAAAATTGGGATGATAATAATAATTTCTACTTTCCAGGGGTTATTTGCTGATGTTGAATCTAAATGAGGAGCCAAGGCATTCTTGAGCTTGCAAAATAGCTCTGCGAGTCTCTGGAACTTCTTCCTACACACATCCTCACTTTCTCCAGTGCGGGAGTGCTGCTCATGGTGGCTATTCTGGGAATGCTGAATAAATGAATACATGAATGAATAAAATCCTCCACCAACATCTCATAGGCATGCTCCAGCTGCATATTAGCTAGGAGGAATTGGCTGCATTACTTTCAGCTAAAAGGTAGCAAGTATACTTCTACTCATCATTTCTAAGCCCTTGGCAGACATAAATAATCAATCACAGCATTCTTCCCAAATATGACCTTCGAAATATTTCTCAAGACAATGTTCCAGGCAGCCACTACCAATTGTTCAGAGTTGACACCAGAGATAAAATCCATTTGAAATCTCCAAAGCTATCCACATAATTGCCAGGGCATAAAGGCTCCCCCTGAACTGACGTTTGAATCGATTCATCACAGCTGCCATCATGGATAGTCAGGACTGCCCTCAGCGCTACCAGTTTACACTGTGGGTGGAAAAGGCTGGGAAAGCAAAGTCTACTTAAGGGCAGACCGTGCTTTCTGCCAAAGGGCCCTGCAGAGGGACTTCTTATTTGGTTTGCCTCTGCCTGGCAGTCCTTGACCCCGCCCACCCCACTTTCCTTCTCAGGCAAAGAAGCCCTGCAGTCTCTAGCCTTCCTGGTCTTGATCCAGAACCCACCCCCACTTCTCCAGAAGTTAAGCAGGTTAATAACAAGCCCCACTCTTGTTCTTCACTTGTGTGTCAATAACTCATTCTCTGTGTAGCTTCTGACCTCATTTGGCCTCTGAGACCTTGCTCCTTGCTGCTCAGAATCTTGCCTGAATCCCTAACCCTCTGATGCCTGCTTGTCTGTTCCCAGCCACCTGGATATTTTGCCGGTAGTTCTGATGACCTCTGGAAGCATCAGGCACATCATGCTGGATGCTTCTCAATGTTGTCAGCCTTTACTGGGGAAAGAGCCAACATTTATTGCCTGCTTTTTTGGTGCCAGCTTCTTCAAATCCATTACCTAATTTAATTTTCAAAACAAAGCCAGGAGGTTGATATAGCATCCTTATAACCTGTATGGGGGTGGGTAGGAGGGGACTGGAGATTTAGAAGCATTAAATAACATGCCTGAAGTCACAGAGCTGGTAGATGGCAGAGCTGGGATTCAAGATCTGACCCTAGAATCTGGACACTGCCCATTCACACCACTGTCTCCTGAATTGACGCGTACACGCTGGGCTTTTGGGGGGCTGCACATTATAGGGAAGGTAACTCTTTCCTACTCTCCCTTCCCCATCACCTCTAGCCCCAGCTCTACTCGTCAATACAGGCTCATGTGACTCATGTGAGGAGAGGGAGAAATAGCAGACTTCTTTGGCTACAGGAAACCCAACGCAGTGATTTGTGGCATGGGGCCTGATAATTAACTAAATATGATCCTTTTCAATGAGACAATCTCACTTGTTTTTATTGCCACACTAAAATGTGAATCTTAATCAAAATGAGAACATAATTCTTACTGGAGGATTCTGAAGTTTAAAACAATATATTTAAAGAGAAGTCTATTGAAGGCCATAAACATTTTTGCATGCCAGAGGGGAAATATTACCATTAAGCTAGCTCTAGTTTAGTGATTTGGTAAATGAATAGATGGGTCCCAGCAGGATTCTTGGGGGGCAGTCATTAAGACCCCCATATCCATGAGCAACATCCTATATGTTTCTCCCTCAGGGTGCTCCTGACATTTGGGGCAGGATGTCTTCATTTTAGAGGATTGTTTTGTGCATTGCAGGACATTTACATCTCTGGGAATAGATCTCTTCTCTTTGCCCAAAATACTTCAATGCATTTTCTAAAGAACTCATAGAGGTGGTACTCCTTCCTACATGGAGCACCAGAACAGGAGCCAGGAAACCAAAGGTAAGTCTTCTTTTCTTCAAGCCCCAGTTGTTCCCTCTGTACACAGAGGGGAGTGCCAGCTACTTCTGTCTTACCTGTGATTGTTCAGAACAAGAGAACGAGAGAGTGGTCAGAGGAAGAAGAATACAGGGGTGAAGTTTTCCAAAGGATATTTTTTTATAAAAGGTAAAATGACCCTTATACAAATATAAAATGAACATATGTCATTATTAATGATGAAACTAGTAAGATGTTACAACTGTTCAGAGGAGGACTCCAAAAAGCACACATTTATAGACCATCAAGAATGCTGAAATATAACTGAATCACTTTACTGTACACTTGAAACTAACATAACATTGTAAATCAACTATATTTCAATAAAAAGAAAAAAGGAATGCTGAAATAAATACAGAAAGATACAAACTGGTCAATATCTACAGGGCAGCAATCAACTGCCTCTCTGCTGGACAGTTTGCATTTCTGTGGGCAAGAATCAATTGCATTACTTACTACCAGTATTCCACATCTTGACAGAGTTGTAAAATAGCTTTAGACAAAGAAAGATGAATCAGAAGGGTGGTATAAACAGGACATCAGCAATCAATTTTGTCTGTTTCCAAAGTCTTCCACAGTTTTTCCTGACAAGATGGTTAGATGTGATGGATGTCCCTAAGTGGGAACTCTGTGTCCTGCCCCTACTCCCAACTAAGCCAAGGGTGGAGCAACATAAACACCAGAAGATTTGGGGACCTGGGGGGTCGACAGCATATGTGCCAGGATTCCCTTTGGTTCTCTGGAAGGAGACAAGGTCCACCAACATTTTCTCATAGGCCATAGTTGGAGAGATGCAGAGATGGTATAGAAATGGCTTCATAGGATCTCTTTACACTTAGAATAAAATGTCAACTCCTTATCATAGCCTATCTGATCTGGTCACGCCCACCTCTCTCCTGCGACTCTCTCCAATTTCTCTTCCTTCTCTACACTCTAGATATGCTAGCCTCTTTCAGTCCACCGCAAAGGCCAAACTCATCCCTATTTTGGAGACTTTGTGCTTTTGTTTCTTCTTATCGAAAATCCATTCCTCCAAAATTTTGCATGGTTGCTTCCTTCTCATCATTCTGTTCCAACTCAAATTCCATGCCTTAGAAAGACCTTCCCCACCTCTGGCTCCCTCCACAGTACCCCACATTGCCCATTTTCATTTATTTTGTTTTCATGTCTATGACCTGGCTCCCCTTTCTAGAATATAATCTCTCAAGGCAGGACTCTCAGACTTGGGCACTGCCCTCTCAGTACCTGGGTTATGTTGATGCTCCATGGATATTTTCACATCACCGAGGTGCTCAGGCAGCCAAGCTGAGGCAGCCTGTTGTTCTCTCTTGTGGCTAAGAGTAGCACAGGTGTGATACTTGGATTTGGCCTCTTAACTGGGACAAGATGCCCTTGATAGATTTAGTATGAATTGTAATTGCTGAGAACCAAGAAAGAAGATGGGCATTTTAGGAAATAACAGATTGGCTAGGCACCTCCACAGCGCAGCTCCTGATGCCTCAAAATTATGTTAGCTCCCTAGGCATAGAGCCCATGCCAAGGAAAGTGGAGGAAGGAAATAACCCTGAAGTAACTGAGTTGATCCTGAATTGGTGAGATTGTGTTTTCTGATGCCATGTAGAATGGAACTCAAGACAGTTAAAGAGAAATTTTAAAATTATGTTTTGGACATCTGAGATGTATGGCCTAAAATTATTTTACCTGCTGCATAAACAATCCTCTAGGCTAATCATCAAAATGTTGTTAGGTCATGAGTGTTGCATATTAATGTGCATAAAAGGCCACAAGTGTCAGAGGAGAAAGTTGACATTTTGCTTTCACTAACCTAGCCAGTTGTTCTCCGTCATCTTGAACTGAATATTCTGTGTCTTACCATGTTTATTTGCCTTGCCAATATAGAGAGGGCCATGGAGGGAAGGAGGTGGGTGATGGGGAGAAAAAAGGTGTCCCTAATGATTACCAAAGGAACTCTGAGGACATCCACTCATGCTTCCAACATGTATTATTTAAATGCTTGCCTGTGTCAAGCACTATTCCAGGTGCTTGAGACACAGAAGAGAACAAAATAGGCAATCAGCTCTGCCCTTGTGAATCTTATATTCTAGCAGAGGAAGAGGATAATAAGTGATAAGTAAATAATAAACAAGTAAATTACATTACAGGTTAGAAAGACATGAGTGCTTAGAAAAAGAAAAAAGCAGATCAGGATACAGAGGATCAGGACTGGGAGGTGAAGGGCAGAGCAGGTAGAGGTATTAAATGATGTGGTCTGGAGAGACCTCATCTGAGTAAAGACTGAAGGAAGTGAGGAAGGTTCCCAAGCATCAGGTTGAGGGAATAACTAGATGGATGGCCTTGGGTGCTGGGGTGGTGCTGTGTTTATTTAAACACAAGGACAGGGAGAAGGCCAATATGCCCAGAGCCGGTAAGGGTGGGGACAGTGGGGGGAGTGGAGTCAGGAAGTTAATAGGGGCTGGATTTTGAAGGATTTTATAGGCTTTCATTCTGAAAGAGATGGGGGATGTATTCATCTCCTGTGGCTGCGGTATAGCAAATTACCACAAACTTGATAACTGAAAACACCAGAAATTTATTTGCTCACGGTTCCAGGGATCAGAAGTAAAAATTCAGTTTGCCAGGCTGAAGTCAAGGCGTCAGCATAGCTGTGCTCCACAGAGCTCTAGGGGATCATGTGTTCCTTCCCTCTTCCAGCCCCAGGTGCTGCATCACTCCAATCTCTGCCTTGTGGCCACATTGCTTTCTCTTTTGTTTGTTGGAAAATCTCCTTCTGCCTCCCCTGAATCACACGTGTGATTGTATTTAGGGCCCACCCAAATAATCCAGGATGTTCTCTCCACCTCAAGATCCTTAATTATATCAACAAAGGCCCATCTTTTTTGGCCATATAAGGCAACTCTCACAGGTTCCAGAGATTAGGACATGGATATTCTTTGGGGGACCACAGGGACCATTGTGGGGTTTTGAGCAAACCTAATCTGATTTACCTTTTACAAAGACGAAAGGATCCCTTTGGTAGTGGGGGACAGTATAGAAGCAGGAAGAATATAACAGCAGGGAGGCTATTAGAGTCCAGGTGGGATGATAGTGGCTTAGCTCAGGGTGTTAGCAGTGGAGATGGTAAGAAATGATCAATCGTTTGTGACTATTTTGAAAGTAGAACCAAGAGAATCCACTAAAAAATTAGATATGGGGTGTAAAAGAAAGACAGGAGTCAAAGGTGACTTCAAAGTTTGGGGCCTGAGTAACTAGAAAAATGGAGTTGCCATTGACTGAGAAGGTTAGGGCTGTCAGAGGAGCAGGTTCGAAGGAGAAGAATGATAGTACATTTTGGACAAGTTAAGTTTGAGGTAGAGATGCCAAGCAGGCAGTTTCATATGCTAGTCTGGAGTTCAGGAGTGAGGTCTGGGTTGGAGATCTATAGATGGTATTTAAAGCCAAAAGACATGATGAGATCATCAAGGAAATGAAGTCAGAGAGAAAAGAGAAGAGGCTGGAGCCCCAGGGCATTCTAGCCCTGAAAAGGCAGGGAGAAGAGGATGAATCAGAAGAGACCGAGAAGGGTTCATTGAGACAGGAAGAAAATCAAGAGAGCATGAGGTCCTGGAAGATTAGTGAAGAGAACATATCAAGGAGAGAAAGGGTTCACTCACGTCAAATGATGCTCATAAGTCAAGTAAAGTGAGGATTCTGGTTTTTCTTTGGATTTAGCTAGTTGGAGGTCGTTTGTGATCTTGACAAGAAGAGTGTGATGGAGTGAGTTTAGGAGAGATGGGAGGAGAGGAATTGAAGACAGCTAGTACCTACATCTCTCCAAGGAATTTTGCGGCAGAGAAATGGGATGGTAGCTGGTGGGGGAAAGAAGAGTCAAGAAAAAGGTGAGGTTTTGTTTGTGTTTGTTTTTTACTTTTTACTTTTTATATGGGAGCAATAACTGCATGGCTATCTACTCATGGGAACGACTCAGTAGAGAGGGAACATTGATGACATAGGAGAGAGAAAGATAGATTGCTAGAAGGGTGTCCTTGGAAAGACAAAAGGAGATAGATGGATATTCATCTGAGCTAATGTACATAGAGGCAGAGTATGCATGAGATGCTGGTGGGGGCAGATGCAGTAGTGGGGATCTGTGGAAATTCTCTTCTGATTACTTCACTTTCTCAGAGACATCATCTGTTGAGAGCAAGGATGGGGAAGGAGGTGTAGGGAGTTTGAGAGTCATTTAGGAGAATAAGGAGTGTATGGGGTGGGGGTGGCCTCGCTCCTAGTGGGTGTGCTCTGTATGGATCTTTGTTAATGGATTTGGGGTCTGGAGAACCCTAATATTACCAAATCCTGCAGCCACATCTTCGTTGAGGATGATGGAACATGAGGCCTTAGGGAAGGCACAGTTTTAGGCCATTAATTAGACTTGGTATGGCCTATTTTACAAGTCGTCTTCTTTTTTTTTTTTTTTTTGACTTTTTTTGTTTGTTTGTTTGTTTTAATATTTATTATTTATTTACTTATTTGGCTGCACCGGGTCTTAGTTGCGGCATGTGGGATCTTTGTTGCCATGTGTGGGATCTTCATTGCAGCATGCAGTATCTTTTAGTTGCAGCATGCGGGATCTAGTTCCCTGACCAAGGATCAAACCTGGGTCCGCTGCATTGGGAGTGCGGAGACTTAACCACTGGACCATCAGGGAAGTCCCTACAAATCCTTTTTGCATGAAGCTTTATAGTCTGGTGGGAAATACTGTGAAGAGAGCTTGGGGCTAGAATGGCATCTGGAGCCTTTAAACAAAGGGCTGCTCTGATCTCAGAAGTTGGGGGTGTGGGCAGAAAAGGAGCAGCCCTAAAAAGAAATGAAGCCACAGACTCACCCGAGGTCAAAGAGAGCACATGCTGTGGCCTTCCTGGGCAGATGACTTCCGGTATAGACCAGGATGGCTGCTTAGCCTCAAATGCCCTCTGACCCAGCGCTGGGGGCTTCCTTCTAAATCATCTGACAGAAAGGACCATGAACTGAAAGGGCCAAGCCAACATCTGGGAGCTCGAGAGGGCTGTGACCATTTAGGGGCTGGGATGAATATTCAGAGCCGTCGTCTGCCCCGTGGAGGACAGCAAGAGCAGTGAGCAGAGCAGTGGAACAGAGACAACGGCAGCGAGTCACGTGACTCGCCTGGGTTGCGGCTGCCCCACAGCTGGGTCACTAGCCTTCTGACCAGAAGGGAATTAGCCCAGCTCCCAGACCTCATCTCGTAACTTGCTCTTCAGAGAACAGACACTCTGCCAAGTGGCCTAGCCTCGTGCAAGTTGGCCAGCCCTATTGGGGGTTTGTCTAACCTTTCCCAGAACCGAGAGGAAATGGGGGAGACTGAAGAACGTGGATTAAGCACCTCCAGCTGCTGACATGCTGCTGACAGTGGCAGATAAGAACGGATGAGTGGCATGTGCTGAATGCAAGCTCCGATAGCGCTCTACTCGGCTGCATTCAGATGGCTGGTGTTCAGGGTACTTGAAATTATTTATTTAGATCCATCAGCCCTGTTCGGGAAGCCTGACTAGTGTCAGCAGACACATGTGAGAAGCCACAGAGCAGATGTGTCAGGGCTCACACTTGCCCAGCCCATGCACTGCCTCCCCGCCCCGGGCAGTTCTGAACGTACTTCCTCCTCCTCTTCCTAATTGTGGAAGAGTGAAAGGGGCCTGGGTCTTAGTGATTCAGGCAACTCTTGGACTATCCAAGGTTTGTGTGTTATTAATTCCTGTACCTCCCAAGTGAGGAAAATATATAATTCTTTATGAGTATCTAAAATGGAGCAAAGGACTGTAGCAACCTCATGTAACAGGGCCTCACTGAGTAGGGGAAGTAGTCATGACGCTGGGAGTGGGCCACTAGCCCTAGGATCTTGGGCAGGACCTGTTACCTCTATGAGCCTCATGTTCTCATGTGTAAAATAAGAGAATTAGATCAGACTAAATCAGTGCCTTTTCTTTTTTCTTTTCCTTTCCTTTCTCTTCTTCTCTCTTCTCTTCTATTCCCCTTCCTTCCTTCCAATATGGAACTATTTTCTCAAGAAAAGAAAATAATTGTGCTTCCCTGGTGGCGCAGTGGTTGAGAATCTGCCTGCTGATGCAGGGGACACGGGTTCGAGCCCTGGTCTGGGAAGATCCCACATGCCGCGGAGCAACTGGGCCCGTGAGCCACAATTACTGAGCCTGCGCGTCTGGAGCCTGTGCTCCGCAACAAGAGAGGCCGCGATAGTGAGAGGCCCGCGCACCGCGATGAAGAGTGGCCCCCGCTTGCCACAACTAGAGAAAGCCCTCGCACAGAAACGAAGACCCAACACAGCCATAAATAAATAAATTAAAAAAAAAAAAGAAAGATTTCCTTAAAAAAAAAAAAAAAAAGAAAAGAAAATAATTTCACTGGCCTTACACTTTTCCTTGGTTCTTGTTCCTAGCTTTTTAGGGTGAAATTATCATTCACATAGTAATTTATGGATAATCTGTGGTATAGTCCAGGGTTCGGTGAACTTTTCCTGTAAAGGGCCAGATAATTTAGACTTTGTGGGCCATTTGGTCAAGTGAAAAAGCAGCAATAGACAATAGGTAAACCAATGGGCATGACTGTGCTCCAATAAAACTTTATTTACAAGAACAGGTAGCAGGCCAGATTTGGCCCATGGGCTGTAGTTTGCCCACCCCTGGGATAGCTCTGTCAGCAATCTCTTCCACTCTTGAGCCCTGTATGAGAACTCCAAAGTTAAACTGAATGAGGGAAAAACTGAGACAAAGGACCTGGATCACTTCATTTCCCTACCCCTAACCCCAAAAGCATTCGCCTCACATCCCAGCCTAATAACAGAAGTTCACAAATATATGCTCTATAGAGAATATTTTCTATCTAGAAATAAATTACTGTACATTCATGAAGGGAAAAGAGGAGAAAGACCAAACACCAAATTGTTGTTGACTCACCTGGTGAACAAATTGGCAACCATTCACCTCTGTCCCATAGGGCCAATGGTGAGTCCAGAGCTGGGTCCTGGAATCTAAAGGGTCCTGCCATCCTCTCCCACCACTGCAAAAGCCCACACAATGCCCCTGTCTGCTTGCATAGTACTTATTGTATAATAGCTTCCAAAAAGTCCCCATGTCAGGTTGTTAATTATATAATGAATCTGCCTATGTAAGAGTAGAAATTCTAATAAAACCCTCATGTGTACAATATTTTACAGTAACAGGGAACACATACAGGGCTATTTGGTCAGTCCTCTTCTTCTGAGTACTATTCCTCCCCACTTCTAGGAATCACTTCCTGTGTGATAGGAGCTCAAGGAGGGCCCAAAGCCACCCCTTTCCTGCCTCAGGACATTTGCACATGGGCCCCAAACATTTGCTGTTTCCTCGACCTAGATCTCTCTTCCTCCAGCTCTTTCCCTTATTCATTCCTATTTATCTCTCAGATCTCAGTTTATGTATCATTTCCTAAGAGGTACCTTCCTGCGCCCTCCAATGTAAATTAGTCCCCTCTATTATCCTCCCTTAGTAGTCTATCTTTCTCCTTCATCATATTTATCATGTGTTGTTATATTTTTATTTGTTGTCTTTTGGTTTAATGTCTGTCTTCCCCAGAAGACTTTAGGGGAAGAACATGAAGACCATATCTATTTTGTACAACACTGTATCCCCAGCATCACAAACTGTGCAGTGAGTTGGCACTTAGTTAACATTCGTTGAATGAACGGCCGTCATTTGATGCTACTGGTAAAAGAAAGGGCTGACGTCTTTGCAGTGGGTCAGAGTCCAAGCACACTCTCCACTCTGCAACTTGGACTGAGGTTCTGTTATGGACTGAATGTTTGTGTTCCTTCAAAATTCATTTGTTGAAATCCTAACCCCAAAGGCAATAGTATGAGGAGGTGGGCCTTTGGGAAATGATTAGGTCATGAGAGTGGAGCCCTCATGAATGGGATTTGTGCCCTCATAAAGGAAACTCCAGAGATCCCCCTCACTCCTTACTGCCTGGTGAGGACACAGTGAGAAGACATCAGTCTGCAACCCAGAAGAGGGCCCTCACCAGAATCCAACCGAGCAGGCACTCTGATCTCCAACTTCCAGCCTCCAGAACTGTGAGAAATGAACTTTGTTGTTATATAAGCTACCTTGTTTGTGGTATTTTGTTATAGCAGCCCGAGCTGACTAAGACAAGTTTTTAGTAACTACACAGAGGACTACTCACAGGATATAAGTGATAATACACTGGGCACTGCACTTACAAGGAAAAAAAAGAGGTGGGAAGGGGGAAGCAGGATGAAAAGTCCATAGAGTACAACGTCCTGATTTCCAAAGTGTTAAAGGAAGCTTTAAAACTCCAGCCAGTGTGGGCTTGGGCTGCGTCTTTCATCTCATGAAGGTTTCCTTCTCCCTTAAGGAGAACTACCTACACCTTGACACTTCCCAAATTTATGGTAACCCTACTGCTGTCTCCACTCCACACCCACACCCCAACACACCCAGTTACTTGGTCTGCACGTGGCTATGACCAAATAAAGTCCCTTCCCAGAGACACCCAATGCAAACTGAGAGGTTCAGTCTCTCCCAAACGTAAATTGGGTGACATGATCTGTGGATCAGAAAAGCAGAAAAGATTTGTCTGCAGATAAAGAAGAATCAAACAGATGTGAAGGGAGGGTCTGAGGGGAGGTGGAGAGAGAGCGTTAATGGTTCCAGCCCTTGATTATAGCCCTTTTATGAAGTCCAGCTGCAAACTCACCCTCAGGTGATTTGAGAAATCTACCTTTTTGATTAGGCAAGTTACCTACTGAAAAATGAACTCTAGGTAAATATAATGATTTCACATACTCGATTCTGTTTAACCCTCATAACAGTGCAGTGGGGGAAGTACTGTTATCCCCATTTTACAGATTTTTTTGGCTATAAGAAATTATCCTTCATTGAATGCTAGTGAGACTTGAATTCTAGGCTTAATTCTACCATGACTGCATCGTCTGAAGCAAATGAACTTCTTTCAGCCTTTCTCAAGAAGCAATTTTAGACTGATGGAAAGGGTCAAGAATCCTGCTTGTAATTTATGAAACCAATGATCATGACCTAGAAGATTTTGAATGGACAGGAAGTTGTCAATAAGCTTGGCCTCAGTCTCCTCATTTCAAAGTGCATGAATTGGATTATACGGTATCCAAGATGCCTTCTAGGTCTAACACTCAACAGATTATTTTCTGGCTTCAATTACCAAGAGGTTTACTCTCAATTATGAAAGAGCTGGAAACGGCTAATAAATTTGGTGGGATATTTGGACAACACAGTTATAGACCCACTTGTATCTGCAATAATTCTTTCTGGCTCTGAAAAACCTTTGAAAATTTTCCCTTTTATTATGACTACATGGGTCATTACTTGGCAAAGAAATTCCCCCTAATACTGATCTATGAACACAAAGAATGATGTGCCAGGATAAAAGGATATAAAAACAAAATCTACTAAATTATTGACAATAAAAGTCGGGGCTGAATTTTCCTGAAAATGAACCAACAAAAGCTACCAGCAAAACTGGATGAGCTGAGAAAATACAAGCTTAATTGACTTACCCTGAATAAGCGGTTTTCAAATGAATCTTTCCCAGTTCTGGGCATCCAAGACTTTCTTGAAATTGTTTAATAGAGAAAATTGATCCCCACATTTCCTTGATTTGGGAGAGCTCACTGAGAGCTTTGACCTTGATTGTCATCTTCACCATGCTGTGGAGACACCCCATCTTCACACATTAACATTCCTCGAATGAATGAAATTCCAGAAAACCAAGATAATATAACCTCACTGCATTAATGGGGAAACACATAAACAGAGCCTACTAGCCTGGATCTCACTGAGTTTCTAAACTGAAAACCCATTAAAGGATGGGTTGATAGTCTACCAATGCTAGGCAAGCACTTTCCAAAACTGTCACAAAATTTGTAATCAAGTGAAATTAGGAAACTACTTATGTTTTTCAAACATTCAAGATGGAGAAAAACCAGATCTATTCATAGAATAATCCCTGGCAAATATCAGGTGTCCAATAAGTGATTCTTAATGAGTAAATTAGCTTTACATTTTTATACAGCTATCAAAGTTTTTAAGTGCATACACATAATATGTTTACATTTCATTACACATAAAAGGACAAAATATTTTATTTTGTATTATTTGTCTGTTAATTCTTCACCTCAGTTTGAATGTACACACCTGCTCAGCCATTCCAAAGTATATTCTTCCATATTGCTTTTTGAGTCTCATCTTCTGACCTTTAATGACCTCATCACCTGAAGCTTGAATGAGAATGGGGGAAACTCCATTCCCGGACCACTTAAGAAGAGTCCTTTTCCTGTCAAGGCAACTAAATATTATTTTGCTCCCCTTGCCACACGGATATATATAGATAGATACAGATATAGAGACATAGAGATATAGATGTAGCTATAGGTAAATAGATATAAGCAGAAATAGAGATATATATTTCATTTTTACTTGACTTTGTCCTGAGCAGTAAAAATCCTGAATTTACCTCTTCCTGCTCCAAGCAGGTGATGCGGTGGTGTCCTTAACCTGTAACAGAACCCTTCATCTTCATTAGATCACCAGGTCACTGGCCTTCATTAGCCTGCTGCAGCCTCTCATTTGATTTGCATTGCAGGTTCCCTATTTAGGTAATGATTCTAATTTTGAAAGTCTCCAGAGGTTACGGCAAAGAAGCTGGGCCAGAAAGAAAGATGGACAGAAAGGAGAGAAGTGGTGCTGCCTCCCCTCACCCCTGCCCCACCCTGCATCCTCTAGAGAGAGACAGGTTGCAGGCTGGTTGGCATCATGGGGCTTGGGGACCTGAGACTTGTTCTATACTGTCTTTTCTTCGGTAAATGAGCATTCATAGTTAATGCCTCAGAAAGCTTGACAAAAGGAAACCAAAACTTTAGTCTGAAACCATCAAAGGCATTTAAAAGGCACCAGCTCCTCTTGTGCCCCGCTCTCTTTTATATACAATACAACTGCCACAGCAGCTTGCCCCCTCCCTTCTTGCCTCCGGGCCTTTGCACATGGTGCTCTTTGAGCCTGGATCTCTCTTCCCTGATAAATTCCTACTTATCTTTTGGGTCTCGGTTTATATATCATTTCCTAAGAAATACATCTCGTGGCCCCCTGATCTAAATCAGTTCCCTCTTTTATTCTCTTTTTTAGTATCCTAGTAGCCTCCTTTACCACACTTATCATAAGTGACACTATATATTTATTTGTTGTCTTTTGGTTTAACATCTATCTTCCCCAGAGGAACTTAGGGGGGTACTGTGGACTGAATGTTTGTGTCCCCCCTCAAATTCTTATGTTGAAGCCCGAATCCCCAATGTGATGGCATTTGGAAGTGGGATCTTTGGGAGGTAATTAGTTTTGGGTGAGGTCATGGGGATGGAGCCCTATATCCCTGATGGAATAGGAACACCATGATGGAATTGGTGTCCCTATAAGGAATGAAGAGACCAGGGCTTTCCCTCTGCTGCATAAGGACACAGAGAAAAGGTAGCTGTATGCAAGTCAGGAAGAGGGTCCTCACCAGAACCTGACCATGCCACACACTGATCTTGGACTTCCAGCCTCCAGAACTGTGAGAAATAAATGTTTGCCGTTAGTCTATGGGGCCGTATCTATTTTGTACAGCATGGTATCCCCAGCATCTCACATCGTGCAGTGAATTGGCACTTAATTCATGTTTGCTGAATGAATGACCAGTTGTTTGCTGCTGTTGATAAAAGAAAGGGCTACGTCTTTCCAGCAGGCCAGAGTCTGAGCACACTCTCTGCCCTGCAGCCTGGGCTGAGGGTCTTACTAACAGCAGGACTGCTCACAGGATGTAAGTGATACACTCTGGTCTCTGCCACCAGCATTAGCAAGAAAAAAAGAGTTGGGAGAGGGAAGCTCAATGAAAAGTCAACAGAATACAAAGTCCTTGTTCCCAAAGTGTTAAACAAGAAGTTAGAACTCCAAGCCAGTGTGGGCTTGTGCTGCGTCTTTCATCTCATGGGGGTTTTCTTCTCCCCTGAGGAGAACTACGTACTCCTGACACTCCCCAAACTAGGACTACTCCAAAGCCCCGCTGGCTTTGGTGAGTTTATGATTTATAGTTTGCTCCTTCAAGCAGGCAGCACCCAGACACTTGTCTGAACCAGGGGTGCTTTTGCAGTCACTAAGGTCAACTAGTTGTTTTCATTTCCTATGGATACTGTAACAAAGTACCCCAAATTAAATATAAATTTATTACCTTACACCTCTGGAGGTCAGATATCTAAAATGAGTCTCACCGAGCTAAAAGCAAAGTGTTGGCAGAGCTGTATTTCTTTCCGGAAGCTCTAGGGGCGAATCCCTTTCCTTGCCTTTTCCCCTTTTTAGAGGCTGCCTGCGTCCCTGGGTTCATGCCTCCTTCCTCCATCTTCAAAGCCAGCAACATTGCATCTCTCGGCCCATTCTTCCACGATCACCTATCTCTCTCGTGCTCTTCTTCCGTTTCCCCCTTTTACTTTTAAGGACCCTTGTGATCATATTGGACCCACCCATATAACCCAGGGTAATCTCCCTATTGCAGGTCCTTAAATTAATCACATCTGTAAAGTCACTTTTACCACGTAAAGTAAAATCATCATAAGTTCTGAGGATTAGAAGGTGGACATCTTTGGAAAGATTCTCCCTACCATACTGGTAAATTATTCCCAGTCTCAAGAAACAGATAAAGAGTTTGTAGCTCCACCCTGCCAGTTCCTTTGAAGAGGCAGGGAATATAATAAGAAAGAACTGAGGATTGGAACACTGATTAAAAAACAAAAGGATCACGGTGATGGTTGACCAGGGCTCCCTGACCTGTACAGGCCTCTGCTATGGGGGTGATGGCCAGTCCTGGTGTCTGAGTGATTCCCTGGGCCCAGCACAGGGATCAACTTTCCAGAGCCCTGAAGACAAGGGGTAACACCCCAAAATATGGACTCATTTTCCACTCTACCTTCATTGGCCGAGCAGCTGCCAAGAACAAAGGCCGCATCTCCCGATACCTGGCAAACAAATGCAGTATTGCCTCACGAATTGATTGCTTCTCTGAGGTACCTACCAGTGTATTTGGGGAGAAGCTTTGAGAACAAGTTGAGGAGTGGCTGTCCTTCTATGAGGCTGGAGAGATTCCACGAAAGAATCTGGATGTCATGAAGGAGGCAATGGTTCAGGCAGAGGAAGCAGCTGCTGAGATTACTAGGAAGCTGGAGAAACAGGAGAAGAAACGCTTGAAGAAGGAAAAGAAAAGGCTGGCTGCAATTGCCCTGGCGTCTTCAGAAAACAGCAGTAGTAACCCGGAGGAATGTGAGGAGACAAGCGAAAGACCCAAAAAGAAGAAGAAGCAAAAGCCCCAGGAGGCTCCTCAGGAGAATGGAATGGAAGACCCATCTGTCTCCTCCAAACCCCCAAAAAAGAAATCTTTTTCCAAGGAGGAGCTGGTCAGTAGTGATCTTGAAGAGACAGCTGGCAGTGGAAGTCTTCCCAAGAGGAAGAAATCTTTCCCCAAAGTGGAACCAGATCGTGACCCTGAAGAGTCAGGAAACAAGAGGGTCCCCAAGAAAAAGAGGAAATTCTCTTCCAAGGAGGAGCCTCTCAGCAGAGGACCTGAAGAGGCTGCTGCCAGCAAGAGCAGCAGTTCCAAGAAAAAGAAAAAGCTCCGAAAGCTATCCCAGGAAAATTAGAATGGACATTTCTCTAGTAGGGCATAACTTACAGAGATATTTCCCAACCCATCCCCTATAGCCCAATAAAAATAAAAACAAAACAAAACAAAAAAATTTAAAAAAAAAACAAAAGGAGTGGCAGAATCCTAATGGCAATGAATCCCATTCTCCAACATGTCAGCCACCACAGTCAATAAAAGCCACCTGTGAAAACACTTCAGGCCCTGAGAAAGCTATGTTAAATACCAGATTGGAGTAATGTGAAGTCTCTGATATTTGTTAACAACAAATTTGGGGTACTCAGAGGTACATTTCAAAGCCATTTGTGTCAGGAATTGTTTCAGCTGCAAATAAAGAATAACCACATACCAGTGGCTTAAGCAATAAAGACATTTAATTATTTCATGTAACAGAAAGCTTAGAGGTAGGTGGGTCCAACATGGGGGCAGCAACTGAGGGTCAGCAAGGACCTAGGGTCTGTCCATCTTTCTGCTCTGCCTTTCTTAGTAGATCAGTAATGTCTCCCCTCATGGTGGTAAGATGGCTGCCACATTCCAAGAATCATGTCTTCCCAAAATGCCATCCCAAGCACAAAGGGCAAGCATGTGGAGGAGGACTGTTTCTCCTCTTGCTACTCTCTCTTTTATCAGACAGGAAACATTTCCCAGTACTTCACTGGCCATTCAGGGTACTGGTATTCCCTGGCAAAGAGGAATGGGATTCTACGATTAGCATAGATCAATCAGAAGTTGTCCTCTGTGTGTGTGTGGTGGGGGGGGGAACATTGACACTCCAAGTAGAGTTGGGGCTCTGCTAAAAGAGAAGAAGCGGAATGGCTATTGGGTAGGCAATCAACAGTGTCTGCCATATAAACATTAAGTGTTATCTATTTTTTTAAATAGATCTTTACTGGAGTATAACTGCTTCACAATACTGTGTTAGTTTCTGTTGTACAACAAAGTGAATCAGCCATATGCATACATATGTCCCCATATCCCCTCCCTCTTGAGCCTCCCTCCCATACTCCTTATTCCACCTCTCTAGGTCATCGCAAAGCACTGAGCTGATCTCCCTGTGCTATGCTGCTGCTTCCCACTAGCTATTTTACATTCAGTAGTGTATATATGTCGATGTTACTCTCATTTCGCCCCAGCTTCCCCCTCCCACCCCATGTCCTCAAGTCCATTCTCTATGTCTACATCTTTATTCCTGCCCTGCAGGAATGGTACATCAGTACAATTTTTTTTCAGATTCCATATATATGTGTTAGCATATGGTATTTGTTTTTCTCTTTCTGACTTACTTCACTCTGTATGACAGACTCTAGGTTCATCGACCTCACTACAAATAACTCAATTTCGTTTCTTTTTATGGCTGAGTAATATTCCATTGTATATATGTGCCACATCTTCTTTATCCATTCATCTGTCGATGGACATTTAGGTTGGTTCCATGTCCGGGCTATTGTAAATAGTGCCGCAGTGAACATTGTGGTACATGTCTCTTATTGAATTATGGTTTTCTCAGGGTATATGCCCAGTAGTTGGGTTGCTGGGTCATATGGTAGTTCTATTTTTAGTTTTTTAAGGAACCTCCATATTGTTTTCCACAGTGGTTGTATTTTTAACATGCTAATGTATAAATAGATAGATCTCCATTCAAAATATGGCAAGCTTTATGCTCAGATCTGAGATATTTATCAGACTAATCCTCTCATCAACTGGATCAGAACAATTTTGGTTCAAATATACAGAGTTACTCTAAATTTATCTGATTTTATGTTAAAAGAGGGGCATTAAACTTTGTATTCATGGACAAATTCCCATGGAGTAATCATCCATTAAAAAGTTATTTATTGAGTACCTACCATATCCCTGGCACAGTGGCTAAGCACCAGGACTAAGATATAGTTCCTCTTCTCGGGTGATTATAATTAGGAAGGTTAAGTGTTATTACAGGTACAAGTACATGAGACCAGGGAATGTGTCTAGGGAGAGCCCTATCTTGGCGTTAGGGAGAGTTTTGGAAGATGTGACATTTAAAGAGATCTGAAGGACAAATTGAGTAGTCAGATGATGCATGGGATGCGGACTAGGCTATGGGCTGAGAAGAGGATGAGGGAGTGCTCCAGGCAAAGGAACCAGCTGTGCAAAGACTTGGAGGTAAGAGCACTCAGGAAAATTTTGCAAATAAATATAATTCACTATGGCAGGAGCAGAGTGTGATTGGTGGTGTGAGAAGAGAGATAGGCTGGGGTCACATCATGAATTTAGACTCTATCTCAAGGACAATGGGGAGTAACATAATCAGATTTGCATGTTAGAAATCCAGGTACCAGGTGGAAAATGGATTAGAGAGGATCAGTGGTAGTTTGCGTTATTGGCCCCAGGGCTTACTTCCTCCTGCATCCACACCCTTGCCATGGCCTCCCAGTGAACTGAGTGTGCTTCTCCACCTCTTGACTTTGGGCCAGGCCATATGATCTGTTTTGACCAGTAGCAGGTGGTAGAAGTAACCATGTGCCATTTCTAAGCCTAGGCATTAAGAAGCCTTGGGTGTTTCCACTTGCCCTCTTGTACCTCTGTCTTTGCCCAGGCCCACAGGGCCCAGGAGGAAGATGGGAGACAAATGGAGCAGAGCCAACCCAGCTGCTGCAGCCTGAAGCACAGCCAGCCCAGCTGCCCCACAAACTCATGAGAGAAATAACTGTCTTTGTTTTTACAAGATGTTGAAGTTTTCAGTATGCAGTATTATTGTGACTATTGCTGAGTCACGCTAGAAGCAGAGTGATGTATTAGGAGACTATTGTAGCTGTCAGGTGAAGGCTTATGGTCACCAGAACCAAGATGATGAGGGAGGAGATGGAGAAGAACAGAGACATTCAAAAGAGACTTAGAAAACAGAATGCCATGACACAGTAGCTTAGAGAGAGGAATTAGTTTAGAATGCCTCCTGTGGTTCTTCCTTGGGTAACTATTCACTGAGATGGGAATATAGGGGGAAGATGATGTGCTTAGTTACACTGAATTTGAGGCACCTGTGAGATGTCCAAGGGGAGTGGTCCAGTAAACATGGGGTCTAGAACTTGAGTGAGGTCTCAGCTGGGCCATAATGCACACATACGTGGGTCTGGATAGGGACCCTCGGGGGAGAGTATAGAGCAAGAAGAATGTGAAGGGTAGAACTTCAAAGAGGCCAGCATTCGAGGACAAATGAACAAGAGTCTTCAGAGAAGAGCAGCCAAGAGAAGGAGAAACATCCAGGGAGGGTAGTGTCCTGGGAGCAAAGAATGAGAGGGCTCTACAAAGGAGGGTGTGGTCAATTGCGCAGAAAACTGGTGAGGAAAAGAGGCAAAGAGTTTATAAGGAACCATAAAGATTTACCTAATTTACAAACAAAGAAAGGAAAGAGATTTTTGCCCAAGAAATTTCAGACAGTCCCACAGTAGATGAGTCAATAAAGCCCTAACCACAAGAACAGATGCTGAGACTCACTGAGATGTTCAGAAAACGAGCAAAAGCACGATCCAGGGCCTTTTGAGTCATTGTTTTTCCCGGTCCCTCTGGGTGAGTGGGTGCCTTTGAGCAGAACCTTGCCTTACCTGCAGCAGATTACTGTGTCATCCAGGCCACTCCACCCACAGGCCCTGGCAACCCTGACAAGTCCATGAGAAGCAGCATCTGTCAGTGCCAGGGCTGGCCAAGCCCCTCTGACTCATTTCCCATTGACCCAGGTGAACTTTCTGAGTTCCCTGGAGGCCTCTTATGGATCCAGCCTGGCTTCTGCTGGGATCCAGGATGGCTCCTGCTTTCAACAGCACAGCCGGCTCTCTTCCCTTGTGTTCTGAGTTCTGTAGACCAGCTGCTGGCTGAAATATCGATACCCCTTCCACGGTGTTCCAGGAGAGGCGCTGGAGAGGGGGTGAGACGTGAGCCTGTAGAGGAATGGGATGCTAGCACAAACGCACGCGGCCACCCAGTCCAGCACAGGACTTGCAAGCTCTAGAGGAGCAATTACCACATTTACGGCCTCGGCGATTGCTCAGGTTGGGGAATGCCAGCTACTTGAAGTTTGTTTTCCTATTCAATTGAAACTGACATTTCCCCAAGACTGGATTACTTTGAAATCCAGAAATTGCAGCTCAGATAGTTCATAAATTTATTTCTGTTCCACCTTGTAGCAGTTATTACAAAGACTGATCAGCCGAAGAATATGGGCTTTCTGCTTTTTATTTCCTGTTTTATTGCAGTCACCTTTTAAGATAGGGTGGTGTGGTTAGCGGGGTGCAGGTGGCTAACAGGCAGCGGGAAAGGGTGGAACTGAGTAGAGAGAGGCGTCCTCTCACTCTCATGGACTCCATCTGCTGCCTACTCTACCCAGCCCCCTGGAGGAAGGGTCTGGAAAAAGATATCAAGTGTCCTGGAGGAAGGTGCAGAAGGGGATGAGTTAGGAGGTACCAGAAACCCCCCACCATGCTGGAGGTAAACCCAGAAGAATTCGAGTGGGGCAGCCATTCTCTCCTCCTCCGCCCCCTGCAGCCACCTTTGGGGCAGGTATAGAGAGGGTCTTTGGTCAGAGGGAAGAGATTATAACCCCAGACTTCTGGAGAGGTCTTCTGGGACTTCAGGTGACTGACAGTCATCAGTCCTTGTGTGAGTGTGTTGGGTGTGTGGATGAGACAGAAAGAGAGATTTGTTACATAAACGTTTTCCTACTAGAGGTAGACCCTAGGTAAGGGCCTAGGAGCTCACCAATAAATTGTCCCTGTCCTCCAGAAGCTCCTAGTCCTGTGGGGTCACTGAGCTGAGAGCCAGGACGGGTGGGCCCAGGTGCGGGGGAGCACTATGGAGAGCTTCCTGGAGGAAGCGGAGGCTTCTGCTTGGAAGGCCCTTTGATGCGAGATAATTGCCTTCTAAGTGGTTAGACCTGGGCTCCTGAAACAAGAAAGGAAGCAGGTTGTGGGGCAGAAGCCCACTCCAAGAGTGACAACTGTGCTTTTGATGGTTTAGCAGGGCGTGAAGAGTCCTCCCACTTGATATCCTGGCTCTGTCATTTGCTAGCTCTCTGGCCTTAACCTTTTTGTGTCTCTGTTTCTTTATTTGTAAAAAGGGGCAAAAATGGCTTCCCTCATAAGCTTGCTGAGAGGATACAATGAGAAAACCCATGGATCATTTGAAGATGGTGCCTGCACATGCGAGCTTAGTGCAGCTCTGTTAATGGGGCAGGCCCTGACTTTGTGAATTTCAGAGGCGACAAGGAGGGTGAGGAACAGCCAGGGCCTGTACCTTTGTTCCTCGGGCCCTGTTCATGCAGAATAGAGGGCTGACCCAGTCATAATCAGCCTGAGAGTTAACTGACAACTTATTTTAAATGAGCAAAGGAGAGCAAAGTTTTTCTTCATCTATCACATGTCTTATTATCATCCTCACTTATTCCCTTGTGAAATAAATGGCTAGGAGCACAGTCTACCTTTCCTAACTGGGAGAATGAAATCTCAAGGTGCTTAAATAACTTGTCTGAAATCCCGCATTGAGATTATTAAAGGGTAGGGGTCTGAACTCTGATCTTCTAAACTACAGGCCCAGGCCTCCTAATCAGTCACGTTGCCCCCTATCATCTGGTACCCAGCAAAACCTGCTCACACAGGTGGAATGATTTCATCAAGTAAGCCATGCTCAGAAACAGAAAATGTCACCTTAGGTGTTTTCTTGGATGTTTGATTTTAATATCAAAGCTAGTTCTGACCATAACGAGCAAATACTAAGCGATTGATTCTCTTAGGTTTCTCTGACAGCAAAGAATGGAGACTGAGAAGCAAGAAAGGGTCAGCAGAAGGGGACAGCACCAGGTGACTATTACTAGTTTGAGCAGGGACTTGACTTTGCACTGTAACTCTGCTTGGCTATTCATCCAAAGGAAAATTGTGGCTTATAATTACAGAAAACCAGTACCTGGAATTATTAATAATAGCAAAAAAAGTTGTTTGCACAGCAAGTAATGTGTGATAATGTTTGGTAATTGATAGTCATTTCTATTATTTAAACACTAATTAATTCTTGTACTAAGCAATGTATTGACTTTACTTAGGGTGTTATGGCAGCCCTCCTAGCTTAAAATAATCCCTTACTGTTTTCTTTAGATAATTAAAATGCACTGCTTATTTGTTCTATTTGTGGATATTTATAGGACTGAACCTTCTGGGAGGGCTTTATGGGCAGTTTAGGCAAAAGCGACCACATGTAAGATCTGGTCCTTCTAAGGAGCCAGCCTGATACTTTTCTTACCAGGAGAATTCCCAGAACATCCCTTAGTAATCTGTCCGCACAGTCCCCCTATTTTTGGCTTTACTTGACCCATCTGTGAAATAAGAGTCAAACCTGTGAACGCAGCTGCCATTCTGCAGCAATGACCCAGCAGGTCTGGCTCTGACAAGTTGCAGGGGAAAGTCCCTCCACCTCTCCAGGCCTGTGGGCTTCCTCTCTAGGCCTGTAAAACGAGGGAGAGGGAAGTGGTCATCCTTACAAGTTCTCAGGGCTCTAAACTGAATGAGTTAACAGAATCAGTGAATATGCTTTCTTGCAGGTGCAGTGAAGGCTCTGACTGCTGGAAAGAGAAAAAAACACAAAAAAATTAATGGACCAGTGTCACTCAAGGATTCACAGCCAACAAACATGAGCTGTCTGTTCCTGTTTAGTATCTCTGCATCTTCCTGAAGGCTGAGTTTTACTATTTGACTCCTTCTATCCCTTTAAATAGCAGGCTGCACATAAAATAAAATCTACTGAACCTCAGCTGAGGCTCTAGGCTGAGGTCTTATATGAGATATTCCAGAGTATTTTTCCAAGTATATTTATAAGATGGGAGTCTTTACATTCCATTTATTGGGCATATTAATTTTGTTTTTGTTTTCTTCTTAGCAAGAGAGACAAAAGCTCTCTTATAAGCTGTCAGTTCTCACCTCACAAGGTCAGGGCTGAAAGCCCCATGTAGGAAAAAAATCAACTCCAGAATGCAAATATGTTGTATTGCTACTGCCAGCTTGTGGTTGTGCAGGTCAGTTGGTTTCAGCAACCTTGGGAGATCAAGATCATGGATTAGCATTTCTTATAATTCCATTAACTTTGTTCAGTTCCATGGCTTCATATCACAGTCTTGGCTCTACCCAGCTATATGCAAATATTTGTTGCTGGTTGTAAGAAGTGTTTGCTCTGAACTGAAGCTTAGTGCTGGATTCTTGTTACCTGTGGATGCCCCCTCTTCTCCATCTTGGACCAACCAATGCTGAGCCCTTTCCTGAATCACGGCTGAAAAGGTTAAGTTTCTTGGCACAAGAAGTCTTGTCTGCTTGGTTGAATTTTGACTTTCAGATGGTATTCTCCAGCTCAATGGCTGTCCCATCATCCTACTGAACAGGTCTAATGTCAGGCCTATGCCTTCCCCCAAATTCATTTGACCCACCTTGAATAAGGTGTCATGAGCCTTGTTAACCTGTCCTGAGATACAATCACAGATAACACCTCTTGGGATATTACACAACATTTGGAAAAGGTCAAACAAGGAAACATGGCTACTTTTTAATAAGAAACTTATCAGAGAACCAAAGGGCTACCCCCAACATTGACTTTGGACTTTCCCTCCACTGGAATTCATTAAGAAAAAATATGGATAAAAACAGCTAAACTATTTTTTTAATAAAAAAATAGTGAGGAGGGACATGGCCTAGACATTAAAATATAATATTAATCTGAAATAAATAAGCATTTTGGTATGATCACAGAAATAACATATCAAGAAGAAATAACTTAGATATAGAGCTTGATATTTACAATTGAGCTATAATAAAGGAAGAATTACAAATTGAATAAATGGATTTGGAGGAGAAAAATAATTAACTTAGATATTAAGTTAATAAGTAGCATTTTACAAAATAATTTTCCTCCCATAGCATTTTACAAAATAATTTTCAAATAGATGATATGGGTAAGACAGGTATATATACAAAATGAAACTTAAAATCTCATAAGAAATTGTAAAGATATTTTTATTTAACATCTACATGGCAAAGGACTTTTTAAGTGTTGAAAACAATGGGTGAAGATCAAACAGATTTGACTAAATAAAAATTGAAAACATCTGTATATTTAAAGTGTTCATATTCAAAGACAAACTATGAGAAAATGGTTACCAGGGAGGGATTCTTGGAAGATAACAGTGACAGCAGCATGGTTTTTAAATCTCCCAGAATTTCCACATAAAAATAGAGTAGCTAGATAGCAAAAAATTAAAAATCCATTGACAACATTTACAACAAGGTTAAGTGAAGAGGTATCCTCCAAATCCCAACATAGAAGCAGGTGGGTCAGACCACCAATAGCTTCATGATCTTCAAAGTACCAGCATGTGTAGCAGAGGAAGCTGGTGGGGGGGGGGGCGATCTGACAGTGTGGCAGGCTGACTTGAGGAGAGCAGATAAACCTAGGAGGGGTTTTGCCCAATCCAATAGTGGCGAATGAGTACAAGAAGCTCCGTGAGGAGGTCTTAAGGGGCCCCAGAGCAGTCTTTTTTTTTTTTTTAACATCTTTATTGGAGTATAATTGCTTTACAATGGTGTGTTAGTTTCTGCTTTATAACAAAGTGAATCAGTTATACATATACATATGTTCCCATATCTCTTCCCTCTTGCATCTCCCTCCCTCCCGCCCTCCCTATCCCACACCTCTAGGTGGTCACAAAGCACAGAGCTGATCTCCCCGTGCTATGCGGTTGCTTCCCACTAGCTATCTATTTTACATTTGGTAGTGTATATATGTCCATGCCACTCTCTCACTTTGTCACATCTTACCCTTCCCCCTCCCCATATCCTCAAGTCCATTCTTTAGTAGGTCTGTGTCTTTATTCCCGTCTTTCCACTAGGTTCTTCCTGACCTTTTTTTTTTTTCCCTTAGATTCCATATATATGTGTTAGCATACTGTATTTGTTTTTCTCTTTCTGACTTACTTCACTCTGTATGACAGACTCTAACTCCATCCACCTCACTACAAATAACTCCATTTCGTTTCTTTTTATGGCTGAGTAATATTCCATTGTATATATGTGCCACATCTTCTTTATCCATTCATCTGATGATGGACACTTAGGTTGCTTCCATGTCCTGGCTATTGTAAATAGAGCTGCAATGAACATTGCGGTACATGACTCTTTTTGAATTATGGTTTTCTCAGGGTATATGCCCAGTAGTGGGATTGCTGGGTTGTATGGTAGTTCTATTTTTAGTTTTTTAAGGAACCTCCATACTGTTCTCCATAGTGGCTGTATCAATTTACATTCCCACCAACAGTGCAAGAGTGTTCCCTTTTCTCCACACCCTCTCCAGCATTTATTGTTTCTAGATTTTTTGATGATGGCCATTCTGACCAGTGTGAGATGATATCTCATTGTAGTTTTGATTTGCATTTCTCTAATGATTAATGATGTTGAGCATTCTTTCATGTGTTTGTTGGCAATCTGTATATCTTCTTTGGAGAAATGTCTATTTAGGTCTTCTGCCCATTTTTGGATTGGGTTGTTTGTTTTTTTGTTATTGAGCTGCATGAGCTGCTTGTAAATCTTGGAGATTAATCCTTTGTCAGTTGCTTCATTTGCAAATATTTTCTCCCATTCTGAGGGTTGTCTTTTGGTCTTGTTTATGGTTTCCTTTGCTGTGCAAAAGCTTTGAAGTTTCATTAGGTCCCATTTGTTTATTTTTGTTTTTATTTCCATTTCTCTAGGAGCTGGGTCAGAAAGGATCTTGCTGTGATTTATGTCATAGAGTGTTCTGCCTATGTTTTCCTCTAAGAGTTTGATAGTGTCTGGCCTTAAACTTAGGTCTTTAATCCATTTTGAGTTTATTTTTGTGTATGGTGTTAGGGAGTGTTCTAATTTCATACTTTTACATGTAGCTGTCCAGTTTTCCCAGCACCACTTATTGAAGAGGCTGTCTTTTCTCCATTGTATATGCTTGCCTCCTTTATCAAAGATAAGGTGACCATATGTGCGTGGGTTTATCTCTGGGCTTTCTATCCTGTTCCATTGATCTATGTTTCTGTTTTTGTGCCAGTACCAAACTGTCTTGATTACTGTAGCTTTGTAGTATAGTCTGAAGTCAGGGAGCCTGATTCCTCCAGCTTCATTTTTCTTTCTCAAGATTGCTTTGGCTATTCAGGGTCTTTTGTGTTTCCATACAAATTGTGAAATTTTTTGTTCTAGTTCTGTGAAAAATGCCAGTGGTAGTTTGATAGGGATTGCATTGAATCTGTAGATTGCTTTGGGTAGCAGAGTCATTTTCACAATGTTGATTCTTCCACTCCAAGAACATGATATATCTCTCCATCTATTTGTATCATCTTTAATTTCTTTCATCAGTGTCTTATAATTTTCTGCATACAGGTCCTTTGTCTCCTTAGGTAGGTTTATTCCTAGATATTTTATTCTTTTTGTTGCAATGGTAAACGGGAGTGTTTTCTTAATTTCACTTTCAGATTTTTCATCACTAGTGTATAGGAATGCAAGAGATTTCTGTGCATTAATTTTGTATCCTGCTACTTTACCAAATGCATTGATTAGCTCTAGTAGTTTTCTGGTAGCATCTTTAGCATTCTCTATGTATAGTATCATGTCATCTGCAAACAGTGACAGCTTTACTTCTTCTTTTCCAATTTGGATTCCTTTTATTTCTTTTTCTTCTCTGATTGCTGTGGCTAACACTTCCAAAACTATGTTGAATAATAGTGGTGAGAGTGGGCAACCTTGTCTTGTTCCTGATCTTAGTGGAAATGGTTTCAGTTTTTCACCATTGAGGACAATGTTGGCTGTGGGTTTGTCATATATGGCCTTTATTATGTTGAGGAAAATTCCCTCTATGACTACTTTCTGCAGGGCTTTTATCATAAATGGGTGTTGAATTTTGTCGAAAGCTTTCTCTGCATCTATTGAGATGGTCATATGGTTTTTCTCCTTCAATTTGTTAATATGGTGTATCACATTGATTGATTTCCATATATTGAAGAATCCTTGCATTCCTGGAATAAACCCCACTTGATCATGGTGTATGATCCTTTTAATGTGCTGTTGGATTCTGTTTGCTAGTATTTTGTTGAGGATTTTTGCATCTATGTTCATCAGTGATATTGGCCTGTAGTTTTCTTTCTTTGTGACATCTTTGTCTGGTTTTGGTATCAGGGTGATGGTGGCCTCGTAGAATGAGTTGGGGAGTGTTCCTCCCTCTGCAATATTTTGGAAGAGTTTGAGAAGGATAGGTGTTAGCTCTTCTCTAAATGTTTGATAGAATTCACCTGTGAAGCCATCTGGTCCTGGACTTTTGTTTGTTGGAAGATTTTTAATCACAGTTTCAATTTCAGTGCTTGTGATTGGTCTGTTCATATTTTCTATTTCTTCCTGGTTCAGTCTCAGCAGGTTGTGCATTTCTAAGAATTTGTCCATTTCTTCCAGGTTGTCCATTTTATTGGCATAGAGTTGCTTGTAGTAATCTCTCATGATCGTTTGTATTTCTGCAGTGTCAGTTGTTACTTGTCTTTTTTCATTTCTAATTCTATTGATTTGAGTCTTCTCCCTTTTTTTCTTGATGAGTCTGGCTAATGGTTTATCAATTTTGTTTATCTTCTCAAAGAACCAACTTTTAGTTTTATTGATCTTTGCTATTGTTTCCTTCATTTCTTTTTCATTTATTTCTGATCTGATCTTTATGATTTCTTTCCTTCTGCTATCTTTGGGGTTTTTTTGTTCTTCTTTCTCTAATTGCTTTAGGTGCAAGGTTAGGTTGTTTATTCGAGATGTTTCCTGTTTCTTGAGGTAGGCTTGTATTGCTATAAACTTCCCTCTTAGAACTGCTTTTGCTGCATCCCATAGGTTTTGGGTCGTCGTTTCTCCATTGTCATTTGTTTCTAGGTATTTTTTGATTTCCCCTTTGATTTCTTCAGTGATCACTTCGTTATTAAGTAGTGTATTGTGTAGCCTCCATGTGTTTGTATTTTTTACAGAACTTTTCCTGTAATTGATATCTAGTCTCATAGCGTTGTGGTCGGAAAAGATACTTGATATGATTTCAATTTTCTCAAATTTACCAAGGCTTGATTTGTGACCCAAGATATGATCTATCCTGGAGAATGTTCCATGAGCACGTGAGAAAAATGTGTATTCTGTTGTTTTTGGGTGGAATGTCCTATAAATATCAATTAAGTCCATCTTGTTTAATGTATCATTTAAAGCTTGTGTTTCCTTATTTATTTTCATTTTGGATGATCTGTCCATTGGTGAAAGTGGGGTGTTAAAGTCCCCTACTATGATTGTGTTACTGTCGATTTTCCCTTTTATGGCTGTTAGTATTTGCCTTATGTATTGAGGTGCTCCTATGTTGGGTGCATAAATATTTACAATTGTTATATCTTCTTCTTGGATCGATCCCTTGATCATTATGTAGTGTCCTTCTTTGTCTCTTGTAATAGTCTTTATCTTAAAGTCTATTTTGTCTGATATGAGAATTGTTACTCCACCTTTCTTTTGATTTCCATTTGCATGGAATATCTTTTTCCATCCCCTCACTTTCAGTCTGTATGTGTCCCTAGGTCTGAAGTGGGTCTCTTGTAGACAGCATATATATGGGTCTTGTTTTGGTATCCATTCAGCCAGTCTGTGTCTTTTGGTGGGAGCATTTAATCCATTTACATTTAAGGTAATTATCGATATGTATGTTCCTATTCCCATTTTCTTAAATGTTTTGGGTTTGTTATTGTAGGTGTTTTCCTTCTCTTGTGTTTCTTGCCTAGAGAAGTTCCTTTAGCATTTGTTGTAAAGCTGGTTTGGTGGTGCTGAACTCTCTCAGCTTTTGCTTGTCTGTAAAGGTTTTAATTTCTCCATCAAATCTGAATGAGATCCTTGCTGGGTAGAGTAATCTTGGTTGTAGGTTTTTCTCCTTCATCACTTTAAGTATATCCTGCCACTCCCTTCTGGCTTGCAGAGTTTCTGCTGAAAGATCAGCTGTTAACCTTATGGGGATTCCCTTGTGTGTTATTTGTTGTTTTTCCCTTGCTGCTTTTAATATGTTTTCTTTATATTTAACTTTTGATAGTTTGATTAATATGTGTCTTGGTGTGTTTCTCCTTGGATTTATCCTGTATGGGACTCTCTGTGCTTCCTGGACTTGATTGACTATTTCCTTTCCCATATTAGGGAAGTTTTCAACTATAATCTCTACAAGTATTTTCTCAGTCCCTTTCTTTTTCTCTTCTTCTTCTGGGACCCCTATAATTCGAATGTTGGTGCATTTAATGTTGTCCCAGAGGTCTCTGAGACTGTCCTCAGTTCTTTTCATTCTTTTTTCTTTATTCTGCTCTGCAGTAGTTATTTCCACTATTTTATCTTCCAGGTCACTTACCCGTTCTTCTGCCTCAGTTATTCTGCTATTGATTCTTTCTAGAGTATTTTTAATTTCATTTATTGTGTTTTTCATCATTGCTTGGTTCCTCTTTAGTTCTTCGACGTCCTTGTTAAATGTTTCTTGCATTTTGTCTATTCTATTTCCAAGATTTTGGATCATCTTTACTATCATTATTCTGAATTCTTTTTCAGGTAGACTGCCTATTTCCTCTTCATTTGTTAGGTCTGGTGTGTTTTTACCTTGCTCCTTCATCTGCTGTGTGTTTTTCTGTCTTCTCATTTTGCTTATCTTACTGTGTTTGGGGTCTCCTTTTCAAAGGCTGCAGGTTCGTAGTTCCCTTTGTTTTTGGTATCTGTCCCCAGTGGCTAAGGTTGGTTCAGTGGGTTGTGTAGGCTTCCTGGTGGAGGAGACTAGTGCCTGTGTTCTGGTGGATGAGGCTGGATCTTGTCTTTCTGGTGGGCACGTCCACGTCTGGTTGTGTGTTTTGGGGTGTCTGTGGCCTTATTATGATTTTAGGCAGCCTCTCTGCTAATGGATGGGGCTGTGTTCCTGTCTTGCTAGTTGTTTGGTATAGGGTGTCCAGCACTGTAGCTTGCTGGTCGTTGAGTGAAGCTGGGTCTTGGTGTTGAGATGGAGATCTCTGAGAGATTTTCGCCGTTTGGTATTACGTGGAGCTGGGAGGTCTCTTGTGGACCAGTGTCCTGAAGCTGGCTCTCCCACCTCAGAGGCACAGCCCTGATGCCTGGCTGGAGCACCAAGAGCCTTTCATCCACATGGCTCAGAATAAAAGGGAGAAAAAATAGAAAGAAAGAAAGAAAGAAAGAGGATAAAATAAAATAAAATAAAGTAAGATAAAATAAAATAGAGCTATTATAATAAAAAATAAGAAAAAAATTATTAAGAAAAAAATTTATTAAGTAAAAACAAAAACAAACAAACAAAAAAAATGGACAGACCGAACCCTAGGACAAATGGTGAAAGCAAAGCTATACAGACAAAATCTCCCACAGAAGCATACACATATACACTCACAAAAAGAGGAAAAAGGGAAAAAATAGTATATCCTGCTGCCAAAGTCCACCTCCTGAATTTGGGATGATTCGTTGTCTATTCAGGTATTCAACAGATGCAGGTACATCAAGTTGATTCTGGAACTTTAATCCGCTGCTTCTGAGGCTGCTGGGAGAAATTTCCCTTTCTCTTCTTTGTTCGCACAGCTCCCTTGGGTTCAGCTTTGGATGTGGCCCTGCCTCTGCGTGTAGGTCGCCTGAGGGCGTCTGTTCTTCGCTCACACAGGACGGGGTTAAAGGAGCAGCTGCTTCGGGGGCTCTGGCTCACTCAGGCGGGGGGAGGGAGGGGTATGGATGTGGGGCGAGCCTTTGGCGGCAGAGGCCGGCGTGACATTGCAGCAGCCTGAGGCGCGCGGTGAGTTCTCCTGGGGAAGTTGTCCCTGGATCACGGGACCCTGGCAGTGGCGGGCTGCACAGGCTCCCGGGAGGGGAGGTGTGGAGAGTAACCTGTGCTCGCACACAGGTTTCTTGGTGGCAGCAGCAGCCGCCTTAGCGTCTCATGCTCGTCTCTGGGGTCCGCGCTGATAGCCGCGGCTCGCGCCCATCTCTGGAGCTCGTTTAGGCGGCGCTCTGAATCCCCTCTCCTCGCGCACCAGGAAACAAAGAGGCAAGAAAAAGTCTCTTGCCTGTTCGGCAGCTCCAGTCCTTTTCCTGGACTCCCTCCCAGCTAGCTGTGGTGCGCTAACCCCCTTCAGGCTGTGTTCACGCCGCCAACCCCAGTCCTCTCCCTGCGATCAGACCGAAGCCCGAGCCTCAGCTCCCAGACCCCGCCCGTCCCGGTGGGTGAGCAGACAAGCCTCTCGGGCTGGTGAGTGCTGCCAGAGCAGTCTTTATCCTGCCGTCCAGCGTTCCCCTATGGGAGAGTTCTCCGTAATTTTACAGGTTGTAGTAGTTTTTGTACTGTTATTCTGTTGTGTGTATAAGATGGAATGAAGCAAATAAGTAATTATGGAATATTCTATCATCTCCTAATTCCTTGAGAACCAGGATTTTTGGCATGAAAGAAAGGAGTACAGATATACTATAGATGAGGTTAAGTGAGTATAAGTGAGTAAAAACCTTATAGTCTTGCAATTGAATTGGAAGTACCAGTATGAATACCTGAGGTGGGTGCATGTATGTGTTCAGTTCTGCTACAGTATGACATATGTGTTCCTAAAAATTGCCACAATGGGCAATAAAAACCACAGGGCTTATGGTAAAAATGGTGGTAAGGGCATAACACTCAAAAATTTCATTAGTGACAAATTTTTTAAAAGGATAGAAATTTAGCAAAAATGGTAGCTCCGTTCTATACAGGTCAAATGGTTCAGAAATACATAATATAAATACGGCACTTTGCCTTGAAAAAGACCTGAAGTTTGCTTGTGGAAGTGGGCGTTGAAAGGCTTGTTAGTTACTGTGAAGTGGTGGAAGGAGGCTTACCTGAAATTGGATGGTAAGTTGTATCAGATGTGGGTGGCTGGCTCATTGTCCTCTGTTGGGTATTGGTGCTGAACACCTGAGTTACAGCCTTTTGCAGCCTTAAATCCTGGGTCATGTTTTTCTGTCTTTGAGATGGAGGCCCTTTAAGGCACGCATTTGTAATACACAGCTATTTCATCACGACTGAAAATATTGGATTGGCCAAAAAGTTCATTTGGTTTTAAGTAAAAATAAAAGACACAGTTTTCATTTTCACCAAGAACTTTATTGAACAACGTATTCACTAACAGAACAAACTTTTTGGCCAACCCAATATTATCCAGTGTACAGCATTCTTCTCTGGTTAACTTCTGTGTCACTGCTGGAAATTCTTTTGCTTCTTTCTCATCTGCAGTTGCAGCCTTGCTTGACAGCTGAAAACTCTGGAAATTGTAGTGATGTTTGAAACCACCAAACCAGCCTCCCATAGCAATAAAAGGTGCCACTTCTGCAGGATTTGGCGATTTCTGTTTAGTCTTTGTATACAGATTGTGCTTTCTCTTTGATTGTGGAAAAGATTATTCCTGATCTTTTTTTTTTTTTTTCTTTGCTGTTTCATGTATTCTTATACAGCTTGGTTCAGCTGGGTGAAGTTTTCTGCCTTCACCTAATATTTCTTCTGTATAAAATCACCCACAGCCAAATGCAAAATTTGTGTTAGATTCACATTGTTCCTTAATATACCAATCGTATTTGAACAAATCTGCATTTTCAAAATAAGCATTATAGCAGAATTAACTGTATATAGATTTTCCCCCCATTAATTCCTCAACTCTGTCCACTAAAAGGACTAAAACAATGACTAATGTTGTAGTAAAGTAGCAACGAGCATCTCTAAAAGATGACACTAAAAGAAGTCAGGGATGCTTGGATGAATGACTGATTTCAGGTCTGGGGCAGGAGATATATAAGGTGAGCCTGGAATATCTTGTCATACCAAATAGCAGGGAATGGTATCCAGGACCACTAGGGTCATGCCAGCAGGACTCAGAACAAATTGAGGAAGCTCCCACTGCCCAAGATGGAACAATTTGTGTTTCAATAAGGATAATAATTGTACAAATACATTTAAAGTCATCAAATATGTTTATATCTATGGATTTCTAATGCTATTTGAAAAAACTAATTGGTCACTATTAGAGGAGAAAAGGCACCTATTTGTGATCTTGAAGACTGATAAATACGACAAAGAATCAAGCATCCATCCTGCCTTTCCTTCAGGAACTATACCACTGGGTAACCAAATCGTAGACGCGAGGAAACATCTCTTTATGGAAGTATTCCAACTAATAAATGAAAAAGGAAACGTTAGAATGAGAACATCACCATTTGCAACCCCCAGTGAATTAACAGATCCAGGCATTGAATGTCAACAGCTGCTCACATCACAAAAAGGGAGACGTGCAGACATTATGTGCCTCCTGATGAAAAACATGCCACTATCTATAGTCTTGCCAAAGGGATCAGACTTAAGTCTAATCAAGCCTTTGGATCCAGCTATCAATTTGCAGGAAACACAGAGCTCAGAGGAACACACTGAACCGTTCCTTGAATATGCAATCAGCAAGATCCAGACTGTGGGAAACATTACAGGGTAAAAGGCTCAGGTTCTTAAAAACAAAATTTATAAAATTAAGAGGGAGTCTAGGTGGAATTTATACCTTAAAAATGATTTAAAAGACATCCCAAATTTTTAAAAATTGACAAAGCCTCCCTGGTGGCGCAGTGGTTGAGAATCCGCCTGCCAATGCAGGGGACATGGGTTCGAGCCCTGGTTTGGGAAGATCCCACATGCCGCGGAGCAACTAGGCCCTTGAGTCACAACTACTGAGCCTGCGCATCTGGAGCCTGTGCTCTGCAACAGGAGAGGCCGCGATAGTGAGAGGCCCGCGCACTGCGATGAAGAGTGGCCCCCGCTTGCCACAACTAGGGAAAGCCCTCCCACAGAAACGAAGACCCAACACAGCCATAAATAAATAAATAAAATTTAAAAAAAAAATTGACAAGGCTAAATTATGATGTTTTAAGGAATGTACTTTTTAGTGATAAAGCTACAAAGAAACACAAGGCAGTGGCTGCTCTAAGAATCAGGGTAGCCGGGAATTAAGTTAAACCAGAGAAAATAACTGAAACTGTGTTGCCTGTGCAACTGTGTGTGAGGACTGAGAGTCATCCCCACCACGTGCTTTTATGGCCCTGCTTTTCCTAACCTGCCTCGTCTCGGGGTTATGCATAGGATTGCCTCCAGCCAGATTTGTATCCCCTGCGGTAGCAGTAGTGGCCCTGAGGACTCACACCCCACAGGGCTTGGATGGTTTTCTCCAGGCTGACTCTTTGCCATCCTCCTGTGGGCTGAGGCAGTTCCCTGGGAGGAGCAGAGCCGCTATTTTATTCCCAGATCTCCTAAGATTGTAAATTCCCTGTTCATTTTTTTCCTCCATCCATCCAGGAAAACAAAACCCAAAAACAAATGCTGGGCCTGTCTGAGTCATTTTCCTCACCATCCGTGCAAGAGCCCAGGAGTCCTATTTGGCTGCTTCATGACAAGCCAATTAGATAAAGATTGTTAATCAGAGTAATGGAGGGAGAAGGGACCAGAGGAAAGGGAAGGAGGGAAGGAATGTGGCAGAGGCAGTAATGGAAGACAGAGAGCACTGCCCCTCCCTTCCTGCTCTGATGTTTTATTCAGGCTATTTGTGAATGAGCCAGTGGAAACAGCATTAACAATAAATGAGATGCATTAGACTGTGGAGAGCCAGGGAGGGAGATCTGAGTGCTGTTCCTTGCCAGCCAGGCTCACAGGCTCCTTATCAAACAAGGTGAGCCCTTCTCAGTTGGCTTCACCTGCTCTCCCACCTGTACTCAGGCCTTCTGAAGAGGCTCAGATTTCATATAGCAAGTAATACGAAGAAGTTCAGAGATTTTTTAGCACACAAGAGCCAACCTAAAAGGCAAAGCCAATATGTCAAAACCCAAGGGCTAGAAACTTGCACTCTCAGCCTCAGCATTGAAGTTGTCACAACCCAAAGGGTCTGTTAGGCAGTCACTCCACTTTATTAAAGTAGCTAATACTCAATTTATCCTTTACTCTTAACCAAGCACTTTCATATACATTGTCAAATGTTTCCCATAATAACCCTGTAAAGTAGTGTTAGTGACCAATTTTATAAGCAGAAGAAGATGAACAAAAGTTACCCAAGACCTGAAAGTCCTCACATTCAAGAATGCAGGTGTTTCCATTATTCTTTTCCTTTGGACAATTTGCATAAGCTCAAGTCCTCCCATCTACTAATTTACCTAGACTTGTATAATTACTTCCTTCCGTTCAGCAAATAGGTGCTTCATGGGCCAGGCACTGAACAAGGTGGATAATAGGAAATCTCAGTGGCCAAACAACCTACTGTTTTATATTATAGGCTATCAAGCTGCCCATCTTCCGCTTGATATGGATTCTGATTCGACTAGAATTAATACTTCCCATTAAAAAAATAACAATAGCTGTAATTCATTAAGCACTCACTTAATGCCAAGCACTGTGGCAACCGGTTTATGAATGCTATTTTATTTGAAGCTTTGGGTCCACATCTAAGCCCAGAGCTCACGTTTTCACAATAATATGCTATAACACACAGTTCTGTTATAAAGGGGAAAGCTTTATTTTTCCACATTGACTCCCCGCCCTTTTACAGCCTCAGTGAGACCCAACTCCCAGTAGAGATGCACTTTTCATCTGTGTGACCTGGCAGCATAATTCTGTGAGTATATTTCTTCCACTGTATTTCCTCTTCACACCTATCAGCAAAGGGGGATAAAGGAAGGCCATGTTTCCTTCAAAAGCTGCCTCCAGCATATAGATGTTGGATTCCTGTTGGCCAGGCCAATGAGACTGAAAACTTAGTTTAGAGTGATATTCCCTGGCACCCACCTCTTCCTAAGGTCATCCAAAATATCCCCTGATATCCCAGGAAGGCATAAAGGAAGGAAGAGACCTCTATCAAAGAGGACCAGGGCTCAAGAAGGCAATGGCTTATTTCTGAGCATGTGGTCCTCACTGCAACAGAATGGGCAACACGCTCCACTCCAACCTACTCAATCAGAGTCTGTGCTTCAGTAAGATCCCAGATGATTGGAATACATGTTAAAGTTTGAGTACATGGGGAAGGAGTATAGTGTAGCCCAGTGGTTCTCCAAGTGTGGTTCCCAGAGACCAAAAGCATCAGCATAGTTTGGGAACTTGTTAGTAATGAGAATTCTTGGGCTACACCCTAGACCAACTGAATCAGAAACTCTGGGGGTGGGACCCAGCCAACTGGGTTTAATAAGCCTTCCAAGTGATCCTGATGCATGCTAAGTTTGAGAACCACTGGTACAGACGATTACCTCTCCAAGCCCTGGGTCCCTTACTTCTGATATATCAGTTAGGATGCAATCTTGGCCAACACTTGGGAAAACAGAAGGGTCTCTTGTGCTCAGTTTTCCCCTTTCCATTTTATTACCCTGGGGATGGTTCTGAAAACTCAAACTTCTGAACAAAACTTCTCTTGCTGTAAGTTAATCCTTCATTTGCATTGTCAATAATGGCAGGAAGAAAGGAGTTCCAGGAGACCTACTGGCTTTTAAGTGCTTTATTGCTCAGAAGCATGCCTTGGAATGGAAGGCCCAGTTTTCCCAGCATAAGAATAAACAGGGCCACCAGCCACCAGGAAGAGGGACTCTGGTGGTCACAGGCTGGGGGTAGGGATAGGCATGGGCAAAACAACCCTGGTACAAGACAGATGCAGATTGGGAGTGTCTACACAGACAGAATAAGGATATGAATATTCTCCAAATCCAAGAGTAGCTGGCTGTCAGAAAACAATCTAGCCCATCCCCCAACTCTGGTCAGTATCGTGCCTACATCTCCCCAGACCCAGGACCTCCATTTATTCCGTATGGGGAGGTGCCAACACCAGTCACTGATATTAAAAGAAAAAGCATGATAGTGTCCATTCATGTCTTCAGTAAGTCTTTTTTGAGATTGTCTTATATGCCAGACACAACGCTATGAGCACAGGGACAGATGCTACTTCCAACCTCACAGGGTGTACATTCTAGCGGAAGAGACAGGCATCAGTCTCTCAACTAAGTGTTTTCTTACAGCCTGTGAACATGGCAGGGGAGACTGTAACAGGGAACCTGGCCTAGTCTCAGGCCAAGGAAGGCTCCCCTGGGGAAGGTGGTTGTTTGAGTCTGGATCTTAAGGAGTTAACTAGGCAAAGGCAGGTATTGATGATGGTGAGAACACTACAGCAAAGGGAAAGGACCTGAGTCATGAGGTAGAGGTTGGCAAGTTTAAGGATCAGAAAGAAGAACCAAGGAAGGGACCCAGACCATGGCAGACAGAGGTGTGGCATCAGATGACACGGGAGTGGAGGGCAGAGACCAGGCCATGCAGGTTGATAAAGCTTTTTTGGGTCTTCATCCTAAAAGCAATGGGAAGCCTTCGAAGGGTTTTCAGCCGAAGGGTATCAGGACAGGTTCACATGTTGTAAAGCTCACTCTGGCTGCGTTATGGACAGGGGAGTGCAGATGGCAGAAGGATAAGCCAGCTGTGAAGCTAGGTGAGTGGTCCAGGGGATTCTGACCAAGTGCTAGTAGTGGAGGTGGGGAAAAGAACGCAGACTAGAGCGAGAGAGACTTAGATGAAGTCCACAGATCTCAGGTATGGATTGGATATGTCGGCCAAGAGGAGAACAGGCACCAAAGGCATCTCTTAGGTCACTGGACAAGGGCTGAAAAGGGGGTGAGGGCTGGATTGAGAAAGAGAAAGAGTAGATTAGCTACAAGTATAGAAGAGGTGTACTCAGAAAGGACAAGTGATGAAACTAGGACAGTCTGCAGTGAATAAGACTCACTCAGTGTTTAATTAAAGTAGGTGTCCAAACAGCTCTCAGTCGTTCATGGTGATCTAACACGTTGATTCGAGTCCCGTTGCTCTTGTTGCAATCTCTGTGCTTTGTTCATTCTTGCCTTTGCCAGCAGGTGGAAGAAGGGAAAGGGTCGGGGTGGGGGACCAGGTCACTTAGTCATGTACATCTGGTGGGGAGATGAATGGCCATCCAAATGGCTCACCTACTTGGAGTGCCAGCTCATTGTGACTATTTAGCTTAGGACAGCAATCCTCTCCCTGAAGGGGAGGGCTGCATATAAATGCAATTTACATCTCCAGCAACATTCTACAACCCTCCCTTAATGAATCAGTCAAACCATCAAGGCATCCAAATTGGTTACTGAGATCCTTTCATCTTCCAGGTTGTTTGCCTTTAAAGTCTAGAATAGAATTGAAGGGTATTAATAGCAATGGGATGTTTTTGTGAGCCTGCGGGGAGGGGTCTGTGATAAATAAATCCTAGAGAACTGCAGAAAATGAACCGGCCAGTGGGCTCTTTTAGGCAGGTTTACAATGACCTGTTGCTCTGTCTCTTGGGAAGTCATGCAGGCAGCAACCACCACTGGGCTTGGAGATTATTTGCATGGAAAAGGGAGTCCAAAACTACAATAAAATTTTAATTGTATACTTTCTCTGTTTCAGGATGAAGAATCCAGATAGACTCAGGTTTCTGTATTAGGATCAGGACAGGGATCAAACAGTACACTCAGAAGAGATAACTGAAGATAAATTAATGACGAGACTATTTCCAAGGGTGTGAGCAGGGTAAAAGGAAGCCAATATGGGATAGTGAAGTATCCAGGCTATCCAGAAATCTCTAACCTCCCAAGGCATGAAAGGGGAAGAAGAGAGAGTGGTTAGTTATTCCCGTAGCTGTAGGACAACCTGGAATCCGCAGAGGAATGAAGCCACTGCCAACTATAGCCCAGCAGGGACGGAGCCTGGGGAAGAAATACTCAGCCCTCTCTTCTTGCACGTACTCCTCATGGGTCCATCCAAGCCAGAAACCAATGAGCAAGGGAGCACGTGGCCTCAGTTCACACAGGCAGCCTCCCTGGCACAAAGCAGGGTGGAAAAAGGTGGAGGATCAATGAGTAGGGACAAGCCGAGAGAACCCAGCGCAGGAGCTGAGAGACTGATTCAGATGTGCAAACGTATGTGGATCAATATATTTATGCGGCTCTGTGGATTTCACTGCCAGTGCTCTTCTGGTTTCATAATGATATGGTTAATCCCACATGGATGGTATTACACAAAGCAGCCATGGAAAACAGACCTGCTAGCCCAGGATGTGTCTGGGGTGAGGTAGGGAGAGAACTGTACCCAACAGCACTGTCATTTCCTCGGTTTCCCCTCTGAAGTCAGCTGTGCCTCTGGCCACTGGATTTCTTTCTTTCTTTCTTTTTTCTTTTTTTTCCCCAAAAGGAGATAGGTCTTGAATTATTGATGAAATCAAAAGGATAAGTTTGGGGATCGCATGTTTCCATCCTGCCTGTTGTTTGCCCAGTAAATAACATTTCCTCTGTAAAACTTGAGCTTTCATCTCAAGCATGTGGACCATACTTAAGCAGACACCGAAGCTTCCCTTGGAGAAAACCCTCTGTGATCCCGGATAACTCTGATCTGTTCTCTCCTGCTATGCAGTCATAACACACAGAGTCTATCAGGACACTTTCCCCTTTGCCCTGGTTTATTTCCCACTGGGCAGCCCACTCTGCAGCAGACCTTGCTGCTGCTCTTTCCTTTCACTGGACTTATTCTCCCCTCACTGGAATTTGCTAATTTCAGAGCAGTTTAAAGATTCCCTTTGGTGAGGCAGGGAACCCCCGAGGGCCCCAACAGAGACAGACCCTCTCTGACACTGCCCTCTGCTGGAAACTGTTGGTACTGCTCAAGTCCTCAGTGAGGGCTGTGTGCCAGTGCTGAGCAGTGAGGGCCTCACCCTTACTAGGCTGTAGATACACGGCAATGGAGATAAGGCATTACTTACTTAGAAAACCTCTCATTAACAACCCAGATGTGAAAAAACATTAGAATATGATGCAGGAAGATTTTTTTCATGAGTTTATATAGAAACTTGTTTCTAAACAAGGCGCAAAAACCAAAACTTATAAAAGACTGATAAATTTGCCTCAAAAACAAGAACTTCTGTATGAAAGAAGACACCATAAACAAAGTTAAAGGGCAAAAGGAGAAAATACTTGCAACAAAGGATCAATATATAGAATATATAAAGAACTTCTACAATCAAAAATAAAGTGAAAAACAGTTCAATAGAAAAATATTCTAAAGGTATAAAATGCTAATTCACAGAAATATAAATGCAAAAATTTTTATAAAGCAAAAAATGTGAGATATAAATAAAAAGAAAATATAAATGGCCCCCAAAATGCATGACAAAAACCTCAGTTTTACTAGTAATCAGGAAAATGGAAATTCAAACATGAGGCAGGTTTTTGTTCCTAATAAATTAGAAAAAAATTAAAAAGAATATAGGAGAAAAGATATTTCCATACACTACAGATAAGATTGTAAACTGGTATGATCACACTTTGCAGAATAATTTGGCAATATCTATTACAGTGTAAAATGTTCATACACTATGATCCAATGATTCTATTTATCCATATCTCCCCCAGAGAAACACTTACTCATGTGCTCAGAAGGTAGGTCCAAGGATGTTTGTGGCAGCTTTGTTTGCAATAGCAACAAGTCAGAAATAATTTAAATGACCATCAAAGTGGGATTGGCTACGTTCATTGCAGCTCTATTTACAGTAGCCAGGACATGGAAGCAACCTAAGTGTCCATCAACAGATGAATGGATAAAGAAGATGTGGCACATATATACAATGGAATATTACTCAGCCATAAAAAGAAATGAAATTGAGTTATTTGTAGTGAGGTGGATGGACCTAGAGTCTGTCATACAGAGTGAAGTAAGTCAGAAAGAGAAAAACAAATACTGTATGTTAACACATATATATGGAATCTAAAAAAAAAAAAAAAAGGTTCTGAAGACCCTAGGGGCAGAATAGGAATAAAGATGCAGACGTAGAGAATGGACTTGAGGACGCGGGGAGAGGGAAGGGTAAGCTGGGAAGAAGTGAGAGAGTGGCATGGACATATATACACTACCAAATGTAAAATAGATAGCTAGTGGGAAGCAGCCGCATAGCACAGGGAGATCAGCTCAGTGCTTTGTGACCACCTACAGGGGTGGGATAGGGAGGGTGGGAGGAAGACGCAAGAGGGAGGAGATATGGGGATATATGTATATGTATAGCTGATTCACTTTGTTATAAAGCAGAAACTAACACACCGTAAAGCAATTATACTCCAATAAAGATGTTTAAAAAAAAATGGGATTGGCTAAATAAAATGTGGTTCTTCCGTACCACACATACACATATACATAACAGCAGATTTTTTTAAAAAGTACTATATGTACTGACACGGAAAACTCTTCAAGACCTATTGTTAAGTGAAAAACAATCAAGCTGCAGAATGACATGCAGTATGATAACATGTACGAAAACACCTGGGCACATTATCCAATATAATTTTTTCTCTATAGGTCTAGATACTATGGGTTTTTTAATGCATGGTAAATGTGTAGAAGAAGACACATCAAACTGATGGTGAGAGTTACCTCTGGGGTGGAGATGACGATTGGAGATGGTGGTCAAAGAAGACCTTATCTGTAATGTTTAATTTTTTATAAAGAGAATGTATTCATGTATTACTTATATAATTAAAACTAATAAAAACTATTCTTATTTAAAAGGAATGAAACTAATCTTAATCTTTATTTATAAAGCACCTGGAAGGCCAGGGAATCATTGAACCATAAGCAAAATGGGTGATTTATCAGGGGACCTGTGAAGTAGAGGGCACTGTGGTTGTCATGGAGATGGCTGCCTTCAACACAAACTATCCTGTGCATCCATCTACATGTCAGACCATCTCCCGTTCAGTGTCATGCTTTTAAATCTTGGTTCACAAACTCAGTAGTAATAATACAATCCTTAACACTTATGGAGAGTATTGGATGTTACAATGTAACATCTTATTTAATCTTTTATTCTCTCCCTCTCTCTCTCGTTGTCTGAGCGCCCGACCTCCCATCTCTCTCCCTCTCTCCGGATGAGGTTGCTTAGCTTTAGAGATATTATATAACCTGTCCAAAGTCAGTTAACCAACATGTGGTAGAGTTTGTCCTAACCCCAGGAGCCATACTTTCAACCATTTAAACTGTATTACAAAATCATAAACATCTTGGTAGGTTTGTTAACTTCAGAATATCAACTTCTGGGACTTCCCTGGCGGTCCAGTGGTAAAGAATCCACCTTCCAATGCAGGGGACGCAGGTTTGATTCCTGGTGGGGGGGGGGCGGGGGCTTAACTAAGATCCCACATGCCACAGGGCAACTAAGCCCGTGTGCCACAACTCCTGAGCTCGTGCGCCTCAACGGGAGAGTACGCGTGCCGCAAACTACAGAGCCCACGCGCTCTGGAGCCCGTGTGCCACAACCAGAGAGAGAAACACCCGCACGCCTCAACGAAGAGCCCGCGTGCCTCAACAAAGATCCTGCGTGCCGCAACTAAGACCCGACGCGGCCAAATAAATAAATAAATAAATATTAAAAAAAAAAAAAGAATATCAACTTCCTGTCAGGAGCTTTCCTAGGTTTCTCTGCCACTCAGGCCATACCCATTTGCCACGTTGCTCTGAATCAGAATGGCAGCTGGTTCATTCTGGGAGAAAAATATACCATAGGATGAGGCGCTACTGAAGCCAGTACAACTAAGAAGCCTGAAGACAAATACACACTAAAGAAGCAATTAAGAGATTAGGAATCATCCTCAACCCAGAAGACTACTTCCAAGTATTTTCAAAGTTAATTTTAGGAACAAAACTAATCAATAATAGGAAAGGTGAAAGTCTGAGAATAATGCAAGCCTTGTAAGACTCTCATAGGACACAATGTGCTCCATTTTCCAAATTCTAGAAATTTCTTATATCGATATGAAATGCCTCCCACTGATGCAGGCCTGCTCTCACTGCTGAATCATTCCTTCCAGGCACAGAGAACACAACTGAGCACCATCAGGGACTACAGAGATATGTCTCCAGGCAGAGGCCCCCGAGAGGGCCCTTAGGGTCCCCTTTGGAGAGGAGGCAGGTCTCCTCCTGCTGCAGAGAAGAGGGCTTTTGAGGGATGTTTCCAGAATAACTTATGAGTAGAGGGGGCAGCAAGTTTACAAATCAGAGCTGTGATTCCTTCTCTCCCAAATAAAAAAAAAATGAATTACTTTCTTTTGGTTTCTTATTTGAGAACAGGTGTGTCTATGCATAATACATAGATGGGCAGGCCACACATGGATCTGAAGGCCCAGAAGTCTGAAAGCAAATGAGACCCAGAGTGTGAAGATTACACAGTGGATTTTAAGTAGCATCACGTAGGCAAGGAAAAACCTGGAAGAGCACAAAAAAAACAATCTGCAAATAAGAAGCACATCCAAGCCCCTGGCTATGTACACAAACACATCTCCTCTCAGATAATGGCAATTGAAAGTCACTAGGTTCCCATTTGAGGAGGGAGGAGATAAATTAAGAAACACAATCTAAAAAAAGATTAGAACATTAGGGTTTTAATGAACAATGTTTCAGGGCAGGGAATTAAGGACATTTAAATCTTTCTTTCTGGGTTGGAACTCCAACTTCTCAAACTCAGTAGGGACTGAAACAAGAGGGACAATGGTTAGGGCAGCAGATAAGGGGTGGGGCGGGAGGCTGCTGAACTCCTGGGTCCATTCCGGGATTCTACTCCTGGCTCCCAACAGCTGAACTCTGGTCTGCCCACTGAGGCCAAAATAGGTTTTTCCATTTGTTAAACATGAGATAACACCACAGCATTATACAGACTAGGGAGATTAAATGTCAGCAAAAGCCTTGTGATGTAGGATTATTAACAGCAGGGTCTTATCCTAGAGCTCTTTGGGGGAAACAGGAAGATGTTGAAAAATGTGCCCCCCGACCGGCCTCAAGAGCACGGGAAAGATCTCCTACTACCTGCTTTGGTCCTTTGAAGACCTGTGGCGTCCCCAGGTAAAAAGGAAGCCACAAGCATCACTGAGACTACTTATCTCTCCAGCAAGGAAGTACTGCTGCCCCAAGGAGGGTAGCTTGAGATCTCTACAGCTTTAGCATGCACGCATGCAGGCATGCATGCGCTCAAGCACACACACACAAATACATATGCTTCTTATCAGCTCTGTTGAGCAAAGAATTTTCAAGGGTAAAGGATTTGGATTTTTATCTTGTCCAAATCCCTTCAAGGTATTGTCTCGAGATAGGACAAGTCCCGTTAATGTTGCCCCATTTGAAAATGTAACAAATGAAATATTACCTTCCTGCCACTCTCCACCCCTCAAGTAAAATGGCCCACATTTAGGAGCAGAAGGTATTTGGAGCTGTGGCAGGAAGCAGATTAATATGTGAACCGAAAACAGACAGACCCTTTAAAAGTCTGCCCACATTGCAGAATTAGAAATAGATGAGCCTCTTTCCCATTACAGCAACAATACCACAAGGTGGGATTTCTTTGCAAGAGAAGAAATTGGCCAACAGGCTGGGACTAGAAGGTGGCTCTCCCCTCACTGGCCTGAGCAGGGCTGAGGAGGAAATCCCAGGCGGGGGCAGGCTCCCCGGGGAGGCAGGGCAAGGGGCCGCCCAGAACGCCCCCATCCCAATATCTCTTTCCTGGTGGCTGGAGTCACTCATGGATGGAGCCCGGTAGGGTCAGGTTGGGTCAGTAGGTAGCTTGCCCTTTGTCCTCACCATGATGAGACCATTCCTCGTGGTGGCAGAGGCATTGTAGTGGAGAGACAAAGAGCACAGACTCTGCCATCTGCCACCCAACTTTGCATTCTGGTTCCACTGTGTAAGAACTCCATGACCTTAGGCAAGGTGGAATAAGACACGCTCAGCAGTTGTACTGGAGTAGGTGAGAGGTAGGAAGGAGGCCTGGCAAGAGCCTCGGAGCCTTATAAAGCAGCAATAGCGGTGGCACCTTTATTCTGGGGCATATACCATGGGTGCTTACTCAGAAACCATCACTCTGTCTCCCTCACCCCAGCCTGCGGGTCTCTGTTCCCTGTGGCTGTGAGTCTCATTCTAACACCTCTCCTGACATTGCTCCAGCCCCTCCCACACACCCATTTAGCACCACCTGAAGCATGCCACTCGGTCACACAGATCTTTAATAGCAAGTGAAACAGTAGCAGGTGTCAGAGCTGAGAGAGGGAAAAAAATCTCAATCCCCACCAGAAGACGAAGATCATTTTCTGCATTTCCATTTAAAGGGAGAAGTGAAAAGCATGAAATCACATGCCAACCAGGAGAAAGAGTTTAAACCAGAATAACCTTGACAGGAGCAGTCACCAGCAGCTTCCAGGTCACGGGTCCCCAAACTGAACTCCTGGGAAGAAACGGACACACGAGCAGGGGCACACAGGGAGAAGCCCCCTAGCCTTCTACCCTGAGCGCCACCCCACCCTATGGCCTACGTGACCTTTCCACTTGGACGTGCCTCAGGTTCTCAGGCTCTCCTGCTCCAAACTCAGCTTGTCATCTTTCTTCCAAATCTGCTCCTCTTCTAGGTCCCTTCCCACATAATGACTCCTACCCAAGCCAGAGACCTGGGAGCTCCCAGGACTGCTCTCTCTTCCTAATACCCACACCCTACTGCACCAGCCACAGCTACCCAGCATCTTAGCCCAGTCCATTCTGCCCCTGCTTCTTCCATCACCACTGACAATGGCCTTCATCTGGCTCCATCGTCTCTTGCATGGACTGTTGCAGTAGCCTCCTGGCCAACCTCCCCTGAAACTCTCTCTCTAATCCAGCTTCTATTTTGCTCCCAGTATGATCCCCCCCTCCAAATGCAAATCTGATGATGGAAATTCCCTTCTTAAAATCCTTGAGTATTTTCTGGTGTCAGGATAAATTCCAAACTCGGGCTGTCGAACAAGGCAGTCCAAGCCTTGCCCCCAGCTGTCTAACTTGATCTGCTCACCTACTCACCAACACCCAACACCTCCCCGCCTGCCCCATTTTCAACTCTTTCCCTCAACACTTCAGGCTTTCACACACTCACGACTTTGAAAAGCCTGTCTCTTTGCTTGGTCTTCCTGATGAACTCTTACTCGTCCCTCCAGACCCAGCTCATACATCTCCCATTCAGCCCTCCATCTGTCGCCTCAGGCATCTCCTCCATCACATCGGTGTTGCACTTGCTCGGTCACCCTCTGCCTCCTCCACCAGCTCCTTGAGAGCAGGGACTCTGCTTTGTTCACCTTTGGCTACTCAGACACAGGACAGAACCTGATACAAAAGTCTGAACAAATGTCCATGGAACGGTCCTCTCTGGGGCCAGGAGAGGCTGTGGAGAGAGACTGGACAGCTCGGGGAACGTGGTGGTGTGAGAGAGGAAAGATACTTCTCCCCCTCAGGGACCTGGAACCCTGCCTGGGACAAGTCCTGGGCTTCCCAGTCAAGGGGGCAAATGGTGCACAGACACTGAAATCCATTAGAATAGCAGACGCAATATAAAAATATAAATATTTAAAAAAATATCATGAGAGAGAAATGACTGCCTGCTCCTGAGATTAGAGATCTGCATTTTGTCCTCTCCTGGAGGAGTGTTCTAAACTGGACCAAGGCCAACCAGGCTCCGGGGTCTACAAGTGCCAGGATATAAGGACATCAGAAACATCACTCTACAAGAAAAACAATTTTTTTATAATTATGTATGGTGATGGATGTTAACTAGACTTATCGTGGTGATCATTTTGCATTATATAAAAATATCAAATCAATATGTTGTGTACCTAAAACGAACATAATGTTACACCTCAATAAAAAAAAAAGAAAAAAAAAGAAACATCAGTGCTTCACCAGGAATTTGAAAGCTGACTTCACTCACTTTTTTTTTTTGAGGTAAAATTCATATAATGTGAAATTCACCATTCTAACCATTTTTAAAGTGTACAACTTAGTGGCTTTTAGTACATTCACAATGGTTTATAACCATCACCACTATCTAATTCCGGAAACTGTTCATTGCCCCAAAGGAAACTGTGTACCCACTAAGCAATCACTCCCATCCCTCCCTTCTCCCAACCACTGGCAGCCACTAATCTACTTACTGTCTATAGATTTGCCTGTTCTGACTATTTCATATAAATGGAATCACATAATATGTCTTTTGTATCTGGCTTCATTCACTTAGCGTGATGTTTTCAAGGTTCATCCACATTCTAGGATATATCAGTTCTGCATTACCTTTTGTAGCTGAATAATATTCCATTGCATGGACATATCACACGTGGTTTATCCATTCATCAGTTGATGAACATTTAGATTGTTTCCCCTTTTTATCTATTATGAATATTTGGCTGCCATGAACATTTGTGTACAAGTGCTTGTGTGAGCATATGTTTTCATCTCTCTTGGGTATACAGTTAGGAGTGAAATTGATTTGTCAAATGTTTAACATTTTTTGAGGAACTGCCAATATGCTTTCCTCAGCAGATGTACCATTTTACATTCCCACCAGCAATGTATAAGGCTTCCAATTCACTCACTTTTTAAAGATCTTAGATGTTGAATTCCTAATACCGGGGCCTTTCCTGTAGACCCTGCAAGAATACAACCAATTGGATAGTGACAGTCGCAACCTAAAATCTGAAATGGGGAAACAGCTTCAGGCTGGATCTGAGCCAATCGCTGATGCCTCCACTCACTCATCTCCCAGGATTGGCTCCCTGCAGCCGTCACTCAAGTTCTGTGCAGCTCAGAATCACAAGGATGTCATATGACCTGTCTCCTAGACCTATTAGGTAAGTCATCTCCACTGTCCCCCACTTACAAATCGGATGAGGAGAAGAGGTGAGTCTAGATCTCACTGGCAAGTAGGAAGGAGAGGAAACAGGCCAGATCCAGGGAACCATTCAACAGAAATTAGTTTTTTTCCCGTGGAAGCCAGAACACTGGGGCATCCTCTGTGGTGGGGCGGGTGGACCAGCAACAGGGCTCAGGCTGGCTGGCTGCCAGGCAGGCACAGAGCAGCTTTGGCTACACAGAAGTCTAGGCAGGTGGGAGGTCTGAAAGCACCAGTCACAGCACAGTCTCGAGGCATGAGTGTGAGGGGCAGACGGCGCCTGTGGGCGACAGCTGAGAACAAGGCAGGGTGCTGGCGGGCCCCAGAGGTGGGTCCACCTCCTAGTGCACCACCACCCCTTCCCAGACCACATCTCAGCAATAAAAGCAACACTGACTGCTAGGTCCCTGAACACAGTCTGCACCCTCAACTTACCCCCATCATGTGCATACGTTTTCAGCTCCCTGAAAATTCCGGTCTCTAGAAAACTCCGACTTATTCTTCAGGTCTCAGTTCAAGCAGATTGTTTCTAGGAATCATTCTCCCTCAGATGCTGTCGGAGGGCCTGGGGAGAGCAAGGTATCATTTTAAATCAGGGTTTCTCAACCATATCACTATTGACATCTGGGGCTGGATAATCCTTTGTTGTGGGTCTATCCTGTGCATTGTAGGATGTTTAGCAGCTTCCCTGACCTCTACCCATGAGATAAACACCAATAGCACTCCTCTTCTAGTTGTGACAACCGAAAACATCTCCAGACATTGCTCTTAGGGGACAAAAGTGTCCCCAGTTGAGAACTGCTATTCTAAATGTTTTACAAATAAACTCACAAAAACTCTATGAAATAGGTCCTGTTATTATCTTCATTTTAGAGATAAGTAATCTGTGGTACAGAGAGGCTAAGTAACTTCTCCAGGGTCACACAGCTGGTGAGTGATAGAGTGGGGTTTGAACCCATTCAGTCTAGGTCCTATATCCATGCTCTTACTACTGTCAATTTTAGCAGTCTCAGAACCCACTGAGCTGACCCCACACAGAGAACTGGAGAGGAATCCCCCTTTTGCTCTGTAGGATAGAATCAGAATTGAGGGTCTCCTTGCTTGACCACAGGGAGTACCAGCAAGATAAAACAGAGACTGGGAGAGGGAAAAGGACTAGAAAAAAAGGAATGGAGACAAGGCCAGGGGAACACAAAACTCCCAGGCATCCATGGAGGCTGACTCTGTGTGGCCTGATGGGAAAAGAGACAAGTCCTATTCTGTACCACCCTCTGCACTATGGGTGCTCATGACCAGCTGGTAGTAACGCCTCTCCTGTCTCCCTCCTCCTTTCCTCTCTCCTTCCTCTGTTCTTCCCTTCCTTCCTCTTTCCCTCCCTCTCTCTCTTCTTCCCCGCTTCCTGACTTCCTCTTCCTTTCTTTCTTGTTGGTAATGGGCTATGCAGCTGCCTTACCAGATATTGTGTAACATGAGAACTAAGCATAAATAAGTAAACTGAGGCTCTGAGCTTAATGAGGTCTATCATACACACACCCCTCATCCGAGGGAACTACTAGTAAAGCTTGGATTTTGTATCAGTTATGATTGCTTTTGGCTGCAGATAACAGGAACTAGACTTAGAGTGGCTTCAATAAAAAGGGGATGATTTTCCCTGAAGGGTCAGATGTAAGCACTCCAGGACTGCTGGGTGGTTTCACAATGCTATCAACATCCCAGGCTCCCTCTGTCTTTCTTCTTGGAATGTGGCTTTCATCCTTTTGCTCACAAGAAGGCTTCTGAAATTCCAGGCATCACACTAAATGGGGGAGGGGAAAAGATGGGAAGGTGAGTGCCAGCTAAGTCTCTCCCACTGCCTGACATCTCAGTGGCCAGAACTGTATCACATGTCCACCCTACCTGCAAGGGAGTCTGGAACGGTGTTTATTTTTAATTGGGCTATCACCACTCTGCAAAAAATATTGGGGTTCAATAAGTAAGAAAAAGGAGAGAATGGATATTGAGGAGGCATTTAGCAGTGTGTGCTATAGATTCCAAAGGCAGCCTTCATTTCACTAGGAAACACTATTTCCTGAGAACCAGCCCTGGGATGGAGATCCAAGCTCTGGAGATGGATGCCTAACCTTGAATCCTGTCCTTCCCCTTACTATCTGTTGTGACCTTGGGCCAATTGCTTTATCTTTTCATGCCTCATTTTCCTCATCTATAAAACTGAGGAAAAAATAACATCTTATTCACAGTGTTGTCATAGGGATAAAATCAGTTAGCATATGTAAAATACCTAGACTAGTGCCTGGTGCGTAATAAGTCCTCAATAAATATTAGCCAGTTTTAGCTGTTATTATTTACTGAATATCTACTATATGCCAAATGCTCTACATTATCTTCTCCAATCCTCACAACAAATGATAAATGAGTTCAGGAGGGGTCCCCAGCCCCACTCCCTGTCATTTCACCGTTTCCTCAGAGTCTTCTAATCTTTAAGAGTTTCTTTAATGAAAATACCTCTAAGAAAGGTCTCTACACCCTTTTCAGCAAGCAGCTTAGCAGTTGGTAGGGGTCAGAGATTAGTAGCATCAGCACACCAGGGTGTCAGACATAGCCTCTCCCTGGCACTTTCTAGTAGGCCTTGCCCTGGGTTTAGTTCTAAGTTTCGAGTAAAGATTTAATCTAATTTCTCTTGTTTCTTGCTTGATCTGCAAATTGGCTCGCCCATCCCAGATACTTAGAGAAATGTGTTAATGGCACTCTGGGGATAAAGCAGGGGCTGACACACTCAGGGCTTCCAGTGCTCAATTAGGACCGGGTGGTGGAATGGATAGAAATGCTGGGGTAGAGGAATGTGTGGGAGAGGGGAGACCACAGCCTACAAGAGATTTCAGTAGTTAGCTCCTGGGTAAGGCCAGACCAGGCTAGAGGACAATCAAGTTCAATGCCCCAGACCCAGGTGCTGACTGAAGGGCAGTGATGTCCGAGACAGCCAGCAGGAGAGAAGGCATTGTTTCTACTGCGAAGGCGAAAACAGATCCGAGTCCCCACTGCAGTCCCTCTGTGCTCACCAAGCCCCCAAATAAACCATCAGATTGGGCGGGGTTGACTCCTGGAAGTTCAGTCTAAACGAAATTATATATTCCTAGAAGAGCTTTGAAGAATTTAAAGATTCCTGTCCCCATAGGATAAATTGCACTTGTAGGAATATTTCCTACAGAGGAAATGTGCAGAAGGATTTTGTATTATAGCATTGTTTGTAACAGTGATCAATTTGGAAACAACCAAAGCATTCATGAATAAGGGGTTAGTAATTTATGGAATACATACATTTAAAAACAAAGTTGTACATCAGAATTTACTAGCATGAAAAGATGTTGCTGACATGTAAGCAAAAAGCACATTATGAAGCAACATGTAAAATATGTACCACTTATGTGAAAATATATATATACACACACATACACACACACATATAGTAATACACACACACACACACATATATAGTAATACACGCACACACACATATGTAGTAATACACGCACACACACACACAAATATAGCAGAAAGGCAAGAACATGGACAGAGACAAAGACAGAGATGTCTGAAAAATTTTCACCAAAATGTTAGCCTTGATTTCTCTGCATAAAAATTTCCGGGAGAGCCAGGTATCTCACTGTTGGAGTGGGAATTTACAGATAAGTAAGGGGAGGAAGCTAAAGTAATCCATACGGTAATGGATTAGAGTTTGCAGCATCAGTATGAACTCATGTTTAGCTTAATATAGATATAGATGGTTACACATAAAAATATTTATACATATGTATATACACACATATCTATTTCTGTCAACTAAGAGGATCTAGAAGAAATGACACGCCAGTAGCAAGGAGTACATATAGTGTCTAGATGTTTACTTCTAATACTAGTCTCCAATAAAAGGAATCAGGGATTCTTGAAGAAATGACTGATTCGAGGACTAGGGCAAGAAATATACACAATGAGCTGAAGCATCTTGTACTGTCAGCAAGTAAGAAAGCACTAATAAAGTAAAATAAAACAAAATCACCTACACTGATGGGTATGTCAAAGGAGCATAGGAGCCAACTGATAGAACTCCCAAATGGCTAATACTGGAACAATTTAAGCAAAATATAAAATAAAATAAGTATTATTAGATTATAATCCAAATATAAAATAAATATCTATGAGTCCATACTAATACAAATAAATTATTGAATAAATTAATAAATGGGGGAAGGAGACAAGATAAATCTCTCATGCAGAAGAATTCTAAATAATTTATGCAGATATTCTGCCCTCAAAGAGGAGAAGCGTAACTCTCCACCCCTGAAGTGTGGCTATGCACAGTGACTTCCTTCCAAAGAGTACAGTGTGGAAAGAGAGGGAAAAAAAGAGCAGCTTCACAGTGGATAAACCTGACAAACTTGTCTCAGTCCTGTGATCAAGGTCAACATCAACAGTCATAAATCATGTTGATAGTACGTAACCCTGATATGGTGTGAAAAAAAAAAATGACGCTTTGCCTCTATGATCTTCCTCCTCAAAATCCACAACCCCAGTCTCATCTTGAGAAAAACATCAGACAAATTCCAGTAGAGGGGCATCCTACAAACTATTACATATAGGATGGATGAACAACAAGGTCCCATTGTACAGCACAGGGAACTATATTCAGTACCTTGTGATAAGCCATAATGGAAAAGAATATATTAAAAAAGAATGTCTCTATGTGTAGAACTGAGTCACTCTGCTGTACAGCAGAGATTGCCACAGCATTGTAAATTAACTAGACTTCAATAAAAAAAATTAAATTGAAAAAAAGGTAGACATAAAAAAAAAAAAAGCCTGGCCAGTGCTCCTCAAAAATGCCACAGTCGGGGCTTCCCTGGTGGCGCAGTGGTTGAGAATCTGCCTGCCGATGCAGGGGACACGGGTTCGAGCCCTGGTCTGGGAAGATCCCACATGCCACGGAGCAACTAGGCCTGTGAGCCACAACTACTGAGCCTGCGCGTCTGGAGCCTGGGCTCCAACAAGAGAGGCCGCGATAGTGAGAGGCCCGCACACCGCGATGAAGAGTGGCCCCCGCTTGCCGCAACTGGAGAAAGCCCTCGCACAGAAATGAAGACCCAACACAGCCAAAAATAAATAAGTAAATAAATAATAATTTTTAAAAAAAAATGCCACAGTCACCAGAAAACAAGGAGAGGCTATCAAACTGTCACAGCCAAGATAAACCTAAGAGACAGGTAAATCTAAAACTGTTCTTTAAAAAAGGTTGTTTTTTAAGTTCCCACAGAACAATTTTTCCCTAAACAAGAATCAAAGTGAATTTTGATCTCAACCTTCACAATACAGAAAAGCAGTAAAAGACTTACAATTAAAAAGCTTTTAAGCTTTTCCTTAAAAGTTTTCCAATATCCTGGATCAAATGCTTACATGGGGTTTAAGGTCAAAGTTCTTGGGCTTTCTCTAGGAAACAGAACAATTTTCCTAAATATATTAGAGGCAGACACAGCCCTGACTGAAGGGAGGGGCTCAAGAAGGTTGAGGCTTCCTTTTCTGGGATGTCGATGTTTTCCTTAATACACATACTTGTAGGTTAAGTGTGTGCATCTCAGCACAGCCTTTGTGACATGGCAAAGCCAACTGTGTCCAGGTACACTTGCAACATTTTCATCAGGCCCTGGTCCATCTCAGTAGTTCACTTCTCAGGCCACTGTCTGCCCTCGGAACAGACCCATTGGAGCTTTTCAGAGAGGCCGTGGAGTCTCCAGACAGAAGCACACGGGCAGTGGCCAAATATTGGTGGTCACATACCTTCAGGCCCCTGATTCACTGGGATGGTTAGATGCTTCGCCATGATGATATCCAGTCTGTCGTAGACTGGTTTATGAGACATTCCAAAGATTCCCCTGGACGCCAATTTAAGTCAAAAAAGAAGGATCTTGAAAGGCTGCACTTCTATGAATCAAGAAGCTAAAGGGGGCAAACCATGGAATTGTTTTATTCCTTCTTACTGATTTTGTATGTATGCAACTTGACGAAGTAGAATTATAGCAAGTTGGTGTTCCTGATGACCCAGGAAATGCACTACAAAATAATTCTTCTGAATAGTCAGAGAGGTCCCTAACTTTAGCAATAGGATTCAGAAACAAGTCAGAAAATGACATCTTTGAAAGCTAGAAATGGCAAAAATCAATATGCAATGAATGGAATTAGTCCCCCAGGTATTCAACCCCTGTAAGTCATTCACTCTCAGAGATGTTTGGAAAACACATTACAGATAAGACTGGAGTGTCTCCCAAATCCCGTCAAGGGCCCCAGGACTCTTCTGTGTTTACACGGGAAACTACTAACTTCAAATGGACTTTAGTTTATTGAGATAAGCTACAGTTTGGAAAATTGTGACATGCTAATGAAAAATGCAATGGAAAGCTCTACATGGAATCTAGAGACTAGAGAGAAATAGAAAAGTCCTGGTCAGTGTTTTAAAAATAGGTCTAACCAGTAGTCTGACCAATTTGTGGTTTCTGGTTGCTAGAAAAGTATCTTTTCCTGGGACAACTAGGGCAACTTCTCAGGTTCTACCAGGGCTGGTCCTGTGAGAGTAGGTAACCCTTTCTCTGATTGTGAGTTCTCCAAGGAAACTTAGGATCTCCAGGGAATACACTGGGAAGGAGGTGATCCAGATAAGCAGACGTAAGAAGTATCAGATTACTAGAAGTCCTGCATTAATATGTTTGTAAACCAGTGTCTTATAATTTTGGAAAATGTCCCTCCATACTCCGGAACTAGAGCACCTGCGTATACTGACACAAGTGGGTTCCCAAACCCCAAGGCTGAGGACTCAGATGCTGGACTAAGCTGTCCTCACTAGGGGCTACTCCATGAAGCCTGCTTGGGCAGCCAGCTGGCTTCATTAATGCTTCCTCACACTAATCTGGATCTTGATTTTTAAAATAACATCTTACATCTTTAATTCTACAAGGCTATCTATTTACTTAAGATGCCTCTTAGATTCATCTCCTTTTGGGACTGGCTAATGTTACAGTCAGTGAAGATGGATTCATCTGACTTACCAAGATCTTTCTCTAATTGTGTTTGATTTTTCAAATTCATCTAAGAGCAGCAGGGTTGGATTCTTTCTTATATGCATTGAACCACTTGGTGACCCCTACCCAGAGGTTGGGTATCAGTGAAAGAACCGTGACAAGATGTGTTTAGACCACAAAGCCCAAAGCCCAAATCCTTTACTTATGCTGCACACACAGACTTTATATCCATTTGTATGGAAATAACCTTCTATGACCTGAAAACAGCACTACTTAATGGACTGTAAATTTTTTCACTTATAATTTAAAAAGTAACACTCACAAGAGACAAACTTGTGGTAGTCACCCATGTGCAGTGAGCAGGCCCCAGTTTCCCTGAAGAAGTTTCATCTATGGGATAGAGAGAAGAACGTGTGTTTTAAAATATGGTTTATATATGAGTAAAAACAATCTTATTTCTCAGTATATGTTCTTTAAAAAGTTATTTGTACTCTTTTCTGCCTTCTTAGACAACAACCATCACTTCTTCCCCACTTTGCCCTCTCCTCTCTGTCAAATGTTTTCTATCACAAAGAAATTGCAAGGCTTCTGGTCATATTCAGCATTCTCCTTGGTTTCTGCAGGGCTTCTTGGTGAACACACACCCTGTTATGATTAAAAACATTTGCCAGCTATAAAATGTCTTCTCCAAGCCTCTCTATAGAAGAATATTAAAATCAAAGCTCATGCTGTTATGAGTTTCTGGAACAACAGTCCTGGAGGCAACAGCTGTTCTTTCTTATTGTTATAACAGCAACTCTCTTGGCAGCACTGAGATGGGCTCTTATAACTTCCATGTATGGAACCCACTAAAGTTCAAAGCAGATTCCCACCAATCCCTGACCTCTGAGTGATGCAGAAGAGCCCTGTGCAGGATGGGGCTCATGAGCCCCTCCTTCTATGAACCACACAAGAAGGAAACGACAAGGAGAGAAAGAGAGCTCTCGGAGACCTTGGACAACTTTTCTCTTTATCTAATGGCCCCACTCAGAGGCAGCTGCCCAGGCTAGACATTCAGCTGCTTCCTTCAGGCATGACTTCCCACCTGGAGTATCAGGAAGGCCTTTGGTCAGACATCAGCACTTTGCACCAAAGATACGCATGGGTTTAACTTCCAAAGGAACAAGGCAAGGATCCTCTTTGCTGAACAAACTCCAAAGGAGAACAAAAATGGAGCTTTTTAGCAAGAAGCCTGACTTGACAGGTCTCTGGTTTGCTAAGGAGACAGCAGCATCACTGGCAGGTAAGAACACAGAGGGTAAGGTGACTCCTGCAGCTTGAATGGTTCAGACATCAAAACTAAATCAGAGTATTTGTGGAAGTGCGGCATCAGGTCCATGCTTTCTGCTCAGTTCTAAGTGGCGAGATAATCATAGCCCAGCTTTTGAATGAGCACAGACTATTTTTTTTCCTACTATCTTCTTCTGTCATCCTTGGAAGCCCAATAGATAAACCATTTTAATAGGCTATAGTAATAATATTAAGTACCATTTATGTTTTACATACATTATAATATTAAATCCTCACAATGAACCAATGAAGTATAATTATATCCATTTTATATGTGAATAACTTGAAGATGTTAAGGGATAAATAACTTACTCAAGAATATGCAGCAAGCAAATGGCTGAGGGGGGTTTTGAACCCAGATTGTCCTGGCTCCAAAGCACATGCTCTTCATCACGTTATCTTCCTTCTTTACTTCCTACTCCCTCCTTGCCCAGAGTGGCTGCACCTCAAGAAGAACATATGTCAAACCCTCAGAAGAAAATGACCCCTACAACACACCTTGAGATCTATTGCCTGAATATTTTAGACACTATTTGCTGCAGTGAAAGCCTGCATTGGGCTATATCACATGAATAGAGGGCCTTTTAAAATACCAGCGTCTCAGGGTTGCAGGGGTCCAAAAGAGGCACTTAATCTTCATATACATCTCAGGAATTCTTAAAGTTACAGTGTCAGCCCAAATCCATTTTGCATGAGGATCAGATGAATAGGTTCAGAAACTGGCCCAAAACATTCTGAGGGCTTCCAGTAAAGCCTGGAAATTAAAAGCATGCATTTACCTTTGCTTCCCAACATCTCTAAAATGACAGTACAGAAATTTAAAGGAATAAACCATATGGATACTGAGAATGGGAGAGGAGACGACAGAAGGCAAGATGATGGAAAGTGAATGGATGAGTGATAACTGCAAACCAGAGAAAGTTGAAACCGAACTGCCTTCAGAGAGATGGCCTGTGAGAAGTAAGCTGATTTGTGCTGTGGAGCCCCTAAAACTGCCTTCAGAGAGATGGCCTGTGAGAAGTAAGCTGATTTGAGCTGTGGAGCCCCTAAAAGGCTTTGGGTTTGAAGGTAGGGATGAGGAGTATGGCTGGAAACAACCTGATGGACAAAAGTCTTCATGAGAAGCATTTATCCCGCAGCCCTGTCCTTTCCCATACCCTACTCCATCAGATGGTCAGCCCTCCTCTACCTACTACAGGAGACAAGAGGTATATCCCTTGGAGGAACTGAGCCAAAAAGTTCTCAGGTTTGGAGACACAAGGTTCAATAGAGGGCAAAGTATTAAAATGAAAACGGGTAATTCATGAAAGTCTATATACTGAATAATGAGACTCCAAGCCCTGTCTCCACCCCCTCCCAGGCTTACAGACAGGTGCTTTGGAGAAAATGAACAACATCAGAGAAAGACTTACCTGTGATGACATTTCAGGGCAGATTAACAGAAAGGCACCGCTTCTGACTTAATTATTTTGTTAAAAAAATTTAAGCTTCTCATTTGGAAATAATTTGGCTTACCAAAAAAGTTGCAAATATAGTATGTAGATTTACCATAGACTCTTCATCCATCTTTCCCAAATGTTAAAATTTTACATAACTGTAGCACACTTATGAAAAACAGGAAATTAACATTGATACCATACTATTAATACATAGACCTTATTCAAACTTAACCGAATTTTTCTTCTCTGATCTAGGACCTAATCCAAGACCACACACTACACTTAGTTGTCATGTCTCTTTAGACTCCTGCAATTTAGGACAGGTGCTCATTACTTTTTTGTCTTGAATGACTTTGACACTTTTAAAGAGCACCGGTCAGCTACCTTGTAGAATATTTCTTCTCAGCACATCATATCAGGAAGCATACGATGTCAATATGACTTGTTACTGGTGATGTTAACTTTGATCATTTGGTTAAGGTGGTGTCTGCCGGGCTTCTCCACTCTAATGTTAATCTGTGTGATTAATAACTATATTGTGTGGAACAAAGTATTCTGTCTCCCAACACATTTTGACCCACCAAGTTTAGCATCCATTGATGCTTTTCCTCGTAACAGTTATTACTGTGGTGTTTGCCAGATGATGATTTCTAAAAATTTCCATCATTCCTTCTACATTTTTAATTGAAATTCTAGTCAGAGCTTTCTCTTCTCCAATTATTTATTTATTTATAAAAGTATTTAGTTACATCAGTATGGACCCATGGATATTTATCTTATTCTATTCTATCTTATCTATCTTGTTCTACTCTCATTATTTATTTTGTTGTTCTAATTGGCCACTGAAAACTTTTTTAAGCTGTCTCCTCTGTCCTTTTAATGTGTCTTTTTTGAGTACTTTCTTACTTTCTGGCGGTGTAAGATATTCCAGGGTCATCCTGTACTTTTTCTAACCTAGCCCAGAAGGAGCCATTTCTCCAAAGAGTATTGGCTGCTTTTACTGGAGAATGATATTTAAAAACTAGGATTGGCACTAGGCATGCTTACTGCTGTTGGGGTACATTCCGCCTAGACCCTCTCAGGGACAAAGCTAGAAAATAAACGTATGGACACACATATGCATACACACATCTGTATCCTATGGTTGTTTCAAAAATAGAAACTCAAATTTTAGATTAAGATTGACGTTTACTAAAATCTGCTTAAAAGAGGAAGAGCTGGAGAAGCATAATACAACAACGGCTCAACTCCTCAGCCCCCTCAATTCCATGAGGTTATAAAAGCTCTTTGATATACTTTTACAGGGAACAAATATGCGGAAATAGATTAGTAACTTGAGCAAGCCGTCCAGGGTTTCTTCTTAATAGCCATCTTTCTTCATGGTTTCTATTCATACTATTTACATAGCTTATGGGATATCTACATAGGTTCAAAATTCCTACCCGTAAAATACTTACTAATTACAAAGGCAAAAAGTAAAACTTTACACAGAAGAAGCCTGGCAGATACCTTCTTAATCAAATGATCACAGAGAACATTGCCAGTATTAGGACAAGTCAAAGTCATGCACTCCTGATAGGATACAATGAGAAGCACACAGCAGCCCTTCTGTGATAGTCCCACCAAGGATGAATGACCTGAACCTAATCAAGAGGAAACATCAGACAAACCCAAGTTCAGGGAAAGTCTACAAAATAACTGACGTGTATTCTTCCAAAGTATCAAGATCACAAAGGAAAGACTGAGAAATTGTCCTAGATTGAAGGAGACTAAAGAGAGATCACTAAAGGCAACACATGATTCTGAACTGGATCTTTTGCTATAAAGGACTATATTAAGGAAAATGTAAAAACTTGATTGGGGTCTGAGAATTAGAGGATAGTAATATATCAATGTGAATTTTCTGATTTTGATGGCTATATTGTAGGAGGATGTCCTTGTTTCTGGGAAACATACACTAAAGCATTTGGTTATTATGACATTTTCATGTCCAAAACTTGCTTTCAAATGGTTTAGGGAAAAAAGTTCTTACTATATCTGCAACCCTTCTCTAAGTTTGGATTTGCTTTAAGATTTGAAATAGCTAATTAATTAATCAAAAGAGAGAAATCATGAGAGAAAAGATTTTTTTTAAATACAAAGAACCCCTGGAAAGGAAAAAAAAAAGTCACATACTCTTTATGAGGCAATTTTTGACTGAAGAGGAGATCATTTCTCTTTGCCCAGCCTCAAATCAATAAAATTCATTTTTATAAGACAGTGACTGAAATGTTCAGAGCTAGAAAAGACACACATCAGTCAAAAGGGGTTTTTTCAACAAAGTCCTGCCATTTCTACTCAAGATAATGTTAAATTATAATCAGAAAATGCTCAAACTAGTTTCTCAACCTTTTTCTTTAATGAGATTGCTTCTTGAATGGTGTCAAATGTCAGAGCAGAGATTTGAGACCCACCTGCCACTTGTCCTGGGAAGGCTGCATGAAAGAGGATAAGAATAAGGCTATCCGTATATCTTTACATAGGATATAAGAGATATAAAGGATAAAGGTCCAAGGATAAGGTATGTGGATACCAGCTACTCACTGCTGCTCTTCTGGAGGTGACCTGCCTCTTTCATTTATACTCAAAGATGTTTTACAGGGATGCCATCCAATTATAACTTTTTCTTTGTAATGTGGGGCTCCAAGAGGTAGATGACTTCTATTTTCTAACAGAGATTCTACAATGTATTGATCACACAAAAGCTGTCATGACATAATGTACAACAGGAAGAATAAAGTCCCCCACTCATCCCTGTTTGATTCTATCCCTCATTTGCCTAGGCTTTCTCCAGGAATGGAACAACATAAGCCTTGCTGTCCTAGAGTCTCCTAGAATCAATTCCCCAAATCCATATATTCCCAGATAAAGGAAGCTACTGAGAGTCTCTGTCACACACATAAAGGAAGAGAATCAGAATCAACCTAATGACACATACTGGATTCCAGTCCCCAGCTTTTGCTCCCTCAGCCCAGTACCTTTATGCCTCCAATGCACAAAATGCCAAACATACATGGTAGCCCTTGGCATTTAGCCTAACCTGCTCCTCAGCTGGTGAGCTGGGCTGGAAACAGGTCAAGTGGCCCTGCTGGCTTCTTCCCCAAGGCTTACAACCTGCTTGAGGCCTCGAATTCTGGCTGCTCTGTTGGTGAGAAGCAGCACAGAGAGACACAGGAAAAGAGGGCATTTCTCCCTTGAGCCTCGAACAGCTGGTCCAAACCTGTCCCTCCATGCTTTCCTCTTCCTCTGTTCCATTTTCATCCCTGCTTGCAGTACACGAGCAGGGTGGCCTCCTTCCAAGCAAGAGGCTGCCAAAACCCATCTTAGCACAGCTTATCATAGCCTGGGGTTTGGGGCTGGCAGTGGAGACTTTGCCTTCCCTAGAGACTGGAATGTGACCCTCACAGCCGTCCAGAGCTGAGCTGTGCATTGGTGGCTGCAGGAGAACTTGAATGGTGCCAAGTAGAACTCAGATGCCACCAGAGGCTATGCCAGGGAAGAGAGAAACTTGGGTCTTAGCAGTTCCACTGTCTGAGAACTCACTGTCAAATGTGGTTTCTGTTATCCTTCTAATTGTTACCCTTTTGAATGTGTTTCTTAAAGTTAGCGTGGCCTGAGGAAGCACAGGTTACGATGGAGAAGGCTCTAGCCACATCAGTCCCACCCAGATGGAAATCCTTTGAGTCACGCCCCAGCAGCTCCCCAGGGCCATGGGAAGTACATGAGATTTGTCAACAAGGTGTCACTCCCTTTGGACAGCTCCAGGTCTTCTCCTCATTAATGTGATTCAGAAGAACATCCATTAAAGTTATCTGTACACCAAGAAAATTTAAACAGCATTCATGACGCCTCTGCTCTATCTGCCCTCAAACAATCAGTATCATTGAAAGGAAAGAGAAATCCTTCCCAATTCCAGCAAGTGGATTTTAAAAATTTCCATCCATCCTCAATTATTTTGCCCTGTGACCTGACCGAGAGCAGCCTTGAGGCCCACACTCCCACACACCCCACCAGCCATCAGGGATATATATTAAAGTTGGTCTTGACCTAATTCCATTCCAAATTTGAGAGCCTTTTGGTACCTTAGGAAGTCCTGAGTCACCTATCAAAAGTCTCAAGGTTAGATTCCCATTGTAGAGAAATTATTCCTTCCTTAGTTATGATAAAACTCTTCCAATTGGACCAGTGTCTAATTAGGCACTAACTAGAGCGACTTCTCAGCTACCAAATATAGGAATCAATCAGATCTCCTTCATTCCCTAGGCCTATAAGCAATGGAGCCAGACTGCTTGTTCAGATCTTGACTCTGCTACTTATTAGCTGTCACCTTGGACAAACCTCTCTATGCCTCAGTTTCCATATCTGTAAGACAGAAATAATAATGGTTCATAATTCATGGGATTATTGTGAGGAGCAAATGAGTTAACATATGCAAAATGCTTAGCACAGTACACCATTAAGTACTCAGTACTTAATGGGCTATTATGGGTTATTATTATTATATAATAATATAATATGGGCTATTACTATTATTACATGGGCTATTATTACTAATAATAAAAATATGGGCTATTATTATTATTACATAACCGTGGCCCAATTTGGTAAAATGTCTTCATATCTCAAAGTGCTGTAAGAGTGCTTGTATCATCCTTAAAAGGCAATAAAAAAATCACATGTCCCCTGCACACCAAATAATGACTTCCCTTCCAGTACTGATGCTTGTAGGCAAGTTATTTCAGTAAACTATTTTCCCAGAGGTTGTTGGTCTTTATGAGCCCAATGAAGCTTCTTGAGGTAACAGTAACATTCAGAAATAAAGAAGATTTATCTTTTCTCTGGACCTGCTTCTCCAATTCTGTTCCCTCTCTGACATCTTCATCTGAGTTTAGCCTCCAGGTAAACAAGCTTAGTCTGACCTGGCCAAGAGCCGACAGCTAGAAATAGCCCTCATGTGTGGGAAGAATCACGTGGGGTTTCAGTCCTGGATCATGGTATATCCCTCCCTAGGATGCCAAGTCCAATCCCATCTAAGTTCCCCTCGGTACTGCTGGCTGTTTGCAGTTTTTGAAAAGAGACAGTTGGCCACAAAGGAGGTTCTGACTGAGTATAAGGCTCCTTGTGGCCTTGGCTTCCAGGAGTTTGGGGGCATGTGGTGAGAAGCTGGGCTGGGCCTTATTCTCAAGTAAAGGATCAACTTCAGATCTGGCTTTAGCACTAGTTCCAGACAGGGCTGGCCTCCCTGTCCTACCAAACTAGGAAGAAACGAGATGAAGAAAATAGTGCTTTAGGAGTCCAAACATGCCATTTTTGTGTAAGGTAGAAAGACTGGATCTGAAGACAGGGAGATGGTCCAGAAGGGAGAAAAATGGGCCTGGACCAGGTGGTGCCAAGAGTAATAATGAAAAGAAAGGATAGATATGTCTTAATCCACTCAGTCTGCTGTAACAAAATACCACAGACTGGGTGGTTTATGAACAGCAAACATTGATTGCTTACTGTTCTGGAGGCTGGAAACATGAGATCATGGTGACAGCATGGTTGGATTCTAATGAGGGGGTGTCTTCCAGGTCTTGGCCTTCTCATTGCGTCCTCACATGGCAGAAGGGGTTTGGAAGCTCTGTGGGATCTCTTTTGTAAGAACATAAATCCCATTACTGAGGATCCCACCCTCATGACCTAATCACCTCCCAAAGGCCCCCATCTACTAATACCATCACCTTTGGGGGTTAGGATTTTAACATATGAATTTCGTGGGGACACAAACATTCAGACCATAGCAAGAGGAAAGAAGGTCCCAAGGAAAAGCAATCTGAAATACTGGTTGGCCAGCTGGATGTGAAGCAGGGGGAGAAGGAAGATTTAAGAAAGCCCAAGGTTTAAAATTTGGGTGGTTAAAAGAATCTGTGATTAGGAGGAAGGCCCAGTGATAAAGTTGAATGATAAGCTGCTGGGTTTGATGACATCCTCCTATAAAGATCCAGTCAGCAGCAAACTTGGGGTGAAGAAAACAGTCAGAGCTGAGAACTCAGATTCTGCAGTAACTCACATACTTTGTGAAGTTGTGAGAATGGGGGTGTTCTCTGAGGGAAAGAACATAAAGAGAAAAGAATGAGAAATTGCCATCCAACATTGAAGAAACCTCTAGTCAGGCAGAAGGAGGAATGAGGACTAGAAGGGGACAGAGAAGGAAAAGTCCAAGAAGGAAGAAGTATTAGGGTTTTTCAGAGAAACAGAACGAACAGGATGTGTACCTATAGAGAGAGAGATTCATTTTAAGGAAATGGCTCACATGATTATGAAGGCTGGCAAATCTAAAATCTGCAGAGTAAGCTGCAGGCTAGAGACCTAGGGAAGAGCTGATCAAGTTCAAGTTCAAGTTCAAAGGCCATCTGATGGCAGAATTCCTTCTTGCTCAGGGACCTCACTTTGCTCTCTTAAGGCCTTTAACTGATTGGATGAAGCCCACCCATATTATGGAGGGCAATCTGCTTTACTCAATGTCCACCAACTTAAATGTTAATCTAATTTTAAAAACACTCTAAAAAAAAAAAAACCCTTATAGAAACATCCAGAATAATGTTTGACCAAATATATGGGCTCAGCCAAGTTGACACATAAAATTAATGATTATAGAAGATGAAGCCATGTCTTTAAGGAGACCAAGGATAGCGTTCTAAGATAGATAATGATGATCAAACATGAGCACTATCTGAGAGGCTGAGGATTATGACGGAAAAGTCCAGTGCATTCTGCATCTGGGGATCATTGCTAACCAACTTTCTCCTCCTATTAAGTGTAAGATACTGGTTAAGAGCATAGGCTTGCAGCTAAAAAAATTCTGGGAGCCCACAATAACTCAACCATTACTTGCCATGACCCTGTACAAATCACTCTCCCTCTTTGGGGCTCAGTTTTCCAACATCTAAAATAGGGATAATTGTACCTATTTCTTAAGATTATTTTGAGCATTAAATGAAATAATACTTTTGAGTGTCTAGTACATACTAAGTACTTGATAAAGAGTAGCTCATACTCTTTAATTAAATTAATTCAGTTAATTAGATTATTAATAGATTAGTATTGTCATCATCTTGATCATTATTATCTTCATCTATCCCAAATTCTGAGGACACAATTTAGAGTAGAAAGACTAAATGGATTAAAGGGAATGGATTAAAGACTAAAGGAGTCGTTGAAGAGAAAATGACAAGTAAGGAAAAATGTGTGCCTGCACTGGATTGCAGATCCAGCATCTACACTGCAACCCAGTCCTGAGACCTGAACCCTTTTGATTCATTCCCTCTCCTTCATAAGCAAGGAAATATTTTCAGTACTAATGCACTGACTTCTCCCAACCCTTAGGTTAGTAACAGTCAGAATTAGAGAACAGACCTTTTTCCTCTACTTTGTGCCTATGTCATCAGATCAGCACGTTCGCAACTCCTATGACTTAGCCCTTGATTTTGATGCATTTCCTAGAAAACTGAGAAGGAGGGCCATAGTGGACCACATCTCCCCCTTCCCAGAGCAGTGCTGAGGCAAATGAGGAGGGAGCAGGTATGGCACTTAACACTGCACAAGGCAGGCATGGATTCTGACTCTTACATTTAGCTCAGGGTTCCCTGACAGTCAAACTTCCTTTCCTTTCTTCTATCAGCCCAGTGGAACATGGGTTAATGACTTTGTCCAAAGAAACAAAACAAAAGACTCAAATCCAATGACAAAGATATCAGAAACAAGTCAGGCATAAATAGTGTTCCAGAAACTCTACAATTGAATTTTTTTCATTGACAAATGATCCTGCCATCATTGTAGATAGGGTAACATATCTAATTCCTATAATTCTATATCTTTAACTGAAGCCTTCAGGAGATTCTTTGATGGAAAGAAAGATCAATGGGACTGAAAGGAATATATTCCACTTCATTCCCTCTCTCTGAACTCAATTTCTCACCAGGTACTCTGATAGCTTCCCTCTTCCACCCCTGCCTGAAGCCAATTCTCATTTATTCAACCCTAATGAAGAACACGAATCCAATGGATTCACCAAACACTTAACCTAGTAAAGACCTCAACACCCTTCCCCAAGCAAAACTCTTCCTCTTGGTAATTTTGTTTGATGTTCTTCATCCAGAAGAGAAAAAAATAAACTGGAAAAAGACCAGAAAGAGAAGAGGTGGAGAGAAGATTGAAAGGCCCTGAGAGTTCACAAACAAGAGAACCTGCTTCAGTGTTATAAAGTGCCAACCACTTGGTTTATGCTCAAATTAGGCTTTATTTGGCTCTTCTAAGAAGTACCAGCATTCAAATCATTCAATTAGTGGCATATCCATGGCCTGCTATATATTGCATGATGCTACATGTTGCCAGTATGAAGACAAGACATCATCTTGGAACTAACATTACTTGCTATGTGATCTTGGACAAGTTATTTAACCTCCCTGTGCCTCGGTTGTCTCATCTGTAAATGGGTATAGTAATAGAGTCTACCTCAAAGGCTGTGATGAGAATTAAATGAGTTATTATGTACAAAGCAATTCAGTGCTATTGTAGAGATAGTATTAAAAGAGCATAGGATACCGGAGAATAATTCCACCAGGACCTTCATGAAGGAAATGGTATTTGGACTGAGCCTTTAAAAAATTGAGTAAGGGTTTAAGGAGAATGGAAAAGCATTGGAAACGCCATCCTAGAGGCGAGGCCTACATAACAATGGCACAGAAGTGAAAATACGCACAAGTCACTGGCTGGTGAGGGGCTGGAGCAGGAGAGAACGGGAAGGGGTAAGCTGATGGAACCTAGGGGCTCCTATCTCAGGTTCTGCTGGGCCAGTGCATGCAGGGGGAAGGCTGTCCAGATGATGTATGGTACTCCTGCTACAGGGAGGAAGCAGTCCATGACTGAGTACAGGAAGAGCAGCCCTGGAAGAGGAGCGGGGAGCATCTCCCATCTGCCCCCATCAATTCCCTCAGCATCTGTTCCCATGACTTCCCCATGGGTGGGGCAGGAAGGACGGAAATGGTGTTTAGCCTAGGATGGGATGCTCTTCCAGTTCAATTCAAACAGTACTAAACCTTGGAAAGTTTCTGAGTGGAGCCTTCTGTTTTAGAAGATTTCCTCCTTCTGGGCACCACCTTCATAAGCAGCCCCTACCCACAGGCTTCCTGCTGTCCCTCACTTTTCAGAGACCCCCAGCACTCCGAGGAAGGAGCAGCCCAGGTGAGGCAAAGCTGGGGAGACCATGTGGGTACAGAAGTGACCTCAGCAGCCACAGCATCTGTCTCTCACAGGGAGACCAGACTGTCCAGGGACAGAGAGAGGCAGAGATCAAGGAGAAAGACAGAGATGGACATAGAGAAGGAGGAAGAGAAATGGAAGGAGACAGCGAATCAAAACCACAGAGGGAGCGAGAGTCTGAGTGTATCCAACAACTTTCATGCTCCATCTCACAGTGCCTTGGCGCTCAGCTTAGCAAAGGTGTAACCTGGGTGGAGGTGAAATAGTTCCCTCTCCACCATCACTTTCAGTGGTCCGCTGTAGAATTTGTGCTCCTGTCTCATGACCTTAGGCTCTGTTAGATTAAAGGCCCCAAGTCCCAAGGGGGTGACATAGTTGGAGTTCTACTAGAAGCCATGATTGTCATCTGTGCATTATAGATTTCTCATGCCAATTCACGAGCAGGCAAGAAAAGACATTATGACATTGGCAGTGGCGGGGGTGAGGGCGTGGGGGTGGGGGGCAGGTAGCTGGCCCTGACAACCATGAGGATCTGGGCTGCTGCTCTACAGTGGGAGGCAGGAAGAAGTGTGTCTGGAACCCAGGAGATCTCCTGGGATATCTCTCAGGGCTTCCTGTGCCCAATGATCACTGTTAATGGGGCCATTTGTACAACCATGGAAAGGCTCAGAGTCCCTGGAAAGGAAGATCTGGGCCATCCCAACAAACTAGCTGCCTTGACCCACCAAAGTGTTTGCTGAGATGAAGGAAATATAGAAGATGTGGGGAAAGTGGATAACGAATCTTCATCGAGACCTTGGGACCAGTTGTAAGATCACAAACCATGGCATGTTCCACTAACCTCCTGTCCTAAGGCTTTTGCAGAGATGGCAGTTGGCCAACACCTTGCAGTCTCTGTGACAAGTTGCACTTAACAGAGACATCACTAGATCTGCGCAGTGCATGGGAGGACTGGGTCTTGCATCTTGCCTCACTCCTTCCTGGCCCGCTTTCCATCCTGCTGTTGCCATGGTGACCACCTTTGCACAGGGGTAAGCTGAGAGCATCCTGCCTCAGTTGCACATGCCTCAGGGTTTCTTGGCTACAACAGCATGGAGCCAGCTGGATCTCCAAGAAAGTGCAGTCCTGAAGCTACTTGAGGTATCTCCTTCCCTTCTGTCACTTAGGTGGACATTTATGAGCACATTCTGTGTGACTCCTCAGAGCATCCCAGTGGGGTTGAGCCCCAGTGGCCTGCAAGAGTGACTCACTCAAGAATACCCACTGTAGTGGCCTTCTGGCCTGGCCTGTCACATACTTTCCAGTCCCCACTCCTGTTCCCCAGGAATCACTTCCCCAAATCAGCTGCCCGCACCCAAGCTCTTGGCTCAGCTCTCCTCTGAGGAAAACCCAGACTAAGACACACACTTGGTAGGGGAGGACGAGACAGAGAAGAGAGCCACAAAGGGAGATGTAGAGGTAAATAGAGCCAGCAAAAACCATTAAGGAGAAAGGTCAGAGAAGAGGAGAGATGCTCCATATTCCCAGACTAATCAAATTCCCAGGTCAGTTTCTGGGTCAGAGAGGCAACATCGAGTTTAAAGTGGGAAGGAGAGGCCAGTGAGGGATGTGAGTGGGGAGGGCAAACTGTTACAATTACAGAGAACACGTTACAATCCAGACCTCTCACCACCTCGCCACCCAACTGCCCAGATTCCACAGCCATGTCTCAGAGCATCTCTGCTGCAGAAGGGAGCCAAGGACACCTTGGGGAAAGCAGCAGAGCCAAGGACTCCTCCGGGGAAAGGCATCCACTTGGAAAGCGGTCTGAAGGGCCAGGACATAGATGTAAGGTGGGCTGAGCCACCTCCTTCAGGGAGAAATAAAAGCCAAGCTTGGGAGACCAGGCCAGTTGCCAGGGGTGGGAGCAGAGTCATAAACAGGAGACTGAGTCAGGGATTAGGAGCCAGACTGAAATAGGAGCAGAATGGGAACTGCAGGGACACTCCTGAGCACAGGCAGGGATAACTGTCCCTCTCTGTGGCTTCCCTCTGCCTGTGTGAGGGCTCCCACAAGGGTACAGAGGAGGGTGGCTCAGGGTCAGTGACACAAGGAAAAAGCAGTCACTCCTGCCAACAGCTCAGTGCACTACTCCAAAGATATTAATGCAGTGTTCCTTGAAGAGTATTTATCCAACAAATATTTATTAAGCACCTACCAGGTGCTGGGCTCTGTTCTAAGCACAGCAGGGAACAGATTCCCTGTCTTAATAGAGCACACAGTCTTGTAGGGGAGACATGATGTCTTAGTGTAAATGATTCTGAGAAAATTCCCCATAGTGAGTCTTACCTCTGCTGACTCAACTCCTTTCCCTACACCATGAGTCTCTACCCATGGCAGGCTTGTGTGGGAGGGGATGCGGAGTAGGTGCAGCCTCAGGGTCCCCTCAGGATCCCTCTGAGGCTCCAAGCCCAATCCCTCCCTGGGGCGGGTCAGTCCCTGCCTTCCCTGGGTTGGCTCAGCTCTGGCACTGACCCCAGCCCTGCAGATTTAGCCCCGTTGCTCCTATGTCACACGGTGCACAGGCTCCATGGGGTGCTCCATGCCTACCCTGCTCTTGGGGCTGGATTCGCTTGCTGCCCTGAGACTGTGGCTCGGGGATGAGTCCCAGGTGCCCCTGAGCTGCAGCCTCTGTAGTCTGGGCTTGTTCCTAGTTGCTCTGCTGGAACCAGAGCCCTTCCCTGAGCCCCAGCTCCCTTAGCTGCATGGGGAAACCATACCTGTCCCCTGCTCTTCAGTACCCCCAGCTGCCACCTGGTGTCATGCTCCAAAGAGAGGAACCTCTTAGAACCACAAGGCTGCCACTGCAGACTCCAAGTACCATCCCAGGTACCTGGCTACTCCTGATGCCACACCTCACCCCTCAGAGTCATGCTGAGTGGCAAGGCTGGTTCAGATGGTCTCATTTCAGGGACTTTTTCCTCGCTTTTCCCTCCATCTGCCCCCACTGACTCCCAGCCTGACTCATGGCTGAGCATGCATGGATTTGGAGAGCAGCAACACTTCTGACCAGGAAGTGAATATATATAACAAGATATAGATAGAGATAAGTGAAACCTTTTTCTAATATAAAGATCCAAGTCTTTGTAATGGTTTTAAATTACCCCATTTTCTACCCCATTTTCTATAGCAAAGTTACACATACACACATGCCATACCTTAAACCTAAGTTGACAGGGTGTGAAACTGCATCTTGTTTACTATATAATGAAACACTTTAATGATACTCTCAGAAATAATGCCTTTGCTCTGAACCACTTTTCTTTTTAGTATTTAATGTACGTTATTACTACAATTTTCATCTGTTTTTCGGAAATACTCTTCAAAATCCATTTTCCTTGTTGTGAAACTAAACCCAAAGAGCAGGGATCCCTGTCTACGTTGTTAACAAGTATTTTGAGGTTTCTTTAGAGATGCATAACTCCACAGAATTGAGCATACAGGCCTATGAGATGCTGAAAAGGTGTCACATCTATAAGGATACCTCTGGGTATAAGTTGAAATGAACACTAGGGGGTGGGAGGCAGGGTTCTACTCTTAGAAGGGTTTGTTGGTTGTCTGAGACAAAAACACTCACAAAGGTGAAGCCAATAATAAAGCAAATGACCAAAAAATTTTTTATATCAATTGAGACTAGTTTTTCAACTGAAGTGAGAAAAACACAACTCAAAATAACTCAATCACAAAAATGTGTGGAGAGCGGACAGTGGAGTGAGTTTCAACATACCCAAGTCCAGGAACTCAAAGGGAAGCTATCATATCTCTCCCCCTCTTTGCTCTGTTTTTTGCAGTGTGGTAGCCTCAATCTCTCTGACTGAAGAAAGATCTTGGTTGCAGAAAATTCTAATCATCATCCCAGCAGATCCTTCCAGAGAAGGACACTGATTGGTCCTGTTTCAGTCACATGCTCACACATGTCCAATCACTGGGACCTGAAGGATGGGGCACTACGATTGCCCAGATTCTGGCCACATGCCCATAGCTGTGGCTTAATGGACCAGAGCACCATAAGTAGCAGACCCACCAGAGCCACATAGTATAGAAAAATGGACATTTCCCTAAGGAAAGGGAGTACCAGAAAGAGGGTGGAAGAGAAACCAGGCAGATAAAATAATACATACCTACCTCAAAATTCAATGCATTGGTTTTCCTCAACTTACACTTAACCTCTTAACAGTTTCTTCTGACCCCATAAAAGTGGAAAAGAGGATTTACCTATATTCATATATAACACAGACAGAAGAATGAAGAGAGACCCAGAGAATGCTCCAAAATCTATCAGTCAGCATTCTGCTTCCAGAGAAGGAGCCAAGTTCAAGTCAGAGGTGATGAATGCAAGCAGGAAAGCTCACTTCCTCCAGGAACATTCAGGTCAAGTGGAGGAAAGGTTGGTCAACACTGTGAAATCATAGCAGAGTCAGGCAGGGCTCAGGGTGAAAGCTGCTGTCACCGTCCCACCCCAACCGATCCAATGTGAACATGTACCTCATGCAGCCCAGCTTGACTACATCTACCTGGGTGGTCCCACCACCTCCACTGAGCACTCTGACTCCAGCACAGACTGTAGCTCCCTTGTCCTATCCTTCTTCCCATCACCTATTAACCAGGACTTAACTACCCCTTTGCATTCTGCTTTTGGCTTCTGCTTCAGCAGGCTGTGGGAACTTAGATTTCATAATTTGGCTGAGACTTGTAAAAAGAGTTTTAAGGAAACTTATTCCCACACTACTAAAATAGTCACATGATTCTGGCTCCCCAAATTCCCAAAGTCTTAATCCTTGTTCTGAAAACTCTGATCTCAATCACTCTCTCTGGTTTTATCTCCACTACTTTTCTTCATAAATACTTCCTTCAAAACACTATAAAATAATGTCCTTCAACTAGTTTTTTACATTGCAGCCACTGGGCTTTTCCCATCACTAGTCCCATGTTCCCACCATTTGGGTTGTTCTTTCTCCCATCAAAATTACAGTCATTCTTCAAATGTCACCTCAAAAACATCTTTCCCAATGGAGACTCCTATGGCCAGCAGAGTGGGAAATGATTGCCATCATTGGTATTAGAATTTAGTGTTGGAATCAAGCTGATTTAACTAGCCAAGAATGAAATTTCTCTACTTGTTTCTATGATATTCTCCACCACTTCTAGAAAATGATTTCACCCAACACAAGCCAGAAAAATTAACACATGCTCTGGGTCTAAAGAAAGTATTGGTTTTTGGATTGTTATAAGAATTTAGGATTGAAAGAAAACTGTGATTGTGCTGTGCAAAATAGTATGAGCCTTACTCTCATGAACTCAGGGAAGAAAATTTATTTGAATCTGTGAATCTCAGAACAACATATAAAATATGTGAGGATCTGATAATACAAGGGATACTCATTTGAAATTTGGAAATTTTGCTGCCAGACCTCCATAAACTATAGTAGCGACTGACAAATACATTCATTGAATGTTTAGCCCACAAACATATACAAATAAATTCCCAGAAATTTTACTAATGTGTGGTAGAGCACTCCAGTGGTTAGAGCTTATGAAACATACAAACCACTTCTAAAATAGTCTTTCCCTTTATAAAATTGCCCTAACTTAATATAGGTTCATTTTTGAAATTGTCTACCTGAGAGTTTCCTACTTGTTAGTATTCTGTTCTCCATCACAGCAAGCTAGTCCAGAGATTTCCCTGTTGGGAACCTTGGATTTACAGATATCTTTTAAGAATATGTTTCAAAAAACAGTAATTTCTCCTTACAATCAGACTTTTAAAAAGTGTTCTTGCCCTGTCTCACCTTGTCACCCACTGCAGTGTGGCCATGGATCTCACCACCTAAATCTCTCACCAAGGTTATAAACACCATCTGCCGACAAATCTAACAAGAATCTTTTGGGCCTCACGTCACAACTTATCTGTGGTATTGACATTGGGGGCTACTTTCTTGCTTTTGAAATGTGTCCCTGGAGCTCAGTCTTTGCATCTCCTTCCTCTATGTTCTCCTGAGCAATCTGACTCCACCAGTGGATTCAACTCCCACCTGCCCCACTGAGCACCTTCACCTTGACACCCACCTCACTCATCGTCACACACAAAACATGCTCCTCCTCTCGCGTCCCCATCTCAGGAAGGGCGTCACTCCCACCTACCTTGTTGTTGGGAGTCTTTCAAGATTCCTTCTCTCTCGACCCTCACATCTGATTGCGACTAGTTCTTATTAGTTCTGACTTCTAAAATTCTCACATAATCTGGAGAAAACTCGAATTCGAAAAGATACATGCACCCCAATGTTCATTGCAACACTATTTACAATAGCCAAGACATGGAAGCAACCTAAATGTCCATCGACAGAGGAGTGGATAAAGAAGATGTGGTACATATATACAATGGAATATTACTCAGCCATAAAAAAGAATGAAATAATGCCATTTGCAGCAATATGGATGGAACTAGGGATTATCATATTAAGTGAAGTCAGACAGAAAAAGATAAACATCATATGATATCACTTATATATGGAATCTAAAAAAAAAGATACAAATGAACTCACTTATAAAACAGAAATAGACTCACAGACATAGAAAACAAACTTATGGTTACCAAAGGGGAAAGGGTGGGGGGTAGAGGGATAAATTAGGAGTTTGGGATTCACATATACACATTACTTTATGTAAAACAGATAAACAACAAGGACCTACTATATAGCACAGGGAACTATATTCAATATCTTGTGATAACCTATAATGGAAAAGGATCTGAAAAAGAATATATATATAAAATAACTGAATCACTTTGCTGTACACCTGAAACTAACATAACATTGTAAATTAACTATACTACAATAATGAAATAAATTAAAATCAAATCAAATCCCCCATATAGGTTGTCTCCCTCCTTGCCTTTGCCAATGCCTTAGTACACTCATTGTTTCTTGCCAGTGCCTTGTAGCCTCCTAGCTTCCATTTCTATTCTTCCCATCTATCCTCCCACTGCTGCCAGGGTGATCTTAACATGGCATCATGTCTCGCGCAATCAGAATCAATCAATGACTTGAAATCCCCTACAGAACGTATCCTAAATTCCTCATCACAGCGTATGAATTCGTCCCTACTTACCTGCCCTATCTCTTCTCTGGCCTCTCCCCAACTGTACTCTGTGACCAAGGACATCTTTACCCTTTATCTCTGTCTGCTTCACTCTTGCCCTTCAGAAAAGCCTAAAGCAAACCAGAAATGAGGCCACTGGTGCGTGTCCCTTTCTCTTCTCTACAGGGTTTTCAAGGTGACTACAACCTCGAAGGTTGTCTAAGCCTATGAAATCATATGACTGAATGGTTACACACTCAGGCTCCTGAGCTAGACTGCCTGGCTACAAATCTCAGTGCCACCACTTACTAATTCCAGCTGTGAGCAAGCTACTTAGCTCCCCAATGCCTCAGTTCCCACATCCGTAAAGTAAATATAGTCGTAGTACATACCTCATAGGGCAGTTGAAGGATTCAATCAGGAAATAAATATGAAATGCTTAGAAAACTGCACATGGTAAGTGCTCAATACATTCTTTTATGATTATCAATAATAATAATAATAATGAGGTTTTAATTATCCAAAGACCTATATTTACTGGGTCCCTATAGAGTATACAGCCATGTGTAAAGTGTTGTGGGGAGATACAAAAATAATTGAAGTCTTGATTTTTGTTCCCACAAGAGTTCATGAACAAAAAGAAGACAAAACATAAAAGCAAGAAGTTTCCCAAGGCTATAGAAGCAAACAACACTTCTGCCAAGAGGAACATTCTTGTCTTTCAGTAGATTAGTGCATGCTTAGAATACAACTGTCTTCAAAGAAACTCAGAAAGTAAGACATTTCTCACTCGCCTTTGACAAAGTCATATTTGGGTTTATTGCAGTGTTTCTCAGCTTTGGCACTATTGACATTTTGGCCAGATAATTCTTTGCTGTGGATGCTGTCCTGTGCACAGTAGGATGTATAGCCGCATCCTGTATCTCCACCCACTAGATGCCAGGAACACTTCACCCTGCAGTTCTGACAACCATAAATATCTCTGGGTGTTGCCAAATGGGTGGCAAAATCACCCTAGTTGAGAACCACTAGTCCATCAGCATTTCAGGAACAACACTCAACGAGAGCTCACTGTAATGAAAAGAATAAAAGAACATGACATTTTTAAATGGCTTCTCTCCATAAAACCTGGGACAAGGCCCCATTTCACTACCCTAAACAGGAGACCTTGGTCCTATCTCTTCCCCTTGCCCAGGCTACCTTTCCTTGTTGGTAGAATCAGGTTATCGTGGGCAGTCTCTCATGATTGTGGTGGGGATTAACGGAGTTGTGTTTGTGAATCTTCTTTAACTGTAAACCACCATTACCATGTAAAGAGGTATCATTTTAAACACCCAGAGGACTATTTCACCATTGTGATTGTGCCTTTGTGTGGACAAGTAAATTTGAATTGAAACATCGTCACATTAGAGTCTAAGATTTTGAACCCGGATGATTCTGAACTTAGTTAATAAATATTCACAGAGGAGAAGACCCCCTTCATGTTAGGCACCAGGCTGTGCCCTCTAGAGACATAGGGATGGATCAGGGGCAGCCTCTACCTCAAGGCCCTATGGTTGGCAGGTGTGCTCTTTGCTCCATCATCACCCATGCCCAGGACTAGACAAATTAGCCCTTCATGTTCACAATTCCCAGGAAAGACAAAAACTGAGTTGCAAGGTCCCATCTGGGTATATTGCCATGTGTGGTTATTTGACATTAGAATTTCACAGGGACTACAAACTTAGCCTTTAAAATCTCTCAGAGGACAGGAAATGAACATTTGTTGAGTCTGTACCACGTGCCAGATTCTGCTCAGGTTCATTCAGGACTGTGAGGAAGGTATCATTATCTCGTTTTTACTGATGAGGACGTTAAAGCTCATTGAGAATAAAGTAATCGTCCCAGTGCCACAGGGTAAATGGCAAAACTGGGATTTGCATCCACTTTGGTTTAATCCAAAGCCTTTTGCTACCACACCATGCAAATGGAGGTGTATTTGGAAATGATCATCCTACTATGGATAGCAGGAAGTTGTGTGCACTACTCAGACCATCTATCCCAGGGATGTGGATGTCAGAGGAAGACATCTCCTGTGTGAATCTCATGTTTGGGTAATGCTAGGTAAATGGCTGTCACAGTGACCTGCAATCCCTCTGCTGAAGAGGTACTATCTAGGCTGAGCCAGTAGAATCTGGACACAGAGTACAAAGGAGGGGGACTCCTGACCAAAAGAAGCAATCACAATTGACGTTCCAGTCTGTGGCTTCTTGGAACCGAGCTGCCCCAACAGCCCGAACAGAGATAGAGCATCTCTGTGAAGCCAGCCTCTCCAGGAGTCAACCGGGTTAGAACAACTTAACAAACCAGCAGAACCAAAACAGAGGCATGGGGCTGAAGATGTGTTGCCTGTAAGGCCAGATCCATAAGAATTATGCTCAAGGTCATCCCTGACAAATAACAACAGTGCTATGATTTTGCAACCCTGTAATTTCACTTATAATATATGAATATGCTTGGGGCCAGAGAAAGGGAGATTGATAACTTCATTTAGAGCAAATCAATTGGATTTCACTCATAGACTCATGAATCATCCAAGAGACAGACAGGGGTGTCAAGGAACACTGAGTCCTCTCCCCTGCTGATTTTTACAAGCCTCATCAATTTCAGTCTAACTGAACACTTCCATTTGGGTTATTAACATAAAGCTTCTAGAATTCAAGAAGTTAAATCCTTTCTAAAATTCTGGCACCTTGGCCAACACAATTTTGTCATCATGCCTTTGATTTAATTACCATGAATAAAGAAAATGTATGCCCATCCAAATGTGGGCTGGTCAACCATGACACTTAGAAAAAAAGTCATAATGGCAACCATTGGCAATGTCCCCAAAAGCAGTGTCCTGGAAAGAGGGAGACTTAAATGGTCCAGATGCCCTTGTCAAAAGACTGTTAGAGCCATCTTAGCCTCACACCATTACACACAGTAAAACGTTTCTTGTTCTGATCCTATATGTGTCAACTGAGTTGGAGGAGTTACTTTATGCCACAACCTCCCCTGCTATATCCATGTATTCCATGATTGACATAAAGATTAAGAAGTCACTGGGATGAAGTCTCATATCCTGGGGTTCAGATATAAAAAACACAGGTAGTGGACTTAGCAGAAGATGGGGCTTGGTACAAGAGGAGGGTATAAGATGCCCATGGATACCTCCATATTGTTTTATGTATTGGTTGGACTAATTAATATTCCACAATAGATCTACCATATGATCCAACAGTTCCATTTCTGGGTATGTACCCAAAGGAAATGAAAACAGTATTTTGAAGAGATATATGCACTCCCTTGTTTATTGTAGCATTATTCACAACAGCCAAGATATGAAAACAATGTAAATGCCCATCAATGGATGAATGGATAAAAAAGATGTGGCATATATACAAAATGGAATATTATTCTGCCAAGGAAAAGGAGGGTATCCTGCCATTTGTGACAACATGAATGGACTTTGAGCACATTATGCTACGTGAGATGTCAGACAGAGAAAGACAAGTACTATATGATATCACTTAACACGTGGAATCTAAAAAAGTCAAACTCATAAAAAACAGAGAGTAAAATGGTGGTTACCAGGGCATGGGGCTGGGGGGATAACACTGATGCTGTTTAAGGATACAAACTTGCAACAAGTAGCAAATAAGACATAGCGATCTACTGAACAATATAGTGAATATAGACAATATTGTACTGTAATTATGTAATGTGATAAATATTGCTACAGTGGTAATCATATTATAATATATAATTATATCAAAGTAACACATAAACCTTAAATTTACACAATGTTATATGTCAAATTTATTCAATTAAAATAAGTAAATAAATAGAACCTTTTCCACCTGTGGCCAAAAGAAAAAAAAAAGATGCCAAGGACAATGTAATGTGCTTGTGCCCTCCCTCCCTATTATCTGCTGCCACATCACTGAAGTTTGCTGTTAGTGAGTTTCTGGTGCCCACATAGGCTGGTGCCTGGAGACAAAGGTCTTCCCCTGCTCTTTGCTATTTCTTTGCCATTTGGTGGGGAGCAGGGGAACTAGTAAAACCCACTTAAAGGAGGCAATCATGGGGATGTTGAGAGCTAACTGACCATAAGGGGAAAAGCCTTGAGCTATGAATAGGGCTTGATGTCAGAAGGGGTTAGTGTGGTTCTTGGTGATGCGCAGCAATTGACACTAGAATCCGTCCTGAATTGTGTGCATGCCTTATGAGGGAGAGGTTGCACAAGCAACCTTGTTCTGGAGACTTTGCATAACTAAGAAGAAATATTTCTTCAAAGCGGGGATAAAGGATCTTTGGCCTTGGGTCCTGTAGAACTGTCAGAGTTTGAGTGTGTGATATTAAGTTCATCTAGCTGGGATAGCTATTAATAAATAGGACTTGTGTGTATACAAATATAAAAAGCACCTCTGGGTTTCTAAATCTATTTGGGGAAAATAAATTTAGAAAAGGCTGAGATTCCAGCAGCAAACAGAAAGGCTCAGAGCCATGAAGATTTGGATGTTTTTTTTTTTTTAATATTTAATTTATTTTTAATTTAATTTATTTTTTATTTTTTGGCTGTGTCAGATCTTAGTTGCAGCATGCTGGATCTTCATTGAGGCAGGCGGGATCTTTCATTGCAGCGCGAGGGCTCTTTGTTGCATCGCACTGGCTTCTCTCTATAGTTGTGTCACGCGGGCTTCTCTCTAGTTGTGGTGCCTGGGCTTCTCTCTAGTTGTGGTGTGCAGGTTTTTTTTTTTTTTTCCTCCTCTCTCTAGTTGTGGTGTGTGGGCTCCAGGGCACGTGGGCTCTGTAGTTGTGGTGGGTGGGCTCAAGGGCACATGGGCTCTGTAGTTTGAGGCACACAGGCTCTCTTGTTGAGGCGCACGAGCTCAGTAGTTGTGGTGTACGCGGGCTTAGTTGTTCTGTGGCATGTGGGATGTTAGTTTCCTGACCAGGGATCGAACCCACATCCCTTGCATTGGAAGGCAGATTCTTTACCATTGGACCACCAGGGAAGTCCCGAAGATTTGGATCTTATTGAGATTACATCTTTATTCTCAAGCTCACAAAGCCAGAGATACCTAGGATATATATGCTTACCAATCTTACCCACCACAAATATTTTCATTCTGTAAGGCATTGATTTCTTTTGTCTTTGTTGATTTCTTTTCCTCTTTTAAAGGCAACCCCTCTACACGTGACTACTTGTGACTAGATTCCAATCCTTTCACTTACCCAAAGATTTCGCTCCAGCAATTCTCTTCCTTCTCTTACATCAGCAGTTTTTCTGTTCCTATTGGGTCATTATCATGAGCATATGAGCATGCCATTATTTCTCCATCTTTAAAACAAACAAACAAACAAACAAACATTCTTTTAGCCCTACTTTCCCCACTAGCTTCAACCCCATCTCTTTGCTCTCTTTTGTATCAAACTCCTCAAAAGTGTTATGTATACTAGTCAAGCACTTTCCTCTCATTCTCTCTTAAACACTCCAATCAGCTTCTTGCTCCCCAAATTGCTCTTATAAAGGTTACCAGTTACCCACATATTCCTAAGGCTAATGATTTTTAGTTCCTGTCTAACGTGATCTACCAGCTGCATTTGGCATGATTTGCCATGCTTTCCTGATGGATTCACTGCCCACTGGCTTCCTGGGAAATACCCTCTCTGCTTCTCCTCTCACCTCTGTGGTTCCATTTTTAACTTTCTCTGTTCTTCTTTCTTTTTTCCCCAACCTGTTAATGTTAGAGTGGATCTTTTATCTATCTACACTCACTCCCTTGATGATTTGATCCACTCTCATCATTGTTTTAAATCCCATCTATTCTCTGGTGACTCCCAAACTTAGTCTTCAGCACAGACCTTTCTTCTCAACTCTAGACCCATATTATATGCAACTGCCCACAGGAAATCTTTATATTTTCACTTAATATGTACAAAACTTAATTCCTGATCTGTGCCCGAAAGCTATTTCACGCGCATTCTTTCCCATCTCATTTGATGGCAGCTCTATTTTTCCAGTTGCCCCACCCAAAATCCTTGAATTCATTATCGACTCCAGTGTTTTTCTTATACTCTCCACATATAATATGTCTGGAAATCCTATATTTCGAAGTATATCTAGAATCTGACCACTCCTTACTACCTCCACTGCTAACACACTGGTCTGAACTGACATCCCCTCTCTCCTGAAAGACTGTAACAATGCCCTAACAGCTCTCCTTGCTTCCACCTTGCTTGCAATCTATTTTCAACATAATAGAGTAATCTTTTTTTTTTTTAAAGAAAGAAAACAAGAGTAATCCTTTTTTAAAAGGGAGAAACTGGTTTAATATTTGAAATTCCACCAGTGTAATTCATTGGTTTAACAGAATAATGAGAAAAACCACATAACCTTTTCAATAAATGCCAAAAAAATCATTTTATAAAATTCAAAACCAATTCTTGATTTAAAAAAAAAAAAAATTCCCACTAAACGAGGAGTAGAAAGGAGTGTTCTTAAAATATCTACAAGACAAAGAGTATCTTCAAAAACAAAAAAACCCCCAAAAACTGCAACTTCATACTCAGTGGTGATACATTGAAATATTTCTCCCTCAAGGCCAGGAATAAGATAAGGATGTCCATCAACACCATTTCTTTTCGACATAGTACTGAAGATCCTAGCCAGTGCAGTGAGGCAAGAATAAGAAACACAAGGCTTAAAGATTGGAAAGGAATAAGTAAAACTCTCCTATTCACAGATGACACAATAGTATATATTGAAATTCTTAAAGAATATTCAAATTATTAGAATTAATAAGTTAATTGAACAAGGTCACTACATATAAAGTGAACATATCAAAAAAATTAACTGTATTTCTATATACTGGCAAAAAAACAGTTGGAAAGCTAAATGAAAAACACCATTTACAATGGCATCCAAAATAATCAAATACCTAATAAAAATCTAACAAAAGATGTGTAAAACCTCTACACTAAAACCTACAAAATATTGAGAGAAATTAAAGATCCAAATAAGGGGATAAATACTACATGTGCATTAAATGGAAGATTAAATATTAAGATGCCAATTTTTGCCAAATCGATCTATAGGTTCGGTTCATTCCCAATCAAAATCACAGCAAGATCATTTAAATTGACAAGGTGATTCTAAAATTTATGAAAATGCAAAGAACACAGAATAACCAAGACAATGTTGAAGAAGAGTAACCAAGTTGGAAGACTGCACACTATCAGATTTCAAGACTTATAAAGCTACAGCAGTTATGGCAGTGTGGTATGGGTGTAATGTAGACAAATAAATCAATGGAAAGAATAGAGAGATCAGAATAGACCCACACATGTGTGATCACTTGATTTACAAAAAGCCACTGTAATTCAGTGGAGAAAGAATTGTCTTTCCAAAAAAATGATGCTGAAGTAACCAGATACCCTATGAAAAAAATTAACCTTGACTTCTACCCCACACTATATACATATAATAATTCAAGGTAGATTATATGCCTAAATGTAAAAGCTAGGCCATAAGCAAAAAAGAAAAAACATAATAAATTATATTTTACTAAAATTAAGAATGTCTGTTGGGCAAATCACATAATTAAGAAAGTTAATTGGCAAGCTACAGACTGGAAGGAGATACTGACAATACAAATATCTGACAAAGATCTTATTTCCAAAATATATAAAGAACTTCTACAAAATAATGAGAAAATAAGCAAACCATTTTTTTAAATGAGAAAAATGCTCAAACAGGCACCTTATAAAAGATGAACTCAAATGGCCAATAAGCATATGAAAAGGGGCTCAGTAATATTACTCACTGGGAAAGTGCAAATTCTCATACCCACCAGAATGGTTAAAATTTAAAAACTGACAATACAAGTTTTGGTGAGGATGTGGAGAAATTGGAACTCTCATACGTTATAGGAAGGAGTGAAATCAGGTCAACCATACTGGAAATATCTATTAAAGCTAAATATACCTGCCTATTCCATGCCTTAGTGATTATATTCCTGGATGAAATACTCCTGGGTATATATCCAAGAGAAATTAGTGCGTATGTCCACTTAAAACATGCACAAGAATGTTCATAGTAGCCAAAAATTGGAAACAACTCAAATGTCAACAGGAGAATTGAGTGCTTCGCTGGTGGCGCAGTGGTTAGGAATCTGCCTGCCAATGCAGGGGACGCGGGTTCAAGCCCTGGTCCGGGAAGATCCCACATGCCGCGGAGCAACTAAGCCCATGCACCACAACTACTGAGCCTGCACTCTAGAGCCCATCAGCCACAAGTATTGAGCCTGCATGCCACAACTACTGAAGCCCGCGCGCCTAGAGCCCATGCTCCGCAACAAGACAAGCCACTGCAATGAGAAGCCCACACACTGCAACGAAGACCCAACACAACCAAAAATAAATAAATAAATAAATAAATTTTTAAAATTATATATAAAAAAAAGGAGAATTGATAAATTGTGGTGTATCCAAACAATGAAATACTTTACATCAATTAAGGAATTTTGCAAACAAAATGGTGAGCTAAAATAGCCAAACATGAAAGACTACATTTTGTGTGATTTCTTCTACAAAAAATTCAAGAACAGGCAAAATAAATCTGTGATGATAGAAGTCAGAATAGTGGTTACCTTGGTTGGTGGTGGGGTTATGGATTAGAAATTGACAAGGGAATCTGGGGTGCTGGAAATATTTTATATATTCATCTGGACGGTGGTCACAATGGTATATATATATATATACTCGTGAAGCTGTACTTTACTATAAATTATACCTCCAAAAGACATTATATAGCTGAAATGTCTACTGGTTAAAGATATTATATCTGGAATTCAGAGAGGAGGAAAAGTGAATGGGGGTATAGCTATAAAAGATTGACAACGAGTCAGTAATTGTAATTGTATTCTATCCGCTTTTGTTTAAAATTTCCATAATAAAAAGTTTAAAACAAACCAAAGATTAATTTAAAAAATAAGGCAGATCATGTCATTCCTGGGCTTACATTCTTGCCTTGCTTTCCATCTTATTCAGAGTAAAATGCTAAGTCTATACAGTGGCTACAAGGCTCCACATGCTGTGTTCTTATGGCCTCTGTTACTGCTCTCTGTCCTCACTCACGCATTCCAGTGACATTGGCATTCCCTCTCCTTAGAGTCTTTGCTTAGACTCTTCTCTCTGCCTAGAATGCTCTTCTTCCACTTACCTATACCTCCTTCAATCTTTGCTGGAATGTCATCTTCTCAATTGAACCATACTGACCACCATATTTAAAGCTGTAGTCCATTTCCCTGGTGTTCCAGATCCCCTTTACCCTGACATATTTCCCCCTTTTCCCCCATGGAACTAATAACTTTCTAATGTACTATATAATTCATTTACTTATTATGTTTATTGCTTATTGTCTGTGTTCCTCTTACTTTTGCCCTAAAACGCAAGCTCCTCAAAAACAAGTATCTTTGTCTGTTTTGTTTACCAAAGTATCAGAAGCACATAAAACAGTACCAAGTTCCCCAAAAAAGTACCTGGAACATAATATGTGCTCAGTAAATACTTGTTTAATAAATCAACAAATGAACAATAATGCAATAGAAAGACTGATTCTGACTTGACCTCCCAAGCATCTTGACTACGGGAAGAGAATGTGTTGGTCATGCTACCATAATTGCTTCTGGTCCATATAAAAGTCATTTTTTTTTGGTTGTTAAAATGGCGTATGTCAATCTTTGATGGTATAACAAACATGTTAGGCAATGTGCCTGTTATTCTCACCTTCCTGTATATCTTAATGGAGAAGATCTTCAGGGCCCTGAAAGGGGGAGATCTAGGAGCTTGTCTTAGTTCACGCTGCTATAACAAAATACCACAGGCTGGGTGGCTTACAAACAATTTATTTTTCATAGTTCTGGAGGCTGAAAATCCAAGATCAGGGTAGCAGCATGGTTGGTGAGGGCCCTCTTCTGGGTCGCAGCCTTCTTGTTGTGTCCTCACATGGCAGAAGAAGCCAGGGAGCTCTCTTGAGTCTCTTCTATGAAGGCACTAATCCTATTTATGAGGGCTCCACCCTCATGACCTAATCACCTCCCAAAGCCCCACTTCCTAATACCATCTCCTTGGGGGTAAGATTTCAACATATGGATTTGGGGGGACATATTCTGACCGGAACAGGGCCTGACTGATCTGGCTTCCTCAGCTCCACTCAGTTTGATGGAGAGTAAACCCAGGACACAGGCCAATGACAAATCTGACCAATCACCTTTCATCTCTCAAGAATTTAGACCACGAAACACAGAAACCAGTCAGCATGGTGGATGCCGTACCTGAATAGGTTGGGTCCTGCACAAGCAGGGAGTGAAGTACATGTAGCAGTCAGGCAAGGAGAAGTGAAGGAGGAGGGCCTTGGCCTTTGAGGAACAAGAGGGTGACCTCTGTCCTGACTCTATTCCCACTTACACTCCCTGTCCCCAGATGGCCCAGCAGGACTCTTTCCCCTGGCCTTGGATGCCCTGTTGAATCCTTAAAATAGACCCTCTTTACTGAAGCTTCAGTGACTCTGTTCATTGAAAAGACATCCTCATATTGGGGCACACAAGCCCTAATATGTCTGAACCTTGGGGAATTCCAATGGAGGCAGATCCAGTCAGCCTCCCCTTACATCAGTGCTTCCCAGAACACTGGTCCAACCTGATCAGTACACACCCTTGGGCTGAATTCTCAGAAATATAGATTTACGTGGAAATAGTAGGAGATAGGGCCTGAGAATATGTGTTTTTAACATCTCCCTAGAATATTCTAATTTGCAAATCAGTCTGGGAAATCACTATAGGCTACTATTTCCAGATACAGACTCTTAACTAGTTCCTACTGTGTAAATGCAGCTCTTTCTATAATTTGGGACAGAATTTGCCTTGCAAATACAATAAGTCACATATTATGATACATACCTATACCATCTCCCACCCCCACTTAAGTGATATACTAAAGGTGCAAAAACCAACCTCTGTAACCCTTAGCCTTCCCTGAGAAAGGAACTCTCTTTTCTGGTAGCATTACCTTGGTCTGTATATGCAAGTTCACGGAAATGAAAAAGAACAAAGCTCCTTACTTTGTAAGCAGCCAGCCCTGTTTCCGTTCCCTGGAGGTCACCGAGTCCTACAGCTGGGTCACACTGACTAGGGGTGGACAGGGTGGGACTCAGTAATTTTATGACCTGTTGTAACAGTCCAAGTGATGCAGCGGAGATAAAAGTGCTAATCAAATTTCATGCTTCAAGGCGTGAGCTGATTACTGCTGGGCTGAGAGTGGATTTATTTTTGGTGGTTCAGATAGGCACAGGGGGCCAGGTGCTCTCTGTGCAGCTTCACACACTATTGACCACTTCCAAAAAGGAGGATCCGTGAGTCGGCTCCCTGACACCCACTGGCTGGGCTTCTGTGGTTTCTCAGATCAGAGAAAGAGGGATGCCATAAGAGAAGGTTCACAGGCAAAAGATTTGCAGAGAAAGAATGACAGGGTCTATGTGGAGTGTACCTGGGGAAGCCCTAGAGAACCTGTATGCCAGGTTCTGGTCCAGTCAAGAGAGGAAGGAGTATCCTGATAACCTCTGCTTCTTTCTCTTTGGTGTCTTACCTTCTGTAAGAATCAGTTTCACAATCTGTGAAATTGAGATAATAACAGTACCTGCTTCTTGAGGTGGTTGTGAAGATTAAAGTGGGCAAGATTGGATTATGGGCTAGGATTACAGGTAGTGCCCCCAAAACAACCTGGGAGACATCAGAGCACAGGCCTTGGCTGCAAGGCAGCAATTCTTACGCTTAATATCTTTGTATATAGCTAAGGTCTCTGGCTCTGGATCAGAGGCATATAGGTAGACCAAAAGTCTAAAATGCTTTTTTTTTTTTTTTTTAACATTATTTATTTATTTATTTATTCATTTATGGCTGTGTTGGGTCTTCGTTTCTGTGCGAGGGCTTTCTCCAGTTGCGGCAAGCGGGGGCCACTCCTCATCGCAGTGCGCGGGCCTCTCACTATCGCGGCCTCTCTCGCTGCGGAGCACAGGCTCCAGACGCGCAAGCTCAGCAACTGTGGCTCACGGGCCCAGCCGCTCCGCGGCATGCGGGATCCTCCCAGACCAGGGCTCGAACCCGTGTCCCCTGCATCGGCAGGCAGATTCTCAACCACTGCGCCACCAGGGAAGCCCCTAAAATGTTTTTAAGGTAACTATAAAGCCAAAGAAACTGTAAACCTAGCACTTATTCAAACCCTAAGGCAATTCTCAGGTCCCAGAACTTGCACCAACAGGAAATAGGCTACCAACACTGACACCAAAAACTTCATTTTCCCAGTGCTCACCTAGAGTATGGCCACGGAGAACAACAAACTAGAAAGATCCTTCCAGAAGCAGACCTGGGCATTGTGTAGTAACCCAACCATGGGGATAACAGTCATAAATCTATCCTACCTCCAGAACTTCTCCAGCCTTGGGGAGCCTCTCGGTTAGAATTCAGGTGAAACTAAGCTATACCTCCAAGTGCACCAGGATGCTGGAGTTCAAGCCAGTCCCCCTGCAGGTAGGCTGGTCCCTCTTTCCTCTTTCTAACTCATCCTACTCATTCTTTAGATCTTAGATAAAAATCAGTCCACCTCTATCCAAATTCTCTAACCATTCCAAGCCACAGTACACTTTCCTTCCTCAGAATTCCTTGTAACTCTTTTTACTAATTATCAATATTGTACATGGCTACAATCTCTATCCTGATTAAAATCAACAAATATAAAGGAAATATAGTTCAGAGGAAAGAGCTCTGGCTTTGAGACAGGCCCTGGCACCACCACTTGTTAACTGAGTGAACTATGGAAAGTTCTGTATCTTCTCTAAGACAGGGTTCTCATCTGTTAAATGCAAATAATAAAATTTTTTAGGGTAATTTTGAAAAATAAAATAAAACATGTAAATCACCTGGCACACAGTAGGTATTTAATACATTGAAGTTATTAATACTTGCATCATTTAATTTTTCATATGCTCTGGTTTTATATATCTAACTAAAAGTTTAAGCTATTTAAGAATAGAATTGAGCCTTGTATATTTTCATATTCTTCATAGGTTAATGCCCACAATTAGTGTCAAGAAATATTTGTAACTAAGGACTAAAGGAACATTTGGGGTAAGGCCATTTTTCTTCCCTTTGGTACTTCCAAAATACTAGCCTGAGGAAATCAAGCCTAAGTTTGTGTCCATAGCAAATGCAGTGTCCTTTTCCTAATAGTTCTGGAAGCAGATGATCAGTAAAAATGAGAAGAGAGTGGGCAAAAGATCCCAAAAAGGAACCAGGACAATACGTTCAATAATCAGAGACCAGTGGTAAGAAAGAGTTTATAACAGAATCAGGTCTTCTGACTCAGGCTCCGTTTTTATGTGGTAGCTGTAGAGACAGGCATCAATTCTGGTCTGATCCCCAGGTGAAGCAGGAATGTGGAGACACCTGACTGAAGAGTTATGTCCAAAGATCACCCCAGGCAGATACTGACATATGTTCTCTCTTAAAAACTAAACAAGAGAAAAAAAACCTTCAAGGCATATAATCTGATTTATTTTCAGTCTTCTCCAAGAGCAGCCATGTTCTCTTTCTATATTTCTAAAACAAAGGCAGAGAAAAGTATTGCGCTTCCAAAACATAAACATAGAAGGAAGGGGCAACTGCTGTTGGGTGGTATCTAGAAATCCAGTCAACTTGGTCATTCCACATTTGCATCCCAGAAAAAAATACAACTATCTTCCATTCATCCATCAACTTCCAAGTGATCCTTGGGCCATTCCCTTCTTGCTCTCAGTGGTTTAATGATATTTCTTGAAAGGCTTCTGTGTGTACCAGGGGAAAACATGCCTTCCCAGGCCAAGCCCTGCTCTCCCATGTCTGGGGTGGTCTCCCAGATTTACCACTAGAGTGCCTCACATTTCCCTACCTCGACTTCCTCTTCTGCCATTAGGCATTGCATCATCATCAGCCTTGGAAAATCCTCATAACTCAGGATGACAATATTGAGACCATTAAGCCTACATACATCAGCAAAACTGCCTCACTGATGTCTCCACTCCAGGTTATAAAGATATGTCAGAGCGCACAAAGGCCCCTCAAGCCCTGGATTTGACGGGTTGTACTCAGAAGGCCACTCCTAAAACCAAAGTCATTTTTCACTCAAGAACTCTGTCAATGGGGGCCTCAAAATACTGCACAGTAATGCTGATGGTGATAGCCATGAGGTACCACCCAGGCATGGCCCATAGCTCAGATGTCAAAACTGGAGATCAGATATAGTTTGGCATACTTCAAAACACATACTCATTCATACATGTACACTGAAACATGAATATCAATTTTTCCTTACTCATGACTGGGGAAAATCCACAGTCTACAGTATAAGAATTCACTCTCTTGGCTTATGGATAAACTGATAAGAGGGTATAAAGTCAAGATCCCCAAGTCAAGTCTAATAATCCTCCAAATTCCCATATAACAAGAAAAATTTCTGGAGCCTGTGGGGAAGCCTTTTTTCCTGGAGCCCATAAAATTTGATCTCTATTTACACTACCAGATTTCAATGGCTCTTGGCCTACAGGCTGCCTTCTGAGCCCCCTCAGCTTCCTCTCGTCAGCCCCACATCCCAACTTCCACCTCCAGCCAGATTAGCAAAAGCTGATGGATGACAGCATCAAAAACACAGCGATGATTTAAAAGCAAGTGACAAAGTCGATAGTATACACATCAAAACCTGCAAATGTACATGACATTTGCCTAGAAATCTGTCCATTTTCAGTGTCACTGTATCCAAAGTCTACACGAGGATACAATTTTATCTCTTGTCCCTCTTTAGGGCCTGATGATGACATCTTAATTGTGAAATGTTGTGTAGCCTGTACAAACAAAACTTCAAGCTTTTAGTTTAATATACACTGGCATTTATTTTGAATTAGGGTTCTTCTTCATTTTCATATCTTATCCCTACCAGTTTAAACTTCCATGGCAATGTCCATCCAAATCATCATTGTCCAGTACAACTTTTGCAGTGATGGAAATGTTTTGTCCAATAAAGAAGCCATTTAAAATGTAGCTAGTGCAATGGAGGAACTAAATTTTATTTACTTTTAATGAATTTAAATTTAGCCACATGAGAGTAGTAACTACTACATTGGACAGCACAAATTCTAAATGCTCATGACATGGGACTATGTTCGCTTCCTCAGCATTTAGCAAGCCCTAGAATGATAACCCAGTCCAGAATGGTGACACATGGATGAAGAAGAGGAATTTAAATAGAACTCAGAAATATCAAATACCAAAATGAATCTGGGACTGCCTCCCCAGATTCAGAGTTTTTACAAAGGAAATGATTAATTGAACTGGTTCTATGATTTTTGCACCCCCTCAGCAAGATGAAGCCTATAAAAAGGAATCAAAGTATGAAGAGGGGAGAGGGTGTGATGAACAGAGTCTTTGGAGAAATTGGCTCTGACTGCTACCTTGTGATCTGCCTGAAATCCTTTCAGTTTGGTAGGACAAAATATGATAAGGATTACCTATAGACACAGGAGAGAGCTGGACTAGAGCTGATTAAATCCTACTCAAGAAGACTGCCTGGGAGAGAGTAAGGGAACTCCCATAGCAGGGGCCTGGGTTAGATGGACCCAGTGGTGTGCTGATAAATGTTTAAGATCCAACTCTCTAGGGAAAAAAACAATAAGCTCTGATTTTTTTTTTTTGCATTTTGCCAATTTCCTGAGTGTAAATCCTCCCATCATGACCAATTTCCAGCTACCAGTCTGAAGTTCCTGAATGTACAGTCGGGAATGGATGTGCACAATCGGCTTTCGCGAGGCCGTGTAAGCCAGCTCCAGCACACCCCTGCGTGGACCACAGGTGAGCCAGGGCCTACCGGGAAGCATCTTGCCGAGGGAATGGGCACCCCCGCAGTGCAAGACTTGCACGTGAGAGGTTCCCTGTGATGAGTGTGTCTGCAGAACCCAGGAGAAAGAATGAGTTTGATTACCTTCCAGGCAGAGAGCAGAAGTCACTGAGCGGAGTCAGAGCTTTCCTTTCCCCTTATCTGTTCCCTCCTCTCTGGCCCTTCATCCCTTGTAGGATATAAAATAGCCGTCTGGGAGTCTGTGAGAAGGTGAGTGGGAGAAAGAGCAGAAGCCAATCACAGTTCCTTCCTTAAAGTCAGGCAGCTGCCAAGGAAAGATGAGGGGATGTCTTACCTCTGCAATGAAGATGACGGAGGCACTGATTAATATCATGGACTGGATTTATTCTAGTTACTGAATTGAGAGGGTGTTGGGAGTCAAAATGACCATAGGACCATCTATTATCTGCCAATTTTTTTCTTCTGGGAGCAGGGGGTGAATTTAGAGGGACAATGGGAGCCAAAACTTAATAATGATAAGTTTGAGCTTCTATTACATCTTAAGTTGTACATGTACAGCATTAAAAAACAGAACCAGGGGACTTCCCTGGTGGTGCAGTGGTTAAGAATCCTCCTGCCAATGCAGGGGACATGGGTTCGAGCCCTGGTCCAGGAAGATCCCACATGCCGCAGAGCAACTAAGCCTGTGCAACACAACTACTGAGCCTGTGTGCCACAACTACTGAAGCCGGCGCACCTAGAGCCCGTGCTCTGCAACAAGAGAAGCCATCGCAATGAGAAGTCCGCGCACCGCAACGAAGAGTAGCCCCGGCTCTCTGCAACTAGAGAAAGCCCGCTTGCAGCAATGAAGACCCAATGCAGCCAAAAATAAATAAATAAATTAATTAATTAATTAAAAAAAAATAGAACCAGGTCTGAGTGTCCCTTCTTCCCATATTTTCATCCTCACAGCATAAGAAATCAACACTACCAAGGATAATTTGAATTATGTTTTTTATTGAGAGACAAGGTCTACTATTTGGAGCAGGATAGCAGCAAACAGGCCACATAGTCTAAAGTCCCTGACCTTAACAATGTGTGCATTTGGACGGTGGGGTGGAATTTAAATAAAACAACCAAGATGGGAATGTGCATGACCCCCTGATACGTAGGACATTTAACCCTATGAAATCTTCAGCTAGTCATGTCTGATAGTTTTATTTTTCTTTTAAAAATAACTTTTAAAAAGTATTAGTGGAAAAGAAAATAGCAGTTATTTCATGAAGTATTCCAAAGCTCTCAAAAGCAAAGGAGTGTTCGTTCACTTTCAATCTCAGAGTAAGCACCCACCTCCCTACACTTCAGGGGGCAAGGTGAAGGTGGTGACCTCATAGGCAGTGGTAGACAGTCATGGTGGACTGGTCATGGGAGCTGAAGTCCCTGGCCAGCTGCTGGGCTCCACTCTGGCTGGTGTGGCTGGGCTGCCACACCAACAAACCACAGATTCTCAGACAACACAAAAGGACGAGCCTATAGGTTGCAAAGGACCCTATAGTTAGGCTAGAGCTACAGGAGCTTGTTCTGTAAGGACCATTTTTCTATTTATGGCTTAAATTTAAAGCTGAATGATATCTGTTGGCCCTAAAGTGACTGTTTCATTGCTATCAAAATCCAGCCTGTTGACCAGGGGAGAGTTTCATAACTCTCATATCAAAGTCAACAGCTGTCCAGCTGGTAAACCTCTTCCTAAAATTCAATGTCTTTGCATGAAGCTTTTCCTCCCAGATCTCCTATGGTGAAACAACTAAGGGAAAGAAGAATGTAGGCATTTCCTGCTATGACACAAGATAAACATAAATACATATCCATTCTTTTCATCTGGTCCCAGTTGCTTATTCTGGACATTCTTCTTTGTCTGCTGGCTAGGTACTTTTAGGGCATGGATGTTGTCTAAATTCCCGGAGAAGCCGAGAATCAAGCTGAGGGCTCAGGAAAAATAGTAAGACTTGCTAATGTTTGGTAACCACCCAAAGGTGTCAATCTGGAGAGAATGGCAGAGTTTGGTCTGAAAAAACCAGCCTTTTTCTCCCTACCTGAGGGGCAGAGGTGATGGGCAATGTCACACAAAATACTGCTTCTCCCTCTTCTACTCATGGCAAGTGTTACCCCTGGACCCTCCATCTTCTCCTTCTAGCTTTCTGATTTTAAGCAGAAATTCAAATGATTCTTAACCCTTTCTGGGTCTTGGAATTGAGAACTGCCAAAAGTGCTGAGATCCCGAGAATAATATATATATGCCCATATTCAGATGTTTCCCAAATCCTGCATATAATTTTAAGGGAGGTTCACAGACAACACTCACCTCTACCCAGAGTCTGTGGACCCAGATTCTGGGGAATCAAGATTCAGAAGCCCTGTTTCAAGGCAGGTGCTCTGGTGCTAATGCCCTCTGAGAGCACTACCCTGGAAGATTACACCCCCTCCCCAACTCCTTCCCACCTTCTCCAGCTGGCTAGGTTTCAGCACAAGATTGCTTGCCAGTTGAACTGGCACCATGGACCACTCAGTAGTTGTTTCCTGGGTATAGGGGAAACAGCCAAATTCCTTTAAGCAAAACATGTCCTAGTTATTGATTTTTTCCACTTGAAGTTTTGAGAATCCCTGATTAAATCATAAATTGCTGCATCAGTCATCTATCTGCTGCTTCAGTCTCTTGAATGAAACTTCAATCTCTTTGGGGCACTTCAATTCCAATGCAGCAACTTCTGGATCTACATACATCAATCTTTCACTCTTTTCAGCACTAACATTTATTGAACATCTATTAAGTGCCAGGCACTATTCTGAGCATCAAGGATATAGCAATGAACAAGACAGACCTCATCTTAATTTATTCTCTTCCAAAATAGCAATTCTAACTATTGTTGCTTTTTTAGAAATGATAGTAATTATTATAATAACTACATAAGTTACAGGCTCTGTTTTAAATATTTTATATGCATTACTCATTATTTCTCAGAAGACTTAGTGAGGTAGGTATTATTATCATCCCCATTTTACAAATGTAAAAACTGAACCAAAAAAAATCTACTTAAGTAATTTACCTAAGCTACGGAGGGGCTAAGACCAAATGTAATGTCAGGCAGTTTGACTAAACACCTTCAGATTCAATATCCCAGGTTGTAGTTACAAAGCAAAGTTGGAAAATGCAGCACCACTGAAATGTGAACAGATGTCCCACAAAAAATTAGTCTGGCAATGTGCACATACTTAGGTAGGCCCAGGGGTTACCTGTGGTTCCCAAGAGGCTCATAGTCAGCATGAATATAATCAAGAAGCACTGACAACTTTGTTAACCAGAGATGGTTTGGTGATCCTGGAAAAAAGTAAGATGTGCATGGCTGGGAATGTACGGCTAAGGATTACTGGAGTTGAACTGGCAGTCAAAGGACAGATAAGTCAAAAGTTACTTAAATATATGTTTTAAAATTATATGTATTTTAAAAACCATGATGGATAGAAGAGAGGATTATAATCTTAAGGCAATAACTGGAGAAAGCATAGAGTAGGTACTAAAATGACGGACCAGTCTGAAGAAAATATTTTAAAATAGCAGTTTCCTATATCCATGGCTTCCAAAGATCCCAGTTAGTTCTAACAGACACTCAGATGAAATCTGAGGCTGGGATAACTGAAAGTGATAGCTCCTAGAAGGGGTGAGTCCATATTTTGCAGGCTCTGAAAGTTATACAATTTGGGTGTCCCTCCATAAAAAAATTTTGCTCATACCAAATTAGGTCCAGGGCTTTGGAAGAGGCCCTGAAGCTTCAGCTACATTAGCCTCACAGCAAATCCATCTCTGCCCAAGCGGATATCAGACCCAGAGGGGAGGTTGCTAAGAAACACACACCTCCTTAGCATTAGAATCACAGTGGCTGAGATAAGACTGAAAGCCCAATTTGGAAAACTTTGTGATCCAGAGAACAATTATTTGAAGGCACTTTGATAAGAAGATGTGAACAAATAGTGGGGGTGGTTTGAAAGGAGCCTTTCGGCAATCCAAACCACTGAAAGAGACATTTAATGCAAATTTGAATAAGATATCAATTTATCAATTTTTAAAAATCATACTGTTTAGTCAGCCCCCACCTAGCACACACAGCACCTATGTAGGATTTACAAAAAGACACCTATGTAGGCAGACAAGGTGAAAAGACAAATCCCCTCTGAGCAGGTAGAGCCTCTGTAGGTAAATTGTAGAGCAATCAGGGGGAGCTTTGGGGCAAGGTAAAAAGCATTTCTTTCTCTCTGTGTGGTCCCCCACTTGCAGGGTGCAAGGCTGGGCAAGGGAAATGCAGACTGGATTTCAGCCCCAACTCATCCTCTCATCTAGGCACCTTTGTGCAGTATTCAAACTGCACAACCAAACATGGCGGTCCTGTATCTACAGGCATAGTGATTTTAATAGCACACCTAAAGGGACTTTAAAATGTGCAGTTCTCTGGCCCAGAAAATTCTGTTCTTGTAATCTATCTTAAGAAAATTATCAGTAAACGGACAAAGATTTTTGTAAAGTAAAGCACACAGATGTAGTATTTATATAGTGAAAAATTGAAAACAACCTGTATGTCCAATAATAGAAAACTGGTTAATTAACTTGTGACTCAGCCTTACAATAGAATAGTAACCATCCACCATCCATTAAAAGACTTTTCAATGACAGGAGGAAGTGTTCATGACATGTTTCTAAATTAAAAAGCAAGAAAGGAAATTTTGCAGAATTTAAAAATGTGTATGTCTGTTAACAGATTAGAATATTTCCAAAACATTAAAAGTAGTTATGTATGGGTAGAGGGATTAAAGGTGATTTATATTTTTTCTTCATACTTTTCCATATTAAAAAAATTTTGTTTTTACTTTGTAAATGTCATACTAATATCCTCACTGCAAATAAACATTTTTAAATGATATCAAGACTGCAGGGCAGAGACAAAGTGGGAGCAGAGAGCAAACGTTGCCTTGACCTCACAGGCATATTGTTTGCACCTCATTGATTTCCACTTCTCATCGAGTCCCCAGCCTCGGGTTGCGTGGCTGCACTTTGCTTCATTGCTCTCTCCGACCTAAGTGATGGATGGTTATTAAAGGAGCATGACATCTCCCTATGATTGTCACTACCTTTCAAAGCCCTAGGAGGTCTCTGTGTGCTTGAGCATTATGACAAGACAGCTTCAGGTCACTAAAGACACTCACCCAGGAGCCACCATAGAAGGTGAAGATAATGTGAGCCAGGCTGGAGCAGCTAATTGACTTAGCTACTTACTTCCAGATTTATAGGACACCACTGCTGAGTAAATTTACTGAGCTATTTCCACAAGACATTAACTTTACGTAATCCTCACTGAACATAAATTGAGAGCTGGGTTTGGGTTTTGTTTTGCTGTTTTTTCATTTTGGAATCAGTAATTAAAGATTATTCAGTTATGATAATGTGTTTCATTTAGGAATGGTCTTTGTAGCTGAAGCCTGATGAACACTAGGCAGCTTGGGTGACAATAAGGATTTTAGAAACTCTCCTGTAAAATTCCAACTGGAGGAGAAGTGCTCTCTCATTTTTCTATGGCTAGTTGTTCTCCAAACTTCATTCCAGAACCATCTTTAATTTAGGGCAGATTTTCTCCCCAGGGTTAGAGATGGACAGAGTCAGGCAGCATGTGTTTGTCTTAGAGCCCAGTTATACCTATGGCCCCTGGGGAATCACCCTTGGTACATTGTGGGTGTTAATGGGAAAGGGCTTCAGGTTTAATAATCATGGTTAAATGGTGGCATTAAATGGTCAGAGAGAATAGCCCAGGATCCCAGGCCCACAAATCCCCAAGGGATGAAGGAAGAGGGCCCGCTTGGGCCACCCTGGCAGGTAGGGCTACGCAGCCTGGACCGGCCTCTTCTCTCCCAAACTGCTCTTGCCTCAGGCTTCTCCAGCAAATATTCATTGACTGCTAGATGCTGATGCCCATAACACCCCTGGTGAGCATGATATCAGCACTCCTCCTGGTGAGCACTTAGCGGCCACTGGAGGAGAAGGCAAATCCAGGTACAAACAACTGACAGGTAGCAAAATTACAGGAACCAGATCTCTCTCATTCTAAGCTCTCTCTGGGGGATCAGGGTTGCTGTCTCTCTCATTCTAAGCTCTCTCTGGGGGAGCAGGGTTGCTGTATCACACAGCAGAGGGAACATAGGCTTCTAAATAAGGCTAGGTTTTAAGTCTTCCTATCTTGGGCAAGTTTGTTTTGGTAAACCTCAGTTTTCTCATCTGTAAAGTAGGGATGATACTATGTAACTCCTGGAGAATATTGTGAAGTCAGCAAGGTACCAGATGTAAGTGTGTAGCACAGTTACTGATACACAGTATCTGTTCCCTTCCACAGCTCCCAGGCAGCTCCCAGTCTCCTCCATTCATTCAGTCCTTGATACCAGTGGCTACACTTTAGAATCACCTGGGAAACTTGTAAAAAATACAGCTTCTTCAGCCCTGTATTACTTATCTATTGCTGTGTAACAAATCATGCCCCAGCTTAGGGGCTTAAAAAACATACATTTATTATCTCACGGTTTTCTTGGGCCAGGAATCTAGAAGCAACTTAGCCAGATGGTTCTGATTTAGAGTTTCTCATGATGCTGCAATCAAGGGGTAAGCTGGGGCTGCAGTCACCTGAAGCTTGCCTTGGGTGGGAAGATATACCTCCAAGCTCACTCACATGGCTATCAGCCAGAGTTCCTCATCAGTGGGCCTTTCCATGAGGCTGCTGATGACATGAAGTTTGGCCTTCCCCAAAGCAAGTGACCTGAGAGAGTCAAGCAATGCCACAACGCTTTTATGACATTATCTACAAGTCACATACTTTCACTTCCACCTTATTCTATTCATTAGAAGCAAGACACTAAGTTCTGCCCATACTCAACGGGAGGGAATTATAAAAGGGTGTGAATACCCAGGGGAAGGATCACTGGGGGCCACCCTGGAGGGTGGCCTCCACAGGCCCCAGCCCAACGATTTCAATTTAACTGAATTGGGGCCCAAGCATTTTTTTTCTTAGCTTTCTAGGTAACTCCAATGGGCCACCAATGTCAAAGACCACACTCTATTCAGTTTCTCCTAAGTTGCCTTCTCTTCAGCCCAATGTTGTCAATTTAATCCCTTCCCTCAGCATGTCTTTAACTGGCTCATCATCTCTTGGCTCCTAAGCAGTCAGTCCACAAGCAGGGGCAGCAGGTCGCAAGGGAGTAGCACCCTTCAGAGCACAGGGATAGGAGTGGCAGTGTGGGGTTGAAGGCCAGATATGCACCCAGCATCTGAACTCAAGATGACATAAACACTGGAAGGCCCTGGAGCTCCTAGGGCATGTGGTTAGGCAAAGGCCAGGCAAACTCAGACATTGGCAATGCCGGAGGGGCTGCCCATGCGTGGCCAGCAGGCCCGGAAACAGTGACACGTGACCCACAGTAAGGAGTGCCCAGTGTGGAGGCAGTCTGCTGGCTCAGCCCCAGCTGCCTACTGCTCCTTACCCTCGTGAGATCCATTCTAAAACACCTCCCTAAAATGCCGCAGGTGATGCCAGCCAAAAACAGCCTGAAGTGTGAATTCAGAGAAGGAGGGCAGCCCCAGCTTCCTGGCAGAAGCAGTTCCCCTAACACAAGCTGCCCTCAAGCCTTCTTCCAGTAAGCAAGCTTTCCTGGCTCGTTATAATGTTGGCATTGCCATCCACAAGATGAAAGTTGCCCACCACAAAAATAAATATGAAATGATTATGATATACACATCACTTGGGAGTGAGGTGTCTATCATCACAGATGGCTTATTCATCTTTGTATAATGAAACCCAAATTGTAATTGTATGTAGTTCCAGCCTGTTGTCTCTCTCTGCTCACTAAAGAGGTGTCTGGCTTTGTCCGTCTGATCAATTGCTGCCTGCTCTGGCCCTCTGGTCCTTTGGCCTTTTGTAGCACAGAATCTAGAGAAGAGGGAGGAATAGAAGGACCAGAGCAAGGGCTCAGGGAGGGCTAAGCAGGGGTGACTCTGAAGAGAGGTGGGGAACATTTATAGTATGTGAGAAAACTGGATGGAAGATAAAGGGTTGTAAAAAGAGGAATGTTTCATAGGACCATGAGTCCCTTTAAAATGTTCAAGAATGCAATTTTTTAAAAAATTAGATATTTGCAAATGTCTTTTTAGTTGATGGACTATGTTTTTTGATCATGATCATGTAATGAGACTGGATCATGGGGGCCCCTGCTTTACTGAGGTTACATTAGTATCCATACTGGTGTCCACATAGAGGCTTAAACCTTACAGAGAGTTCATGGCACTCCAAATAGGCACCATGAGTGAAATGGTGGTTAGACGGGAAGCCACATCGTAAACATTTATGCCTTTGAATTGTATCCCGTCAACAGTGGGGAGCCAGTGAAGAATTGCAAACAAAGGAGTCACAGGATTCAATCTGGGAGCTGGGGTGATAGGAAGTTAGAACTGGAGGCCGGGAAACCACTTAGTCGGTGTTAGTCCTGGTGAGAGATGATAAGGACTGTGCTAAGGCAGTAGCGGGTGGAAACAAAGAAAGGAACTAGGTATGAGGAACATTTAGGTGATAAAATCAATAGGACTTAGTGATTTACTAAATCTTTGATGGGACAGGGGTCCAGAGGTACTCTGAAGAAGAGGGAGGAGTGGAGGCTGACTCTAGGGGTCCAGCTTTGGCGTCTGGGGTAGTAGGTCATGACAGACTTCATGGATATAAGGAATTCAGAAGGGGAGAAAGTACTGAACTCTGGTTATAGGCAAGATAGATTAGAAAGCACTTGATCACACACAATGATGATGCATGTTCCTTATGATTCTCATTACCATCACATTTCAGTGTTTACAACAGGTTTCTCTGAGCTTTATAAAGATGCAGTATTTGTCTAGCAATTTTTTTTCAACAATGACTAGTTTCTGCCATTCTAGGCACTGTGAATACCCACATCACCCACAGCTCCCAGATTGAGTCCTGTGACTCCTTTGTTTGCAGTTCTTCACTGGCTCCCCACTGTTGACAGGATAGAATACAAAGGCATAAAATGTTTACAATGTGGTTTCCTGTCTAGCCACCAGTTCACTCATGGTGCCTATCTGGAGTGCCATAAACTCTCTGTACTTTTGCATCTCTGTGCCTTTACTCAGGCTCTTCCCCCCACTGCACTGCCATTCCAGCACCACTGCCAGCACCTCAAACCCCTACCTAGAAGGGCACCTACTGTGTGTGTACTGCACCAGTGCAATTATCACCCATCCTAGATACAGTTAATTCCCTCTTTATTTTCCCCACTGCACCCCCATAGATAATTCTACCCCTGTATTTATAACGTTGCTGCACCTATTATTTTGAATCTGTCTAACCCCATGAGGTTGAAACCTTCTTAAGGGCAGGACCTTATCATGATAGTATATAATAATTATAGTTTTATTGTTATGAATACTGTTCATGGCCATTCGTTGGACACCTAGTTTGTGGAAGAGCCGACGATCTTTCCAAAACCATGCTGCCTTTTTCCTTTTTGCCTTTTTTATTCCCTATGCCTAACAGAGTCTGACATATAGCAGGAGTTCAATAAGCATTTTAATTAATTAATTAATTAATTTATGGCTGTGTTGGGTCTTCGTTTCTGTGCGAGGGCTTTCTCTAGTTGTGGCAAGCGGGGGCCACTCTTCATCACGGTGCGCGGGCCTCTCACTATCGCGGCTTCTCTTGTTGCGGAGCACAGGCTCCAGACGCGCAGGCTCAGTAATTGTGGCTCACGGGCCCAGCCGCTCCGCGGCACGTGGGATCTTCCCAGACCAGGGCTCGAACCCGTGTCCCCTGCATTGGCAGGCAGACTCTCAACCACTGTGCCACCAGGGAAGCCCTCAATAAGCATTTTTAAACAAAAGTGTAGGTATCCGTTTGTTGAGAAACAGTCATAGGGAGTTTGAATTTAACTCTTGTTACTTCTCTTCTCTGGTAGACATGAGGCCTATAAACTGATATCCTACTTCTGACCCCCAAAAGTGTGTTTTTAGGAATAAATAAAGCAAATGTAACAAAATCTTTTTGAATATACATATATATGCTTGTTTTTATATGAAAATATTTGGAACAATAACAGATGATTGGGGAATACTTTTAACTGTATTTCAATGAAAGGAAGGAAATACAAATGTGAAAATGAACTTTCAGTTAAGTATAATCCATAGTATAAGACATACAACCTAGTAATTATGTCTTCATTTTTTTGTGATTTGATCCCTGAGGTTTGGGGTATTATTGTAAGTTTTTCATGGTGCAATACCTTAATAATTGTTGAATTTGACTTATGGGTATATGAAGCTTTATTTTACTATTTTCTCTACTTTTGGGTGTATTTGAAAGTTATCATAAAGAGATGAGAACTTTTTAATGCATCATTGTGTAAGGATCTCTCCTTAGAGTAGACTTGACGGTAACTGCCTAGTGATTCCCTGACACCTCTCCCAAGCCCTTCCTTTTTTCTGATAAGCAACCAGACCACTTTCAGCGAGGTCGCTCTGGTGAGTGCTAGATCAACTGTGACACTTTATGTATTTTATCTGGTGAAATCACTCTTCAGCATGTGCAATGAATTCATTCTTGGCTTGATCTGATTTGCCTGGGTGATGTATGCAGCAGTGACTCAGGCCTAAGCAGTCACCTGGAGAGGCAATCCTTCTTCAGGGCACAGCCCTGGGTATATGAGATGTGGTCGGCGACAGGCATGATGACAGCAAGATTAATCTGCCAGATGGGGACGTGGTTAGTGATCTTTTTAGCTCTAGGACAGGCCCCAGACTCAGCAGCAAAGCTGCTCAAAGTCTGCAGCCTGAAGCAAAGAAAATTTTCCTTAGTCTCTGAAAACCCTCAGCCAGACCTCAGAGACCAGAAGAGTTGCAGCTTGAAGCCCAGCAAGGCATTAACCACTCCTGGGGGCAGAAGCTGTAATGAGAGGAACAGATGTACACATAAATTTGATAAATCATCAAACTTTCCAAATTCTGGAGGGGGCAAAATTGGGTTCAGGTTATTTTGCTGAGTTTTAGAGCAAAGGTAGAAAACCAACATGGAAAGAAAAGTTTTAGAGTCAGTCAGATATAGTCTGATACCAGAAAAGCCACTACCAATTTGTGACCTTGGACACTATTTAAGCAGCCCGAGTCTCCACTGTCTCAGGTTAAAGATGGTAACAACCTTTTAGAAATAATATATATAAAGAACCAGCACAATGCCTGGAACACAGTAAGTTCTCAATGAATGATAGGTGTACTGTTCTAGAAGATTTTGACAAAGTTTGCGTTGTTCCAAGAGGCACACCAGAGAGAGAATAAATGTTGGCTTTTTAGAGTAGATAGAACACACTGAGGAGGGCAGGGAAATCATCAATTATGTAAAGATAGGTGAAAAAGAGATCAGAGAAATTAACAGGTGCCAACAGGAAGAGAGGAAAATAGGACAGCTAAGTTTCACTTATGTAGATTTCAGTTTTTCAGGACTTGCTCCTGGTTTTACAAGACGTTAAATTATTAAAGTTGAGCCAAAGTCTTTTGAACATTCAAAATCTCATGCATGTGTCTGGAAGCTTTTAGTACTGACATGTGCAAGCCCTACAGAGATGTACAAGTGCTGGAACAGCATTTGCCTGAATGTTGACCTCAGCACCCACTGTACATAAAAAGAAGCAGAACAGACAGTAGCTTAAGAGTTGCTAAACCAAGCCATTTTCCTAAATTATACTTCTTCCATTTCCCACATCTCTGTAAAAACTTTACAGTTCATTAATTTTGTTGGATTTCGGGATCCCGAGTCTGTAATTCTTGGTTAGTGCTGTCGCATATGCTCTGGCAGGGAAGACGAGCATAAACAGTTCCCAGCCACACATCAGTGCCAGCCCAGAGACTCTGGGCTCAGTCCTAGAGATGCAGCTTCAACTAGAATGTTTAACATCTGCCTGATTTATGATGTCCTTGATTTATTAGGAGAGCTGGTAAAAGCTGTTGGGGAGCATTTTGATGACACTTGTGCTCATTTTCATCAATAAATTGTAATGGTGTTGCAAAAGCAAATGTATCAGACAGTCAGAGTCTATTATGGTGTAAGGCCAGTAGCATCCTGGGAAAATCACAATATATATGGGATGCGAAAAGCTACCTTCAAGTATCATTTAGGGCGTATTTTCAAATACACGGGAAGTTAGGAATATAGATATTAAGGTTCCCATAGTCACACTAATTGGGCCACAAGATTATCTAACCATCAGGTTGTGTATGGCATCGAGCAGGGCGAATGACTGTCACAATTAGACCCTAAAGTCAATCAACCATCTGCAGTGTGGAATTGTCAGCGCTAATGGTCTGATTACACTTTGTATTCGTGTATGACATTTTACATGGCTTATGCATTAGCTCCCAACTTGTTAAATAGCGTCATAGTCACATCTCTCCTTTCCCTAGTTCCTCCCTGGTTCAGGAACCCTCATTGCTTTTTACCCCAAAGCTTCACACAGTTCTCCCTGGCACCAGTCAATCCCCCAGTCAATCTCTCTTACAACTGAAAGCCAAATTAATCTTTCTAAAGTGGTTCTCTATTCACATCAACCACTGCTCAAAAACCACCAACAAATTTTCACATCTCTTAAAACACAGTCACAACACATTTAATGCCTAATCTTCTGTATAGAGCTGGTCTTCTGGGCGACCTTCCCCAGCCCCCTAATTGTAGTCAATTTTTGTGTCTTTCACATTTGACATTAAACTCTCCAATAGCAGAGATGGTGCCTGCATATAATAGGTGCTCATTAAACATTTGCTGAATGACTAAATGAATGAACCTGCTCATATACAGTGGCTGGCAATATGAACTATTAAAAATTCTTCTGGAAAGCAATTTTCAAATATCAATATTCATTAAAATATTCATAATTTTTGACCTTAAAATAATATTTCTGAGAATATATTCTAATGCAATCATTCAATGGGGAAATGATTTTTATAAAGTATTGGCTGTAATAATGAAATGTCAGAATGAATTTAAAGCAATAATAAGAGAATGGTTAAGTAAATTAAGGTAAATCCACTCAAATGACTATAAAGTCAATAATTATAAAAACTTGTTAGTTACAGGGAACATTCTTGTGACCTATTTCTTTTTAAAAAGTATTGAAAATTAAAACTATATCTTGTTTTATCCACTTTGCTAGCAGGAGTGTTAAAAAATACTTAAAAGTGAAAATGGTAGTATTTTAGAAAAATTTTCCTTTTATTTGGATTTCTGTTAGTATTATAGTGCAAGAGAAAAGATCACCTTTCTACCTAACAAATGAGCACTTCACTGGCTCCCTATCCTATGGAATAAAATCCAGATCCAGCCTAGCATTCCAGACACTGAACAATCACTTCTAAACCTGTATTTCTAGGCTTACTTCTTTTTCCTTTATGGCTGTGAACAATAATATATACAGGAAGCACAAAAATCAAAACTGTGTGGCTCAATGATTTCCCCCAAAGTGAAGTCTATGTGACTGCCACCTAAATTAAGAGAACCTTTAGAATCCCCTCTCAGTCCCTTTCCCTTCCCTCCACAAAGGAAACCACCATCTTGACTTTTCTGTAATCATTCTTTTTGTTTATTTACAGTTTTGTCACAAAAACATTATCCCTGAATATCACAGTTACAGTTTGCTTTGAGCTAACTTAGATGGAAACATATACAATCGTCCAAGGGTATACCATGAGGGATTGGTTCCAGCAGCCCCTGCAGATAACAAAATCCGTGGATGCTCAAGTCCCTTATAGAAAATGGTGGGGTACGTATATTTATTGAAAAAATCTGCATATAAATCGACCTGCCTAGTTCAAACCCATATTGTTCAAGGGTCAACTGTATTGACTTTTTTTCACTCAACATTATATTGTTTCCATTCATCCATGTTGGTGTGTGTGTGTCTATATTTCATTCATTTTCTTGATTGTTTGGCATTGTGTCACATGAATATACATCATTTATTTATCCATTCTACTGTTGATGGATATTAGTTAGGGTTCTTGCCGATTTGAGGTTATCATAAATAATGCTGCTCTGAACACTCTTGTACACATTTTTTTGGTGCTCATGTGTATGTAATTCTGTTGGATATATAGCTAGGAGTGAAATTGCTGGATCATATGGTATGTGTACTTTTAACCTTAGTAGATAATGTCTAATTATTTTCTAAAGTGTTTGTGCTAATTTCCACTCCCACCAGCAATGTGTGAGAATTCGGATTGCTCCATATCCTTGCCAAAACTTGGTATTATCAGTCTCAGGTTTTAGCCTGTTCTAGTGAATATGAGGCTTTATTTCATTGTGGTTTTAATTTGTACTTCCCATGACTTATTAAACTTTTATATGTTTATTGCTTATTTTAATATTCACTTTTCTGAAGTACCTATTCAAATCTCTTGCCCATTTTTCCATGGTGTTGTCTCTTATTTTCTTAATGGTTTATAGAAGTCATTTATATATTCTGGATGCAGGGGGTTTTTTGTTATATGTTGCAAATATCTTCTCTCACTGTATTGCCTGCCTTTTAACTCTCTTAACGACCTCTCTTGATGAACAGTTTTTAATTCTAATGAAGTAAAATTTGTCACTTTTCCTTTGATTACATTTTTACTGTCCTGTTTTAAAAGCCTTTTCCTATCCAGAGGTCCTATATTATCTTGTAGAAGTTTTATTTTTTGCTATTGACATTTAGATCTACAACCTACAGCCTGGAATTTATTTGGGGACTGGGTGTGTGATGGGGCTGTTTCTTTTTTTCTTTTTCCCTTTTTTGCCCCATAATGCTCTTCTCCCCCCTTTCAGTTCCCTACATGGAGCCTTTTCTTTCATTCTGCACACTTGTGTTCACACCTTCCTCCCCAGCTTTGCCTGCCTTTCCTATTGCCAGCTCTTTAGGCTCTATCCATCCATCAAGATCTAGCTTATATGCAATCCCAACCCCAGTGCCCAGTCCCCAGAATTAATTTCTATGCTCACCTCCCCTCTCCACCATATACTCCAAAAGCATAGTTTCCAGTATTTCTCATTTAACACATTTGTATACTGAAGACATGTAAAAATGATTATTATTAATACATCTAATCAAACTTACTAAACAATAAGTTCCCTGTGGAAAGTATTGAAACTGAGCAGGACCCTGTGGGGCTCCTGACCATGGAAGCCTTTTCGTGTCCCCCATTTCTTGTTTTTGGGAACAGACTCCAGCCTCCATGACCTTCCCTGAGTTCCAAAGGGCAGATTCTAATAGTTGCTAATCAAGGAAGGGAGGGGATGCAGAAACAAGGGAGGAGCAGCCAAGAAACAATAGTGCAGACTTGGGACAGGGTCCTGGTTCTGCCTCAAGGGATACACATAACAATATCTTTAAGCTCTTTATAGAACTAAAACCCTCAACAAATGGAAGATGTCAGCAATCTTCATTCCAGAGAAGACCACTTGAGGCCAGATTAAAGGAAACAGAGAAGCTCATCAAGAGATTACCTGTGATTAGATTAAAGAAGTACAGGCCCTGCACACACCCTAATCTTATCAGCAACCCCACCCTTGAACTATTGCTATAAAACTCCTCACCAAGTCCTCCCAAGTTGGGACACACAGTTTTTCGGGACAGGAGCCCGCTGTGTCCCCCTTTGCCTGGCAAAGCAATAAAGCTCTTCTTTTCTACTTCACCCAAAACTCTGTCTCTGAGATTTGATTCAGCACTGATGCACAGAGGCCGAGTTTTTGGCATGAGTGTCTGTTTCATTTTTGAATTATCTGTAAACAATAAAGACCTGGTATTTCCTACCAGCTAGGAACATGAAGTCTCAAAACAGATTGAAGTTGATCAGGGAAAATAAAGGAACATGACATTTCATCAGGTTGTGGGGTTAGAGCCACACTCCCTTATCTGTCTCATTTTATCCTTAAAACGTTTCAAGGGTCCACCAAAGACTGAAAGTTCCTCAAACACAAGATTCAGCATAGCCCAGGGGATGCCCAGAACAGGGTGGGGTTTATAAAAGGTGTTCAGATACCTGCTGATAACCAATAAACTTCTAGAAAGGTATTTTTAAGACACAGAGAACTAGTTAGTTACTTAAGATAGCCAATCTGGATTGTTGAGGAGGAGAAGTATCATTCATTAATTTACATTTATCCAACAAGTATTCATTGAGTACCTACTGTGTTCTAGTCACAATTCTAGGTGTTGTATGTATAGCAGTAAATAAAACAGATAAAGTCCCAGTCATCATATAGCTGACAATCTCATAAAGAGAAACAGATAGTAAACTAACCAAATACAGGCATCCATAAGTGCTATGAGGAAAACTGAGCAGGGAGAGGAAGGAGAGAGTGAGGGCAGAATGGGGTGGTAGAGCACAGATTGGGGAGCCAGATACTTAGGTGACATTGACTGAATGGCTGAAGTGAGAGAGCCGGTGTGGTGGGCAGAAGTTTGGTCCCTGTTATCTCCATTTCCTGGTGTCACTCTTATGAATACATTACTATGTTGCATTACATGACAACGGGTACAAATTAAGGTTGCTAATCAGTTGACCTTAAAATAGGAATATTATCCAGGAATATGGACTCATCACATGAATCCTTCAAAGCAGAAAGCTGGAGCAGAAAAGGAAGTGTGAGGACTTGACATACACTGTTGCTGGCTTGGAGATGGAGGGGCCACATGAGGACTGTGGGCTGCCTCTAGGAACTAAGAGGCAAAGAAAAGGGAACCTCAGTCCCACAACCACAAGCAACTGAATTCTGCCATCAACCTGAATGAGCATGGAAGCAGATTCTTTCCCAGAGTCTCCTAATAAGATCCTGGCAGCTGACACCTTGATTTCAACTTTGGGAGACCCTGAACAGAGAACCCAGCCACACCACACCAGACTTCTGACCTATAGAACTGAGATAATGAGCAAAGGCTATTCTAGGCTGCTAAATTTGTAGTAATTTGTTACTGCTGCACCAATAGAGAACTATTACAATGGGCCATCTGCTCTCTGGGAGAAGGGGGTCCAGCACAGAGAACAGTAGGGTAACAGTCCTGAGCTAGAAGCACACTCAGAATATTCTAAGAATAGCAAGTTGGCCAGTGGGGTAGGAGCAGGGTGATGGAGATGGAGAGTGGTCGGAGATGAGGTCAGAGATGCAGTTAGAGGTCTACTGTGTGGGACCTTAAAATTCTACAGGAAGTTATTGGAGAGTTTTGAGCAGGAAAATGATGTAATAAGTTTTAAACTTTAAAAGGATTGTAAAAGGGTACCCTTGCTGTCACACAGTAATTCACTACAAGGATGCAAGTGTAGATGCAGGAACAGTTAGGAATCTGCTGCAGTAGACAAGGAGAGAGATCATTATGGCTGGGACCAGTTGGTAAAGACAGGTGAGGAAAAGTTGAATATTGAATATATTTTGAAGATACAACCAACAGGATTTGCTGATGGAGTGGATGAGGAGTAAGAGAAGGTGAGATGTAGAGATTTGAGTAGGTGGTTAGATGCACAAGTTTGGAAACTTATACAAGGAACTGATGGCAGATAGATGCTATTTTTTTTTTTTTTTTGATAGATGCTATTTAAAGCTGCAAGACTGGAGGAGATTTCCTGGGGAGTGAATGTAATTAGAAACAAGGACTTCACTCTGCAGCAGGCAATATTTAGAGATCTGAAAGAGGCAGAGCAAGGGAATGAGGTATTAGGAAAAACAGAAGGGTGGTGTCCCACAGCCAAAGGTTGCAAGGAGCAGGGGGTGGACCAGGAGACTAGGACTGAGAGTGATTCACTGGATTGGCAGCAGGGAGGGCACTGGTGGCCTTAACAAGACTGTTTTTGTGGAGTGGTTGGGTGATCTCAAGAGGATTGAAAGAAGTGGAGACAGTGAGTACAGACACCTCTTGTTGAATCACTTTACTGCAAAGAGAAGCAGAGAAATGAGGCTACAGCAGGAGAGAAATGCAGGGTCAAGAGAGAAGGTAATTTTTCCTAAGCTGGGAGCTATTACAGCACGTGTTTGATGTTAATGGGAATGACCTAGCAGACAGTGGGGATTCCTGCAGGAGGGAAACGCCAGAACAGGGATCCAGGGCCCAGGGAAGGAGGCAGAATGAACAAGGGCAGAGGTCAGCAGGTTGGAACACAGGTCAGGAGGGTGTGGATGTGTCCGTGAAAAAAACTGTAACCACCGGAACATGTACACAGCACCAGACACTTTACAGAGATGCTGCTTTGTTGCCTCACGGGAGTCTCAGTCGTGTTTCACAGGCAAAGACAGAGGTTAAGTAACTTGTCTCTGGTCATCCATCAGTAGGGTCAGAGTCAGATGGCAGGTCTTTGAGACCAACTTCAGAGAGAGAACTATTTGGAGGCTTTGATGAATTGGTTTTCTCAGTCCAGAGGGTGATTCCTGCTTAGAATGATAAGAAACTGCCTGGAGAAAGTCAGGCCTGCATGGTGGACAGAGCTGAGAAAAATCAGGAAGAAAAAGATCTTTGTGAACAGAGGAGGTAAGAGTCAACATATATTAACTAGGATAAGGTATGTAAAAAATAAATAAATAAAATAAAGCTAGGAACAAAAAGCTAGAAAATTCTAATAGAGACAAGATTTTATACCTGAACATACTTTATAAGGTTTCTGCTCAGAAAACTCACCCACTATAACAAAGCCTCTTGGTGTTTGTGCTCCAGATGTGACCTGGATCACATCACGATGGTTCCAAGGCCTCACTCATACTGAAACTTGGCTACCATCACTATTTTTACTACGGGATACACATAGTTGCCCACAGAGCAGCCTGTCAGCTTCAGAATCTCTGGCTTATGCCTTGTTCTTTTCAGGTTCCTATGCCCCCCTGTTCATAGCCACAACTAAGCCGTGTTTCTCCCCACAGCCTCTGCTGCTTGTGTTCATCACAGGATGCCCTGTCTGGGCCAATGACTGACTTCTCTGCCAGGCCTTGGGTAGCCAGTTGGTGCAGGGTCCTGTGCAGAGTCAGGGAGAACATCTTACTTCCCAACCTGGGACACATTTCGTTTCCAGATGTGGGGGCCAGAGCGTCAGTGTTTCCTGAATCCTTCTGTGAGGCCCTTGCCTCCCCCCTGCCCCAGTCTGCCACAGTGTTGTCCACTTTCAACCTCAGGGGAGTCAAGCCCAGCTCAAAGGGATGGACAAGGAGTGGACACTGCACCATTTCCACCACTTCTCCCTCTTCCTTTCTCATACCTGCTCCCAATCCAAACCTCTCCTTTCTCTCCATTTAAATCAAGGTTGCCAACAGCTGGGGAAGAAGTTGAGGTGCTCTGTGTGACAAAAATGTCTGTGCCCCAGAGCAGCCACAAACGGCTTAGTCCATCCTCTCCCAGCTATCCAAGGGTGGATTGGCTGCAGGCACCTGATAGGGGTGAGAAAATGCAAAGAAGAAAACGGGAAAAGACGATGGTTGGTGAAGAACATCTCACCACCCTCTTTAAGTTCTGTGAGGAGTCGGGGTCTCCCTGGGTCTGTTTGCTTAGAGCTAGTGAGCAAAAGAGAACTCCAACTGGGTTCTCTGAACCTTACAAGGGAGAAGATGCTGACACTGACTTCCTTTTAGTCTGTAAGCTCCTAAGGGCAAGGACCGTGTTTTTGCTTGACCTAAGCAGACAGACGTGAACACTCAACTAAACCGTATGCGACTTGAGGGCAAGGGATGTGTCTGATACTTTTCTTGTTATTTCCGCAGGGTCTGAAGGGGTTCATATTAAAGGCTTATCATATGCCTAGTTGTCATTGGGAAGCAGCTGGGATACCAGGCCAAGAGCACAGGAGTGTGAAACGGAGGAGTTGGCTTCCAGTCCCAGCTCTGCTCTGTGACCAGGAGCAAGTCCCTCCACCTCTCTGACCCCCATTTTCACATTTGTAAATAAGGACACCACCACTCCCCAGGGCTGTGTGAGGTCAGATGAAACAATGTGCATGAAATTTCTGGATACAGTAAACTTGAAGCACTGGACAAAGGAAAGGTATTTCTACTCTGCCTTTCCCTCTCTCCCACCACAGGGCACAAAAGGCATATTTTAGAAAACGCTGGAATTGGTGAGCCAGCACCTTCCAACCAGAGGGGAGAGGCCTACAATTTCAAGGCTGTTAGCACGATCACAAAGAGAAACACAGAAAGAGGAAGCTACATCCATGCACTCTGGAAGACAGACAGGAGGGCACTAAAGAGAAACCCAGGATCCCAGACAGAAAACTTATCCCCAAGTCTATGTAACTCAGCTGCTTCTGACAGAGGCCCTGAGTCAGAATTAAGTGGGTAGCAAGTTAGGGGCAACAAGAGGCTTTAAGGAGACACTGGCAGTTTTTACTTTTCCTGCAACCAGATATGTTAGAAATAAAGCCTCATCTGGGGTCTCCCTAAAGTTAATGAGACTGAGCTGACAGTTCATTGACTTGCTTTGCAGAATTTATTTTATGTGTCTCTAATCCACATGGCTCCTCTTCGCTTTGGGACTCAACCGAGGGAAACTCCCGATATCCCACTGGCTTATTCACAGTTACCACATCGCCTCAGACACAGTGTGTGCTCAATCAACATATTATTATTCCATTCTGAGAGAAAAAGCACTATTTTAGAGATGACTTTAATCCACATGAGCATCCACACGCATGTATGCAATACACATTTGTGCGTGTGTGTGTGTCTGAATGCTCAAGTTACAGTTATAAATTTCCTACAGGTACTGGGCTTCCTGTTCAGTCTATCATCTAGATGAATTTTACAGGGGAAGGCTATCCCCAGTTACAAATCAAAGATTTCCCCACTGGCCCAGGAGAGGAAGAGAAAGACCTTGGACCACTGCTCTTTTCTAAGACAATGTCTCCGGGCAAGGGCCAGACCTCAGAGGGGACATCTATCTGCATGCCACACTCAGGAAAAGAGGCCCTGGTCCTGGCCTTCCAGCCACAGTGAAGATTCTGATGCCCCAGCATGCTGTGGGAGGTGGGGAAGATGGGACTGAAGGGACCATGGAGATCTCATAATTGGCTGATCATGTGCAGAGATGACCATCCCCGACACTCTACCCGACTTGGGACAGAGAGCTTCAAGAATGACAGGTTAAACTTCCTCCCAGCTCAGTGAAATGGGAACTCAGGGTCAAAGTAGGTAAGTTAGAGATTATAAAAGTAAGATTTAAGCACTCTGAGTTTATGGATAAGATTGATATCTATTCCAATGGGAAAATGATTTATTACCAAATGAACACAGTTGGTTTGCTAAAGTAAATCTTTTCAAAATTCAGTGTCCATGGAGAAAACTCAAAGTGGTGGGTATGGGGGTTTCTTAGCAGTGAAGACATTGAAAATCAAGTCTGCCATAATGCTCAAGCACACGGCACTTTCTCCTCACTGCCCTTCCCTGCTGGTTCCTGCACTCCCATGAAAGAACCAGCCATGGTGCTATGCTCTTAGGCTTTAGAGGGCAATGCTGACTTGCTTTGCTTCAGGCCATCTTTTCACTGTCTCAATTACTTCATCACTACCCCCGGAAAGCTATCTCAAAAGAGCGTGTCCAACTAGCAAGGCAGTATAAATGGGTTGGCATGTTTAGCCAGGATCTTTGGGCTGCAAGAACAGAGACCCATTCAAGTTAGTTCACATTATGGGAGTCTGTCATAAGGATATGCATGAAAACAAGAGGTTCCATAAAGCCCAGAAACAGCTGCATACTAGCTGGCGGGAATACAGAAGCCTAGTTCAGACGTGTTCTTTCCTGAAGAATTTCATCAGTCTTCACTCAGAACTCCAACATTAACACTAATGCAGGTCCTCTCCATCTCTGTTTCTGCGTCTCCATGAACCAAGTCAGCCTCTACTCTAGTGACTCTTAGCTACCTCCTAACTTGCATGCTCATGGTTATTACACGGTTATTATCCCGGACTCTTCTATAGCATGATATCTGTATCCTACCTTCTCTTAGTGTGTTGTCCCATTTCTGTTCCTCCTACAAACTAATCAACCCTCTCTAATTCTAGTTCAAATTTCTAAGGAAGACTCATGATGTCCTTGCTTAGAAGAGCTTTCATGCCCTGTGACATCATAGGCTGCCATTTGCCAGCCTACGGATTTCCTAGTCTATACATCAGATACTTGCTACCAGTCTAATCGGTTCAAGCTGTGGCAGTGAGGTTCCCCTATATAGAGAACTTAGCCACTACTTCCATAATTAGAAAGCAGTGCATGGGAATCCCTTCGCATGAGGCTGTGGTCATAGCAGACTTTTAGCCTATTTGGAACAATCAGGAAGTGAGAGATCATTTGTCAATTAGCTGAGCATACTTTTGCATATCTCTTGCATTGTGTTTAATAAATAATTTTTAAACCCCTATTTTACAGGAGCTCATCCTCTCCATTTTAAGAAAGAAGATAACCATAGATATTAGATCCAATTTCCACTTTAAAGTGGAAGATATCACTGAGCAGAAAAGTGGCCTTAGATGTTTGACAAGAGTCCCAGTTTAAGGAGCCTCCTACAGCGAGTTTCTCAATGTCAGCAGGAGGGCACAGCAATCCTCCTGAGTGGGGAAATACCTTTTTCTCCATAACCAAAGGCTCGTGTTTCTAGGACAGTTCAGAAGAAAACCTGCCTAGGAAGGACCATCCTTGCCACTCTTTTAGTTCCACTGTCTCCTCAGTCAGCAAACAGAGCACTGACCTGGGTCTGAAGCTGTCGCGTGTCACGTGCCGTGTACAAGACCCGTGCCCCAAGCAAACATCCTCTGGCATCGGAATCTAAGGTGATGGCCTAGCAGAGAAAGTCAGTTTGGTCACCAGAGGCCTACACGGTGCCTCTGTGGCCTCCTGGGGTCTAGGGATGGGAGCTGATGCCTCTAACCCTCTGTCCCCACCAAGTGCCACTTGAGTTGAGCATGGAGAGGTTGCTGCAATCAAACGGCTGGCAGAATGAGTGCACTTGTGCTCAGTGGTGCATCTGGAAATTGGCCTTCTTTGGCTTTTAACAGGACATTTCTCCAGCAGTTTTATGATTACCAAAGACAATCAGGGCAGTTGGAAACCTGGAATATTTGTACCCTTTCCTCTGTTTGGGCCTCAAGCACCAAAAACATTAAGTCAGTGCTCTAGAGGGTCCCTCCCCTTTAGAGAAAATGTTTAGTAATTAAAAGGCACTGTATTTCTGTACTCATTAATTTTAAAATATTCCCCAGTCAATATTCTTAGCAATTAACTTGATTATTTACTGCTTAGTGATAAGCTGAAGCTATAACAACAATCTTTCTTCTACCACCTTCTGTTTTCTATCAGGAATAAATAATAGCACTCAACTATTCACAATATCTATTGTAGCTGGTGTGATTTTAAATTATAGACATAAACATCTATTTTTTTTGTTCCATCAATTTTTGGTAGTATTTCTTGACCACCACCTATCACTATAAGGTGAGGAATAGTAAGGACTACTCCTAACTCACTGTCCCTATCTCTCTTCTAGTCTTATCCATATTTCTGTTGTATATTTTCTTTTACATAATTAATGACAATAACATTTAAATACTATTCCATAACCTTAATTATGTCTTCCACCCTTTGTTTATAGGTTGAGTCTAAAAACTAACAAGCCAATAAATACCTTTTTTGTTATAATTACTATGCAAATATTATTCACCACAGAGGCAAATGGTATCATATAATTACTTTTCCTTCTCTACAGGTAAAATATCATAACCCCTGGGACATCTGGAGAAGAACGTCATTAGTGTCAAGGTCAAATAGATTATCTGTCCTGACACTCAACCAATGCTCCAATCATCTCACAATATATTAAACTTTCTATGTGACCCATGACTTTGTTATAAAATGATTTGGTTTTTCCCAAGATTTCTAATTGGGTTTCTTCCACTCAGTTGTAGGAGGGCATGGAATCCCCATTTTACCCAGGGACCACCTTCAAGGACCTTCCCTCCTGGTGGACCAATCATTCTCCAGGTCTGCTGCACCACTTGCTATGCTGGGACTTTCCTTCACCACACTATTGGGTTAGAACCACTCTTTCCTTAATCATGGCTTTCTTTCCCCCTGTTTTTGCTAGAATAACTCTCTTATTTTGCCAAGTAAATATTCTGAATTCCTGTAATGTCTAAAAATGTATTTTACCCTCCCACTTGATTGGCAGTTTGGCAGGATACAGAATTCTAGATCAAACTAAATCTAGTTCAAAATAATTTTCCCTAAGAACTTTGTGGCGCTGCTCCATGACTTCTATCATCCAGTGTTGCTGATGCCAGCTGATTTTTGTTACAATGCAGGCTACTTGATTTGTCAGTTTGTTTTACTCTGAAAGCTTTTAGGGTCTTCTCTTTATTCTGATCTTTCTAAGTATGATGAGATGACTCTTATGTGTGGATCTTTTTATTTTTTCATACTGCTCCACACTTGAATAGCTGTGTCAAATTGAAGACTTGTACCTTTCATCAACTCTTGTAAATTTACTCACAATTTAAAAAATCAACCCTATATTATATAGTCTAAATTCTGGAACTACCATTAGTCATATGTTGAACCTGGATTGATCACTCTTTCATGTTCTTTTTTTTCTCATGTTTTCCATCTATCTTTTTGCATTATAGCTAGGAAGATGGCTTTGACTTTACTATCAAAATTTGCTATTGACTTAAAATTTTTTAACCATTTTATTTTTTACAAAAGTTAATTCTTTGACTATTTGTTTATTATATCATTCTGTTCTTGTCTTGAATATAATGTCTTCTCAATTTTCTGTGAGGACATATTCAGCTTTTTAAAGTTATCTTTTGTTTCCTGAAATAGCTTCTCCAGGATCAGTTATATTTGTTTTGCTCCTTCTTTTACATACTGCTCTTCTTCTTCATATATTGTTCATTCATATTCAAGAGAAATAGACAAGGCTGATTATTCCAGGTAGATACTTTACCTAGAAGATTCCCTTCTGCTACTTTATAGGATTGTATGATTATTTCCCTAACAGACTTCTGCCCTAAATTGTAAGACTGATTGTAACTTTTGCATATCTGGATGGGATATATTTAATGGCAGGCTTTGTTTTAGGGTGATCAGTGAGAAACAAACTGTTCAAATTTCAGAAGAAAAAAATGCTTTATTCTGGGACAGCAATACTCACTAAGAGTCTTAGCTCTCTACAGATTGCTTGTTCTCTTTCTAGAGAACATTTTTCAGTTTGGGTTTGTTTTGCTTTTTGGTTTTGGCTTTTACTTATTTTTTAGTCTTGGAGTAAATTCAAGCTACTAATTGTTTTACAAAGGGAGGCCAAGGAGAAGGGGAGTATGGGGCTGACTTTTGTAGCTCTTATCTTCAATCAATCCTTTTCTTTTCAGTTGCCTCTCACTACTACTCTCTACACCTATTGACTCAGAGTCCAAAACCTCTTAACGGTTTCACAGGTAAGATCAGCTTCCACCTCTCCTGCAAGCCCCACTTGCCCTGTGGCTTCCTCTGCTTTGCTCACGAATCAACACATTTTCATTTTCCCTCTTCTGAAAATTTCCTGAAATCACTTACTCACCAATGATCTCTCTTTCCAAACTTTTTGCCATTATATGCTTATTCCATTTTGTGTTTCTCTAAGTCCTGAAATTTCAACTGGGTTTCAGGGGGTAAAGGGAGTTGATGAGTGAACAGGTTTTGAATCTTGAATTAGCAGCCCCCCAACACATGTTTTGGGGTGTTTAGACAAGAGGAGAGCAGTGTTTCTCCTCCCCCAGGGCCAGAGAGAGGACATCAATGGTGGTGGCCTGTGGAGGACAGTTGTGCCCAGCAGGATGGCTGCCTCATAAGAGTCACGAGCCACAAAGGCTGTGTGGCAGCAGAGCAAAGAAGCCCAAGTAGGAGACCTTGAGAAACGATTGTGAGTCAATTGTATGAGTCAGTCATTTGTCTGCAGAGCTCTCATAAGTAACTGGGGGCCACTTTAAAGAGGGTAGAAAAGAGGGGGTTAATTTCTAAAAGTAGGCAAGCAAAAGCTCATTTCAACATACACTGGGATAAGAAAAGAAGGGTAATCTTATATTATATTCTTTTTGTCCTTTAAAAATTTTCTTCCATAGAAGTGTTAGTACAGTTCAAATGAAGATCAACCTTTAAAACGTAGAAGGCCGGGCTTCCCTGGTGGCGCAGTCGTTGGGAGTCTGCCTGCTAATGCGGGGGACAGGGGTTCGAGCCCTGGTCTGGGAGGATCCCACATGCCGCGGAGCAACTGGGCCCGTGAGCCACAACTACTGAGCCTGCGCGTCTGGAGCCTGTGCTCCGCAACAAGAGAGGCCACGATAGTGAGAGGTCCGCGCACCGCGATGAAGAGTGGCCCCCGCTTGCCGCAACTAGAGAAAGCCCTAGCACAGAAACAAAGACCCAACATAGCAATCAATCAGTCAATCAATCAATCAATAAATTAAAGAAAAAAAAAAAAAAAAAAAACGTAGAAGGCCACCTCCAGGGACGAACTTTTGTTTGGTACAAGACATCTTGCCTGTTACGTAATGTCTAACTCAAGGTGAGGGAAGGAGGGTGTGGAGGAAACCCATACTTACTACGATTCTACTACATGTTAGGAATTTGAGATATCTTATTTTGATTCATCCTCACAAGAACTCCATGAGATTTATTCATTAATTCCATCAACCCACTAAATTTAATGAATAGCCTATGTATACTTGGAACTGTGCTAGGCATGGGGAGAACAATGGTGTATGAAAACAAACACTCATTGTGTTTACAAACTAGTGTAGGAAAACAGACAATTAAATGATCACATGAATGAGTGTAAAGTTAAAATTACAAGTTCTACAAAGTGCTATATGATGCCATAAGAATGCAAAAATGAGGAAATCTGAGCTAGTATAAGGGGAGGATGAGGAAAGGCAAGAAAATGACATTTGATCTGAGATCTAAAGAAATAATGAGAGTTAACCAGCTGAAAAGGAAGGGGAGGAGTATTCCAAGTAAAAGACATATCTGTGCAAAGGCCCTGGGTAGAGAAAGCACTACAGTTTTAAAATATTTATTTATTTATTTGGTTCCGCCAGGTCTTAGTTGTGGCACGCGGGATCTTCGTTGCCGTGTGAGGGCTCTTAGTTGTGGTATGCAGGATCTAGTTCCCTGACCAGGGATCGAACCCAGGCCCCCTGCATTGGGAGTGCAGAGTCTTAACCACTGGGCCACCAGGGAAGCCCCAGCACTACAGTTTTAAATATGTGAAAGAATCACCATTTGGCAACCACCATAGTATAATTATTTTAGGCAAGAATCATCAATGAATTCTAATATTTGAAGATGAAAGTTTGATAAGGAACAAGACTCTAGATAGTCTCAGAGTATCTCCCCACAAGATATTTTTTAATTATAAAGGGAAGTATCACAATGGCTAAACCTGACAGACATCACTTTAACTAAGTGATCAAAATGAACATCATATCAACAGTAATGGGATAGTTGACATCATGTTCCTCCTGCTATGATGCACTAAGAAGAACACAAAATTGCTTCCGTGATATTCCTGCCCAAAATGTATAACCTGTATCTAATCATGACAAAACATCAGACAACCCAAAATGAGAGACATTCCACAAAATAACTGGCAGGATTCTTCAAAAATGTCAGTGTCATAAAAGACAAAGAAACACTGAGGGACTATTCCAGATTAGGGAGTTGAAAGAGACATGGAAACTAAGTGGAATGTGTGATCCTGGATCCTGAAGCAGAAAACATTTTTTTTCTTTTGCTATAAAAGACATTAATGGGATAATTAGTGAAATTTGAGAAAGGTTCATAAATTAAAAAACAGTACTACATTCATATTAATTTATTTTGATGCTCTCAAAAAATTCAGAAAAATATAGTGAATGATACATGCAGTAAAATTTAACATTTGAGGAATATGAGTGAAGTGTAGACAAGAATTCTTTGTAGTATTTTTGCAATCTTTGTATAAGTCTAAAATTATTTCAAGATAAAAGGTTAAAACAAAAATACGTGAAAGATGACTCCTATGAGTGGAAATCAATAAACAAAGGAAAGTGGGAGGCAGGATGAAGCTGAACTCGTAGAGAAAGGCCAAACCATGCTGTCCTTGAAAATCATGTTGAGATGTTGGTCTTTATCCTAAAGCAATGGGAAGCCACTGAAAGGCATGGAGAGGAAATGACATAACCAGATTAGCATTTTTGAAAAGCTCACTCTGGTTGCAGGACAGAAGAGAGACTGTAGAGGATCCAGAATAACTAGATAGGAAGCTGTCATGTAAAGTGCAGCAGAGTGGTGGCAGTGGGCCTGGATAGCAGTGGATGGATTTAAGAGCCACTCGGGTGTTAATATTTACAGTGCTTGGAATAGAGTGGAAATGGGAGAGGAGGGTGACGAGTGGGAATGGGAGGAATCACACTGGACTCCCAGGTTTCTGGTTTGCACAACTGGGTAGATAGTGGGGACCTTCTGTCAGATAGGGAAGACAGAAAGAAGACCAAGTTGGGGGGAATCAAGAGTTTGATTTTGGATGTGTTGTGTTTAAGTTCCCTTTGAGACATCTAGGGAGAGCTGTCAAGCAGGCAGCTGCATCTGAACGGTGGTGGGAATGAAAGGTGGGGACGTGGCTGAGTTCGCCCAGAGAGCAGGGCCTAGCAGAGAGCCTCAAAGACCTCTGGTCTGTCTGTGTATCTATTTTCTTACCTTCATTTCATAGATGAAAACAGAAGGCAATAAGTGACAGAGAAGAAACTGAAATGGAGGTCCTCCTGACTTCAGATCTCTGCCTTTCCCAGTAAGCTCTCAAAAAAGTACAAGATGCTTTTGGTCCTTTTCCAATTTTATGCAAAATCAGCCTGAAGGAATCAAAATGTATTAAGAAAGAAGTAACATGGTAGAAGAGGTTTTTAGGTCTTCCTTTCTCTAGATGCCCAGTTAACAAGATTTTTAGGAAAACCAAAAAGCCACACTTTTCTTTTATAGGTTTTAAAATTTGCTTGCAGTTTATCTCCAGAAGCATATTGGAAAGACACTTTTCTTTTTAATATAAACAAATCCTTTGGTAATGGTGTGGAGAGTCAGAAAAATCTATCCCTGCTTTGGGTATAAATTTCCATGGTCAGGCTTTGCTGAGTTGGTTCTTCCCTGAACTTTAACATTCATCTCCTGTTAACATGTAAGAAATGAGAGAATTGGAGCTTGCAGTGGCCACTTTAGCAGAGACTCCAACATAAAACTGCAGTAATACTGCTTCTCCCTCTACCTCCTCATCTCAGGTTATGGCTGTATATGTGGAGTGAAGAATTTCATGTGTTATTTAGAGATTTCACCTGTTACCTAGAAATTTCATGTCTGTAATTCCATTAACCTTTTCTGAGTTAAGCGGAACAAACTCACAGCTATCCTTTGCACATCTCATAAAGAAGCTTGTAATAACTCCTGGCTTATGAGGTTGGCTGCTGGCAAATCCCTAGGGCACTATGGTGGAATATGAGAGGCCAGCAACAGAGCCCAGCTAACAGAAGTGCTTAGAGTGACGAGCTAAAAATGAGAGGTTCAAAGATGGGAGGCTCTGGGATAACTCAGAAGCCCACCTGTTTTCTTAGACAGTCTTTAACCTTTGTAAGAACATTCACACATTTATTTGATCTCCTACTGTGCTTTGCCAACACCAAGTACCCCCACATCCATATGCTAGTGTAGCTCTGACCCCAGCTCTAGGGTATCTTCCCTAAACTCACAGTTATCTTTTGAAGAAGCAGTGTATTTTTCAGACAAGCAAATAAATACAGGAGCGTCCAGTCCTGTGCCCAAACTATGTTAATTTGAGTTAACATTCAGCTGTGGTCTTGAGCCCTTTGGCTACGGTGCTGACCATCTTTTGAGCAGGCTTAGACCAAAAATCTCGAGCAGAAATAGCATCTCTTATTCTCATTGCAACACCAAGACCCCTCTACTCAAAGAAGCATCCCCCAAGCACTATTACTAAACTTAGTCTGACCCAGGACAGAACCCTCATCAAATCTCTCAGGTCCAGTGGGTTAACCTGGAGTGGTAGTGGGGCTGGTTATGTTGTACCCAAACTCCTCTTTATGACATCTGTCCTCTATTTCCTGTCCATGTCACAGAAACACAACTAAATGATAATCTGAAAACATGTCAGAACATAAGCACAATGAAAATAATAATAGCTAATATTTACTGAGTACTTACTGAGTGCCAGGCACCATGCTGAGCCCTTCACATACACTATTTTATTGGTTCTTCCCAACAACTCTATAAGGCAATTTCTATTGTCCCCATCTTGCTGATAAGGAAATAAGACTTGGCAAGACTAACAGCAGTCAGTGGTGCTTGGCCAAGGGGACAGAGTAAAACACAACTCTAAGTAAGCCACTAAATCTCAAGATGGGAACCCCCGAAACATAATTTCATCCAGTTTCAAAATAGTTTCATGACCAACAATCAGCCAGGAAAACACTGGACACAGTCTCATAAAATGAAATTTAGCTTGTAAGCCCACTTCACAGGGGTGTCAGCAGTGTGATCCTATGCCAGAGCAAGCATTGTTTCATAAATGATTGTAAGTATTTATAACAAAACAATTTACATCCTTGTAATAATCATTCTTTGTGCAAGAATTCTCATTGAGGACTTCCTTGGTGGCACAGTGGTTAAGAATCTGACTGCCAATGCAGGGGACACGGGTTCGAGCCCTGGTCCGGGAAGATCCACATGCCGCGGAGCAACTAAGCCCGTGTGCTGCAACTACTGAGCCTGCACTCTAGAGCCCGCGAACCACAACTACTGAGCCCATGTGCCACAACTACTGAAGCCCGTGCGCCTAGAGCCCGTGCTCCACAACAAGAGAAGCCACTGCAATGAGAAGCCCACGCACGGCAACGAAGAGTAGCCCCTGCTTGCCGCAACTAGAGAAAGCCCACGCGCAGCAACGAAGACCCAATGCAGCCAAAAATAAATAAATAAATAAATAAATAAATAAATAAATAAATAAATTTTTAAAAAAAAGAATTCTCATTGAATTTTTTCAACGTTTTTCTGCACATTCACACAGAAAGTGAACAAAACCTAACTGTACAACTCTGTATTTGCATAAAGTAAACACACATCTAACAACCATCACTGATCAGGAAACTGAATATTATTAACACACAAATATCCCCCCTTCCCCCCCCATATATCAAACGGTAAACTATTCTCCTAACTTCTATCACCACAGATAGTTTTGCTTGTTTTTTAACTTCATATAAATGGAGTCATACATTAGACATTCTTTTGTGTCCAGCATCTTTTGCTCAACACTGTTTGTGAGATTCATTGTGCATGGTTGTAGTACATTCATTTTCACTGCCTCATGGCATTTCATTGTATGAATATACCATGATATATCGATACTTACCCAGTCTACTCTTGATAGACATTGAAATTGTTTCTAATTTTTGGTTATTACAAATAATGTTGTTGTGATGATTCTCATACATGTATTTTGGTAACCATATTATGCATTTCTGTTGAGTATATATCTAAGAACACAAACAGTGGGTCACAGAGTATGTACAGCTTCCATTTTAGTGGATGGTGCCAAGTTATTTTCCAAAATAGTTAATACCAATTTGTACACCCACCACCAGTATCTGCAGGATATGAACATTCTCATTGTTCCATATTCTTATAAATACTTCGTATTTTCAATCATTTTTATTCTAGCCATTCTGGACATTGTAGAATCTTGTTATGATTTTTATTTGTATTCTAATGAGGTTAGCATTGTTTTAAAAGTAACTGCGAGTTGGTTTAATCAGGTAAGATACATAAACAAGAAATGAGAGTCATGAAAAAAGAAGTTTCTATACTCACAGATCCCTAGAAACAGCAGGCATGGCATGGCATGCCACATAGGGAGGCCACACAGGGAGGCACCAGGGTTGCTCAGGTGGCAGAGGGAACTGGGGAGAACATAAGCAAGAGCCTCTATGGTGGTTTTGTCAGTTGTTCCCAGGCTCTGGGATGGTTAGGGCACAGGTATGGTGACCTCGAATGTGAGACACTGATAATGGTGGCTGGGAGTGTGGACTCTGGATTGGTTGGTTTGTTTACTATTTCTAGGAATTAGCTAACCTTTAGAAGGGCAGATCCTCCAGAGTCAGCAAGGCCCCAAGATGTCAAAACACCAGAATACAGAAAATAAAAAGACATGGTTAATGCAAGTACTTTTTCATATGATTAATGGGCATTTGGAGATACTATTTTGTAGCCATTCAAGTCTTTTGCCCATTTTTCTATTGAATTGTCTGTCTTTCTCTTTTGTTGCTTTTTATTTTATTTTTAAATTTTTATTGGAGCATAGTTGATTTACAATACTGTATTGGTTGTCTTTCTCTTATTGACTTACAGGAATTCTTCCTATATTCTGGATGTGAGAACTTGGTCAGCTATGTGTATTACAAATATCTTTTCCCATTCTATTTCCTTTTTACTATCTTAGTGCTGTCTTGTGATGAATAGAAGTTCTTAATTTTTATGTAGTTCAATTTATCAATCTTTTTCTTCATGGTTAATACTTTTGCTTAAAAAATATTTGCCTACTCCAAGGTCATGAAGATATTATCCTCCATTATTTTCCAGAAGCCTTGTTGTTTTACTTTACCTATTGAAAACTACAATCCATCTGGAATTTATCTGTATGGTGTTGATATGGGGAAAAAAATTTTGTTTCCACATAAATGTCCAATTTGACCAGTATCACTTATTGAAAAGCAATCCTTTCCCCACTATTTTCAGTAACAATTTGTTACAAATTAGGTGAACATTTATGTGTGTGTGGGTTTTTTTAAGACTTACTATTATGTTCAATTGGTCACTTGTTTAGAAGATTTTGCCAACACCATATATCTTAGTTACTGATAGTATAAGAACTCTGGCTTTGTTCTTCTTTTTCAGGAATGTCTTGACAATTTTGGGGTCTTTGAATTTTTATATGAATTCTAGAAGCAATTTGTCAACTTCCACAAAAAATAGTACCCACTGGGACGTCTCGAATCTATAGATCAGTGATGTCAAGTTGATATCATTACAATATTGAACCTTCCAAACTATGAACATTGTATGTCCTTCCATTTATTTAAGTCTTCTCTAATTTCTTTCAATTTTGTTGTATAGTTTTCTTTGTACAGGTCTTACACATCTTTCATTATATTTATTCCTAGTTATATGATGTGTTTTAATGCCTGTGGCAGTCATTGAGCTATACCGCTTGGGTCTCCCTTTAAAAAAGAACTTGCTATTGAGCTGCAAGAAGTTCTGATAGCTGACAGTCTCCAGCTGTTAGTACCTTTAGGATATGCTTCATCTTTAGAGGTTAAGAACAGGCTATTCCTGAGAAATCCCCAGACAATGACTGAATACAGTAAGGATACTTGGCTCTGGCCATATCTGCCCAATATGGGACCCCTTTAACAGACAATTTTTGCTTCAGTGCTCCGCATTGTGCTGGTCAAGACTTTGTGAGATCAATACCATGGTCTGAGGCTATCCTTTCCCAATTGTGCTTCCTCCTTCTTTTATCTTTCATGGATGTGACCCCACAACAAACATCTTGCACTCCTCAATCTGTCTCACTGTCTACTTCCCAGAGGATCCAACTGATAATGCTATTATTAAGGGCGTTTTTTAAAAATAGTATATTGTTCCATGTGCGGTACTCTTTATTTTAAATATTTATTTATTTATTTTGGCTGCGCTGTGTCTTAGTTGTGGCACGCAGGCTTCTTAGTTGCGGCATGCAGACTCTCAGTTGTGCATGCGGACTCTTAGTTGCAGCATGCAAACTCAGTTGCAGCATGCGTGCCGGATCTAGTTCCCTGACCAGGGATCGAACCTGGGCCCCTTGTATTGGGAGTGCAGAGTCTTACCCACTGGACCACTAGGGAAGTCCCAAGGGTATTGTTTATTAAACTTCAATTTCTACTTGTTTGTTGCTGGTACATGAAAACACAATTGATTTTTACATGTGACTTTGTATCAGTAACATTACTAAATTCATTATTAATCATGATTCTTCTGCATTTTCTAGTAAAAACTACAGAATTCTTATATCTTTAATTTTTTTCTCCTGCTTTGTTGCACTAAGACCTATTATAGAATATTATAAATATCATAAGACAAGGTTATTACTTTTCTTTAAATAGTTCTTTGTATTTTAAAATAAAAATCATCTTCTATATTTACCTAAATACTAACTATTCCAAATGTTCTTCGTTTCTTTCTAAAGATCCAAGTTTCCACATGGTATAATTTACTTTCAATCTGAAGGAATTCCTACAGCATTTGTAGTACAAGTTTTCTAACAGTAAATTCTCTTAGTTTTCTTTTATCAGAAAATGTTATTTCACCTTTGTTCCTTTATAAAAATGTTTTTTTAAATAATTTTTTAATATTTATTTATTTATTTATTTATTTATGGCTGCGTTGGGTCTCTGTTGCTGTGCACGGGCTTTCTCTAGTTGCAGCGAGCGGGGGCTACTCTTTGTTGCGGTACGTGGGCTTCTCATTGTGGTGGCTTCTCTTGTTGTGGAGCACAGGCTCTAGGCACGTGGGCTTCAGTTGTGGCACGTGGGCTCAGTAGTTGTGGCTCGTGAGATCTAGAGTGCAGGCTCTGTAGTTGTGGTGCTTGGGCTTGGTTGCCCCATGGCATGTGGGATGGTCCTGGACCAGGGCTCGAGCCCATGTCCCCTGCATTGGCAGGCGGATTCTTAACCACTGTGCCACCAGGGAAGTCCCCTAAAAATGTTTTTTTGATATATAATTCATATACTACACAATTCACAATTCATTAAAAGTGTATAATTTAATGGTTTTTAATATATTCACAGAGTTGTACAACCATTGCCACAATCAATTTTAGAACATTTTCATCACTCTCCTGCAACAAACCTCATAGGAGCAGTCACTCCTCCTTTCTCCTCCACAATCTTCTTCCAGCCCTAGGAAACCACTAATCTACTTTCTTTCTCTATGTATTTGCCTATTTCGTAAAAATGGAATTACATAATATATGTAATATATGGTCTTTAGCGACTGACTTCTTTCACCAAGCACAATGTTTTCAAAGTTTATCCATGTTGTAGCATGCAGCAGTATTTTATTTCTTTTTATGGCCAAATAATATTCCATTGTATGAATGTGCCATATCTTATTTATCCATTCACCAGATGATGGATATTCAACCGTTTTCACTTTTGGATATTATGAGTAATGCTGTTATAAACATTTGTGTACATGTTTTTGTGTGGACATATGTTTTCATTTCTCTTGAGTATATACCTAGAAGAGGAATTTCTGGGCCTTATGGTTATTCTATGTTTAACTTTTTGAAAAACGTCTAGACTGTTTTTCAAAGCATCTGTTTGCATCATTTTACATTCCCACCAACAATGTATGAGGCTTCCAAATTCTCCACAGTCTTGTCAACATTTGTTATTAGCTGTCTTTTTTTTAATCATAGCTATCTTAGTGGGTATATAGTGTTATCTCATCGTGGCTTTGATTTGAATATCCTTAATGGCTAATAATGTTGAACATCTTTTCATTTGTATATCTTCTTTGAAGAAATATCCTTTGCCCATTTTTAATTGGGTTGTCTTTTTATTATTGGGTTGTATACCTTTGTTCTTATATTTTCACTGGGTATAAAATTCTGGTCAAAAGGTTGGTTTTTTTGTTTGCTTTTGTTTGTTTGTTTAAGCACTTAAAGATATTATTCCAGAAATCACCATTAGGCAAAAACCACAGTAAAAATTTTCACAGACAAGATCCATAGACAGATACTAGTGAAAGACTGAAGTGAAACAGGATAGCTGCATGGTCTCAAAACACTTCCTACAAGACATTTTTAATTACAAAGGGAAAAATAATAACTTTCCAGTGAAGAAACGTGACCTTACCCAACTGATCAAAATTAACATCACCAGGTATGAGACATTTACCGTCATGAACTCCCTGATACGATGCACTGAGAAGAATACAACATCACTTCTGTGATATTCTTACCAAAAATACTAATTCTAATCACCAGAAAGCTTCAGACAACCCCAAACTAAGAGACATTCCACAAAATATCTGACAAATAACCTTCAAAAGTATGCAGGTAATAAAAGACAAGGAGAGACCAAAGAATTGTCACAGATGTTGGAGAGGAAACATAACAAATAAATACAATGTGGGATTCTCAGTTGGATCCTGCAACAGAAAAAAAAAGAACATTAGTAGAAAAACTAGTGAAATTTTAGTAAGGTCTGTAATTTAGTTAATAGAATTGTACCAATGTTAATTTCTAGTCTTTGGTAATTATCAATGCTTATGTACACTGATAACATTAGGGGAAGCTGGGTGAAAGGTAGACAGAAATTCTCTGTACTATTTTTGTGACTTCTCTGTATTTTCTAAAGTTACTTTAAAATAAAAAGCTTTTAAAAAGATATTATTCCACTATCTTTTGGCCTCTAACATTTCTGATGAGAAGTGAATGATAATTCAAATCATTTTTTTTCTCATGTAATATGTCATTTTTCTCTGGCTGCTTTCAATATTTTCTCTTTAGCTTTGGTGTCAGCGATTTGCCTTTGATGCACATAGGCAAAGCTTTTTGGCATTTATTTTGTGTGGTGTTCACTGAGATTCTTGAGTCTCTCAATTTATGTCTTTCAATAAATTTGGGAAATATTCAGCCATTCTATCTTTAAATACTTATTATGCCTAAGTCTCTTCTCTCTTTGGGATTCTACTCATTTAGATGTTACCATTTTTGTTATTGTCCCTCAGTTGTCTGTGATTCTGTTTATATTTTTCAAACTTTTTTCTCTCTCTTCTTCATATTGAATAACTTCTATTGATATATCCTCACATTCACTGACTCTTTTCTCTCTCATTTCCATGTTTTCAGTGAAGCCCATTCAGTGAATTTTTAACTTCAGATACTGTACTTTTCAATTCTAGAATTTTGTAGTTTATTTTCTATAGTATTTCTCTGTTGAGATTTCTCTCTTTTCATTTATTACAAGCTTATTTTCCTTCACTGAGCATACTCATAATGTCTATCTTTAAATCTTGTGAGCTAATTCCATGGGTTGATCCTAAATTTCTCAGTGTTGGTCTAAGTTTACTGTCTTTTCTCTTAAGACTGGGGCACATTTTCTTGGTTTTCATATGTCAAGTTGAATTGAATCGTGGATCTTATCAATGCTATGTTGTAGAGACAAGATTTATTTACATCCCTCCAAAGAATGGTGATGCTTTCTTTTAGTGGTCAGTTAATTTGACTTGCTCAAATTGTAAACTCTGTCTCTTGCATAACAGCTCAAATCTCACTTCTGATCTTCTGGCCTTCCTCGAGGTACTTGGAGTATGTCCCAGGCATGTATGGTTCAGGGGTCAGCCAGAAACTTGGGCAGAGTTTATAAAGAGAACTTGGGGCTCTGACTCTCTCCTTTCCAGGATTATAATTTCACTTTCCAGTCACTGTGGTAATCTGTCCTCTGATTCTTTAGGACAGAAAGACAGGTCCTAAAGGTCTTTCACCAGAGTTTTTGTCACCTCAGATAGTACCAAACTTTGGCCTGCCCTCAGACTAAGTCACAAGAATAGGGATCTCCCCCTTATTGGTCCCTTCTTGCAGGTTTTATCTCCCCTCCAGACTTGCCCTCCTAAAAGATTGCTGTTGTTATCTGTGGGATGGTGAGGTCCAGTTGGAGCCCATTTAGTCTTGCCCTCGGCTGCTGTTTCCTGATTTGCTTCTTTCTGGGCCAGTGCCACTTACTACTTTGCAAACACATCAAAGAGAAGCAACTCAGACTGTTAGGCTCATGTCTCTGCACTTCCCTTTGCAGTAGCACCTTCAAGTCCAAGCTTACTCGGTAGTCTTGAAGGCCAATTATCATCTCCTAAGCACCATAGCACTGCTGAAAACTCTGCTCAGCTTCTTTCCTTCTTAGCAGGTGTCTTTTCTCTTACTTTCTGCCCCTCTTCCCAGGCCACTTATAAATTGGCAAATGTCTCATTTGGAAAATAGCACAGATTGTCGGGCTTTCCTCAAAGAGTTTCCCTTCTCTCCAGGATTGCGGCCCTCCTGTCCTAGCTGCTTTGAAGCTCTCCAATGCTTCTGAAACCAAGTTTTGTTTTGTTTTTAATCCATGTTTTCTCTGCCACAAGCTAGTTTGCCATCACTGGAAGTTGAACATTATCATCTAAGTTTTTAAAATTAATTTAGGAGATTCACTTAAGCATAGAGCAACAAGAAGGCAATTTTGATTAAATATTTATGTAAGATGAAAATAAGTTATAAAAATCAGAGTTTTAAAGGTTTAATTCAAGTCGGTGAACTCCCTGTATCATAGTGGATAATAGCATTCACTTTCGAGTAGCCAGATCTGACCTCGAATACTACTCTGCTGCCTCCTAGGCAAATAACTTCAGGCAAATCACTTCAGTTTTCTCACCTGTAAAAGGGAGATGATAGTACCTACAACCTCAAGTTATTATGAGAGAACTAAATAAATTATTATTTGTAAAGGCCTAAGGATAAATATCCCTAAGGTATAGGTAACACACACATATATATATATATGCCTTCACCACAATCAGCTAAGGACTTGAGGCCTCTTCCTTCATATGGTAAATACATTGGGCATGGTAACCTAACCATTGTAACCATGTATCCCAAAATCAGAGTGGATTAACACAATAAATGCTATTTCTCCCTCATGTCACAGTCCAATGCAGGTTGGCAGGAAGTATGGGGGAGCCCTATGTTTCACACAGTCATTCAGGGATCCAGGCCCTTTCCATCTTGAGGCTCCATACTCCTCTGGCTCTGTGGCATTCTCTCTATTCAGACGATAAATGCAGAAAGAGAGAGAAGGCTCACACATGGGAGGGTTTCATCGACCAGGCCTAGAAGTGGCATATGTCACATCTGCTCACATCTGACTAGTCAAACTCCAGTCACTTGGCCACATCTAATTACAAGGGAGTCTGAGAAAAGAGTTGCCAGGAACAAAGTAAAAATACTTGCTGAACAAGTAGCCAGCAACAAATATCATATTAAGTTGTAAAATATAATATATAACAGAGCATATCATATGATGATATTGATGACATAAAAATTGTATATCATCTATATTCTTAGCTAGATTTTGACATCTTTTAGGACAAGGATTTTGTATCATTTTTTCTAGAACAGTATCTAACACTTACAGTAGTTGCCCAATAAATGTTTGAAGAATGGGTTGTACAATATTGAAGCTAAAAGAGTCCTTGGAGATTTTCTAATCTAAATCCTTCATTTTAAATGTGAAGAATCAGAAATCTAGAGATGCTAAGCCCTTTGCCCATGTTTACTGGCAAGGCTGGGACCCATTTATCTCATATTCCAAATCAAATGAGACAATCTTTTTAAACCAACTCATCACGCTTCCCAGACCAAATGAGATTCTCCTTTTAACCAACTTATCAGAACTCACACATAACAAGAATTATTTGTTCCAAAGAAGTCTTCTTGGAGTTTCTATACTAGTCAGATACTACTGCCATTTTAAAAATTCACGGAGCTTCATTTTAGGAATTGTTTTCATAGCCGATGGCATTTTCTTTAGAATTCCATTAATAGTGGCTGATAAATATTCATCCCCTTTATGGATTTGATTTTGAGAAACAGAAGTTGTTTGGAATCCAATTTGATAGATAAAGGTTAGTGGAGGTGACCTAGCTATGCAATACTGGTTTTGATTTTTTATAAAAAGGTGAGACTGTGTGTTATATGATTTGCCAGCCTGTTTGGGGGACAATTCCAGAAAAGGGGATATGTGGACATTTTGAGCAATGGCATCACAGCTGGAATAAGCTTGTGGAGTCCTAAAGTTACTGGTTTGAAGAAAAATAAGTAACAGTCATCTGAAATGTATACATTCTAGTTTAACCCACATGTCAGAAATGCCAGTGTTGTCAAATGCCCATGTCAACTTCTAATGCCTAAGATTCTCGTAAGAAACTTAGATGATTTTTAGGCCCATACTAGCTCCTTTTTCAAAGCAGCCACAGAATGAGAGAAAGAATTGCTATTAGAAGAATGGAGGAAATGTTTCTGGGTAAAATAGCAGAAAGTTGGTAACCTTATCTACCCTTTTCTTGGGAAATACTTAGGAAAATACAAGAACAAAAAACTGCAAAATTTAGTTGGGAAATTTTGTACCACAACTAACCCTTCAGTTCAGGAGTTGAGAGGATTCTAAAAGCAACCACATGCTCAGTGAGAGGATCCAAGAAGAAAACTGTCCTCTCCATCAACAAGCCTCAGGTGAGGAGAGATCTCTCCTCCTTAGATGATAAACAAATAAACAAGAAGCAATGGGGACCCTTGATGAGAGTCTGCAACACAGAACAGAAAGAACAATGCTCTAGCAACAGGTGTCCAGGGTTCTGCCTTAATTACCCTAAACTAACCTGGGGAAGATGGAAGTCAGAGTTCAGAATCTTGCTTTTGTTTTGTACACCTTTATAGAAATGTAAACATCAGTCTCATTAACTTACACTCACACCTGGCCTATTTTGAACCGCTCCATGGCATTTCCCTCACAATTGCATTTAAAGACTTTTCAATTGCATAATTACACTCTTTCGGTAAATTACCATCTTGAGCAAAGATCCATGTGGAAAGGAAAGGACTGTTGGGCAAGTGCTTCCTGGGAAAGTGCTGTTGTACTGTAATAGGAATCTTTTTGGAAGTAAACATTTATTTTAGAAAATAGAAACATGTGAACATGTGGCCACAAAATAATTACCCAAGAATTCAACAAAGACCCCAGCCTAGAAAGCCTTTAGCTGGCCTACTCTGCCCTCACAGCTACACATAACGAAAACTCACACAATTCATTCCACCGTGCCTAAGCCACCTTTTTCTCAGGCTGAGCTCTAATGCCTCTTGGATGTGGCATTTCCAAGAAAGTGGGAGATATGCAAATACACAGGTGGATGAATTGTCCAACCTCAACAAGCCAGTCATCTGCCTCACCTCAACAGCTGAGCTTCTTAACTCTTTTTCCCTGGGGCTTTTAGATCACACTTAACTGAGGAAGTGCTGAACCCTGATGTGTACTCCTGAAAGGGCAGTTATTCACAGAAACCAACATCAGGGGGTTTCAAATTTCATCTCCCCGCAATTGCCTCCAGATTAAATTGTCCTCAGTTAACAGTCAAAAGCTGCCTCTATCTGCCAGTCCTAAATGCTCCACCTGGGATGGGGGACCCAGCTGTGCTCTTTTCTGCCTCTCACATCTTCAAAAGTAATAAAGCCTCAGCAATTGGAATTTAGCTGTCAATTTTGCTGATGAGGCAGCAGGAAAATTAGAAACCATTTCCTAGCCTATAGCGGTGCTGGACCCAACAAATGCTAACCAGAGCAAAAAGTTGTGGCTGCACACTTAAGTCAGCAGCCAGGAAGGGCAAGGCTTGGAGAGCCTTGACTGAGAAAGGGGCATTTTAAAATAGTTAACTTGCTTCCCAGAACTCCTATTTTAAAGGGGGCATCGTTGTTAATTGAAGGTTGTTTAAAATCTGATCTTCTCTGTTAAAAACAAAACAAACAACTTAGAAATGCATCAAGCAGATTCCCTAGAGACCAACATAACCCAGAAAATGTAATAATGCAAAGCCTAAGCAGCTGAGTTTTTATTTGTGCCTAGCTTCAGAAAGCCAAACCCCTAAGGGGTCTGAACCTAGGGTTCATTTATTCTTAATAAGCTCAGTTCCAGGGGTGCTGTCAGCCTCCAGCTAATGACAACACTGCCAGCAGCTGGGGTAGCTGGATTGCAAAGAAGAGTGAGGATCTGAGATAAGAAATATAAGTGTTCATTCATGTCAGCATTTATTAATGTCCAGACCCAACGTCTTATGTTTCTAACAGTTCATTCAGTATGGATTCTCTAATCCCCCTAAAAGAGAGCACCTCTTAGTGCTAATCAAGATGGCACTGGAGACAGAGGCAGTAATAGGCACTTCCAGGCAGCTTCCCCTTCACCAACCACAGATCCAGTGTTACAGCCACTCAAATGAGCTGGTCCTGGCCCACATAATACACAGGGGGACTGCCCAATGTCACACTACAAACTGGCTGTCTCCTGGTCACGAGAGACATCAACCCAGATGATAAGTCATGAACTCATATTTTACTCTCTTCCCAGAGATGTGGTTTCCTCCCTAAGGAATCCAAGGCTATCACACCCAAGTGAAGTAAAGGATCTGGGTCAGCAACTTAGCTGCAAGTCTGGTCAGCTTGGTCTTGTAATGCAGCCACCCTATCACAGGCCTTGCTCAAATCACCTTCCCTGGGCTCCCAGACTGAGTAATTCAGGTGGTCCTCCCTATTCTCTTGGTCAGCCCCATCTATAGCAAAAGTGAAGCATTTCCAAAATGATGTGAGCAGTGGAGATGATGATAAAGGAACAGAGTGAAGTTAGTTAATGGCCCAAGGGATTGGTTCTCTCTAGATGGGCCTGGGTTGCTTCCCTAACAGAACATGAAGACGGGTTTTCTGGCTGAGGATACATCAAAAGCAGACAAGGGGACATTCTTGGTAGAAACAGCAGGGTAGACACACTACGTGTAGGAGGCTTTTCTGATTTCTGGGTCCTATCTGTCTCCAGTCTAGTCTAAGTACAGAGCCTTATGCTCTAGGAAGTACTGGGGTCTCACTTTCCACTAAACCCAGGATTCTGTAGCCTGACTCACAGAATCAAATCTACAGTTTGGACCTCTCCTTGGTCTTGAATCTGCAGAACCATTGTCTACTCAACATCTCCACTTAAACATTTCAAATGATTATTGAATTCAACCCATCAAAAATGAAACTTATATTCTTTCCAAACCTGGTTCTCTTCCTATGAAATCTCCATGGATGTGCCAGTCACTTTAGCCAGAAACTAGGAGTTGTCTTTGACATATTACTCTCCCTCACCCCTGATATCCAATTGATCATGGGATCCTGTAGATATTATCTCCCAAATGTCTTTCAAATATACCCTCCTCGCCATCTCTACAGACACTCTCTCTAGTCCGTGCAGTCGTTATCTGGATCCCAAGCTACTGCCACTGACTCCTCTTTGGTCTTCCTATTTTCACCCTAGCTTCTCTGCATTCAATTCTCCACAGAGTAGTCAGAGTGACCTCTCTGTAGTACAGATCTGATAGATCACTCCCATATTTATGCCCTTCAGTTGCTTCCCATGGCTCTCAGGACAAAAGTCAAATCCTTGGCTTGGTTTATAAGGCGGTCCATGGACTGGCTCCTACCTACCTCTCCAGGTCCACTTGCTTCTCTCCAGATACATCAATTTTCCTAGGCTCCTCACAGGCGCTGTGCTTAGCTCCCACCACAGGAATTTACATACCCAGCTCCCTCTCCCTGAAGTGCTCTTCTCTCTCTGCTTCACAGTCACACTTCAGGGGCTCCTCTCTGACCTCCTGACCAGGTAAGTTGCCCTGTTACACGCTCTCATAAAGATCATGTGTCTCCCTTTCAGAGTCCTTACCACAGTTAGTTTCTGTTTGTTTGTATGATTATTTGATTAGTGTCTCTCTCTTCCAGTTTGCTGTAAGCTCCATGAAGTCCATTTTTGCTCATTAAAGTGTCTCCTGTACAATGATGCATAGTTGGCATTCAAAAATTGTTGAAGAAATTTATTGAATTAAGTGCTAGAAGCAATAAAACAATGTCTACAGAATCTTGAAGGAAAAATGTTATGATCCAAGAGATTGCTTTAAGTTTTAAATTTACTTGGAATGCTTCACACCCTCCTTGCTTAGAAAAATTAAAATCCTACAGTTGACATTAACAGAGTCTTTGACCACTACCCACCCCCAACACCACACACATACACACACACACACACAAACACACTCGAACAAGCACACACACGCATGCGCACACACTCAAAATACCTATTCCTTACTTAAGCGATAACTACTGTTGAAAATGTGGTATGCACTCTTTCAGAATTTTCTCTATACTTTTACATATATACACATGTACCCAGAAAAATACTTAATACTAGTTTATGAGAATGAGGGTAAGGTCCTCAAGAATTTTCAACTTGGATAGGATGTCTTTTACTTGGGAAGACAACAAAAAGACATTTCCAGATACACAAGCACTAAAAAAATATACCACCCATGTATCCTTTAAAAAAAAACTTTTGAAAAATTATTTCATCCAAGGGAAGATAAAAAGTGTGATAACAAAGGATTCATCTTCACACAGTTTAGACTAAAGAGTTGTACTGTATGCTTTCAGATGAGGTCTATGGTCAGAGGACAGCTTTCTTTACCACGTTTCTCATTATTTTTCCCTTTTTGTTTCCACACCTTCTAGTTTCAGGAAATTGGGTATGAGCCATATTCCTTACTCCCCAGTGATTGCTAATTTTGTCTAATAACATCATAAAATAATAATAATGCTGTTTCAGTCCTTGCTAATAATGATCAAACTCCATGTGGATAGGATGCTGCCCCAGGAGAACTGCTAGAAAAATCTCTTTTCTCTTTTCTCCACAAAAGCTTAGCTATAGGAAGAACATATTGTTCATTTCATTACCAAGGAAATTGAGATAATATTAGCTGCTTTAAAACTCATACAGCTTTTTTAAGTGGTAAAGAATAACAAGCCAGATGCTGTCTGTCATTACACTTTTTCTTTTATCATTTATCATCTAGTATCTATGAAGGTATCTGTGTAATTGACACTTAAAACCACTATACAAGTGAATTATATTTTATATATATATATATATATATATATATAAATACCCCAAAATGTTGACAATTACTATATGTGAATTTAATTTTTCATTTAAACAAATACTATTATATGAGAAGAATGGAGCAATGGGTAAGACAGGCAAGAAAGGGTGGTAGAATTTTGGCTGCTTTATCTCTATTTTATACTTTATAATAATTTACAATTTCTATGAATTTGAACATTTCTCATACTTTCGGGTTCACTGCCATTAAGCTATTTGTAATATTCCTTTGTAAGATTCTTAAATTTGCCTGCATCAGTAGTTTTCTCCTCTGCTTCATTCTTGACGTTATTTCTTTGTGGCTTCTACCTTTTTTTCCCTTAAGTAATTCTGCCAGAGATTTGTCGGTTTCCTAATGCTTTAAAAAAAAAAAAAAAACCTTTTAGTTTTGATACCTTTACTGTAACTTTTTTCCCTAGGTCATTAATTTTTGTCTCTTGTTGCTTATTTTCTTTCTTCTATGTTTTTGGAAGTTTATTCTATTCCTTTTAACTTCATAATTTGGATGCTAAGCTTATTTATTTTCAGTGCTCTTTTCTAATACAAGCATAATAAGCTATAAATTTCCCTTTAAGTACCACATACATTCTAGACTATAAATTTCCCTCTGAGTACCACTAACTACCACATGTCTTAATACGTAGTATTTATTTCTTTGTTGTTCGGTTCTAAGTGCAAAACAGTCCCGTAAGCAATACCTACAATCTGTATATTGTTAGCAGTTTACAACAAACACAATCTGTCACAGTCTATTCCTGATCTAAATTTTCCAATAATTCCCAAACAAGAAGCCATGCAGTATTAAATAGCACTAATAGTATTATATATAAGTACTAATCTGAGTATAAACTCTGTCTTTAAGATCTAAATACAAAGACTGGCCAAACAGACTAAGACCACACACCCTGTGAAGTTGCCAATCCACTAATTTGGTAAATAACCTAATTACTTTCTCCCATCATGAATAAAAGTCTTTCCTACATATCCTTGGGAAGTCATTTTCCTGATTGTATCTCAGGTACATATACATCTGTACATCTGTTCATGTATGCAAGTCTTTAATAACAATTTGGCTAGCACTCAATATAGTTACTGCTTTTTGCTTTAGCACATATTTTTCAATACCCATTATTTCTGACATTTGGATTATTTAGAAATAAGTGTTACAGTATACAAATGTGAGTTTTCTTAAGTTATCTTTTTGGCGTTTAATTTCCGAACTTGTTAGCATTGCAGTCATTAAATACGATCTGAATAATACCCAATCATTAAATTTGTAAAGACTTGCTTGCTTAACTACCTAGAATCAATTTTTATAAATGTTCCATGAGAATTTAATACAAATATATATTTGCTGTTTGATGGGTGAAGTGCTTTATGTGCCCATTAGAACAGGCTTGCTGTTTGTATTGTTCAAATCCTCTGTGTTTATACTGATTTCCTTTTTTATCTGCTTGATCAAATATTGAGAGGTGTATTAAAATCTCATACTTTGATTACAGCTCTGTCTATTTCTCCTTGGTGTTTTATCACCAATCTGTAATTAGGTGCATTCCAGATTAAAATTGTTGTATCTTCCTCTTAAACTTTAACTAATACTTAGACCCTTCTTCATCTCTAGTAAAGCCCTTTTGTCTTAAAGCTTATTTTATCTGACAATAATATGCATAGCTATGCCAATTTTCTTTTGGTGACCATCTGTCTGCCTACATTTTTTTCTCATGCCTTTACTATCAACCATTCTGTGTTCTTATGTTTTAGGTGTGTTTCATGTAAACAGTTGTTGGGTGGATTTTTTTTTTAATTCAGTGTGACAAGCTTTGTCTTTTGAATAAAGAGTTCAATATATGGAAGTTTATTGTATTAATATACTTTCTAATGTTGTCCCTCCTCCTATCATTCTTTCATATCTATCTATGGAGGGGTTTCAAACTAAATTCCTATCTTCCTTCTGGGGCTCTGATTAAACATATATTGGAGCTTCTCTTTCTATTATCCATGTCCCTTAATTTTTATATTTGACATCTTCATGTCTCCCTACAAGAAATTCTAGGAAATTTATTTAAATCTATCTTCCAACTTGCTAAATCTCTCCTCAACTGTATCAAATCTGCTATTTAATCAATCCATTAGTTTTCTAATTTTCATCATTATATTTTTTATTTCTAGAAATTCTGTTTGTTTCTTTTACAGATCTGAGAATATATTGCTCCTTCATATACTTTCAGTGACCTCTCTTTAATTTCTTTAAACATTGAACATACTTTTTAAAAATATTCTATCACTGATAATTTTAACATATGCAACATTTGATGGTCTAATTTGATGGTTGTTGGTTTCTGCTGACTCTCCTTCGCATCTTGTTTTGTCATGGGTTCAGTGATTTATACCTGTAAGCTCATATTCCTTGGAACTTTATCTGTGGAATTCATTGAGGTCTGAGTGTAAAGCAAGTCTTGTCTAAGATAATTTACATTTGCTCCTGCCAAGTATGTGAGGACACAACTAATCCAGAACCACTTTAAGTTAAATTTTCAAATTGGGGTTTTGTAGGTCAAACAATAGCATGAATTCCAGCCCAAAATCTTTTCAAGTATAAGCTATGGCTTAGGAATTCATAGGGAGAGATTTTTCTTTGCCCTTCAACCTGGCCCACCAACAGGGCAGGTTTTTTCCTAGCTTTGCCTCTACCCGAAGTATACTGCCTTCCAGGGAGTCTCAGCTTTATTGAGAGGGAGTGTTCTTTGACATTCCATCTGTTCAAACCCCTCTCTTATCTCTGCACTGGTAAGGGTTTCTCTGAACATCTACTCTGCCATGTTGCCAGAATCTGAAACGTTTTATAATTTTTTGTATTTTCAATTTTTCTACAAAGAACATGTTTTACTTTTATGATTTTAAAATCAGATATTTTCCCCAAAGAGGTATATACCATTTTGGATATGACGTATGATCATAGCAACACTGAAGAAAATACATCCAAAAAAGATTAAAAGGAAATATGCCAGGGACTTCCCTCGTGGCACAGTGGTTAAGAATCCACCTGCCAATGCAGGGGACATGGGTGCGAGCCCTTGTCCAGGTAGATCCCACATGCTGTGGAGCAACTAAGCCTGTGCACCACAACTACTGAGCCTGCACTCTAGAGCCCACGAGCCATAACTACTGAGCCCGTGTGCCACAAATACTGAAGCCTGCGCACCTAGAGCCCGTGCTCCGCAACAAGAGAAGCCACAACAATAAGAAGCCTGTGCACTGCAACGAAGAGTAGCCCCCACTCGCTACAACTAGAGAAAGCCTGCACGCAGCAACGAAGACCCAATGCAGCCAAAAATAAATAAATAAATAAATAAACAAACAAACAATAAAAGGAATGAGCATCTTGTAATTAAAAAAAAAAAGGAAATATGAAATATGTCAAGATATATTCTAGGTATAAGAATTATGGAGAATTTTTCTTTCTATTTTTCTGTATTTTCCAAATTTTTTATATAAAACAAATATTTATATTAGAGCAGGAAAAAGACAAAAATTTTTTAAGAGAAAGAATGAGATTAAGAGACAGAAAATGGTATCGTATCAAGAAACCATTCATGTACCCCTCTAGAAAATTATTAAGCTATATTTTAGTTAGAAAAATCCATTTCTAACAATATTAACTCAAAAAGCTACTTCAATTTGACCTTGGTTATGGTCTCAGCATATCATCCCACTACGTCCAGATCATCCTGAAATCAGAACAGTTCTTTCCTAACACATTTATAATGACACACACTGAAACCAGGGAACATCTACTGCATGAGGAAGATGTCAGTGCAGATAAATAGCCCAAAACTTTAATTCTCTACAGAAATACTATGCTTATATCATAGAATAAGCATAGTCTGCTTTCCTTTTGATTCCACAGCTCTGGGAAATCCTAATAGTCAAACTAGCAAGGTTCTGAACTGGCATCGATCACACTGAGCCCTGTCTTTTGTATTTTCCTGGAATGCAAGTTTCAGCCTTCAATTTGTACAAAGGGAGAGTATATGGAAAGTAAACAACACACTCCTGAACAATTAAATCAGAAGGGAAATTTTTAAAATATATATCTTCAGAAAAATGGAAACAGAGCATACCAAAACTTAATGGGAAGCAGCAAAAGCAGTTCTAAGAGGGAAGTTTATAGTGATAAATATCTACATTAAAAAAAGAAATATCTCAAATTATGCCTCAAGGAACTAGAAAAAGAAGAACAAACTAAGCCCAAATTAGCAGAAGGAAGAAAATAAAGATTAGAGCAGAAATAAATGAAATAGAGAATATGAAAACAATAGAATAGATTAACAAAACTAAAAGTTGGTTATTTGAAAAGATAAACAAAATTGAAAATCCTTTAGCTGGACTAACCAAGAAAAGGAGAGAGGACTCCAGTAAATAAAATTATAAATGAAAGAGGAGATATTACAACAGATAAGACAGAAATACAAAGAATCACAAATGACTACTATGAACAATCATAGGCCAACAAATTGGACAACCTAGAAAAAAAAAGGATAAATTCCTAATACATACAACCTACCAAGACTAAATTCTGAAGAAATAGAAAATAAGAACAGATAATAACAAGTAAGGAGATTGAATCAATAATTTAAAATCTCCCAACAAAGAAAAGCCCAGGACCAGATGGTTTCACTGGTGAATTCTACCAAACACTAAAAAAAAAAGAAAAAAAAAATTAATGCCAATCCTTCTCAATCTCTTCCAAAAAATTAAAGAGAAGGGAGTACACCCAAACTCATTTTATGAAGCCAGCATTACCAAAGCCAGATGACACTATAAGAAAACTACAGGCCAATATCTCTGGTGAATATAGATGCAAAAATTCTCAACAAAATACTAGCAAACCAAATTCAACAGTTCACTAAAATGATCATGCACCATCAAGTGGAAGTTTTCCCTGGAGTACAAGGATCATTCAACACATTCAAATCAACAAATGTAATATATCACATTAATAGAAAGAAAAATAAAAATTACATGATCATCTCAATAGATGCAGAAAAAGCATTTGACAAAAATCAACAACTATTCATGATAAAAAAAGGAAAAACCTCTCAACACCACAACATAATAAAAGTCATACATGACAAGCCCACAGCTAACATCATATTCAAGGGTGAAATGTTGGAAGCTTTTCCTCTAGGATCGGGAATAAGACAAAGGTGCTGACTCTCACCATTCCTGTTCAACATAGGGCTAGAGTCCTAGCCAGAGCAATCAGGCAAGAAAAAATAATAATAATAAAAAAATCCAAATTGTCTGTTTGCAGATGATATATTATCTATAGAAAACCCTAAAGACTCCACCAAAAAACTGTTCAAACTAACAAACAAATTCAGTAAAGTTTCAGGATACAAAATCAACATCCAAAAATCAGTTGTGCTTCCATATACTAAAAATTAACCATCTGAAAAAGAAATAAAGAAAATGATCCCATTCACAATAGCACCAAAAACAATAAAATACTTAGAAATAAATTTAACCGAGGGGAAAGAGCTATCCATTAAAAACTATAAGACACTGATAAAAAAAAAAAAATTGAAGACAGTATAAATGAATGAAAACATATCCCATGATCATGGATCAGAAAAATTAATATTGTTAGCATGTCTGTACTACCCAAAGCCACCTAAAGATTCAATGCAATCCCCACCAAAATTTCAATAGCATTTTTTACATAAATAGAAAAAACAGTAATAAAATTTTTATGGACCCACAAAAGACTGCAAATAACCAAAGCAATCTTGAGAAAGAAGAACAAAGCTGGAGGCATCACACTCCTTGATTTCAAACTATACTACAAAGCTATAGTAATCAAAATAGTATAAATGGCATTTTAAAAAAGAGCCCTGAAATAAACTCACACATATACATTTGACTAATATTTGACAATGGAGCCAAGACTACTCAATGGGGAAAATACAGTCTCTTCAATAAGTAGTATTGAGAAAACTTAATATCCACATGCAAAAGAATGAAACTAGACCTCTGTCTTACATCACTCACAAAAATTAACTTAAAATAGATTAAAGACTAATATGTAAGACCTGAAACTGTAAAACTCCTAGAAGAAAACAAGGGGGTGACCTTGACACTGGTCTTGGCAATGATATTTTTGGGTACAACACCAAAGGCACAAGCAATAAAAGCAAAAATAAACAAAAGGGCTACATCAAACTAAAAATCTTCTGCACAGCAAATGAAATGATTAGCAAAATGAAAAGGCAACCTACAGAATGGGAGAAAATATCTGCAAACCATATATCTGATAAGGGATTAATATCCAAAATATGTAATGAACTCATTCAACTCAAGCAAAAAAAAAAAAAATATATATATATATATATATATATATAAAGAACCCAATTCTAAATGGGCAAAGGACCCAAATAGACAATTTCCAAAGAAGATATACAAATGGCCAGCAAGCACATGAAAAGGTGCTCAACATTACTAATCATTGGGGAAATGCAAATCAAAACCACAATGAGATATCAACTCACATCTGTTACAATGGCTATTATCAAAAAGACAAGCGATAAGTGCTGGTGAAAAAGGAACACTTGTGCACTGTTGGTGGAAATGTAAATTGGTACAGCCACTATGGAAAATAGTAAGGAGGTTCCTCAAAAAATTAAAAATAGAACTACATATGATCCAGCAATCCCACCTTTGGGTATATATCCAAAGGAAATGAAATCATCATCTCACAGAGACATAGCTGTACTTCCATGTTCTTTGCAGCATTATTTACAATAGTCAGGACATGGAAACAACCTAACCGTTTGTCACAGGTGAATGGATAAAGAAGTTGTGAGATATAAATACACACACACACACACAATGGACTATTATTCAGCCATAAAAATTAAGGAAATTCCACCATTTGCAGCAACATGGATAAACTCTGAATGCACTATGCTAAATGAAATAAGTCATATGGAGAAAGGCAAATACTGTATGATCTTACTTACATATGGAATCTAAAAAAGCAAAACTCATAGACACAGAGAGTAGACTGGTGTTTATAGGATGAGGGTGGGGGATGAGTGAAGGTGGTCAAAGAGTACAAATTTCCAGTTATAAGAGGAATAAGTTTTGGGGATCTAATGTACAGCATGATAACTATAGGTAACAATACAGTATTGTATACTTGAAAGTTGCTAAGAGAGTTAATTTAAAAAGTTACTTTATACACACACACACAAAAAAGTAACCATATAAGGTGATGGATGTGTTAACTAGCCTTATTGTAGTAATCATTTTGCAATATATATGTATATCCTATCATCATGTACACCTTAAACTTACACAATGTTATATGACATTTATATCTCAATAAAACTGGGGAAAATTTTTCTGTGTTATTCCATATTGATATAGGGCTGGCAGTAGCTTTATTATTTTTCCTGAACCATTCTACCATATAGTAATATATTTCTGGGCATTGGAAGGGTCTGATTCACATATAGTTAACTACTATCTATATTCCTCTTTCTGTGACTCCCTCCTCACTTGTTCTCCTGCTCTCACTTGCCATTGGCTGGTTCCCTTTTGGTCTCTTCCTTAGACACCCCTAGCCCACCCTGCTCCAGACTCGGCACTGAGCATCCTTATCTTCATCTTAAATTCCCAGGGTCTAACACAGTTCCTAAACTGCAGAAGGCCTTCAATAAGTGTCTGGTGGAAGGTAGAGGGTAATCTCATGGTTATATGAACTTCAGTGGCAGCTGGAAGATTGTTTTCCCCTTAACATACATACAAATAATTCCCCAGGGCAGCTATCCTCAAACTCCACCATCGCAGAAACATGCGTTTTTTAATGGCCTGTTGTTTGAGATCTTTATTAATAATAAAATGCAAGAAGGCCAGTAGCCATGACAGAAGCAACAAATCAGCGTGGTTTCACTCATGGCTGCCTTACCTCTAATGAATTAAACTAGGCAGACAACTGGGAGAGAATTATGAGGCTGGATTCAATTCACAATAGTCCAAACAAATGCTTGAGATTGTGTTTGCTGGGCACCGGGAATGGAGGAATAGGCCAGCTGAAGTCTAGAGGCAGGTCCAAGTAGAATAACAGGCAAGAGGGAGCAGCCTCAGTGTGGGGAGTGGGGTCTGCCTAGAAAGTCGTTAGAGCTTCCAATGACACTTAGTATGCAAAAGGCTTGGTGAATTAAAAAGCCTTAAGCAAATCTTGGGGGTTATTATTATTGTAGAAAGAAAATGTTTGTGAACCTGTGGAGAAATTGTCACCCCATCCAGGATTCAGGTGGGGCTGGCCCCGATCAGCTATGGCTGGAGGGAAAGCAAGGACCCCAGGTTGTCTTTGAGAGGCTTCAGACTTTGTGCTCATCTAAGCTGCCACCCTCCTGACAGAAACAGATTTCATGTATAATTCACATCATGGAGAGCGATTACAACAAATGCCACAAGTGGTCTCAGGGATCGTGAGTCAATTGGGTTGTGCTCCCTTAGCCCTGGTGAGCTTCCCCTCAGAAACCTGAGCGCTAAGCAGGTGAATCTTCCGCAGTCCACCCCCCACCTCCCCTTTCTTTTTAAAGACACCTGAAAGAGCAATGAGCCAGAAATCAGTCCTTCAGGGCCCAAGGAGTGCTCTGCTTTCCAATGCTTAACCAGCACACCAGGGTGATGAGGACAGAAGGCATAAAACTGCTTCCCTAAGCAGAGCTGCTCTGGGAATTCTCTCAGCTCCACGGCTCACTCCCTCACAGCTCTTAGCTAGTTTTTTAAAGATAAAGACTAAACAGACAGATGATTCCTTAACACCCAATGCTTTATTTGTTCAACATGAATATGGGAGTTTAGCATAGACAGAGGGAATTAAAGAGGCTTGCATTTGTAGTCTTTCAGTGGATGGATCCAATTTGAGTTCAAAAACAGTGAGGGAGAAAGACCACGAAAGAAAACAGAAGGAGAGGTCCAACCCTCCAATAATTGGTCTTTGCCCAGATATATGCTCAAGATGTTCTCAACAGGAATTTTAAATATTGGATACTGACAAATTAGTAAAGATCCTTTACTCCTTGCCTACAAAAATCGCATCCACATTGCCACAGCCTCTCCCCAAAGGACCACTAAAGACCACGCACATCTTAGTGGAAGAAGGGACCACCCAAAGAAAGAGGTTAAAAAGACTTGTTTGGAGATAAAAGATGACAAACAGTTTGGCAAGGATGACAGCCAAGGTCCCTTCCTCACACTGTATATTCTTCTATAAGCTTGTCCTTGTCCTCTCACTGTGTCCCTCTATCACTGATGTTGTGGTCATCTGACCAAAGAAAGCCCAAGCACCTTTGTTTGGTTTTCAAGTGCCTCCTTGGGCAGATCCTGCACTGACTTTTCTAGCCTTTTCTCACATGGACTCTGGAACCACACTGCCTGGTGCTAAATCTTGCATCTGCTACTTACTAGTGGTGACCTTGGGAAGTTAGTGGGGTTTCTGTGCCTCAGGATAATATAATATTTCACAAGTGCTGTCTTGACCCAGTTTTGAGATCATGGCTAAAAAAGCTCTCAATCCCCTTTTGCAGCATTTTGCTAAACCCACACTCCAACTGTTTCCCTTATGGGGTTCTAACACTCCTGGGCTATAACATACATACCCCAACTGCCAGAGGCCTGACACCAAACTTCAAAGGACGGCCCCTTCTTCCTTGCACTTGCAGAATCATGAAAAAATATCCAATCCACAAGAAGCCTGGGAAACCTAGCTAACCCCACCTGCTTGTTATACACATTAGCCATCTCCTGCAGTTCCAGCTGTCACTCTTTCCCCTCGAGTAACCCCTTGTTGCTCTTGTGGCTCTGTGTGGCAGCCTTTTCTCTTTGGGAGCTGTGAGTAATAAAACGTTCTGCCTTCTATCTATTCACGGATCACGGTCTTGTATCCTGCCATTATCTGAACCTAACAAATGTTAAAATAAGAAACTCCGTTTCCTCATCTGTAAAATGAGTATAATTATTATTATTGGTTGTAACTACCTCACAGCAATGTCACAAGAATTAAAGGGGTTATTATTGATAAAGCCCTTAGAAGCTATACTAGTATGTTATATAAAGAAAAGAAAAGAAGTCATCAAATCTAACTACGGGAGGCTGCTTGGACTTAGTATTCATATTCCATCTCTGCTGCTTCCTCCAAGATTACTGTTTTTCCTATCCATGCTTTTTTTGTCCAAATCCTTCCTATTCCTTAAGTTCCAGTTTAAAAGCCATATCTTTAGGTCAACTGGGTTGTGTTTCTTTTGCTCTGATTAGTTCCTTCTCAGAAACCTGAGCTCCAGGCTGGTGAGTCTCCAGCAATCCTCCCTTAACTTCTTTTTAAAGATATTTTAATGAGCAATTGCGCCAACAACGATGATCCTTGATTTCGACAACAGAAGTCACCTGTCCCTCCATTTAACTCTCACAGCACCTAATTCTTGGTTACATAAAATCATGGACCTTTGAAGCTGAAAGAAAGCCAAAGGTCAGCGCATTCAAGCGGAAGCCTATCTACAACATCCCAGGGCATGGCCCCCCAGCCTCTGCTCAAGAACTACGGACATTCAATCCACCATTGTAGCTCTGACCTTGGAAGAAGGCTGGTGCTGCAGAACGTCGCCCAGTGCCCGCTAAAGCTTTAAAAGGTCTAATGCTTTTCTCTTCTCCTTACCCAAATCCTGGTTCTACCTTCACTCAATAAAATTCTAGAGTAGAGACTGCAAAATGGCAGCTTACAGGGACAAATCTGTGTTTTGTTAATCCTTTGTAGTGATTTTCCTCTACATAGTGTTTTTTTAATTTGTAAAATTAACTGCCAACATAAAAAAATGAAAGGTTTCATGTATATTTCTGTATTTGATTCCTCTTTAAAAACTGAAGGATATGATTATGTTGAACCTGTAATTTCAGGAGACAATTATCACCTGGGGCGGAGTAGGGGCTGCCCCCTAAGAAGGGCCGTGTGCCCTCCACAGTTCTCACCCATCCCTATAGCTTCCCTGACCCAGGGTACTTCTGTTTGGCTATGTCCCCTAATTGTTTCTTATGAACACTTGAGTTTGAAACGTTTGCCCTTGAGAGTCCGGCTAGTACACACCACATCTACTTGCACACTCAAATGCAAAACGTAACTCAGGGAATACACGTGAGAGGAGCATGTTTCTTCCTCCTTTGTTGCTAAAAACATTTCCATTCAAAATGGAGAAAACCACAGAGACGCTGTTGAAACCCTCAATTTCCAGGAACTGGGGAGAATATCTTGATGGAGCCGTAAACAACAACCCAGGAATACCCACATCCTGCCCAGACAATCATCCTAGACCTTCGTCCCACCCTGCCCTGCCCCTCCTGAGGGAGCTCTGCACAACCACACAGTGTTAGGCAGAAAACTAGGACAATGGGATTAGAGATGTAGGCTGGATGGGAATCGTATCAAAAATCTCATCCTCATGTTGTCTTCTATCTGGGTTACAATTAAACAAATATAATAAATTTTCTGCTTTAGCCAGAAACACTTCCAGATTTAGCTTTCTGGAACAGACACTAACTGCATTAGAAAGATGGGAATGTAATTTGGAGAGGGAAAGAAAAAAAGATTTGAACTCAAAGGGAAAAAAATAAACTATTCACAAACTTAAAATGGGGGTTGGGAGAAACCAGTGACTTCACAAAGGCACCTAGAAGCTATCTCCAGTGGCAAAGTGCCCCCTCACTGAACCCCAGTGCATTTCCGTGGAACCCCAGGGTTCTAGAAGAAACGTTTGTGAAATGCTGCACTATCAGTTAAAACAGCAATGGCAGTAGTTGTGCTGAGTGAGGCCAAAGCATCTGACAAGAATTAGACACCCGAGCAAAGCAGCTGAGAGCAGTTGAGGAGAATAACCCTGCTGGATCAGACACAGCTTCCAATATTCCATTGCTACAAATGCCACCTACAGATCTGAATGCAAATACAGATGCCTTGACTTACTCAATGGAGCAAATAACTTCTCTGAGCCTTGGTTTCCTCATTTATAATAATATTACCTACCTGAGAGGGCAACTGTGAAGGTCAAATGAGGAAAGCGCTTAAATGTTCTATCTGGCCACCAGCTCTCAATAAATCTTGGCTAGTAATTATAATTATTATTGCTAGTGTTAGCAGGAACTGTAGCATGTTTGGATTAAAGAGAGTAACTTGTTGCTTATCTTGTGGTTTAAAGCCATATTTTCATCTATTCTCTGCTTTAACAATCCACAGTCCTAATGTCAGGGTCTCTCTCTCTTTTTGTCCCCTGACCTTTCCCTAAACTGACCGACAATGTGGAAGTGTCTACTCTTGATGGTTCATGATTTTTGTTTCAGCCACGAGTTTGCTATCTGAGAGATGAGCTTCTGCTTTTAAATTTGGGGGTGGGGTGGGGAATAAAAGGTATGAGATGAAGCCCCTTATACTGTCTTATGTCTTTTGAAGTTTCTTTTCTGAAGTCATTTAAACTCTTTGACTCTCTCTCTCCAAGGACACATGAGAAACAACATGGGATATTCTAGTCTGGCTTAACAATAAAGAACTTTTTTGAGGCCAGCTACAAGCACTGCTACTCCTTAATGTGACGCTTGCACTGCATTTTCAATGCCTGTCCTGTTAAACAAAAATTTTGAGCGCCAGTCTTAAAAAGCATATCCTTGCTCTTCAGTGGGGTTCTGTTGTTATAGTTCCCTGAGAACAGAAACCCCTAGGATATTATAGAATCATGTTTGGGGATCTGGAAACGATCTGGGAGACTGCAGATTTAATAGTTTTTAAAAAGTAAGGCCCAGAAAGATCATAGAAAATAAGATCATATGTCTTATCAGAGGCAAAACCAAGACTAGAACCAAATCTCCTTAGTTTGGGTTCAGGGCTCTTTCCATTACCCCCATTCAGATAGAGAATGGTCAGGATTTCCTATTTTCCCCAAACACGCGTTTACTCCCAGTTTGCTCCTGGGCACCTCGGAGGCAACCCTTGGCCATCACTGCCCGCCCCGGCTCTGTGGCGCTGAGAGCTGCCCAGCGACTTCCTGCAGCTCGTTTTCCCACCACTACACTGGTGCTGACATTTTCCAGAGAGCCACAGTTCCCTAGCCCCACATTATTTGTCCAAATGGAAATGGAAATCTGTATTTTTGACTCCTACAAGAAAGGTTAAAAGCCCTGAGGTTTATTTTCCCTGGTCTCTTCAGGGTGCTAATCAGCAGACAGCCTTTGAACTGCAGCGTTTGGACCCCTGCAGGCCTCTGCCACCTGCTGTGGCTATAGATGTTTTGAAGTGAAGAAAGCTCCCTGGTTTTGCAGCTAAAAAGCTGGAATTCCCAGAAATGGGGGGGTCTGCTTCCTGAGGAGACTGCCCTCCTGATCGAAGTCTGTGAGGAAATGAAGGGGCTCTCTCACTGAGAGCGAGGGGAAGGATCAGAAAAGGCAGAGGGGCTAAAAAACAAAACAAAACTGAGACACTGATACTAAGCCAAGAAAAGGCACAGGAGAAAGGAGACGAGGAAAACAGCCATATAAAAACAGGAAGAAATGAGAAAGCTGAAAAGTAAAAGTGGGAGCTGGTGAGGCTCACATAGCAGAAAGAGCATCAAGGACAAAGATGACGGCTCTTCCATAGAAGAGACCATTGGTCTCTAACACAATGGGTCTGAAGTATAGCAGAACATGCCACCCCTAAATATGCCACTTCGGCATAAGGATCATCTTGAGTGAAGGCCGTTGAGAAGAAGCAGATCCAAGAAAAGCTCTCTGTCCTCCCCCTATTTGTCTAAAAGCAAGACATGAATTTGTAAAGGTGCCCCCCCACCCCGTCCCAGCCAGGAGGGACAACAGTTAATCACCAGAGACAATATACACACAATCACCAGAGGAATCTACGCACAAACCATGCTAATACTAGCCCTTATCTTCCGTTAGTTTCTCCACATATTTGCCTTCCCACAATTTGCCACCCTACAAACTCAAAGTCCTTTTCCTTTGCCTTGTCACTTTACTAAAAATTTACTGTTCTTTTGTTAAGATACTATATAAGCCCAAGTTCAAACGACCCCTTTGAGTTTACTCATTGCTAAGTGTTCACTTGTATTCAATCAATTCAGATGCTAGAAACAACTGTTTGTTTTCTCTTGTTAATCAGTCTTTTGTCAGTCTAATTTATAAGGCCCCAGTCAATGACCCTAACATGGTGCTATAGACAATGTTTGTGTCCCCACAAAATTCACATGTTGAAATCTAGCCCCCATTGCGATGGTACTAGGAGGTGGGGCCTTGGGGAGGTGATTAGAAAATGAGAATAGAGCCCTCATGAATGGGATTAATGCCCTGATAAAAGAGACCCTAGAAAGATTCCCCCACCTCCTCTGCCAAGGGAGGACAAAGCAAAAAGATGACCATCACCAGACACTGAATCTTCTGGTGCCCCAGTCTTGGACTTCCCAGCTTCTAGAACTGTGAGAAATAAATTTCTGTTGTTTATAATCCACCCAGTCTATGGTATTCTGTTACAGCAGCCTGAATGAACTGAGACAGATGGATAGAGAGAAAAAGAATTTTTCTTCTCCTATAGGTCACACCAACCAGGGATGGTGGTCCAGCCTTAAAGACAGAAAGGAGCTGCACATCTAGACTTCCATGGTTTGACAATTCTTACTACTTCCCCAAGTGAGGTGGGAATGGACGCTGCAAGACGTGGGGTTAGATATCTAGGTATCAAAATAATAACACTCAGTAAATCATAGTTAAAATCCCATCTAAATGTCAAATGTCATTTGGGACATTCTGGGGACATTAGGCTAATGCTACTGAAACCAGTTCCCAAGGAGGATCTAACTCTCTGTACCCCTGACCCACTCATAGTTGGCAGAGGCAGGATTATAGAATAGAAATTTGGATGTAGAAGGTTGCAGTGACACATGTCAATGGGATTGAGTTCTTATGTTCCCAAAGTGGAGGACAAAGTACTTCAGATGACAGGTAAGGCCTTCCAGAGCACTACCTACATGCCTCACACGTCTGAGCCTGTTTCCCTCTCGAAAAGAAAAGAAAATCTAAGAGAAAAAGCATAAAAGAATAACCCTCCTGGATCAAACACAACACTTCAAATATTCCATTGCTACGAATGCCACCTATATCACAAAAGCCTCTGACAGATTTTCAAATTCAATGTTCACTCCTAAAGAAAATAAGAATGAAGGAAAAAAATTCCTTCCATGTATCAGCTCAACTTCTTGGGCCTTTCTTTCTGAACAACTCTGCATGCCTGAGGAATTTTTTGAACTTGGAACTTTGGTTCATAATCCTCCCAGTAGCAGGCTGAGTTTTTATATTTAAGCTCAATGTTTTGTAGTCTTACCATTACATTTGTAATTAGCTGCATATAACTAATTAAATGTCTTTAAAGTCTTAAGTAAAAGTTTATGTATAGTATTAAGTGAAGAAACTCTTTTTAGGATCACCATTTGAAACTATGGATAAAGGATTAGGTATAGTACGGCAGATATAGACTGGCTGCCCCCAAACCACTGGGTACCCCTTTTCCCTTGTTTTCCTCAGCTACAGAATGCAAAAGCCAGAGCACTTACCTCCCCAGTCTCCCTTACAGCTAGCGGTAGCCATATGATCCCTGAGGAGGTGTTCCCTTTCCAAATATGAAGAGAAAGTCTCAAAAGGAGAAGGATTAGGGCTCTTCCCCCTTCTTCCTGCCTGGAATTCAGAAAGAGCTGCCTGGAGGCATAGCATCCATCTTGAAACCACATGGATGAAACTAAGAATGGAAAGCAGGAGATAGAAGGAGACTGGTGTATTGCCCTTAAAAAACACTGCACTAGCCTAGGGCTGCTTATCTCCAGGCTTCTTGGGACACGAGAAAAATAAAGGCCTTGCTGATTTAAGCCACTGTTGGGTAAAGGAAAAAGTCTGAAAGACTTTAAAATGGACCACTTGTCTTCAAAGGAAAGTTAGGCATTGACTAATGCACTCTTCCAGGTTGTCTGATTCTATGGGGTCTCTGCAATTTTCAATGTTGTTGAACTATTTTACAACTCTGTAAATTATATGGAACTGACAGCAAGGCAAATGATTCTTGTCCATAAACATGCAAATGAATTTTGTCTGGCAGAGGTGCAACTGATCTCCCACAGTTTTGCTCTACTAAGCCAATTCAGTTTAGTATTCCTGATTGCTTATATATGTCTCTGTTCTCTAGATTACCCTTTGAATTGGTTGTAATATCTTACTGGTTCCCTCTTTAATTAATGAGTTAAATAAAATCACTGGCATGTGTTCATTCTATATTTGTATGGATATCATAACTTTACCTTTTTAAAAAAGATATATTCTTTAACAAGGGTCCTCTATGACTTGCAGTCTTACTAAAGTAATCTTAACTGACACATATACCTAGCATGACTACATATCCAAGTAAACCGGTACCCAGATGAGAGCTGAAGCCACCACCTCCAATACAGAAAAGCAAAGCAGGAAAAACAACTCATTCTAGCAGACTCTGATCAAACCAGTGTCATCCAGACTTACCACACATGGCCATCTTCCTAGTCAACATCCTCCAAAGCAGAGAATGAGCAGGGACAGTCTCAAAAAGAGCTGACTTCGCTTACAAATTCCTGAGATATTTTGGCAGAAGAGGAAACTGGCTATAAGAAAGTCTGGAAGAGCCTGTGTGGGTTTTACTTCCCTTGTCAGTGCTGACAATTGAAGGTTTGAGTTTGAGATGAGCATGTGCACGAAGAGAAAGGAAGCATCACTCCTGCTCCATCCACTCTCTTTCTCTACCCACAGCAAGAGACTCTGTAAAAGAGAAGAGACGTTCATCAGGGTTCAGTCTCTTTGGTCTCTGACATAGGGAAACAAGTTCAAGTGCCCTTCTCCTTCTCCTCTGTATTATTTGTCTGACACTCTATGGCCCCCGAATGTGTCTTATCTTTCCTTGATGGAAATCCCTTGAGGGCTGGAGCAAATCTCTGTGATGGATCTCATAAAGCATCCAGCACACTGGGGGCATTTTATTTGAATTAAAGAACCTACTGGCAATTGGAATAAGATATTAGCATTTTTTTTTCTCCCAGGGATATCTCTGCAACAGTTCCAGGAGATGGGCTAAGTTCTATCCTAATAAACATGGGGACATTTTGCATGAGACTATTAGACCTTGTCATATTCAACCTAACCCCCACCCTCATCTGACCTCCAGGAGGCTCTGTGAAGAATTGAATTCCATTGTCTGTGTTTGAAGATGTACTCTCTTGTGTATTAACATGTTAAAGGTTAATGCCAGCCCGAAAAGCACTTTCTAGAGACCTGGGTAAACAAGGGACCAGAGTTTGAAAGGGAATATCTTAACATTTGAAAGAGAATATTTTAACAGTAATGCTATTTAAGCCATACTTGATCTAAAGGATAACCAAAAAACTCCCCTGGGAGAAAGAATGCTTAAAAACTGTCCTTCCTTTAGAGATGTGGATTCTGAAGTAATCCTCTACTGGCTGGACCTGAAGTACTTTTTTTGGAAAGTAAATTACGCTTTTAAGATGCTAGTATCACTAATATGTATTAAATGGATAACTAATAAGAACCTGCTGTATAAAAAAATAAATAAAATTAAATTAAAGAAAAATAAAAAGATGCTAGTATCTGAGAGTGATGGTAAATGGTCCAGGACAGGGCTGTGGAGTCAGATAGACCCAGGTTATTACATTAACTTAGATAACATGGGGAGCCTGACAGGATGCTTGGCACATAGCACCAGTAAATGGTCATTATTGATAGAAGTCTATCTGGCTTATATGACCTTACCTTTGAGGGCTTGTGACCTGGAGTTAGCCAGTGAGGTTAATTAGATGAAAGACAACCTTTTAAAGAGAGGATAGTAAGACCAAAGGCACTGGAATCAGTTTGTGAGAAATAAAATGAGGGCACGGACTTTGTCCTACTTACCCTGTGTCTCCAGACAGGGCCTGGCACATAGAAGGCATCAATAGATACTTGTTGAGTCCAGCAGGAGGTCCAGCTCCCTCCTCAGTACTTCTGAGCTTCAAGGGGAGGTGGGTGCTTCGGTTTTCAAGGTGGTTGTCGTGAGCTCCCTCTGAGCTCCACTCCAGGCACATCCGCTCCTCTCTCTTGAGTCTTGTTCACCAGGTGTGGACGCATGAACCCTGGCCGCTTTCTCTTTCCATCCCCCTAACATCTCTAATACAAGGCTGGTGTGCGAAGCTCACCTTTTCTCAACAGCACGTGAGGATCACAGCACAGTTCAGAAAAACATGCCCCTTGGAAGTCGGATGAACATTACTGTTCCTCGAGCCTCTGACCGTTTCTGCCACAGGAGACCCATTTTAAACCAGCTCTCTCCCTCGCTCTCCTTACAAGGGCTCACTGCCCCAGGGGCACAGAAGCCAATACTATGGCACCGGCTTTTGAGAAAAGAAGGAGCTTTATCTCCAGGTCTACTGGCAAGGAGACAGGAGACAGGACTCAAATCTGTCTCTCTGATCTGGGGTTCCGTCAAACATTTATGACTTAGAGGAGGAGGGTTGGTGTGCAGAAGAACTGGTGGGGCAGATTTCCACTGGAGGGCTTTGGAACGTGGCCATTTATGGTAAGATACGGTAAAGGGGTCTTCAGCAAAAGATCTTCCGGAACGTCGGCCCCTATGCTTCTGAAAGGGTTTGGCTTTCAGGTTCCGGTCGTGTCCTGGTCCTTTGGTTCCGTGTGGCAGGCGGGGTGGGAAACTTTGGTTCCGGTTGTTATTTGAGGTCAAAAATTTCTCCTCTGTGCACGCTTCGCCTGCGTGACTGCTCTGTCTCTAAAAAACAACTCAGTGTCTTGTTAGAAACAGTATAGGGCCTGTTTGACCTGGTTCTACGGTTACATGCTGGTGGACTATCAGGTGCTTGGGGCTGGTTCCCCCATCTCCTCTCTCCTTGGAGAAACTGCCGTTTTTATCGCCTGACAGACTGAGGATGGCAGAGCGGATGGAGGGGCTCAATAATTCTGCTTCAGCATAGCAGGTAAACCCCTTTTGTCAGAATCTCTCTCTTTCAAACTACACCAAAATCTTGTCTTTCAGAACCAAAAAGGTCATTAACCTGTTTCTAAAAATAATCACCCCCAATTCTTCATCTCCCCTAATATACCCCACTTACCCTTACCCATCCCCCTCACCCACGTTCACTGGTAAACACTTCAACTCTTTTGCTTCCTTTTTTTTTTTCTGGTTTTTACTTCCATATCTTTTAACATGATGCTTACACTGCTATTTCTTGCTTTATCAATTTTAGACATTATTAATTGACTTCTGTACCAGACTCCATAAACCTACGCCAGATAATTTAATAGAGGGAAATTTAATATAGGATATTAGTTAGAAAGTGTTAGAATTGCTGAAAGAGCAAACAGAGATCAGTAACTCCAGCTCCTGCCTCCCCCAGGGCTGGAGGGACCAGGAGAAGGAGGTGTTCCGGGCTGCTTGACAGGAGGGGGAACTACTGGGGCCACCTGGCAGATTATGTTAATATTATTAACTGCTGAGTCAGTACTGTAATTACATTTTGTTTCTCATACAATTTTTTTTTGTTTTTCCTGAAATAATTGCATTTTTTTGTGATATGCTTAGTTTACTGAATAACTACTGCCAAGTGTTCCCAAACAGTCTGTGAAAACTCTCTCAATGCTCTCCTCCGTTTGGTCCAACACACAGATGGAGTGACTCAGAACATGCCACCCCAGGATCTGCTGCTTTGGCATAGTGATTATTTTGAGCTGAAGGTACTTGAGAAATAACAGAGGCAGGAAAGGGTTCTCTCAGCTCCCCCTTTCTACCTAAAAGCAGGTCGTATAAGTTCCCATGAGAAAGGTGCCCTTCCTATAGCAGGAAGAAAAGAACAATCTCACCACCAGAATGGACCCATGCAAACAAAACTAGTAAAATAATCCTTATCTTTCATTAGTTCCTCCCCCTCACCCATATACCCCGGTCACTGTCCCACAACTGACCATCCCAAGCCCAAGCCCCTCTGTCTTGTCACATCCCCACAATTCATCCTTCTTTGTATAAAAAAGTATATAAGCTTTATGGCCTATTGGCTTCTTTGGGTCTTCATTTTCCTTTTGAAGACTACCATGTACACATAAAAATATTAAATAAATTTGTATGTTTTTCTCCTGTTAAACTGTCTTATGTCAGTTTCATTCTTAGGCCAGCCACAGAACCTAGAGGGCAGAAGGAAGTTATCTCCCCCTACATAGATAAGCCATTGGTTCCCTGTACTTTCCCTGGAGACTCTCCCTCCACCCCCGCTCCCCCAGCCCCCAGCCTCCCTGCTCCTGCCTAGGCTGGCTGCTGTGGAGGGGGGAGCAGGGGGCTGGAATATAGCTGTCATGCCAGTATGTCCCATAAGGGAGACCTCCATAGCTTTCTCTTCCTTGGTTTACTCCCTTACTGTGCTGAAGCATAAGCTCCACAGAAGACAAAAAGTACAATTTTTGAGTCATGGCTGTCTGAAAACACCTTATCCTGTCCTTACACTGGATTGAATTCCAGATTGAAAGTTGTTTCTCTTGCAGTATCTTGAAGGCATCACTCCACCTTCTTGTAACCTTCACTGTTGCTTTTGAGAAATTCAATCCCATTCTGATTTCTGATCCTTTGTATGTGACCTTCTTTTCTCTCTGGAGTCTCTTAGGATTTTCTCTTTATCCCTGGTGTTCTGAAAATTCACAGTAATGTCCTTGATCTAGGTCTTTTTATATTCATTGTGTTGGCCAATGCAAGGATCTTTTCATCCAGACCAGGAATCAGCGAACTTTTTCTGTAAAATATGAGATGGCAAATATTTTAGGCTTTGTGAGCCATACAGTTTTTGTCACAACTTCTCAACTGTATCATTGTAGCAAAGCAGCTGTGGACAAATATGTAAATAAATGAGCATGGCTGTGTTCCAGTAAAACTCTATTTACAAAAAGGTAACAGCATGAATTTGACCCACGGGCTGTTTGCCAGCCCCCGATCTGGACTTTAGATACTCATGACCCTCAGTTCAGGGAGATTTTCTTGTGTTATTTCTTTGATAAAATCCTTCCCTCCATCTTCTCTTTTCTCCCTTTCTAGATCTTCTATTAGTCAGATGTTGGCTTTCTTAGATTAATTCTCTAATATCCTTGTCTTTTCTTATTGTCTGTCTTTTTGTTTTACTTTATGGGAGGTTTTTCCCACTATTGAATATTTTTGTAATTCTATTTTTTAATTGCTTACATCTTTCTTGTTTTTGGATTTTTTTTAAACAGTAGCCCACTTTTGTTTTGCAGGTGAAATATTTTTGTCTTTCTACGAATATTATTGTGGAGGATTTATTTTTACATTTTGTTCTGCTCTGGGTGGTATCTCTGTTTCCTCTGAGCAACCCCTTCCCAACCTTTCCTCTATTTTTTTGGTTTCATTTTGTTTCTCCATCTTTTATGCTGGATGCTTTCTTCAAACTTCTGCTGATCCTTAGCTGTTAACTCATATTTAAAAGTAAGGTGGAGAAAAGTGATGGCAGAATAAAAATTACCAAATAGTAATAACTACCAAAATGTACTTCCTATCAGCTCTTATCAGACCAACCCTCCTCCAGAAGACCACTGTAAACCCTGAACAAAATACAGCAAACAATCACCTGAAGGCACTACCGAGTGACCAAAAGTAGCCAGATACTGGAGAAGAGTTGACATTAGGAAGCACTGGGTCATTTCTCATTCTGTACAGCTTCTAGCCTGAGAACAAGTCCCAGTCTGTACTACATGAAGGTCAAAATACTACGAGAAACCCACAGACTTGCTGGCTTGAATAATCAAACTCCTGGGCAGCAACAAAGTGAGGGGTAATCCAAAAAGGAGAGAGTCAGAAAAAGGAAACCCCAAATTCTGTGTAGAAACTCCCACCCCATCTCTGGTTGCCCCCTGAACCACAGTGTATCAAGCAGACTTCAAGCAGCTCAGCTAAGGCTAAAGTCTGGAACAAAAATGTCAGCTGCTGCCCACCACAGGGCAGTTTGCAGTTCAAGTTCAGACAAGTTAACTTCCTGGCAATTTTTTTTAAATAAATAATTAATTTAAAATAAATAAAAATAGAAGTGATGAGACATTCTGAATGCCTAGGACAGGCTTACCAACTTGCAAGATTTAAGGGGGGTCCTCAAACCTCAGGATCTCTAAACATTTCCTGTTCCGTTTCCCCAGAGAAGAAGCCACCTCTCCTGCAGGGGTTTAGGCCCTGGCTGCCAGCATCTGCAGGGCACGGCAGGGCAGGGTAGCTGGAGGGAAGACATGTAATTGATCCCCATATTTTACCTGTGTGTTACCTCCACCATCTGTGGTTCATGATGTCCTCATAGCCCAAGCCTCTCCAGATTCAATTTCTAAAGAGAGAAGTTGGGAGTGTTAGAGGGGAGAAGTGTGGTTGTCCCCTCTCTGCAGGTGTCGGGAGGGACCTGGGGCTCTAACTGAACCCAGAGAGATTTTCAACCCATGGCCTGGCTCAGCCCATGTCCCAGGCCCCCTGCTGCACCTCTGGGGCCATCAGCTTGCTTCTCCTCGGTGTCCTTCTCTATGGGCACTGAGGCTGTAGCTTCCCCCTCTCTGGTAAATCAGTTGCCACTCTTTCATTTACTTTCCATCCTCCGAGAATGTGTTGACATCTTTCCTAGTTTCCCTCATTTCCTCTATCCTGTGGCTTCATCACATTTTATTTTTCCTTTGGCAGTCACTTTCGTGAGGTTTCAGGAGGAAGAAGAGCTGATTGCGTGGGTTAAACTGCCATGTTTAACTGGAAGGAACTATGATTTGGGAATATGCCCAACAGCTAGCAGCAAACGGTCACGGCATTGGGCAGCCCAGGAGAGGATGTGCCTGGAGTGCTGACAAGCTCAGCCAGCGGCTGCCCTGGAAAGGCAGGTACAGACAGATTTAAAGACCACCTTCGGAGGTTCATAGTTGTCCTTTATTTCTGTTTGAAGAGGGTAGTATCAGGGCCTGGGGTTTTCAGCTCGAAAGTGTCTGATTTGGAGGAAAAGGAAAAGGAAACATAACCCAGTTCCCTGGCAGGTTGTCAATGGCTAAAAACCAGGAGTGTCCTAATGTTCTAGTTAAACCTGCCCTCCTTTCCTGGCATCCATGTGCTTTATGCTAGGGCCTCAATCAGGTGACAGCTGCCCCTCTGTTCTCCTAGCAGAGTTTCTGGCTGCTTCCAGACTCCTTTTGAGGAAAGACAAAATAGCGTTTTTCACAGAACATGAAGGGCCACCTTGGGTCCAAGTTTCTTTCCCAATTAAACTGCTAGTGAGGAAAGCCAGGCCGCCTCCCTCCCATCTGCACCTTTGGCTGTTCTCACATATCCAGAACAGGAACCAAACCTGCCTCACAGGTGTGTGAAGATGCAAAGATTCCCCAGGAATTGAGCCTGACATTCCCTGGGCAGCAACCCCAGACAGTGGTACTAGTGTTGGCTGGATTTTATAGCTGGGGGTGAACTGTCATGCTCACCACTCACCCCTGGGGCCCAGCACAGTGTCTGGCACGTGCAGTAAGAGCTCAATAAAAAATTTTGTGAATATAAAAATGAATGAGGCGAGGTTAAGGACCCAACCAAGTCCACACAGCTAGTACCTGAGGGAAGGGGAATTGGAAGCCAGGGCTGTCTGACTCCCATGCTGAGGCTGGAACCCCAGAGCTATGTGGACTCGAACAAGGTCCGGGAAGAAAGAGCCCTTTACTTGAGCTACTGAAGACCTGCAGCTCCACCCACATCTGACCCCATCCCAACTTGAGTCTGCCTGGCTGAGCCTCCTCTCTGCTTCCTTAGCTAGCCAATGGTGCAGAGTTTTTCTACAACTTGAGCAGACTGACTGCAGCAAATCAATGTCTTGGATCAAGAGCTGCCACCTTCCATCTGCAGGAAGGCTGCCTTTCAGCAGTAAAAGAAATCAATCCTTCCTGTAGTTACTTTAGCCAGACTTCAGGGACAATAGCTAAGGCAGCGTCCCCTGCCCAGACTCGGGTGCTTCACCCAGCAGGGCACAGCGAGGGCATCTGACCAGGGGCCTCATGCCAGCTCTCTGGGGCACTTTCTGGAAGAAATAGTGAACCTGGAGGCTGCTGAAGGATGGACAACACCTCCAGTAATGAGCTGTGCCTACTCCAGCCTCTATGCCCACAGCTTGGGCAAGTCTTCCCATACTGACCAGTAAGCCACTCCACTGGTTCACGCTTCCCCATCAGGGGTGTCTCTCATTCTGTCCTCACTCGGGAGCCAGAAAGAACCTTTCTTCCCTCGGTAACACCATCTCTGTTTTCCCTGACAACAAGCAGAAACCCAGCCAGTCCCAAACACCACAGCAGCCTTAGGAAGCTTCTGGAAGTGGGGAGAAAGGCATCAATCGACAGCATCCCTTTCAAAGGAAAGGGCTGGAAATCGGCTTCTCTTCAGCATCAAGAAAGATTTTCTTGTTTCTTTCCTTTTCTCCTGCTGACAGGCCATGGTCTATCTGCTCCAGGAAAAAGATTTCTTTTTTTGCTAATCCCTCATGGCAGGGAGATTGTCCCTCTGCCATTCCAGGAGCCTGGAAAGCCTGAACCTCATTTTGAAAAAGACCCTAATTCCCATGGAGCAAAGGGATCACGTGGTTCAGATATAAAATAGGATTTATAGGGGGAAAACATAAATAGCAAAGCAGCTGAGCACATGTAACCCCTGGGCCTCTCACCATCCCACAATTCAGGCCAAGTGTAGACAGTCTGCATGCTTTGTGGCAAGGTTCCCATCAAAGGGGCCCATCCCTGGACCTTTGTGTCCATTCTCATTTTATACGCACAACAGTTATTTAATACACACCTAGCAGGTACCAAATGGATGGGATCTGCACTAAATGGATGGGAGATCCTAGCATAATATCATTTAAATGTCACGCAAATGTCTGCTACCTGTGTATTCCAAATTATCCAGCTTTCCTGGGTCACCCTTTTCTTCAATTTGAAAATAAAATGGATTGAGCATCACTCCCTCATTCCATTAAGCTCCAAGATTTCTATGTGTTTTTGAAAGGACTCATGTCCTCATGGTCATCTCTCCACCTGGTTTCCCCTCCCCACCAAAGTCTTAAATAATCTTTGAGAGTTTCCTCCAGAAGCTCCTCTCTAAGTTAGTGTTCCTTCACTGCTCCACTCCCTCAAGGTTTTCGGCAATAGTTTCCCATTAGAACAAACTCCAAAAGATTGTCCACATTTTTACTTAGGACAAAGTCTCCCCTCACTGAATACTACCGATATAAATAGGCCATTGGGAATCACTGGGATGTAGAGACTTTCATTACAGTGGTGTTTGCTATATGAGATTCCACCCATGTTTGAAATTTTCCACTGGCGTCAAATTGAATTCCTTTCTCTGACCTTCTAGAAAGTGAGATGCAATTGCCCCAAAACATCATTACAATGTTTAACGATATGGAGCTATCTAACTCCTCCCCCCCAAAGAAACAACTTCCCTTAGAGTTCCAGGAAAATCTGATGAAGACAAATAGTCATACACAATATTAGGAAAATTCACTGACCTCATATGCACATTAGCATCTCAGATGTAGACAATACAATGTCTCCAAGCCTATCTCAAAGTAGTAAATTTTGTCCCCAAATATATATATGTTAGGTTCTTCTCCATATTATATTTTTCACAATGCCCACTCAGTTCAATATTCCCTGACTTTCAAAACAACATTCTATAAAAAGCAGTAGCTTTGTTATTAAAAAAAAAAAAAAAAAAAGGAATGACAAGTCTTCAGACACAGTTTGTGCCTTGATTCAAAAGTGCTTGTCTTCAGCCATAGTGTCTGATGTTATCTGAGGAGTTCTTGGTCTCTTATGAGAATCTGTTGCCCACAGGAAAGGTCCTCAGACACTCACAAGCATTCCCAGTGCGTTGCATATCAAGGCCATTGCTATATGCCCTCCCAACACAAACACACACACACACACACACCCTCCTCTCAAAAAAAAAATTGTCCAGCAAACACCAAGTTCACATAAATCCTAAGAATCATAATTCAGACAACTTACTATATCCTAGTCACAAAATGAGTCTACAAAATGCTCTAAGTGACCTGCAGGACAATACAGGAAGTCACTGGGGCAGGGAACTGCTTACCCCAAAAGCATTTATGCCAAGGAAATAAAAGGAAAGAGCGTTACAGGCCAGAGCACATGTGAAATGTCTACTCAGTGCAAGACTTGCCCCTCAAGCTTGGTACTTCGTATAATTTACCTCAATTAAGTATGAGCATCTCACCTTTTAAGACTCTACAACCTATGTCACCTAACTTTGAGACCACCAACTATCCCTGGGTTCAGTCATCATCAAGAACCTGCTCAAAATAATCCACCTCGTACTGGCTGATGACATGTGAGCAACTGTCAGTGCACAAACTTGTGTGCAGGGGGAGCTTTCGAATCCATTTCAGTTGGGCAGCTGCTTATCAAGACTTTTCCCCAGAAGCCTATTTAGCCTAATGATTGTGAGTAGCAATGACTTCTGCTTAACTAGTACAGTAATCAGTGCAAATTCCCCCTAAATACTAGAGACCCATTTGGCAGGTGCCAAGTGATGCTTAACCAGGTGCTAAATAGGTGTGAAAGCCTCAGTTCTGGTCTTACCCAGCTAGTTGAGAAATACATAAAGATGAAATGGGGTTCTAAGTATGCCTGGATGGATGAACTGTTTAAAACGTCCCTCTAATTGCTGTAACAGCCCCTCCCTGCATTTCTTGCCTCAACGAGTCCTTGTGAAGGCAGAGACAGCACCAGGGACAGAATAGAGCAAAAGTAAAGTCGATAGCACTTTGAAGTGTCTGCTCCCGATTCCCAGTTCCTCCTCTTTCCCAGCCCCCACTCAGCATTCCTTTCCTGGTCAAATGTCCTAATTTCTGCCTTTGTACATAACAGTGGAGCTGCCTTTCATGCACTAAACAAGGGCTACCATCCCAGCTTGTACACTACCTTGCCATCCATTCTGATGGGAAGTAAGATTGTGACCAAAGGAAGGACTGAAGATAAACATTAAAGAGAGGACATTCCATATACAGTCAGGTGTATATGTATAATTGACCCAAATAATACTCTCTTCATTATTTGGAAAAAGAACTAACTTTTACTGAGGGCTAGCTTGGGCTGGAAAATGCCCAGGGGTTATACAATTAAATCCTCCCTGACACCCAGTTCACCCCATGCTCAGCCAATCCATCCATGGCATTTCACTGCTGGCTATTGGTCCGTGGGTGGGCATGTGTTCTAAGAGGGTCCAAATAGACGGAGGGAAAGTGCATGCATTCAACTCTTGGGTCAGAGGTTTTGCTCTCTCCTTCACTAGACGTGAGGGAGAAAGCATGTTACCCCAATTGCTGCTGCTGACCCTCTTGCAAATGCAGAGAGCCAGCCTGACTACAAAGCTGAAAATCAGAAGAGGACACAGACAACAGAACTGGAGGAAACATTACTTGGGCCCCAGTTGCATTCTGCCGGGAGCCCTCTTTACCTCTGGACTTCTCCCTATGTGAGCAAATACATTTCCACATTGTTTAAGTCCATTTGGGTTGACCTTTCTGTTATTTGCTGCTGAAAGCATCCTAATTAAAACTACAGCACTCTGGGGAAGGAACTGTAATATCCTATTTCTAGCTGAAGGACCAGAAATGCAGTGGAGTTAAATTACTTGGCTGGGGAACTGGCTGAGACCCGGTTCAGACCCAGGATTGCCTGGTGTCTGGGTTGTGCAAACTGTCTCCCGAGGAGTAAGAAGAGTCTGAGAATACCCTAAAAAGTGGCAGAACTTCATTCCTGTGATGACTGATTTTATGTGTCAACTTGACTGGGTCATGGAGTGCCAGATATTTGTATAAATTTCGTGGTGTGTTTATGAAGATGTTTCCAGATGAGACCAGCATTTGAATTGGTGGACTCTGTAAAGCAGCTTGCCCTCCCCAGTGTGGATGGACATCACCCAATCCACCCTGGGGACTAACTAGAACAAAAGGCAGAGGAAGGGAGAACCCATCCCTTTCTGCCTGACATCCATCATCTCCTGCCCTTGAACTGGGATTTACACCATCATCTCCTCTGGTTCACAGGCCTTCAGACTCAGGCTAAATTACACTACTGGCTTTCCTGGGATATATTCCTAGAATATATGTATTCCATTGGTTCTGTTTCTCTGGAGAGCCCTGACTAATATAATCCCTTACAGTTACTTTTTTAATCAAGTAAGTGATTTGGAACCAAGTTTGGAAAATCAGGTGGGTGGTCAGGCAGAGAAACAACATCTTGGCTAAAGTTAGGAGACCTTCCCTTGTGGCTGAAGGCGGTCCTGAAGGAAGAGTTCCCAACAGTTTTTAGCAATGACAGCATTGGCAGAACAAGACCAAAGTCTCCCAAGGTAAGTACTTTAAAGGACCCTATTTTTCAGATGCACATATTCTAGTACATTTAAGAAGTCATGGAGTCTTGATTATTGTCGTTCTATCCCGCATTCCAATCCCAGGCTAGAAACTCTGGACGTGTCTCTGAGCCCTCCCTCAAACACAAAGTCCCGAACATTCTCATTCCTTCACTGCGTCTTTGGAATTCATCTTTTCCCTTCCACTCACCTCAACTTTCACAACAAACGCCTTTCTCATTTTTCTCCTCACACTGCAGTCACCACTTCACTGTTTGGCCTATTATAATAGTTACCTATTATAATACTTACAGACACTTTCTGCTCTGACATCCTCACCTCCCCAAACAACTTCCATTGTTCCCCCTCTAAAAAGACTCAGAAAACTGCACTGTAGCCTCATACAACAAAATACGGGCTTTGTCAGGAGACCCGGGGCCAAATCTTTGTTCCACTACTCATTAGCTGTGTGATTTTGCATAAGTTCCTTTGTCCTATTAGGCCTCAGTTTTCTCATCTTTAAAATGGAAGTAATAACAAGTACCTTACTGGACAGTTGTAAGAATTATAGTGGACAATAAATACTTCGCGATTTAAAGAGTGATTAAATGAGAAATCACATCAAGTATCTACTACAGGACCAGGTAAATATTAGACATTTAATATTGGCACCAATCATCGTTACTATTGTATTTACCATATTTAGTTATCATATAGTATATGGTGGCCGTCACCAGTGATCTAACTTCTTGGTTTGGCAGCTAAGCTTTACCTGGATTCCTAGGCTTATGCTTCTGCTGCCCTCTCTTACATTAGCATTTCACTCCAGTCATACTCTTCTGTTCATTGTCTTCTAAATATGACTCATACATCCCCAGGTCTAAAGACTAGTTTCTTCTACTACCCCTGCCTGCAGCACTCTTCCCAAGCCCCTCCACTTATCTACATTTTATCCTTAACTTAAGGTTTTTAAATCATCCTGTCTCCTCTCTAAGTCATCTCTGACTGTACCAGACCAGTTACTAAGCTTTTTCTCCATACCAGGCATCTTCCACTCAGCCTAAGTGGGTCTTCCCAAACTGAGTATAAACTGCTTGAGGGCCTACACCTCTTGGACTCCACAGTACTTAGCAAACTTCTCAGCACATAGTAGGAACTCAATAAATCTTGACCATTATCATTATTATATTACAATTTAGTTAGGCCACAACAAATTTTTTTAAAAATCATTATCTTACAATATCAAGTGTCTATTAAGCAAAAATCTTTTATCCCTGATTTTTGAGGTTCTGGGTATGAGTGTACATTTCTGAAGCTAAAAATATTATTCTCCTATAACTTCATTCAAATAGACCTTAAGAGAATTGATAGCTATACAAGCTGTTTGAGGCTTTACTGACTCCAACCTCACATGTCTAAAGGTAGATACAGATACTGATAGATTTTTTTCCATATAATCTGAGGTTGGGTCATTCACAGGTGACAGCCCTGGAACCTTTGATTGCACCAGTAGTAGCAGAGCCAGCGTCTCTGTTTATTGATGATAAATCAATATGGAGCAAAACTGCTGAGTTTCCACTCCAAGGAAAGGACCAAGGGACGAATGAGTTAATACAGGTGAAAATACTTCGTCAAGTATAAAACAGCAGTCTGTGAATGAGTATTTCCATCGTCATCACCATTATTCCCCCTGATGATAATTAAATCACAAGGATTCTCTTAAGGACAGGGGATGGTCTTTACTTCTTGGAATCACTCCTATCACCCAAACTGGGTTTATTCAAAGATAGCTCAGACTCCAGCACCTCTCTCTTTATAGTGACCAAGTAGAAAAAACTTTGAAAAGTTTTGCTTATTAATAACACTCCCACAGAGAAAGAATATGAGAGCTTAGGTGTGAGTGAATAAATGTCTGTGTGTGTAATAAATGGCCCAGATTTCTCTAGAAATACCTGGAAAGGAACCCCATCTTCTGACAGCATCATTAACAAGCTGTGTGCCTTCATTGTCTCCATCCTAGATGCTCCCCACCGCGAGCTGGAATCTGTGATCTGGGACCAGCTGCTCCGCCAAGCACAGATTTTAATGAGGGACTCTGCAATGGGAAGCAATAGCTGCCATTGCTTTTTACACTACTAGGGGCTGCTGACTGGCACCAGGGAGACTTGCCAAGGTCTTGGGGCATGTGGAAGGAGCAGTAAGCTGTGTACAGATAGAATTTTTGCATGTTGTTGACAGCCAGTGAGAGCAAGCTATACAAACACAGCTCCTGGTCACATGAAGCTTGCAAAATTAAACTTATCTGACTAGAAAATAAAAAATTAAAACTTAATTTCATTCAGCTGAATGCCACTGAATTTTAGGCAGAAAAGAGTTTGTTTTTTCATGTAAACTTGTCCTCCCTCAAACCAAAATTCTTCTCAATAAATTAAGCAGAGCCAAGATTTGAAGTCAGAAGCTCTGGATTTAAATCCCAACTCTGCACCTTACTTATTAGTTGTATGGTCCTGGACTTAAATTCTAGGGGTCTCAGTTTCTTCATCTATAAATGAGAATATTGAAAGTAAATTTTTAAAACTTTAATTCTCACAGAATGGCTGTGAGAATTCAGTGAGATTATATTGTCCTAGATCAGATTTCCCAGAAGGAGAGCCTGAGATGAAGATTCGTGGGCAAGTGATTCAGTATGAAATGCTCCCAGGAGAAGCAGGTAAGGCAGTGGGAAAGCAGGACGGGAAGAGAAAGAAACTAAGCCAGGGTGCAATTTCAGGCAAAGCCTTATGGAGAGGTACTTCTGCCTGATCCCACAGAGCAACTTGGGAGCATAAATTATGCCTGAGTTTGTTTCAACCCAAGCAAGGGAGCTGGTCTTTCATACTCCACACCTGTCAATCATTGGCTAAGGGCTGCCGCAGGGACCTGAACTCCAGGCCCTGACAACTCTGTGTGGAGACAGAGGACTCTAGTGGCTGGGAGCAGTCTGGAAAGCAGGAGCAAGCTGATGGGAGCAAAAGTGCACCAAACCCAGGAGAGAAGTGAAGAGTTAGGTTAAAAAGGTGTCAAGAGGGTAAAAAGGTGTCAAGAGTAGACAGAGCCTGGCACACAGTAGGGGCTGGACCTGAATCTGCCAGTGGGCAAAAGGTTAATCATCTATTTTAGGTCACAAATGGAAAATTCTATGCAACTAAATATCTAGAAGCCTGAAGGATTTTCTGAACTATTAACCCTGCCCAAAAGCTGCATGTTCAATGCCCTGGAGAGATTCTTAAAGCAGCTTCTTGGGAAACGATCAATATTTTCTTCCTCATTGCTAGTCAGACTATGAGTGAGAAATCAAGATGAGGTTGGCGTTAAAATAATGAACAGGAAGCAATTCAAGGGAAATGAACTCAATTCTTCTTGAACATTTGTAGATTTCTGGCAAGAAGATGAAAAGGGGTCAGGAAATGGTTCCAGCCTTGTTAATAGACAAATCCACAGAGTTGACTCCTGGGACAAATTTCACAAATCCTCAGTAAAGATGTCTCTAACCACACCTCTGAAGCTGAACCAGCTTTAACCAACACGTACAAAGGGGTCATCAGGCAGCCCCCAGAGGACATCTCACTATACTGTCAGCAGCTTTGTGTGGGGCATTTAACCTTTAAGGGACAGGAGGAGCCAAGACTGCAAAATGAGAGAAGCTTAGACATAACTTTTGATTTCATCAGTATCTGAAATCAGGATGCCCCAATACCCCAGGATCTTTGCCCTCTATCTCTCATGAGACACTAAGTTGAAGGATTTAGTGGGTCAATGAAAATTTGTCTCCTACTGTGTGAATGAATGACTCTCCAAGCACATCAGTTTTCCTTCTTCTGGGTGGAGATGTGACGATGCCAAAAATACTCAGTCTTTCTGGAGAAGAATCAAGAAGAAACAGAGAGCTGAAGAAACAGAACCCTGAAGCTCCACTACAGCTGCACATTTTCATTCCAATTAACAGGTATTTATCTTGCCGTTACTGTATGCTAGGCTCTGCTATGTGCGGAGGGAACGGTGAGCGGTGCACCACATAGGTACCCCTCGGGGCAGCAGACTGACACTGGAGGCAAAGACAAGCATTTCAAGAAGGAGGGGCGGCCGTGAGGGGCAAGTCCCCGAGTGAAGGAGGAGAGGGGGGATGAAGAGAGTCAGAGGGATCTTGAGCAGGTGGAGAAGCCAAGAAGCAAGAGTGGGTGGCTGGTGAAGCAGCAGAAGCAGCAGCAAAGATTGCTTATAGCAAAATGGTTTCTCTCTCAGCATTCTTACCTTGACCCTCTTACTCAGAATTCCTACCAGAGAAATATCTGCCTTTGGGGGAGCACCAGGGGAACGAGCTCCTGCCCTTCATTCCCTGCCCTTACTCCCTCTTTCCCAAGGCAGGAGGTAAGTCTTCCTAAGGGGCAAAAGCACAACCCAAGCTCCTAAAGGTTATCACAAAGAAGGTTCACAATGAATGCTGATGAGGGATTTTATTTCCAAACAGATGAAAAGGAGAGACTGAAAAAGAGACCAACAAGGGCTATTGAAGAATCAAGGTCTGAAGGCCTAGAAATGGTGACGACCATATGTCCAACTTTTCCTATTGTCCTGGCTTCATTATTAATAATGTCCCCTTTTACTCACAATAGTGTCCCAGTTTGGATAATAAATTATATGGTCATAATAAAGGAAATGTGATCAAGCATATAGGAGGGAGAGTAGCTAGTCTTGGTAGGAGAACATCTACTCCTCAGATGAAAGAATAAGGGAAAGATGAAGATTTATGAGTGAGAAGTCAATTCAAGTGGCCAAAAGAGTAGATTATTATACCAAGCCAAAAAGCCGGGTTAGGTTATTTCTAAGGCCTCTTCCAGCTCCTCAAACTCTATGTTCCCATGGTTTTTCCCAATAATAAGGGAAGAAAGTAATGTTGCGAGCTTAAATGGGTTGGTAGCTTGGCAAAGAGTTACAAAGAGATAATTATCTTCTGATTCTATCTACCTAGTATCCCACCTGCAGGGCCTAACTCCCCACCTCCACCCTAAGAGAACCTTAACTAGAGGAGTTTTAATCTCCAAGAAACAACTTGGAACCTAATTAATTGTACAGAAAGTTGGGTGTAAATAGAATGAGAGGAAGTGGTTTTCAAAGAGTCTAGACAAACAGAGGCCAAACAACAAGAATTTGCTGTCACATTTTCAGCACTGCCTAGAGGATGATATGGCCTATTTTTGGCCTTGTACTTAACAAACAACTTTTAAAGTTATAACTTATGGATTTGCCTACAAAGAGAGAAGGCACAAACCAGCCAATTCAATATTTACACACATATACACACACAAATACACACTCACCCCCAAAATTTTATGTTCTCATTATAAATATCTGAGATTTTCCACTTATACATCAAGTTCACATGAGTTTGCTGAATGTGAGTCAGTTCCCTGAGTCTAACCTTCTCAGAAGAGACAATCTCATATTTCTGAAACCACAAAGCTTAAAAGCTGACCCCGAGTTGGGCACGGTCCCACGAGGCCCTGACTGAGATGCCAGCCCACTTCTCTTTTTGGTAACTCTTTCTATTCATTCTTCAGCATTAATACCCAGGAACTCTGAGCAGCTCTGGAGCCTCTGGGGTCCCCTTGCTGTGGGTAAAGACTGAGCAACACAAGGAGGATCTGTGGTAGGACTGGAGCTCAGATTCCTCCTCTCTACATCCCCCAAGCATCGCTGGACCCATCTTTCTGGAGTGCCCACCTGAGTAGTCTTAAGTCTCCACCTAATTCCTTTCTCTCTGGGACCAACTTCCCAGAGTGTGTAGACTGGCAGTTCTTGCCCTCCCTGATGTTTTCTGACTTTGAGGAGCCTCCTCAGGCAAATAGAAGTTTTCAATGAAACAGTGTGAACTTCTTTCTTAATTTCTTGTCTTTGCCAACCCCACCTGACTTAGCAAATGTTATTTCCTGCTATTCTCCAAGTCAGGCAAACATGGCCAATGCCATGTTCCCACCGTTACCCAAGTCATTTCCCTGCAGTATTGTCTCCCTTCCTTCCAGGCCCAGCCTGAGCACCCCTGACTCCAGGCAGCCTTCTCCCTGAACTGGTTCCCTTTCTAACCTCCAAGAGTTCTCACTAATTGCCGAACCTAACATCTAGCACTTGCCCACACCCCAGCAGCAAGAGAGAAGCTAGAATAAGGAAGGTGAGCTTGTCAGGGAAGCCTGGAGCCCAGGCTTAAATAGGAGCTATAGTAGGCTTGTACTAGTAGGAGCTGTGTCACTGGCTTTAGGTCACCAGCCAGCCAATGGCCATTGTAGATTTTTAGGCATGCTGAAAGCAATGCCTTATGAAGGAAAAGGACATTTTCAATAATACACTGGCACAGGATGCTGTTCGTGCAGAAAGCAGGCAGGAAATGCCTACTTGTTTAGTATGCCTCTGAGTGGCTGCATCTTTCAAGCTTGATTAATACTTAATGTGATTGTCTTTAAAATCTGTCACTATTTGGCAGTGATCAAGACGAGTGCCAGGGACAGAAGCACAAATATTTGTATTAGGGCTATGCCGTCTGCTAGGGTTATATGATTAATAAGTTTTGCCTGGTCACCCACAGAGATTTTGTTTTCTAATTTATCCAGCAGTAGTATTAAGCAAAAATGCTGGAACCAGTATGGAAAAAAAGGAGAGGAAGGGCAGGTTGTTAGTAGCTTTGGGGTTTTTCCTTTAATTATTGAAAGGGTAGCCCATTGCTTGAAGGGACTGGCTCACAAATTTAAAAGTCCTCAAAATCCTACTGGAACCAGAGCAGACAGTCTCGAAGCCTGCATTTCATCAAGGCAGACACAGTCTGAAGAGAGCAGAATATGCCAAAGAAATGCTTTAAAATTAAAAAGGGGGGAGGGTGGGCAGGGAGAGAGACAGAGATTTTGCTGCAGGGAGAACAACAACAATTTTCTTAACTTTCAGAGAAAATGCACACAAAATACCAGATGCCGTTACTTCAACAATTCAAATAGAGCCACACTAAATATTTCCAAGCAAGAAAGAACATTCTGAAAGGAGACAGAAAAGAGGGGTGCCCAGGCTGCCGCTACCCCATGAACAGCTGTGAAGTGATTACAGAAGACTCTGCCTGCTCCAGGCAAATCCTTAAGGTCCAACTCTTCCTTTAACTCTTCAGTGGTCACAAGGTGGTCACATGGGGCACCATGTTCTAGTTTTTCTCATTTCAGGTGGGCAGAAGGGCCTACAGGTATCTCTCCAGGGCTTCCTGGCTATGTGTTCAAGCCAGCTACTTACAATTGCTATGTCCTGGGGGCTTTCAGTCACACAAACCTAGGTTTGAATCCTAGCTCTATCACTTGCTAAGCATGTGATCTTGGGCAAGTCACTTAACCTCTTTGGGCACCAGTTATCTCATCTGTAAAAATAAAGGCAATACTTGGGTTATTTTGAGGATTAAATGACCTATAAAATGAAAAACAGTAGCCATTATTCCAAGAGACTCATTCCTTCAAATCTCTCATTTCTACCTCCTTTGCTTCCTCTCTCTATCTTTCCCTCCCTCCTACCTTCTCATGCAGTATTAATTTCCAGCCATCCAATACAAGCCCATCAGGTCTGCTAGCTTACCTGGATATTCGTTTCCATGACATCCACAATCATCTTTCAAGTACTAATCCAAAGACATTGATCCAAACAAAGGAAGACAGCAGCCCCTACAGGATACAATACTAACAGAAAGTGTCTAGTTCAATCATCAATATATTATTATCATCATCATCATTAATTAGGTGTCTGCTGTGTGCTAGTTTTATAAAAGATGTCCTATAAGATAAGGCCAATAAATTCCTAGCAAGGCCAGATTACTCTGTGCCAAAAGCCAAATACTGTACAGGGTGGTGAGGGTGCAGAAAAAAGAAACCAACAGAGAAGAGGGGTTTGGCCTCAGTGAGTAACTCTGAAAGCTGACAATTGCATGAAAGGAGGCTAAGCAGTAATAAGGGGATAACTCCACAGATTTTTTTCCCCCAGCTTCATTGAAATATAATTGACATATAACATTGTATAAATTTAAGGGGTCCAACATGATGATTTGATACATGTATATACTGTGAAATGATTACCACAGTAAGGTTAGTCAACCTCATCACCCCACTTTTTGTTTTTTGGATGTGGAGAGAACTAAGATCTACTCTCTTAAAAATTTTCAAGTATGCAGTATAGTATTGTTAACCATTATCACCATGTTTCACCTTAGATCCCTAGGACATATTCACTTTATAACTGGAAGGTTGTACGTTTTAACCATCTTCACTCATCTCCGACCCTCCTATAACCTATAAATATTTTTAGATTCCATATATAAGTGAGATCATACAGTATTTGTCTTTCTTTGTCTGACTTATTTTACTTTGCTTAATGCCCTTGAGTTTCATCTATGTTGTTAACAATGGCAGAATTTTCTTCTTTTTTATGGCTGAATAATATTTCATTGAAAAAATTATATACGCCACATTTTCTTTATTCATTCTTCAGTCAACGGACACTTAAGTTGTTTCCATGTCTTGACTATTGCAAATAATGCTGAAATCAACATGGGGGTGCAGGTATCGCTTCAAGATAGCGATTTCATTTCCTTAGGATATATGCCCAGAAGTGGGATTGCCAGATCATTCGGCAGCCTTGAAATAGCCAGTGACAGACCCACAAAGGAATCACACCCCCAACCTAAATCTATATTCCAAAGAAAAATTTTGAGCATGATGCTTCAACATATATAAATGCAAATACAATTACACACACACATGTAAATACATGTTTATACATGTAAGTGTGCTAATAATTGTATCTATTATAAAACATACTCAAACACAGTAATTTAAGTGAAGGGATAAAGAACAGTCATATCCTTAAATAGCAATTCTAATATTTCTTTTTTTCTCCATGGAATCATCTTGTGCAACTTCTGAGATGTATGCACTCCACTTTGGAAATGGTTATTCTAGCCATCTGAGCCTTCAGCCCCTTCAGTAATGAAAGTCTGTTTTCAATCAGTTCTGCTAAATTGAGCAAATCCTAAATATAAGCATCTTCTATGAGACCCGCTAATAGTGCCGAAGGGTCAAAGACGAACAAATCAGACTCAGTCCCGGCCCTCAAGGTGCTCACAAGCTAGTGGGAGAGAGCCACAGGAAACAGACCTTGTCAGCAGAATGTTGGAAGTTTGCCCACGGGCACCTAGCCCAGCCTGGGGAGAAAGAGTGAGCAATGCTTCCAGGAGCACACCTGAACCTGGTGGTGGAGCATGAGTAGGAGTCAGGAGTTGAAGGATGGTGATCTGCTGGTTGACTGAAAAGTTGTGTTTCCATATAGCCTTCCAAAAAACACAACAGTGAAAAGGAGAGCGCCGGCTAATTGAATCAAAGAATAAATTGAGGATTAAAACCCAGAAAAGAATATAAGAAGGCATATGTAACATGTCTTGACCTCTGAATAATTAATTTGGAATTATATTAAGTCTAAACGCCAAAATCTTGGCATACCATTCCTAGCTTGTTAGCCAAATCCCTGAGAAACAGGAAAGGCATTTAAAACCTCTTGAACTCCATGACCCCATCTATAAAATGAGATGTCAACAAATCACTAACCATAGAAAATACTTTAATCACTAAACATAACAGAAATCTCTTGTAAATGTATTTTGAAGCTTCTAAATCTAATCTAAGACCTTGTCTAAGTATCAATTAACAGAGCTTTACGATTCCAATGAGATAGGACTAATTTTCAAAGGGGAAAACTGAGTCACAAGAGGAGCAATAGCCTATCTACACTGGCACTGCTGGAGCCCAGGCTTATTGTCAAGTTCTCTACCATCCATACTACTACAGTCTCTGTGGTTTCTGCCTTGGGCCCTCTTCTCTACTCTACCCTCTTCCTGGTGCCCTCACCACTCCCATAAATGTGCTGAGAGCTCCCACATCTCTACCTGTAGCCTTGACCTCTTTTATGATCTCCCTGCCCCTTTATCCAACTGCCTTCTGACCACTGCTCTAATGGATGTCCCAGTTGAAACATCCAAACTGATATCATTATTTTCCCTCAACAAACCTGACCCTCTTCCTGGTTTCTTACTTGGGGAAATGGTAGCCCCATCTACTAGATTCCCCCAGCCAGCACTGAGGAGTTATTATTCACTCCTCCCATTTCTCACCCATCAATCACCCAGGACAATGGACTTCCTCTTCTAACTAGCTCTCAAATCTCAAATCTCCCACACATCTCCATACCTGTGGCCACTACTACTGTCCCATTGGCCTTTGCTGAAATAGCCTTCTTCCTTTCCAATCCATTTTAAACTGTAAATTGTATCATGGCGTTCTCTTGCTTGAAACCCTTCAAGGTTTTCTATTGCCCTTAGTACCAACTCCAAATGCCTTAACAGCACTCATATGGCCCTTTAGGAACTGGTCTCTCTACATGTCCAGATTCATCTCTCACCTCTTCCCTCCTCAAACTCTATGCCCTAGCCATGCTGAATTCTTTCTACTCCATGAATGCACTGTACTCTCACTACTGGGCTTTCACAGACATAGTTCCTCTGCTTGGAATACTCCTCCCTCTTCACTTGGCTAATTCCTACTTATTTTTCAGATCATCTTCCTCTAGAACTCTTCCCTCATCCACTGAACTAGCTTGTAGCCATGTAATGTATTCCCAATTGCATCTGTACTAGTCAAGAAAATACAGGCTGTGCTGTGGCAACAATAAACCCCAATGCCTTAGTGACTTAATAACATTTAAATTTTTTAAATTTAATTTGGAAATAATTTCAAACTTACAAAAAGTTGCAAACCTAAAAACAGTACAAGGAACATCCATACACCCTTTACCCAGATTTGCCTATTGTTAATATTTTACCCCCATTTGCTTTTGTATTTGAGGGTAAGTTATATAGATTATGGCCCTTTGCCCCTGAATACTTCAGTGTGTATTTCTTAAGAATAGAGAGGTCTCTTACATAACCATAGCACAACTGGCATCTTCACAGGTTGACAATGCAATACTTTAAAAAATCTAATACAATACTTTAAAAAATCTAACCTAATATTCGCATTCCAATTTTGTCAGCTGATCCAATTATGTCCTTTGAAGCACTTTTCCCCTTTCTGTACATAATCCATTCTAGGGGCAGATATAGCATTTAGTTGTCTTCTTTAATCTGGAACATTGTCACTGTCTTTCTTTGCCTTTTATGACATCGACATTAAAAGTTTTTTTCTCATTCACATCATAGTCTGAAGCAGCCTGGGCTGCCCTCCTCCATTTGTAACTATGCTCGCTGGCATGTGTCTCCAAAGTCATCAAGTCTAGGTAAGCGTGAGTATGGAGAAAGTATGTCCTAGATGAAGGTGACACATTGCTTCCACTCACATGCCTTTGGTCAAAATTAATCACACAACCCTACCAAATGCAAGGGGCTGAGAAATGTAGAAAAGCAGACAGATGAGTGAGTCTAACAGCCTCTGCCATTCTTCCTACATTTCCTGTATCTTGAAATCTATAATTTTCTATTGTAAATACTTATGAAACTAGTTGTCACACATGCAGATTTTTGACTGTGTCATAGCAGGGTTTCCTTAGTCATTGCCGTCTCCCTAGCATCTACTGTAATGCCTAGAACATAGTCAGGGCTCATTAAATATTTGCTGAATGAATGAACGAGCAAGTTTGCTCAGTTTACGTATTATTTTAAGTATCATGCAACCTCAAGAACCCTAACAACATTAGAAGGCTCAGAATAGAGTCTACACATTTAGTTTGGTCAAAGAAGTTTCCCTAAATTCCCAAAGAGACAATCAGTTCTAGAAACAAGATGTAAACCATACTAATGACCATAAATAAAGCCAGGAAATAGTTAATAACCACCTAATTATGGTTTGAAAATTGTTTCTGGAATAGCCACAAATTCTAAGATGCCTACCGACTGCTGGGTAAGATATGTGAATTAAGAGGAAGCAAAGATTCCATTTAAGTCCTATAAATATCTCCAACCAGTCTCTCTGGAGTCTTTAACAATTTGTTAGAGAAGATTCTCTATCTCTTCCTTAAAATCCTTGGTTGCAACTTAACGCTTATGTGGAGGTTACTAAGAATAATACATAAGACCTTAAAAACCTACAGCCCACAGCTGTAGAGACTCACCAATGTCACGAAACTGGCAAAATAATGCCAACATCAGAACTGAGACTTCTGATTCCATTGTTCGTGATATCCTTCCCTTATACCTGGTAACCTGGTCAAGTTCCAGCTCTCTTGAGCCGTCACTGCCTCTGTTTAGCTGTTGCTATCTCAGCATCCAGATTCATTAATATGCCCCCATAGTGCTCTATCTTCAGGCTTAAGCTTAGAAATCTCTCATTGTATTTGAGATTGGCTACTTCCACGTCTGTTTCTCATATTAAGCTCTGGGAGATGGGTCCCTGTTTTCTTCACTTACATTTACCCCCAGTAGGCATGTTAATTGGCCAGAGTTGTTACAAATCTGATGGCATAAGCCTGAAGGGTTTTGCACTGTTCTGTGGTTTCCTAGTCAGAAACCTCAGCTTTGAACTACCCCTGAAATTGGAGCTGGAACATCTAAGCAGATGTGACTTGGCAGGCAAAGGCTAAGAAAATATATACATCATCCTAGCTCCTGTAATAGTGGCTTTCATCATATTTCTTCCCTTTAACACAGCACAGTTAGCTCTTTTGTGAAGACTTTACCTTGAACGTCTCTTACTAATTAAGCCCATTCCTTCCTGGCAGTCTCTGTACTGCAAATGGGATTCAGCACTGGCTGCTGTGTGATTTGCAGCCACAGGAGTTAGAAAGATCAGGGCGCCCAGAGAGCACTCTGGAAGGGGTGGGAGAGGAGGAGGGGGGTGAGAGGAGTGATAAATTGTTTATTTGTTCCAAGTAAAAATTACATATCCCCTCCTGGACTTTCTCACTAAGCACTGAATTGTTTTATTACCAAGTCCTGAAGAGAGCCAGAAAATGAGTATTAGACATGTGGAAAACATACTTTAAAGAAATAGTTCATCTGGCAAATAATTTGAAACAGTGCTTTTTTTTCAAGCTTGCCTTTTCTTAATAACCAACATACATATGGTGAGCATTTTATGCCAGGCACTTGTTAAGTTCTTAATGTACACTAATTCTTTAAATCTTTGTATCAACCTTATGAAGTAGATGCCATTATTATGCCCATTTTACAGATGGGAAAACTGAGGTACTAGGAGACTGAGTATAGTCGGGTCTTACAATGTTAAGGGGCAGAGCTAGAATTTGAACTTGGCAGTTTGATTTCAGAGTCAATTCACTTAACCACTGCACCAAACTCTCACAGGAAAAAAAGACAACTGTCACTAAATTTCCTTACTTAGTAAATGTTTTACTTTAAGCAAATTGGTTAAGCTCAGTCTCTGTCTCCTCACCTGGATGAGGCTAATAGTATCCACTTGGCACGTTGGATAGAAGAATTAGTGGCAAAGTCTATAAAGTACCTATTACTGGAACCCACAGCATGGACTCCATAGTAGTTATTAATCTTTGTCATTCTTTATATATCAAGAGGGACTCCACAGCAACTTCTGTAAACAGAATCACCAAGATGTAATCATTTAAACCCAAGACCAGAGGCACCAAATAAATATTAATATTTACAGCTTCAGCATTGAAAACCTAACCTCAAGTAGACAAACGTCATGGATCCAAACACCTAGGAGAAATTGCCTAAAATCTTCACCTCTCTCGTCCTGTAGCTCACCAGGTTCTGGCCGGTTCCCAGGGCCAGCCTCACCCGGGCGGGGTGGGTGGGGGGGCCCTTGGGCAGCCAGGTCAAGTCCAGGCCCTCTGGGCCCATTCAAGATGGGTTTGAGTGTTGGTTCAAAGTCTCCCCAGAGTATACCTCATTCCACACATACCACAGAGTTCAGCCTGGAATCCTCCCCTAGCCTCCCAAGAGCTCTTCAGATTGGGTGTGGCCTGGGTTAACCACCTTGAGAAGATCTAGATTTGAAAGAGCTCTGCTGGGAAGGAGAGAAGAAACAAAGCATCATTCCAAGGCCCTCAGAGTTTCCTGGCCCCAGGTTAAGCCTTGCACCAAGGAGGCTAGTCAAGCTCAGAAGTGCCTTTCAGCCTTCATGCAAACTTCTTTCAGGGAAGGAAAAAGCCATAACACACACAGCTTCCAGCCAGGGCCTGTGACCACAACATCCAGGGCTTTTAGCCTGAGGATGGAAGCCCAGAGGAAATGCAGGCAGAGGGAATAGAGATTAAACAAAGTGGACGCCCCTTGGAAGCCCAGCCACATGGAGGATACCCCTGAAGAAGAGCGAGGAGGGTCAGACAGGGTGTCTGTCCTGCCTGGGATCCGCTGAGGCAAAAGGAGGGCCTCAGAAGCTTCAGACAGCCTCATTCTTTCCACGTGGGAAAGTCAATGCACGACACTGAAGCTGATGCTTTGAGGGTGAAATTGAAAGAGATATAATCCTGAAGTGTGATTTTGTCAGAACAGAATAAAAACTGTCACTAGAAAAAGAAAATTGCTCATGAAAGGGCATGAGCCTTTCCTGTCTACTCAGAAGAGTGAAAGAAAATGCATCTGCTCAGCTGCTGAACTTTGCTTGAAGAGCAAAGAAAAATCTATGAACCAGGAGAACTAGCGGTACCTCTGTGCAGGGTAAGGATTCGTGGTCAAATTAAAACTTCATTTTGAAGAAATTGTTGTTAAAGTCCCTAGACATGAACTTATTATAATTAGGTAATAGCTCCTGAACTTAAATCTCTCATCAAACTGAGAGTAGGGAAAAGGTAGCTACACTGGACCTCATTAAAACTAAATGAATAAATACCAGCTTCCAGAAGAATGCCAATGAGAAAAAAATGCAGCGACTGTAAGCTCAGGAAGGGGCAGAGGCAAAACAATGGAGCAGAAGGGACTCTAAATTGGGTGCCAGGAAACCTGGGTTTGTGTCCTGCTGGCAGCTGCATGACTCTGGACAAATGGCTCAAGCCAGTGTTTGTTAAACTATAGCATAATTATTCAGAATCCTCTGGAGAGCTGGTTAAAATGCTGGGCCCCACCCCAGAGTTAACATGCAGATTGCTGGGCCCCATGCCCAGAGTTTCAGGTTCCCTGGGTATAGTATGGAGCCCGCAAATTTGCATTTCTAACAGGTTCCCAGGGGAGGCTGATGCTTCTGGTCCTAGGACCACACCTTTGGATCCGCTAGGCCTATCGATTTCCATATCAATAAAATGACAATGGAAACCAGGTGACCTCTAAGCTCTCCTCCTGCCCTAAAATTCTATGAGACGAACAACCTGGGAAAGCAAGAACAGTAGCAAAAGATTTACCTGCAATAGTAGGAGCAGCTCTGCTTGCTGCCTGAACTCTCAGGGAGCTATCAAGAGGAATGTGCTCTGATTCAGTTGATCTACTGAAGACCCAACAGCAGGACAGAACCCTGAGCAACACATCCTGTGTGGCAGCAGCAGTGCTGGTTCATCAGTCTTTCCCCTTATATTTATTAATATATATTTATATTAATTTATTAATAAATATGTATCTCTTATAACAAGAATGTGTATGTAAAAGTATGTAAAATTGACATAGCTAAGGACTAATTGAGCAAACTTGATAGAAATATGTATTTTTATTCATATTTATAATTAGTTGAGTTTATTTATATGCATACATGTATGTATAATTAAACCTATATACATTTCTCAGAAAAACTTATATAACTTTACATGTAATACTCATATGCTAACTCTTCTATGATGTCTCCCCTGATCCCTCACAATCAGTTTCATGTAGTAAAAACTCTTGCTTTTAGATGAGAAACTTATCTAATGTATATGTATATTTAATTACTCTTACGGTTAAAAAAATGACTTTAGAGTGAAGCTGCCCTAAGTTCGCATTTTGGCTCCACCGTTTGGTAGCTAAGAGATGTTGGGCAAGTTACTCAACCCCTCTGAACCTCAGTTTCCCTGCAGGGAAAATGGGGGCAAAAAATACTTACCTCATAGGGTCAATGTGAGAATTACATGAGTTAATGTATAATAAAGCACCACATTTATAAAATGGTAGCTATTATTATAAAACAATGTGCTACTCTTTTCATTAAAATGTTAAATAAATTACGTACGGAGCTTTAATACATATTAAATTAACATAATCAGTCTCTAACTTAAAAAATTAGGTCTCTACTTCCAAGGTTAACTTCAAAAATAATGTGGGGCCTGTCAGATGGCTCCCAGGAGGGGAAATGTTGATAAATGTGGTAACCTAACAAGCAATGACCATGACCTAAGGAAAACAGTATCATTTTATGAATTTGCTAGTTGGTCTTTCCTGTTAGATCTTTAGCCATGACTTAGAGACAATGATTCATGTTTGAAATGGTCTTTTTGGCCAATATCTCTGACCTTAACTACTTTGGAGTCTCTCACCACCACTTTCCACTGCTTATTTGCTATTTCCACACACAGCCTCTTCCATATTATCACCTGGACATAAGTGCCTGCCATCATCCAGTCACATTAACAGATACCGCAACGCTTTGGATTCACCTACTGTGAGTAAAATATGCATAAAGATCCAGGCTTTGCCTTGAGCTGAAGTTTTTGCCTAAGGTCTTCAATTTTACATTTGGTCTATAATTAATTATGTTTATTAAATTGTCAAGCATTTGGAGAACCACTCATGGACAAAGCTCTGGGCTGAGCACTCAGGAGGGCTATGTTTGGGGAAAAACATAATCTTAGAGTCTAACAGGAGAAATAGTATCTAGATGCACGTAACTATCGCAGGTAGAGAGTAGAATGTAATGAGTATCACAAAGGATCGCTCCAAACTAAGACATGCAGTTCAGAAGACAAAATCTCTCCCTACTAGGAGAGGTCTAGGAAGGCAGGACAATGAGCAGTTTTAAAGTTTTGTATTTCTCTAAAACAGCATAAATTGAAAGAGGAAACTGCAGGATGAGGCAATGATATTTACAAAGATATTGACATATAAAGGTGGGATTTCTTTTGGCCACAAGTTACATAGGAAATGTAAAGGAATGGACAATAGTTAACATTGACTCACATTTGCTGAACGCCTGCCGTGTGCTTTATGCACTTTCGTCCATTATTTTATCTGATCTTCATAACAACCTTATGGAGTAACTATTAACTGAAACCAACACACTTTCCCATCCCTGGAAACAATACTAGGAACAGGCAAAAATAGTTTAGCTATTTGTTCCTGAAATACTTACTCCTGGAAGATAAGACTGTGAAGCACATAAAATAGCTCACGTCAAGACTCTTGCCTCCTGGCACCCAGCAATCCAAAGCTACTGTTATAAACTGCCCAATCCCAACATCTCCTGCCTTTTAAGACCTGCCTTAAAGTCATGCAGCCCAGGACCTAAAGCCCTATAAAAACCCTCTCTTGACTTCCCCCTTCTGAGACACTATATTCTTTGCCAAGTGATGATCTTTCCTTAACTGCAGTAAGTCTAATAAACAGCTGTGCTTGAGCAACAGATTTTTTTAGTTGTCTTTTGAAGACAACTACTAATATTACCACTGATATTGAGGACATACTAATATTATATCCCCATTTTACAGATGAGGAAACTGAGGCACAGAAAGGTGAACTAACTTGTTCAGTGTTTCAACAGTCAGTGGCAGGGCTGGAACTGAAACCCAGATTTTCTGATCCTTAAGTCCAAGCTCTTAACCAGACAGTGGCAAGCTGGGGAGTCTGAATATTTTTGGTACTCAAAGGGATGTTCAAAGGCCCCTCCTCCCAAAGCCTTCTTGACTCCTGCCTTCTACAACAGGAGGAACTTCCTGAGGAACTCCCTCTACAACATCACTAGCAAGGGGCCAGGGGGTTTCTGTTTCAACATTTCTAGATACGGGTGCTTGCTGACTCAGAAGACAGCCCCTTGCATGATTCAACTGAACTAATCATTCTTTAGCTCTAGGCTTTTACAAAAGAAAAGAAGTCCACTTATTAGGAGCATGTACCCACCCCGTATTCCTTCACCCCTGGCCCAAGAGTAGAAGATGATCCAAGGTCTTTCTCCTTGGAATGGTGTTGGCTTGTGGTGCCATGATTTTAAACCATCTAAACCATGGTTCAGCTTAGCAGTCCCCTTGATTTTCATCCTGGGATATCCAGGGAAACAGAGTTGGGCCTTCAGACATCCCTTCATTGCTACCAACCACAGCACTTCCAGTTAGTTCCCAGGTCTCAGATGTTTATGCCGAATTTCCAAACTTCTGTTCATTAGAGCACAGCCAGCTTCTCAGTGATCCTTTTCCCCAAAGCTGTTACTTCAGAAGTAGGGAGCACCAGCTAAGGAGGCATGCAGGAGACAACTCACTGAGTTATAACTCAGTAATAACTGAGTTATTTCCTCCTGAAACTCGGGCAGAGGATGCAGGGTCTAACTTCTATTTGACTACTTCTTTTTTTTTATTTAATGAACAAGAACATCCTTCTGGCTGAGTCGTGCTCACTGGTACCAAGTTAACTTTGTGATCACTTCTGAGACAAAATATAATTAGAAATTCCTTGGCTTCTATCTTTTCCAAAAGGATATACATACACAGAAGAAAATGATCATACATAAGACAATATCTCATTTGTCTTTTTTCATTCTAACCTCAAGTTTAGAAAATTACCCATAGAATTTCAAGAAGAATTCACTACTTCAAAGATACCAGCTTAGCTCCGAAATTCACATCAACCATAAACTTGAGCATCAAGTCTTCCAACAAAATCATCAATTTTTTTAAAAGAGGGTGAGAGCAATGACAGTTTCCTGGAACACATCTCTCTCAGCTCCCTGAAATGAAATTCACCCAGGCTCAGTGAGTTGAGCTCAGTTTCGGAAACTACACTCTTATTACCTCCTCCCGAGTCTTGTGCTTCAGTTTCCTTAATAATTCTTAACTAGAATTGCTTTTCCTTTCTGAGAAATTGATATCTCCCTCCTCCATACACATATAGCAATTTATTTGTACTTCTATCCTAGCACTTACTCCTGTCCTGGGCCATAATTCATTATAAGCAGCTTAAATGCAGGGACCATTTTTTGTGCCCTTTCAGTACCTATCACTGTGTGGATAGGAGCCCCAACACTGTTTGTTGAGTCGCTGAGTGGAGCTAATAAAAAAGACATTTTGAAAGAGTAGTTCAGGATGATTAATCTGGCTGTGGCACGAGGGAGGCTTGGGAAAGTGTGCAGAATAGAAGTAAGAGCATCACTTAAAGAGTGATGACGATATCTTAGTGTGAGATTAGAAGGGCCTGAACTAGGCGGGAGGCAACGGGAATGGAAGTAAAGGACCAATATGAGAGAAAACTGGGGAGAGAAAAGGTATGGTTGACAAGTGATTGAATCCATGGGGTGAATGAGCAGGCCCAAGATAACTAGCTGATGACCAAAAATTCATGCTTCCCTAGAATATCATCAAGAAGTGACTGCCCCTCCAGGGACTACATTTCCCCACTCCCCTTGCACCTAGGTGGGGCTCCCCACCCCCCTTGCACCTAGGTGGGGCCACACAACTAGCTTTTGCCATTGAAATGTGAAAGGAAGTAATGTGTGTCGCTTCCAGATCAAAAAGTGGGTGGGGGGGCGCTGGAGGGGGAGAGGGGGCTCCCTGGCCTGGGACGGTCCTGGCACCCTCACACCTGCCCCCGGAGCGGCCACCCTCCCTCTCCTCTCCCCAACCCCCTCCATGGGCGTCCGCCCTTGCCCGGCGCCACAGGTCTGTTCAGCCTTCTGGGTCCCCTCTCCAGCCGCCGCCCCATGTCTCCCAGGAGTCAGGCTGGTTTCAGAAATGCCCTTACAGCAGCAGCTGTGTGGCTGACAGGGTCTTGGTGCTCCGGCTGCATGTCAGTCCTGTGCCTCTGAGGAGGGAGAGCCGAGTTCAGGACACAGGTCCACCAGAGACGTCCCGGCTTCACGTAATATCAAACGGCAAAAGCTCTCCCAGAGATCTCCATCTCAACGCTAAGATCCAGCTCCACTCAATGACCAGCAAGCTACAGTGCTGGACACCCTATGCCAAACAACAAGACAGGAACACAAGCCCACCCATTAGCAGAGAGGCTTCCTAAAATCATAATAAGGTCACAGACACCCCAAAACACACCATCGGACGCGGTCCTGCCCACCAGAAAGACAAGATCCAGCCTAATCCACCAGAACACAGGCACCAGTGCCCTCCACCAGGAAGCCTACACAACCCAATGAACCAACCTTACCCACTGGGGGCAGACACCAAAAACAATGGGAACTACGAACCTGCAGCCTATGAAAAGGAGACCCCAAACACAGTAAGGTAAGTGAAATGAGAAGACAGAGAAACACACAGCAGATGAAGGAGCAAGGTAAAAACCCACCAGACCAAACAAATGAAGAGGAAATAGGCAGTCTACCTGAAAAAGAATTCAGAGTAATGATAGTAAAGATGATCCAAAATCTTGGAAATAGAATGGAGAAAATACAAGAAACGTTTAACAACGACCTGGAAGAACTAAAGAGCAAACAAACAATGATGAGCAACACGATAAATGAAATTAAAAATTCTCTAGAAGGAATCAACAGGAGAATAACTGAGGCAGAAGAACGAATAAGTGACCTGGAAGATAAAATAGTGGAAATAACTACCACAGAGCAGAATAAAGAAAAAAGAATGAAAAGAATTGAGGGCAGTCTCAGAGACCTCTGGGACAACATTAAACACACCAACATTCGAATTATAGGGGTCCCAAAAGAAGAAGAGAAAAAGAAAGGGACTGAGAAAATATCTGAAGAGATTATAGTTGAAAACTTCCCTAATATGGGAAAGGAAATAGCCAATCAAGTCCAGGAAGCAGAGAATCCCATACAGGATAAATCCAAGGAGAAACATGCCAAAACACATATTAATGAAACTATCAAAAATGAAATACAAAGAAAAAATATTAAAAGCAGCAAGGGAAAAACAACAAATAACACACAAGGGAATCCCCATAAGGTTAACATTGATCTTTCTGCAGAAACTCTGCAAGCCAGAAGGAAGTGGCAGGACATATTTAAAGTGATGAAAGGGAAAACCCTACAACCAAGATGACTCTACCCAGCAAGGATCTCATTCAGATTCGACGGAGAAATTAAAAACTTTACAGACAAGGAAAAGCTAAGAGAATTCAGCATCACCAAACCAGCTTTACAACAAATACTAAAGGAACTTCTCTAGGCAGGAAACACAAGAGAAGGAAAAGACCTACAATAACAAACCCAAAACAATTAAGAAAATGGTAATAGGAACATACATATCAATAACTACCTTAAATGTAAACGGATTAAATGCTCCAACCAAAAGACATAGGCTGGCTGAATGGATACAAAAACAAGAGCCATATATATGCTGTCTACAACAGACTCACTTCAGACCAAGGGATATATACAGACTGAAAGTGAGGGGATGGAAAAAGATATTCCATGAAAATGGAAATCAAAAGAAAGCTGGGGTAGCAATTCTCATATCAGACAAAATAGACTTTAAAATAAAGACAATTACAAGAGACAAAGAAGGACACTACATAATGATCAAGGGATCAATCCAAGAAGAAGATATAACAGTTGTAAATATTTATGCACCCAACATAGGAGCACCTCAATACATAAGGCAAATGTTAACAGCCATAAAAAGGGAAATCAACAGTAACACAATCATAGCAGGGGACTTTAACACCCCACTTTCACCAATGGACAGATCTTCCAAAATGAAAATAAATAAGGAAACACAAGCTTTAAATGATACATTAAACAAAATGGACTTAATTGATATTTATAGGACATTCCATCCAAAAACAACAGAATACACTTTCTTCTCAAGTGCTCATGGAACATTCCCCAGGATAGATCATATCTTGAGTCACAAATCAAGCCTTGGTAAATTTAAGAAAATTGAAATCATATCAAGTATCTTTTCCAACTACAATGCTATGAGACTAGATATCAATTACAGGAAAAAATCTGAAAATAATACAAACACATGGAGGCTAAACAATACACTACTTAATAACCAAGAGATCACTGAAGAAATCAAAGAGAAAATCAAAAAAATACCTAGAAACAAACGACAATGAAAACACGATGACCCAAAACCTATGGATGCAGCAAAAGCAGTTCTAAGAGGGAAGTTTATAGCAATACAATCCTACCTCAAGAAACAAGAAACATCTCAAATAAACAACCTAACCTTACACCTAAAGCAATTAGAGAAAGAAGAATAAAAAACTCCACAAGTCAGCAGAAGGAAAGAAATCAAAAAGATCAGATCAGAAATAAATGAAAAAGAAATGAAGGAAACGATAGCATAGATCAATAAAACTAAAAGCTGGTTCTTTGAGAAGATAAACAAAATTGATAAACCATTAGCTATACTCATCAAGAAAAAAACAGAGAAGATTCAAATCAATAGACTTAGAAATGAAAAAGGAGAAGTAATACTGACTCTGCAGAAATACAAAGAATCATAAGGGATTACTACAAGCAACTATATGCCAATAAAATGGACAACCTGGAAGAAATGGACAAATTCTTAGAAAAGCACAACCTTCCGAGACTGAACCAGGAAGAAATAGAAAATATAAACAGACCAATCACAAGCACTGAAATTGAGACTGTGATTAAAAATCTTCCAACAAACAAAAGCCCAGGACCAGATGGCTTCACAGGTGAATTCTATCAAACATTTAGAGAAGGGCTAACACCTATCCTTCTCAAACTCTTCCAAAATATAGCAGAGGGAGGAACACTCCCAAACTCATTCTACAAGGCCACCATCACCCTGATACCAAAACCACAAAGATGTCACAAAGAAAGAAAACCACAGGCCAATATAACTGATGAACATAGATGCAAAAATCCTCAACAAAATACTAGCAAAAAGAATCCAACAGCACATTAAAAGGATTATACACCATGATGACGTGGGGTTTATCCCAGGAATGCAAGGATTCTTCAATATATGCAAATCAATCAATGTGATACACCATATTAACAAGTTGAAGGAGAAAAACCATACGATTATCTCAATAGATGCAGAAAAAGATTTCAATAAAATTCAACTCCAATTTATGATAAAAACCCTCCAGAAAGCAGGAATAGAGGGAACCTAGCTCAACATAATAAAGGCTATATATGACAAACACACAGCCAACATCGTTGAGACAATGGTGAAAAACTGAAACCATTTCCTCTAAGATCAGGAACAAGACAAGGTTGTCCACTCGCACCACTATTATTCAACATAGTTTTGGAAGCCCTAGCCACAGCAATCAGAGAAGAAAAAGAAATAAAAGGAATCTAAATAGGAAAAGAAGTAGTAAAACTGTCACTGTTTGCAGATGACATGATACTATACACAGAGAATCCTAAAGATGCTACCAGAAAACTACTAGAGCTAATCAATGAATTTGGTAAAGTAACAGGATACAAAATTGATGCACAGAAATCTCTTGCATTCCTATACACTAATGATGAAAAATCTGGAAGAGAAATTAAGGAAACACTCCCATTTACCACTGCAACCAAAAGAATAAAATACCTAGGAATAAACCTACCTAAGGAGACAAAAGACCTCTATGCAGAAAACTATAAGACACTGATGAAAGAAATGAAAGATGACACAAATAGATGGAGAGATATACCATGTTCTTAGATTGGAAGAATCAACATTGTGAAAATGACTATACTATCCAAAGCAATCTACAGATTCAATGCAATCCCTATCAAACTACCATGGCATTTTTCACAGGACTAGAACAAAAAGTTTCACAATTTGTATGGAAACACAAAAGACCCCGAATAGTCAAAGCAATCTTGAGAAAGAAAAATGTAGCTGGAGGAATCAGGCTCCCTGACTTCAGACTATACTACAAAGCTACAGTAATCAAGACAGTATGGTATTGGCACAAAAACAGAAATATAGTTCAATGGAACAGGATAGAAAGCCCAGAGATAAACCCACACACCTATGGTTACCTTATTTTTGATAAAGGAGGCAAGAATATACAATGGAGAAAAGACAGCCTCTTCAATAAATGGTGCTGGGAAAGCTGGACAGCTACATGTAAAAGAATGAAATTAGAACTCTCCCTAACACCATACACAAAAATAAACTCAAAGTGGATTAAAGACCTAAATGTAAGGCCAGACACTATAAAACTCTTAGAGGAAAACATAGGCAGAACACTCTATGACATAAATCACAGCAAGATCCTTTTGGACCGACCTCCTAGAGAAATGGAAATAAAAACAAAAATAAACAAATGGGACTTAATTAAGCTTAAAAGCTTTTGCGGGCTTCCCTGGTGGTGCAGTGCTTGAGAATCCGCCTGCCAATGCAGGGGACAAGGGTTTGAGCCCTGGTCTGGGAAGATCCCACATGCCGCGGAGCCACTGGGCCCGTGAGCCACAACTACTGAGCCTGCGCGTCTGGAGCCTGTGCTCCGCAACAAGAGAGGCCGTGATAGTGAGAGGCCCGCGCACCGTGATGAAGAGTGGCCCCCACTCGCCACAACTAGAGAAAGCCCTCGCACAGAAACGAAGACCCAACACAGCCAAAAATAAATAAATAAATAAATTTATTAAAAAAAAAAAAGCTTTTGCACAGCCAAGGAAAACATAAACAAGATGAAAAGACAACCCTCAGAATGGGAGAAAATATTTGCAAATGAAGCAACTGACAAAGGATTAATCTCCAAAATTTACAATCAGTTCTTGCAGCTCAATATCAAAAAACAAGCAACCCAATCTAAAAATGGGCAGAAGACCCAAATAGACATTGTTCCAAAGAAGATATACAGATTGCCAACAAACACATGAAAGGATGCTCAACATCACTAATCATTAGAGAAATGAAAATCAAAACTACAATGAGGTATCACCTCACACCAGTAAGAATGGTCATCATCAAAAAATCTACAAACAATAAATGCTGGAGAGGGTGTGGAGAAAAAGGAACCCTCTTGCACTGTTGGTGGGAATGTAAATTGATACAGTCACTATGGAGGACAGTATGGAGGTTCCTTAAAAAACTAAAAATAGAACTACCATACGACCCAGAGATCCCACTACTGGGCATATACCCTGAGAAAACCATAATTCAAAAAGAGTCATGTACCGCAATGTTCATTGCAGCTCTATTTACAATAGCCAGGACATGGAAGCAACCTAAGTGTCCATCAACAGATGAATGGATAAAGAAGATGTGGCACATATATACAATGGAATATTACTCAGCCATAAGAAGAAATTAAATCGAGTTATTTGTAGTGAGGTGGATGGACCTAAAGTCTGTCATACAGAGTGAAGTAAGTCAGAAAGAGAAAAACAAATACCATATGCTAACACATGTATATGGAATTTAAAAAACAAAAGAAAAATGGTCATGAAGAACCTAGGGGCAAGAAGGGAATAAAGACGCAGACCTACTAGAGAATGGACTTGAGGATACGGGGAGGGGGAAGTGTAAGCTGGGACTAAGTGAGAGAGTGGCATGGACATATATACACTACCAAATGTAAAATAGATAGCTAGTGGGAAGCAGCGGCATAGCACAGGGAGATCAGCTCGGTGCTTTGTGACCACCTAGAGGGGTGGGATAGGGAGGGTGGGAGGGAGAAACAAGAGGGAGGAGATATTGGGATATATGTATATGTATAGCTGATTTACTTTGTTATAAATCAGAAACTAACACAACATTGTAAAGCAATTATACTCCAATAAAGATGTTAAAAAAAAAAAAGTGGGTGAAAAATCCCCATGATTTTTTGTCTCATCTGTCACCCAGAAGGAGAGAATTCCAAGGTCCTGGAGGAGATTGGAGACAATTTGGAAGAGGCCTGTGTCCTTGAGTGACCACACGGATGGCTGCCCACTAACTGAGAACACTGATATTTTACTTTACATGAGTGAGATGTGAATTGCTATTGTGTTTAGTTTATCTGTTACAGCAGCTAGTGTTATCTTAATTAAAATAGAAAGGGGCAGGAAAAGCCATGGATACTTTTGGGTCCCTCGTGGCATCCAGTACTTTGGAGAATGGTGGCACTGTCTTAATATAATGAGGGGTAACAAGAGGAGGACTATTAAAGAGGGGAATTTCAATACACAGCTGAATGATATAATGATGTGAGGAAGATGCCAGAAACTGGAAGTCAGAAGGCTCAGCCCAAGACTAAGTTGCTCTGCTTAAAAAGTATGTCCTTAAACAAATTCCTTAACTTTTCAGCCTCAATTTCCTCATCCAGAGTGTAATACATGAAGGCAAGTCTTATAAACTATAAATAGCTATTCCAGTGTAAAATGGTATTATTTTAATCTAATCACCCCCTTTTAAAATGACAGGGGAACTTACAGATCATCTGAGTGAGAAAAATGCTAAATCTCATATAGCAGTTACTATAAGTGGGCACTGTGTTAACTCATATCATCTTCATGACATAGATATTATTACTATCATCACTAATTTATAGGTGAAAAAATTGAAACACAGATGGGTTAAGTAATTTTCTCAAGGTCACACCACTAATAAGTGGAAAGTAGGGATCAAACCCAGGCAGTCTGCTTTCCAAATCTGTGCTCTTTACCACCACGAAAAGATATCATCTCTAGGTACAGCTTCTTCATTTTAGATGTGGAAACGTAGGTCATGTCACACAGGTGGTTATGCACTAAATATAGACTACAGTGACAGAGAAGGCAATTTTCTCCCCGGGAAAATTCTAGTTTCTCATAAAAGCCTGGTTCTGCAGAAAATCACTGAGCTGAGAATGCATAAATTACTAAAGAAACCTAACCAGATATTTGAGCAGAATTTATGTTGATAGGAGAAAAAGCAAAATGAGCTTTACCCTTGCTGTATCTTTCAAATACAAAACAGGAGGGATAGGCAGATGGATTTATTTAAATTTTTTCCAGCAAACTTTTCCTGTGGTTCTAAGACATATCAAGGTCCTGAGGGAAGTGAACTCCAGTCCCTTGAACCCTTTCCAATCTGGAGCAGAAAAATGGCCCCAGGGTGACCAAGAGGCCAGATCAAGCTCAACTCTCCTTCTGAAAGCTTTTAGCCACGGTAAACCAAGTATAAGGAGCTGCTAGGAGAGCACACAACATGCCTCCTCCTCCTTGATTTCCTGAGATGCTCATCCCTGAGGAACCTGAATGTCCAAGCAGAGCCCCTGACAGGTGAGTGATGCCAACTGAAACTCTCTCTGGACAAAGCCACCTGTAAACAAGACTCCTCCAGATGCCATCTGAAGCCACCACATGAAAGAGTGGCTTCTCCTCATGTGAGACCCTTCACACTTGCTTACATTCAGGTCAGAGAAAATCTCATGTATCTGTAAGCCCCAGGGCCAACATGGTTCTCCCCTGGAACCAATAGGATCCACATGGCTTTCTCATTCCTACTGACCCTGTTTGTGGAATGTCATCATTCTCTTACGACACAGGTGGAACATCTTAGATGAATTTCCAGATGGCTAGTCTGCCCCTTTCTATTTCCCACACTGAGAGAGACGCAGGTCTATTGACTGCTACAGACCTGCGCAGACACTTTTGAGTATGTTTGTCATCTTTATATGGACTGTTTTTCTCTGACCATTCGTTGGCCTTGATTAATTCAAGAGACTCAAAAATCAAAACACATCGACAAAGATCTTTATTATGAAATGTGAAATGATAAGATAAAATCAAGAAGAAAAAAATCATTCAAAAAAGAGAAGAGAGTTAAGTAGGGACATTGGGAATCTATGATGAAGAGAAAGAGACCAATTACTGCACAGACTTTTCCCTCCTGTCCCAATGCCAGGGGTCTAGAGATACAGATAACACCTGCCCCTGCATCACAGGCTATTGCAGAAAGGAAGGGAGAACTGTTCTTTACCTTTGGACTACACCACTTACAAAGCCTCTCCTATATCTTACCTAGTTGGTTACCCCAACAACCCATTTTATAGGAAACTGGGGTCAAATTATTTAAGTGATTTGCTCTAAGTCACGGAGTTCTAAACAGAATGTGTCTACAGATTCCAACCCCAGGCTCTTTGTCTCACACCACACTCTCTCTTGCATCACCAAGTGAATTTGTGGGAAAAAAACACTGTTTCCGCCATCAGCTGTATGATCAAGGATGAATTACAACTTCTTTAGGGCCTCAGTGTCTTCACTTGGAAAATGAGGTTACACTAGAAATGGATGATCTACAGTTCTGAAAGTCCATGAATCCAGACGTCTGTCCTCCATCAAGTTTAACAAAACAGTATTTTTTAAATTGCCAGTTATAATTAGTGGATCATGAAATTAATTTAGTGGGTAGCCACCATTACCTTTTTTTTTTAAGTGACAGAACAGAAAAGGTTTGAACAGAATAAGGAAGGGTAAGATAGGAAAAAATGTCAGCATGCATCCCATGAAGTAAGGGTGAACACTGTTTTGTAAAACTGGGTGTGTGCACTGAGTCATAATATAAAATTTATTTCTTACTATAAGACACAGTCAAAAATGATTGAAACTCAGGTTTAAATTATAGATTCATAGGACACATTACAGCAGAGTTTTACTGTATTCCAAAAATACGTATACACTTGCTTGGGGGGGGAGGGGTGTTGTTTTCTTGTTTGTTTGTTTTTGTTTTCTGATTCATTTGGCTCTGGTTTGACTTTCTCTTCCTTTTTTGTTATCTTTTCCCCCAACCAGGAGTTCTCATTCCCTCCTTCACTTTCTCATTTGCTTTGGGGAGGTTTCTGGCTGCTGCCAGAAAGGGGAGTTCTGAACGAAGAGAAGGCAATGAGGTGTTAAATGGCATTGCATGTTCTGCAAAGCTCATGACATCTGGTTTTCTGAAAGGGGGAAGCACAAATGATAAAGAAAGTCTAGTTGGAAGGAGACTGAAGGCCCTAGAGATTCTGAACAATACTGTTGTGGTCTAGGAGGGAGCGGGGCTATAATTAATATATCTCTGTCTCTTCTATCTTCTCCTTGTAGGAGGGTGGTTAACATAAATGTGTTCCAACTCTTCAAATAAGGGTCTCTCATAAGGGGCCTATGTTGAGGGAGGTGGGGATTGTTTCTGCTTTCCCAAGGCTGGCAGCCTAAGAGAAAATTGTTTAAACTCATATAGGGAATGGAAGTTTGGGGAGGAAATTGAGGACTAGGTCTTCCAGTCTGTTGCTCAAAACCACTCTCTTCCCCAAAAAGATTGACCCCTCCAGTTCAAGTTTAAGCAGGTGAGGCAAGTATTTCCATGGGACTGGATATTTCCATGACCCTGGAGCCTCCCACAAGAGATTTCCAATTGTTACCCTTTCCTGGATCCTCTTGGGTACAAAACCTCTGACTTCCTGTATGATTCAAAGTTTGAAGTCCCGGTCATTCAACGACTGAGATGAAGGTCGGTAAAAACATTTGACTGAAACCTTTTATTCTAAATTATCTGGCTGGAAACTCGAGATGTGGCATCCTAATTCTTCCTTTCAGCCTGGTCTCAGGACAGCTTGGCTTGGAATAATGTCCAGGAAATTATTAATAATGAGAAACTTTCGTTCCCAGCAGGCCCAGTCTATTAATAGGGAGGTGAAATGTGTGATCTCATGGGTTCTGCATAAATACTCTCTTTTGGCCTCTCAATGGCAAAAATACCAGTGTTTCCTTCAAGGGGCTGCAGGTGGAGGTGAGACAGGGCAGTCCCCTGGTTCTAATTGGCTCCCTGCGCTGAGCTCTGTACATAGAGTCACGGTGTCCACTTCAGATCTGCCTGGCAATAATGCCTTGTCAAGTGCTACTGTGTTAAGCGGCCCCTGTGGCTTTATAAAACAGTTCACCTGCTATTGACCTGTTCTGTGTCCTTGCAGCTCAGGAGCAGTCTCTCTAGCTAATCTATCATGGGCCCCATGATAGATTATAATGAAGATTACAAAGGCACTGTTAAACCTAATGTCTCCCAACTGCCCCATAGTACAAGGAGCAGTTTCCTGTTAGAGGAGCATGGGTGAGCCCCTCCAGGGACATTAGGTCAGTAGCAGTGACTCCAGAGCTGCTCAGTAACAACCCCTTCTCAGCTTCTATCCCTCCAAGGAAAGCCAATGGTCCATCAGGGTCAGCCCCACATTTTTTCAGAACACAAACCTTTCCTTCATTTATTCCCACATCCAAAAGTGGCTGCAACAAATTTCCACAGGTAAAATCTTATCTTTAGCATTAAAAGTGAGTTACCAGGATTTATCCTTCTATGCTTTCTACTGGGTGGGGATGTTTAGCATCATTCCTGCCCTGGCCATAGTCAAATAAGTTAAGCATTTGCAGATGACAGAACCAAAGCACTAAAGAGGTACTTAGATTAGATAAAATCAACGTTGACAATCAACTTCCTGTGTAAGACAAGAAGTTCACCAAAGGAACTGGGTAGCTGCAATAGCTGAACCTGGGTTTACTAAGAATTGAGTTTCCTGGGTATCAACACAGAGGGAGTTTGATGAGTTTCCCAGCTTTCTTCATTCAAGAGGAAGGAACTGTGCCATCTCCTCAGAGGAAGTAAAGCATGTCCTTAAATTTTTCCCTAAGATAAACTTCTCCCATGAAGCTTCATATTAGAGACACTGCATGCACGATGCCCTCAACAACAGGAAGTGCAGTCACAGTTTCAATAGGGCACTTGTCGTTTTTCTTGGTGAACCAGCAGGGTAACAAAACACAGCTCAGTGAAGGCAGTCTGCTGGAGGCCAAGCAGGATGGCCTGACCACATCTTTCCTATGGTCTGGCTTGATCAAAGAATGAAGAATAGAATACCTGAAAAAATAAATGGGCCTTTCAAAAGTCCTCTATAAAGAGTACTTTCTTCGTGGAAAATACTAGAGTGGTCAATCATGGCCTGCCCTGCTCTCCAAATCTCCCTCCCCTAAGGAATCTACTCCATGGTAAAGCCACCATGACCCCACCTGCACTGGACACAGGTGGTTAGAGAAGGGCAGCCATTTCATCAGATGGCCAGATTCCTGAGGCCTGACTTGAAAGATGAACAGAGCTAAGCAGATTATTCCCCAGGAATTTGAATCCAAAGCCCCAGTTGGCATCAGGAATGGTTCTGAGATCAGAGGTGGGAAAAGCTGCGATGGCCAAGTACTGAGGTTGAGGAAGAGGGAAGAAGATGCCATATGATGTTAGGAAAGACAGCTGGTAAAGAGTAAGAACAGAGCACATCTACACACAGAGACAGAAACAGGGCAAATCAGAGACCATGCAGCTCTTGAGAGAGACTGTGATCATATACTCTCCCCCAAAGCTGCCTTGGATCCAAACCACCTCCCATTTCCAGACCTAGCTATGGTGATCCCTAGGGGAGCCCTGGATTCTTATAATAAACTCTCAATTTCTCCAGTAAGGTTGAGTAGGTCTTTATTTCTTGCAAATAAAGAGCCTGACCAAAATGCAGGCTTTTAATAAGAGTTGAAAACAGACAGTAATATGTCCCAGTCTCTACATTGCAAGCATCGTGTTGTTGAGTGAGGGCAGATCCAATGAATGAGAGATCAAAAGCAGATGGTATGACACACAACAACATGGATGGATCTCAAAGGCATTATGTTGAGTGAAAGAAGCCAGTCTTAAAAGGTTACATACTGTATGACTCCATTTATATGTCATTCTTGAAAAAACACATAATAGTGATGGAGAACAGATCAATGGTTCCCAGGGGCAGGTGTGGAAGAGAGTGTGACTATAACAGGACAGCACAAAGGGATTTGGGGGGATGATGGTGCTAGTCTATATCTTAATCGTAGTGGTGGTTACACAAATCTATACTTGTCTTTACAGACATAGAACAGTAAAAAGAAAAGAAGGGAGGGAGGGAGGGAAGGAGAGATGATCACTCAAGTGAGAAGCACTACTAAATGAGACCTTCAGACAGACCAGAAGTTGGGCCAACTCTAGGCAAAATCATCTCAGCATATGCTCTTCTCATTGCTCTTAGCCTTATCTTTTCATCCCTCAACTCCTCCCTCTTTTCTTTCTGGCTGACATGGCCTTCATAACAAAATCAAACCAAGGAAATGAGCAATGAAGGTGGAATTTCAGGTATCAGCCAAGAGGTGAGAGAGGTTTTGTGCTGGGATCAGGTCTTGCCATCTCTCCTAAAATCACACTGTAAGTCAGAAGTAGTTCACATGATTAGCTCCAGGTATAGGCTCTCCTGGGAAATTGAGTATCTGGCTTTCATTTTTTTGTGCCCAACTGCCGTCTTTTCCTGCCATTATCAAATTCATTTTTCCCTTCTTTTTTTATACGCAGCAGCATCTCATTTTACCTATTCAGGAAGTCACACTCTCAGCTTGCTAAAGAGATACTGCATGATATTTTCCCTGAACACGGAACTCAGAGGAAAAGCTTGGACTTGTAGCTCTCAGTTGTCTTTCAATTTTCCTCTTTGCTGGGAGATATTGGTATATCCTGACCGACAGCAAAAGCTCAAGCAAAGTAACTCTGTGTGAAATAAAAAGAAGCCTGTGTTAACGTATAAAATAGTAGCAATCACATCCTGGAGGATCTAAACTGTAACTTGAACAGGATCCTCAGATAAGTAGCAACAAAGGACTGTCACGATTTTTTAGAGAGGGGTGCAGAGAAGGTAACTCTGCAAGTCAGACAGGACTCAGAAACAATTGCAAAGGAGAGTGAGAAGACCACATACACCAGGGCTGGCCACCTACTAGTCACCTGCCGTCTTACATGGTCATTATCTTCCCAGCCACTGAAATGCATAGAAGGAAATGAGCAGAAGAGCAGTGGCCCTGGAGCCACACCCAGGCAACACCACATCCTAGATCCATGATCTTTGGCAAGTTCCTTGGGCAAGTTTCCTCAGCTTCCTCATCTAGAAACAGAAAAAATAATAGTACCTACCTTATGGAGTTGTGAAGATTAAATGAAATATACATATAACATACTTTAACAGTGTCTGGTTCAGTGTGCTGCACCCCCTCCAACACACACACACACACAAACAATCACCACCACCACCACCACCGCAAAGTTATTCAAGGGGATCTCGGTGGAGCACCGACATTGTCCACTGTACAGAAGCCCTCAAAAATGCTAGTTCTCATGATGAACCTGACAATGAGCCATCCCTGCTCCTCACCAGGAGAGTCAAATGAAATGAATTAGGAGACATTCTCTGTGAGAAGATTTACACCAGTAAGACAGGGAGCAGTAAATAAAAGCAACAGATTAGTGCAATATTACTAAATCCCATCATTTAGGTTTCCGCCTGGCAGATTTAATAAATGAGATCTATCTCTTCTTGGTGGATGCAGTAGCATAAGAACCATCTAAATCAGGTCTGCAGAGAATCAAGTGACCTGATGGATATCTATCTCTTAGTTCAATAGCAGTAATGCATGGAGGATTTGGAGGGATTTGCACCAGGAATTAGAGAATGCAACATTTGTCTTGAATTAACTAATTTTTATAATCAATGTACTGTGAGTGATATGCTCCTGCAAAGATAGATTTGTGACCTGCCTGAAGTATCAATTATGTTCCAATTTATACAGTAAATCTATTTGGTAATATGAGGTATTGCAGCAATTTTAACACATCAGTAAAGAAGGAAATCAATTTCTTTTCCTTAGTAAGTTTTGTAAATAAAAAGAAAATATAGGGTTTCTGGGTCCAAGCCAGCCTTTTGCTTCAACTTTTTCTACTTCATTGCTGCTGATTGAGGACAGGGTTTGTCCCCCTAGAAATTCCACTCTGACACAAGACCAAGCTGGCACCCCTTGGGCGGCAAACCTCTTGAGTTTTGGGAAGAGTGGGATCTTCTTCAGGACAGACCTGTTGCTGGGCTGATGGGCTGGAACTGAGCTTTAAAAGTGTGTCAGATACTGTCACACACATTATCTCACCTGGCAAAGGAGGCTGGGCAAGATACTAGCATTCTTACTTTACATTAAGAAAAATGAGGCTCAAATTCAACAAGGGATTTACTGAGGATCAAGATGAGGCTCAAATGCTACATCTTCAGACTGTAAACCCTGATATTTGTCTATGAATCCACAAAGTAATTTAATGGTTTAATATCTCTGTAAATACGCCCCTGTCTTCTGAGCACATGAGAACATGAGGTCGCTGAGACAAGTAGGAAGTTGCCAAGTGGAGGAAAGGGGAGGGAATCTCAGGTAGAGCAAACAACATGTGCAAAAGCAGGAGGCTTACAAGTGCACGTGAGATGGAGAAAGTCAGAAAGAGCATTAGTCCTACACTTACAAAGAAACTATTTTACAAAGAAAACAGTACATCCAAAACTTTTCTTGAAACCACCAAAGAGTTGAGGTGGCAGGACGACTAATTAACACAAAATCTGAGGAAAGACAGGCACCTTCAAGGAGAAATGAAACGTGTGCTCTTGCTTACTTGGGATGGATGTTGTTAGGCATTGAAGAATTTAGCTAAAATTGTCAGCAAATTGGTAAAGGACAAGTAGAATGTTTAGAACCCCTGGGGGATTTCCCTGAGGGGGAATCAATAGCCACTTGTAATTTCTTCTTCATGGATCTCACTGGGCACTCACAGAAAAGTCTGGCAAGAGTTCTGAGAAAGTGTCCCTTGTCCCACAGGCTTGTGGAAAGGAAACAGCTGCTGCTGCAGGAAACATGAGAAACCCTACCCAGATCCTGTTGCACTATATCACCAACAGAACAAAAGCTTTAAACTGTTGGAAGAAGAACAACACACACTATCACTCTTAGGGCACAGAAGATAACCTACTGCAGCCAAGGGAAGAAAACAAAAAAAGAGCCCTCTAGTCCTGGGGATGGGGCAGTAATACCTGCTGGACCAGAACTACCTCTTGGAGGGGGCAGAAGCACTGAGACCCAGGGACATAGCCCGTGTCTGACACCTTCTAACGAGAATGACAGAGAATGCCTTTCCACTGCCCAACACTTCCTATGACCAGGCTAACAAGCAGCAAGTAACAAATAATAATCGAATATTGCTGAGAGACTTACAAAAGTGTGGAGAGAAACTCTCCCTGAGGAAATCTCAATGAGAAGATGGAAACCTGAGGATGGAGAAGACATTAAGCAAAACCCTCTGCAAGCCAGCCCCTACCCTCAACACAAGGTAATGCCAGAGGAATTTTAAGTCTGCAATGGGCTGTGGCTAATCATGGCAACAACAAACCCCAAGCTCAGGTCACCAAAAGCCTAGCAGAAGGAAAGGTGTACTCATTTCCACATATAAAAACTATTTACAGTCTCTACTATGCTATATGAGATGTCTAGATTTTTTTTAAATTATAAGACATATTAAGAAGAAGAAGAAAACAATACTGTCAAGAGATAAAGCCAAAAAAACTAGGCATATCCTATCAAAACTGCTGAAAACAGAAGAAAAATGTTTAAAAAATATTTAATAGAGCTGGGGAAAAGATACATTATATACATAGGAACAAAGATGAGAATTACAGAAGACTTCTTGTCAGAAACCAAACAAGCTAGAAGACAATGGAGTGACGGATTTAAAGTGTTAAAAGAAAAAGACTATCAACCAGTTCTATAACCAGCAAAAATAATTTTCAAAAATGAAGAAATACTTTCTCAAAAACAAACAAACAAACAAAAAACAGAGAGAATCCACTGCCGGCAGACCTGCACTATGAGAAATATTAAAGGAAAAATATCAGGCAAAAGCAATATGATACCAAGCAGAAAACTTGGTATCAAGTTTTCACACAAAGAAATGACAAGCCCTTAAAATGGAATAAATGAAAGTAAAAATAAAATTCTTTTTTTTATTTTTAATGGCTCCAAAAAATAGGTGATTGTTTAAATAAAAATAGTAGCAACGTATTGTGTATTTATATCATATGTAAAAGTAAACTATATAACAACAATAGCACAAAGGATGAAAGGAAAAAATTGGCAATATACTGTTGTAAGGTCCTGACATTACACACAAGGAGGTATAATATTATTTGAAGATAGACTCTAATTAATTACAGATGTATAAAGTTGTACATTGCAAACCGATTGGCAATCACTAAAAAATTTAAAAGAAAGTGTAAAAATAATAAGCAAATGGCGGTAATAAAATGGAATCGTATGTTTAACTAATTCAACAAGGGAAAGAAAGAGGAAAAAATTTTTAAATAGATGGAAAAATAGAAAACAACTATCTACATGGTCGATTTTAAGCAACCATATCAATAGCCATACTAATTATAAATGGTCTAAACTCATCAATTAAAATGTAGAGATTGTTCAGTTGTATAAATAAAGCAAGACCAATGATAACACAAAAAATAGTCGAACTGAAAGGAGAAATAGACCAATCCACAATTATGACTGAAGGCTTCAACACTCCTCCATGAGCAATGATAGAACAGAAAGACAGAAAATCAGTAAGGATCAGCACTATCCACCAACTTAGGCTAATTGGCATTTACAGGATTCTTCACCCAACAAAAGCAGAAAACACATTGCTTTCAAATGAACATAGATCAGTCAGTATGACAGACCATGTTCTGGACTAGGAAACAAACCTTAACAAATTTAAAGAAATAGAAGTCACACAAAGTATGTTCTCTAACCAGAACAAAATTAAACTAAATTTTATAAAAGAGGGACAGATGGTTTAACTAGAAACTTTAGTTTCACCAGGTTGGGAAGGGAGCTAAATGGTCTTCTAGGACTATGCTGGTCTCAAAGCATGTGTTGCACATGCAGATAAAGACAGGCAAAAGCTTTATAATTTACTGTGAAATTAACACACATAGTAGGAAAACTATTTTTGGTTATCACATTCCTCCCCATCTAGCAGGAAATGCCTATGATTTGCTTTGACTTGAGATGTATATAGAGTCAGCCCTTTGTAGCCACACATTCAACGAACTGTGGATCAAAAGTATTTTTTAAAAAAATTCCAGAGTTCCAAAAAGCAAAACTTGAATTTGTTGCACACTGGCAACTGTTTACATAGCATTTACATTGTATTTACAACTATTTACATAGCATTTACATTGTATTAGGTATTGTAAGTAATCCAGAGATGATTTAAAGTATACAGGAGGATGTATGTAGGTTATATGTAAATCTATGCCATTTTATGTTTGAGCATCTGAGGATTTCCGTATCCACGGGGGTCCTGGAACCAATCCCCCACAGATACCAAGGGATAACTGGGCAGAGAAAGGCAGTGAAAAATAGATTGATATCTGGGGATCCAAATCCAGGGTCTCCTGCTGATCATGCCCTGCTTTTTCCTTTCGTTTGTCAGACCACACAGTGCAAGCAATACAGTATGATGATTCAGCCCTCAGGCCTTAAGGACCTAGAGAGCAAAGCTGAATCCGTGCTCCCCTGCTCACCAGCTATGTGGTTATGGGTATATTATTTAACCTCTCTAAACTTCATTTGCTCGTCTGTCAAGTGGAGATAGCAACTGGATCTATCTCAGATTGGTTTTGTGAGAATTAAATGAAAATGATGTATGAAAGCACTTAGTACAGGGTGTATAGACCGTAGTAAGCCCTCAGTAGAGATAGTTATCACCATTACCATCCATAATTATTATTCCTAGGGAAGAAATTCTCCTGGGAAGCTCTCCATAAGGCTAAAACACCTGTGCTGTTTAAAGACTATTTATTTAAATTTGGAACCTGGCAAGAGGCATAAAATTTATAGGTAGGAAGAAATTAAATCTGCTGTGGTTTCCCATCTCCTCTCTGGGAAAGTCAGGGAGAATAAAATGGAGCCAAAATACTGGGCTGCCCTTAAACAGACTCTCTCACAGGAAGACCCTGTCCCATCCCATATTCCCCCAAAGCTGTTTTCCCTACCTGATTGTTGGTGCTTGAATTCCTTTAATTGGAACCAAACACTGTCATTCCACAACAGAAATATGACTTAAAATACATATAGTGCTGGGATGGGTGGTACAGTGTATTATTATACATTCCTATTAAGATAAAAAAAGCAGATTTTATATAAGTGGGGAGATGCTTTGTTTACATGAAGGGTGGGGAACTGGGAGGTCCTCACTAAAAGGGGAGACAGTACATCCTAAAGACCACCTGAACCCAAAGAAAAAGGCAAACGAGTAAAACTAAAAGGATCCTGGAGGGCAGGCAGATCAGAGTTCTCCAAACACCAGCCCTCAGACCAGTTTGTTAGAATCTTCTAAAGAGACTGTTAAACATACAGACTCCTAGGCTCCACCCTGGACCTACTGAATCTGAACCAGTTGGGGTGGGATATAGGATTTTAACAAGCGGGAGGAGCCAGATGTGGGAATCCCATGTCAATACCAACTTTTCCCTTCATAGAGGATGAAAACTGAGCCCAGTATAATGAAGTAACTTTGTCCAGGGTCATTTCATAGCTGTCTTCAATACACTTGGCTCAGCTGTCATTGTGGGAGTGAGAAAGAAGCGTGAGCTAGCAACTCTAGTCACTTTCCCACCCACCCCCTAATGGTTCACTCGAGCATTTAACACATGGACAGTGTCACCTTCCTGCGATTCCAGTCTTTCTGTGCTACCCATAGCGACAACTCTCTCAGGATGGCTGAGCTAAGCCCAAACTCCTCTGTAAGTTCAACTTCTCGTTTGCAATTTTTCTCCAAACAGAAAAACTATCAGAGCTGGAAATGTCATATTTGGTCAGTAGCTGGCAGTCATGATTGGAGCAGCACACGCTAACAAGAGGAAGTAGCAAGAAGCCAAAAATGAATCTAAAGGGAGCAAAGTGACCTCTAACCAACAAGAAAACACAAGCCCATCAACCAAGAAAATCAATGAGGTGAAAATGGTCTGCTCAGGAAAATCAATAGGGTGTAAATCGGCTGCACTCAGCCCTGTGGCCTTGCACCTGGCTCCAAGCCCAAAGTTGAAGTCATCACTCCTGCTTGTCAAAGAGCTCCTCACTCCCACCTCAATCTCCTCCCCCTAGAATCTTCCTGTTTACCACATTTTCTACCTGAAATACCCTAAATCTTGTTGACTCATGAAAATGTGCTTTCTCCATCCTCTCATGGCCACCACTTTTGCCCAGAACCTCATCATTTTATATCTAGATTATTTCCAGAACCAGCTCCCTCTGCCTCCATCCTGTCCCTGGTGTACCTGGCATGCAAAGCTCAGCATAATGTCTCCTTTGTCTCCATTACTCCCTTATATGAACCCTCTGCCAACAAGGAAGGTCTCTTCTTTATCCCTGCCTGAAACTCAAAGTTTTTGTTCAGACCAGTCCCTAGGAATGCCTATTCTCTTCTCTCTCTGAATATTCAGATCTTCCACCCACTTTGGGTTGAGCTAAAGTGTCCCCTTCTTTACCAGGCCTTCCTGGAACACCAGCAGCCCCCCAAAATCCCCTCCTTCTCTCAGCACCTGTGGAACTTTTCAGCGGCATCCTTCATGTGTACATTAAGGATGCCTACATGTACATTAAGTACATGCCTACATTCACTGTTACAATGCTGGGGGTTGGTGGATAAGGGTGTTATCTCTATAATATTCTAAACTCCTGGAGGAAGGCAGTATAGAATGAAAAGTACACTGGGATGAGAGTTGGGAGCTCTTGGCCCAGCCCTCCTTTGCCTGTAATTACTGTGGGTTCTTGGGCAAGTGATTGAAGCTCTCAAGGCTTTTCTATAAAATGACATGGTTGTATGGGAGACCTCTAAGTTTCCTTCTCATTCAAACATTCTAGACTCTAAGACAAAAATTGTCTCTCCTTCATATCCCCCGTAACAGTGACTAGCTCTTTCCCCTTAATTTTTTTTAACCTCTTAAGATTCTCTTTCCTAACTTATTAAATAGGATTGATAATAATACCTTTTTCATAGAGTTTTTGAGAGGCCCAACTAAGATACTGCTTGTAAGATACTTAGCACAGTCCTAGACCAAAGTAAGGGCTTTATAAATTTTTGTTATTATTATTAAAGAAATAGAGGAGCATATTAAATATTTGTCAAATAAATGAATAAAAACAACTATGTTTGAGCCAAAAAAATCTGAAGTAATTTAATTGCTATTTAAACAATAAGGTATGTTACCTTTTCTTTAAAAACAGAATGTATTTTCCTTTCCTTTCTTTGAGCTAGAAATTCCCATTTATAACTGCCCTTCTGCGTCCACATTGAAAGCAGAAGATCAGAGCTATTTCTGCAGGCCTATGTGCTGGACAGTGGGCTCCAGGAAGGCTAGGGAAAGATGTGCCCATCCCAGATGGCACTCCTGAATGTCAAAGCAGCCGCACATCCCAAATAGGAAGACCAAACATTCCATTTAGAGAAGCCACAGTCGCTTTAACCTGAGACATGAAGATGGTATTTCCTTGAGAATGAAACGAGGAGAAGGCTGCAGTTCAGGGGCCCCTGGTCCCTGGCTGGCAAGGTGTTAACCGTCAGCGAACTCACGGAGTGAGTCCTTTTCCTTCTCAAAGCAGATCCACTTGATGATGCTTCTGTCAGTTAGAAGACAAGAGAAATCTCACCGAGTTGGTGCTCATTTACTCAGACAGTCAAGTCCAAAGCAGAGGAAGTGCGTCCTGAGGCAGGTCCCCAGGGATGAGACCACACCCTGAGCCAACCAGCTGGGAGGAAGAGTCCCAGCTCAACAGATTGTGGAGTTTCAGGAGGAACCATGACAAGGCCAGCTGCCCCTGTGACTAAAAGACAAGACAGTCATTCCAGAAAATAGTATTCATGGAAATGGAGTTAGGCTGCCTGGAGTAGATTAGGAAACCAGAATACATGGCACTCCAGAATTCAAATAACTCAGACTAGATTTAGGGAGAGTGGCAAGGTCCTCTTCAGAAATATAACAACTTAGTAAGTCCACAGAACAAAAAGCTTCATACAATAAAAAAAATTTCTTTACTAGTGCTTATGATTCCAAACTTGTAAAGTATTGCTTCAAGTGCCAACAAAAATAAATAAATAAATAAAAAACCAAACCCTTCCTAACCTTTGATGGAATTCCACTGGGGTTGGGAGGCAGGTATGAGTGTAAAATATACAGCATGATTAAAAAAGAAATAAATACTTTCAAAAATGTATTACTCAGTAAGTAGGTTATAGATGAACAATTGGTCAAAACCAATTTGTAAAGGAACTGCTACAGTCTCTCTATAATCTTACAGATGTTCCGTATGCATCCCTCTTTCCATAGGACACACATCAATCCTGAAGTCTAATCCATTCTGGACCCTTTGTAGGTTGATGGTTGAAATGACAGCCACAATGCCTTCCTTCATTGACTCACGGTCACTGGAAAGTAGAGCAAACACAAGGTTCTTTGAAGTCTCTCAAGCGGAAGTTGGATGGCATGATATCTGGGGATAAGATTAACCACTGTTCAATTGTTTTTAATTACCTTGTGTTTATATAGGGTATGTGTATGATATCAAACATATAAAGCACCTAGGGGAACTTGACCAAAGTTACTTGGTGACAAGGAAAGAAATGGTGAAAGTGTGTACAGTGGGGACTTCCCTGGTGGCGCAGTGGTTAAGACCCCACATTCTCAATGCATGGAGCCCGGGTTCAATCCCTGGTTGGGGAACTAGATTCCACATGCATGCCGCAACTAGGGAGCCCACTGGCTGCAACTAAGACCCGGTGCAACCAAATAAATAAATACTTTTTTTTTTTTTTTAATGAAATTAGAACATTCTAAAAAAAAAAAAAAAAGTGTGTACAGAGTACCATGGTGAAATCTCAGGAGAACAAGTGGGAAAGAGAAGACTTGTTATGGGGACGTCACAGAGCAGAGCAAGTATTAAAGGTAGGGCCCAAAGGATGGAAACATGTCATTGTTCTGCCTCTTACCAATTTTAGGACCTTGCATAAGTCCTTCATATTCTCTAAACCTCAGCTTCATCATTACAAAATGGAGAAAATAGTAACTGTCCTTTGTGAGATCAAAGTATTGCTTTTCTCATGCAGGATCTCAGAGAGCAAAGTATAAAGACAAATCAGTGATAGACCCAGAATTCTGATATTTAAAAGATTTCTTGATCTGTTTGGAAGATCTGTTGTTTGTGGTAGTAGTTTCTAGTCTCAGAGTGGCCTACATGTTCCTGGACATGAAATAAAATGTCAGCCCCTGAATCCCTGAGTCCCTGAGTCAGGAAGGCCCCACAATACCATGAGAACTTGCGTCACGGAAGCTGGGACTGAACAAGTGGGTACACACGTCTTTTCACCTGTTCTGGCTATTAAGGTACAAGGGCAAGAATTCATTTTTATTTGCATACAGAAAGCCTCTTAGGGTGGCCTTGTCTCCTGAATACTGATCATATACCTAAAGGAGGTACATTAATAGGTTAGTTCTGTTTTTGTAACAGAGACACCCACGACTCTATTATGTTCTTGCACGATCTCTAAGGGCATGCACACATGAGTGTGAGTGTGTGTGCATGTGTGTGCATGTGCACGTCAACCATGACAGACATGCTCTGGGTGTAGAAGGCCACTGACTCTCTGAAGGAGAGAAAGCCAAAGTGATAAGCTTAACCCAGGTGCCCATGGGAATTCTACTCCTGACCAATAGTGACCATCTCTGAATCTTCCTCGAAAGTGGTTTCAGCAAGCCTGGGAGCCCTGCCCTCCCCTCAGAGTCCAGCCCCTCTGTTGTGCCGAGGCTGCCAGCCAAGGGACAAATTAGTGTCAATGATGATGTCAACATTTGCCTGGTGAGTCCTGCATTCAGCACATCTTCCTAATGAAGCTCTGGACTATTTAATTAGTAGCTGCTCTGACAATTCTATCCTTGTCACATCAGCCATAGATTGGAACACAAGGGAGAAAATGTCCATTGAACCCATGCCATGGCATTTGCTCTTTAAATTGAGATGAGTGGGATGCATTCACCTTGCTAATGCATGGAAATAAGAGGTAATGCAGTTTCTCACCCTATCAGGTGGGAAGGTACAGAGACACAGCCACGCATAAAACAAAGGACGTTTGTTTTTCTCCCCATCCAAGCAGTTGTTTTGCTTATCACCTCTCCTTTTTGAGGCATACATGCACTGCCTTTTAGGGCATTGTCCTTACAGTCAGAGGGACCTGAGTTTTAATTCTGCTTTGGCTTTTATTAACTGCCTGACTTTGGGCTAGATTCTTAACTTCTCTGAACCCCAGTTTTCTCATCTGTTAAATGAGAATAATAATGCCTACCTCTGAGGTTGTTATGATTCAAACAAACAAATGAAGCACTAAGCATAAGTACTAAATATTTGAAAAAGAACTTTTCATATTACTGTTACATCTCAATGTCCTGAGATCTGAAATAAGAGATTAATTCCACACTGTGGTGGGTATAGTACTGGCTTTACTCACCTCTCTTCTGTTTCCCACTCCACACCCTTTTTTTCCCCAACCTAGTTTCTTCACCACTCCTTATACAACATAGGTTTCAGCCATCTCACCACCCCAATTGTCTTCCTCTATAAATTCCAGTTTGTAGGTAGTTTTCAAAAAGTGTGACTCCCAAGTTTAACCCCAAGCTCCCTTTCACTAAGTACAGTGGGACTTTTATTTCCCTTGAACTAGACAACTTGCTGACTAATTCAGTCTCAGATCCCATTAACTTTTCAGCAGCTATGCCATACAGGATGGGAAAGGGTCCTTCTATCCCAAGGGCCAAGAAGGTAATTTATTTGGAAGAAACCACCAAACTCCACCCATTTAAATTTTTATTTAACAGAGAGAAAATGAGACCTTGAGTGATACAGTTCATTTGTGATTATCAGAATCTTTGAAAAGGTTAAGGTGTTTACTACAAAATATAAAACAGTGATCTGCTTCTTTACCACTTAAATTTCAGGAAGGAGATTTAGAAATTTTGGAAGGCAACCATCCATTAGAGTCTTGGGAGACAAACAGTATTAAGATGGAATCTGACAATCAAGGAAAATGAAGATAAACAATAAAATAGTTCCATAAATTTTAGAGGATGTGTCATTGTTTCAAGGTTTTCTATTTACTACTTTAAAAATCGAAGGAAGGAATAGGTCCCTGGTACCGTCTTGAGAGTCAGTATGCCACAGAGAATGCAAAAATACATGAAAATCCTTAGTATTTTTTTATTATGATCATTCCTTTAGAGCCAGTTTTATTTCTAATTGTTAGTAGTTGTTTCATTTAGAATTCTGTTTTATAACAATGATCCCCCTCTGTCATATTATTGATGTTTTTTACACCTTTAAAATAGATTTGTAATCAATAATACTTGTTAACGTTTGTCATAAAAAATTTAATGTAAATCTTATGCATTCAGTGGTCATTACTCTGTAATATGTAAAGACTTACCAGTACTCTGTTCTGCTAATTAATTTGAGGATTTAGACTGTAAGCTCCATGAGGGCAGGCAGTTAGTAGTTTTTTCATTTTTGTAACCATTTCTATTGTATGTCTGCATAGCATAGTACCATGATTTGATATATCAGAAATGGCGTGTTTTAATTGGGTCTTCTTTATAGTAATAAAGGCTAAGAAAAGGGAAAAAAAAAATAGTTCCATAATTTTACTTGTTCCTCCCTTCCAGTTCAAAAGAAAACATAGGTCTTTTCAACAGATAAAATTGCCTTTAAGAAAATTAAGAAAGTAAGATGGGATTTCTTTCTTTTTCTAAAGATGAACTTTTTAAACACTGCCCTTTTACCCTTGAGACCACCACTCCACCTCCCTGAAGGGGCCCAACCAGATCACGTTGCCTGTCAGCAAAAACCCATGTCTTCTCCAGAGAATCCTCTGTGCCTTGCAGTGCCTGGCACAAGTTCAATAGTCAATAACTAAATGGACAAGTATTTGTTGAATTAATGAATCAACAAACAAATGAACAAATGAGTTAATGAATAACAATCTTCTCTGGGGGGAGTTTAGTTACCATATAATCAGGGTTGAGTGTAGATAACAGAAAACTAGTCCAGATCATTCAAGCAGAGAGCTTAATATTGGGTAATAGGGGCTTACACAGACATTGGCAGAACTGGAGGAGCATCAATCAGTCAGAGAGCTGCCACTAGACCTATAGATTTCAAGGTCACCTCACCATGACAAGCCACAGATCAGGAAGCTGCTGCTTTGGCCCTGGCTACAACTACCCTTTATACCTACAAATCTTGTGACTACACAGGGATATATACATATATACCGAATATATATATATATATATATTCTTTTTCTTATTCTTTTCCATTATGGTTTATTACAGGATATTGAATATAGTTCCCTGTGCTATACAGTAGGACCTTGTTGTTTATCCATTCTATATATAATAGTTTGCATCTGATAGTCCCAAACTCCCAATCCAACCCTCCCCTGCCCCTCCTCCCCCTTGGCAACCGTAAGTCTGTTCTCTATGCGACATGTAGTTTTTTATAGCTTCCTAACATATCAAACTAGAAAGAGGGTGGAGTGAAGTTTGAAGGAGCCAATCCCTGTCAGGAAGTTCTTTCAATCTAATGAGAAAAAAGATTTAGTCATGAGAGAGGACGAAACAAGAGAAGAAACAGGAAGGGCTAAGAGATACACCTAATGACTCTATGGCCTTGATTTTCTAGTATGCTCCAGTTCAACTATTCGGGTCTATCATCAGACCTCATGCATCTTTTTGGGTTTGTAAAACTTGATGACATCAGATACAGAAGAAAAAAATTCACCCCATTCCCCAAATATCATTTCTTCTATGACTCCATCCATATAGAAGACAGCCAGTATTCTGGAAAGAAATTACAGTAATTAAGACTAGGGTCTGTCCTGCCAAATGTTTCCTTGGAATCTTGAAAACCTTCCCATCTGTTGCATAGAGGAGGCAGGTTTTCCAAACCAACTTCTGAATGAATCACAAGCTGTGATGGTCATGACAATGGGCCTCACAAACTTCCATCTGCAGGGAGTGTAACTGCTCAAGGGCCCCAAGCTGCTGCTGGCTCTGACACCCATTGAAATTCATCACTGCTGTGGCACCAAGGCCACTCTTCCCAAAAGCTGCTCCCAGGCAGTGACTAAGCACAGCAAGGAGTCTAAGGCAGGCTCTTTCCTGGGAGAAATGGGACTCCTTTAATGGGTGACTTTGGCTCAAGGACTCCCCCAGAGCCTTGCCAAACTTTCCTTAGAACTTGCCTTAGCCTGCTCAGCATCTAGGGTGCTCCCATGCAACATTTCTTTCCTCTGTCCTTCACTCAAGGTCAGATTTGCTCTGATGGCTCTTCCAGTCTCTCTCAGTTCCCTCCCATTTTCCCAGGCATTTCCCTTAATAAAATCCTGTCTTGGCATCTGCTTTCTGGAGGACCAGGACTATCACATGAGTCATGCTGGGAGAAGCCTTACAGCTGATCTTTAATATCCCAAGCCCAAGTATGTCCATAGGATGGAGAGGGAGATAAGGAGGAGGTGGGGATAAGAGATCATTATGAGACCATGCAGAGTAAGCCTCTTACATAGGCAATGGAACCATGGTTCACATATACATATATCTAATGAGAGAAGAGCTTTCAGTCATGGACAGGAGGAAGTCAGAGAACAAACAGTAAGAGCTAAGAGATATGCATGGCTACTCTATGACTGCGAGTTTCCAAGATTGTTCCAATTCAAATATTCCGGCCTATCACTAGAATTCATGTACCTTTTGGAGCTTATAAAACAAGCTCATACCAGGTACAAAAGAACAAAATTTATCCCAATCCTTGAATATCATGTATACATATATACACATCTGTGTGTGTGTGTGTGTGTGTTTATATAGAAGCAACTATTAAAAGGAGGACATTTTATATTGTTAATCCTTGTCAAGAAAGATAATCTCCATTCTTGAATAGGTAAAATAATGAAAATGTTTTAAAGCTTTTTTTCTCCTGCTTGTATTCAGGCAAAATTTTCTTTCCTTTTAATGAGTTTTTATTGTTAGAAGTTCAGTACTTTTGCTTAAACTGTCACTAAATCAGAGTTTCCCTTGATTATTTTATTTCTGAGTATACTCCTTGTTAGCATAAGTTAAGTAGGAAGATAGATAGATAGATAGATAGATAGATAGATAGATAGATAGATAGATAGATAAAGTATAGATAGGCAGATAGACAGACAGGTCTATCTCACTATTTTAGAAATCTAGTCTGCAAACTCCATGTCAGGCCAGTGCAACACTGTCACCTCAGTTCCTAACACTATGCTGGGCATACAGTCAGCACTTAAAAAAAAATTAAGTCTCAACCTTGATCCTTACAAAAGCTGACTTGACTCAAAACAACTCACAGAAGATTCTCTTTGCTTTTATCTTCTATTATTTGCTAACCCCCTAAACAAGAACACATCTAGAAGGAACTAAATTCGGAGCCGACTTTCATGGCCCAGATCATGTAAAGTAGAGAAAGGGATTGCCAGATGGAACTTCAGTGTTACCAACTAACTCTAAACACAGTCTGTCTAAATGCAGTGACTCAAACCCCTGTTCAGCCACTCTTGGAGATCATTACTATGTGAAATGTTCAGGGATACCCAGCACCCTCTGAGCAGTCTAAGAGGGGCAGGAATTGCTTCTATACCATTGTTTCAGTTCTGGAAGATAAACCTGGAAGCAGAAACTGCTTCCTGCCCAACACAGAGTCAGATTCATTGAGCCCACATACCCAGGGTCTGACCAAGACAGTCCCATGACCTAATTATTAGCATCTTTATAGGGTACATTGGATTATATAGGCCAGGAATGCCATTTTTAGTGGCCTAGAACTTGAAAAAGGAGAACAAAGGTTTTTGAATGACAAAGCTAAGACTATTGGTGTGATGAGTTTGTGTCTTTTGTTGTGATTTTTTTTCTTTATCCCTCCTACCATTTTTTCTACCACTCTGGATCCTGCCCCTACTCAAGGAGGCACACTTATGAAGTAGGAAAATCCTGACCCTTAGAAATTCATTCAAAAATTTTTTATTGAGCACATACTACATTCCAGGCCTGAAGTTAGGTTCTGTGGAGACCTTGATGAGCCAAACTTACACACTTTCTACCATCATTAGAGCTTTAAGTTTGGGAGGGAGATCATCAGTAATAAAGTAATCCCACAAATCAATATCCAGTTATACATTAAGAAATGTGCTATGAAGAGCAGGATGCTATGAATCATCCCAGAGGAAGTAATAGATTGAACTAAGCTGTGAAACATGAGGAACAGTTAACTCAGAGAAGCCAGGTAGATAAGGACAGGTGGGGTAGGGAACGTGGCTCCAGGCAGGCGGATCAGCATGTGGAAAGCAGGAAGGTTTAAACACAGAGCATTTCAAGAACTGGAAGAAGGCCACGATGGCTGATCCCAAGCATGAGAGGGAGTACAGTGAGATAAGACCACAGAAGAGGCCACAGCCAGATCAGCAGGCCCTTGTACACATGCCAGAGCCCTGAGGATTTTCTCTCCTTTGGTTTTTCTTTATCCCCTCACCCCAGAGCCCAGTGTCCTCAGAGTTCCCCCAAGCTTGCAACTGACTGCACACTTTCCTCAAGCATTTCAAAATTCTCTTAGCCTCCTTCCTCCCCCATGAAAACACACAGGCTCGCATCCTGGGCTAGAGCCCCTGTCCCTTTCTGCTATCAGCTCTCCCTCCTTGGCCTTGCTGCTTTTTCAGTGCCAAGTGTCTTGTTATTTTTTTTTCTCCCTCTTAGCTCAGATTTATTCTCAGATCCTCCCTTTGTTGATGTATAAATTCCAGGCTAGCATCTACTGTGCAATCCTTCCCAAGGATAGTGGACATTAAAAGGGAAAGCAGGGCCTCTCTGCTTTAACCCACAACAAGGAATCCCCAGACTCCAGGGAGTTTATCTTTCAGGGAGGAGAAACATTTGTGGGCACCACATTCCTGGTGCTCCTTAAATCTGCTGTGTAAGCAAGTGCCATTTTCCCCAAACTACACTTGTTTACATCCTAGTAGAAATATATGAGAGAAGATTATCCCCAGCTGCATTTAATAAACCAGTGGTTCTTAACTGGGGGTGATTTTGGCCCCCAGGGAATTTATGACAATATCTGGGGACATTGTTGTTTGTCACGCTGGAGTTGGGTGGTGATGCTACTGGCATCTAGTAAATAGAAACCGGGAATGCTGCTAACATCTTAAACATCTCACAATACACAAGACAGCCCGCACAACAAAGAATTATTTGGCCCAAAATATTAATGATCATGAGATTGGAAAACCCTGCAATAAACTCCTCCAACTTTGAAGTGACAGTTCAAGGTTTATATCCCTCATCCCTGATTAATATCAGTAATTTATCATAATTAATATCATTCCATGGTTAACCACCTCCACAATGCATTGACATAATTACTGCCTATATTTTTATGTATTTTTATTGATTACACTTTCACCCTTTTTGTCTCTTTAACTTGGATATTTAAGGTCTTCAAGGAGATGATGCTTCATATATACTTAGTAACCCAGTAAGACCTGGTTGAGCAGTTGACATCCAGTAGTCTTACCCTGTGTTGACAGAGATGATTAGATTTCTGAGAGGTACTAGGTCTCCCTTCTGCTTTGCATATTCTCTTTATACAGGACATGGGACTGCTGCAGTGGGCCCCAGTGCAGAGGGAGACAAAGATGTTTAATAGTCAGGACAGAATTGAGCATGCTGTAGTGACAACAATCTCAACATCTTGGTTGCTTTAATACTTCAAGAGTTTATTGCTCACTCACACTACATATCCAACACAGGCCAGCTGGGGGTTCTTCTTCCCTGTGTCATTCAGGGGCCAAGGCTGATGGACACTCTGCTATCTCAAGATGGGGCTTCAAGGTTCACTTCAGGAGGGAAAGAGATGCTAGAGAACCATGCTTGAGCCCAGAATTGATACAAGTCACTTCTGCTCATGACTCAGAAATAGTCATATAGTCCTATCCAGACTAGAAATAACAGCAAGAGAACTAGGAAATGTAGGGGAACTAATAGAATATTAGCTGAGTTTGAATTCCAGCTTTATCACCTGTAAGCTGGGGTAAGTTATATAACTTCTCTAAGCCTCAGTTTCTTCACTTGTAAAGTGGCAATAATAATAAGTATTTACTTCATAGAGTGGTTGTGAGGATTAAATGAGATGCTTTATATATAACCCACAGCATACAATATTGGCTCAATAAATGAAAATTGCTATTGTTATTACAGTGATGACAATAATGATAATATTGTTTTGGTTCTTCAGACCACAGGCATGTATAGGTTCAACAGATCATAATATAAAGCAGACCCAAGAGGAGGTTACACCCTGACTGGCTTTTTTCACTGGGAAAACATGGTGATTTGTCAAATTTTCTTCTGTATTCCTAAGAATAAATAGATTTTGTTCATTCATCCAAGATCATTTTTGAATACTTACTATATTCCAAGCATAATGCAGATGGTGCCAATAGAAAAATGAATAAGACCTCAGTCCTGTCTTCAAGGGTTCACAGTCTGGAGGGGAGGCAGCTGAGGTCTATGGAAGCTCTGTGATAGCACCCCACAGACCAGGGAGGCAAGAGTCAGGTCACAAAAAGCAAATGGAAGTTATCAGGGAAGGAGATGGACTGGACAAGGGAGAACAACCCAGCCAGGGAAAGAATATGGCAAAGGTACAGAGAAAGCTTGGTACATTCCATCATTTAGCAAGTCCAGAGCACTGAGGAGGGGAAGGGGCAGATGCAGAGGGGTCTTCTACACAAAGAAGAGTTCAAACAGGACAGTGACATGATCAAGTTTGTTTTTGAAAGAATCTATTTAAGTGATTACATTAGTCTGCTCAGGCTACCATAACAAAATACCACAGACTAGGTGGCTTAAACGACAGAAATTTATTTTCTCACAGTTCTGTGGGCTGGAACCCAAGATCAAGGTGGTGGCAGGTTTGGTTTCTCCTGAGGCCTCTCTCCTTGTCCTGCAGATGGCCACTTACTTGCTGTGTCCTCACGTGGTGTTTTCTCTGTGGTCTGTATATCCCTAGTGCCCTTTCCTCTTCTTATGAGGACACAAGGTATATTAGATTAGGACCCCTCCCTTATGACCTCGTTTAACCTTAAATACCTCCTTAAAGGCCCTATCTCCAAATATAGGCACATTTGGGGGTGTTAGGGCTTCAACATATATATCTGGGGGGGGGGGGGGCGGATATAATTCAGTCCATAACAGTGGGCAAGCTTGGTTGCAGGCAAGCTAGAGAGGTGAAAGCAGCAGCAGCAGCTCAAGCAAAACACTGCATTGAGTTAACGGGAGTAGGGATGAAGAAAAAGGGAAGTATCTGAAAAATAAAAAGTTGGTAGGACTGATGAGACATGATACTCATACACTGTGGTATGACTTAGGCAACTGAGTAGGGACTAATCACACCAGGTACTGAGACGGAGGGTGTGAACATGTATTAAGGAAACCTAACTCAAAATTGGAATCAGGAAGCCATGAAGTGCAGGCTCTCATGCACGTGCCCCTGCGCAGCTTGCTTAGTGCAGTAGGAAGAAGGAAGCTTTCCTCTCTCAGCCGCAACAGTAAACTGCCATCTCCTGCGGGCAATGAGAAGCTGCCACCACTTGGAACTCTCATTTTCCTCCAATGAACTTTTGTTAAAAACAACCCCGCCAACTTCCTCCTTCCCTCTGTGAAAGAATGCTCTCCTCGTTTGTTCTCCAGGCTTGCCTATGGTTCACATAGTTTGTACCAAATTGCAATTCCTCTGCTATTCCCAAATAAACTCATCTTTTTGTTTTGTTTTGTTTTGTTTTTTGCTTAAATAAAATTGCTCTTCACTCTGTTTAAGGTTGACAAGGGAAAACAGTAGGTAGGGGACAGATGAAGAGTTTATGTTTTAACTGTTGGTTTTGAGGTTCCTGGGGGACATATGAGTGGAGAAATTAAACATGTAGTAAGTATGTGGTCTGGCTCCAGAAAGAAATTTAGGCTGGAAATACAGATTTGGGAATTGTCAGCATAGATAGGGGCTGATTAAGGACATAAGAGTGGATGAAATCACCCAAGGAAAGTAAGTAGAGTAAAAAGAAGAGATGGCCAATGGCCAAAAGCCAAACCTCAGAAAACAGAACAAAAGAAAAAAAACATTTAAAGAGTAGGTGGAATAAGATTTGCTTGTGAAGGTGCCTGAGAAGAAGAACCAGGAAGGTAATTGAGAAATCAAGAGCATTTGAGGTCATGAAAGCCAGGGGAGGAGAGGGTTTTGGGAAAGACCTGCTCAGCAGGGTCAAAAATGCCACCAAAACATTTAACAGTGTGGACCTTAAAATGGACTAAGCTCGAAGAGATCACAAATGATCCCCATCGGAACAGTTCTAGCACAGAATGTGAGGCAGAAGCCACCCTGGGAGGGTTTGACCAAGGCGGGTGGGGAAGGGGGGATGCTGAGTAAACCAATCCTTTCAATTTGCTTGTGTGAAGGAAATGACAAGGAAAGAATGGAAACTAAAGGGAAACTTAAGAGCAAATGAAGGACTTGGTTTTGTTTAGGTAAAAGACTTAAGCACATTTATATGCTGAGGGGATGTGCCAGTAAACAAGTAGACTGAAAATATAACCAAGTGAAAGAAACCGATAGCATAAAACCCCAGGGAAGCAAGGGGATGCAATCCACGGTCCAGGTGGAAGGAATGGCATCAGGCATAAGAATCTTCCGCGTGGACAGATTACGTCCCTGAAATCAGAACAGAGAATCAGCATGCCCAGGCTCCAACCTCTCCTCCCCACCGTCTGCTCAGACATCTCCCTCTTTCTCAGGAAAACCCCATTTTTCCAGGTTGGGCTATGGTTAGCTAGACATCTGGACTTAGCACAGTCCCTTGCACTACTTAGGTTTCATAAATATTTGCTGAATAAATGAATCTAGGAGAGGAACCTTAGCCTTTTCAGTGCAGACCTCGTACCTTCCCATGATCACCAAAGAGGGGACCATACAGTGGTCAGATGAAAAGAAAAGGTGGGCACACTTGCAGGGAAGGTCTCTTGGAAAGATTCATTATTCATTCCACAAACCTCTACCTGGTGTATGGCATTGCCTTCAGCCATAGAACAGATGGCCCAAGGCAACAGATTCACAAGTACTCTTTCAAACTGGAGGGTTCCCTGCTCCCTGCAAATGACAAATCGGTGGCTTCTATACACACCCATCTGCCGTGATCTGGAGCCCAGATATTCCCTCTGAATCCCCAGCATTGGGAAGTGAATCACTACCAATTTTTCCTTCTGTCAACAGGAGCTGAGGAATAATTATGCCCCATTGACACAGGCAGCTCCAATTGCCTTCAGAATTTGGCCTGAAGCCCAATTATATTTCTCTAGCTTGTGCCACAGTACATGAACAGTACAATTTGTCTCACTTCTTTCTCTTGCTTTTTAGAATATTCAAAAAATTTTGGCTCAGTGAAACCAACCAAGCATGTTCTTTAAGAATAATTTTGAGCACGATCCATAAGCCAAGTTAATATGATACATATTCTGAGAGAAATTCAGTTGAAAGCATCTAGATATATTATTTTAAAATTATATGCACATGAGTAAAGTATATCGCACACAAATAATTTTAAAATGCTGTTGCTAAGTTGAATATAAATCAAGGTTGTAAATATGTACTTGTACACACACATGGTCCCAAATTCACCAATGAGCTGTTTTATAAAAATTATTTCCTAAGCTGGCTGTTTGAAATTTAGACTGTATGTTTACAGAAATAATGCTATGAATGGTGAGCAGATTCCCAGAGTTATCTCCAAAAACCCTTCACCTATATAACTCAGATGCATTGGTGGGACTGATCTGGTTCCTGGGGAGCATGGACTCTGTGTTCAGAAGGGAAGAAAAAGAGGATAGGAGAGCATAGAATTGAAAAAAAAAAAAATCAGCTCCCAGCTAAAAACTGTTAGAGAGTGGTGGTCTGTGCACCCTCCCCTTCCCAAGACCGCCATGTTGCCCTAATTCTTAGGTTCCTGAATCCTTTCTCCAAGCTCAGACCTCCACTTGATACCAAAGGCTTCATGCACCAACTGTGCTTATCCCTGCCCATGACCAAAAACCACGTTCCCTCAGAAGCACAGATCTTACCCTATGAACAGAGCAGCACTGCCCATGGGCTTGTCCTCAGGACACGTCCCAGAATGGAACTGCCTGGTGAGACCCACACCAAGGGAGGGTTTGTTTGGCTCGTCCAATGAAGGCTTGTTCAGGGAATTCCCTGGCAGTCCAGTGGTTACATTTCTACTGCCAGGGGGCCTGGGTTCGATCCTGGTTGGGGAACTAAGATCCCATAAGCCACCTGGCGCGGACAAGAAAAGAAAAAAAAAAAAAAAAAGAATGAAGCCTTGTTCAGTCTCGTTTCCTTTTCTTTTCTTTTTTTTTTCTTCCAAACTGTATAGTTGCTAACACTAAAAATCAGGAGTAGAGAGTAGGTATTACTAACGCTCTCCACTTAGGCTTTTCTGAACATACTTCCCAGTCCCTTAGTAGTAGGTGGGGTCACATGACTGCTTCTGGCCAATGGACTGTGAGCAGAAATGACGTGTGTCTTTGAGGCAAAGTCAGGGAAAAGTTCCTGTGTGTGTTCTCCACTCTTTCTGTTTCTCAGTATATTGTTTTCCCAGGGCTGCTGTGACAAACCGAGTGGCTTAAACAACAGAAATTATTCACAGTTCTGGAGGCTAGAAGCTTGAGATCAAGGTGTTGGCAGGGCCATGCTCCCTCTGAAGGTGCAGGGAAGCATCTGTTCCAGGCCTCTCCCCTCCTTTCTGGTAGTTCCTCGGCTTGTGGCAGCATAACCGCAAATCTTCACATGGCATTCTCCCTGTGTGCATGTCCCAGTGTCCAAAATTTCCCCTTTTTAGAAAGATACCAGTCATACTGATATAGGGCCCACCTAATGACCTCATTTTAAAGTGATTACCTCTGTAAAGACCCTATCTCTAAATAAGGTCGCATTCTCAGGTACTGGGGATTAAGCCTGCAACATACCTTTCTGGGCAGATGCAATTCAACCCATAACACTTGGCCACTGGTTATATGAAAACCTAGTGTTGAGCCGGTAGAGATGGCTTGATGGGTTGATGCATGGAGGGAAGATGCCTTGGAGACTTGCCCAGATTCCCAGAGAACTTCACATGAAGGAGGAAAAATGTTTGTTAAGCCACTAGGACTTGGGGGCTGTTTGTTATCACAGCATAGGCTTGCCTAACCAACTATTGATATAAGACTATCTCATATAAAAATCCAGATTTCTTCCTTGGAAGATCTAGCTTGCTGGGCTTGCATCTCATGCTGGCAGATGAAGACTAGCAATTTCCTTAGACTGAACTAAATACTGTTCCCTGGTCTCCAATTCACTACAATCCCCACTGCTCCCTATCATTGCCCCCAACCATTATATCCTTTACAATTTTCCATTACATGTCTGTTACTATTTTTCTTAATCTTACCCTGCTTTCTTTGTTTATATTACCTGCCTGGCCTCTTTAAGCTTGTGAATCTGCCAACTCTGCTTTAAACTGGCCCTATTATTCATAGCTGCCTCCTTACTTCCATTTCTGAAAGTTTAAATTATAATTTTTGTGTGTGTTCTCAATAGCTCCCTAGGTAGCTGCAGGCTATAATGGAGGAGTAGATCCCTTCTAGCTCAGAGTTCATAATTATCTGTTTTTCCTGTTCTCTTTTAATGGAGAGGCATAAACACATTTCAAATATATGTTGAAAAACCATCATAATATCACAAAGAGAACTTTATACCTATTTTCAAAGCATTGTTATACTCATAACAATTCTAACAAGTTAGACGTAGAAGTATTATTATCATTTTTTTTTCAATGAAGAAACAAAAGTAATGAAATCAGGTGATATAACCACAGTCCCAGACCCAGTGATTGGTGAAGACAGGATGAAGTCTGCAGCCCTTAGGACTCAAAGGCAGTGTTCTCTTAACTTCTGGGTCTCCACTTCCTCACAGAAAAATGAAATTATTAGACAAGAAGTAGGAGTTTCCAATAACGTTTAGTTGTGTAAGTTTTATTCTGGTCAAAGCTCACTTAGAACAGCCAAAAGTATTAGACATAAGTGGCTCTGGCTGAAGTAGAGGTGAACTCCAGAGTCAGAAAAGTGACATTTTGATACTGGCAGATGTTTTGACCAAGGAACATTTTGACTCAGGAGAAAATACAACCAACTAAACTTTCAACTTAAAAAATATTACCAATTTTCTTTTTAAATTACCAAATGTAGGGGGTTGAATGGTGGCCCCCAAAAGGTATATCCACATCCTAATCCCCAGAACTTGTGAATATTACCTTATATGATAAAAGCTTGAATGTTACCTTATTTGGAAAAAGGGTCTTTACAGATGAACTTAAGGACTGTGAGATGAGGAGATGATTCTGGATTATCTGTGTGGGCCCTAAATCCAATGGAAGTGTCTTTATAAGAGACAGAAGAGAAGACACAGGCACAGAGGAAAAGGCCATGTGAAAACAGAGGCAGAGACTGGACTTACGTAGCCACATGCCAAGGAACACCTGGATCCACCAGAAGCTGGAAGAGACAAGGAAACATTCTCTCCTGGAGGCTTCAGAGGAAGCACAGCCTTGCCAACACCTTGATTTTGGAATTATTGCCTCCAGAATTGTGAGAGAATAAACTTCCATTGTTTTAAGCCATCAAGGGTGTGGTAATTTGTTACAGCAGCCCAGGAAACTAATATACCAGGTAATGTGAAACATCAGTAAGCCCACCCTATACCTTACCTTTACCACACTGCCAATACCATTCTAGGATGAAGAAGTAGGGGTGAGGTCAAGATGAAAGATGTGGTGAAGGTGGCTGAGTTTCAGAGACAGGGTGAGACCGAGGAATTCTTTAAGAATTTACTTATACCTTGGCTGGTCCATGTCTCAAATTCTCTCATTCAACCATCAGAGTTAAAGACACTGTGCATACTGATATTTAGCCCCTTATTCTCGGCTCCAGACTGCACAGGAAATTGCCAATTATATTTCTAGCAGTCCTCTCAGAACTTGTGATAATATATGTTTTCATTTCATAATATTCCTATGTAACTCTGGTTTGGGGAGATAAGCCTGATGCTCCTAAGAACATATCCCAGTTTAATCAGACTTTTAAGAAATACCTTTAACATTTTTTTCTGAGTAAAAGTAATAAATACGAATAAAAATTCAAACAATAGATAAATGAGCAAAATAGAAAATGAAAATCACCACAACAGGGGTTGGGTTTGGGGTAGAGTAAGAATCAAGGCTAGCCAGGCACACTTTATTGATGATAAGGACCCGGGGTTTTATGATTTTACAGGATCATTTTGTGCAGCCATGCCATGCCACAATGTCTGTATCAAAATGACTGAGCCAAGATGAATTTTGCATCGTGATAAGCATGTCAAAATGCCCTGCTTCACCCATAGAACTGTACACTGTCTGACCTTCCAATACGCAGAAAGTCCCTTAAGAGATTTCCAGAAACCCCTAAGAGATCTTTGGGCCACAGTTTGAAAAATGCTGGGTGAGACGTCCTTCAAGTGCCTCTCAGCTATAACTTTCAATAAATGTGTGTAGATGTGAATGAGTTTAATAGACAGTGGTAAAATAACACAATACAGCAGAAAGCTATTGGAACGGATACCCATAAACCAGTTAATGCCTGTCAGCAATCAGAAAACTAGTAGCTTCTGCCTCTATTGATACTTGCGATTACAACTTAATGATCTTTTTACTTAACTGATGGCAGTTGTCTCCACGAGAAGCTGTTAGCACATTAGGTCTTTATTAAGACTGGCAAAGTAATAAATAATCTTTGTGACTTCTCTTTTGTTCACAAGGTTAATTGTTGCTTAAGAGTATTCTTGTGATGTATTAAGAGCTCCCAAGAAATTATATATGCAAACCATTAGACTAAAAACAGAAGTCTCAACAATCTACTAATTTACAAGTTGCTGATGGACCCAAGTTGTACCTGGCAGTAAGATACTAGCAGTAAGATACTGGGTATTACCCAGGATTTTGCATTCATTCTGATTTTTTCATTTAATTTAACAGATACTTATTTAGCAAAACACTAAGTTAGGAACTCTGGGAGGTACAAAGGTATATACCACCAATGCTCTCCAACCTTGTTGAGGAGAAAAATACACATGTGTTAAGTGAATTATTGAATGAGCTGTATTCAGAGGATGCAAAGAGAAAACTACTCCAGCTTGGTTGTAATACAAAATCTTCGGACTTCCCTGGTGGTGCAGTGGTTGGGAGTCCGCCTGCCAATGCAGGGGACACAGGTTCGAGCCCTGGTCTGGGAAGATCCCACATGCCGCAGAGCAACTAGGCCCATGAGCCACAACTACTGAGCCCGCACACCTGGAGCCTGTGCTCCGCAACAAGAGAAGCCACCCCAATGAGAAGCTCGCGTGCTGCGGCGGGCAGGGGGGTGGCCCCCACTTGCTGCAGCGGGAGAGAGCCCGTGCAGCAGCTGAGATCCCACGCAGCCAAAAATAAAATAATTAATTAATTAAAAATATATATATATATATATAAAATCTTTTTTCCACATAGCTGAATATGGTTTGCTAAAATTTGCTTAGAAGTTTTTTTTTAAGTCTACGCTATTTGTCTAAGTCACTGTTAATTGGTTACTTTGCTACTTGCTGCCAAATACACCCTAACTTACTTAGGTGTGGTCCATTAGACACCACTCACCTTGGAGTGGGACTGGACCTAAGAGATCATTAATTTCTATCTCTCTGTCCTACCAAAGAGGAGGGTGGATCCCAGAGAGAGATGAAGGGATTGGTCCAAATCACGTAGCAGCAGCAAAGCCTGGACCAACCAGGGTTCAGGTCACTAAATTCCTTATTTCCTTGAGGCCTTTAGAAGATGGATTCAGTTGTGCTAATACTGCCCTTTATAGTTTGTCCAGTTTGGACACAATACCTCAAATTCCATCACATGAATTAGACACACAGGCAGAAAAGAAAAAAAGATGATGATGGTCATAGTGATGATGATGGTGGTGGTGATGAAGAAGGAGAAGAGGAGAATGAGAAGAAGTAGAAAATAGCTCTATTTAGTGAGAGTTTACGATAGACCAGGTGGTTTACAAACACATCTATTATAACCTTGATAGCATCTCTCTGAGGTAGATACTAAAATTATTCTAACTTTACGAATAAGGACACAGTGTCGTTGAATGCTGAGGTTGCACAGTAAGTGGCTGCCAGTAAATGTGAAATCCCAGACTGGTCTGACTTCAGAGCCTGGATTCTAAACACATATAACACTACGGGCTATGCAATTTCTGAAAAACCCTGCCCCCACTACCAGTCTGAGAGGGACAAGACAGGGACACAGGACAGTCCTTGCTGGTGTCTGAGAAAGCCCTAAGAAAGACTCAGATTGTGCCAGCAGCCCCAAATCGTATTTCTGATGTTCTCTCTCTCTGTGGTGCTTTCAGTTACCAAGACAATCATCTCCAACAGGAATTCCAATGAAGCTCAGAGCAAATTAATTAGCCTTGCTGCAGACACAATAAAACTCTGCAAGCAGTTACCATAGTAGGTAACCTTCCATGTTTTACAAAGTATGGCGTTTTTACTTCATCTCACATTGAATAATGAATAATTTTCCCTGCCCCCTGATAAACAGTGAAAGATGAGAAGCCCTTTGGTAATTCAGTGATGTTGAATTAAATCTATGGTAGAATATCCACATTTTTTCCTAGGCTGCCATCCCCTTATTTTAGCTCCCTCTCCCTTTTCCTCTCTCTCTCCCTCACAGATTCCATCACAGACATTGAAAGGAGATGGTGCTACATTCCTGGCTACAGAGGGAGCATCTGTTGGCAACATCCAGCTGGAGTCAGGCTCCTGTGGAAAGTTGGAGGTCACTGGGCACTCCAGGCAACCTAGATGCGGTAGTACTGCCCAGAGACCTCAGCACCCACTCTGAACCCACACAGCATCACCTCTGAGGAAGTCAATTCCAACATCCTCTGTTGCTCTCTAGCCCCTGCCCTGCTTTATTTGTCTTTAGAGAAGTTATATATTTATTTGATTTTGATTTTATTTTTCTCCACTGGATATAAATATCATGACAGCAGGGACTTTGTTTTGTTCACTGCTCTGCTGGGGAGAAAGCACCTAAAGCAGTGCCTAACACATGGAAGGAATGCAGTAATATTTGCTGAATGAATGAATGACTGCCAAAAACATTGGCCAGTAATGGCAGTTTTACTGAGGATTTCCTGGGGGAGGTAGAGGAGAAAATGAAATCACATTCCATGTAGTAAGACTTCACCCAGTCCCCCACTGGACCTCTTCCTCTGATGTAACTCCTCTCCTTTTCCCACCCAACCTCCACAAATGCACTTCAATTGTCCCAACAATCTAGGAAATATCAAAACAAAATATCAAAACAAAAGACTAGAGTCTCTGCACATGTACCCCAGCCCAAAAACCACCTTAGAAATCATTTCAACCAAAGACAAAACATCTCAAACATCAATAGGGAACTGACTAGATAAATTATGGTACATTCATAAAATGGGATATTATGCATCCATTACAAAGAATTTGGCCAATGACAGATAGATAGATAGATAGATAGATAGATAGATAGATAGATAGATAGATAGATAGATATTGGGTGGACCAAAAAGTGCCTTCAGTTTTTTAAGTAAAAATAAAAGACACATTTTTCATTTTCACCAAGAATTTTATTTTGAACAATGTATTCACCCTTTTGTTCCACTACCTTCTGCCATTTTTCAGGCAACTTCTTAATTCCATATTCCCAAAACTTTTTATCTTTTTGAGCAAAGAACTGTTCCAGGTGCCTTTTACAGTCTTCCAGGGAACTGAAATTTTTTTCCATTAAGAGAATTTTGTAAAGACTGAAACAAATGGAAATCCAAAGGTGCAATGTCTGGTGAATATAGCGGATGAATCAGAACTTCCCAGCAAATCTGTAACAGTTTTTGCCTGGTCATCAAAGAAACATGCGATCTTGTGTCATCCTGATGGAAGATTATGCGTTTTCTGTTGACTAATTCTGGACGCTTTTCATCGAGTGCAGCTTTCAGTTGGTCTAACTGGGAGCAGTACTTGTTGGAATTAATCCTTTGGTTTCCTGGAAGGAGCTCATAATAGAGGACTCCCTTCCAATCCCACCATATACACAACATCACCTTCTCTGGATGAAGACTGGCCTTTGGTGTGGTTGGTGGTGGTTCATTTCGCCTGCCCCATGATCTCTTCCATTCTACATTGTTGTACAGTATCCACTTTTCATTGCCAGTCACAATTTGTTTTAAAAACGAACGTTTTCATTACGTTTCAGTAGAGAATCGCATGCGGAAATATGGTCAAGAAGGTTTTTTTCACTTAACTTATGTGGAACCCAAACATCAAAGTAATTCACATAGCCAAGCTGGTGCAAATGATTTTCAGCACTTGATTTGGATATTTTGAGTATGTCGGGTATCTCCCCCGTAGTATAACGTTGATTGTTCTCAATTACTGTTTCGATTTGATCACTATCAACTTCAACTGGTCAACCCGTCACAAACCACTTTTGACACATTTGATCAGTCACAGCACCTTCTCCATACACTGCACAAATCTATTTATTGCATTTCAGTTGTGTTTTTACCTTTCTTGAAATAATAAAGCATAATATGCCAAAAATGTTGCTTTTTTTCTTCCATCTTCAATATTAAAATGGCTACACAAAAATTCACCAATTTTGATAAGTCTTTTTTTAAATGCAAGCTGATATGACAGCTGTCACATACAATCTAACAAAATTGTTTCGAATGAAGTTAGACAACTAAGTGCTACTAGAGCCACCTTACGGAAAAAACCAAATGAAACTTTTGGCCCACTCAATAGATAGATAGATAGAAAGAAAGAACAATGGTCAAGATATATTGTTTAATGAAAAAAGCAAGGTGTAGTTCCACATATATAGTATGATTATATAGGTGAAAGAGAGAGAGCAATACACATATATTAATATTTACTTAGTAGATCTTTGGAAAGACACATAAGAAACTGCTAATAATGGGCTTCCCTGGTGGCGCAGTGGTTGAGAATCTGCCTGCCAATGCAGGGGACACGGGTTCGAGCCCTGGTCTGGGAAGATCCCACATGCCGCGGAGCAACTGAGCCCGTGTGCCACAACTACTGAGCCTGCGCATCTGGAGCTTGTGCTCCGCAACGAGAGGCCGCGATAGTGAGAGGCCCGCGCACCGCGATGAAGAGTGGCCCCCGCTTGCCGCAACTAGAGAAAGCCCTCGCACAGAAACGAAGACCCAACACAGCCAAAAATAAATAAATAAATAATTTAAAATAAATAATTAAAAAAAAAAAAGAAACTGCTAATGGTAGCTGCCTATAGGGAACAGAACTAGGAAACTGTGTGTCAAGGTTGGAAAGAGACTCTACTTTTTAGGGAGTTTTTGGTAGTGTTTGAAGTTTTAGTTTTTTGGGGGGTGTTTCTTGTTTTTTGAGTGTTTGAATATTTTATATACATCAAATAAATGTAAATAATTAGAAACTAAAGGATAGAAAGTGTGGGTGACAGGCAGTCAAGCAAGCCATAGATCAATTCCACCTTCCCCTCAAAGACTTCATCCAACCAAACAGGAATATCATGCCTTGGGAGTGTCTGCTAAAAAAATTAGACTTGAATCTTCACCCTTCCATTCTCTGCCAAAGTGAAGCCTCGGAGCACAGAATGGCACCCACTGGATCCCAAGGCCAAAGAAACTCAGTGAGCCAACAATTAACTTAATGCATTTGCTCCATCCAGAAAAGCTATTTAAATGTAACTATGAGGTTGGTCTCCCCAGAACTTTTAGTTTCCCCAGCCATTCTTTTCATAGAAAATAATGCTTAAAATCAGAGTAACTTAGTTTTTGTGATAACAATATAATGTAATGAGTGTTTGGAAATGTTCTATTTATCTAAGAAATCTCCAGTCACATCAGCTTGGTTTTCTGGAATGTATATCTTACCAAAGTATTGATTATCTGCTGGTTCTGTTGCCTGTATACACCACTTGCTAATATGTCCTCTAAAGTTGTCAGGTCAATTGTTGAAGTAAGAGAGAGAGCAAGAGCAGGGATTTTCTGGTTTTGTGTCAACCCCCTGAGAGGAATCCTGCCTGTCCCTTGGAAGGGTATTGTGAACTCTCCCGAGGGGTGAGGGTGTTGACTCTGCCAGAGAGACCCCATGGTGGCCGACAACCACCTTCAGTGGCTGACCAAGCCATGCTCCAGAGCCACTGAGGGACAGCAGGGAGTTAAGTCAGGACCCAAGAAATGTTCATTCCAGGCCATCCTCATCTCCCACAGATTCTGCCAGGCCCCTCACCTATGTCTATACCTACACCCACACCTAACATGTACAAAGATATCTATACCCTTTCTCTTGACTGAGTTGGACAAAAAACTGAGGGAGATTGAGCAGAGACAAGGGAAAGAGAAGGCTGGTGAAATTCACTCTTCAAAGAAGTAGGGGAAGCCCTTCTTTTAAAGTGATTCTGCACGATTTGGCACCATCAAGGAAACCATGGTGGAAAGAGCAGTTCCTGTCTGATTGCCAAGGAACAAACACGATTGGATTTTACACTTTCAAGCCAGCTGAAAAGAGAGGGGGCTGTGATAAAACTGAAGAGAAAGTCCTGTGCTATCAAATTCTGGATAAGTCAGGTGAGATTGTCAGCAAAATGTAGATGATTTAAATATGGCCAACAAGTGTAGGTTCATATCTTCATAACTTTCTATTTTGCATCTTCCTAGAATTAAAGAAAAATTGCTAATGTAATCAGCAAATTCCTAGATCACTGACAATTCTAGAGGATAAATGAACACTGGCATTTTAATTTAGGAGCTGATTAGCTAGTAAAAGAGGTTCCATTTAGAGCTGAATGATCCTGTATTTCTAGCCTTAGAGCTTCATTCCTCTAATTTAAGTTCCTGACAATCACAAATCGCTCAAGACAGAGCCCACTTTAAACACTTATCAGTCAATCACATCTAAATGTGAATTAATATATTTTAGATCTCCCCTTAAGAATAGTTTTGTACAGGAGGAAGAGGGACAGAACATGGTTCTGCATGTTTGAGGGAGTTGGAAAGGAGGTGCCCCCACAGACTGGAGTAACTGGGAAGAAAAGATGGGAAGCATAGAATGGCACCAAACACAAATTTCACTACTTTTCTTGGGGAACAGGGCTCTCAGGCAGCAGAGAGCTTTGTCCACCTCACGTGCCTCTGTATTCTGTCCAGTGGCAGAGAACATGGTGGTTTCCTGACATCTCCTGATTCATATCTATATCTTTAGATCTTTATGTATAGAGGAACCTTGTCCAAGGGTATCTGCCAGCTCCCCAAGCTGTAGCGGTCCTTGGTCCGTCCCCCTAACTAGCAGCAGAATAGCATCACCTCACTCTGAAGTTTCATTCTCTGCTGCAGGGTATCACCTCCACCTAGCCACTCCCTCTCCTTCTTAACCACAGTAACATGACCTTGAACATCCTTATTATACAATAAACCTAGAACTGATAATGATTTATGAATTCATCTGCATGGTCTATTATTGGCAACCTCTTGAAGAATCAACCCTAATGTTACACGTGACTTCATTAAGAAAGCTTTTACACTAAAATCAAGCTGGCTCCTATAGCCAGAGACCTGACACTTAGGGAAAACTGAACCTCACATTATGAGTTAAATTGTATCCCCCAAATTCATATGCTGAAGTACTAACCCTTAGTACTTCAGAATGTGACCATATTTGGAAATAGAGTTTTTGTAAATGATGAAGTTAAAATGAAGTCATTAGGGTAGTCCCTAATCCGATATAACTGTGTCCTTATAAAAAGGGGAAGTTTGGACACAGGGATACACACATGCACATAGAAAGAATGTCATGTGAACATGAAGGCAGAGATCAGGATGATGTGTCTACAAGCCAAGAAACAACAAAAATTGCCAGCAAACCACCAGAAGCTAGGGAAGAGGTATGGAACAGTTTCTCTCAAAGCCCTCAGAAGAAAACAACCTTGCTGACACCTTAAGTTCAAACTTCTAAGCTCCAGAACTGTGAGACAATCAATTAAGCCAAACTGTTCTTGGTATTTTGTTACAGAAGGCCAAGCATATTAATACACTAAACTTCAAAGCCCTGGCTCAAGATCCATTGGCTTAAACTCTAAAATCTAAAATTGTTCCTTTCTCTACTTTGCCCAACCATTCCAGGAATCAGTCTTCAGCTAAATAGCTCCAAACTGAGATGGGTCTTGATTTTCCAACTAGGGAAAGATAAATTTGGATTTTAGTCCTGGTTGACTCTTTGGGTGAACTTGAACAAGTTATTTCATCAATTTCCTGACTGTCAAATGAGGAGGTTGAATAAAATTCTCGTTGGCAAATAGACTATCTCTTGTGCCTATTCTAGCTGAGTTGTGGCAGCTACCTAGAGCACGATCTTGAGCACTCTACGAGGACCGTATTCCTACATCTCTGAGCCTGACCCGCTGGATCTGCTCATCTCATTACATGACTTCCAAATAATTTAATGAGTTATATCCATCCCTTTCACACACTGTTCCAATAGGCTCTAGGTGAGACTCTTCATATTCCCACAGAGTAAGTGCTTCAGCTTCGGGATCACTCTGCCTTGCCACTCAGATGCCTTGACTGAATAGAAAGAATACAATGATTGATCAACAATGTCTGCTGTGGACAAGATGGGAAGTCTGCCCCACATGACCTATGTACTTGCTGTCCCTGGACTGAATCGAAAAACTTTACAATTTCTTTCTCCACTGATCCAGAGCTTCTTATTATTGCCCTTATTATCACTTTCAACCATTGCTGCTGCTTTATGCTATTCTCTCCCAAACTATCTGCTCTTTCTTCTTCTTTTTTTTTTTTTTCTCTCACCTCTTCTCCAACTGTGATGGTTAATTTAATGTGTCAACTTGACTGGGCTACGGGATGCCTGGATAGCCCATTGTTTCTGGGTGTATCTGTGAGGGTGTTTCCAGAAGAGATTAGCATTTGAATAGGTAAACTGAGTAAAGTGGATTGCCCTCACCAGTGCAGGTGGGCATCATCCCACTGGGTCCCTGAACAGAACCAAAAGACAGAGGAGGAATAAATTTGCTCTCTGGTTCAACTGGGACATCCATCTTCCCCTTCCCTTGGACGTTGGTGTTCATGGTTCTTGGGCCTTTGGATTCCACCCAGGGCTTACACCATTGGCTTCCTTGGTTCTCAGCTTTTTGGATTCAAATTGAATTACACCACAAGCTTTCTTCGTTCTCCAGCTTACAGATGGCCTCTTGGCCTCCATAATCATGTAAGCCAATTCCTATAATAAATAAACAAATCTATCTAATTTTCTATTAGAATACGTGTATATATCCTACTGGTTTTGTTTCTCTGGAGAACCCTTCTACACCAGTCTTTTCCTACTCTCACTCTCCTATGCTTTATGGCTTTGGTGCTGCCAGAATTGTCTATTATAGCTATCACCAGTCAATAAAAATACACTTTTCCTTCTGGGCTGGTAAAATGGTCAATTACAGGACATTATCTATGACTTTTTTGGCTTAAGCTCTTGGCAATTTTCTTCAGTGTTTATAGTAGTCTCTTTTGTTAAGTGTCCTAAGGGTTCGCGGTAGTCCTAGGTGGTTATGCGTGCTGGATGCTGATACACTGGGGCAGTGTTGTGATACCACAAAGAGCCTTCCTAACACTCAGTGATTGACAGGAGGTAAAGTCACATTTATGATTTCTGAAATGGAGGTGATTACATTACAGCAAACAAAGTTCTATCTTTATCTAGAGCTTTCCATACATTATCCTGTTTGATCTTCACAACCTTGTGATATAGGCAGGACAAGTATTCTGTTATTCTCACATTACATTTAGGGATCATAATCAGAAAGACTAAGTGACTCAGTTACACAGAATTAAAAGATTTCAGGTTGTGTCATCTTACCAATCACTCAACAAATCATTTAATTTCATTCATTGAGATATTATCATATATGAGTAAACCCTCTTTAACAGCCATCAAGACCCAACAAATGAGTAGCGGTAGACAGTTTGACCAGGATTGCATTGATTAAAGACCACATTTAACGGAGCCTTAAACTGTGTCCAACTGTGTCCTGCTTTTCCCCAAAGCAGCAGGATGGCTTCTCTCTGAAGTACTCTCTCTTTTAGTGAACCAGTTTGGTGTAATTTCATGCCTGACTCATAGGCTCTGCTTGCCTCATCAGGTGTGAATCAGATAAAGAAATAACTAAATTCACTTTGCCCATGGTTCCAAGTCAATACACTCAGAGTGAGGGCTTGTATTTTACTCCACACTTATCCCACAAGGGTAATGGGTTTTGGGGTCAATGTTTTCCTTGCTAAACAGTTGTCCTTTACACTATGGTCTAGAAACCATCAGTGTATCTGGTAATCAAACTCAGCATAAGTATACAAACACTTTGCCACGTGCTTCCAAGGGAAGCAACCAATCTTTAATGTTTCCTAGGACTATAAGGAGACCATAATGAGGTTTATGCTGTATATAACTCTCATTTTTCTGAAATATTGGCAAATAGAAATAACAGGTTCTCCTTTAGCCTAAATTTTCCTCTGGACCAATAACTAAAGAAAATTACCCTGAGAGCTCAAATAGTACCGGCTTGCTGTGAAAAAGCACACATCTCTAGGATGAGAAATAAGCATTTTCTTGCCTCCTGGCTCTAGGGAGACATCCAGCATCAGAGGGAGTTCTGCAGGATGAGCAAGGCAAGCTCACCTCAGGAGGTGCAGCTGTGCTCTGGCTGAGAACAAGAACTACAGGTTTGCTCCCCAAAGAGCTGGTGAGTATTAGGAGGAGGCATGAATACCGCCATCCTTTTTTCCTCTTGACAGGTATTACCCACGTTATTTGCCAAAAGGACAGAGCACAGGTTTCAAATAAGTCTTTCAAGCTAAGATAGCACAGAGCTCATGATCAGATTAGAGACTGAAAGCCACCAGGGTGATGGCTGCCGGGCAGGCTTTCCACAGCCCTGCATCACTCTTTTTGAGGCTGTCCGCCCATTCTTCTTCCTAAGTACGGCCATCCATCAAGTGTCTCTGGTATATTTGTGAGGCTCAAATGCCCAGAAACTTTTTAGGTCTTATTCTGTCAGACTTTTCACCAGATAAATCATATTTGATCATACTCTACTTCTTTATATTCTCTTTTTTCTCTGCATCTATGACATTATACTCTCATGGGTATTTCTCTACCCCTTTGACAACTTTTTCCCAGTATTTCACTCATACCTCCTCCTCCAACTAACTTTCAAATGCTGGAGTTCCTAAAAGCGCATTCCCAGCCCCTATTCTTTTCTCTATCTAGACTTTCTCCTAGGTGATCTCATTCATTTTATCTTTCTAAGTGTTATCTGTATACTGGTGTGCCAAAAAAATTTCTCCATGGAGATTCTTCTTCCTGAGGTCTAGATTTGTTTATCCAACCACTTTTCCATTATCTCACCTGAGATGTCTCAAAAGCTCCTCAAATTTAACAAAAGCAAAACTGAAGTCCTGACCCAAAAAAAAGATCTGAGACTTCCCTCATGGATTTTGATCAAGAAGGACAGACAGCCACCTATTCCAGGAGAATCACTTCTGGTAATGGGGGACTAGATAAATCAGACCAACTCTTTCACTGAAAACAGCTACAAAAGCCAGGGAAAATATTCTATATATGTTTGAGGGCCTCAGAGAACTATCAGTAACACAGCAGTGAATAATCATGAGGCCAAGATCCAAGAAAAGAAAGAAACCCAGAGAAATGAGCTTAGCTTTGGGGACTACTTTTTCCCTGGGGAGATCTTCCAATTACACAGAGATGGCTGAGAGGCAGAGAAACTGAGCAAAGTATTCAACAAACTGATAAGGCAAAGAGATAAAAATGACAGTTTGGGGCCTGCCAAGGAAGGGAACCCTCTTAAAATTCCCAAGCTTTGGGGCTTGATTTGGGACCCTGAATTATTCAGGGGTTCTCCAGAGAAACAGAACCAATAAGATGGAGAGAGAGAGAGAAAGAGAGAGAGAGATTTTAAGGAATTGGGACATGCAAGTATGGGGGCTGGCAAGTCTGAAATCTGCAGGGCAGGCCAGCAGGCAGGAGACACAGGGAAGAGCTGATGCTGCAGCATGAGTCAGAAGGCAGTCTGGAGGTAGCATTCCCTCTTCCTCGGGGAACCTCAGTCTTTTCTCTTCAGGCCTTCAACTGATTGGACGAGGCCCACTCACACTGTAGAAGATAATCTGCTATACTTAAAGTCTACTGATTGAAATGTAAATTTATCTAAAAAATACCTTTACAGTGACAGCTAGACTGGTGTTTGACCAAATATCTAGGTGCAGAGACCTCTCCAGGTTGACATACAAAATCAACCATCGCAGATCACATACCACTGCTGATTTAAGAACCACACTTTGAGTAGAACTAGTCTAAGATCGTTGCATTACAGTTGAGCATTGGACAATGTGGGTTTGAACTGCGAGGGCCCACTAATATGCAGAATTTTTTCAGTAAATACGTACAACAATACTACACGATCAGCAGTTGGTTGAATCCACAGATGTGGAACTACACATATGGAGGGCTGACTATAAGTTATACTTGAATTGTTTGCTGCTAACCCCTGTGTTATTCAACGGTCAACTGTATTTGGTATTAGGAAAAAGTATTCATTATATCAGGCTTTGATAAGTCAAGGATATATAATATAATCTCTAGGATAACCAACAGAATAGTAAAATAATGTTTAACTTGGGATAATAGAAAATAATCTAAATACAAAAGAGAGATAAAAAAGAATATAAAATAGGTGAAACAAATAAAAAGCAAATACTAAGATGGTAGATTTAGGCCCAAATATGTCAGTGATTACTTTCAATGTAAATGAACTAAATATTTCAATTAAAAGAGGAAGATTATCAGGATGTATTTAAATATACATATATATGTATATACATACACACACACACACACACACACACACACACACTGCTTAAGGACACACATTTAAATACAATATAGACAGGTCGAAAGCATGAGGATAAAAATGGTATACCATGAAAATACTAACCAAAAGAAACTACAATAGCTATACTGCTATCGGATAAATAAGACTTTAGAACAAGAAACATTATTAGAGCTAAAGAAGAACATTGCATAATAATAAAGAGGTCAATACACCAGGAAGATACAACAGTCCTACATTTGCTTGTTCCTTGGAACATAGCTTCAAAACATATAAAAAAATACAGAAAGAGAAGTCTGCAAATCCACAATTACATTGGAAGAGTTTAACACACCTGTCTCATAGGTAGAGCAAGCAGTCAAAAAATTCAGTAGGAACACCAAAGATCTAAACAATACAATCAAACTTTTCCTGGTGGACATATTTATAGAACAGTGTACCTAATGACTGCAGAATATACATTCTGTTCAAGGACACACAGAACATTTGCCAAAATTGCCATATTCAGAGTCATAAAGCAAGTCTCAACATATTTCAAAATCAAAATCATATCAAAATATGTTCTTTGGTTTCAGTGGAATTAAGCCAAATAAGTAGGAAATCCCTCAATTTGGAAATTAAGAAGTAAATTTCTAAATGCCTACGGGCCAAAGAAGAAATCACAAAGGAAATTATATAACAAATATTAACCCAAAGATTGTTTTTAAAATATGTATTCAAATCACACTTACATGAAAATTTATAGCCCTACAGACATACAACAGAAAAGAAGAAAGCCTGAACATCAGTGCACTAAGTATCCACGTCAAAAAGCTAGAAAAAGAGCAGAAAATTCAGCCCAAAGAAATGAGAAAGAAGAAAATGATAAAGATAAGAACATATGTTAATGAAAAAGAAAATAGAATAGTAGAGGAGATGATCCAAGAAAACAGTAGTTTTGCTGAAAAAACTAATAAGGTAATACTCTTTCAAAAAAAGGCACAAATAATTCATGTCAGGAATGAAAAGGGGATACCACTGCATATCCTACAAACAATGAAAGAATAATAATAAGATTTTTTTAACTACATGCCAATACATTTGAAAATTTAGATGAATTAGATGGTATATTCCATAAAACACACACACAACTTAGCAAAACTAAAAGTAATTTAAAAAGTAATTCACTGCTTAAAAACCTTCCCAGAGAAACCTATAGGCCTAGATGGTTTTGCTGTGAATTCTAGAAAATATGTCAAGAAGAAACAATGCCAATTTTTCCACATATTCTTCCTGAAAAGAGAAAAGGAAAGATCACTCTTCAGTTCATTTTTAAAAAATTTTATTGGAGTATAGTTGCTTTACAATATTGTGTTAGTTTATACTGTACAGCAAAGTAAATCAGCTATACGTATACATATATCCCCTCTTTTTTGGATTTCCTTCTCATTTAGGTCACCACAGAGCACTGAGTAGAGTTCCCTGGGCTACGCAGTAGGTTCTCGTTAGTTATCTATTTCATACATAGTATCAATAGTGTATATATGTCAATCCATGTCTCCCAATTCTTCCCACCCTCCCCCTTTCCCCCTTGGTATCCACACGTTTGTTCTCTACATCTGTGTCGCTATTTCTGCTTTGTAAATAATATCGTCTATATCAATTTTTTCATATTCCACGTATATGCATTAATATACAATATTTGTTTTTCTCTTTCTGACTTACTTCACTCTGTATGACAGTCTCTAGGTCCATCCATGTCTCTACAAATGACCCAATTTCATTCCTTTTTATGACTGAGTAATATTCCATTGTATATATGTACCACATCTTCTTTATCCACTCCTCTGTTGATGGACATTTAGGTTGCTTCCGTGTCCTGGCTATTGTATATAATGCTGCAATGAACATTGGGGTGCATGTGTCTTTTTGAATTATGATTTTCTCCGGGTATGTGCCTAGGAGTGGGTTTGCTGGGTCATATGGTAGTTCTATTTTTAGTTTTTAAGGAATCTCCATACTGTTGTCCATAGTGGTTGTATCAATTTACACTCCCACGAACAATGCATGAGGGTGCCCTTTTCTCCACACCCTCTCCAGCGTTTATTGTTTGTAGATTTTTTTTATGATGGCCATTCTGACCCATGTGAGGTGATACCTCATTGTAGTTTTGATTTGCATTTCTCTAATGATTAGTGATGTTGAGCATCTTTTCATGTGTTTGTTGGCCATCTGTATGTCTTCTTTGGAGAAATGTCTATTTAGGTCTTCTACCCATTTTGTGATTGGGTTGTTTGTTTTTTTGATATTGAGCTTCATGAACTGTTTGTATATTTTGGAGATTAATCCTTTGTCAGTTGCTTTGTTTGCAAACATTTTCTCCCATTCTGAGGGTTGTCTTTTCTTCTTGTTTATGGTTTCCCTTGCTTTGCAAAAGCTTTTAAGTTTCATTAGGTCCCATTTGTTTATTTTTGTTTTGTTTTGTTTTGTTTTTTCAAGAGGGTATTAAATTGTTTATTTATTACACATGATAATGGATGATACACAAGCTTCATTCCCATCTATATCTGGTACCATAATCCAATTTAGATATATTGCATAGGATGTGCCAACAATCATTAATAATCAAAAAACTCCATGACTTTGCTTGGGTGACCCTTTTCACGGTGAACTCCAGGTCACAACGCAGTAACTGTCAGTTCAACTACACCAAGGTTTCGGAAGACAATAGCTTCTCCACCAAAGCAGGTTGTAAATAAATTTTGAATGGAACCTGGCATCACCCTGAAGGAATACTAACTTCACACTGTTGGGGTAGTTTACCAAAATGGCTTCAGAGTAGACTAACTTTACACAGCACATTTTAAAAAAAGACACATTTATTCAGCGTCATGATCAGACTATTACATTTAGCAATCAACAGCATGGGTGCAAAAAAAAAAAATCTACATTAAAACCCTTTGTTGGAATGCTTTACACTTTCCACAGAACAGAAACTAAAATAACCTGTTATACAATTAGTCACAAATACAGTCCTCGAGTTTTTTTGCCTATACACATGAGTATTGTCTAAAACATGTCTTCTTTGTAGCAGCTAGGCCCTGCCACCACTGTGCTTGGCTGAGTTCACAAATCTGTTGTAACCTGTAGCTTCCCTGTCACTTCTCTGGCTCTCCTCTCCTTCTAAGCTTTGTTTCCTGGCAGTAATCAAAACCTTCTGCCACTGCCATAGCTACTGCTGCTGCTGGAACCACCATAGCCACCTTGGTTTCGGGGTTTGGCAAAGTATTGGCCTCCACCACCATAGGGGCCAGAACTTCTGCCTCCAAAGTTTCCTCCTTTCATGGGTCCAAAATTTGAAGACTGATTGTTGTAACTGCCAAAATCATTGTAGCTTCCACCACCTCCAAAATTGCTTCCACTACCACCGCCAAAGCCGCCTCCGCCTCCTCCGTTGTTATAGCTGTCACTCCCACCATAGCCACTGCCCTGGTTTCCATAACCCTGTCCACCACTTCCATAGCCTCTGCTTCCTCCAGAGTAACCAGGGCCGCCTCCTCCATAACCACCATCATTACCAAATCCATTATAGCCATCCCCACTGCCACCATATCCACCACCACCACGGCTGCCACCAAAGCCACCTCGACCACTGAAGTTTCCTCCACGACCAAAGTTGTCATTCCCACCAAAACCACAACCACCACCAAAGTTTCCAGAACCACTTCGACCTCTTTGGCTGGATGAGGCACTAGCCATCTCTTGCTTAGATAGGGCTTTCCTTACTTCACAGTTGTGGCCATTCACAGTGTGGTATTTCTGAATGACAATCTTGTCTACAGAGTCATGGTCATCAAAGGTTACGAAAGCAAAGCCTCTCTTTTTGCCACTGCCTCGATCAGTCATGATTTCAATCACTTCAATTTTCCCATACTGTTCAAAATAATCTCTTAGATGATGTTCCTCAGTGTCTTCTTTAATGCCACCGACAAAAATCTTCTTCACAGTTAAGTGGGCACCAGGTCTTTGAGAATCTTCTCTTGAGACGGCCCTCTTTGGTTCCACCACTCTTCCATCCACCTTGTGTGGCCTTGCATTCATGGCCGCATCCACCTCCTCCACAGTGGCATATGTGACAAACCCGAAGCCTCTGGAGCGTTTGGTGTTTGGATCCCTCCTTACCACACAATCTGTGAGCGTTCCCCACTGCTCAAAATGGCTCCTCAGACTCTCATCAGTTGTTTCAAAGCTCAAACCTCCGATGAAGAGCTTCCGCAGCTGTTCGGGCTCTTTGGGTGACTCTGACTTAGACATGACGGCAGTGGAGGGGGGAGACGTCAACGATGTTTACTCGGCGGCGTCCACTGGCAGAAAGAACTATTTTTGTTTTTATTCTCATTACTCTGGGAGGTGGGTGGAAAAAGATCTTGCTGCAATTTATGTCAGAGTGTTCTGCCTATGTTTTCCTCTAAGAGTCAATCTTTAGCCAGACTTACCCATAAATTTAGTTCATTTTTTAAGGCCAGAATAATCTTGATACAACAACTGGCCAAGGCCATTTCAAGAAAGGAACATTAGAGGCCCAGCTCACTTATGACATTGATTTTTTTAAAAAATTCTAGACAAAGTCTAGCAAATCAAATATGGCAATGTGTGAAAAAGATTATATCAATACATCACAACCAAGCTGGAAATGCAAGAACTGCAAAGTTGGTTTAACATTCAAAAATCATTCAATGCAATCTGCTCCATTAATAAAATAAAGGAGATGAATCCTGTGACCATCTCAGTAGATGCAGAAAAAAGCAGTTCATAAAATGCAATACACATGATTAAAAAAAAAACTGGTAGCAAACTAGAAAAAGAAATTAACATCCTTCATCTGATAAAGAGCATCTACAAAAACATAAAATAACACTTAGGTCCTTCATCATCTGCTCTGGAGCCACTCTTCTTCGAATCTTCTCCATCTCAGTAAAATGACATCTCCATCCATCCAATTGCTAAAGCCAAATATCTGAAAGTTATTATTTAGGGTTCAGTCTCTCTGTCTCCTACCAACCTCATACCCAATCATAAATCAGTCTATTGATTCTACTTCCAAATATTTCCAGAGTTTTCCATCTCTTTCATTACCACTGTTTTCCATCTCTTTCATTACCACTCTGGGCTACTACCATCTCTCACCAGGATTATGACCATAGGCTTACAACTGGTCTCCCTGTTTTTATTCTTGCCCCCTCCAAACCATTATCCAAATCCACATAGCAAACAGAGTGATATTCTTAAAGCACCAATCAGATTACATCCCTGCCTGTTTAATAACTCCCTAAGGTTGTTGGGAAAAACATCCAAAATCCTTACCAAGGTCTACATGCCTCCATGCCTCATCCTAGCATCACTGTCCCCCTCACCCACTGTGTCACGCTGGCCTCTTTCAGTTCTTTGCATTTGCCAAGCTAGTCTCCGCTTCAGCATTGCACCCCCTACTTGCAGTGTTTGCTTCCTCACTTCTCACTGGGCAACCTGACCACCCTATGGTTTCCTTTCTTAGAACCCTATACTTTCCCTTCAGAATTCTTATCATAATTTGCAAGTCTATATTATTCTTTTACTTCTTAAATTTCTATCTTCTTCACTATACTATAAACTTCACAAAGGCAAGAATCATGACTGTTTTGTTCTCTTCTGTTTCATCTCTATCCTAGTGCCTAGTGCATAATAAGCATTCGATGAATCATTGTTGAAAAATGAACGAATGAATAAGTGAATGAATGAATTCTTCTTATATTCCAAGTATATTAAAAGTATGTGTAGTTTTTTCAGGAAATTCCTTCCAGCATGCATAGTTTGAGCCACCATTGTTAATAACTGACTGTAAGCAGTTTCAGGCATATAACCTTGAGCTTCCAGACAAACCTTGAAGCAAATGAACACTGTGTCTCACTTAGACCTCTGCAATTAATTCTAACTTCTAAAAAACCTTATCTACTGGCACTAGGGCTGGCTTTGCATGGATCTTACGGGAAGTTATTGCAAACAGGCATAAAAGCAACCAAAGGCAACATATCAAGTGTTAAAAGCTTTTATTCAGCTACAAATACAGTTTTCTAGCTGAGCAGACTTCAAAACCTTCATTTTCATGGTAAGCAAATAATGTTCCTAAAATAAAATATGTGCAGCCAGTGATATTTATTTACAAATGCCCTATGACTACCTTCTAAGAAATGCTAAATGATGGTAAAACTTCAAAAGACATCAGTGCAACCAACACCATCTTTCTGTTAAAAATATTTTCATCTTTATGTGATAACCCCAGGAATACAATCTTTATAATCTCGCAACTAATCACTAACTCCAGAGTGATGTAAAATTAATTTGGTTATGCCTTAGTACCTCATTTTTTTCTACCTGCAAAAGGTGGCAGCTAATGTTATGTGAAAATAGAATCTATAGAGACCCCGTGTTCCTAACACACTTTAATGATGGGGTCAACTCCCTCAGTATCCCAGAAAGAGAGGAAATAAAATTTTCATTTTTCTTCATAGGTTGAAAGACATGGTCAGACTTTGTACCATGATTGGAACCAGTTCTTTCTAGGATTAAGCCAAAATCAAAATCACCAGGTTGATCATATGTTCCAAAAAGGTAGTTAACTCAGTCTCATAGACAGGGGCAAAGGAAAGGCATCTCCCATTTGTATCCTTATTCGAAGGAAACAAGAAGAGTCCAAATTATCAAGCTGCAGACTTAAGGGCACTTAAGGGCTCTAGAAGCCACAGCAACTGGTGAGGGTAACAAGGGCTTTATATTCTCATGGTGATGAGTTCAAACCCCAGCTCCTTCACATGCAAATTGTATGTCCCTAGGCAAGTTACCAAACCTTACTCAGCTTCAATGTCTTCATCTATAGAAAAAGGATAACAATGCTGTCTCGTACAGAAAGTACATGGCACACAGTAGGAGTTCAAAAAATGGTAGTTATTCAGTGGAATAGATATTGGCCTTTCTATTCCTCCTTTGTTAAAAATAAATGAAGGAAAGGAGAATGGGAACTAGCAAAGGTATTCTTAAATACTAACATTCCTCCTGGGGATGTTCAATACTGCCAGAAAACCTAAAACCCCTCAAAAAAGGAATGTGAATTAGATATAAAATATAGCTGGTCCCCAGGAATTTGTTATCTCACATCCCCAAATTAACATTATCTAAGAAACCAAATGACATCAAATCTGTATTACATTGAGAATAACTTTCAGAACCCCATGGGTAAGAGACAGAAAGGAAGGGAGGAGGAGGCTGAGATGGAAATAAAATGGAGGGGAAGGGAAGACATGAAAGAAAGAGAAGAAAGAGAGAAACCAACCAGTTCCATCTGGATTAAAGTTCACTTATAATCAGAACAATAATGGGATTGTCTTCTCTTTTCTGCTGTGTTCCCTATGAAAGTCAAGACCGTAGCTGCTTTGTTCACTTCTGTATGCCAAGTAGCTAACACACTGCCTGGAACATAATAGGTATTTAATAAATAATTGTCGGATATACAAAAACATGAATGAATGAGTGCTGTGTATGTCTCCGGAGTCGTAAATATTCACCCTGCATCCAAGAACTTGAAAACAAAAAGGACGGATTTTATGCATTGACTCTGGGTATCTGGAACTGGAATTCCAGATATGAGTGTCCCTAGGTTTGCACCATCTCTCTAGCCCTGCAAAATGGCCTTTTCAAATAAAGATCTGAAGGTCCTGTGGGGTGGCCTCAATTTCAGCTCTCACTCTGCCAGTGTTCTCAGTCGCCTTATAATACAGTGTCTGGTGCTAGATATTAAAATGCAGAAAGAACTTTTTAGAGACTCTGAGTTGTACACACACAAAAAAAATCAAAGATAGAGCTGAGCAGTTAGAAATCCGTCAATACAGTGTCTTGCTCTCATTATTGAGAGATGCTTAATCTCATTATTCAGTTTTGGGAGAGAACAGGAGGCATGTAGTGAAATTCAATAGAGACATAATATATAGCTTTGAGTTAACAACAGAAATAACCAATTTCAAAATAAGTTTAACTGTCAATAATTATAACTATTTAATCAAAACACTGTAAAAATATTTTTTGGTATATTGCATATTAAAATTTTTTAATCTATTAAACACAGGTCAAATGCCCCATCAAATATAGAAAGGCTACAGAAATTTCACCTGGTTGATATAAACCACTTCATTTACATTTGGGGACTTTTTCTAGAACAATTCTTATAAACCCACTACTACCAAACACAGCTATGAGGATTAAATTTAATTGTGTATGTAAAAGCGTTTTGCAACATTATGTCTTTTTTTTTTCTCGGAAAGATATGAGACATTTTTGTTTCTTTCTCAGCCAGTTTGCGTGTAACATGTAATGAAATCACCTTCCATTTTTACCTGTCTCACTACTAGAGGCAAGATTTTTTTTCTTTCCTTCTTAAACTAATGAGATCGTGAAAAAAGCAATCTCATCCCATCAGAAGCCACCATATTTCAGAAATGAAGTGATTTATGGGCAGTAATTACATTACGAAAAGTTTATACATCATTTGGGTATTATTCAGGGGAAAAGTTATAGTGTGTTGTTGCTGTTATTAAACCCCAAAGACCCATTGATCAAGAATATAAAGATCAACCACTTGTTTTGTTAAGTAATTAACTTAACTCTTCCCCATAGCTCCCATTCAGGCTTAGAACAATCCTATTTCTCATTGGAATGAGAGTCCCAAGCAATGTAGTGAAAAGGGCTACTAAAAGGTGATGCCAATTAATTGCCAAAAGTAATTGTCATTTTGTAATCACATTATTATCTAATTTGTTGCCACTAGATCATTAAAGTACCAATTATGCATCTCTGCTCTAATGCATTAATTTAAAAAAGCAATCATGCATTTATTATCTTTATAATTCCTGAGATAATTATACAACAGGCTGAAGGTATATTTCTTCTGGGTTAGGAAATTAGTATGCCAGAACTGATTATTAGAGCTAAAACCAAATATCCTCAGCTTCTTTATTCAAAGTGCCGTAGGGACATTCTATAGAATGGAATTGTGAGGAAGTAATAGTTTGCCTCTGTAAAATAGTGCATTCTCTCTTCCTCCATTCTTTGCCAGTGGGGAGTCACATAGAAAGAAAACCTTGTTCAGGAATAAGAAAATGGTTTCCAGATTGGTTTATAGATTATGAGTTCTTGAATGGACATGTGGTCCAAGACAGGCTGTACTTCTCGGCTGTCCAATGAACCACTCTCATCTTGAGTAAGTCCCATCCTGCCAGAGGAGGGGTTAAAGCATCCCTATAGCATGGAGAAGGAAGCCGGGGCGGGGTGGGTGCGGGGGGGCGGAGGGGCATGTGAAGTGGCAGTCTGGAGACATTTTCAAGTTTGGCTTCATTATTGTTCTTAAAATTCCGTGAATTCCCAGGTCATAAGTCTCTTCCTTAACATAGATATAAAATCCATTCTGGAGATAAATAGAAATAAGTTATGGAGTCTCTATTTTGGATTATCTGTTCTCTCTATTTTTAATATAAATGGGTTTCAATCCAACTGAAGTGTCCTTTCTTATCAAAAAAAAAGTTATGGCACTGCATGTTTTTTGTCCACTCTTCTCCATATTTACCACATTTAAGACTGAAGTGGTCGTACTAAGTGCTCCCTGTAGCTACACATATGGCAGAAGGATTCCCCAGGATACTGCGGTGGCCATCCTCTTCTCTCAAAAAGGATTCTGTGCAAGCTGCTTCTCCAGCTGTCACAGCCCCACTGATACCCCTTTATTCATTCCCAACATTGTTCTAGCGCAGAGGTCAACAAACTACAGCCCAAAGACCAATCCAGCCCACCTCTTATTTCTGTAAATAAAGTTTTATAGGAATACAGCCAGGCCCACTGGTTTACATGTTGTCTCTACCTGCTTCACTCTACCACAGCAGAGGTGAGTAGTGACAACAGAGACTGCATGGCCCACAAAGCCTAAAATATTTGCTATCTGGCCCTTTCCAGAAAAAGTTTGCCAATCCCTATTCTAGTGGGATTTTTTCATCTTACTATTACAGACTCTCCTTCCTCTGAAATAAAGACCTTTATTCTTACATTGCTTAATGTTTTTCTTCTCTTCTCTCTGGACAATTCTTTCTAAATTACAGCATCTTCTTTAACTTCTGAAATTTAAATCTCTGTAACATTTCATCCACACACTCCCTGGCAGCTTTGAGAACACTTCCCCCAAGGATGCTCACAAAGGCGCTTGATAATGTCTACTTTTGATCTGTAGCCTAATAAGGAATCACTCTCCGAGTGGATCTAAAAATTTCATTCATTCCATCAAGAATAGACATTTGATGAAGGTCTTTGTTATGTGCTAGGCACTGATGCTAGATGCAAAATTCCATAAGACACAGTCTCTCCCTACCTAGAAACTCACAATCTGGCAGAGAAGACCTCATACACATCAGGGTATTATTGTTCTTGCAACTGTTGTTTGTTTTAACACTTTCTTAGTTACATGCCAAGAACTGTGTTGAGAGCTTAACATACATTAACTCATTTAATCCTCATAACAATCCTGTGAGGAAGATGTTATTATTATCTTCATTTCACAGATAAAAAAATTTAGGTATGAATAAGAGAACTTCATGTGAGGTAGAATTATAGCAAAGGTTTAGTAATTTGCCCAAGGTCACACATTTATTAAGTAGCAGAGCTGGGATTTGAACCCAAGCAGTCTGGCTCCAGAGTCCAAACTCCTAACTACTTTGTCGGTATTAACTTTTGTTTCCTCTGCCCTGGACATGAGAGGAGACACCCCTACATGGGACACCCCTGAATTCCCCATCACATAACATGCAGAGGATCTGAGTTATGCCGTTGTTGACCGAAACAAAAAATGCACAACGTGAGAGCTGTGACTTTCAGTTTTATTTGAGGACCTTACTGAGGACTATAGCCCAGGAGACAGCCTCTCAGATAGCTCTGAGGACCTGCTCCAAAGGGTTAGGGGAGGAGCCAGGATGTATATGAATTTTCCTGGCTGGGAATTACATGTAGTCATGGATACATCCTGGTAAAAGATTACTGTTAATCACAAAAAACCCCAGATATTTCAAGTTCATGATTTTAGTGCTTATCTATATATGGGAAGATGCAAGAATCTGGGGTCATTGAAATTCTTCCTTAGATATGCATTTTAACTAGCTAGGAGCTCATATACCCCAAACATGAAATGCTTCATCCTGTTTTTGTCCTGAATTCCTTTCAGGGTGTACTGAAGGTCAGCGACTGTAGTGGCTAATGACTTGATCCTTGTAGAACTGGGTGGCAGGCACTTTCTTTGTTCTACACCCTGCAGATTCACATCACTTGCCAGCATCATCCTGCTTTGCTTGAGCACTGACACCTTCAGACTCCCAGTGTAAGACCTGGCCATCTGAGGATATTCTGATTTCCCAGAAAATGGTTCTTTTATCAAACTAGAGCCTCTCAAAAAAGAAAAAGCTGGTTTTAACTTCTCTGTAGTGGGAGGGGGAGGACTACTATCCATTAGCAAAACTGATGGTGGCTACTTCTGATTTCTATGGGAGAAGCAAAATTCCTCTGCAGAGAGACAATTCTTTAGTTTAGAAAAATACTCTGATGCATCTTAATGGGGTGTTTTTATTTGGGGCCTGGTTTTGGTTCATTTAAAAAAATTTTTGCTGTTACTGTAGGCACCTGAGTGTAAATGGATAGGAGTGTGTGAGACAATGAGAGTTGAACTGCTCTGCGTAGTAAGGTGAAGAAAATTTTGAGGGCACCCCAGAGAGAGAAGATAAGGGACTTGACTGAAAATGGAAGAGGTATGAAGGCAACCTGAAGACAGAAAGAGGCTCAAGAAGATGCCCAGGCATTGGGGCCATCAGAAGAGAAAATTGGCCAGGGAGAAATCCCCCGTAGGGAGATGGTCAATGATCTTTAGGACAGTGATGCCTGATACCAAGTTTAAAGTTGTTTGCTGTGCTATGTGATCCTGAGAGAGGTCAACAGCTCCAGAGGAGACAGGAGCAGTGACGGGGGAGGGGAGGATAGTAGGAGCAAAACTGTTTATAAAAACAGCCTCCTAATAAAAGGCATAATCAAGATTGGAAAGGAATAAGTAAATCTAACTCTATTCACAGACAACATGCTCTTGAACATAGAAAATCCTAAGGAATCCACAATAAAACTATCAGAACTAATAAAAAAAATTCTACAAGGTTGAAAAATATAAGATCAATATATAAAGGTCAATTGCATTTCTATGCACTAGCAATGAACAATCCAAAAATGAAATTAAGGAAACAGTTCCATTTACGATAACATCAAAAGAAATAAAATACTTGGGAATAAATTTAACAAAAAAGTGCAAGACCTATATACACATTACATTGTATATAAGCACATCATCACTGAAAAAAATTAAAGACTTAAATGGAAAGACATCCTATGTGCATGGATGGGAAGACATTATTATTAAGATGACAATTTCTCCCAAATTGATCTACAGATTCAATGCAATCTCTATAGAAATGTCTGCCTTGTTCACAGAAATTGACAAGCTGATCCTAAAATTCACATAGAAATGACAGGGACCCACAATAGCCAAAACAATTTTAAAAAACAACAAAGTTGGAGGGGACTAGTAATTCCTGATTTCAAAACTTACTACAAAGCTTCAGTAATCGAGACAGTGTGCTACTGACATAAGGATAGACATATAGAGCAAGAGAATAGAGTTAAGAGACCAGAAATAATCTCATATGCCTACGGTCAATTGATTTTCAATAAGGGGAGAGAATTCAGTGTAGAAGAATAATCTTTTCAACAAATGGTACTAGGACATGCAACAGGATGAATTTGGATCTTATCTCACACCATACACAAAAGTTAAATCAAAATGGTATAAAGACCTAAATTTAATAGCCCAAACTATAAAGCTCTTTGAAGAAAACATACGCATAAATATTCGTGATTTGGGGTAAGGCAATGGTTTCTTAGACATGACACCAAAAGAACAAGCAACAAAAGGAAAAATAGATAAACTGGATTTCATGAAAATTTAAAACTTTCATGTTTCAAATGATAGTATCAAGAAAGTGAAAGAGGGCTTCCCTGGTGGCGCAGTGGTTGAGAATCTGCCTGCTAATGCAGGGGACACGGGTTCGAGCCCTGGTCTGGGAGGATCCCACATGCCGCGGAGCAACTAGGCCCGTGAGCCACAATTACTGAGCCTGCGCGTCTGGAGCCTGTGCTCCGCAACAAGAGAGGCCACGATAGTGAGAGGCCCGCGCACCGCGATGAAGAGTGGCCCCCACTTGCCGCAACTAGAGAAAGCCCTCGCACAGAAACGAAGACCCAACACAGCCATAAATAAATAAATAAATAAATAAAATTAAAAAAAAAAAAAAAAGAAAGTGAAAGACAAGCCCACAGAATGGGAGAAAAATTTTGCAAATCAGGTATCTGACAAGGGACTTGTATAGAGAATAAAGAACTCATAACTCAGCAACAAAAATCCAATCCAATTGAAAAATGGTCAAATCATTTTGCTATTTCTCCAAAGAAGATATACAAATGACCAACACGCACATGAAAAGATGCCCAATATCATCAGTCATTAGGGGAATGAAAATCACAACCATGATGATATAATTCTCATCTAGTAGGATAGCTATAATCAAAAAGATGAACAAGTGCTAGGGAAGATGTAGAGAAGTTGAAACTCTCATATTGCTGGTGGGAATATAAAATTATGCAGCCCCTTTGGAAAACAGTATGACAGTTCCTCAAAAAAGTTAAACACAAAGTACAATATGATCTTGGAATTTCACTCCTGGATAGATATCCGAGAGAACTGAAAACATACATCCACACAAAAATGTGTACATGAATGTTCACAGCATTATTGCTTTTGGCCAAAAAGCAGAAACAACTCAAATGCCCATCAGCTAATGAGTGGATAAGCAAAATGTGGTATATCCAAACAATGGAATATTATTCATCAATGAGAAAGAATAAAATACTGATACATGTTACAATATGGATGAACCTTAAAAATATTAAAGAAGCGAGACACAAAAGGCCACATACTGTGTGATTCCATTTATATGTAATGTCCAGAATAGGCAAACCCATAGAAACAGAAAGTAGAATGTGGTTGCCAGGAGCTGGGGGGAGGGAATAATGAAGAGAGGCCGCTGATGGGTGTGAAGTTTCTTTTTAGAATGATGAAAATGTTCTGGAATTAGATTGCAGTGGTGGTTGCACAACTTTGAAATATACTAAAAACCACTAAATGGTACAACTTTAAAAGCATGAATTATATATGAATTATAACTCAATTTAATAATATTTTTAAAAAGCCTCCTTTTCACCAAGTATAACCAAAAGAAGGTGAGCCTGCTGAAAAGGTAGGGAAACAGTTGGTAGGGGAGGAAATCACCTCATTCCTAGAGAAAGACCCTAAAAAAAGAGTATTCTTTTTTTTAACTCAAAAGAATTAAAGGTGGCTTCTAAGGCATTCACATTTGAAGTACTGCACCAGATAGCAATTTCATCTAAGGTAGAAAGGGGTTTCAGACAGTTCTGATGGAAAAGAAAGGGAAAAGAGACTTCCAAAACGATGTGCTGTGGGCAGATGTTTTTGGCTTTTCAGAGTGGCAGGAGTTCAAAGGAGGTGTGTGTAGGATCCTCTGGCTGCAGAAAAGCCTTTATCTCATAAGACTAGGAATGTTCTCAGAAAGAGCAGGCTGAGAGTGTCCTTGGGGCCTGAGAGCCAGCCCCAGCTAGGAGTCACCGCAGCAAAGTGGGAGGGGGCACAGCCCTGGGCAGGCCCAAGGTCTGGGAAGAGGAGTTACCTGGACAAGGCTGGCCCTCCCACCCCCGCCCCACTGCCCTCCATGGACCTGTGCTGGGACTTGCGGTCGGTTCACGATGCTGCCGACCACACGGGTACCTCGATGAGACTGTGGCAGAGCCCGTTTCTGTGACCTGTGACGTGGTTCGTCCATAACTTGAGCAACTGGGGAAAATGAGCATCCCTTCCAGTTCAGTCCCTCAGTTCCCCAGTTTACAGTTCTCTTTTCACTAGAACTTATTTTCCAGAATGCTGTGTTAAGAATGTTTACAATTTAGGGAACACCAAGTTTAGCACAATGCATTTTCCCTGGTTTCTGTGTCAACGCCAAGGCCAGGCAACCTGACCCATCCTCCGCTCGCCCTCCTGATAAAGTAAATAAAATCCCCACTGAGATGGTCTTTGCCAATAAGGGAGGGACTGTGTACGTGACGACTCCCTGGCAGAGAAAAGAATGAAGAGCCAGCAAGTAGTTAGATGTGTCTGAAAGCAGGCTTAAGAATAGCTCCCACATACTTTCTACCAGGCAGAAATTCACTTTTTCCACAGGTATTGAACGAGGGCCATGGCTACTCGCTATCCTCACCTCTGTGTCAGTTGTTTTCATCTGATCAGCCGCTGATTGAACAGTCTCTGGGTTTGGGGCTGGGAAGGCAGAAAGAGAAGAAAAAGACCACACAGGAAGAAATGAGCACCTACTCGGGTCAAAATTTGCTACTAACCTTGTGAGACCAGTTCGGGCTCGATGGGGCTTGAGACTTCATTCTTCCTGAAGGGAAGTGTGGACACTGAAGCAGGGAAGAGTTAAAGGGAGAGGGCAGCAGAAACCAGGGTCAGCGGGGTGAGGGTAGAAGATGCGGAACACCCTCAGAATACCTGGGAAACATCCACGGGAACCCCACCACCGCGCACGCGCACGCGCACGCGCACGCACTGTATTCCTACCCTCCGCCCAGGCTGGAGGCCTCTTCCTCACGCGAGAAAAAGTAACAGGTAGCTAGATCAAGGGCGCCACACCAGTACACCAGCCTCTGAAAACTGAGCCATAGAAAAAAGGTATCGCCTACTCCTGCCTCTTCACCAGGGAGTGGCAACGCTCACCAGGGACAGCCAGCAGCACGGTCTCTTATCTGAAGCTCAGCCAGAGAATCAGCGAGGTCCATGTCTCCAGCTTTCTCCTCCTCAGAGGACACGCCTCACTGGTAGGAAACTGTTGACCTAAACTGCCCGCCTTGGCCAGGCACGAGAATAGCTGCTTGCATGAGTTACCTCACAGTAGGAGGCCCCAATAAGGAACAAGGGACTGACAGCTGCCGCCAAAACCAACCAGAAGAATTCGGGAGGGGCCAAAAGGAAGGAGGAGATGCCAGCCCATGATATGTCCTGCCAACCTCCCAGAAACGCTCGCGCTGGAAACCATCTTGACTGAGAGTTGCGCGTGCCACCAAGAAGGGCCCTGGCGAGACCAAATATGAGCACGAGCAAGATGATGGACCAGAGACAACCCGGAAGGCTAACCCCACCACCATAAAACCTGAGACTGCGAGCCAGGAGGCAGAGCAATTCTCCGGGGTTCCCTCACCCCTCTGCTCTCCCCTCCAGCGCCCTTTTACAATAAGGTCTTTTGCTTTGTCAGTACGTGTGTCTCCTTGGACCATTCATTTCTGAGTGTTAGACAAGAGCCCACTCTCAGGCCCTGGGAGGGCCCCCCCCCCCCACCCTGAAGCACCACCACTATAGGACAGAAGGAGAAGGGGTCCACTGCCTAGGTTCCAGCCCCTTACCTTTGGGCACTACAAAACCACCGCCTGTTAATGTTGCAGGCTTCTAGCTCCAGTTCTGAAATCGAATAGTCCCAAGTTCAAACCTCAGCTCTTCTTCTAACAAGCTGAATGACTTTGGGAGGTTACCTTCTCAAAAACATCTAAGAGGAGTTGTCAGGTAAGCATACGGATGCACGGGTTTGGACCTGAGGGCACTAGACCCAAGATATAAACTTGAAAGTCAGCTGTTGTTGGAGGCGACTGAAGCTAGGGCTTAGGTGAGATTGCCCAGAAAGAACACAGAATGATTAGAGAGCTCAGGAGTGTTGGGGAAAATCATCAAAACCTCAAAAATGGGCCACAGAGACTACTGAGCTCTGGGCATTGTCCAGTGGACCCTCTGGGGATTGTCTGATTCTGTAGAGCTGAGCACCTTTGATTGTCTTCCTATTGGCCAGGCTATTTTACACCTTTCTAGGGATAGAGGTTAATTTGTAGAAAACTGATAGAAATGCAAATGATTGTTGTCCATAGCATGGTGAATAAATGTTGTCCCAATAGAGATACAATTGATTTTTACCCTGTAGAAAAGATGCCCCCAAGAATTACGTTTTACTGTTCTATATTAACCATTTTGCATCTATTAGCAAATTCATTTCAGCATTCCTGAGTATATATGTCTGTTTTTCAAATTCTCCCTGAACCTGATTTTAACACCTTCCTGGTTTCTTCATTCATTAATGGGCTACATAAAATCTTTGATGTGTTCCTTTCCCATTTACGTGAGACTTGATTTTACCTTTTGGAAAATGCTTTAGCAGGACCAAGCCCTTGAGGAAGACCAGCAGATGGTGGAGGAGCATGATCTTACAAAGGAGGGAAGGAAAAAGCAGCCAGTGAAGCAGGGGAAAGAAGCAGGAGAGTCTGGGCACAAAAGTCAAGGTAAGACGAGCGTTTTGAAAACAGGGAGTGGGCAACTAAATCCAAAGAGTATTTAATTTTCATCTGACTTGACCACACAACTGCACGTCGTAGCACACAGCCCTCCTGCGGCTGTTCTGCGCCAACCATTCCTCCCACCAGATGTGAGGCAAACTTTTCTAAACCATTCAAAGCACTGGATGTCTTGTTACTCCCTTCTCCTGGGACCGGAGGCCTACTTGTCTGCCATTTACATAACCAAGGGAACCTACTCAAGCATCCTTTGTAGAACAAGGAACATTTACTTCAAAGTGGTTTTCTGTTCCCAACTTGAATCAGGTGGCACTATTTAAAAAAAAAAAAAGGAAAAGCCCTGATATGTAATCTGTCGGCGCACCGCTTTAAATAGAGTATATATTTAACTGCTACTCTAACACCCTTAGAGGTTGTCCCACCACCTTAACATCAAGGGCAGACAATCAGTTGGCAAATTTGATCATTCCTTCATTTCCAACTCACAGATGGGAAAACTGAAAAGAATTATGCACCTCATGTATAAGTTACTCATCTCCTCAACCTTGCTCTTACTTCTTATGTGAACTTGGGATCTCAGTAAGCCCATTTTCCCCATTTTTTTTCCATGCTCTGACCTTCTGATAGATTGCATATATCATAGCAACAATCTTCCCCTATCATTTTCCAACTCCTACAACCTGCAGAAAGCAGGAGCAGGTTGTGATAAAAATCACTGAAATCCAACCAATAGGTTTTTTTTTTTAAAGCAAACCCTTTCAGATGTTCTCTAACCCTTAAAATCATAAGCCACAGGAAACGATTAAAGATGCGCTCATTTTTTTTTTCATCCCCATTGTCCAGGTTTAAGGGAAATCCCCCAGCTGCCAGCAGGCATCATGACTTTTCATGTGTTGAGCACCCAATACACAGATCAACCTCGTGAATTGGTTGCTCTACTGCATCACCTGCTATGATCTTCCCAGGTGCACCCACAAATGACACTTTAGCTAACAAGCCTGAAGGTTGTCTGCTCATCAGAAGGGCGCTTTAAGAAATTACCCATTCGTCTAGAACTGGAGGTGGCTGCAGTCACTGGCATTCCAGATGGTCCCACTTTTCAGCATTACAGATTCTAGGGGAGGAACCTGACAGCACAGTATACCTCCCTCTCCAGCATCCACCTTCTTGTCTGCTTCCTAAAGACAAAGATGTGCTGGTAGTCGTTTTCAAGCTTTAGAGTTCTTGGTATTATTACAGAATAACCACAGCCCAAATTCAGATGGCACTTGTGAGTACATGCTAGTAACACCTCTGGTATATTCCAACCGTTGCCATGCTTAAACTTAACAAAATGTTGGTTAATTCTACTGAGTAGCCACTAGATGGCAGGCTTCAACCTCCTAAATCGGAGGTTTAAGGATCTCCGATGCTTCCAGTCTTTGCTGCCTACAGGGCTGGGGGACACTGAAATGACAAGCTGTGGGCAGAGGCATCTCTTCCTTTTATTAATATTCCCAGGCACAGCTTGAGCAGCTCTCACTTCACTTTAGGAAGCTGATCTGGCTGGGCATTCGTGTGGTTTAAGAAGAAATATTCCCTCATCACTTCCCAGGTGACACAATTTTATGCTTTAGCTCCTGCCTTTATAGAAAAACAAAAATGTCTTCCCAAAAGATTCATGCTGGCCCCACATAATATCAAACGTCAAAAGCTCTCCCAGAGATCTCCATCTCAACGCTAAGACCCAGCTCCACTCAACAACCAGCAAGCTACAGGGCTGGACACCCCATGCCAAACAACTAGCAAGACAGGAACACAACCCCACCCATTAGCAGAGAGGCTTCCTAAAATCATAATAAGGTCACAGACACCCCAAAACACACCACTGGATGTGTTCCTGCCCACCAGAAAGAAAAGATCCAGCCTCATCCACCAGAACACAGGCAGCAGTCCCCTCCACCAGGAAGCCTACACAACCCAATGAACCAACCTTACCCACTGGGGGCAGACACCAAAAACAACGGGAACTACGAACCTGCACCCTGAGAAAAGGAGACCCCAAACACAGTAAGGTAAGTGAAATGAGAAGACAGAGAAATACACAGCAGATGAAGGAGCAAGGTAAAAACCCACCAGACCAAACAAATGAAGAGGAAATAGGCAGTCTACCTGAAAAAGAATTCAGAGTAATGATAGTAAAGATGATCCAAAATCTTGGAACTAGAATGGAGGAAATACAAGAAATGTTTAACAAGGACTTAGAAGAACGAAAGAGCAAACAAACAATGATGAACAACACAATACATGAAATTTAAAATTCTCTAGAAGGAATCAATAGCAGGATAACTGAGGCAGAAGAACGGATAAGTAACCTGGAAGATAAAATAGTGGAAATAACTACCACAGAGCAGAATAAAGAAAAAAGAATGAAAAGAACTGAGGACAGTCTCAGAGACCTCTGGGACAACATTGAATACATTAACATTCGAATTATAGGGGTCCCAGAAGAAGAAGAGAAAAAGAAAGGGTCTGAGAAAATATTTGAAGAGATTATAGTTGAAAACTTCCTTAATATGGTAAAGGAAATAGTCAATCAAGTCCAGGAAGTGCAGAGAGTCCCATACAGGATAAATCCAAGGAGAAACATGCCAAGACACATATTAATGAAACTATCAAAAATTAAATACAAAGAAAAAATATTAAAAGCAGCAACAGAAAAGCAACAAATAACATAACAGGGAATCCCCATAAGGTTAACAGCTGATCTTTCAGCAGAAACTCTGCAAGCCAGAAGGGAGGGGCAGGACATATTTAAAGTGATGAAAGGGAAAATCCTACAACCAAGATTACTCTACCCAGCAAGGATCTCATTCAGATTCGACAGAGAAATTAAAACCTTTACAGACAAGCAAAAACTAAAAGAATTCAGCACCACCAAACCAGCTTTACAACAAATGCTAAAGGAACTTCTCTAGGCAGGAAACACAAGAGAAGGAAAAGACCTACAGTAACAAACCCAAAACAATTAAGAAAATGGTAATAGGAACATACATGTCAATAACTACCTTAAATGTAAATGGATTAAATGCTCCACCCAAAACACATAGACTGGCTGAATGGATACAAAAACAAGACTGGTATATATGCTGTCTACAAGAGACCCACTTCAGACCTAGGGACACATACAAACTGAAAGTGAGGGGATGGAAAAAGATGTTCCATGCAAATGGAAATCCAAAGAAAGCTGTTGTAGCACATGTCAGACAAAATAGACTTTAAAATAAAGACAATTACAAGAGACAAAGAAGGACACTACATAATGATCCAAGAAGAAGATATAACAATTGTAAATATTTATGCACCCAACATAGGAGCACCTCAATACATAAGGCAAACGTTAACAGCCATAAAAGGGGAAATCAACAGTAACACAATAACAGTAGGGGACTTTAACACCCCACTTTCGCCAATGGACAGATCATCCAAAATGAAAATAAATAAGGAAACACAAGCTTTAAATGATACATAAAACAAGATGAACTTAATTGATATTTATAGGACATTCCATCCAAAACCAACAGAACACACTTTCTTCTCAGGTGTTCATGGAACAATCTCCAGGATAGATTATATCTTGGGTCACAAATCAAGCCTTGGTAAATTTAAGAAAATTGAAATCATATCAAGGATCTTTTCTGACCATAACGCTATGAGACTAGATATCAATTACAGGAAAAAATCTGTAAAAAATACAAACACATGGAGGCTAAAAATACACGACTAAATAACCAAGAGACCACTGAAAAAATCAAAGAGGAAATCAAAAAATACCTAGAAACAAATGACAATGAAAATACAATGACCCAAAACCTATGGATGCAGCAAAAGTAGTTCTAAGAGGGAAGTTTATAGCAATACAATCCTACCTCAAGAAACAAGAAACATCTCAAATAAACAACCTAACCTTACACCTAAAGCAATTAGAGAAAGAAGAACATAAAAAACCCAAAGTTACCAGAAGGAAAGAAATAATAAAGATCAGATCAGAAATAAATGAACAAGAAATGAAGGAAATGATAACAAAGATCAATAAAACTAAAAGCTGGTTCTTTGAGAAGATAAACAAAATTGATAAACCATTAGCTATACTCATCAAGAAAAAAAGGGAGAAGACTCAAATCAATAGAATTAGAAATGAAAAAGGAGAAGTAATAACTGACTCTGCAGAAATACAAAGAATCATAAGGGATTACTACAAGCAACTCTATGCCAATAAAATGGACAACCTGGAAGAAATGGACAAATTCTTAGAAAAGCACAACCTTCCGAGACTGAACCAGGGAGAAATAGAAAATATAAACAGACCAATCACAAACACTGAAATTGAGACTGTGATTAAAAATCTTCCAACAAACAAAGGCCCAGGACCAGATGGCTTCACAGGTGAATTCTATCAAACATTTAGAGAAGAGCTAACTCCTATCCCTCTCAAACTCTTCCAAAATATAGCAGAAGGAGGAACATTCCCAAACTCATTCTACAAGGCCACCATCACCCTGATACCAAAACCAGACAAAGATGTCACAAAAAAGGAAAACTACAGGCCAATATCACTGATGAACATAGATGCAAAAATCCTCAACAAAATACTAGCAAACAGAATCCAACAGCACATTAAAAGGATCATACACCATGATCAAGTGGGGTTTATTCCAGGAATGCAAGGATTCTTCAATATATGCAAATCAATCAACGTGATACATCATATTAACAAATTGAAGGAGAAAAACCATATGATCATCTCAATAGATGCAGAGAAAGCTTTCAACAAAATTCAACACCCATTTATTATAAAAGCCCTGCAGAAAGTAGGCATAGAGGGAACTTCCCTCAACATAATAAAGACCATATATGACAAACCCACAGCCAACATTGTCCTCAATGGTGAAAAACTGAAACCATTTCCACTAAGATCAGGAAAAAGACAAGGTTGCCCACTCTCACCACTATTATTCAACATAGTTTTGGAAGTTTTAGCCACAGCAATCAGAGAAGAAAAATCAAAGGAATCCAAATCGGAAAAGAAGAAGTAAAGCTGTCACTGTTTGCAGACAATATGACACTATACACAGAGAATCCTAAAGATGCCACCAGAAAACTATGAGAGTTAATCAATGAATTTGGTAAAGTAGCAGGATACAAAATTAATGCACAGAAATCTCTTGCATTCCTATACACTAATGATGAAAAATCTGAAAGAGAAATTAAGGAAACACTCCCATTTACCATTGCAACAAAAAGAATAAAATACCTAGGAATAAACCTACCTAAGGAGACAAAAGACCTGTATGCAGAAAACTATAAGACACTGATGAAAGAAATTAAAGATGATACAAACAGATGGAGAAATATACCATGTTCTTGGATTGGAAGAATCAACATTGTGAAAATGACTATATTACCCAAAGCAATCTACAGATTCAATGCAACCCCTATCAAACTACCATGGCATTTTTCACAGAACTAGAACAAAAAACTTCACAATTTGTATAGAAACACAAAAGACCCCGAATAGCCAAAGCAATCTTGAGAAAGAAAAACGGAGCTGGAGGAATGAGGCGCCCTGACCTCAGACTATACTACAAAGCTACAGTAATCAAGACAGTATGGTACTGGCACAAAAACAGAAATATAGATCAATGGAACAGGATAGAAAGCCCAGAGATAAACCCACGTACATATGGTCACCTTATCTTTGATAAAGGAGGCAAGAATACACAGTGGAGAAAAGACAGTCTCTTCAGTAAGTGGTGCTGGGAAAACTGGACAGCTACATGTGAAAGAATGAAATTAGAGTACTCCCTAACACCATACACAAAAATAAGCTCAAAATGGATTAAAGACCTAAATGTAAGGCCAGACACTATAAAACTCTTAGAGGAAAACCTAGGCAGAACACTCTATGACATAAATCACAACAAGATCCTTTTTGACCCACCTCCTAGAGAAATGGAAATAAAAATAAACAAATGGGACCTAATGAAACTTAAAAGCTTTTGCACAGCAAAGGGAACAATAAGCAAGATGAAAAGACAACCCTCAGAATGGGAGAAAATATTTGCAAACGAAGCAACTGACGAAGGATTAATCTCCAAAATATACAAGTAGCTCATGCAGCTCAATATCAAAAAAACAAACAACCCAATCCAAAAATGGGCAGAAGACCTAAATAGACATTTCTCTAAAGAAGAGATACAGATTGCCAACAAACACATGAAAGGATGCTCAACATCACTAATCATTAGAGAAATGCAAATCAAAACTACAATGAGGTATCACCTCACACCGGGCAGAATGGCCATCATCAAAAATCTACAAACAATAAATGCTGGAGAGGGTGTGGAGAAAAGGGAACCCTCTTGCACTGTTGGTGGGAATGTAAATTGATACAGCCACTATAGAAAACGGTATGAGGTTTCCTAAAAAAACTAAAAATAGAACTACCATACGACCCAGCAATCCCACTACTGGGCATATACCCGGAGAAAACCATAATTCAAAAAGAGTCATGTACCACAATGTGCATTGCAACTCTATTTACAATAGCCAAGACATGGAAGCAACCTGAGTGTCCATCGACAGATGAATGGACCTAGAGACTGTCATACAGAGTGAAGTAAGTCAGGAAGAGAAAAACAAATACTGTATGCTAACACATATATATGGAATCTAAAAAAAAAAAAAAATGGTTCTGAAGAACGTAGGGGCAGGACAGGAATAAAGATGCAGACGTAGAGAATGGACTTGAGGACACAGGGAGGGGGAAGGGTAAGCTGGGACAAAGTGAGAGAGTGGCATGGACATATATACACTACCAAATGTAAAATAGATAGCTAGTGGGAAGCAGTTGCATAGCACAGGGAGATCAGCTTGGTGCTTTGTGTCCACCTAAAGGGGTGGGATAGGGAGGGTGGGAGGGAGACACAAGAAGGAGGAGATATGGGGATATATATATACATATAGCTGTTTCACTTTGTTACCCAGCAGCAACTAACACAACATTGTAAAGCAATTATACTCCAATAAAGATGTGAAAAAAAAAAAGATTCATGGCAAGGGGATGTGTATGTGTGCAGAATAGTCACCTGTGTGTTAACAGAGAAATGTTTTCCAGGGGTTCAAGGGAATATAGAATTTACCCACTGGCAAAATAAATGGAAATATATATTACTGGAACACACATATACAAACCAGAAAAAAAATCATATTAACAATAGCTTGCAAATACTGTTTCAAGTTCCAACCATAATTATAAGTTTCACCATGAACCCTGCTTATTCTTTCTGACTTCTGACGACTCAGTCGCCTACTCAAAAAGGAGAAAATAAAGGTGCAAGAACCTTTAGTTTAAGGTGTCCAGTCACATCTTCAAAAAGCAGAAAACAAAATCTCATCCAATTTGTTTGGAAAGAGAGAATTATGTACTTGTTCCCATATAGGATCTACCAGTCAGGGAGGGGGCTGATGAGGAGGGGAGGCAGGGTACAAATGAGGACAGGGATCTACACTGGGGACAGTGGTTCCACAGACAGAAATAATCTAGGTTCTCTTGGACAAAATGAGGAGGTAATTTAGTTGCAGCTGGATCAAGGTTTCAGAGCAATAAGAATCAGGTAAAGCAACAGCGAGAGTTAATAGAGGGCCGTTTAGACTCACAATAAAGATATAATTTCCTTAGGGCCTTCAAAATAACAATAACTTCCAGAAGGTAGTTAGCATGCAGATTTGGAGATTACTTCAGCTCATCCTGTTCATCAAGACACACACATGGGTCCACCCACAAGAGCCAGTAATTAGATTCCACCACTCCCTGTCCCAGGCGGTCTTGGACAGTGACCATTAACCCTCTGCCCCAGAGGCGGGAGAAGTGATCTGGGAATGCCGTGTGCACAGGCCAGGGTTCATCACGACAGCAGCAATTACCCTCCCTCCGAGTGTGTGTCTGCCTCGGGGGCACCAGGGCACTTGGCACATTAAAGAGCATTTATAAACAGTAGGTTAGAAGAGCTCAGGGGAAGATGAACCATGTAATGAGTGATGGTTATTAATGACCATTATTATCCTTGTCCTGACCCAAGAACCATTCCTCTGAGAATGTTTACTTAGTATGCCGGACTGGAGCTGAGTCAAACATGAGGAGCTCTGTTGTTAATTCTGCTATTAATCCACCAGTTTTACAGGGAAAGGAAACAGCGTCATGAAGTGAAGTTCTCTTCTTAAAAATTAATATATGTAAATGAAAAGTTTAGAGCCCCTGTGTTCCACATGAAGAGAAACAGATCGATTCTCTGTGTGGCAAGTCACATAATGGAGAGCATAAGGGCAGGTTTAACGTGAATAAGATATTGATTTCCCCTTGTTACTTGATTCAACTTTATTCCTTTTGGATTGCCAAAGGCCTCTGTGACAACACAGGCTGTGGTCTAGAGGGCAATTTGGAGCTGTATTCTCTGGTCCTTCATTTATTCATTAAAGTTTTGTGCTAACAACATCTGAGTGAAAGAGAGGTTCAGTTAAGCCAACAAGTATGCCTGAGCTTTTTCAGACTGAAGAAAGAGTGAACAGGTTAATTATCGAGAAAAGGACAGGCAGGCCATTCTCAGTACAGTTTATGGTATTTTGGAGGGGTTTGGCTTATTTTTTTTACTTGTCAAAATTTCATAATTCATTAATACAGTTCTGTTAATATTTCGTATTAGACAAAAAGACTCTGAGGAAAAAGTGAACATCCTCTTTCACGTACCTGTCCCCTTCTCCCAATTCATATGTCTCCTCTGGGTAATGCTCTTAACACTTAGATATGTGTCCATCCAGGATTTTCTATGCCTTTGCATCCATATTCATGTATATAGATTTGTTTTCACAAAAATGGAGCCATACCATAGTATTATTCTAGAACATAATATGTCTTGGAGATCTTTCCATGTCAGGATAAAGGGAGATCCCTCACACTTTTTAACAGCTGCATAGTATTCCACAATATGAATACTCTTCACTTATTTAATCCTTCTCCCACTGATGGGATTTCAGAATGTTTCCAGTTATTACTGCAATGATACCACAGAGATCACACATCTCAGCCTCACAGAAGGTCCCTTGACACAGGGGTGGCCAGAGGAGAGTCAAAGTGGTGGTAGGATAGGTCTGGGATGGCAGAGGTATGTCCTGAGACCACCATTTCCTGTCCTGGTAGCCTATGGCCCCAGAGACAGGTTCAGGACAACATCTGAAAGGTTCCCCTGCCCCCGGCTGAGCCCATCGTGTCCGTACTTTGCTCAAGACAGGTGCAGATGAGGCTGAGAATGAGCTGGTGGCCCTGGCTAAACCTCACAGTTAAGACAAGGGTGTTGAAGTTGAATAAACTGGTTGGATCCAGTGACCTGATACAGGGGCGGCATGCGGAGTGGATACATCAGTAACAGACATCGAGCATTTAGAGCCAATGTAACAAAGAAAAAAAGAGGCATGTCAGCAGAATCCAGAGGACAGATACCTCTGTGTAGGACCACAGCCTGGTGAGAAAGGAAGGAGGGAAGAGAAGAAGAGGAAAATAGGAATTGCTTGAGTATTTATTCAGAAGAGACTGAATTCACCTGAAGACTCCCAAATTTGCTTTGAATTGGCAAGATCAAGTTTATCACCATCATTGAAAAAGATTTGAGTGTTGTGTTGGTTTGCTAGGTCTGCCATAACAAAGCACAACAAACTGGGCAGCTTAAACAGCAGAAATGTACTCTCTCACAATTCTCTTAATTCTGGAGGCAAGAAGTCCAGGATCAAGGTATCAACATGGTTGCTTCCTTCTGAAGGCCAAGAGAGAAACTGTTCCATGCCTCTGCCCTAGCTTCTGCTGGTTTCCTGGCAATCTTTAGCGTTCCTTAGCTTTAGAAGCACCACTTTGATCTCTGCCTTCTTCGGCATGTGGTGTTTTCCCTGAGTGCATGTCAGTGTCCAATTTTCCCCTTGAGGTAAGGACATGGATCATATTGGATTAGGACTCATCCTAATGACCTCATTTCAACTTGATTCCCTCTGTAAAGACCCTGTCTTCAAATAAGGTCATATTCTGAGGTACTGGGGGATTAGAACTCCAACATATCTTTTTGGAAGGACAAAATTCAACCCACAACAAGTGTTAAGTTCAGTTAAAGAGAAAAAAAGTTCTAATTTTGCACACCTGAATTATGTAGACTGAAATTTGAATCTCCAAAACTATTTCACTTGCATTAAGAAACAGGAAAACTAATGGAAGTTTCTGTTCTTGAAAATGCTTGACCTGTAGCCTAGAATATATCTCATGCTAGATTGTCTCTAAGTTTAGCAGAATTTGCAAATAGTCCCCTGAAAATCCACTGCCTCACCTCTACAGGGGTATGACCCTCAAGGCTACCAAGGAAGCTCCTCAAGGAAGACCCCACTGGCCACCGAGTTCACCAGAGAATCAGCCCTAGGAGGCAGCACAATAAGTTACCATGTGCTGAGTCTTGCACTGAAGAGGTGCCAGAGGAGATACCTAAGACCAGCAAAGGGGGCCGCCCAGGGTGTCTATGCAGAACAGAGATGCCTAAGAGCAGGGAGCAGGATAGAAACCCGGAAGCTCATGTGAAGCATCCATTTGACATGCAGCCTTCCTAGGACTCTTCTCATGATTCACTTCCCTGTTCATCCTAGCAGGTGGGTTCCAAGCACCAGCTCCAAGGGGCAGTCCAGGTGCCCATGCCAACACTTTGAATGGTCAAGTAGAAAGCAGGCAGGATCCATCCCAAACTCAGAGAGGAAGAAACTTGTCAGAAGCCAATTCACTCTCAACTAGTCAATGTCTGAAATGAAGGCAGCAATTCAGCAGCAGCAGTCATTTTGTGGAGCTTCTGAAAGACTGTAGTACCTGCCATTCTGTCTTGACAGTTTCTATGAGACCTCATCCAGTTAGGGAGTTGGTTATGGAGCTTTGTACAAGGCTGTCATTTCCTCGTATGTGTCAGAGGTTGACAGTTCTTGGAGGGAGCGTTGTCAGCACAACAATTGATTGAACTGTTGGAGGCTGCCGCAGTACATTCCAGCCAAGAGTGGAGCTTAGACAGCCTCTTGTGACAAAGGCAACAAAAAACACAGAGACAAACCACCAACAGTTGGTGAGAGGCTCACACCTATCTGCTAGATGAGTTTTCTCCAAAAAGCACAAATTGTGTATCATGTGCCTGCTACATGCAATGCTAGAAAAGCAGCCTCAAAGGATGACCAATGGAATGTGGTAAATAAACACCCAGCTCCCTCACTCCAACTGGGAGAACTCCAGGCATCTTTTGTACACTGGCTGTAGAGTTCCCCAGGGGCATAAACTCTAGTTGCCCAAGTGGGCACTTGATAACACCCCTTTCCTGGCTGCCTCCCTTCCCTGTCTCACTTTCCCCTTCCTCTACTGGTGTTTCCTGGAATCAATTTCCAAATAAACTCCAGGCACCCAGATCCTTGTCTCAGGGAAGACCCAACCTAGGACAATCACCTGCTGAATTGGATTGTTCCTATTTCACCAAGATGTAAACCCAGGTCTTAACATGGATTTGCTGAGAAACCTACTCTGTGTTCAGTACTGTGTGGTCTGGGGAAACACAACATAAGCTGAAGATAAGCTCCAGGACAGCCGGTGAGAACCGATTGAAGGTACAGAGAGAAGTAGGTTTCACTGAGAAAGAAAAAAAATGGATGTAGAGGAGCCATTTTCTCCTCCTAGTAATGAACCAGATCTTAGAATAATTTATGCCCTCTCCCCCCCCCCATCTTCTCCATTCCCTTTAAGTCCCATCTTCCAATAGAGGGAGGTGTCCTAAGCATGTGAGTAGCTGTCATTGGCTCTCTTTTGGATCCAGCCTGCCACAGGCCTCAGGTAGTCTCCACACTCCAGACTTTTCCATGCCTTAAAAGTCTACATTTTACTCCTGTGGAATCTAGCCACCCTGCTTGTGATGGGGTCATAAGTTCAATTCAGATGGGGAAGACTGTTCTCCTTGGATTGGAATAAGGCAGGTGCTTTGAGCCCTTTTGGACTCCTGTGCCTAGTCTTTAACTGGCCCAGGATCCAGGCAGCAGATGACATGAATAGTTGGCTCCTTCAAACACCTACAGACACCAGATATGCTACTTTCATGACGGAACAGTGGGAGGAGAACACTTTCACTTACTATGTTGGCAGAAGGAGTGTTTCACTGCTTCATTTTGTGGGCAGAAGATCAGATGGTCAACCCAGGAACAAATTAGCAGCACCAGGTGGCAGGAGTCACATAGCCCAACTCCAGCTGCAAACATCTGGCTTCACTCCGACTCATTTAATGAAGATTAGTTCTCCTCACCTCCTCAAATCAGCTCCACTAGAAAGCAGGTCCACCTGATGGGTGGCACAGGAAAGAGAACTACCCATGTGTCCTTAGCCAAGCCACTTCATCTCTCAGGGCTGCAGGGAACTCCCTCTCTTCCCCTGCCTTCTTGCCCAGTTCCTAATCGCTAGGTCTCCATGAACAAATGTGTTTTCCTCTGCGAACTTCCCCATTGACCCTGTGCTGCAGCCAGACCCTGAAGCGTCTCACAGCAAAGCCATCTCCTGTGGCACAGGTAATCCTAACCCCCTTCCAGCTTTAGGACTCTATGGTTCTGTGTGCCTAGAATCCCTCATACATAGAACTTCTTAACACTCCAATTCCCCCAGCCGGGGAGTCACTGCCCATCCTCCACCTGGCAGTTGTATAACTATAAATAACTCCCTGAAAATCCACTGCAGAGGCACAACCCTCAAGGCTCCAGGGAAGTCCCCACTGGCCACCAAGTTCACCAGAGAGGCCCTAGGAAGCAGCAAGATAAGTTACTACATGGTGCATCGTGTACTGCAAAGGATCGAGAGCCCTGTGCTGTGTCACCCAGGCCTGGAACAGAGAGACAGAGGTAGAGGCAGGGGCAGGTCATGACCTCAGGTAGACTCTACTCCCTCTGGACTATCAGAAATTCATTTCTATGAGAAAGATACAGGGAGGGAGGAATGTTCCATCACAGTGAGATCATGTGAAACAAATATTTCTAAGCCCCAGGTATTGGCCTAGGTAACTCAAGTGGGGTTGACTTGTATTAACACCAAGGGAGTTGGCCCAGGCATGGGGAGTTCACTGTCATGGAATTTGACCAGAAGTATGTTCTCCCCCCTCCTAGGTACTCTTATTCTCCATAACCTGACATTCCAGGAAAGCCACCAAGCTTTCCAGTGGGGCAGACCATGAGGGAGGACCTAAACCGGAGCAGAAAGATCAGAATAACAGAAGCAGTTCTGAGCTAGGAGAAAGGACACCAACCAATTGTCCTTCCTCTGTGAAACAGGCACAGTTGTAATTTAATACAGCAGATATTTTACCTCCAAGGTAAACGTCTGAAGGGTCATTTATGCTCTCCAACCCAAATGCCCTTTGACAGTGTGGGCAGAAATGATGTCCCCTTGGCCTAGGGCCTTTGACTGCTTCTGCCACACTTACCATCAGGTTGGACATTGAGGCCTAGTGTGAGACTTAGAATACCATTCTCTGCCTCCATTGTAGTTATTCATGCTCGTATCTTATCTTTAGCCCAGTGGTGAGGACCCTGAACTGGGAGTTAGAAACCCTGGGTTTGATCTTGGCTCAGCACTGAAAAGCTAGAGATCAAGGGGAAATCTTTTACCGGTTCTAAATTCCACTTCCCTACTTCAAGAAATAAATGGATAAACCAGGAAATCTCTAAGGTTTCTTCCATCTCCTAAAATATCTCTACTTCCATTCAATTTAAAGACACACAATGGTTTAATTGCTTGCATAGGCCATATGCAGTAACGGGGGTAAGAGAGGCAGATGGTTGAGAATAATACCTTTTCAAGACACCAATAAAAAGTAATTTATATTTCAAGACTCCTATTCTGTCTTCTTGGAAAGCCTGAAAGAAATTTCTTCTTTTATCCGGTTGCCAGACAACCTTTCTATTGAGGATTTCATTTCCCTTTTTTTAAAAGAAATATAAATCCGGCTTTGGATACCTGGTTAGGGGGTGAAAGCTGACTTCAGGTGTCCCTCAGCAAGAATGTGAATTATGGTTGCCTATCAGGAGTTTGACTGAAATTGAAAGAATTTAAGGAGAATGCTTTAAGGCAGCTGATGAAACTAAAAATGGCTAGTAGATGCTGGAGGTTAGAAAAAGCTGTGGAGAGGATTGATAATTAAATGGTGCATTGTATTTAGTGATCCTCTATGTTGCAAAAATATCTTCCCAAATTGTATTCATCCTCATATTAGCCTTTTGAGTAGAAAGGACAGAGAGTCTCTTTTTTAACTGATGAACAAATTACACCCAAAAGGATAAATGAATTGCCTTAATTTTCATTTCTAAATAATGGCAGAGCCTCTCCAGTTTGGTGCCTGATTTTAGGGTGAGCGTCTACAGAAGACAAAGAAAGGTTATTTTCATCAATCAGCTGCCCTCAGACAAGCAGCCCAAGAAGGGCCAGGACAGAGAAAGATGAGAAGCACCCAGGCAGATTAGGCAATGTACCTCTAGGCCGGAAAATCCAGTGTTACTTTTTCAGGGGACAAGAAGAACCACATTTCCCTTGTCTCAAGTCCCTGCCCAGCCCCTGGGAGAATATTCCCTCCTAGGCAACCAGGGCACCTCCACTTGTCAGGACTCAGCACGATGTTTTAAGAGGAAGCAGAAAGAAGTTCATCTGTTGGCAAAGCCAAATTCAGCAGAGAAGATTGTTCCATTTCAGTTCCCCAGTACCACACTGCCAGTCTATAGAAAAAAGAACCACTTGTCGTACTGTAATATATTTGTTTATATGTCTATCTTCCTATTAGACTGTAATCCCATTGAAAGCCAAAGACTGATGAAGCATACAGGTAGGTTTAAATTGGCAGGGAGAAACCACTTTTGCTTAATCTGTAAGGTTACGTGCCTGATTTCTTTGGCCAAGAACGCGAGAAGTGGTGGGGCAGCCACCCAGAGCAGAAGCAGATGAAGCTGTTTTTAGCAGCTTCCCTTGGTGCCCAAAGCACCTGAGGGGCTGGGGGTCATGATGCAGCCCAAGTCTAATCCTTTTATACCTGGGACTTGCATCACTATTCAAGAATGTACGCAAATAATTCATACCTTTGATAGGAAATATTTCCGGATACCATCATCCTTTTGCTTCTTGAGTCAAACCCAGCATCAGCAAGGCCATATACAGAGGTAGAAATGGGGTGAGATGGGAGGGAAGAAAATAAAGGCAAGTATCCAAGCTTTTCCTGGACAATATTCTTGCTTCCAGGTGCCCAGCAGGCTGGAAAGTCCATTTCCCTGCCATTTCTTATTCTTCCTGTTCCCCAGTGTCTATATAGTGTCTGGTCCATGGTTTGTACTTCGCATGCATTTTTGAATTGACTACTGTAGTTGTCTCTTAGCTGGATTTCCATCTAAATGCCTTTTTGCTCCCATCCTAACAATACAAACATGAGCTTTGGAGACATTAAATGATTTGAATGATGACACAGCTAGTTAGTAGCATAATCCAGATCTACAAGCATTAATTCCATCATTTTTTTCTACTCTACCACACAGTTCCTCTCCTCCTAAAAACCCACAGTACTTCCCTGTGGGTTCTAAAAACCTACAGGGGTACCCCGTGGTTACTACATCAAATTTCGATGTTTCTGCTCTCAGTCTTCTCTCCCAAATGCCGCCCATCTCTCCATTTTTTCCAGGTTAAAAAAGACTCTCTTTGCTAGTCAAGCATACCTGCTGGTCATCTCCTCATTCTTGCATTCTTACAAGCCCTTAATCGGGCAATAAAATGTTCCCCTGCCTCTTTCTATGAATTCATGTCTCTTTTCCTTTTTTGGGAAGTTAGGTCAGACTGCATTCCTCCAGGAAGCCCATCCAAACTAGTACCACCTCCCTCTGCTCTAATCTGACCACTCCCCTGTCAGCATCAACAGTACTTATATTCTCTTCATGGTTCATACTGGCTGACACATAGCACAGACTGAATAAATTTGTTGAGTGAATGAATAAATAGATCCTGTTGATTCTATTTCTGAGCCATCTCTCAAATGTGTCCCTTCCTCCCTGTTCCCACTGTCATAGCCCCAGGTAAGCCTCTCATCATTGTTCCCGTGGACCATCCAAATAGTCTTCAAAGAGCTTCCCTTCCATCTTCCCTCTATCCGGACTCCACAAGTGCCACCTGTGTGAACTTTCTGAAAGAAATTTGATCATGCCTCCTAATTTCATGGTTCCCCAGTGCCTTTGGGATAAAGTCAAAAGTTCTTAGCATGACTTTTAAAGCTCTTCACAATCAAGTCTCAAACAATCCTTCTGTCTCTATTACTTTTCGCTAACCCTTCAAGCACAGAGTGTATGTCTTTTTTTTTTTAATTTATTTATTTATTTGGCTGTGTTGGGTCTTTGTTGCTGCGCACAGGCTTTTCTCTAGTTGCAGGGAGCATCGTTGTGGTGCGTGGGCTTCTCATCGCGGTGGCTTCTCTTGAGGAGCACGGACTTTGGGCATGTGGGTGTCAGTAGTTGTGGCGCATCGGCTCAGTAGTCGTGGCTAGCGGGCTTAGTTGCTCTGCAGCATGTGGGATCTTCCCGGACCAGGTCTTGAACCCATGCCCCCTGCATTGGCAGGCGAGTTCTTAACCGCTGTGCCACCAGGGAAGTCCCAGGGTGTATGTCTTGTCAATGCTACTCTGTTTGCCAGAGGCATCCTCCCTTCTTTTCTACCTGCCAAACTTCCACTTATGTTTTGGGGTCTATCACACATCTTACCGCCACAGCCTGGATGGTTGCCCCACCTAACCCCAGAGATAAACCTGCCCTCCTCTGAACTCCCCGTGATTTGGGGCACACTGAGTACAGTTCATTTTAATTGCTAGCTGGTCAGTCTTGCTCTTGCTTTGTGAGCCTCTTGAAAGCAGGACCAAATGTTCCTGTCTTTTATATCCACAGCCCCGTTAGAGTACTTAGCTCCTAGGATGCTCTCAGTGAATAAGTGAACGAAGCAGTTTGTTCACACCATGTTAATTTTCATTCACTTGAAACCATACACTTTTAAAGCTGAAAAAGATATTCGAAAATATATTTTCTAAACTGTTCATTTTTCACATGAAGAAACTTCAGCCTACAGGGCTTTAAGAGACTTGCCCAAGGTCATAAAGAGGCAGCAAGGGGCATTGACCCTGGTCACCCGACTCATACCACCTTCTACTTTATTGTACATATAAAGTTGTGATGCCAAAAGCCAGAGTAAGCACCTCAAGCGAAAAAAATGAGTATCTTCTTTCTTTTGCATTTTTCTATACAGGGGACTATATACCCTCATTTGAATTCAACAAATGTGACTGAATTAATGACATTTACAGACCTGCATCTCTGCTTTGCAGTTGTGCAGTTGCCCCTTGATATCATTTTGAAGTGCATTTTAATGAGTCAATTCAGTTGACTTACATTTAAAAAAAATTCTTCAGATATACTGAAATTCTGCAAAACTCCTCTTTGGATGATGTATATTAAAGTATTTAAGTTAAAGTGTTGGCGAGGATGTGGAGAAGAGGGAACCCTTGTACACCATTGCTGGGAATGTAAATTGGTACAGCCACTGTGGAAAACATACAGAGGTTACTCAAAAAATTAAAAATATAACTACCATATGATTCAGCAATTCCACTTCTGGGTATTTATCTGAAAAAATAAATGAAAACACTAACTGGAAAATATATATGCACCCTCATGTTCATTACAACATTACTTAAAATAGCCAAGTTATGGAAACAACCTAAGCGTCCATCAATAGATGATCAGATAAAGAAGATGCAGTATATATATACAATGGAATATTACTCAGCCATAAAAAGAAGGAAAGCTTGCCATTTGCAACAACATGAATGGACCTTGAGAGCCTTATGCTAAGTGAAATAAGTCAGACAGAGAAAGACACCACATGATCTCACTTATAAGTGGAATCTAAAAACAAAACAAGCAAACAAGAAATCAAGCACATGGATACAGAGAAGAGATTGTTGGTTACCAGAGGTGGGGGCTTGGGGATGCAAAATGAGTGAAGGGGGTTAAAAAGTACAAACTTCCAGCTATAAAATCAATGTCATGGGGATGTAATGTACAACATGGGGGCTATAGTAAATAATACTGTATTATATATTTGAAATTGCTAAGCGAGTAAATCTTAAAAGTTTTCATCACAAGAAAAAAAGTGTAACTATGTGTGGTGATGGATGTTAACTAGACTCATTGTAGTGATCCTTTCACAGTATATACAAATAATCGAATCATTAGGTTGTACAGCTGAAACTAATATAATGTTATATGTCAATTGTATCTAAATTTTTTAAAAAAGAAGAATGGTAAAGCAAGCAATATCTGAACCTGAATTTTCCCATAGATTTCCTTTGGCCCTCCTTTATACTTTACTGTTTACCGCTGAAAAACTATGTATTTACAGATAATTCCTTCAAATGTCCTGTTAATGCCTGAAAGGTATTTGCTTTCTACATAAACTGCACCTCTACAATACAGAAGTCAAGCTTAATTTTGATTCCATATTGCTTAGATGTGATGCTCATTTTTAACTCCTTGTTTTATGTAAAATTAAATAGAAATTAAATGGTCAAAACACTGGCAAAAAAAAAAGTTTACCTTAGACAGTTATGGACACTGACTTCTTCTAATACCCAAGATCAAATTATAAAGTTCCCAATTTATGCCATTAATGTAGACAAACAGTAATGTCTAGCTATTCCATTCAGACTTCTTTTTTTTTTTAACTTATTTATTTTATTTTATTTATTCTTTGGTTGTGTTGGGTCTTCTTTGCTGTGCGCGGGCTTTCTCTAGCTGCGGCAAGCGGGGGCTACTCCTTGTTGCGGTGCATGGGCTTCTCATTGCGGTGGCTTCTCTCGTTGCGGAGCACGGGCTCTAGGCACACAGGCTTCAGTAGTTGCGGCATGCAGGCTCAGTAGATGTGGCTCACGGGCTCTAGAGTGCAGGCTCAGTAGTTGTGGCGCACGGGCTTAGCCACTCCGCGGCATGTGGGATCTTCCCAGACCAGGGCTCAATCCCGTGTCCCCTGCATTGGCAGGTGGACTCCCAACCACTGCACCTCCATTCAGACTTCTGTCTCACAATATGATGCTGAGGATAATCTGCTCTTCTCAGATGGGAAAAGTCAAAGAAAGATGATCCTAGTGATAATCATGGTAATAACAGACAAGTGGAGAAGCAGAGGAACTGACACTGTCAATCAGTGGGAAAATAGGGCACTCAGATTCTTCTATTTTTTCAATCTTCTACAAAACTCGAACACAAAGAGAAATGCTTCTTTACAGGAAAAAAAATTAAATGAATTCATACTTTACTCTTTTGAGCTATGCAAGGCAACGTGTCCTCAGGATTCATCACTGCTTCCTGCTTGTTGACCCCGTCAGTCACGAGTTTGCATTCTTCTCACAACAGAGGGCAAGTGTCTTAAAAGATTCTAAGAATTTTGTTCAAGTGAATACACAACAAAGATTTTTCAATCATTTGCCATAGAAAGGGAAATGGCCACTTTAGAGAGATTTAATAGCCCTTAACAGCACATCCGTGCACTAATGTGTGCACAGCCTGTATGCGAGGAGGTTATCTTTTACGCTCCTGCTAATACACTCCGTTTCCCCCTTTGTCCTGCTTATAGTTCAAACAGGCTTCAGTAGTCACATCGCTGTCATTTGGTGCTATCTCAAAGTTAAATCATAATGAGCTTCGAGACTGTTGCTTGTTTCTCTCTTGTTTCTGCAGAAATGCAGGCTCCTTTTCCATTTTGGAGGATCTGAGCCTCCAGGTTTCTATGATTGCCTCTCACGCCTTCTCTCTCCTTTTATTCTCTCCTCTTCTTTGGCTCAGAAAGCAAACTCATTACCAAACCAAATATATAAGCCTCCCACACAGAATCTGGAGGAGAAAGTCGTCCCATTTAATTCAGAAGAGCTGTTTCAGAGGCCCTCCACCGACCTCAGCTTCACCGGCCTGCAGGCCATGCCACGTGTCACCTGACTAAATACAGGACTGTCTCTTCAGGTCCTGCTCTGTTGGCTGAACAAAGTCACTGACATGGAAAAGTAACTAATTTTCTATGGAATACACTTACTCCCAAACGGTTTACAATCTCAAAATTAAAATTAGTACAATAATAATTACAACAATAATAACAACAAACACATAAGTACTTTGTGCCAGGCACTCATCAGAGCACTTCACATATATCATTTCATCTAATCCTCACAACAACCCTATGAGGTAGATTCCCTCATTATCCTTATTTTATATATATAAGTGAAGTGAGGCTCAGAAAGTTTACCAACTTGCCCAAGATCACACAGGAGCGAATGGCAAATGCAGCCTAAATTTCATACACTCTGGTGCCAAGTTCATTCTCTTTACCACTATGCTGTGCTGTCTCAAATTAAAGGACAAATATATCCTTTTATAATAGAGATAATAATAAAAATAGTAAGAACAAACATTTATTAAGGGCTTACTATGTGCCAGATACATAACTTATAACAACCTTCTGGTGTTATTATTATCCTCATTTTCCAAATGAAGAGACTTAGGTTAAGTAGCTGGCCAAAAATCGCGCAGCTAGTAATTGTCAGAATTAGGAAGTGAATTCATGCACCCTGACTCCTAAGTCATCTTGGTATATTTCTTCTCCATCTTACTTCCGTAAACATGAGGAAAATGAGGCCCAAAGGGGTTTAGTATTTATATAACAATAACCTGATCTAATTATTTTCAAGGTAGTTTTTCAAAATCTCAGACCAAATTCCAGGTCTTCTGAGTCTCAATTATGTGCTTTTCTCATTGTAGCTGCCCTTCCTATGTTCCTTATCAGTGAATGCTGCCCCCTCCAGTCACCTAGGAGTCCATGTTAGACACCTGAAATCATTCCTAGTTCCTCTGTAATGCTCAGCAGCCTATAGCCAACTTGTCATTATGTTCCATTGAATCTACCACCAAACACTTGTCAAATCTAAACCTTTTGCCTTTGGGATAATGTCCAAACTCCTTAATGTAGCAACTTAAGGTCCTTCACAATCTTATCTCAACTTTGTTTGCAAGTCTCTCATTACCACAAGGGACCCCACCCCATACACATAAACACAAACACACACACACATACACACTGTACCTTGCACAGTAGTCATGCTAAGCTACATGAAACCCATGTTTCTTGATACCCATGCTTTTGCAAACACTATTCTCTTTGTAGGCAATACTCTTTCCCAAACTCTCCATTTTGTAAACTCCTATACAATCCTTAAAGCCTTCTTTTGCTTACCCAGGCAGATCCAGTCTCTGCTTCCTTGATACTCCCATGACACTTTTGTAGTATTTATCACACTGTGTTAGCATTTCTTATCAGACTATAAATTCTAGGAGGGCAAGAATTTTGTTTTAAATTCCTTTGCATCTCTATCACCTAACACCATGCCTGCATCATACTAAAGGTTTAATAACTGAGAGTTCAGTTAAATTGAACTTCTCTTACACAACAGCTGCCTTTATTGGTCTAGCTCCTTGCTACTCAAAGTGGGATCTAAGAGTAAGCCCTATGGGACTAGTATTTGAATCTCCCTTGTACTTAGTTACAACTTGAAATACTCAGGAATGTATTTTCCTCTCTTACCCAACTAGTATAACTGAGATCAATTTTTATTAATACCAGTCTTCTAAAATCTGTGGGAGTTCACAGATACGCAAAATTTTGCAATCAGATATTATTTCTTTAGGCTTGGCCAACAATGGAGATACTATATTAGGGTAACTTTCCCTTCTCAGTAAAAAACAAAACCACTCATGAAAAATCAGAGTTATATTGAGGAGGATAAATAAAAAATTAAAAGTCCTCTTTCAACAATTACAATAGAAATATAAATACTCCAAGTTGAAAGTTTAAAATGGCCTTGGAATTCCAGCTAAATTAATACATACATAAAAATATACAGAGTATATTTCCTTATTAGTTTTTAAGCACAGAAGATGAACAGCAGAAGGAGTTGATAGTATTTCACAGTTAGAACTGCTAAGGACCTAAAAATGTTTTTTTAATTAGTTTTTCTTCCCAATTCTGGGTGGCAGGACCATATGGCTACCCATTCATTTTAAAGATGAAGATAATAAAGCACAGAGAGTTAAATGATTTGCTGAAATTACCCAAACTACCACCTTCTGGTAGTAAAATAGTAGTAATCACTTATTAGGGCTTACTCTGTGACTGACAGAGTGCTAAGAATTTGTATGAATTATCTTAGTCCTCACATGAATACCATGAGGTAGGTGCTAGCCTACTTCCTCAACTGTAATATCCTTTTATTAAAAAACATTTTAACATCTCTAAAATAGGTGAATTTTACAATCAATGTTGTGTCATAGTTTGATTGGCAGTCATTTTTCTTCATTAGTTGTATAAAAAGTAATGTTAGCATCCTAGATCTAAGAAAATACAGTATCAGCCCAATTTTTGCAGGTGAAGAAATGTGACCTTGGAGAAATAAAGTCAGCTTGTCCAAAGTCAAACAGCTAGTAAGTGGCAGAGTCAGGATTTGCACCCAGGAATTTGACTGTAAGCCCACATGCTCAACCATCTATGGTACCACCTTCGATAGTTAATTCACACTCACGGCATCTGAAGTTGCCGGTGTAGTAAAGAATGCTCTCCATTGGCTCTAGAAGACAGTTGTCTCTGGTTACCAGGGTCATTGAGAAGAGTGATGACTGATGAATGAATGAAAAATTGAGTTTCCCTTAGCAGGTGGCCTTTGACTTCTTGGGGGTTCCTGCAGTGATACAAAGCATCTATTAGTAGGAAAGGCCTGTGGGAAGTGCATGTTCTTCCCAGAGGCTACAGTTGGGTTGCAACACCTTCCAGCAGGTGCCATGGGGTCACACCCCTCGTTTTCATCCCCCAGCTCTGCATCTCCCTCTTGCAAAGGCAGCCAAGTATGGACCAAGCTCTGATTAGATCATCATCCTCTATGAACTCATTCTACTTCCTAACATAAAGCCTGACTCTTCTCTAAACTGTGAAAACCCTTCTAAGACCATAGTTAAGTTTCCATTATTGGTTATGTTTTAGAAAACAAACTTGGCAAGACTTAAACTTGGCAATAACAAAATAGATATGTATTTTTCATTAAGGAGCGTTAGAATGCAGTTGTCTGCAGGAATTGGAATGTGTCAGCTGCTCAGAGAGAGACACACAGTTGATATGGGTAGCAGTGTGACTAATTAGGTTTTCTTTTGTGAAGGAATTGGTTTGTATTGATTCATTTATGTCTGATGTAACTCAGCAGTCCTCCCCCTGCCCAGGGAAGCCTGCCTGGACTGGTAAGTGATAAGAAGACTGGCTCACTGGGGCTATGTCTACCTCACTGCTAAATCCAGTTTTCAGGGCCATGGTGACCAGATCACCCTTGCTGGTGTCCATTCCCTGCTTAGACACAGGCCAATCCTATGAGCTATCCCTGCTGGCTGGATATGGAAGGCCTAACACCAGGGCTGCCTTGAAAAGTCACTGGAGAATGCTCAGATTCTGAGCTGCAGAGAGTTTGTGCTTTCCTGATTCAATAAACTAAACCCAAAGGGACCCATCCTATATCTTATGTTAGGAAAAGCTCACTCTCTCTCTAGATGCAGACCGCTACCGTCACTCCCATCACAGGTAGAAGAATCTCTCCAGAGACAGAACTCAGCACTAGAGTTAATATATCAAAAAACTATGCAGACAAAACATTCAGGGCAACTTTTAGCATCAATAGGGCTTTTCAAAGAGAATTAGGAGGGGTGGATCTCAGATATGGTTTTGTAACTAATTAGCTGAATTGTCCTTGATCAATTGACTGAACTTCTCTGGGTGCCTTTTATTTGTAACATTTCATATTAAAGATGACACCAGTAAATTTATCATCTCTAGAGCCCATGCAGAGTCATTTCTCCCAAGAGAATAGTGGTTTTGCACTGAGTTATCCACACTCTTTTGCCCAGAAACCGTTGTCTTCAACACACACCAGTACTGATTCACTAAGAGCAGTCTGAAGTTCTGCAACCATGAACAGCATTTATTTCTGTAAAAACAGGCTCAGAGAGATTAGGTAAAGTCACCCATAAGTAGTGAGAGTGAGATGCTAACCCATGTCTGTCTCAATCCCAGAGTCACTCCTTTGTTACTACTCTACTGCCAGTAGGCTATGGACCCGGGAGGGAGGAGTTCCTGAAACAGTGAATCTCCAGGAAAGGAGAATGGAAACCCCGCTTGGGCATGCCATGGAGTTTTTTTGTTTGTTTGTTTTTTGTTTTTTTAAAATTTATTTATTTTAATTTATTTATTTTTGGCTGCTTTGGGTCTTTGTTGCTGCGTGCAGGCTTTCTCTAGCTGCGGCGAGCAGGGGCTACCCTTGATTGCGGTGCACAGGCGTCTCATTGCGGTGGCTTCTCTTTGTTGCGGAGCACGGGCTCTAGGTGCACAGGCTTCAGTAGTTGTGGTGCGCGGGCTCAGTAGTTGTGGCACACGAGCTTAGTTGCTCCGCGGCCTGTGGGATCTTCCCGGACCAGGGCTTGAACCTGTGTCCCCTGCATTGGCAGGTGGATTCTTAACCGCTGCACCTCCAGGGAAGCCCTGCCATGGAGTTTATAGAGAAACTAGAAGACTTTTCGAGAAACTACCAGAGACAGAAAGCATAAACTTTTAGTACTAAAACAGGTGGTAGAACAGAAGCAGCTTCCTGGGAATGGAAATGTCCAAAGAAGACCAAGCCGGGTCAAAGTAACCAGCATGGCAGAGCACAGGAAATGCTGCCAGATCAGGTTCAAGTGAGCACAGAGAGAACAGTTTCATCCCTACACTCTGTGAGCGATCTTAGGACCCAAGCAGAAAGGGCTTTGTCATCTTACTGACCACCACCCTGCCCTCGGCAGTTGTGATTTCAAATAAGTAAGGATCTGTATTGATTAAGGTTTTTTGGTTGCAAACAACAGGAACTGACTTTAGCTAATTTGAACAGCAAATTAAAAAGAAACCTTGGGTAGTACATGGGTCAGTTCACAAAAATCAAAGGAAAGCTAAACCTTAGATTTTAGAGCAGTCCAAAATAAGGGCAGCTTAGACAATCTCAATAGCACGACTATTGGACAGTCACTTCAGGTCACTCTTCCAAAAACAATCCATCCTTGGGTCAATATGTTTAAGATTTAAATTCCTGAAGAGAGTATCTGATTGGGCTGGCTTTTCATGTGGTGTGTGTGTGTGTGTGTGTGTGTGTGTGTGTGTGTGTGTTAGGTCTTAAAAGATTACAGTAATAATGTATTTAAAGTATTCATCAGCTTCTAGGTTATATAAACAATTTTAATGCAAACATTCCTTAGGGCATCTTTCCCATTGCTCCCAAGATATCATCTCTTTCTGTTGCTGTAGGCAAAGATGGCTTCACTCCATTCTGTCTTCTCTGGACCATGACAGAATTCCAGAATTTCTCACATTTCTTGTACTTGGAAAAGTGAAACACCTTTCCCTGTCATAATTATTTTCATCCAAACATCTGCAGAATCATCAGATTCTGACAAGCACACATGCACACACTAAGAAAGGACATGCTTCAGGCGGAAGTCTCATCAAGAGCTGCTTGCAGTGTGGGAAGGGTAGTTTTACCACCAGGAGGGAAGGAAGGGCAGGCAGAAACAGAGGACATCCACTGCAGGGTCCCAGACCAGCAGTTCTACAACAGAACAAAGAGGGCAGATTGTGTGCCTTTCCAGGAACTATACCTGGAAAGTTCCTGGGAACCAGAGGCTATGACAAGCTGAAAGAAAATCCACGCATGCAAGCAAGTGCTGGGGAATAGGAGGAACTCAGGAATCAGATATTCAGAGCAGAACTGGTGGACAAAAAGCCTGGACAGTGTGACAAAATTTCACCCCAGCCAGAATCATGTTAAATATGTCTTGCTACAGTTGGGTCCATATAGAACCTGGGTTAGCCCAGAGAGAGAGAGAGAGAGAGAGAGAGAGAGAGAGAGAGAGAGAGAGAGAGAGAGAGAGGGGGAGGGAGGGAGAGAGAGAGAGAGGTGAGCTGTTTAGGAGTTGGGTAATGGAAAATAATACTAAGTCTTGCCAATGACAAGATAGAGAAAGTTGAAGCAATTAGTTCTGCCCCTGGAGAGCAGGTAGACTCCAGTAAAACAGGGCAGGAATTATCTCTGGGAGCCCCCAGTTGTACCCCAATACACACTAACAGACACAGACACACACACCACCACCACCACCACCACCCTGGGGTAAAACCAGGGAATAGATGCTATTGTCTTCAGTTTCTCCCTATCATTCTTCAAGAACTTAGATTAGTGTCCTTGACTTTCAAACTCTTGTCCCCCATGTTTTTTTATATTTGCAAACTCATTTACAACATGTTATGCTTTTGCACTTTAAGACATTATCTTTTATTCCAACTATAGAATAAAATATTTTATTGCTAAAACGTAGTGGAAAGAGCATTTTATTTGGTGTCAGAGGACTTGCGTTGATGAATCTAGGCTGGACACTCATCGTCAGGCTGTTCTCCCCTTGGTTCTCAATCACTGCAGGGTGAAGGGCAAGACAAGGAACTGTGTTCACTCATCTTTCTCTCTCCTTGGCCACTCCACTCCTCGAGCTCTAACCTTCATTCTAAGCTGCTCTATCTTGTAACTAAATCATGTCCAGCCCAAGTGAAGACAGTGTGGCATAGAGGAAAGGATCCAAATGCCCCAGTTCAAGCCCTAGCTCTACCACTGATGAACTGGAAAGCTTTAGACAAATTACCTCGCTGAGGCTCTGTTTCACAATCTGTAAAATCCTCTCTTTCAAGAAGTCCATGAAGTAGTTTATAAAGAAAGAAATGCCCACCTTAGCACCTGATGGCTATTATCATTACCTCTCACACAAAGCCTTCCCTGACCAACCCTTTCCACTGATCTCTCCTTTCTCATCATACCTTTGGATGAATTCTCTGTATCATTTAGATAGTCATCCAATGCTCTGGGCTGCTAAAATATTACCTTTCTTCTAACACCAACATCAAAAATTTCCCCAAAGTATTGTTTTGAAAACCTATTTGACAATGATCTGGTATGTTCTTTTTCCAGGAAATATCCTTTTAATTAAACTCTCCCATCAGCATGAAGTCCTATGACTTAGCATGAGTAAGATGTTTAAAAAAGACCATTTTGAGTAAGAGGTTTATAACTATATGCTAAAATACTTAAGTCTGCTACTTTTCCTTTTTAATTTAACCTAGAAAGGCTCTTCATGTACCTATACTCAATTTCTGAACCTTGGGATAAGCATGTATTTCCTGACCACCCGGAGTTAGTTGCTTCTCTTTTCCTGCTATTAATCCGAGTCACACCATCCACACAGCCCCGTGTCCTAGTTGTGCACATCACCCTCTGTGTTTCAGTTGTGCTCAGCACTGGGATTTGTTAACCTAGGAAAAATGCAGAAGTGGGTGGAAATAAGAGCCAGGCTTTGTTCAAAACCTTGCCTACTCCTCCCCTTTTACACCTCCCCAGGCACCACAGCCCTCCAAGGAGTTATTGAATTTGAGTCTCTTTTCATCAATTTCATCAAAAGTCCAGCAACAGCTGCTGCATTTGAGTAAAAAGGCAACGAGTGAGGAAGTTTAGAGCTCTAATATCAATTCAGCAAGCTCAAGTCAGAGACACAATTTGGCTTTGGTGGAAGAGATGAAAGGGCATGGTGGATGGCTTCCCTGGGTGGGAGGGAAATGAAGTCTGAAGGCTGTTTCTGCTGAGTGTGCTTATTGTCAGGTGTCTGGAAACAGATCCCTAAAAATTGAGCAAGATCAAAGGACTTATCAAAGAACTATTCATCAAAGCTGGAATTCCATGCAGTCTGTATTAGAAACCATGTCCTCGCTCCAGACCCAAGAGAATCTGCACAGGTGGAGACAGTCTTCACTCCTGCTTATTGGTGTAAATCAATGATACTCAAAATGCGGAAGGGAGAAAAGGATAAATACCAGGAAAATCAAGGTCTCTGAGAGCTTTATGGCCTTTCAAAATTCTTAAGAAAATCTCTACCTCCTTCTTTCCTTTCCTAGGAAGGCTCTCCCTAGCACCAAAAATAGGTTTATAGTTCTTACTATTTGTAAAAAGGTAACACGCTGAATGCCAGCAATGATATCACACAGTGTACAGTTAGATCCGATCTCTATTCTGTGGGCTCACATTCCCACTGAGATATAAATGAGAGAAAGGAAACAAAGGCCCTCGGGAGCAAGTATGTACATAGTATTTACACATGTTCTCTTGCTTTCTCCACCAAGCTGAAGGAGAATGGTGAGCTCTGCATCCAAAACAGCCCCTTGTCTCTAGAAGGTACTCCAAGAATTAGAAGAAGAGAAGTTGCACTTTGTTTTAGCTACTTTTGAATGCTAGATGAAAACTGAGGGGGTTTGCCATGGTCACAGATGGTAGACAGACAGGCAGAAAGGAAATGCCACAGGCTACATCTATCTGTGATGAAGGACAAAGCCATGATTGGCAGACAAACTTCCCGTCACATTTTCTTTTTTTTTTTTTTAATATTTATTTATTTTTTAATTCAGCTGTGCCGGGTCTTAGTTGCGGCACATGGGATCTTCATTGTGGCATGCAGTATCTTTTAGTCGCAGCATGCAGGCTCTTAGTTGCAGCATGCGGGATCTAGTTCCCTGACCAGGGATCGAACCCGGGCCCCTTGCATTGGGAGGGCGGAGTCTTAACAGCTGGACCACCAGGGGGTTCCCCCCACCACATTTTCTTGAGAAGCAGAATGCATGCTATGAAGGATTGGGTTGGGTACAGATTCATAATAGACTCGATACTGCAATTAAAGTTCATGACTTTCTCCACATGATCTCTAAGCCCAAGACCAAGTGAAAAACAACAATGGATGAAATGTTTCTCCCTAAAAGATCTTGGTGAGACAACAGTTGATGATTCAAAGTTATGGATTAAAGGTTATGAGCCCAGATGTATTTTCCAATAAGGACAGAAAAATAGGAGTCAGTTTTGGACATTGCCAAACACTGTGATGTCTTTGCCAGACAAATCTTGTCTTAACTTTAAAAGCATTTGAGAAATGGGATGCTTCTCTACAGTATAGCTTCCTGTAGTTTTCATAGAAGAAAACCAAATGTTGCAGAATTTGAAGGGAACAAAAATCATCCAGTCCAATTAAGTTTTCAAGTGAGAACTGAGTTCTCTCAAATGAGGTCTTTTCAAGAGGAAACTGGAATCACATTTCCTACAATATTTGGGGTATGGCTACAAGTAGACTTCTCTTCCTTATGGTCTCTGACCCTCTTCCAGGAAGTAACAGCTAAATGCAAAATTAGGATGAGGTCTTACTGGGAGGGCAGTCTCAACAGGAAGACTGTTCCAGGGAGTCATCCTTCTGGGAAATAAATCCCCACACTTCAGTGACAACTGTGGGAAATGCTCTCAACAGACTTGCTACAGAGCAGCCACTGGGAGTGGGGTGGAGGATGTCACTGCCTGTCAGACACATAGCTTTTACTTATGTTTCTTAGGAAAATAGTACATGTCCTTTCTGTTTCCCACTGAGAGTGAATTACTCTTGCCTGCGCTCAAGCAGAGAGAGGCTGACGGGGCTGGGAGCACTCAGCTACAGCCTATTTAACTGAAGTTGCCTTTAAAATTGGTTAACAACGAGAAAAACTGTGTGCTCCCATCTATGTATATGTCCAAGCTCAGATAAAGGAGAAAAAAGCTGGTGCAGAGGGACTTCTCTGGTGGTCCAGTGGTAAAGAATCCGCCTTCCAATGCAGGGGACCTGGGTTCGATCCCTAGTCAGGGAACTAAGATCCTACATGCCACGGGGCAACTAAGCCCACACACCACAACTATTGAGCCCGCGCACCTCAACAAGAGAGCCCACGCGCTCTGGAGCCCCATGCACCACAACTAGAGGGAGAAAACTCCATGCGCCACAATTAGAGAGAAACCTGCGCAGACCACGGCCGAAACAAAAAGATCCCGCATGCCTCAACAAAGATCCCGTGTGCCGCAACTAAGACCTGATGCAGCCAATAAATAAATTCCTTTCTTAAAGAAAGTTGGTGCACAAAAATGCCTTCATTTGACAAATTTAAATATGTTACTGACTTGATATCTAAAAACTCTTAAAGTTGTTGATATAAAAGTTAAAATGCAACCTGAAAATGATTACATCTATATTCTCTGATAGTTCAAATGTCTTGCTCACTTGCTCACACACCCACAAACAAAGTGACTTTCCTGGAGGTCAAACTGTACACAGCCTAGTTCGGCAAAGGAAACAGCAAACCTTTCCTCCCACTCTGTATCATTATCGTTGGTGTTTAGCATTTACATAGCACTGTACTTTTGGCTGTTCTTTATAAGCATTCCTATCAGCTGGCCCTGAGCAGTAACCTTCTTTTAGAGGTCAGGTCAGAGAATGCCAGTTTGCAAAAGAGTCACATGGAGGCCAAGTTTTGAGCAGAATCTCAAATCAAGAGACAATATTTGAGTACATATCTTTGAAACAAGAACTAAAAATAAGGTAGATAACCGTCATACTCCCAAACCCGGTTGTTAATCGTTTAGGTTGTTTCTTTTAGAAAAATTTTCAGGCCAAATCCATAGCAGTTTATTACTCAATTCCTAGTATCTTTGTCTTTATTCACTATTACAATCAGCTCTAGGCACTTCTAAGATGAATTTCTATTATGAAATAACATTAATATAAAAAGCCTACATACTTGGAATAATCCTTCTATCAGTCTTACAAAGCCTGGTTTTATTTGTTTTACTATTCAAAAGCCATATTTGTATCTTAATTGTCCAAATCAACTGACCTAATTATTGTTGACATATTTTAACCATTGTTTAATTAGTTTAGATAAGTAAGAGTTGGTAACTGTGTATGTCCCTGTCACAATTTTAAAAGACAAAGGAACAATTTCGACGTTCAATGATTTAGTGTTAGCTTTTAATGGAAAGCAGAAACAGTAAAGAAAAAGAAAAGCAAACTCAGCATCACATGCCATGATTTGTCAACTGTAAAGCACAATACAAATGTTTGTTGGTGTTGATGATGGTGAAGGGAATGATGAGGAGGAGGGGGAGAAAGAGGAGGAGACTGTTGTCATTTCCACAGAGAAGTACCAAGTGTCATTTCTGGTCCTTAGTCTCAATGACGTAGACAATCAGCCTTGACTAATCTTAAACTGGTTTTGAAAAGTTCTGGTGGTACAACAGGGCTGGTGGCCTGGTCTGGAAATCTAAGCTTCTGATTGCAGATAAGTTGACCATATAACATAGATATTTTGCTGGAGTGACAGGATCTCAATCATTTATCTAGTCTTTGATCTTGGAACTTCCCAAATGGCAGAAAGACTCAGAATGTCATAAAATGTAGCTGGAAATGACCTGGGACTAACTTGTTTTTTTTGGGAAGCAAAGGACACTGAAAACAGCTGGCTCTTTGTCAGAATCAGAACATCCAATAACTTGCAGTGATTTTAGCCAGGTACAAAATGTGAACATTTTGAACTCAGATTGTAACCCATTAAAGCTTTCCTATCTGAAATTCTGCAGCAACCATGAAAACAAGCACTAACTTGTGTACTTTGGGCCTAAAGAAAATTAGACAATAAGCTGCAAATAGCTAACTCTGGTTTCTTTCTTTGTGCTATTCCCATGAATATCTGTACAGATAGCCTATAAACATCATGCAAAAAAGCACCACCATCCCATTCAAATGCCCTCTTTTCTGGTACAACACCCGTTCCCATCATTACCTCCAAGTATTTATTTTCTTAACTTATGCTGCTGCTTCCCCACCTACACACCACCCCCACTCTACCCCCAATCCTAATTATCTATCTCAGGTCATTGACTCTGAATAACTGGATAACTGTCTGATCATCCAGCCACTGCTGAGACATGGATAGTAAGGCTGTGTCATGTGGTGAAAGGGCCACAGACTCTGGAGTCAGACTGCCTGGGTCCAAATCTCAGCTTTGCCAGTTTCTCGCTACTTGACCTTGGGCAAGTTACTGAACCTCTCTGTGTCTCAGCTTCCTCCTCTGTAAATTGGGCATGAGAAAATTGCTTCGCCCGTAGGCTGTCATAAGGATTGAATGAGTGAATACATGTAAAGTGTGTGGAGTAGAACCTAGAATATAGTAAGCATTCTACAAGTCCAAGATATTTTTCATCATTAAGGGCAAATGTTGAACAACCTTGCCGATGTCCTATTTCTGAAAAATACGCTGCCTCTCTCTGGACAGGCAGGCAGCTCTCTGAACAACTTTTGGCCCCTGACACTCCCTGGCCCTCCTTACACGCTACAGATGGGACCACAGCCACCAAGCTCTCTGGTGCAAGCACCCCCTGGACTCTATTCATCCAGCTGTCACTCATCTACCTCCTAACCTATCCCTCTGGCCATCACTACTCACAAGTGTCTCTAGAATGGGTACAGATTCAAGTAAAATTTTGTTGGGCAATGAAGGAATAAGATTGCTAATATTAGTAGGAGAACTAAAGCAAGGTTTCTTGTCTGTCTCCGGTCTGAATACTCCAGAGGGTAAATACCTTAGAACTGCAACAGGTCATTGCCAAGAAGCGCTTTCCTTTCAGCATCATTCATCATATGATCTGCATAAACATTCTGCCCCTCTCCTTCTCCTTGGCAGAAACATCCATTCAATTCTTCTCTAGCCAAACCCCTGTTGCTTACTTAGAGGCTGGATCTCAACTATCCCTATTAAGGCTTTTTACCCTCTCTGAAAAGCCCTAAATAGGCCCACTTCTCCCAACATTTCCTGCAGGTAGAAATTTAAAATCATGTAGGAGGAAGGAGAATCAGAGGCCAGTGGAGAAATGAGCTGGGACGAGCTGGATTCTCATTTCACCTTACATTTCTGGCCAGCCAGTTTCTGAGGGTACTCATATCACATTTGCTACTTGTGCTGTTTCCTGAGAAGGAGCCAGAAGGAAGATAGTGACCAGGAATGGTAAACATGGCAGGTCCAGTTTGAAAACTGACTTTGGAATGAATTTTTTTTTCTAACAGCAAAGATTGGAGAGCAGATACCAACATGCAAAGTGCTGGTCATTTTCCACTTATAAAAAATTGAATAACAGGCTGTAAAGCAACCTATCCTATAATAAAGAATGTATTATGTTCTACCATGAGAAGGAAATAGTAAATAAGTATTTTTGAAAATAAGATCTTAGGATCCTCCAGGATCCACAAGGTACTTCATTATAATTTTTTTTTAAGTTTGTGACTTTATGGCAATTATGTCTTTAAAAAATAATGTAAGCATTGCTATAGACTGAATGTCTGTATCCCCCAAAATTCATATGTTGAAATCTAATCACCAATGTAAAGGTGTTTGTAGGTGGGACCTTTGGGAGATGATTAAGCCATGAGTGTGGAGCCCTCACGAATGGGATTGGTGCCCTTATAAAAGAGGCCCCAGAGAGTGTCTCTGCCCCTTCTGCCATGTGAGGACATAGCACCAAGAAGCCAGCCCCTCACCAGACATCAAATCTATTGGTGCCTTGATCTTGGACTTCCCAGCTTCCAGAGTGTCAGAAATAAATGTCTGCTGTTTTTAAACCACTTAGTCTATTTTTGTTATAGCAGCCCAAACAGACTAAGACAAACATATTCTGGATCTCAGGCTTCCAAAGTCTCAAAAGCCACCAAAGATTGAGAAATCCATAAAACAGTTCACTCTTGAACAGAAAATATGGAAAAAATGTATAAAACTCTAATCTAACAGATGCAGATAAATGGCAGCCAAAATAAAAGTATCTTTGAATTTGTTCTTTCAATCTTTTTATGAAAATTCTCAATTTTATTTCAGATAGTGTCACTTTTGCATGCTCTGTCCATAATTTTTATAGGAAAGACATTTTTCCTGATTCACAGTCAACTCAGGTGATTCTAATAACAGTTTCCAAGCCTTACCTCTTGTCTGATTGGGCTGAGCAGAAGCTGATAACCAGGTTCCAGGAGTAGTTCCACCTCCACTTTACCTTGTAACCTCTCTGAGATTCAGTTTCCCACTTGTGAAATGGAGATGGTGATTTGAAACAGAAGCTCTTTGTAAACTCTAAGTAATGCTTGTATTCTAAGACAATGTATCATTCCAAGGGGCATGTATACTTTCTGAAAAGGCTACAAGGGGAAATACTCAACTAACTTTTTTACTTACCTTTGGTTTGATGTTTCCCCCTCCTTGATCCTCTAAATTAGTTTAGTGAAAGATGCATTCCTCCCTTCTTCTTGAATCCTTATAAATAATGCAAGGTTTTTTACTGATTATTAGGGGAGGAGAACAGCTATCCCCACACAAACATTTTACAGAACTGAAAAGGTAGGCCAACAAAAAGAGAGATTGCTAGGTTATAAACTGAATTAAGATACAGAACAAAAGGAAAGATAGTAATTTCTTTAATCACAACCTCCATAATAAATCTCTTCTCTTCCATTTATTAATTGGCTCAGTCATTTGTTCAACAAATATTGATGGCAATTATGACCACAGGCACTATTCTTGGCCCCAGATATCCAGCAGTGACAAAACCAAGGCCCTGCTCTCATCAAGTTCACACTCTAGTTGTGGGAGCTGGTGGAAATAGACAAGAAATAAACATGCGGGGGGTGGGGGGGGAGGTGCTAAGTACTAGGAAGAAAAATCAAGCAGGCTTAGGGAGCAGAGTATGATGGAGGGAGGGGGTGTTATGCAGGGTGGTTATTATGCCTTTCTCATTAGGCAAGACTGCAGCTGAGGCTTAAAGAGAGCAAGGCAGCAAGTCACTCAAATATGTGGGGACAGCATATCCCAAAGAGAAGGAACAGTATGAAATCCTGGAAGGTAGAGGGTGTTTGGCATGTTCTAGGAAGAGTCAAGAGGTCACTGTGCCTGGAGCAGTGAGAGCAAGGGGACAGGGATGACCCATGAGGTCAGGGAGATGGCAGAGGGACAGGGGGTGTGCAGTCTTGAAACTCATGGTAAGGATTTTGCATTCTATTCAGAGTGATAAGAGAAGATTTATAGGTTTTAGTGCAGAGGAGTGACATGGTCTGATTTATATTTTTAAAAGATTCCTCTGTGGAATATATGCAGGGAGTGGGGGAGAGAGGAGCACAGGTAGAAGCAGAGAGAACAATTTGGAGGCTGCTGCAACAGCCCAAATGAGAGATGATGATGGCTGAGATTAGCATGGTAGCAGTGGAGGTGGTGGAAGTGAGAATTCTGATTTTATTGTGAAGATTCCATCTCTGGGGGGTGCTAATGGACTAGGTGTACAGCAGGTGAGAAAGGGGGGTCAACTGGGAGAATGGTGATGCCATTGCTCGAGAGGGGGGAAGCCCACAGGAGGAATAAAAGCGGTGAGAGGAAAGAGAATCAACATTTGTTTTGGACATGGCAAGTCTGAGCTTCTGTTAGAAATCCAAGTGGAGATGCTGAGGCTATAAAATATGCAAGGTTTTTTTCCCATCTGTAAAATATTCAGGAGATCGATTTAGGCTGGAGATAGAAATTTAGGAGTCATCAGGGAAAAGACTGGATGGGCAAGGTTGCCAGATTTAGAAAATAAAAGCACAGGACTAAAAAATTATTGGTGGTCTATCTGAAATTCAAATTTAACTGGGAATCCTGTATTTTATGTCAGCCCTGTGGGTAAGGTTGGCTGAGATCACATAGGAAGTTAATGTGAACAGAGGAAAGAGAATCGGCCCAAGGAGTGAGCCCTGAGGCATTGCAATGTAAACAGATGAGAAAGGGGAGGGGGAGCCAGCGAAGAGTCTAGAAGGAAACCCAGTAAAGAAAGAGTTCTAAGAAGGAAGGAGTGATAAACTGTGTCAGTTGCAACTAATAGTACAGGGGGAGGAAAGTCTGACTGGAGTGGATTGATGAAAAAAACGGGAAAAGAGAACAAGAACGTAGGCAATACTTTTTGAGTTTTACTATAATGGGGAATATATAAGTGGGCAGTAGCTGGAGTGTGATTTGTGGTCAAAGGAAGTGTTTTTATAAGATGAAATAGTGCCCAGCAGCCAGGACAGGGGACTGAATTGGCATCCTGACCCCAGAGTGGCCATGCACTTGATACAGAGAAGCTGGTACTCTCCTGTACACAAACTCAGAGCTTCGGCAGCCAGGTTGGAGTGGAAGAACCACAGTGGGTCCCAGACCAGGAGTGTCTAAAATGTGCACAGTGTAACAGCAAGTTTAACTTAATCCCCAGAAAGTACCACTGTCTCTGGGGTGGGAAGTGCTTCTGCATATAAATCCCTAGCCCTGGGAGTTTCAGGTTTGGGTGGACGCTGTGTGTCTGAGTATCTAGGGTGCTACTACCTCTGACTGCTGGAAAATCAGAGAGATCTGAAACAATGGTTTGTCATCTTTTCAGCAATCAGAGATCTTGTTTCTGGATAGAAACAGGCATTATGGAACTGAAAATACATATATTTCTACTGCTCAGATGCTTAGGGCTTTGAAGAGGCAACACAAGATCTCAGGCATGTCCTTGCAGTATTCAGGTGCTGGAACAGAGGATGTGACCCAGATGAAGGGTGCAGCTGGGGGAGATTCAAGGTCCAATAGGAGACAGTCAGCTGTGGGGCTGGCAGCCATTTACAAGGCAGCCAGGTGTCTCCATGACTCATGGGACCATAGATGAGAGGCACCAATGAGTCCAGTGACTTGGCTGACAGAGCAATCTGGCACCCTACACCTTCCCTCTGTATCCTCACAGGTGATGAATCTTATCAGTGCTGAGCAATACAATTAAAGAATTTAGAGAAACAAATGTGTTCACATTTCTTCACATTTAAGAATGTGCATATTATCTTTCTGGTACTTTCTTGGGAGTGGGAGAGTCTAAGCTATACCACTTCTAAACTTATTCTAACATTATCTGTATCGAAGTTATATGATTTCCTAAGTTTACTAGAAGTTTATGGCCCATCATTGTTGATTTTATTTAATTCTTCCACAGAAACCTGGTAATAATGCCTGTTTCTGCTTAATATTGGAGTCTACCCAGCTTTAAATATAACAATTAAGGTTTGCTTTAGCATATTTTATAGATTGTCTACTTATTGTGTCACTAATTTTGAGCTTTGAAAAAATGTTTTACACTTCACTCAGGGAGAGGAGCCAGCTTCATGTTTTGTACTATTTCACATAATATTTTCCCTTATTAAAATGACTGTACAGAAATTTGTTTATCTAGCTTATAGTTAACACCAATACTGAAATTTTTTAAAAGGTGAGTTATTGCAGCATGCGTGGCGATGATCGAGTAAGGAGGAGGATCATGCAGGAGAGAGTGTAAAATTGCAGAAATGTTGCCCTTGAGTAAGCAAGGTTGGGGATGTGCAGGATCTAGCCCGCAGGTGGAAGGACTGCCCTATATAGGTGCAGGAATAGCTCACCCACTGCAGCAACAGCAAGAGCAGGTTTGTGGGTACAGATGCAGCTAGGTTATGAGTTTGGGTGGTGAGAGCATGTGGAATATCTCTCCTGAGTGCTTGTATCCTCTCAGTGAAATAAGAAATTAGGTCATGAGCTGAGAACGAGGAGTAGGGAGGGACGTTGGAGGCTGGAGGAGAGAAGGTATGAGATGATATTCTAGCAGGGATGGAGGGAATTGACTAGGGAAATGCTGCAAGATTGGTTGGCTACACGATCCACGTGAGGCTGTGGTAATTAATTCAGAGTAGAGCAATGGAGAAATACGGGGGCAAGGGAATTGAAGATACATGCAAGGGAATTTGGAGGGGGGGCAGTAAAGACTTGAGGGGAGATAATGATCAGTGCAAAGGGGATAGAGTTGAAGGATTGGAGGTGAGGCAGAAGAGCTATTGGAGTCCAACTACTGGAGGGAATGAGCCTGACAGATAGTAGATGGTGGTAGGATATCAAAACGTTTGAAGTTGAGATTATGAAGGGAATGCATTTCCATCAACATTCTCATTGCCTGCCATTATTTCTAAGGTTCAATAAAAGTCAGTTTGATATTGCCTAAGAAGACTGCACAACTGCCAAGGAACGTGGTTCAGAAAAATCTCCCCTTCCCACCCCCCTTCTTACTGCTTCTTCCCATCCCCTTTCCTCCCTCCCTTCACCCACCCCCCTCATAAATCTGAAATGGAATAAAACTGCTCAAATTTGAATTTAACTGAAACAGACTAAAACCAACCCCTGATGAAAGAGCATCCTTCTGTTGCTCTGAAGATGTAGAGAAAACATAAAAAAAGCATGTTGCTGATAGAAGCTGAGAGGAAAAACACAAGAAATAGTTGTCTCTGGCATCTAAGCAAGCCTGATGCTGGGTGTTTTTAGATTTATATGACTGATAAATAATACAAGATTCCCTGTAGAGGACAAATCCAAATGAAAAATAACCAATTGAGAAGAGAGGTATGTGGTTAGTGATCTCAACAAGAAAGGATGGGCTATTCTGAAATCCAAGATATCAAATGATAATTTCTCATTTGTAAAATTATACCCTTGGCAATTATCCAGCTGCCTTTCTCTCTCTCTCTCTCTCCCCCCCCCCAATGGATTTACATCTCTATCCAAGTAAACTGAGGTCCCATCTGTATTAGTAGGAATTAATCCTGGAATGTTATTTTATTTGGAAAATTCTCTGTCTGTTTTTTTAAACCTTTCTATTTTTCTTCTCATTCAAACATTTCAGCAAAATTCTTCTCCACGTCTGGCATTTCCAACCAGTGGAGTAGTGGGGTCGGGGATTACTGTGCTTTTCCTTGGGAGTGATCTGATTTCAAAAGTGAAAAAAAAAATCCATCCACTTTTTTACACTAAGCATTAAACACTTGGGCATTCATATTTAGCAGAAGAAATGCAAATGGTTAATAAATATATAAAAGGATGTTCAGTATCACTGGAATGCATTTATTTAACTCATATAGTGCATATTATGTCAGGCACTGCTCTAAGCAGTGTTTAGGCACCATTCTAAATCTTTACAAACATTAACATAATTAATCCTAATAATAATATTATTTTGCAGATACTATGATTTTTCCCATTTTCAATGCGAACAATGAAACTGAGTCACAGAGAAGCTATGTAACTTGCCAGGGTCACACAGCTAGTAAGCAGCACAGCCAGCCAGGTGGGCTGTGGGTCCATGCTTTTACACACTATACTATGCAGTCTTGCCAAGGAAATGTAAATGCAAATAAGATACCATTTTCCATCCAACAGATTGGCAAAGAATTTTTAAATATTGGTAACATCAAGTGCTGGTAAGGATGCAAGCAAATGAACACTCAAATACTGTTACACCCTGTTTAGAAGGCAATCTGGCAGTATTCACTAAAATTTGTAGTACACAAAACCCTCTAAGTAACATTCTACTTTGAGGACTGTGGCCTACAGAAATAAAAGCATAAGTCCATAAGGCTGTACATGAAATTGCACCAGTGTTTGTGGTGATGACAAAACTGGAAATAGTACAAATGTCCATCACAGGAGCTATGGTTGAATAAATTATGTTACATCCATACTATGAAACATTATGCAGCTATTTTAAAAGACTTCAATCTATATCTATTGATCCAGAGAAAGTTTCAATAATGTGTACAGTACAATCCCACTTTGGGGGCTATTTTTCTGAGCATATTTAACAGTTACCTCAGGAAGTAGGATGGGCAGAGCAGATTGTTAACTTTCTCCATATATATTTCTGAATTGTTTGACTTTTTATATAAGCTTGTATTGCCTCTGCAATTTAAAAATCTAAGTTAAAATAATTATAAACATAAATGTAGGGGCTTCCCTGGTGGCGCAGTGGTTGAGAATCTGCCTGCTAATGCAGGGGACACGGGTTCGAGCCCTGGTCTGGGAGGATCCCACATGCCGCGGAGCAACTAGGCCCGTGAGCCACAATTACTGAGCCTGCGCGTCTGGAGCCTGTGCTCCGCAACAAGAGAGGCCACGATAGTGAGAGACCCGCGCACCGCGATGAAGAGTGGCCCCCACTTGCCGCAATTAGAGGAAGCCCTCGCACAGAAATGAAGACCAAACACAGCCATAAATTAAAAATTTAAAAATAAAAACAAAAAAAACATAAATGTAATAATCAGCGTAGAAAATTTGTTTTAGATCTTCAGTTCCACATAGAAAATTATATAAATAATATAGCTTTTCAGATCAAATGTGAAAGACTCAGATTTATATTTATGGAGATCTCTTATGTACAGGCATTGTAATTTATAGTTCTCAGCAATTACAGAGGAAACATTAATTTTCTTTAAAGGGCATTCTGGCAATAGAGAACAGAAGGGATAGTTTGCTCATTCTTCGCTTAACAGTATAACTAGCTAGTGAAGGGTAATATTTTAAAAATCAGTGTATAATCTACAACCTCCTTTTCTATTCCTTAAGTTTCACCCTCAAGTAGAGAGAAAATCCACATTTAGGAGGGAAATGGAGGGGCTGGTGGTGTTGAAAGGTTTAAAAATTCCTTTCTTCTTTGATAAAGAGGATTAGACAGACATTTTGGGGGCTTCACTTCCTTCTTTCTATACTCTACTCTGTGTAGGGCTCAAAGAGGTAAAGTGGAAATCTGAAATAGTGGCTGGAAATGGGGGCACAGGGAAAACAGTAAGGAGATTGCCAGCGTCATTTGATTTCTGGTTGTGTTAACCATAGGCCCTTCCTGGGCTGGTGAAATTTAAAGTGCTGCTGCCATCTTCAGGAGTTCACCACTGTCATATTTGAGTAAGGTTACAACTAAGTTGGATACAGCCTTATAACCCTCTCCAGGAGTTCTGAATTGCAGCTACAAAACAGACCAGCAGTAACCCCAGGTTACTGCTAAAATAAAGGTAGTTCCTCCTAAAAGCTTAAGACGGTTACCTCATAAGGCAGCTTTGGTGTATATGTTTAATGTTATAAAGTGGTAAATTTCTCCCTTTGAGAGGCAATACTAATTAAATTAAGACTTAGGGTCCAAAAAAATCCTCAAATGTGACTGAGAAGTAAGCCAAGGCTTTAAAAAAAATGGGAAGGGGGTTAAGTTAGAGCAATTTGGATGCACCTAGTGGCTCTGAAGGCAATCTAGTCAGTCTCCCGGAGGACCATGTGATCAATTTCCACAGCCAACATTAAGTTTAGAGAACATTTGATAAAAAATGAACCTGTGGCTTTCCACTTTTACCTCATTTCTTGAGTGGTTTGTTCATTAACTCTAAGCCTGTCTCTCTGCTCTGATTTGAGTTATGGCTAATGGATATAAAAGTCCAAATTATCTAACAGTACTCTCAACGAAGTTCCACTTCTTCTTTCCCAGAAATAATTTTACTTCACTGCATTGTGAAGAAAAATTAATTAAGCCCTAAAGCAAAAATAGGTCCATTACACTATCTTTCTTCATGATAGTTAGAGGTATCCACAAACGGTACAGGAAGTCCATGAGAACATGAATACGCCTGGTGGCTCTCAGGGGGGCAGTGGTCCAATCTTCAGGACATGATATCACAATATTCTCTCCAAATACTCTTTTGAGACACTGAAGTTTTCACAGAGCTCACTTCACACTGTTTCTTTTTTGTTTATTCATCATTTTAAGCAATCTTAAGTTCTCATGGCAAGTTGGAATGTACCTTATAGAGTCCATTTTTGCTCTTGGTTTACATTATTAAAAGCAGAGAGAAAATCCCTTTCAATTCACCTTTAGAAAAATTTCACAACATTTTAGATATCCAAGTTCCCTTTCACCATAAATCTGGCAGTTAAAAAAATGTATACTGAAAGAAAGGATTATAATACATAGCTAGCGCCACACTGGGTATGTCATCAGCATTGACACTTCTGAAACTTTGCTGTATTTGGAAGACTGTCTGTCTTCTGAGACCTTGCCTTGGAGTTATTCATTTCCTTGGCAAATACTTTCTAAAGGCGTATTAATATGCTAGGTATTCTGCTAGGTACTTTTTATATGTTTTCTGTTCATTCTTCACAATGATTCTGTGAAGATCATACACTCGCCTTTAGCAGATGAGGAAACTGGGATACAGCTAGTTTAAGCAACTTGCCTCTGGTGACTTACAGTGAGAACCCGAGTGTGCCTTACTCTTATGCCTACACTGCTTGCACAATAGAATTGCCAAAGCTGGCAACATTCTGAGCACTTTACTGCCTACTACAATTATGAAACAAGTCATTCAATGAACAGTTGACTCTCTGCTACATTCAAGGCATTGTGAATTTTATTAATATAGCAGTAAGAGAGGAAAAAATAAGTCAGGCCTAAAATTAGACTATAAAACAAGCAAAAGTGATAAAAATGGAAAGTATGACTCAAAGCATATTGAGCTACTTGTGCTCACTACCACTGGGGGCATTGCTGACTTACAAGGGGAAGGAGAACTAAGTGAACAGATTACACACCAGAGAAATCCCATACCCTTAAGATAATTTTGAACCCATCCACAATGCCACATAGAAAGAAAATGTTTAGGTAAAAACCTAAGACATGCTGAAATGCACCTCACCACAATTTGGCATCTGGGCCAAGGTATAGATTACAATTTTTATTTCTACTTTACTTCCTATCCCTATTACACCTGACCACTTGAAATGGGAAAACAAATGCTCCTTTGCAAAATTTACCCCATCTTGTTTTATGTATGATGCTGTTACTATTTCTGGATCTCAGAGCCTATAGCCTTAATTCAATGTTAGGGCAAATCTGGCCATGTTCAATTTCACCGCACTCACTGTTCTTTCTACAGAGCTCTAAATGGTCCCAGATGCAGAAGTTAAACAGTGAAGCCACCATCTCAGCCCAGTGCCCTAAGAAGCCTCTGGTGCCACTACACAGCTGCTTACAGCTTGATGAACCACTGCTTAGCGTGCTGCTAAAAGAGGTTGCAAAGGGCGAACCATTTCTAATGGCATCAGCCTTTCACTCGAGAAAAGGAGTTCTCATCACTTACCTGACTTCACCTGAAGGACAAAAATCCCCCCCCACTCCCCTGCCCCGAAGACATTTGCATTTGGGGAAACTGGAAACTCTGTAAGGAGCAGATCTGACTCTGCCTGCTGATCTGACTTTCTGCTCTAGCACCCATCATTAGTATTAATGCTAAATTGGAAGGAGAGGCATCGGGGTCCTCGGGCAGAAAGTCAGCACGAAAGGCTGAATGTGAATTAGCCAGGATGGATGGGCCACACTTAATGCTGATAATGATGAAAATTTTATATTGCTCAAGTGCTTCTTGAGGAGCACAGACAAATGCTACTCTGATTCAGCCTAAAAGCAGTGAAATCACTAGTCCTGTAATGACATTACATATATAAAAATGAAAAGTTGAGGAAATCATTTGGATATCTGTCTAGAGATGTACTTCGTGTTCAAGGAGACCCTCTACCCTAGAACTGCCAGGGCCATTTATCTGAGCCCCTTAATGGAAACTGCCTCAGACATTAGGAGTGTTCATTTATTCCTATCACCGCAAACTCAATAGGTCTAGAACATCATCTGCAGTATCCCCAGCCTCCTCCTAAGCTCACTTGGTACCTCAACTATCCCAATGTCTCCAGCCTCAACAGCGGGCTCTCCCCCACCCTCTGCCTTGGCCCCAGCACTCAATGTCATCAAGTCTTCCTTAGGTCCATTTCAGCATCCTTCCATCTGCCTTCCCCTTGTCCAGATTCTCATCATTGCAGTTCTGATTCTACACTGACTTGACCCTGAGGGTAGCAGAACATGCCACCCCAAAATAGGCTACTTTGGCAAATTAATTATTTTGAACTGTAGGCATTGGAAAAACAGCAAATGCAGGGAGAGGCTTCCTCTGAACTCCCTTATCTGCCCAAAGTCAGATCCTCCAAAAGGATCTCACTTGTCATAAATCCCCTCCCCAGAAGTTTCATCAACCAGGCGAGATTGACTCTTATCACAGGAGAGGAGCCTAGAAGTCGACACCACACCCAGACACACTTTGTCACAAACTATCACACCTCCCCTCTGTTCTTCTAAAGTCCATTCATCTTTCCTAAAAACCATTTACTCTCCCCTTAAGAGGCCTATGTACCCCTCCTCTTTCTCTGTTAGGATGGTATTTAACCCTGAATTCTAAGCTACCTCGGAGAGTTACTCATTTTTCCCTGGGTATCTCCCATGTATACATGAGGGCTACATGTTAATAAATTTCCACTTGTTTTCTCTTGTTAATCTGTCTTTTACTACAGAGATCTCAGCTAAGAACTCAGAAGGGTAGAGGGAAAATTATTTTCCTCCCCTGCAACCCATAATCAGTCTCCTGGCCTTGCAGCATCCTTCACAGATTAAGTTTCCTAATGTGCCACACTCCCCCATTCAAACCCCCTCTGTGGCTCTCAAGTCTTCAGTCAAGTTCTGACTCCTCAGCATGGTAGTCAAGGCCCCCATGAGCATCCCAACACAGGGCTTCAACTACTTCTCTAAGCTCACAAGGCCCCAGACAGACCAGCCTCTCTTCCCACCCCTGTAACAGGCTCCATCATTTCCATCCCCTATTATTCAGGCCATTCTGCCTGCCTCTTCTCTCATAAAAATCCTACTTCTTTTCAAAGACTGAGCTTACATGAGTCACCACCAGTAAGCCTCCCCAGTTCACCCTTCTGTGTTCTTTTCTTCTCAACACGACTTCTTTATTTATAACACTGTTTCCCAAAAGGATTTACAGCTAACTCCTGCAGAGATTACTGACTACGCCACTCGTTTACCACTTTCCATTATAATAGTAGTGAACACGTATAGTGCTTACTAATTCCTGGCTCTATATAGTGCTTTATATACATTAACCTATTTAAAACTCACAACAAACCTAAGAGGCAGGTACTATTATTTCTCCCTTTTACAGATCAGACACTGAAAGCTCTCACAACCTGCCCAAGGTTGCCCAGCTAAACAACTGCAGAGCCAGGATTTTGACCCAGGCAGTCAAACTCCAAAACTATGTTCTAATAGTTAATCTTTTATTATTCATTAACTTTTTATCCCTGCTCCTACCTTTCCACATAGTAGTCACTATGTCTCATGCCTCATCTTACCCCTTCCCATAACTAGTACAGAGGTTTGCACATAATTAGTTCTTTACAGTTGCTGATCTTATCTGCCTTAGATTAGTCTTAAATTCTTCCCAGGGGAAAAAAAAAGGTGGATATAAGCAAATAAATTATGAAGTCTTTTACATGCCAGTCTCCCTGAAAATCTAGGACCAGACCTTATAAAGACTTTTATCATCTCCTTTGAATCACGAATGCGAATCACATAGTCTGAAAAATCTGACTTTCTAGAATGTATGAATTCTAGTAACAAGGCATGTAAAGTGAAACCATTCCCCGCCTCCCCCATACACACACCAATTTCCAATATAATGTTAAAAAGTATTTTCACAGGGAAAACAATTCCCAAGGAAATAATTCTCAAACGCATTAAATAAAAAATCATTATTGAAGAAGGTTTGGGGAGGGTAGTCAATCTGTTGCAATATTATCCTAAAAGAAGTTTTTGCAGCATTTAGAATTTATTATTCGCAATGTATTATCACCTATGAGGTCAAGAATCTTGTCTGATATCACATTTATATTGTCCAAGCACCTAGCATAGTGATAGATACATATTAGTTTTTTTAAAATTCTCTGAATTGATTTCTCCAACTTTGGGGTTTTCTTGCCACCACTGATTTCTTTTCCTATCTTTCCCTGGAATATGTTAATTTCTCCCTAGCCTATGGATTCCCCTCCTCAACCTTTCCAGCTCCTGCAGCTTTGTTCTCTTCACTCATCTTTTTCTGGGCCATTCCATTGCCTACTAGAGTTAGCCTGCAATATCATATTTGCCAGCAGGTGCTGCCATTTGCCATAGGATTTGCTAATTTTCAAAATTCCCTAAACCTGAGACTCCAGATTTTGTAAAATAGTACAGTGCCTAATTTATCAACTTGGCAGGTTTGAAATGCTATAAAATCAGTTACTTAAAATGAGTGAAACTTGCAATGTGCTGCACAGTTTTAATGAGCAAAGCTCCACTGCTCCATTAAGACAACAGGAGGGCTTCCCTGGTGGCGCAGTGGTTGAGAATCTGCCTGCTAATGCAGGGGACACGGGTTCGCGCCCTGGTCTGGGAAGATCCCACATGCCACAGAGCAACTAGGCCCGTGAGCCACAACTACTGAGCCTGCGCGTCTGGAGCCTGTGCTCCGCAACAAGAGAGGCCGCGATAGTGAGAGGCCCGCGCACCGCGATGAAGAGTGGCCCCCGCTTGCCACAACTAGAGAAAGCCCTAGCACAGAAACGAAGACCCAACATAGCAATCAATCAATCAATCAATCAATAAATAAATCTTTAAAAAAAAGACAACAGGAGACCACATTGAGAAAACAAGCAGCAAGAGTGTAGGTTAAGAGAATAGCAGGAAACCCTGCTTCTTGCCCACAAGATCCCAGCGGGGACAACGTGTTCAACAATTGACTTTCTCCTTGACAACTAAAAAAGACTCATCTTAATGTCTTTCATAACTGTCCTTCCTCTCCATTTCCATACAAGGTCAGCTCTTTATTACCTCCTATAAAAATTTCTCCAGTAGCCTTATGTCTTTGCTCCCTGCCCCCAGGTTCTTCCCACTCCAAACCATCCTGCGCATTGCTGGAATAATTTTCCTAAAATGATGCTTGCTTAAAAACCTTCAGTGATGCCCACAATCAAGGCAGCCCTCTTCAATGTGACACTCCAGACCCTATAATCCAGTCTCAGGTTACCTGTTCAATCTTACTTTCTATTATTCCCAGATTCTCCACTTTGACAAGGCAGGGGATTTTATTCTTTGCCACAGATTAAGCTCATTCCCATCTTAGTGCCTTTGTGCCTGCTAATCCACACACCTGAAATGCCTTCCTTCTTCTCTTAACTCCTTAGTCAACGCTATGGCTATCGTAATTTCCCAGGAGTAATTAAATGCATGGAATATTGCTGGTTAACATTATTCCTTCTCCCAGCATCCCTGGGAACATCTGAAATGTAGGACAAGTACTCTCTGACAAAACAATATTAATGAAATACAATACTGTGTAACACTTATACAGAGCATTGAGTGAGCAGACAACACACAGATAATTCCTGAGGGGCCTCAGTCAGCACAAGCCCTTCTACTTGCCCATTTTTGCATTCCCAGGTGAAATATGATTTTGAAGGAGCCTCCCCACCTTCTCAGGACTTACCTTCACTGCATGAATGGAATCGTAGAGGTAACAGGAAGAACCCTCTTCTCCATTTAAGCTCCATCTTTCCTCTCTGCCAGCCCAACCCACATTTTCTTGCTCTCCTGACTTCCTGAGAGTCACAGGCCACACCATGTTGTTGCCTACCCCACTACCCTGGACTTAAGACACACAAATCATGACATCTGCTGGAATCACCAGAAGGAGGGCCAGCTCCATATTGTTCCCCTTTTCAGTATGTTCATAGGCTGACCAGAGTCACTTCCCAGCTCTAGTTAGTCCTCCAAGAGCCTCTCTACCCACCCAGTCAGCCTCCTCTATGATACATCCTTGATTTATTGTTTTTGGATGAAATATAGTCTATTTGGAATCAGAAATCAAAAGGTTTAGATTCAAGTTCTAGCTCTGCTACTATCTAGCTGACGTATATGAACCTCTGTACCCTCAGAGGTAAAATGGAAATTATAACTTCCAAAAATTCAAGAAATGAGCTCAAAGGGGATAATGTATATGAAGCACACTGAAAACTATAAAGCACCACACACAAGTACAATGTCAAGTATTTCTTCATTCACTTGGTAGCACTCACAAACATACAGTTCACCCCATGAAGAAGAGACAATATGAACAAAGCTAAGACCCTGGCAGGAAGGAGGAGCTCTCTAGTTATTTTTTTCTTAGCACCATTATGCTATAGAAACAAGAATTTGTCCACCAGTTCCAACTGAATGTCATCTGGGCACAAATTTCTTATGAGAATGGAAGTACGGCAAATACAAGTGATGGTTCCTAAAGTATGACCCTCTGTCAGTATTATTAATGCACAATGTAAGTCTCAGCCTTAGCAGAAGACAAATTAGTGGCCACCTATGAGGTACAATATAAAAAATTCTGGATAAGGTCCTGTTTCTTAGGGATTCTCCCCCCATTCTCCAATACCCCCCAAATTTCATCATTAGAGCTTCATTTATTCAACTTTTGGAGGGTTTTTAGTCTTCAAAAGTCCTTTATTAAAATTAGAAGATCTGTGAGCCCTTAAATCTCTTCTATCTCACACCTGAGTAGAGTTTAGCTGAAGGAAAAGAAGAGCAAAGTCATACAGGAATAGACATCAGGAGGAGGAGGGAAGAGTGGAGGGCCTGGGAGGGTCACGAGAGGGTCAAAGAGGAGACCAGGAGGACCAACGACAAAGTCCATACTCACCCTAGTTTTGCTTTAGCCAGACCTTGTTAGTATATGTTGTTTGCCTGATTTTCATTCTTTTTGTATCCAGCAGCTTACAATTAGCCTTGATGGCTGATGAAGCCCATACACAAGTAAAAGTGAAAAGAATGTGTATTTTTTTTTTTTTTTTTATGGCTGTGTTGGGTCTTCGTTTCTGTGCGAGGGCTTTCTCTAGTTGCGGCAAGCGGGGACCACTCTTCATCGCGGTGCGTGGGCCTCTCACTATCGCGGCCTCTCTTGTTGCGGAGCACAGGCTCCAGACGCGCGGGCTCAGTAATTGTGGCTCACGGGCCCACTCGCTCCGCGGCATGTGGGATTCTCCCAGACTAGGGCTCGAACCCGTGTCCCCTGCATTGGCAGGCAGACTCTCAACCACTGCGCCACCAGGGAAGCCCCAAGAATGTGCTTTTTTTTTTTTTTTTTTTTTTTTAAGTTTTAAATGTATCTCTGGAGCTATCTCGGCACACACAGAGGCCGAAGAGGAGCAGGGGGGCTGTAGGCAAAAGGGGGACCTGCCTTGTGATTTGAGTCCAAAGCCGATGGGGCTTCCCACCAGCAGCCCTAGTTTGGCAGCGTAGCACTGGAGGCATGCCTCTTTGGAAACGTATTGGAGCCCTGCTTAGCTGTGTCTGCTCCTCCTCAACATGCTTCCTTTTCTATCTACAGCATTTAGAAAGATGAGAGACAACGCTACGAAGAACATAAAGTCTTTTGCAAACCGTCTCTGGCTTCACATTCAAAGCTGTTGCTATCAGGGTTGGATTTAGCAACTTGGCATTCACTTCATAGGACCACCCCTATTGGCGGCCATCTGGAGTCTTTTGGAGAATTTTTAAAGAGACACTGCTTGGAGAGCATTTTGCAGTGGAGGAAGCACTAGTGTTCAATCCAGGAAACCTGGTCTGAGGCCACCATCAGTAGCTAAGTGGCCTTGGGCAGTCCACTGCACTTCCTTGAACCTCTGTTTCTCTATCAGTTCAGTGACTTGTCAATTCCTTGCAAGATTTAATAGTCTGGGGCCGAGGTCCCCCAAGTGTGGTCCCTGGAGGAGCAGCATCAGTACCACCTAGGAACTTAGCAGAAATGCACATTCTCAGCCCCCACCAAGGCCTCCTGAATCAGAAACTCTGGGAGGAGGGCCCAGCAATCTGTGTTTAAGAAACCCTCCAGGAAATTATGACACCCAGTCAAATTGGAGAACCACTGCTGTAGAGTTCCTTGTTGTCCTTCTGCTGTTCCCAGTGTGCCTGGACAACACTGATTTGCAGTTGGTTGAAAGTGTGCTGACTGCTGGCCACAGGAGGCACTCACCTGCAAAAGATGGCTGACCAGGCAGCTAGAGAGGTCCAAATCAGAGTGTCAGGGATCCTGCAGAAGACCCTTCTGTCACTTCCCCAGCCTCTTCCGTGGCCAAAGTTCCAGAAAATGCCAAGACTGTCTACAGAACAGATATATCTTCTGGGCCATGTTCTCACAGCACATTTTTACAACATCAAAAGAAACAGGAGCAAAAGTGGTTTTAATGATGCTAACTTCTCTTCCAACTATTTTCGTCTCTAGTCCCCATAGATACATGTCATTTAGTGCTGGGCAGGGAAAACTACTTCCTTCATTTTAGCTTTTTGTTTTTCCCCCTACTTTTTCTGACAGCTCTTGTCTTCCTCTAAGTTATCAGGGACAACTTGCAAGTGTTGTGCTGGGTCCCACCAGGGAACTGTGGTTTCCTAGCAACAGCCAGGGCCTGCTGGGCCATTCTGTGAGTCACCAGCTCCGGGCAGCTCCTGATAAGCAGTGCGGCTTGCAGAGGAACCCTCTGTGGACCCCACACTGGAGCCTGCCTCATAGAGTGATGGGATCTATAGAGAACAGACCATCGCTAGGACCTAAAGAGAGACATAAATAGAGCGCTCTTTATTCTAAACTAAATGGATCCTGCTTCCTGATTATTCCATGATGTGTTGAAGAAGGAAAAGGGAGGAGGGAGGGAAGTAAGGGCAAAGGGAGAAAGAAAGGAAGGGAGGGAGGAAAGAAGAAATGTTTTCAACAAACATCCCCTGAACATCTGCAGTGTATACTTTAGCTACATACTGGAGATGCAAAATCAAACAAAGTGTAGTCCTTGACCTCAGGAAGCTTGTAGTCTAATAGGGAAAACAGTTCAGTAAACTCAGTTTGCATTCCATCCTAATAGATGTCATACTCCAATTTCCATGACAGAGTATAACTGCAGGGCTTCATGAGCCATAATAAGGCCTCTTTTAATTCTGTAATATTTTTATTTCCCTATAAAATCATCATTACCATTGAGATTTTTAAATGTCTGAGGATTAAGTCATATACAATATTGCTCTTACAATGTATTTAATCTCTGTATCTGTGGTTATATAACCTTTCTTATTCTTAATGCTGTGTATTTGGGTCCTTTCTCACTTTTTTGTGATAAGGTTTTCCAAGAGTTTGTCTCTTTTATTGATCTTTTTGAAATAGGCTCTTGGTAAATTTATCAATTTCACATTTCTTTCAAATGTATTGATTTCTGTTTTTGTTTTTATTGATTCCTTTCTCTTGCTTTCCTAAAGTTATATTTGTTTTTTGTCTTCTTGAGTTGGAGCCATAATTGAATCCATTTATCTTCATTTTTCTTGTGTATTAATAAAAGCACTTAAAGCTGTGACTATCTCTGATTTCAGGTTTGGCTGCTGCCGTATGTCTTAATATGAGCTCTTGTTGAATGTCCTTATTTACTTTTGTCTGCTTGATCTAGCACGGGGATTAAAGTCCCCCTCTATGATTATGGTTCTTGTGGGATTTCTCATATTTCTAAGAGGCTTTGATATATATATTTGATGTACACGATTTAGCACTTAAAGTTTCAATGATTCCTTCATCTTTGTTATGGATTGCACCTATTAGCAATGGAAAAAGGAAGAAAGAAATAGAAAAATGCTTCTTCATCTCATTTAATGGCCAGGCCTTGAATTCTACATCATCTGATATTAATATTGTCACCCCTGATTTACTTTTATTGTCCATACTATTCTCTACTTTAACATAGAGGTGTGTCTTGTATTTTGACCAAGTGTACTTGGTCCTGGATCTGTTTTCCCTCCAATTTATTCCTTGTGCTTCTCTAACTTAGCTCTGCATCATAGTGGGGTCCCTACAGACTGTCAGCTGGCTTCCCACTGGGTTTGGCCAATAGAAGAAATCTGTGAGAGAAAAAAATAAGCAGGGGTATTCCTCTCCCCCCACCTCTTATGTGTTGTTTCTTCAATAGCTGCAGCTCCGCTCTGGCTCCAGCTCCTCCTGAATGAGCCTGTTCTGCCTTCTCCCTTGTCTTTCTAACATTGAGTGGATAATAGTTTCCTGAGGTTGCTAATCTCTGGGCTGCCTCACTGTCCCCCGTTTAGCTTCCGTACTCTTCAATCCCCTGTGTCACTGACTTCCTACATTAAACTCCCTTTGTGGTAAATATTCAGAGTGGCTTTTGTTTTCCTGAGTGAACCTTGATATACCCACCCTTTTTATTTTAATACGAAGATTTAACCTATTCCTTTTTACAGCAAATACTGTGGGTTGACTTACTTAACATCAATCCCAAACCCCCTTTTCCTTGCCTTCTCTAGTACAAAAGCTGCAAAACCAGAAACTAAACTCTCTTTCAGCAAGCAAGGCCATGTGATACAATGAGACATATATAGAAGTCTATCAGGAATTTTTGGAAAAGTCTTGCTTTCCAAATAAAGATATCACCCTTTCTTTCCCTAGGCCTTCTTCTTCCTGTCTGGACACTGGATTTGATGGCTAGAGCTTCAGCAGCCATTGTGAGACTATGAGGAAAAGACAACTAGAAACGCAGTGAACTGAGCCCTGAAACCCGTGAGTCACTCTTGAACCTACACCAGCAACCTCCAGACTTCCTGTTACATAAGGAAAAGAAAATGATTATTTGTTTAAACTACTAATAGTAGGATTTTCTGTTATCCTCAGCAGAATGCTATTTCTAACTCAATATTTCCCAAAAGGACATAATTGGCACTGGGGGCTGGTCAATTCTTTTTCTATAGGGGCAGTCCTACAAATTGCATCTCTGGCCCCAGGTATTAAATGCCAGTAACACCATTTAAGTATTATGCAGATCAAAATCTCCCCCCATATGGGGATATACGTATGCATATAGCTGATTCACTTTGTTATACAGCAGAAACTAACACAACACTGTAAAGCAATTATACTCCCATAAAGATGTTAAAAAAAAAATCTCCCCCCATACATTTCCAAATGCCTTTGGAAGGGATAGGGTTGTGCCCTTCCAAAAAAACAATGTGTATACACAGCAAACACAGGAAGTTTTGTTTTTTTTAATATCATGTCAGAGTTACATGGACCCACGGCCTCCCTAAGAACTCATCAATCTCCTAAAAAAATTATTGTTGTAAGGACATAAGTTTAGATATTTATTACACTTATGGGGGAGTATGAAAGTTTTTAAAAATAAAGAAAAGTACAAGAATAATATAACAAACACACATGTCTCCACTGTTCAGAATTAACAAATGTTAACATTCTGTCACTTTGCTTCAGATTTTTTTGAATAAAAGAAGCAAAATATTATAAAGTTGAAGTCCTTTATTTCAAACCACAGTCTCAAAACTCTCCTACCCTTCTTCCCCAGGGGTAATCGCTATCATGAGTTTGGTATGTTTCCACTTAGTTCTTGTTTCTTACTGTTAATTGCTGTCTTTATAGGCAATTCGTAGTAAAGTGGGTATGGCTTTGAGTGCTTCTTAAATGTGCATGAATCCTAGCATGGTATTCATACCATTCTGGAATTTGCTCTTTTTTCTTTTTAAATAACTTTATGTTTTTGATATTTAGTTAAAACACAAATGTAGTTCACTAATTTTAACTAATGTATATTATTCAATTGTGTGAATTAATCAAGTTCATTTATCTATTCCCCTTGTGATGGACATTTAGATTGTTTCCACTTCTTCACTATTACAAACAAGGACATCATTGGAGGAGTTCATGGGGAAGCACATTTACAAGAGTTTCTTTAAAGTGTATACTTAGAAATCAAGTAGCTGAGTACACACATCTTCAGTTTTGCTTCATATTGCCAAATTCTCCAAAGTATTAGTACTAATTTAAAGTCCACCAAAAGATTAAGAGAGTTTCTGTTTCCCCATATGGTCACCAACATGTGGTATTGTCAGACATATTAATCTTTGGCAATCACATCGATGGATAAGAATTAATATGTCTTTGTTAAATAAAATTTGCATTTTCCTGATTACTAGTTAGATTGAGTATCTTTTGGGGGGAGGGAGGGGGCATTCGGCTTTTATTTTCTTCAAATTGCTGTAAATTGAATTTTTCCTTAATCTTTCTATCAGTCTTTTTATTATTGTTTCATGGGAGTTTTAAATTCTAATTGATTATAGAGATCTGGCAGACTTTTTATTCATTCATTAAGCACCTGCAATATGCCAGGCACTATTCTAAGCCTGGGGATAAAATAGTAAACAAATCAGACAAAACTTATATACTCACAGAGCCTCTATTTCTCCCTCTTTCCTCCACACTCTCAGGATTTTATCTGAATAATCTACCTTTTTAGATCATATTATTATCATTTTTCTTATTTTTGCTATATTTTATAACATTAACAGCAATCATTTATACACTAATACTAAATTTTATTGGTTTCATTTTTTGCAATAACTTCTGTGATGCTCTGGCTTCCTCCAGTTTGAATTATTTATTTTGATTTCTTTCTTGAATTGCTATAGGACTTCTTCAAGGAATTTTTCTCAGGAAAAGGAATATTTTATTAGTTCTTGAATGTGTGAGAATAGATTTCTCTATGCCTCTCACATAAACCAAATAAGAAATTCTTGGGCAATAATGTTTCCTTCAAAATTCTATGTATGTTTTTCCCTGTCGTCCAACAATTAGTATGGTGGGAAAGTATTATGCTGATGCTCTTTTTTCCCTTTTCCAGATAATCTGTTTTGCTTTGTTGTTTTTCCCTGAGTGCAGGAAGGGACCTGCATTGGGCTCTATCTTAGTGTAGGAGTCTATACACTAAGTTTACCTGATTCCTAGTAGGTCCTTTCAGTCTGAAGACACAAATGTTTTATAAGTTTAGTTTTTTTCTATTATTTCTTTATTGTTACCATTTCTGTAGCTGCTCTCTCCTTTTGGTATTTTTATTATACCTAAGTTGGATCTGTTGGATTTATTCCCTGTACATGTTTCCTTTATATATGCATTATGGTTAAGTTTGTATTTTTTCCTCTGTGATCTAGGAGGATTTCTCAACTTAATCATCTAATTCATCAATTCAATTTACTGCAGGATTCAATTTTCTCTATGCTGCCTTTATTGAGAATTTTAAGGATTATATTGCTGATTTTATGGCAATATTTCCTAGCCTCAGATTGTTCCATTTTCATAAATACAGTGTCCTCTCTAATCTCGTATTGAAATATTAAAAGGAACTGGTGATTCACCTAAGTTTTTTCTTCTTCTGATTTCTTGGAATAAGTTCATTTCAGAGGGGCTGTTTCCTTGGATTGCTCTGACTGGCCTCTCTTCTTCTACCCATGTTTTCTTTTGTTTTGCCTTCAGATCTTTGTATATGATGCAAAACCTCTGAATGAAGCTCTCATTCCAGCATAATGCCTGGCACATAGTAAGTGCTCAAGAAAAATTTGTTAACAAACGAATGTCTACATTTTTCCTGTTCGGGGATTTGAAAAGTGGCTTATCAGAAACTGTGCAGGTCTCTATTCAAACTGTTTCATTTCAGAAAAAGAAGAAAGGGAAAATTTCATATTTTCATGGCTTTATTTTTATAAGATTGGCAGTCTAGTTTGTACCCAGAAGTTAGGAAAAAGCGTGTGCAAGAAAGTTTGTCTGCTTAGCCCATTGTACTTAGGGGATGCTTTTCTATGTTTGTTGTGGTCCCCCAAGCCATCCCCTTCTCTGAATGGCACAGCTCTCCTTAGTACCAAACTGCTGTGATGATGCCTCCATTTTACTTGACATGGCAGTTCATGGCAAGGATGGAGTCAAGGTTCAACTTCCCAAGGTAATTTGTAGGGTTCAGATGTGTCCCACATTTACTTGAGCCCCTGTTGTCTGAGCTTGGAGATTATCTGAGGCTCTGCTAAGGGAATCTACCCACTTATTGTTCAGGTGTCTTTTCTTCATATACATTGGAGTCAGTACTCCTCTAAATCCATTTTTTAAAGTCTTCAGTCAAGCTTGCATTAGTTTCCTAAGGCTGTCATAACAAATTGCCACAACCTGGATGACTTAAAATGGTAGAAATCTATTCTCTTACAGTTCTGGAGGCTGGAAGTCCAAAATTAAGATTTTGGCAGGGCCATGCTCCCTCACAAGGCTCTAGGGAAGAATCCTTCCTCGCCTCTCTCTAGCTTCTGGTGGTTGCCAGCAGTCCTTGGCGTTCCTTGGCTTACAACTGCACCACTCCAGTCTCTGCCTCGCTTGTTACATGGCCTTCATTCCTGTGTATCTGTTCCAAATATCTCTCTTCTTATAAGTGCACCAATCATTGGATTAGAGCCCACCCTAATCCAGCACGACCCCATCTCGGTTTGATTACATCTATAAAGATCCTATTTTCAAATAAGGTCACATCACAGGAGCTGGGAGTTAAGACTTGAACATATTATTTTGGGGGACACAACCCACAACAAAGCTTTTAAAAATAATTCATAAAGTAAGAATTTTTCATTACTAAATAGTAAGACCCTAAATCAAGTTTTATATAAACTATATCTTATAGAGATGTCTCTAAAGTTTCCGGCCTCCAGTTGCATCGTTTTCTGTATTCTAGCTCTGCTGCAGACGTTTGCTAATATTTCTTGAGCCATTTCAAATGGAAATGGGGTGAAAAGAAGAAGAGTTAAATGTGTGGATTCAAATCACTATCTTAAGTGAAATAATATTATTTCACAAACTTTATCAATATTCACTTAATGATAAATATTAAATGGGATTAATAACGAGCACTAGGAGAGAAAAACAGTGCCATGGCTTTCAGCCATTAAAGAAATACAAATAGAATGATCGATGATGTCAAAAATCTCTGCCCTGAGATTTTACTGAACAACAGCTCAAGGCACAATGCTTCCCTCCGCTGAAAAATAGTTTTCCCCCAGAGAACTTGCTTAGGTGCCTAGCTTAGAAAATATCTAAGGGTGTTTCTCAAAATTTTTCTAATGTCAGTAAAAATGGAAAGATAACGTGGAGAGACATTTTCTCATTCTTCCTGCTGAAGGGAAGAGGGAGGCCCCAAGCACAGGTTGAACTTTGGGAGCAGTGTAGAGGGGGCAGCATGGATGGGGCAGGCGGCCGGAGGTGAGGAGAGACCAGGAACCTTGTCTGTTCCCACAACTGACCAGGCACTGTTCGTGGACTAATTCCTTTAATCCTCACATGATCCTGCAAGACAAGTGGTATTAGCTCTGTTTTTACAGATGAGGGACCCAGGCTCAAAGGGATTAATTTCCCCCCATGGTCATATAACAGTTAAGAGGCAGAAGCAGGGGGGAAGGGGTGGGTTGTTAAGACAGAAGTAAGTGCGGGGCTGAACAGTGAGGCAGGCACTTATCTTCTCTGAGCCTTAGTCAACTCATCTGCAAAATGGGACTAACACCCACCTTGATGGGGCTAAATGAGACAAAATATGTGATACCTGTTTCAGAAGAACATTAGTTCTCTTCTCCCACTTTTCCCAACCTAGAAGGGGAAATATCCCCAAGGGGATCCCGACCTGCCTAGCTTTGTTGTATGAATAATACTTTTTCCTTTCATTCTCAAAGTACTTCCACATGCATTATCCTAGTCAATTCTGGTTAGGAAAGTCTAACCCCCACTCCACTGCTCTGGCAGATGAAGAAACAGTCTCAGAAGCATTGAGAAATCATCCCAAGGTCATAAGCTCCAGCTGGAACTGGGCTCCAGATCACCTAACTTCTGGTTACAGCTACACCTAATGGAGCAGTCCTGAAGCACTGCATTTGCTGAATTACAAAGTGCTGTAGCTGTACATCAAAGCCAAAAGCTATAACAAGCTGCTGTGACAGCAATTTTGGGTTGAGTTTCTATTGACCTGTTAGCTGTCCACCCTTACTGAGGCATCAGCTATCTCGCCTATTCTGTGTACAGTGTGGGGCTTCAATAAAGAGCTAGGTGGGGACCATCCATCAGTGTCACCTGCTGTGTCTGGAGGCTCTCGAGGAGACAGGAGTGGCGGGGGAGCAACACTGCCCACAGTCTGTGACCTGGGAAGCAGGCTCACGTAACATCTGAATTGCCACTCCACGGGGACTCAGCCACCTAACGCCACCTCTCAGACAGAGCCTTATCTAGGAGATAGAAATGAAGACCCCTGTCCCCTTAACCCCACAAGGAAAACAAAGAATAATCATAAATTATTATAAATAATGTGGAGTAAATCAATCATTATCTATCTATCATTATTTAACTTCCACTCTCAGATTTCTGCAACCACTTAATCTCTCTCTCTCTCTCTCTCCCTCTCTCCCTCTCTCTTTCTCTCTCACACACACACACACACACACACACGAGTCTAAATCAGGTTCAAGTTTGCTGGTGTACATGTATCTTGACTTTCACAGAAAACAAGGCAAATGTTAAATCCTTCTTCCCGTTTGGATCCAAATCAATAATTTTGGGGAGCCTTAATACTTAATACTCGGAGACAAGCTCCAGAGTAATGCTCAGTTAAAATGCTGCACAACCAGCCTCATTTCCATCGCAGGATCTTAAGCTCCTGATTGTTAAACCTTCTGTGATGGGAATCCTTTGCTTACTATTCCCCTCATGTGCAGGCTGCATGATTAACTGCTCAAACGTGAGCCATGCTTTATGCCAAGGTGATCTCAGGCTACTGCACACATTACACAGACTTTGCATATCGGGGGAATAAATCTCAATGACCCTAAAATCTTTCCCTCATAATCAGTTTTCTTTCCTATAACTGCATCTCTCTAAGGACTGTCTGGAGCTTTACGGCAACAAATAAGTTAATATAGGAGAGGAAACAGATGGGCTTGACTGCATTCTGGGATTTTTATAAAGCAACTCATTTTGGAAAGTGTAAGTAAGGTTTTGTCTACAAATTCCCCAAAGGCATGAATAAAGAATGGGAATTTGGGTCCCAAAATAACAAGAAAGGACAATAATTATGGTATCAACCCACAAGTGGCCTGAGAATTCAGTCAGTAGCACTGAGGTTCCAAATGCGAATTCCAGATAGTCACTAACTCACTTTATGATCTTATACGTGTCAGTTAAAGCTCTACATTGAGTTGGAGTTTTCATTTGCAACACAGGTTTGATATTACAAATGTCTATTCAAAGTGAACATGCTACTTTTTACTAGCCACTAGAGATTTTTGTGCCTTGTCTTAAAGAAAAGTTTGAGGCTTAGTTTAATTTAAAAATAACAAATTGTCATCAACAGACCACTTCCATGACTCAGGACTATCGATCATAAAGGTGGTATGCTGAGGGTGAGGTGAGGGCTAGATAGGAAGGGAGAAATTCCAGAAATACCCAGACCACTCCTTCTTTTCTGAGAACTGCTCCATGGTGGGCCTCTGCATGACTGTGACCATTCTACTCCCACGCACCACTGCCCATCCCCATCCTGAGCCATGTTGAGCAGAGTAGGTATCTAACCTAAAGGGAACCCATCCTGAGACTGAAATGGAGTAACCGGATTCTGTCTCCTAGAAATTTGGAATTAAAAGACAATGGGCCTCATCATACATTGCTGGTGGGAATGCAAAATGACGCACCCACTATGGAAAACAGTATGGCAGTTCCTCAAAAAGTTAACATGGAATTATCATATGACCTAGCCATTCTCCTCCTAGGTAGAGAATTGAAAATATGTTCCTGTAAAAACTTGTACACAAATGTTCATAGCAGCATTATTGATAATAGCTAAAAAGTGGAAGCAACTCAAATGTCCATCAGCTGATGGATAGATAAACAAAATGTGGTATTTCTGTATACTAGAATATTATTTAGCCATAAAAAGTAATGAAGTATTCTTACATGCTACAACATGGGTGAACCTTAAAAACATTATGCTAAGTGAAAGAAGCCAGACACAAAAGTCATATGTTATATGATTTCATTTACATGAAATGTCCAGAATAGGCAACGCCAAAGAGACGGAAAGTAAATTAGTGGTTGCCAGAGAATGGGGGAGAGGGGATAGTTGGAACTAGATGCTAAGAGATACAGGGTTTCTTTTGGGGTGAAGGAAATGTTCAGGAATTAGGTAGTGGTGACGGCTGGACAACATAATGAATATACTGAAGACCACGGAAGTGAACACTTTAAATGATGAATCTTACATTATGTGAAGTGTATCTCAATTTCTTAAAAATACTATCTTAAAAGTAAGCATTGAGATTAAGTCAGATAGGAATGGGCTGTGGACTGGAAACTTCCTATAACTCAGAGACTGAGAGTACCATTCATGGGCATCCATAATGAGCCAAACACAAGCTCAGCAGAGAAAGCTGGTCTGCAAGGGAAACAGAGAAGGAGCAGACATTCCAACAGCAGCAGAAACAAGGTGACTGGCAGCCCCTGGAGTGCGAAGCTCTCTGAGTCCTAGTGTGGATCCTTGTGAGACCCAGCTGAACATCCTGCCCTTGGGAGATACCCCTGTATCTACTTAATAGGTTCCCCACTTTTGCTCAAGCTTGTTTGAGAGGATTTCTGTTACTTGGAACCAAACAATCCCTGCCCAAGACCAGTACCAAGTAAATGACAATACAGTTAAAGCATTCATTCCCCTTCCCACCCCACCAAGATGTTAAAAGCACTTTCCAGGTTTCTCAGACACCCATATGAAAATAGAAATACCATCAAGTACAAAATACCCGATTCTACTTGAAGAAAGGAAAGCTCACTTTCGCTTGGTCCGCACACTTTCACACCACAGCTTCTGAGCCTGCGCTCTAGAGCCCGCGTGCCACAACCACTGAAGCCCGCGCACCTAGAGCCTGTGCTCCGCAACAAGAGAAGCCACCGCAATGAGAAGCCCGTTCACCGCCACAAAGAGCAGCCCCCGCTCGCCGCAACTATAGGAAGCCCGCGTGCAGCAACAAAAAGACCCAACGCAGCCAAAAATAAATAAAAATAAAATAAATAAATTTTTAAAAAAAGGTTCGGAGGCCCAAACGTAGCAGGAGCTTAGAGAAACATATGTCTAACCCAAGGGCCAGGGGGCATGAAAGACACAGCAAATACTGGTCTCACCTGACTCCTCAATCAGGGCTTGAAGGAAGTCCACCTTCAAGGTAGCTGCAAACTTCTCAGAGAACCCCTCTCAGGTTTTCTCCCTCCACCCTACCTACCCTGAGGGTATCCTTGTTTCCCACTGAATGGCTAAATGGTAAATGTCAGGGAGGACACTCACTTAAGTATAGTAGAGAGGGTTGGGCCATTCCCATGTCTGTCTTTTTTTTTTTTTTTAATCACCTATATAAGATCTTAGCTTTTCTCCCAAAGTATAAAGTAACGTGATATAGGAGACAGGCTTGTTGAACACCCTTCCTAATAGCATCCATGAAAATTAACTTTCATTGATTTGCTATTAAAATTCTACATCCATAACTACTTTGTATAATGATTTACTCAGTGAGGCTGATTTTGAGTCATGAGCTGGCAGGTGCATAGGTGCATTTATAGCAGAAAATTCAATTCTTTTAAGGGTGCCAGGAGATGCCTAAACTCAGCATCACTATTCACCCCAAGGTTCCTGAAGATTGGAATCTCAGCATCTTCCAGAGATGCAGCTTACAGAAACTAGGCTTGCAAAATCAGGATGTTGCCTGTGAGGTCATTGGACCTTGGCCTAAATCTAATTTGAATAATTACATTCCATTCCATCCTGAGTCAGTAGAGGCCCCTGATTAATAATCAGCATTTGCTACATGCCAGTGAAGTGTTTGCTGCTATAAATAGACAGAGTTAACAATCTCATTAACTATAGGAACTGGCAAGATGAACACTTCATTCAGGGAGAAATATAGATGACAATATTTTTAAGGTCTGTGGGCACTGAGCTGTCCCTGACCCTAATCCATTAGCAGTTATTGTCAAAGATCACTCTGTTAACCCTCATTTTTAAAACCTCCTTCCAAAAGCTATCACCTTTTCTTCCTGAGGGCAGGCATTTCAGTAATAAATATTCTGTAATGATACCATAGAACCTTAAGATGCCTAAGGATAAAACGTGACTGGAGAAGCACATGTCACTGTCATTCTAACACTTCTAACTCTGATAGTTCACAACCCTTAGACTTGCTGTCCTCAGTGACCAAGGCCCAACCTCTGGTGACCAGGCTGGGACAATTCTGCCACTGCCTTTTTCACATCAGTGCTTGGCTCTCATGGAGTTTCTTTGATGCTTTCTTCTACCCAGTTTCAATGAAATAAAATCAAGTATAGGGCAAGCCTCCTGGGCCAAGAGTGTGTTCTATTAAGTGATTTGTAATCTAAAGTTCACAATCCAATTTCCATCTGAGAGTATCTGAATTTGGTCTACTATATAATTAAAATGAACATTTTGCCAACAGTAGGATTCCCGTCCTTTTGTTTTTCCTCTTTTTATTTCATTTGCAATGATGTGTCTCCTTCCCTTGTCTTGCTCCCAAAAAAAGGATGCCTGAGTCCTAGAGTACCAAGCCAGATAAGCTGTGGCCTCACCATTAATCTCTGGCCTTTATAGAATTTTCTAAAGACAGTATCTTGGTTTTTCACACATTAACTAAATGTATATATCACCCCAGTGGCTGTGAGCCCAGGGCCTGGGGTCCATCTTCATTTGGCTGTAGACTATATTTCTCTCCTCTCTCATTATCAAACCTCTCTACTGAGTGGTGCATTATCTGTTGCATTGGTCCTCTGCCTTCACTGCTGTGTCAAATGCCACCAGTGGTGTCCTAATGACAAAACCTCATTTCCATGGCTCTGTGGAAGTATCTGCCACCACTGAGCACCTTTTGCATTCTTGTACTTCTCTCCTCCCTTGGTTCAACTAACATTCTTCTGATTTCCATTAACTTTGGTGATAGAGTTGCCAGATTTAGCAAACTACAGGATACCTAGTTAACTTTGATTTCAGATAAATATGCATGGGATGTATTTATACTAAACTGTTATTTGTTGGTTAACTAAAACTTGAATTTAACTGTGTGTCCTGTATTTTACCTGGCAACTCTACTTGGTGATGATATTTCTCTGCCTTTTTCCATCCAGGCTTTAGTCTTTGTTCCTATCATTTCCTTTATGTTCGTTTGCCCCTCTATGAATGTATCTATTCTACCAGGCTCAACCATCATATCCCTTCTAGATCACCTCTCTCCTTCCTCTGAACTCCTTACACATATCTGGCAATTTAATATGCTTCCCTGTCACATACATCTCTTCTGTTGTCTTAAGCTATTATTTGAATCTTTCATGTGTTCATTATTTATTGCTTACGTGATTTTAGATTCCTAAAGGTCAGAATTCTTCTTTGTATACCAAGGCCTGCAGCTTGGCTTCCACGGATGGACTTGTCAACAAATGTATAAAATTCCCATCCTTTGGCTTCTATTCAAAAAATAACCCCTTACCTTTTTATATTTACAATGCTGCCTGGAAATCCTACCACTACGTTTCCTCAGTCCTTTCACTCTCCCACCCTTCTGAGTGTTGCACCTCTTCATAATTCCAGCTCCTCCCCCTCCTCGCTCTTAGCTGATTGTCTTTCTTCCTGCCTTGCTGGGATAATAGAGGCATTCAGAGAATACTTGCACAGGCTCTCACTTGTGTGACAAGCAACCTACCGGTGTCTGTACCCATATATTACGCCTTCTCCCCTGTGACAATGACTGTGCTCCGTGCTCCTTTCCAAAGCTAACCTTTCCCTTGTTCAGTGGATCTCACCTCCCCCACTGACTCAAGGACATCACTGCAGCAATTCTCCTTTCTTTCCCTTGTACATTCAATGTTCTCCTTTCTAAGGGTTGTTACCATTAACTTGCACAAGTATTTCCCCTCTTAATAAGCAAACAGACAAACCAACCTCCCACTCCCTTGACAGCAAATTACTCTCCAGCTACCACACTATTTTTCTGCACCTTATACAGCAAAATTCCTCTAAAGGGCCTCTATTTTCTGTCTCTACTTCCTCTCCTACTATTTTCTTCTGAATCCACTGCAAGCAGGATTTGGTCCCACCTACACCTAAACTGCTTTTGTCAAGGTTGCCTATTAATCACTTCCAAGTTGTCATAATAGGTGGAAACAACTTAGCCTCACCTAACTCAGGTGGTCAGCATTATGTGAGTTGAGTTCATTGCTTTAGCAATTGTCCCTCTCTCTTCTGTGTGATAAGTTTCCAAACATTCTTGAAACAGCATCTTCCCTCAGCTTCTACATCACTCCCTTTTGGTTTTCCTCCTTCCTCACTGGCTGTTCCTTCTCAATCTCTTCTGCCTATTATTTCTCATATTCCCGACCCCTATAAGGAGGAATGCCCCAGGACACAAGCTCTGAACATATTCTTTGTCTATATTCAACCCCTTAGGTGATCTCATCCAACCTCATAGACTTAAATACTTTCTATATGCTAACAATTCCCAAGGTTTTGTCTCTAAGGAGGACCTTTTCCCTGAGCTTCAGACTCATATATCCTTTTGTGTACACAACAACTCTACTTGAAAGTCTACAATGAATCTCAAGTTAAAATGTCCAAAATTAAATTGGTCTCCCCACTCTTACCCCAAACCTACTTCTCTCACAGAATTCACCATCTTAATAACTTTTAAATCCATTCTTCCAGTCACTCAAATCAAAACCTTGGAGTCATCCTTGACACATCATTTTCTTCCACACCCCACGTCCAATCAATCATAAAATCCTGTCATGTCTACCCTCAAAATGTATTCAGAATCTGACCACTCTCACTACCTCCACAAACTCTTGCCATTGATCTATGACGGTCACGTAATCCGGCCTCCCATAACATTCTGACCTCTAATCCACTCTTCTTCTAACTGGATTCCTTGCTGTTTTTTTGAAGATCCCAAGAAAACTCCTTGGAATCGCTTTTTATTTGCTATTTCCTTGGCCTGAAATAGCCTTACCTAGATACCCATCACTTCCTTCACAGATCTGCTCCAAAGTCACCTTATCAGAGAGCCCTTCCTGACTACTTTATGTAAAATAACATCCTTCCTCCCCTCTCCCCAACCCCATAAGCCCTATCTCCACTATTCTGCTTAATTTTCTCTCTAAAAATGTCATGTCAGGATAGGAGTTTGTGTACTGTCTATCTCCCCCACTAGAGTGTAAGCTCTACCCGAACAGGGACTTGGTCTATTTTGTCACTGCTGTATATTTAGCACCTAGACCCATGCCTAGCACTTAGTAAACATTCCACAGATAATTTTGTGTACATGAATGAATTTTGTATACTCTATATTTTAATATCAGACCTTAAAAAAAAGTTATTTTACCAGCAAAATGAGTTTATTTGAGAATAGTAGAGAATTGCAATTCAGGACAAGCAAACTATGGCAAACCATAGGCAAGTCTGGACAACAGAGGAGAGGGGAAAGGAAAGGAGGAAATTGAGGAGGGCTGTGATGATGTTTCATTGGCTGCAGGCGGTGGGCAGCTTGTAGTTGATGGGTGGGAAGGAAATCGTTCTTCCTGCTGGCGTCTATAAGTTGTGGTGAGTGATACGTGTGTGAGAGCTCCCCCTTCAGGGCTTCCTGACTGCAATTTAAATGAGGTTTCCTTTATTCATTTTCACAAATAGATTAGCCTTCTCTCAGCTGAAATGTTTTAAAAGATTCACATGTTTAAGTGTCAGATAACAAAGGCTCATCCATTCCTTTATTCATTCAACAGATACATATTGAGCATTTACTATGGACCAAGTGTTTTCCTAAACACAAGACAGTGGAGCATATGGAGTGGAGACCAAAGTCCTGTCCCTAGGATTTACCAGCTGTGTTGCCTTTGACAAGTAAACAGCTTCTCTAAATTCTGCATCGATCAGCAACATTAGATCAAGAAAACTATCCACCTTGTAGGGTGATTGGGAAAAACAAAGAAGGTAATGTTTTCACCTGGATGTGCTTTGCAAACATTTTAGGGCCATGTAAATCATTACTGATCCTCATCACAACTTTATGAAGCAAACTGGGCAGTACTTTTACAATAGTCCCATTTTTTAACTAATTTTTAAAAACTCATAAAGGTTAAGTGATTTGCCCCTAAATCACAGAGCTAGTAAGTAGCAGAGTTAGAGCTACATCTCTGGTCTTCAGGCCTGTGTCCTAGCTCTATTTCCATGGAACTCTTCTTTCCACGCAGTTCAAATTATGTTGTATGGATTAATGGAATTATGTTTATGAAGTCCTTCAAATGTCTTTGGCAAAAGATCTAGAGAAGTATCTGTATTATTTTCCTAAGGCTGTGTGTGGTTAGGCCATTCAAGATGGCTGTTCTCTTGCTCTCTGTACATCCCCTGCACAACCAGTCCCTGCTTTACTCACATGACTATCCAATCCTCTTAATTATAAACCTTAATTAGCCCCTGGTAACTAATAAGCCCATATAACATCGTTTCCCCCCTATAAAAAGTAGCCTCGTTCTCCCTCGTTCGAGTGGTAAAGATAGTTGCTGTGTCCTGCTTGCCATCTCCTGCACACAGTGGGATGTCACTCCAGGACCTTGCTTCAGGTATGTAAGATTCCCCCGGTCCAATAAGTCACAGATGTCTCTGTCACTGACTCCTGGCTCTTTCTTCTGTCTTGAGGTTGGGCAACTGCAAGGCTTGCAGGCCTGCAGGGTGCAGCCCAACAGGCTGCCATAAGTAAGTATCACAAATTAGGTGACTTAAAACAACAGAAACATATTCTATCACAGTTCTGGAGGCTAGAAGTCTGAAATCAAGGTGTTAGCAGGGCCATGCTCCCTCTGAAGGCCCTAGGTAAGACTCTTTCCTTGCCTTCTGCTAGCTTCTGGGGTTTGCCCACAATCCTTAGCATTCCTTGGCTTGTAGAAACATCACTTCAATCTCTGCCTTCATCATCACGTGGCATTCTCCCTATGTGTCTGAATGTTTATTTAAATTCCCTCTTCTTATAAGGACACAAGTCATTGGATTAGGGCCCACTCTATCCTATAATGACCTCATCATAACTTGATTACATCTGCAAAGACCCTGTATCCAAATTAGGCCACTTTGGCAGGTACCAAGGGTTAAGACTTGAACATCTTTTGGGGGGACGCAATTCAACCCACAACAGTATTTAAAGGGCCTAGAAACATCTTTCAAAGAGCATGCCAGGCAGGAAGTTAACATCGTTGGAAAGTATGCATGTCCAAAGACAGTCCAGGTATGCATGGCTCAGACACAAGACAGAGTTTCTCTTGCAACTGACAAACACAAAACCTAAAGGCATGAAATTGTCACCCTGGTGGAGAAGGGTTTGGCAAAATGCCCTTGTTTCTCTGAGAGGCAGATTGATTCCTGAAGTAATCTACCTTAATCAGCGTTATATAATCCCACAAAAGGACGTGCCATGAAAGCAATGATGCAAGCAGGGCAGAGCTCAGGGAGGAATCTTGCCCTACATTGTTATGCGGTGCCACTGCGCAGCTGGCACACCTTTCATCTTGCTCTGCCTCTAGCACCTCGACTGGCAACTAACCCAGTTTAGTCAGACCTTCCAATGTTAAGGGAGCTCTATATTTAGACAGTGTTCCCTGCCTGAGGATGAACTATACTGGCTGCAGTGTCACACCTTAACACAGCTCTGTGCCTGCCCTTTGTGTTTGTTGGGGGAACCAGCAGCCTTCCCTGGCATGTGGACTTAAGGTATTTTTAGAGCTAGAGAGACCCCCCAGAAGCTCATCTAATTCAACTCTTCCTTTTAACAGCATCCACGTGCAGACTTTGGATTTGAATCAGAGTCCCAACAATTCCTAGCTGTGTGCCTTTGCCTCAGCTCCTTAACCTCTCTGTGCCTCATTTTTCTAATCTGTAAAATGCAGACAATAGTAGTAGTATTTACCAGAAAGTGTTATCGGAAGAATAAATAGATCCACGTAGAGTACTTAAAGTAGTGCCTGGCACATAGTAAATACAAAAGAAATTTCAACCATTACTATTTTCATCATTTCAGATGAGCACAATCAGACCCAGAAATATGATGTGAGTTGCCCAGTTTAACCAGCAATCTAGTGCACAGTCAGACTTGGAATTGGTCTGCTGGGGCAATACTCTCTCATTTGGTCCACAGTTAGCACACTTAAAGTAGCTCCTTTGAGATGGATAAGAAAGGTGGGAGCCATGTCTCACCAACTCTACTGTTCTGTCTTTAATTTGTTTCCTAGGTTACCTGATTGTGAAAGTCGGGAGATGGGCCTAAGGGGATGAGATAATAATAAAAACAGCAAGTTAGATTGGAGGGGTGTGAGATTAAAGACAAGGGAACCACTTAGTGGCCATTACAGTAGGCCAGCTGGTAAAAATTAGATGGGCAGGGAAGAAAGAATGGGGAAATAGTTTATTAAAAAAATCATAATAAACTAAGGTGGTTTATTACCAGCAAAAGCACAAGGCAAGCAAGTGAAAGTATAAGTGTCTTCCTGGATAAGACCATGAAGGGGGACTCCAGGCAGGTAAAACTGGTTTGGTAACAGTATGTGATCACTTCAGCTTGTTAGAAGTTAGATGTAAAGTTAACTGCTGAGGTACCCAGGTGGAATCTTCTCAGGTTTCAGCAGCTATTTAAATCATATGAGGAACAAAAGAAGAGAAGCTGTAGGAGGATTTATTCCTTCCCTCTAAATCTAAACAGTTGAGGGTTGACAAGCCCGAGAAAACACCCTGACCTTCATAGCGTAAGAGAACCTTGTGTGACACTGAAAAGCAGGGTATCTTGAGTAAAGGTACAAATGAATTTTTCTCAGGAAAAGAAAAACTAATACTTTAAAAATATCTCTGAGCTCCAGGCATGTCAATTCATCTCATCAAATTCTTGGGCCCGGCATGAGACCGCAAATGATAAACAGGTTAAGGAAGTGTGTCCTCACTTTACAGAGAGGAAGAGGTGTTGATAGAACCTGGTAAATTATTGGATGTGGGGATAGAGGGAAATGAGGCTTTGAGGATGACATCCAGATGGAGGGCACTTTCCTGAGTTTGGAATTAACAAAGCGCTTCCACATCCACTTCTCATTTCTCCAAAGTACCTTAAAAGACAGGTACTTTAAGACAATAACAATCATTTGTTTTTCATACCTACTTTCTTTAATCCTCAAAAGATCTCTACTAGGTAGACTTATCTTTATTTTACAGATGAAAGAATCAAGATTCAAAGAGGTCACAGAACTCTGGTTTTCTGATACCACTTTCCTGACTCTCAAGTCTGTCAGCGTGATGGCAATGAGTCTTGTAAGGAAGGAGAACCAAATATGGCAGTAACTGAGAAAGCCGCACTCGGAAACTTTGGCTTTGAAATGCCACATCTAACTGTCAGGGCCAAGAGAACATTCTAGCTTTACACTCAGAATGTGGGCCTCTGGAAAATCATGACACAAATTTACTCATTCATTTGTACATTCAGAGATACTTCTTGAGTGCCTGCTATTTTCCAGGCTGGTCCTGTTCTAAGTGCTGAAGATACAGCCAAGGACAATACAGACAAGGGCCCAGTGCTTTGTCTCCTAGATGGGGAAACAGATAATAAACAAGTAAACAAATAAGATCTTCAGACAGTGCTACAAATAAAGTAAATCTGAGGCAACTGGTACGGGGGCTCTGAGAGGGTATTTAGCATCATGAGGTGAGTGGGTCAGTGAACACATCCTCATCTACATAGCACCAGAAATTCCTGTGCAGGAAAGGAGTCAGCCTGGCTGAGATCTAGGTAAAGCACTTTTCAGGCAAAGAGAAGGACAGATACAAGGCCTGAGGCTCAGCCAAGTCAGAGCTAAGGGACAGTAGCAGGTGAAACTGGAGAAGTGGGCAGGGGCCAGTGTACGTAGGTTTTGGCATGCTTAAAAGTTTAGATTCTTTTTCCAAATTAAAAAGAAAACCAGTGGAGAATTTCAGGTGAAAGAGTGATGTTATCTGATTTGTTTTTAAAAGATTCCTCTAGTTGCCATATGGAGAATGGATTGTAGGGCAGCATGAATGACAGATGGGAGACGAGTTAGGGTATTCTATAGCCTAAAACGAGAGATGGTGTGGCTTGGATTAGGGTGAAAGCAGTGAAAATGGAAAGAAGTGGATGGATATGGTATATCCCTTTTTTGAGCACAGAGCTAATGGACTAGATGTGGAGAGTAGAAGAAAAAAGGGACTCAAGTAAGGATAATTCACAGAGCTAAGTCCTTGCTGTCTGCTGTGGTGAAAGAGAACACCGTTAAGCCTAGGCAATGGAGGCAATAAATCGATGCAACCAAGGCAGTATAGAGGATTAGGAAGGACTCAGGCTTTGGCTGCAAATCTAAACTCAAGTTCTGGTTCCATCACAAATAACTAACTTTGGACAAATTTTCCTTCATCCCTGAGCATAGCCTTCCCTCATGTATAAAATGGTAATGATAGTGCCTTTTCTCCTAGGATTATTGCTAGATAATTCATGGAAAATACTTAAAACAGTAGTGGCATATAGTAAGTGCTCACTAAATGCTAGATTACCATTCTTTTTCATTAAGAATTACTTATACGGAAGCAAGGTGTCACCTCTTTGTGCTTAGCTTCCAGATCTCTTGTTTCTTATCACATACCTAATCACATCATCCTCTTGGATCTGAAAGCAGCATCGCTTTGAGTTGGGTCCACAAAAGAAAGGCAATTGATCACCTGCTCTCTGGGTGTTCACCTTATGGCAACAGGTACAAGGTTTCTGGGTCTACCCCAGGCATCCTTGCTGGGGATATCTGGCACGTAGGACATTTTCACAGGCCACTCCTGGCCAACTCTGCTCAAGCCAACTAGGATTTCCTTGACTATACTTGGCATACTCAGAAGCACTACTCAAGTGTTTATGCTATATAATACATAATAAAGCTTGGTTATTCATGAATGGAGTCATATTGTGATATAGTTGGACTAGTCATCTGCTAGATCAGCATCTTTGAAAAAAATTTAACCATGACCTCTAGTAAGAAATACATCATAACCCAGTAAACAGTGTGTAATGGAACAAACCACCATGGAACAGCATTTATTCTTAATATACATGGTGCACTCTGAATATTTCCTGTTCCTGTTCCCACCACCACCTTTTGTTTCAACTTCTGGTCACAACCCATTAAACTGATTTCATAACCTATTAATGGGTCATGACTCACAGTTTGAAAAGCTATGCTGGAGGGCTGCAGCAAATTGTTCTATAGCTGAGTATATATTTATTTCTCTAAACCTCCTTTTTCAGAAAGTTTCTCAAGCCTCACCCTGTGTGGTTTGCTGTGATTTTCATGTATTTGAACTCTCTACATCTGTAAAAGGCATTCATTGCTTGCAATTTTTCAAAGGATGCTTCTAACTCAAGTGTTAACCCATCTGTTAAGACCTATTTATTGCTTTTTAAAAGAAAAAAATTAAAAGCAAATTAGGAATTCCAGGCTTACACTAACCAGGATTTTTTTTTTCCTTTTGTAAAAGCCTTCCATCTGCCTGCCCTCTTTTGCACATAACTCAAATAGGAGCACGCATCTCATCAAATCAAATGTGGGCTCTGTCAAGAAGCTGCCAAAATATCATGCCAGTTGCTTTATTTTTTTAAGGAGAATTCAAATCAGATCTAACATAATGACTTGTTTGTTTTGTTGCTTTTCTTTCCATCCATTATAGAAACATGGACTTCAATTTACTGTATGTAAGTATATGCAGTAGCCTTCCAGAGGCAGTCCCAAGGTACACTAAGATAAATCGGGATTACGCAGTTCTGCCGGGGCAAAGATTAGTGGTGGAGAAACAAACCACTGTAGGAGCTGGGGTAGATCAAGAGCTCGGAGCTCTGAGCCCCATTAGACTAGGAACACCAGGGTGAGGCAAATTATCCCATCTGACTTGTTTTACTCTCTCCCACAGAGCCTGGCCCAGAGGAACTCAATACCCTCCCATTCCATTCCCCTGGCAAGTCATTTAATCTTTGACTAGTTCTCTTTCTTGACCTAACCTTGAGATTTAAAATAATAGCTGTCTATCTATTCCCCCAAAGAGCTTCTAAGAATAATCAGGAATTAAAGAGTAGAGTATAAGTAGATTGAGGGACCAACATGTTACTGCCCAGTTATCAGATGAAAGAGCCTGAAGCCTCTTGGAGAGATCTCCCTCTCTTCCTCCCCAAGATGGGTGGTCTCAGGACTACTACCCTACCACCAACAAGGATGCCACACCTGGAGGGGAGACTGGTGATATGAGATGGTTAAGAGCAATGACTCTGAAGTCAAGCAGATCCTTCCATTCAAATTCTGACCCTACCATTTAGATCTGTATGACGTTGAAAAAAAATCACATAATCTCTCTAAACGTGTTTCCTCCTTGTTGTGGGATTAAATGAGAATAAATCAGGTAGAGCACTTACCATTCTAGAGAAAAAGAAGCCCACAAATAGCAGATGCTATTATTTTTGTTATTGTTACTGCTATGAAAGGAAGAAACTTAAGTATCTTGTAGGTAAAGAGCAAATTGAAATGTAGAGAAATCTGTAAAAAAAAAAAAAAAGAGAGAAAGCATGCTTATGATGAATATGTTGATAAAGCCAAATGCTTAGATTTGAAAAGCAATGACATAATACAAAATAAGAGATTGATGAAGCTAAAAAAGTAAAGCTGGAAAATTATTTTAAATGGGGTATTTAGGAAGAATTGCTTCCCTGAATCAGCCTAATTAATGTCTTGGTGGTTGGGCCTTATTTAATCGTGCATATATCTTGTTACCTAATCATAGGGGTTTATTAAAGCAGAAGCTTATTTTTCAATTTCCCTTCACAACATTTTCATCTCTTTTTGTCACATTCTCATACTGAAGAGCCCTTCACAAGAAAGCTAATTTTTGTTTACTCAAAATATGCCCTATCACATCTTATCCACTAATCCTTTATTATTCTGTGATGTTAAATCTCCTTCTGTGGTTCTAATCAATGTACCTCTTGAGTAGTACTTGGGTATCCCATGCATATATCTGAAATAGAAGTAATTAAAGGGAAGTGGGGCAGAGGATCTTTAAGTTTGAAGACTCTGATAGAGTAAAAATAACTATGACAACATTTTTGGTTGGATTTTAGCAGCATTTCTTTACTTGTAGAATTTAGTATAACCTATTTATCTGGTCTTTCCATTTCATAAATAAGAATCTTGTCTCCGGTTTTCAGCTCAGTTCAGTGACACTCCTAATGACATCTGACAGGGTTCTTTTCAATGTAGCCTTCTAAAATACGTCTCCTAACTACCTAGGCAAGAATACATTTCCAGCCCAAATCAATCCACTTCTAGGATACATGTATTTATGGAAAATGGAACATATTAAGTTGTATTTTCCTGTGATTTATTTTATTATTCCAGAAATTCTGTATCCTCATTTCTGATTGATCAGCATTTGGCCGTGGCTCCCTAGACTCTGCCTCAAGTAACTAATGATCAATAAACAAAATGTGCCAAGGAAACTGTAATTTAAAGAAATCTTGCTATTTAAGAATATTTGTCTGTAAAATAAGTATTACTTTATAATGTAGATAAATTTTTTGTGTTTAGACTTCTGTAGAGCACTTTTCTTAAAGGGGAGCCTCAAGACTACACCATAAAGGAAAAACAAGCCCATATTAAAATCCCAGTTAATGTCTCTTGTGTGTAGTCTTGGGCAAGGTATTTAGCTTATCAGAACCTCAGTTTCATATCTGTTAATGGCAATGATATTGTGTACCTTGACTGTTGTAAGGATTAAAACTGATAACTAACACAACATTGTAAAACATCTATACTTCAATTTTAAAAGTGAGATAATGTTCCTGGCAAATATTAGCCACTTAATAAAGGCTAGCTATTTTCTATTAGAAACTCTGTTTATAATAATGAGACTGATAGAGCTGAAGAATAAGTCAAGCAGGAAAATTATTTTTAAGTGAAATATTCAGGAAGAACTACTTTCATGAATCAACCACATGTCTCTGTGGTGCCAAGTCATTCAGACTAAGCAACCAACCACTATGTATCCACTGGTGTGGCCCTTTGGGGAAAACTCTGAAAGCTTAGACTTCTGTCTCATTGGCTAACTTTGCCACCATGCTGATTTCCTTCTGTGTCATTTAGTAACCAACCTTCTTTGATTTACCCAAGTATTATCTGGGTCTGATTTGTTATTGGAGGCTAGTACTGACATTTGTTAATGTGATGGTTAAACAGAATTAAATGAGATAATGCCAAGCTGGAATCTTAAGTGCTCACTTAATATTATTATTTCCTAGCAGGTAAAAATAGTTGGATAAGATGACCCCTGAATTCTCTTCTGTTTTTTTAATATTTCATGAGTTCGACCCAAAAGACACTAGCATAACTCGCTGAAAACTGAATAGTCTTTTATCTACAATTACAAAACACAAAGTGCTCTTAAAACTGAAAGTTTTTCATAATTCTTCCGTCGGCAAACTTGACCTGAATGGCTGGGAAGCTATTCATAGTCCTTACACATTTCACTGCAGAAATATTCATGCATTTGATTGCAGGGTACTTGACCCAGACCATGCTGGCTGTGTTATATAATATACACAGATTGTGTCATTCCTTTACAGTGGCCTGTAAACACTATAATCCAGGATCATATCTGGAAATCCTGAGAGTCACCCGTCACCAGCTCTTTTCCTACAGAGCTCAGCACAGTGCCTCGCCTAAGGCAACTTTCCCATTCAACTGATTAGATTCTTGTGAAGTATGTTCCTGCCTTGAAATTGTCCCTGCAACCCAGGTTTTAGCCACTTGACTCAACAAAGTAAAGATGGGAAAGAGAAAGGAACCAAAATTAAATCAGTAAGTATGTCTAATTATTAGGAAAAAACATTTTTTTAAAAACTTGAAATTATTGGTAAAAAATGAGACAGGCATTATATGGAGCCTTCACACAAACACCCTTCTAAGACACTAACACCACTATCACCAGACATTTCACTAAGTTCTTTCCAAAGAACTTCTACATAATATTTTCCCCAAAGTGTATATAGTATTTATAGAAAACATAACAATTTTTACAAACAAAAAAAACCTAGACCCAGCACAGTTTTCTAATTACCACCGTTAACATCAACAGCAACAAAAATGTCTTTGTGTAGAAGAGTACAGGTTATTGGCAGACTATGACGTATGGTGATTTACTGTCTACAGCAAAGTTCTGAGAAAACTGGGAGGAGCTGTTCATCCTCCTGCTACGCTCTTTCAGTCATGATTTCCTTCTACTCTTTTCCTGCTTGGAAAGAGAGCCATATCACTTTTGAGCAAGTAGCTAGTGTATAAAATACAAGGGAAGGTCATTACAAAAACTACTTTCAGATACCACGTGTACACAAACTTCATATTTAAACATTATACTCTGCTAGGTAAGAAGCACAGAACAAGTTTAGAGAAACAATTTACTACTAATAGGCAGACTTTGTTTTTGTTGTTGTTTTCTTCAAGCTTATCTCTATATGTTCATTCTTTTATAACAGTTATGCCTTATTTATGCTTTTACAAAATCATCCTGTCACCATATGATCCAGCAATTCCACTCCTAGGTATATAGCCAAAGGAATTGAAAGTAGGGACTCAAACAGGTATTTGTACACCAGTGTTCATTATAGCATTATTCACAATTAACAGATAAATGAATAAACAGTACATGGTATGTACATACAGTGGAATATTATTTAGCCATAAAAAGGAATAAAGTTCGGATACATGCTACACCATAGATAAACCATGACGACATTATGCTAAGTGAAATAAGCCAGAGACAAAAGGATAAATATTGTATGATTTCACTTGTATAAAATATCTAGAGAAGGCAAATTCATAGAGACAGAAAGTAGACTGATAGTTACTAGGAGTTGCAGGGAGGGGAAATGAGGATTTATTGCTTAATGTTTAGAGAGTTTCTGATTGGGGTGATAAAGTTTTGGAAATAAATAATGGTGATGGTTGCACACTACTGTGAATGTAATTAATGCCACTGAATTGCTCATTTTAAAATGGTAGATTTTATATTACATATATTTTACCACAGAAATACCCCCAAAAAACTCATGTCTAAAGACTGAAAAAAGTGAATTAGGAAAAATTAGGCAAAGTATTTGAAGTCTATGGCTAATGCATTAATAGACTATTAAACAAGTTGGGTGTGCTAAACCCAGAATTATACCTGATGATATATGAAATACACCTTTCTCTTGTGCCTTCGACATATCTCCCCTTTCTATATACAGGTATCTACTCAAAGCTTAAACATTTTGAAACATAGTCAGATTTCTTCTACATTCCTTATTAAAAATATGTACTTAGGCATTGTGGGTGAGGCTAGCTGTTTAAAATACCAGAGGACAGGCAGCTTTTCAACTCAAACTAAGTAACAAATTATGTACTTCAGAACAACAATCTTCAGAAATAGAAGTCATCCCCAGAACTCGAGGTTCCTCAGAGATGTAATATACCAAGAATAGACCTTGTCCAGGCATCATCCTCTAAAGCTCCATAACCCCTGAATCTTGTTTCCAATTGTTCATTCATACAGTGAGTCTCTTCTAAATCACACCTGGGGGATTCTTTTTGCATATAGATATTCAATTTTTCTAAGACATTTGCTGTAAAGATTATATTTTCTAATTGAATTACTTTGGCACTTTTGTCAAGAATCAGTTGATCAAATATATTAAGATATATTTTAGACCTTCTATTCTGTTCTGTTGATCTATTTTTCTATCTTTATGACAAAATCACATTATTTTGATCATTTTAGCTTTACAGTATTAAAATCAGATACTGTAAGTCCTACAACTTTGTTCTTTATTTCCAAAATTGTTTGTCTATACTAGGTCTTTTGTGTTTCTATATAAATTTTAGAATCAGCATGTGAATTTCTACCAAAAAAAACAAACCTTGCTAGGATTTTTATATCTACAATATTGAGTCACTCAACTCATGAACATGGTATACTTCTCTGTTTATTTAGGTCTTTAATTTCTCATAATTAAATAGTGCATATTTTTCAGTATACAGGTCTGGTACATGTTTTATTAAATTTATCCCTAAGTATTACATAGTTTTTGATGCTATTGTAAATGGTATTTTTTTAGTTTAAATTTTCAATTTTTCATTTTGAGTACTGTTGATTCTCATTTTTGCAGTAGTTATGCGCTATGAAGTCATCACAAACACTGAATTAATGCATACTGAACCTTTGCTCCTAGGGAAAATACAGAATTAGGTTGCTGTGCATCTCTGTTCACAACATTTTCATCAACTGATCAGTAGATAATCTTGTTTTACGTCTATTTCTGTTTAAAGACAACTTAATATATATTGTCTCATTAGTGTTGAACTCACAGCCAACAGCACTATAACTCATGCCTGAATTAAGCTTATCCAAACCAAGTAAGGCATATCACAGCTTTCTTGTACTTAGGAACACTATCCAGCACTTTAACACTATTCTTGGTGTCATTTTAAACAGCAAACTCATCAACAAAAAGCAAAAAATATGAAAAATGTGACATTGGAGCCCAAAAAAGGAAACTTGTTTATAATATGAGAGCTGAGACAAGAAAGCAAAACATCACCTTATTCAGCTTCATCTGGGAATGTGAGTGTTGGGTGACTTGAATTTTTCACTGCTCTGTGCATGTCTACAAATGACCACAAAAGCACTATTAAGTATTGATTTGGCGGTTACAAGTAAGTAAATTTTAGTGAGTAAGCAAATTTGAAAATACAGAATCCAAGAATAATGAGGATCAATTGTACTTATTTATTTTTAATTTTTATTGGAGTATAGTTGATTTACAATGTTGTGTTACTTTCTGCAGTACAGCAGAGTGAATCAGTTATACATATACATATATCCATTCTTTTTTAGATTCTTTTCCCATATAGGTCATTACAGAGTATTGAGTAGAGTTCCCTGTGCTATACAGTAGGTCCTTAGTAGTTATCTATTTTATATACAGTAGTGTGTATATGTCAATCCCAATTTATCCCTCCCCCACTTCTCCCCCCTGGTAACCATGAGATTGTTTTCTATATCTGTGACTCTCTCTCCATTTTGTAAATAAGTTCATTTGTTTAGATTCCACATATAAGTGATATCGTATGATATTTGTCCTTCTCTGTCTGACTTACTTCACTCAGTATGACAACCTCTAGGTCCATCCATTTTGCTGCAAATGGCATTATTTTGTTCTTTTTTCTGGCTGAGTAATATTCCATTGTATATATGTACCACATCTTCTTTATCCATTCCTCTGTTGATGGACATTTAGGTTGATTCCATGTCCTGGGTGTTGTAAATAGTGCTGCAATGAATATTGGGGTGCATGTATCTTTTCAAATTATGGTTTTCTCCAGGTATATGCCCAGGAATGGGATTGCTGGATCATATGGTAACTCTATTTTTAGTTTTTTAAGGAACCTCCATACTATTCTCCACAGTGGCTGTACCAATTTACATTCCCACCAACAGTGTAGAAAGGTTCCCTTTTCTCCACACCCTCTCCAGCATTTATTGTTTGTAGATTTTTTTTGACAATGGCCATTCTGACCAGTGTGAGGTGATACCTCATTGTAGTTTTGATTTGCATTTCTCTAATAATTAGTGATGTTAAGCACCTTTTCATGCGCTTTTTGGCCATCTGTATGTTTTCTTTGGTTTTTTTTGTTTGTTTATTTTTTGGCTGTGTTGGGTCTTCGTTGCTGCACGCAGGCTTTCTCTAGTTGTGGCGAGCGGGGACTACTCTTCGTTGTGGTGCATGGGTTTCTCATTGCAGTGGCTTCTCTTGTTGCAGAGCACGGGCTCTAGGTGCGTAGTTGCAGCATGTGGGCTCAGTAGTTGCGGCACGTGAGCCCTAGAGTGTGCAGGCTTCAGTAGTTGTGGTGCATAGGCTCAGTAGTTGTGGCTCACAGGCTCTAGGGCACAGGCTCAGTAGTTGTGGTGCACGGGCTTAGTTGCTCCGCGGCATGTGGGATCTTCCTGGACCAGGGACTGAACTCACGTCCCCTGCATTGGCAGGTGGATTCTTAACAACTACGCCACCAGGGAAGTCCTGTATGTCTTCTTTGGAGAAATGTCTATTTAGATCTTCCACCCACTTTTTGATTGGGTTGTTTGTTTTTTTGTTATTGAGCTGCATGAGCTTTTGTATATTTTGGAGATGAATCCCTTGTCAGTCGCTTCATTTGCAAATATCTTCTCCGATTCTGTGAGTTGTCTTTTCGTTTTGTTTATGGTTTCCTTTCCCGTGCAAAAGGAGGACAATTACAATTGGTTTTTCAAGTTGTATACACAATGGACATTTACCTTCAATCCTGTGACCTTACTAAACCTAATTTATAAGGTCTAGCAGTTTTTTGGAGATTCCTTAGGGTTTTCCACATTGATAATCATGTAGTCTGCGAAGTGTTATATCCTTACTGATATTCTGTCGTCTATTGCTATCAGTTCTGAGAGAGGAATATTGAAATTTCTGACTATAATTATCAATTTCTATTTCTCCTTTCATTTCTATACATTTTGGCATCATGTATTTTGAATCTTATTATACATCAGCATACTTAGGATTGTTATGCTCTCTTGATGAATTAACCATTTATCATTATCCATGATAATATTCCTTGTTCTGAAATATACTTTATCTGACATTAATAATAATCACTTCAGCTTTCTTTAAATTAGTATTTGCATGATATGTCGTTATCCTTTTATTTTTGATTTACCTGTATCTTTAGAGTTTAGACACTTTTAGATAGCATATCATTGGGACTTTATTTTTAATCCAATCTGATAACCTCTGCCTTTTAGTTGGATTGTTTAGAATAGCATTTACATTTAATACTATTAATGATTATTGATGTGGTTGGCTTTATATCTACCATCTTGCTATTTGTTTTCTATTTGTCCCATCTGTTCTTTGTTCCTTTTTTCTCTCTGCCTGTCTTCTTTTGGAATAATTGAATATATTTTATGATTCCATTTTATCTTCATTTTTGGCTTATTAGCTATACTTCTTTGTTTGACAGGTTGCTCTAGGTTTGTCAAGGAAAGATGAGACCACCACTCAATACCTGAAATAAAAGGACAATAGAAAGGGAGAGCTGTGTTGATCAGGCACAGTATCTCAGTGCAAAGCAGATTACTAATTTTATATTTAGTTTGGGGAAGTGTGGCGTTCAGGGATGGGTGGACTTTGAGAGGTGAAAGTCGAAGTGTGATTACTCAGGTGAATTTATTGTTGACTGGTTGGCACTCAGTGTCATGTTTATGGAAGTGAGTTCATCCTGGATTAACCCATTTCAGTAGTGAGGGGCTGACACTGATTGGTTGGCTTTTGAAAGCATGTTTACTGAGGTGAGTTGTTGATTGACTAAACAGGTTTAAAGCCAATTCTTTTTTTTTTAATATTCTAATTTTATTGGAGTATAGTTGATTTACAATGTTGTATTAGTTTCAGGTGTACAGCAAAGTGATTCAGTTATACCTATACATATATTCATTCTTTTTAGGTTCTTTTCTCATATAGGTTATCACAGAATATTGGGTAGAGTTCCCTGTGCTATACAGTAGGTCCCCACTGGTCATCTATCTTATATATAGTAGTGTGTGTGTGTTCATCCCAAGCTCCTGATTTATCCCTCACCTCTGCATCTCCCTTTTGGTAACCATAAGTTTGTTTTTGATATCTATAAGTCTGCTTCTGTTTTGTAAATAAGTTCATTTGTATCTTTTTTAAAATTAGATTCCACATATGAGTGATATCATATGATAGTTGTCTTTCTCTGTCTGACTTACTTCACTTAGTATAATATGATAATCTCTAGGTCCATCCATGTTGCTGCAAATGGCATTATTTCATTCTTTTTTATGGCTGAATAATATTCCATTGTATATACGTACCACATCTTCTTTATCCATTCCTCTGTCAATGGCATTTAGGTTGCTTCAATGTCTTGGCTATTATAAATAGTGCTGCAGTGAACATTGGGGTGCATGTATCATTTTGAATTATGGTTTTTCTCTAGATATATGCCCAGGAGTGGGATTGCTGGATCATACAGTAGTCCTATTTTAGTTTTTGAAGGAACCTCCATACTGTTCTCCATAGTGATTGTGCCAATTTACATTCCCACCAACAGTGTAGGAGGGTTCCCTTTACTCCACACTCACTCCAGCATTTATTGTTTGTAGATTTTTGATGATGGCCACTGTGACTGGTGTGAGGTGATATCTCATTGTAGTTTTGACTTGCACTTCTCTAATAGTTAGTGATGTTGAGTATCTTTTCATGTGCCTCCTGGCCTTCTTTATGTCTTCTTTGGGGAAATGTCTATTTAGGTTTTCTGCCCATTTTTTGATTGGGTTATTTGTACTTTTCATAATGACCAAAGACTTTTTATAAGTTTGTAGGAACTTTTTTATTCTCAAATTTAAAACATATATTGTAATTTACCACACTCTATAATACTTTCAAATAATATTATACCTCTTCAAGTATATTATAAGAATCTTACCACAATATACTTCCATATCTCCCCTTTCATCCATTGTGCTAATGTGGTTCTGTATTTTATTTCTGCAAAATTATTAATCCCAAAATACATTGTTATTATTTAAATAATCATCTCATAGAGTTTTTAATGAGAAAAAAGCTTTTCTATATTTACTCATATATTTGCTGTTTCCAGTCTTTTTACTTCTTTGTGTAGATCCAAATTTCCATTTTCCTTCTGTTTGAAGAAATTCCTTTTACATTTCTTGCAGTGTAGACTGCTGGTGATGAATGTGTTCTATTTTTGTTTTTATGAAAATGGGTTTTTTTGCCTTTATTTTTTGAAAAATATATTTTGCTGGGTATAAAATCTTAGGTTAGATTACTTTCCTTCTGTACTGTAAAGATATTCCATTGTTTTTTGACTTGCATGGTTTTTAACAAATCTGTTATCATTTCTCTCTCCCTCTTTGTTAATGACTTTTACCTCTAGTTGCGTTAAGATTTTGTCTTCATCACTGAATTTCAACAATTTGATTATGATATGTCTTGTGGTTTTCTTCTGTTTCCACTACTTGAGGTACATTGAACTTCTTAGATCTGTGGGATTTTGGGGTTCATTAAATTTGGAAAATTTTTTACTATTATTCAAATATTTTTCTGCCATCCCTTCTTGTTTTCTCCTTCTGGGGTTCCAATTACATGTACATTAGAACATTTGATAGTGTCCCTGAAATCGCTGATTTCTTGTTACTGATTTTTCTCTGTATGCTTAATTTTGGATGGTTTATACTGTGATATCTTCAAATTCACTGATCTTTTTTGCTGCAGAGTTCTAATTATCAATTCCATTCAATATGTTTTTTATTTCTGATATTGTATTTTTCATTTCTAGAAGTTCAACTGAGATGTAATTAATCTTTTTTTTCTCTCATCATTTTCATGCTTTCCCTTCTCAAACATATGGAGATGGGCATTTTTAATGTCTTTGTCAGATAATTCCATCATCTCTATCATTTCTGGATATGCTTCTATTGATTTTTCTCCTAATTATGGATACTATTTACTGCTTCTTTGGATGTCTGGCAATTTTTTTCTTGGATGTAGGTCCTTTGTATTAGAAATTCTTACCACTCTGGCTACTGAGAACACCAGCTATTCTGAGACCTATGAAATCTACCTACTCTTTTCCAGGGTTCTTTCCGTGACCTCAGGTAATTTTCTCAGATGCAGTAGATAATTACTCAGCCAAAGACTCAAGGAACTCCTTCTACAGATATGTAAAGATTTCTTTCTGTGAATTTCTCACATCTCCCACATTTTTCCCTGAATATTCTGGCCACCTTGGTCTGCCTAAACTTCAAACTCTGTATTCTCATCTCAGCAGGACTGCTACTCCCTGTTTGGCTTCCCCTTCCCTGTGCTGCAGTCTGGAAACTCTATCCAGGTAATAATCTGTTATATTTATAGGACTCACCTCATTTGTTTCCCTGGTTTCAGGGATCACTGCCCTGTGCCACCTGTTGTCCCATGTCTGAAACCCATTGATTCATTTTGTCCAGTTTTATAGTTGTTTAAAGAAGGTGAGTGAATATGGTCTTTGTTACTCAGTCATGGCCAAAAGTTTCCTGAGGGGTTCTTTTAAATGTGAGACATTTTAGAGGTCTCACATTAAAAGTATTAATTGAAAATAATTGAACTGCTTTTTGAAGATAGGTATTTTGTTTTGTTGGTTTAATAAACAATTACCTAGGACATAAGTTAAAGTTTAATCATGCATAACAGTTCAGTGCATGGACTCTGGAATCAGATTGTCTCAATCTTGGTGCTGCCATTTATAAGCTGAATGAGACTGATCCATGTTCTCATTCCCTCTTTCCCTCTGCTTCCCCACCTGTAAAATGAGAGTGATAAGGCTACCTATTTTATAGGGTTGTGGTGAACCTTAAGTGAGCCATATGTGCATAAGATACAATAGCCATAATCTATTGCTGAGTAACAAACTTGTATAACAGAATACTCTAAAACTTAGTGAATTAAAAAAATAACCTACTTAGCTCACAGTTCGATAGGTCACAATTTTTTTTTAAATTTATTTTATTGAAGTATAACTGATTTACAATGTATTAGTTTCTGCTGTACAGCAAAGTGACTCAGATATATATCTATATATATATTCTTTTCCATTATAGTTTATCACAGAATATTGAATATAGTTCCCTGTGCTATACAGTAGGGCCTTGTTGTTTATCCATTCTATATATAATAGTTTACATCTGCTAATCCCAAACTCCCAATCCAGCCCTCCCCCACCCCCCTCCCCTTTGGCAACCACAAGTCTGTTCTCTGTCTCTGAGTCTGTTTCTCTTTTGTATATAAGTTCATTTGTATCATTTTTTTAAGATTCCACATATAAGTGATATCATACAGTATTTGTCTTTCTCTTTATGATTTCCTTCACTTAGTATGATAATCTAAGTCCATCCATGTTGCTGCAAATGGCATTATTTCATTCTTTTTTATGGCTGAGTAGTATTCATATATATATACACACATATATATATGTGTATATATATACATATCTCACATCTTCTTTATCCATTCATCTGTCAATGGACATTTAAGTTGTTTCCATGTCTTGGCTATTGTGAATAGCGCTGCTATGAACATAAGGGTACATGTATCTTTTTGAATTATAGTTTTGTTGTTGTTTTTTTTTTTTGGCTGCATTGGGTCTTCATTGCTGTGTGCGGCCTTTCTCTAGTTGTGGCGAGCAGGAGCTACTCTTCATTGCGGTGTGCGGGCTTCTCTTGTTGCAGAGCACGGGCTCTAGGCACGCAGGCTTCAGTAGTTGTGGCTCGCGGGCCCAGTAGTTGTGGCACACAGGCTGTAGAGCGCAGGCTCAGTAGCTGTGGTGCACGGGCTTAGTTGTTCTGCAGCATGTGGGATTTTCCCGGACCAGGGCTCAAACCTGTGTCCCCTGCATTGATAGGCAGGGTCTTAATGACTGCACCACCAGGGAAGCCCTTGAATTATAGTTTTGTCTGGATATATGCCCAAGAATGGGATTGCTGGATCATATTGGCAACTCTAATTTTAGTTTTTTGAGGAACCTCCATGCTGTTTTCCATAGTGGCGGTACCAATTTACATTCCCACCAACAGTGTAGGAGGGTTTCCTTTTCTCCACACGCTCTCCACATTTGTTATTTGTAGACTTTTTAATGATGGCCATTATGATTGGTGTGAGGTTGTACCTCATTGCAGTTTTGACTTGCATTTCTCTAATAATTAGCAATGTTGAGCATCTTTTCATGTGCCTGTTGGCCATCTGTACAACTTCTTTGGATTAATGTCTATTTAGGTCTTCTGCCCATTTTTCAATTGGGTTGTTTTGTTTTTGTTGTTGTTGTTGAGTTGTATGAACTGTTTTTATATTTTGGAGATTAAGCCTTTTATGGTCGCATCATTTGCAAATATTTTCTCCTAGTCTGTAGGTTGTCTTTTTGCTTTGTTTATGGTTTCCTTTGCTGTACAAAAGCTTGTAAGTTTGATTAGGTCCCATTTGTTTATTTTTGCTTTTGTTTCTATTGGGTAGGTCACAGTTTTGATTGCACTTCTCTGAGCGTTGCAGTCTCAATGTGGCTTACTCATTCATCTACAGTCAGTTGCCAATGAACTAGTTGACTCTGCTTCTGGGGTTCAGCTTCTTGTTGGCTCTGATGATGGGGGTAAATGCACCACATGTCCCTCATCCTCCCACATGGTAGCCTGAGCTTGTTCATATAACTGTTCAGGGTTCCAGGAGCAGCAAAAGTGCAAGCTCCATTGCTCAAGTACTTCTCAAGTCTCTGCCTCAGTCAAATTTTCTATTTTCCCATTTACCAATACAAGTCATATGGTGTAGCCCAGAGTCAATGAAGGAAGACACCATCAGAGGTGTGCATACAGAGAAGGGGCAAATTTGTGGCCACTTTTGCTATCTGCTGTAAACTCTTAGCAAAATTATAACTGTTTAATACATGTTAGTTATTTTTTATTTTATTGTAATATATTACAAATACAACAAGCATGTAGTAGTTATTATTTACAAATGATAGACAGTAATAAGAATCAGGTAGCTGTGGTATCAATTGTTAACTCTATCTCATCAGTATATAGTTATAGCTAAAATAAATGTGTTTGTCTTGGCTCAACTGATCTTTTCACTCTGCTTCTGTGCAATCATTACAACTTCAGGGGACATCGCTTGCCTCCAATTCCACAATCACGTTCTGCTGCAAAATTCCTTCTCTCTGCACTCTTCAGGGGGAACAGTTGTATAAATCACTCAGAATATTGACAAGAAAAGAGCAACTTCTGAGCTGAGTGCTTTTTGAAAAAAAATCATTCCTGCTTACCCAGAAGTCATTTACATACGTTAATTCCTGGGAGTTGAAATCCACAGCACCCCTCTTGCTGTAGCAACTGTGGGAGAAACTTTCTTTTTTTTTTGTAGCATCACAGAGGGTTTACTGCTTAAGCATTTTATGCACACATATGTGGATACTCCCGACAACAGAAATACTATGTATTTTTCCTGCACATTTAGGATTAAATAGCTCTCCTTCCCTGGTTGTGTTACTCTCCTGACACCAAATGCCACAATTACTGTCCCAATGAACTATTGCCTGAATCTTCCAGGATCAAGAACTTATCTGCAAATCATTGCTCAGTCATTCTCTGGTCCTACATTCCAAAACTCGATTCAATCATCAATAGGCTGTGCATATTCCACAAGTCTTCACTGAACCTCAGTAACCTACAAGTCACCTTCTTTGTGGCAGGATGATTCACTGAGATATTAATTTTACCTTGTTCCTGCTGTAATAGGAGAATACAAAGAATGAAAGGGAAATTTTCCTCATCCTACCTCCCTTCCAAGAATAATCATGCCCCTGTGACCAGCCTCCCTTGCTTTGTGAGAATTATTTTAGTAGCTTTTTTGTGATTCAGAAGAGCCCTTGAAAGCAACACCCCTCTCACACCCAGATCTCTGAGAAGAAGCTGATACTTGGAAAACAGGGATTAATGGCCTGACTTCTGCAGAAAGAGAAGGATTCCTTCAGAGTGGGAGGTTCTTGGAGGGGGGAGAGAGGTATTGTGTGTTTCAGGTGTAGATGGAAGACTTGGCCTTTACTCCCATGCAGTGGCCAGACCTCTGCTGTGGCAACACATGGATACCAGGTATCATGGTCTTTGGAGCCATGACCAAGTTTGGTACAAGGGAGTGTTCATATTCAAAAGGACCAGGTAGGCTTGGGCAATGAACATCTTAGCCGCAACTATGATAGAATAAAGACTGAGGGCCTTTCTCCAAGTTTCCTACATTGTGTAGGAAATCCTTGTAGGAGAACAGCCCTGTCCCCCCCTCCCCTGCCCCATGTGCCTGCAATTAGATTTCCTGCTAGCCCTAACGTGACCAAGCCAGTAAACAAAGCATGAATTACCTTTCTTACATCTTAGTCAAAGTGCGAATTTACAGTGATATGCTCATGAAAATAAAATCTTCATCACAAGTTCCTAGGAGCTGGTGCTCTAAGGTATTTTCCCTTGTACTTTTTGGTTTCAAGCTAGTCCTCAGAAATCCCTGGGACAATATGATACAGGAGTTGGTAGGAGTCTAGTATGTCAGTGCTAAAACCTCCTCTGGATCTGGTGCACAATAACTAGCTAACTTGCACCAATAGGCCTGTTAGCAGGTGTGAGATAAAAAGGGTTCAGATCCTACCATGCCCGCAGAAGAAATTACATAGAAATGTTGCTGTAGGACTTTACATTAGAAACTCTCTATCAGTCCTAGTTGTCTCTATCTACTAGTCCAAAGGCAATTTCCTTCCAAACTTTTAGCATTACAGATTCCCTCTTTCCCCTTGAACCTGAAAATCCAGCTGTGTTCTCTCGCCTCTGACATCAGCATTATTGGCTTTGATACAGCCAAACCATCTGGTTGATGAGGCATGAGGCAGAATGGAACCTAGCTCACTGTTCCCTGCTGTTTCCACATGAACACTACCAAATCAGCTGGCATCAACATGGATGGTGAGCTGTGACTCAGATTCACAAAGAATGAACGTATTATATGACCTGGCCCATAATTTCCAGTGACCATCATTGACATTTTCAGGTTGAGAATGAGGCATCTCTTCTTGTGATATCATGGAACTTTTGGAGGATGCTTTTGGTTAGGTGATCTCCCCAAGAAGTTTACCAGATGATGGGAAATCTTTAGTGCAGATGATAGTATAGAGTTCTAGAAAATTGAGAAAAAAGTTAACATTTTTAGCTATTTTATTGTCTAAGTATGAAATGTATCTGTTCATTTACTGTTTGAATTCATACTCCTTCTAAAGCTGCTCTTTATTTTTTCCTACTCCTTTTCAACACCTTATCTGTAAGTAGGAAAGTTCTACCCATCAGCGTTAACCATTTTCTTCACCTCCCACCCACAATAACTCACTCCCCCAGCTTTCCTGTCATTTATAACTTGGGGAATTATAAGGGAAAAGAGACAACAACAACTACAAAAAAGGGATAAGAGTAAGAAGAGGCAGTATGATGGTGGAAACAGATTTTTTAATCAGAGAACCTGGATTTAGTTTTCATTCTGCTACTTACTAAATGATTGTATATCTTTGTATAACATCATTTGAACTCTCTTCACCTCCAATTCCTAATCTGTAAATTAGGGAATAGTAAATGAGGTCAGGTGTGGTCTGTGCAAGCCCTTATTGATATTATTTATTAAAGGAAAATTGAGAAAAGGGTTTTGAACTTTATATTAGACCAAAAATAGAGGCAATAAAATGAAAGTTGCTGAAGAAAACTAGTTTCTCCTTCTCATTTTCCCCATGAGCACTGAAGTAGGGACAATACTTGTTTGGTTTAGTACCTTCATTATGGAGATGAATTCTCTGAATAGATTTTCCCTGGTAGGGTGAGACTTTCTCTCTCTCTTCAGGGAATAGAAATTTAGGATTTAGGAAACAACATCAGGCCCTCCACTTATTTATCTGCCTGTGTCCCTGGACTGTCCACTTGCCCTTCTCCAGCTCTCCTTTGAAACTGAAATATAAAAAGAAAAGGGCCATCCACATCCTTACTCAATGTGACTGTGCAAACCTATTTCGTTCTTACTTTGTATTCAAGACACACACGCTCCTTCTCCTGTAGTATTTGCTGATATACTTTGCACTCCAGCTGCTGCAATATTTAAATCAGTGATTCAGTACACAGACCACACGATGTGCCACTACACTCCAACAAGCAAGGTCTGTCTCTCCGTGGGGACAGAGGATCTAAGCATCTGTCATTCTCTTCCCGTCACTTATAATTAACCACACACCCCTTTACACACATAAATATTTATGTGCAAAAATAAAACTCCCTGGTGCTTTAAGCCAATCTCTCTTCTCCTCAGTGAGCTTTGAAAGTTGCCAAAATGAATGTTTTACTTAATTCAAGACTCTATAAGAAACTCTTTAGTGTGAAGAATTTATAACACATAATTATAGTCCCAGGAAATAATTTTAAAACTTTGGAGTTAGAAGTAGGATACATGCAAATTTCTAGAATGTGAGCTTAATGAGGGAGTGATATTTGTTGTCTGTCTCATTGACCCACCCCAAGTGTTTAGAACAGTCCTTCGTATAAAGTATGAGCTCAATGAATATTTTTTGAATGTTGAATGAATGAATGTACAGAAACCCCAAATATGAGGCATGATTCTGCTGTTTAGGATGAAGAATTTAAGACTAGAACATCTGGGCAAACATTGTGGAATCTGAAAATACTTTGATATTAAGTGAGAGTAAGCCAGAGTGAGAAATAATCACCCACTTATTATTAATTGACTCAACAAATCATTTAACTATTGTCAAGCATCATTACATTAAGTCCTGAAACTTTTATAAAAAATAAATACTGGTCCTTACCCTCAAGGAACTCTTGGCTTGTGTGTGATTCTCAAAGGATGGTGCATGGATCTCCTGCCTGTATTTGTTAAAAGTGCAGATTCCCAGGTCCCACCCCAAACCAACTGAATCAGAATCACTGAGGATGATCCTGGGAATCTGTATTTTCAACTTGCTAGCCAGGCACTTACTATTTGAGAAGTTGGTCTAGTGGAACTTCTGTTATTTTACTGTTTCTCAGCAATTACCGTTCAGGTAATATTTACATTGCCACAGCCAAACATCCCTTAGTGAATCAATAGAATGTAATAATATTAAGGTAACATGACCGTTTTAGATTAGTTGTTCAGTGTCCTATTGATTGGAGCCTACAAAATGGTCCTCTTTAAAACCAATCTTTACTGGGACTGTAATTTGAGATGAGTTAAAAAGACAAACATGTAGCACATGTAGACTTCCAGAAACAGGCCTAAACTGAATTTCCTGCATGTTCACTAAGTTCCTAAACTTCTGCAAATAGTGTTTGAAACTTGCCTCAGCCCTCAGCAATTTCAAGTATTCCAGTGTCTCCATTAAACTGTCCTGCTCAGCACTAACTCCAGAATTGACTGACACCTGCACACTTTCTTGAAAAGACTAATTAGGTCCTCAGTGCCTAAGGTGTAATCAGAATCAACTACCATCTGTCTCAGGATGACACAGCCTTAACATTATGAATGTTTAGCTTTAATTATGTGTTTGTGTAATTTAGTGCAATTTTTTATGACTACTGACATAGCACATCTTTAAACAACTTTGCTGGCCTCCTGTGGATTGTAAGATCCATTTCCCAGTTGTTCTTCCCCATTGGAATATCTTCTTGGACCTCGCTTCAGCAGGCAGAGCCTTTCACATTTTTAATTGTCTAATGTCTTGTTCACGTCTACTCTTGGATATTTCCACATTGTTCAACTCTGTGATTTCTTCTGGCTCATGAATCATGTCCTTTATAGATCCTGACATCTTTAATAACCACTCTCCCCATTTTGACATTCATGCCAATCTTTCTCCAATTCCTCAACAATTATTTTTGAAATGATTTGCAAAAGTTTAATATTCAATTATTTTCCTAGTTCTATGACTCAGAACTCTGTTGTTTACCATTTCACTAAGTAGAGAGTACAAACTAAGAGTTGATCACATACTAGTGTTGGTTATTATTTATATATTAGTATATTATAATCTTATCCTCTGTGGAAAAGGTATATTAAATTTAATGCCAGCCAGAAAAATGAAAACGGTTTGGGAATTGCAAACATTGGTCACTGAGCTAGATGCAAGCACCTCCTCAACATTTTTTAAAAAACAGATTAATAATGATAGCACCATTTAATGTCTTAATGTTAAACTGTTCATATTTGCTGTTAATCAAAACAATTTTTTCAATTCAAAGTGATGGTACTTAATGTTCTGTTAATTATACAAGGAGCTAATCAATTTGTCCCTTAAATGGATGTTCAACTGATTAAGAGAAGCTAATCATCATTTATGAAATCCATACGGCTCAGATGAGTCGGTGATAAAATGCTTCTGCTAACTTGGGGCCAGTAATTCTGTCCCCTTAAATCACCTCTTATTTCAGTTGGGAGAAGTTATTTTCTTTTCTTAAATATGTAAGTGTTATACTCTTACTTGTGGATTGGAAATTAAAGCCCAGGTTAGCCTATAGTTTAGGAATCAAACCAAGGACAATGCTATGGTAGTTCAATTTTGTGTGTAATCCCTAAAGGACAATAACTCGGCACAGGAAATATAATTCAATATTAAGAATAGATTGCTATGAATGAAATAAGACTATTTATAAGTTTAACTCCCCTCAATGCTATAAACAGGGGTTAGGTATGTTAATTGTTCAGTACTCTAAAAAGATCATTTTTCTGATAATACCATCCATTCAACATATTTTATTAAGCATCTATTAAATATCAGGTACTGTGCTAGACACCAAAAATGTAAGTAAGGGCATATAAGGCACAGTTCCTGATCTTAAAAGGCTAAAAAAGAATCAAAAACGACCACCATGGTAGAGCTTAAAAGTCCTACTCACAAGAAAAAATAAATTCTATCTATGTATACTGACAAATGTTAACTGGATTATTGTGGTGATCATTTCACAATATATGCAAATATCAAATCGTTATGTTGAACACCTGAAACTAATTTAATGTTATATGTCAATTATACCTCAATTAAAAAAAATTTAAGCAACCAAAATGATAGATAATTAGATACATTTTTACCTATAAGAGTTACTCAAAAATAAACAAATAAAACAAAAAAGAAAGAGAAGCAGAGTCATATTGCAATGTGCTAAAGCTTATACATCAGAGATTAACAGGTGGATAAAAGCTACTCATGCCAGAGAAAAGCATAGTTCAATGACTCCAAGTTCAATTGACTGGCAGGCAGAATGCCTGGCCTCTAATTCTAGCTTGTAGCTGTCACTACCATCCTATTTGACTTTGGGAGGATTTAAATTCTCTCTGTATTTCAACTTTCTCATCTGTAAAAAAGAAAAAAAAAAAAAAAGCAGTGAATTTTCCACCATACAGTAGAGGTCAATTTTAGATCCCTTGGAGGAAAACCAGCACATCCTCAAGGGCTTCTGTACCCGGAATCCAAATGCAAAGTCCATTGGTCAATCAATCATTCAGTCAGTAAGTGTCTATTGATTATTTACTGAGTGCTCTTCAAGAATGCCAGGCCCTGTGGGGAAAGAGGAAATCAAATGATTACTTTCTTAATTAGTTGCCAGCCTTGTTAGGAAGAAAACAATTAATATGCAACAATAATGAAGAAGGAAATAAATGAATGAATATTTATTGGGTGACTATTATATGCCAGACACTGTTATCCTCTTTAGACTGCAAGGCGTTTTCACATGTTATATTATTTAAGAGTGAACAAGTGTATATAATCAAATACTAGACTGTGTAGTCTATTAAGATCTGTATAAAGTTGGAGGAGAGAGATACCAGTTATGCTACATTCAGAGATAGCTCCACTGAAGTTAGAGGATTTGAACTAGGCCAAGATGTCGAACTGTTTGGAGCAAGTGAAGTTGGACTTGCAACACATTCCAGAGGAAAGGGATCAAACCCCAGAGAGGCAAGGAGCAGAAGCTGATTGTGGTGGATTTATGGGCATATGCTTTTACTGAAACAGAGGTCCTATAGACGGATGATGGGAAACTAGAAATGGACTTTGAATGCCTAATTTAAAATTTGCAGGAATGTCAATTTAGGAGAAAGTGTGTAGAAAGAAAGAAAATATTTGAAATTGGTATAGGATGAAATTTCTAGAGTAGGGAACTCATGTGATAAAAGAGGTTTAAGGGAGATTGATCTGGTAATGTCATATTGACTAGATTTTAGGGTTCAGCAACTAGACCATCAGGAGATCAGCTTTTTCTGATCCCATATTTCTGATTTCTGCAACACCCAAATCACAGATTTTGTTTTTATCTTTTGCAGAATAACATATCACTGAGAGATTTTAGATCTGCTACTTGATTTACTGAACCTGCAGTAACAGATGGCTCATGCAATATAAAGTGTTAATCCTACTTTTTCAATTTGAGAATTGTCGTGCAAAGATTTTCTCAAAAAGGGGACAGTTGTTTATTTGCCCAATTTATATTTCTTCACGGTCTTCCTATCTATCTTTGTTTTAGCTCAACCCTGAACCAAAAGTCAGCAAAATAATGCCATTAATCCTTTTCTTCCTTCAATATCCAGGCACAGTGAGTGCCTGGCCGAGGTGAAATGGGGCCATGACTCCTGTGGGGTCCTCAAAGCTTTTTGTGGAATGAGAAGTTGGAGGTCAAAGAATCAAAATGAAAGTTGCCACAGCAACTGCTCTCTCTGCACGGTGACTGGAGAGAGCTTGGAAAGAAGAAGAAGGGAGGAGCAGTGAACAAGAAGAAGAAAAGTGGAGATAAAGTGGGTGTTCTTTTCAAGTCTAGAAGAGGAGCCATGGGGCCAGTTCAAGACACAAGCTCAGTTCTGCAATTGCCTAGAGCATCTTAGGAAACTCCTGGGCAACACCCCCAGCAGAAACATTCACCTTCTGTCTTTCCTCCTCTGTTTCCCCTCTCTCTATGTATCTCCAATCCACAACCCCCCTCCTTTGCCAGAAACCAGTGCTTTTTTTTATCCAGACCTACTATTCAAAGGGGAAAGAAGGAGAGTTCTTTGGTAGCACACAGGAGAGGCTGACATTTGATTTTTATGGAGAGTACATTTTTACAATTTATGCTTTGTGAATGTGTACCTATCTATCTATCTATACATCTATCTAAATATATTTTAACATGATACGCTTTTGTAAGCAGGACCATAGGAATCTTGATTTTCAGGCCTATCTGGAATCCTCAAAAATATTCCTAACTGCCATATTTTGTCCCTTATTTTTCCTATCCCTTCCTCCCTGGCTCTTCTCTCCTCACTGTCTTCTCCTCTTCTCCATTCTTGGCAGAAAACATACAAAGCACAAGAAAATATGGGGACTTCCCTGAAGGAATACTGACTCTAATAGAAGAGACTGACTTTCTGGAAAATGTAGACTGTACAGGGGGACACCCAAACAGCACACTCTCGTTTCTTCATCGTTTTTGTCAATGGCCAAAGGACTTCCCTCTTTCATACATCAGTGGATCTGAAACTGGGTCACTTTAACCACGGCACTATTCACCAAGGTTTCAAGAATCATTATGCTGCAGCCCTCATGCTCCTTTCTTGCCTCTCACAGAACCCCAGTGGGGATAAGGTATTCTCATCTCTACCAGAATAGCTTTATCACTCAGGCATGCGCTCCTGGCCATTGAACACAACACAGAAATGCTGAGATGTCCCTCTGTGCTGGAGAGTTAGAAGAGAAGATGATCTAGTCTAGAGCCTGGATGGAATTTTCTGACCCCTTTTAATATTCAGTTTTTTGATTTCTGAAATCAGACATACTCCCTCATTTCTAGTTTTTTGTTCTCTTCCCTCCCGCTCCCCACCCCCTCTCTTTTACACACACACACACACACACACACACACTTCTCTTATTCTATTTTACAGCAAAGAACTCCTATCTAGTTCCCTGTATTTTCCTCCATTTCAATTGCATGTAAAAACATCAGCAATGATTCTAAAGCCATAAATTTTATGACTTGGAAATACTATATTCTATTTAGGTAACAGCACATGGAGCATCTGTACACTGTTTCAGACCAAGTTCTGACTACTACACTTCCATAGTGTCATAAGCCCACTCTGTGATCAATTTTGTAATAGGAAACGGGTAAGTTTTAATAAATATTAGTCAGGTTCACCCACTCTGAACTGGTCTTCAGATTTCTTCTCAGTCCCTAGATTTCAATCACAGGTATTGCTGATGTAATAATTCTCCATTGCTAATCAATAATAATTTTCCATTAACTAATCAATGAGCTTCCTTGTAAGAACTTTGACAGATATCTGAGTATTAAAATAGAGGAATGGGATGGAGTAGAAAAACCAACATTGATTTTTATTTAATGTCAGACATAGTATCAGACATGTACAAGTTTTCATCTTAACCTCATTGTGATGATTCGAAAACAGAATAATGGGACTCTGATAGCCAAGGATTTAATGGCTTCAAAACATACTGGGTCTATTTGTCCTACAAGTATGGCAAAGATATATTTTCACACTTTTTCTTCTAATGCAGTAATCTGGTATCATACCTGTTATATTAAATAAGATTCCATTTTAACCTATTTAAAATTCATTTTTAAAATTAAAAATACTTTTTGACTCTTCTTAGAATGTTTCAGACACATACTGCTACATTAGACACATTTCACACCCACATTAATCAAAGCTCAGAGAAATTATTACTAAAGATGTGAGATTGAACACTGTCTTTTGAGACATCTAGAGCAGACACTATACTGCACAGAAGACAATATCCAACTCAAACCTCCATCTGCCCTCCTTCCACTTCTCAACAAATCTCTACTAAAAATTTTTATAAGCCAAAGAAGCCACCACTCAAGAGAAATTGTTGAAATCTTTACAGCCAGATCTATTTTTTACTTTACTGGGTAAACAAACAAACAAAACAATAATCAATGGTAGATGTGGTTATATAATAGAAATCCTGCCCAGTTGGAAAAGTCTAAGAGAATGGAAGTTATTTTTCTCCAGAAAGCCATATTGCTCTCCATTAGCAGTGATATTGTCATTTACTTTTACAAAGCACATTGACATCAAGGGTCAACAATGTTTTTCTTGAAAGTGCATTCATTCTTTTTTTTTTTTTTTTTTCAATTTTATACACATCAGTGTATACATGTCAATCCCAATCGCCCAATTTAGCACACCACCATCCCCACCCCACCGCAGTTTTCCCCCCTTGGTGTCCATATGTCTGTTCTCTACATCTGTGTCTCAACTTCTGCCCTGCAAACCGGCTCATCGGTACCATTTTTCTAGGTTCCACATACATGCGTTAATATACGATATTTGTTTTTCTCTTTCTGACTTACTTCACTCTGTATGACAGTCTCTAGGTCCATCCACGTCTCAACAAATGACTCAATTTCGTTCCTTTTTATGGCTGAGTAATATTCCATTGTATATATGTACCACAACTTCTTTATCCATTCGTCTGTTGATGGGCATTTAGGTTGCTTCCATTACCTGGCTATTGTAAATAGTGCTGCAATGAACATTCGGGTGCATGTGTCTTTTTGAATTACGGTTTTCTCTGGGTATATGCCCAGTAGTGGGATTGCTGGGTCATATGGTAATTCTATTTTTAGTTTTTTAAGGAACCTCCATATTGTTCTCCATAGTGGCTGTATCAATTTACATTCCCACCAACAGTGCAAGAGGGTTCCCTTTTCTCCACACCCTCTCCAGCATTTGTTGTTTGTAGGTTTTCTGGTGATGCCCATTCTAACTGGTGTGAGGTGATACCTCATTGTAGTTTTGATTTGCATGTCTCTAATAATTAGTGCTGTTGAGCATCTTTTCATGTGCTTCGTGGCCGTCTGTATGTCTTCTTTGGAGAAATGTCTATTTAGGTCTTCTGCCCATTTTTGGATTGGGCTGTTTGTTTCTTTAATATTGAGCTGAATGAGCTGTTTATATATTTTGGAGATTAATCCTTTGTCCGTTGATTCGTTTGCAAATATTTTCTCCCATTCTGAGGGTTGTCTTTTCGTCTTGTTTATGGTTTCCTTTGCTGTGCAAAAGCTTTGAAGTTTCATTAGGTCCCATTTGTTTATTTTTGTTTTTATTTCCATTACTCTAGGAGGTGGATCAAAAAAGATCTTGCTGTGATTTATGTCAAAGAGTGTTCTTCCTATGTTTTCCTCTAAGAGTTTTATAGTGTCCAGTCTTACATTTAGGTCTCTAATCCATTTTGAGTTTATTTTTGTGTATGGTGTTAGGGAGTATTCTAATTTCATTCTTTTACATGTAGCTGTCCAGTTTTCCCAGCACCACTTATTGAAGAGACTGTCTTTTCTCCATTGTATATCTTTGTCTCCTTTGTCATAGATTAGTTGACTATAGGTACGTGGGTTTATCTCTGGGCTTTCTATCTTGTTCCATTGATCTATGTTTCTGTTTTTGTGCCAGTACCATATTGTCTTGATTACTGTAGCTTTGTAGTATAGGCTGAAGTCAGGGAGTCTGACTCCTCCAGCTCCGTTTTTTCCCCTCAAGACTGCTTTGGCTATTCGGGGTCTTTTGTGTCTCCATACAAATTTTAAGATGATTTGTTCTAGCTCCGTAAAAAATGCCATTGGTAATTTGATAGGGATTGCATTGAATCTGTAGATTGCTTTGGGCAGTATAGTCATTTTCACAATGTTGATTCTTCCAATCCAAGAACATGGTATATCTCTCCATTTGTTGGTATCATCTTTAATTTCTTTCATCAGTGTCTTATAGTTTTTTGCATACAGGTCTTTTGTCTCCCTAGGTAGGTTTATTCCTAGGTATTTTATTCTTTTTGTTGCAATGGTAAATGGGAGTGTTTCCTTAATTTCTCTTTCTGATTTTTCATCATTAGTGTATAGGAATGCAAGAGATTTCTGTGCATTAATTTTGTATCCTGCAACTTTACCATATTCATTAATTAGCTCTAGCAGTTTTCTGGTGGCAGTTTTAGGATTCTCTATGTATAGTATCATGTCATCTGCAAACAGTGACATTTTACTTCTTCTTTTCCAATTTGGATTCCTTTTATTTCTTTTTCTTCTCTGATTGCCGTGGCTAGGACTTCCAGAACTATGTTGAATAATAGTGGTGAGAGTGGACATCCTTGTCTGGTTCCTGATCTTAGAGGAAATGCTTTCAGTTTTTCACCATTCAGAATGATGTTTGCTGTGGGTTTGTCATATATGGCCTTTATTATGTTGAGGTAGGTTCCCTCTATGCCCACTTTCTGGAGAGTTTTTATCATAAATGGGTGTTGAATTTTGTCAAAAGCTTTTTCTGCATCTATTGAGATGATCATATGGTTTTTATTCTTCAATTTATTAATATGGTGTATCACATTGATTGATTTGCGTATATTGAAGAATCCTTGCATCCCTGGGATAAATCCCACTTGATCGTGGTGTATGATCCTTTTAATGTGTTGTTGGATTCTGTTTGCTAGTATTTTGTTGAGGATTTTTGCATCTATATTCATCAGTGATATTGGTCTGTAATTTTCTTTTTTTGTAGTGTCTTTGTCTGGTTTTGGTATCAGGGTGATGGTGGCCTCATAGAATGAGTTTGGGAGTGTTCCCTCCTCTGCAATTTTTTGGAAGAGTTTGAGAAGGATAGGTGTTAGCTCTTCTCTAAATGTTTGATAGAATTCACCTGTGAAGCCATCTGGTCCTGGACTTTTGTTTGTTGGAAGATTTTTAATCACAGTTTCAATTTCATTACTTGTGATTGGTCTGTTCATATTTTCTGTTTCTTCCTGGTTCAGTTTTGGAAGGTTATACCTTTCTAAGAATTTGTCCATTTCTTCCAGGTTGTCCATTTTATTGGCATAAAGTTGCTTGTAGTAGTCTCTTAGGATGCTTTGTATTTCTGTGGTGTCTGTTGTAACTTCTCCTTTTGCATTTCTGATTTTCTTGATTTGAGTCCTCTCCCTCTTGATGAGTCTGGCTAATGGCTTATCAATTTTGTTTATCTTCTCAAAGAACCAGCTTTTAGTTTTATTGATCTTTGCTATAGTTTTCTTTGTTTCTATTTCATTTATTTCCGCTCTGATCTGTATGATTTCTTTCCTTCTGCTAACTTTGGGTTTTGTTTGTTCTTCTTTCTCTAGTTTCTTTAGGTGTAAGGTTAGATTGTTGTTTACTTGAGATTTTTCTTGTTTCTTTAGGTAGGCTTGTATAGCTATAAACTTCCCTCTTAGAACTGCTTTTGCTGCATCCCATAGGTTTTGGGTCGTCGTGTTTTCATTGTCATTTGTCTCTAGGTATTTTTTGATTTCCTCTTTGATTTCTTCAGTGATCTCTTGGTTATTTAGTAACATATTGTTTAGCCTCCATGTGTTTGTGTTTCTTACGTTTTTTTCGCTGTAATTCATTTCTAATCTCATAGCGTTGTGGTCAGAAAAGATGCTTGATATGATTTCAATTTTCTTAAATTTACTGAGGCTTGATTTGTGACCCAAGATGTGATCTATCCTGGAGAATGTTCCGTGCGCACTTGAGAAGAACGTGTAATCTGCTGTTTTTGGATGGAATGTCCTATAAATATCAATTAAATCTATCTGGTCTATTGTGTCATTTAAAGCTTCTGTTTCCTTATTTATTTTCATTTTGGATGATCTGTCCATTGGTGTAAGTGAGGTGTTAAAGTCCCCCACTATTATTGTGTTACTGTCAATTTCCTCTTTTATAGCTGTTAGCAGTTGCCTTATGTAATGAGGTGCTCCTATGTTGGGTGCATATATATTTATAATTGTTATATCTTCTTCTTGGATTGATCCCTTGATCATTATCTAGTGTCCTTCCTTGTCTCTTGTAACATTCTTTATTTTAAAGTCTATTTTATCTGATATGAGTATAGCTACTCCAGCTTTCTTTTGATTTCCATTTGCATGGAATATCTTTTTCCATCCCCTCACTTTCAGTCTGTATGTGTCCCTAGGTCTAAAGTGGGTCTCTTGTAGACAGCATAGATATGGGTCTTGTTTTTGTATCCATTCAGCAAGCCTGTGTCTTTTGGCTGGAGCATTTAATCCATTCACGTTTAAGGTAATTATCGATATGTATGTTCCTATGACCATTTTCTTAATTGTTTTGGGTTTGTTTTTGTAGGTCCTTTTCTTCTCTTGTGTTTCCCACTTAGAGAAGTTCCTTTAACATTTGTTGTAGAGCTGGTTTGGTGGTGCTGAATTCTCTTAGCTTTTGCTTGTCTGTAAAGCTTTTGATTTCTCCATCGAATCTAAATGAGATCCTTGCCGGGTAGAGTAATCTTGGTTGTAGGTTCTTCCCTTTCATCACTTTAAGTATATCATGCCACTCCCTTCTGGCTTGTAGAGTTTCTGCTGAGAAATCAGCTGTTAACCTTATGGGAGTTCCCTTGTATGTTATTTGTCGTTTTTCCCTTGCTGCTTTCAATAATTTTTCTTTGTCTTTAATTTTTGCCACTTTGATTACTATGTGTCTCGGCGTGCTTCTCCTTGGGTTTATCCTGTATGGGACTCTCTGCGCTTCCTGGACTTGGGTGGCTATTTCCTTTCCCATGTTAGGGAAGTTTTCGACTATAATCTCTTCAAATATTTTCTCTGGTCCTTTCTCTCTCTCTTCTCCTTCTGGGACCCCTATAATGCGAATGTTGTTGTGTTTAATGTTGTCCCAGAGGTCTCTTAGGCTGTCTTCGTTTCTTTTCATTCTTTTTTCTTTAGTCTGTTCCACAGCAGTGAATTCCACCATTCTGTCTTCCAGGTCACTTATCCGTTCTTCTGCCTCAGTTATTCTACTATTGATTCCTTCTAGTGTAGTTTTCATTTCAGTTATTGTATTGGTCATCTCTGTTTGTTTGTTCTTTAATTCTTCTAGGTCTTTGTTAATCATTTCTTGCATCTTCTCAATCTTTGCCTCCATTCTTATTCCAAGGTCCTGGATCATCTTCACTATCATTATTCTGAATTCTTTTTCTTGAAGGTTGCCTCTCTCCACTTCATTTAGTTGTTTTTCTGGGGTTTTTTCTTGTTCCTTCATCTGGTATATAGCCCTCTGCCTTTTCATCTTGTCTATCTTTCTGTAAATGTGGTTTCTGTTCCACAGGCTGCAGGACTGTAGTTTTTCTTGCTTCTGCTGTCTGCCCTCTGGTGGTTGAGGCTGTCTAAGAGGCTTGATGGGAGGCTCTGGAGGTGGGTCTGCATTCATTCTTTATTCAAAAAATATTTGACGGGGCTTCCCTGGTGGCACAGTGGTTAAGAATCCGCCTGCCAATGCAGGGGACACGGGTTCGAGCCCTGGTCTGGGAAGATCCCACATGCCGTGGAGCAACTAGGCCCATGAGCCACAACTACTGAGTCTGCGCATCTGGAGCTTGTGCTCTGCAACAAGAGAGGCCGCGACAGTGAGAGGCCCGCGCACCGCGATGAAAAGTGACCCCCGCTCGCTGCAACTAGAGAAAGCCCTCGCACAGAAACGAAGACCCAACACAGCCAAAAATAAATAAATAAATAGCGTTCCCTTTATTAAAAAGAAAAAAAATTTGACACCTATTATGCACACAAATTCAACATACTGGGGATACACCAAAGCAATCTTGAGAGAGAAGAACAGAGCTGGAGGTATCACACTCTGACTTCGGGCTATACTATAAAGCTACAGCAAAACAATATGGTACTGGCACAAAAATAGACATATAAATCAATGGAACAGAAGAGAGAGCCCAGAAATAAACCTATGCAACTATAGTCGATTAATCTACAACAGAGGAGGCAAGAATATACAATGGGAAAAGACAGTCTCTTCAATAAGTGATGCTGGGAAAACTGGATAGCTACATGTAAAAGAATGAACTCAGAACATTTTCTCACACCATATACAAAAATAAACTCAGAATGGGTTAAAGACCTAAGTATAAGACATGGCACCACAAAACTCCTAGAAGAAAACACAGGCAGAACACTCTTTGACATAAACCATAGCAGTATTTTTTTGGATCTGTCTCAGCCTAAGGCAAAGGAAATAAAAATAAAAATAAACAAATGGAACCTAATTAAACTTAAAAGCTTTTGCACAGCAAAGGAAAGCATCAACAAAATGAAAAGACAACCCACCGAATGGGAGAAAATATTTGCAGATGTTATGACAGATAAGGGGTTAAAATACAAAATATATAAACAGCTCATACAACTCAATATCAAAAAGCCAAACGACTTGATTATAAAATGGGCAGAAAAAAATAAATAAATGGGCAGAAGACCTGAATAGACATTCTTCCAAAGAAGATATACAGATGGCCAACAGGCACATGAAAAGATGCTCAACACTGCTAATTATCAGAGAAATGTAAATCAAAACCACAATGAGATATCACCTCACACCTGTCAGAATGGCTATCACCAAAAAGACCACAAATAACAAATATTGGCAAGGATGTGTCAAAAAGAGAACTCTTGTAAACTGTTGATGGGCATGTAAATTGGTGCAGCCACTATAGAAAACAGTATGGAGGTTCCTCAAAAAAATAAAAATAGAATTACCATACGATCCAGCAATTCCACTCCTGGATATATATCCAAAGAAAACAAAAACACTAATTTAAAAAGCTATATGCATACCAATGTTGTAAATAACAGCAGCATTATTTACAATATCAAAGATATGTAAGCAACCTAAGCATCCATCAACAGATAAATGGATAAAGAAGATGTGGTATATATATATATATATATACAATGGAATACTACTCAGTAATAAAAAGGATGAAATTTTGCCATTTACAATAACATAAATGGACCTGGAGGGTAATATGCTTAGTAAAATAAGTGGGACAGAGAAAGACAAATACTGTATGTTGTCACTTATATGTGGAATCTAAAAAATAAAACAAATGAGTATAATAAAACAAAAGCAGACTCACAGATATAGAGAACAAACTAGTTGTTACCAGTGGGGAGGGGGAAGAAGGGAGAGGCAAGATAAGGATAGGGGATTAAGAAGCACAAACTACTGTGTATAAAATAAATAAGCTACAAGGATATATTGTACAATCAGGGAAAATAGCCAATATTTTATAATAACTTAAAATTGAGTATAATCTATAAAAATTTAGAATCATTATGTAGTACACTTGAAACTAATATTGTAAATCAGCTATACCTCAATAAAACTTTTTTTAATTTAAGAAAAAGGAAAACTTGTTTTAAAAAAAAAAGGACTGGGGATACAAGATTCCTCTTTTTCTGGGACTTATATTCTAGAGCAGTGTTATATAATAGAACTTTCTGCAATGATGGAAATGTTCTATATCTCTGGTGTCCAATATGGTAGCCGCTAGCTACATGTGGCTATTGAGAACTTGAAATGTGACTAACACAGTTTGAAAACTGTATTTTGTATTTTATTTAATTTTAATTAAATTTATATTTAAATAGCCACAAGTGGCCAGTGGCTATATATTAGTGTGGTTTAGTGCATGCACGAGTGTGGGTGGGGGCGTGTAGTGAGGGGGTAGAAACAGACTCCATAAATACTTAACCGAATAAGAAACATCAAATTATACTAAGTGCAAAGCAGACAAAGTAGGGTGATGTGATAGAGAGTGTTTGGGAGGCTACTTTAGAATGGGTGGTTGTGGAAGGAATCTGACAGAGTGACATTTAAGCTGCCATCTGAATGACAAGAAGGATCCATGCAAATATCAGAGGATGAGCATCACACGGAGAGGGAACAGCTAGTGACAAGCCCTGAGGTGAGAACCAGTTTGGTGTTCCAACACCAAGGACAGAAGGGAGACCAGTGTGGCTGGACTGGAGAGCAGAGAGTAAGAGGAGGGCAATAGAGCTGAAGCTAGTGAGTTATAAATACACCTGTATTTGTTTCCTAAGGCTGCTGTAACAAAATACCACAAACTTGGTGGCTTAAACAGCATAAATTATATTCTCTCACAGTTCTGGAGGCCAAAAGCTGAAATTAGGGTGTCAGCAGGACCTACATCCTCTAAAGGATCTAGGCTCTAGGGGAGAATCTTTCCTTGCCTCTTCCCATCTTCCACCAGCTCTCAGCAAGCGCTGGTGCTCCTTGTCTTACAGCTGTATCACTCCAATCTCTACCTTCGTCTTCATGTGGGCTTCTTCTCTATATCTCCTCTGTCTCTGTGTGCTCTCGTCTTCTTATAAGGACACCAGTCATTGGATTTAGGGCCCACCCTACTCCAGTATGACTTCATTTTAACTTAATTACATCTGCAAAGCCCTATTTCCAAGTAAGGTCACATTCTGAGGTTCCAAGTAGACATGAATTTTGGGGAGGACACTATTTAACCCCCTACAGCACCCATTTTGTAAGACTTTGAAAGCCAGATTAAGGAGTTTGACTTTTACCTTAAATGTGATAAGAAATCTATTGGGAAATTCAGAGTAAGGGAGTGACTAATATGATTTATGCTTTTAAAAAATCATTTTGACAATAGGGAGGAGAAGTAAGGTGGAAGAATGGAGACCAGTAAAGAAACCATTGCAGGAGCCCAGACATGAGAGGACAGTGGCTTGGATACGGCAGAGTTGGTGGAAATGGAAGAAGTAGGCATATTTGAAAGATGTTTTGCAGGTAAAGGGGATGGGATTAACTGATAGATTAGGTATGGGAATGAGGGGAAAAGAAAAATCAAGGAAAACTAGATTTGGGGTTTGAGCAAACAGTAAGTGGTGTTGCCACTTATAGGCCAGGGCAGAGTGTGACTGAAGCAGGTTCTGTTGGTGATGTTAAGTTTGAGATGCTTTTTAGATAGTCAAGTAGAGGTACTGCTAAGTAATTTCACATGCAACTATAGAGTTCTGAGTAGTCAAATCTGGAGATGTAGATTTGGAGATTCAGATGAAGAAACTAAGGCACAGAGAAGCTAGGGAAGTTTTCCCAGGTCACGCAGCTAGTAAATAATGGCAGAGGTGGAGTTAGAACCTGAGAAGTCTGGCTCCAGAATCCATTCTGTAACCAGTTTGCTGTACTACTCATTAGCACTTAAAAGGAACTGAGCTAACTGGAACATAATATATCCAATGAGAATATACCCAATAAGAATTCAGCAATGTCCTGATCAAGTACAATCACACAAAAATAATTGTTTATTTACACCAACTATCAGAATTTAGTAATTAAACTGTAGCAACAGTTGATGCCATACCTTAGAATTAACATAGATCAGTTTTTAAAATGGCATCCATGATTAGTGACAAATAGCAAAATACTTCAGTTTATAGTCACTGTATTTACTACCAAGAGAGCATGTGGCACTGGTAAAAAAAATCAAACTTTTGAAAAAGAGAAAAGTAGGAGATTTTAGAAAGATGTAGTATGCACTGTAGACTCTTTTCTTTGGGGACTTTTGGGAGGCAAGAATGCACAGTGGTTAAAAGCACAGATGGCTCTGTGCCCTGCCATGTCCTCCATGTGGGACACTGGGAAAGTTTTTAACTTCTCTTGCTTCTATCCTTTACCTATCTCTTAGAGTTACGGTAGGAATAAAGTGAGATAATACGCAGAAAATGCTTAGAACACTGCCTGGCACATAATAAATACTCAAAAAATGTTAACCATTTTCAGATTTCCTCAGTCTGTCTGTCTTTCTGGCCTTAGTCTGAAATTATTGTCTAAATATGAGGTGGCAAATGTTAGACCCTCTTCAGAAGCTCCCCCCAGTATGAAAGGGTCCACTCTACTGCCTGTATCTCTTCCTTATCTCTGCTCTTGGGAGCTAAATGTTTTCTTCAGGAAATCATTCAAAATCCCTATTGTCAACCATGAAATTACACTTCTAGAATTTGCCAAATTTAATCTAAAAAAGAATTAAGAACTTATGCTCAGATTTAGCTGCAATGTTGTCATTAATAGTGATGAAATGAATTCAGAAAAAGTTAATAACAACAACAGAGGATTGTTTGGATAAATTGTGGAGCACAACACACAATAGAATCTTAAGCAATTCTAAAAAGAATGTACAAAAATAATGAGTGACGGGGAGTGAAGTTCATAACATATATTTTTTTATTTTTAAAAAGCATGCTACAATGCAGCATATGCTCTATGGTACTATTTTTTTTAATGTATAAGTTAATATAAGCACAGAAAATGTCTCGAAGGTTTTCACCAAAATGTAGCACATCATCCACTCACCCCTCCCACTAACATTGCAATGGTCTACTAGCTAGTCTAGAAAACCAGCCATTCTTGTGTAAACTCAGCCTAATCCTTCTCTTGCAAAGCAGAGACTGGGAGAAGAAAGGGGACACACTGGTTACAACTGGAAGGTAGGAGCAGCAGTCTGCACCTTCTAATTCTTCCCTGTATACCTCTTCGTGTTGAAGGATTTTCTGCTGGGGTTTCTCGTGTCAATGTCCACAAGTAGCTAAAGGAGTCGTGGATGACAACAGAAGCAAAAGTTACTGTATTTCCTGTGTAGGACTTTGCCCATGGTCACTGCTGTGGTTCTAGGGCCATTGTCCTACCCCTGACCTAGGCCTTTCAAATGATTTTATGATTATTCAGGGATTTGAAATTGTTCAAATAGTGAATGATCAAAATTAATCTCCCTGCTTTGTATCACTAATGGCAATATTTTTTAAAACAAATTATAGATTCAATTTATTACTATATTCTTAGTTATGAAATACATGCAATCCTTTTTAACCGTAATAATTGAGAGTGCTTGTTTTAACTTCAGAAATGGAAGGGACTGCTATGTGTTAAAGTAATCAATATTTAAGGTCATTAAATCTTTTTATAATACATTCAGATGGTCATTCCACAGTCTCTGGTAAGAGATTTATGATTAGCCATAAAAGTTCATAGTAAAATGTCATCTTCACATATTTTAATAAAGATGCTATAATATTTGTTCTAATTTTTGAGATCACTTTCACTCCCTGGCATTTGTAAGCAAAGAAGAACCCTTTTAATGAACATTAAAGTACATTTTCTCCAAGCTTCAATGTTTCCATCACTTGGAACTATAGGTATAAATTAGCTGGTAATTTGTAAACTAAGATCAAACAAATGAAATTGGCAGTTTTTGACCTACAATAAAATGACAATTTCATATGGTTCATCCTAATATAATTAAATGTATATAAATGATTTTTAAAATAAAGCCCCCTAAAAATATTTTTAAACAATTATTTTTACACAGATATATTTGTTATATACAACAGAGTTTATTTGTTTGTTTGTTTTTAATCTGAGATTTAACAAAAGTTTTATAATCAGTATGTTCTAAGGGAAACAGGAACAGGGAGACATTAAGTATAAATTATGTAACGTGCTCTAGGAAGTAAACAGGTTAAATGGGCAACCAGGGAAAGGGCCTCAGAGCTAAAATAATTTTTTATCCATTCAACAGATATTTGTTGAACTTATATATGTGGCAGGTACTGTACCAAATGCTGAGAACACACCAGTGAACAATTCCCTCATGGAAACTGTGGTCCAACTTTTTTACTTAATTTTATGTAAATATTCTCACAAGTATATTTCTTGTTTCTAGGGAACATTTAGCTACTATTTATATGTTTTTCTCACACTAATAAAATATTTTTATTGTTTTATATATGACATCAAAAATATTATTTTTTGCAATGAGTTTATATTCTTACTCATGTACCACTGTCACCCCTGTTGCATTTTTTTAATTGTAGAAAAATACATATAAAATTTACTGTTTTAACCATTCTGGCAATATGGTTTTTGTTATCAAGTGTGTAAGGAAAGTGTTCAAACTATGTGCATTTAATACTATAGATCTATGTGCATTGGACATTGTGGATCTGTCTAATGAAGTACCAAAAGTTCAAAAAGTAGGAAACTAAATCAAAAAGAGAGTGTACCCTTTGGGAAACTGGCAATCAGAGCGTGGTAGCGACTTGGCAACAAGTTCTAGGTCAGTGTTTCCCAAACATGTTTGATTATAATGTGGTGATGAAAAATCAACAGCTCATAAAATATAATAAGCATCTGGATTAAAGTAGACAGTAAAAAAATGGTCTCTGAGAAAATGTAACTGCTGTTAGACATAATCAAAATTTTATCCATAACACAAATGTGCGTAATACAGGCTGAAGATCATGGGAAAGTCGACATACGTTGATGTTTAGATTAAGTTGGTAAAATGGTCAAATCTGACTCTGCATTAATTAACAAATTGAACACCAGTCAATTATGCTTCAGGTGACATATGTAACTTTCTTTGCTCTTAGAATTGCCCACCATATCTTGAAGACAGACTTTTGCATACTAAGAGCAACAGAAATATGCTTAGTATTTTTCTCACATATATTTTTGAAACGTACTTTTGAAGAAAATATTGCTCCCACCAGGTTTTGGGGTTTGTTTTTGTTTTTGCTGAACCTATTAATATCTTAGGACAGTTTGGGAACACTCTTTTATCTGCCATGTGAAGCTATAAAGGATTAATGAAAAAGGCTTTGGTCATGTGTAGCACCTCACCTTATTTTTTCAAAAGGTTTTATGAACACTGAGAATACCTTCCAACTTATGTGGCTATAAGTGATCTCCCCTACTTATTTACCAGGTTGGGACATTATAGAAAGCTAAGATGATCAGTTAATTAATTAAAGTGTTCCTTCTTTAGATTATAAACTTGGAGAGACAAGGAGAGAATCAGCTCCTGGTTTATATCCCTAATCAGCTCCTTATTTAAAGCATCTAGTATGTTACCTTTCAACGTCTGTGAAAAAGAGGCAGTATGGCCTAGTCAGGCACACCTGAATTCAAATTCTAATTCAACCTCTTAATAGCTGAGCAACCATGGGCAAATTCGTTAATCTCAGGATTTGTTAATCCTGTATTATATGATGGTGACAACTCGTTCCACTATTGCTGTGAAAAGTAAGTGAGATAAATATAATGTGTCCAGTACAAAACTTGGGCACACAATAGAGACTCAACAAATGTAAGGTCCTTTCCCTTACTTTATATATATTCTTCATACCAGAGTCAATCCGAAAAAAAGTTATAAAGTGAAGCCCCCTTGCGCTTTCCCTTTTAGTACCCAAAGACATTTTCACTTGTGGTGGGTTGATTTGGACTAAGGTATAATTCCTGGATGTTCAAATTCCCTCTTTTGTCATTACAGTTAATTGGTTGAAAAAGTTGGTGACCTTTAAGGTTTCTTTCAGCACAGGAATTCTTTCAGCTCATCATTCCCCTCCTCTCCTCCCTACCAAATTTCTACTTAATCTGATAAACTAGGCATCAGGGAAAACCTACTGCATATTGCCCAAGGCTTCCAGAGGCAATTTTCTGGGCACAAGCAATTAGCTGTCCTCGGCAACATTGCACAGTAGGCAAAGCTTTCCTCCTCCCTCTCCTGCGGTGCTCACCCCCATACCTGCAGGATTCCTCAGCTGCCTTCAGCCTGCCAGAGCACTCACACCCACCTACAATTCTGACTTCTACCGGAGCCTCAAGCTCTAAACTTTCCCCCTCCATCCCCCTTTATAATCTTCTATTCTCTCTTTGGAGTTTATCTAAGCTAGGTTATACAAGGTAATCTGATTTAAACTTTTCTGATTGACACCTGCATTTTAAAGAAGAATGCGTTCATGGACATATATACACTACCAAATGTAAAATAGGTAGTGGGAAGCAGCGGCACAGCACAGTGAGATCAGCTCAGTGCTTTGTGACCACCTAGAGGGGTGGGATAGGGAGGATGGGAGGGAGGCACAAGAGGGAGGGGATATGGGGATATATGTAAATAAAGCTGATTCACTTTGTTATAAAGCAGAAACTAACACACCACTGTAAAGCAATTATACTCCAATAAAGATGTTAAAAAAAATTTCTAAGATAAAAAAAAAAGAAGAATGCGTTGGCATAAATAGTGAAATGTTTATGGGAAATATTTCTGAACCTTTGAACCATTAAGATGCCCTTTGCACACTCTAGGCTACCAGATCTTGCTCTACAGTTTTATCTCATTAAAAGAATAGAAGCCATTTCTTATATCCTTGCTTATGAAATATTTCCAATTATTATGATGTTATTTCTTTTGTGTTATGATTCCTACTCATCTGGTGTGAAACTCATAGGATTTAAGCTATATTAAGTAATTCAAGATAGAGTCACAGTGGCCAAAGCGAACTTCTGTGTTAGTTGTTTTGAAACGTCTGGTATAGGACTGCAAGTGTCTCTCGGTCTGATAAATAAAGAGTGCTACTTTACATAAGGAATTTGTTTGTTGATGTCCAAGGAAAGATATCACTAGAACAGAAGGAGGAAATGATAGAGACAAGACTCCCTGGGGCGTAACAGTTACACCCTACTGGCAGACTCCTTAAAATGAGACCTCTGAGCCCAGTGACTCTTTGCTGGAGGACCTGACTCCATGCTGCTGAGAACTGATGCAGATGGAGGCTGCCAGAGGCTTCCTCTTGGAATGGGTCATTTTCTCTTTTCACTACTTTGACTAACCTGTGTTGTGTGCTAATTGTGTGCAATAGACTAGTGATTCATAAATTGAATATTAGCTACGTTTCCTCCATCTCCAATCCCGTGATTCTTACCTGGCCTTACCACTGGGCCCTATGTCAAAACACCAATCCCTGTGATAAATTAACCAATGCCAGTAGAGTTCTTAGAAAACATGCAAGTCTCAGTGACTTCTTTTTCATACTGCCCTTCAATCTGTAATACCTCACTATCCTTCCTCCATCTATATAAAATCAGGGGTCTCAAGTTGGTGGCCTAGGATTTCTGTAGGGCCCTGGATATGTTTTGTTTGGCTGTTTCATTGGGCCTATAATAGGTAATGAAGCACATATTATTCTTACCCAGCAACATAAACAGCTCAGCACCTATTGTGTTGTATCTAGTCTACTTCATATATTTATGTTAACTGCACAGGTACTTGAGTTTGTCAACCCCCTACTCATCCTTCAAGACCTCTCATCATAAAATCATCTTTTCCATGAAGATTTGAGAATCAATCCTTTGCATATTTACAGCAAGTTAGTTGCTAGTTGCATTCAGTTAGACTGCCTAGTCTTATGCAGGGGCTCTGAATAGAATAGTTGACTGCAAATGCAACCCAGTGGAGTAAGGTGTCATGGTGGAGATGTCAGAATGTGGCATCCAGGAAGCAAGAGGTATTTTGAGGCTGACTGAGCTTTTCTGTGCCCTTAAATTGCCCAGTGTAGGATGCTAACTCCTTTACATCTAGGAATGTCTAGTACAGCCACTAGTACCTTCTAGTGGCTCTGGAGGCAGTACTTATCCTTATATCCTATATACACCATGTCAATATTTATACAAATTTCATTTGCATTATGGAACATCACTTTTCCCTCCCTCTCATGCATAAACTGAACTATTTGGACTACAGCCAGGACCCACTCCTTTGTTACCTTTCTGCTCCTCTAAGCAAAATAAGCAAAAGCAGCACATCCTGCCCTCAATTCCCTCCATTGTCATGACTCTCCCAAGAGGATAAACATAATAATGATGAAAGTAATCACCAATTTTTTTTAAAAAGGCATAAATCTAGTGTCTTGGAGCTTTTCTATGGGCCTACCATATAAGATCCATTCTCCTGGTATTTTGGTAACTGAAGCTCCTTGGACTGGAGATTGAAAGGACATAATATTATTCTAAACCTTATTCTTTTGCAAACAACCTAATGGCAAAATTCCAGCATAATAATACTGGACATTTACATAATGCCCTTTTCACAGGCATTCATAGTGCTTTGCAAAATTTTTATGCATTTTTTTAATATTAGATAAGAAAAGAGGTGAAGATGATTGATTTTCGATGGGGAAAGAGGGATAGGTAAAGCCTGGGGAAAAAAAAGTGTGAAACAGAAAGCTTAACAGTGGATTCCTGACTCTGAACCTAATGTTTGTTCTCTCCAATATCCTTCTAATAGCAAAGGATTTTTTTCTTTTCTTGAGTCTGCTATTCAATAGCACCAAGTGAATATTGAAAAGCAAAAGAAGAACATTAAAGTGGCCCTTAGAATTGGACACAGACAAGAGACATGTTTAGAAGGCAAGGTTTATTAAAAGCAGGTTCCAAATAAGCCTGTTTTTATGAATTAAGAAACCAATAGCAAGTCAAATTAGGAGAAAATATTAAATACCCACAAAACAAGCTATATCTTTGTGTACCCTAATGATGGAAGATATAGGAAATTGTTAGCTAAAAAAAGACCAGACTATCCTTTAACTTAGAGATAAGGAATAATAAATTGTAATCCATCTGATAAATTTCTCAAAACAAAAATACATCCAGCTTGGACTCACTGGGGATTTTTCAGAATACTAGATTTAGAAGAGAAAAAACAGTACCTGAAATAGAAAAGCGGGGTGGAGGGGGGAGGCAAGGAATATATAGAGTGATTAAATTCTGAGCTTGATTTAAAAAAAAAAAAAAAAAACAGTAAAAAGAACTAGTGATGTCATAATAGCCCTAAGGATTTAAAAAGAGTTTCCTCAAATATATCTGGGGGATAAGAAACACTGGAGAGAAAATAGGCCCATTAATAAATGACAGATGGGAGGAAATGAGATTTTGAAATAGTTGGGCTACTGAACTTCTTTTTTATTTTTTTTTATACAAATTTATTTATTTTATTTATTTATTTTTGGCTGTGTTGGGTCTTCGTTGCTGCGCTCGGGCTTGCTCTAGTTGAGGTGAGCAGGAGCTACTCTTCATTGCGGTACGCGTCCTTCTCATTGCGGTGGCTTCTCTTTGTTGCGGAACACGGGCTCTAGGCATGCAGGCTCAGTAGTTGTGGCACAGGGGCTCAGTAGTTGTGGCTCACGGGCTCTAGAGCGCAGGCTCAGTAGTTGTGGTGCACAGGCTTAGTTGCTCCATGGCATGTGGGATCTTCCCAGACCAGGGCTGGAACCCATGTCCCCTGCATTGGCAGGCAGATTCTTAACCACTGTGCCACCAGGGAAATCCCTGAACTGATTTTTTTTAAAAATAGATCTTTTAACAAGAAAAACAAAAAAGGGGGATAAGGACAGAGAAGGAACAAGACTTGTCAGCAGAATGCTGATAAATAGCAAGCAAGGGAATTCAGTCCTTGCAAAAAATAAGGATTTTCCAAATCAGCAAACTTGGAGGATATGCCTTCTACTGGGGATAAGAAAGAATTGAGTAATTTATATTCTGAAGCACATTTTCTCTTGCATCTTCTTCTAGCCAGGATGATCAAACCATATTATCAACCCCAGAAACTACTTTGACTTCATGCAAATCACCTGCATTGCGTTCTCACTTCTAATATCCTCAGGAAATCTCACATGCTTTTAACAAAAATTAATTATCTGCTTGTGCCAAGCACTGTATTAGGTACTGCAAATACAAAGACAAACATTAGCACCTTTTCTAATTCATCCAGTTTACCCTGGGCCCCTCAGTTTTGTTCAGGACTCCATCTGCCTTTCAACATGCACACATACATGCACAGGCATACGCACATCAACCTAAAAGCATACAAGTTAATACCTTTTTTTTCTTTATATGACATTTACTTATCTTCATTCCTAAATTGAGGACTCTGGAACTAAATACCCATGACCTTGAACAAGCCAATCATAGCCCCAAAGCTCTAAGAAAGCCAATCAACTTTCTTTTAAAACACATCAACAGTTTTAACTGAAAAAGTAATTAATATATATGGTTAACATTTCAGACTCTCAAAAGGATCAATATATAATTAAAAGTAAGTATCCCCCTCAACATAAATCACCAGACCCACCAGAAGTCTCACTACTGAATTACTTATGTAGTAGTCTTCCATATGCTTTTCATATACAAACATAGGTATAGGAGTATCTTTTTTTAAAGAAAACATAAATGCACTGATTTTTAACCCTGTTCTGCATTTTTGCCTTTTTTTTTTTTAAGTTACACTGTATCTTGGGCAGCTTTCCATATCAGCACATAGAGATTTTTTATAATAACTGCATTAAAAAGTAGCTGCATAATATAGTATTTTATTGTAAAGATTACTATAATTTACTTAACAAGCCTCCTATATTATACATATTGATTGCTTCCTCTCTTTTACCATTACAGAAAACTATGTTATTTAGGCATCTATAAGAAGGAGATAATAATATACTTTTGTGCAGCGTTAATGCAAAAATTAAATGAGATAATTTATGTGAAAGCATCTAGAATGCCTAGCACGTGTTAGGCATTTTTGGTATGTGTTAGCTAAATGAATGAATTGAATGAGGGAGCAAAGGAACCAACAATACTTCCTGTTTTGTTTCTTGTCCAATGTCAGTCTCCACCCACTAGAATGAAAGCTTTATGAAAGTAGGGATCAATCATGTCTGTCTTTGGTCACCGCTGAATCCCTATAGCTTAGAATAGTGCCTTGCGTATAGTAAATGTTTAAATAAATAATTGATTAATGAATGGATATCATCAGCCATCATTCTTACTTTCCTGTGACTCAGTTTTAACTTCAAGATAAAAGGGCCTATTTAAGATGAAATACAGCACAGCCTTCTTTCAAGCAAGATTATTTGTAATTTGATTCTGAGAAAAGTTAAAGAGCAAGGCCACTCCCAGATGGGTGTGGGACCCTAGCAACTCAAACTCTCCTGCCTGCCCACGCTAATCTCACTTGGAAGGAGGTTACACTGTCAGCAACCTTCATAAGCCTCTTGGGATATCATTATAGGCAGAAATTTTGAAAGTGATTTTAATTACATGCAGAAAAGAGGAATAGGTGCAACACCTACACGGCTCTGCCTCCAAGTGTGAGGCCCGGGGTGACTACCCTGGTTGCCCTACCCAAGGGATGAACCTGTTAAAGACAGCCATCATTTGTGAATTAATCACTGTTTTCAAATATAGATCAAAGTCCAGTCAAAGATTTCTTTATAATAACATTATGCTCACTAGGATTGCTTTCTTAATTTGGAGAGGCATATTTGGAGAAATGTCTCAACTCTGGGTGCACCATGGGAATATAGTCCATATAGGAATATCACCCGTCCCCTGTGTTGCCAAAAGAAAAAAAATTGACAACCACTGGTCTAGAATAGGGCTTTTTAACTCACGTGAGAAAAAGCTGGTCAGATTTCTAGAGCCATGTAATTGCATATATGGGACAAGCAAAGTCTTAAGTTTGGGAATGATGTTATAACAATAAATTATGTCGGGCCTCCCTTGGCTCATTCTGAACTTGTTCTCATGTTCAGAAACAAACAGCTGGGAAGACACAAAGTAATTATTAGTGTAATACTGTACTGTCTTCATTCTGTACTTCTCGAGTGGAGAAATATGCACCCCAAAGTAGAGAGTGCATCCTGAAGGCAGAGCAAGAATCTTTCAAGTGCTTTCTCCATTGCTCTCCCTTTCCATAACCTCACACGGATGGCAGCTGCTCCCAAAAACATTCACTCTCAATTCCCAACTTCTCTAAAACTCTACTCGACACCTAGACCATGAGTTTATCTCTCTTCTCCCCACCTCCTTGATGGCATTATCAGTCAATCTGCTCTGTCCTGTACTCACATGGTACATAGTTTTCCCTTCTTGACTTCAATGCTGGTTGAAACAGATACCATTTATTGTCAGAAGTATCTCCAAGTGACTTGAAGGGTTTTTGTTTGTTATGTTTTTAAATTTTATATAATTTTTTTCTAAATATAGATGTTTCAATATTTTCTTCCTTTTTCTTCATTCTTTCTGTTTTTTAAATTAGAATATATTGATTCTATAAAAGAAAGAAGTTTTTAATTTAAAAGTTTCTTCTACATGCCCATTATAGAAACTTTGGAAAGTCCAGAAAAATAGAGGAAAAATATAATCACTGAGAGAACCTTAATTTTAGTGTATCTTCTTCAGTCTTCTAAACACACACACGTATATGCACACACATATAGACTATGCTGTTCTGTATTCTTTATTTCATATTGTATTTTGAGTATTTTCTCTTTTTATTAAATATCTTTCAGAGTAAGATTTCTATGGCTCATTGCATTCTGTTGTATGGATATATCATAATTTATTCATCCATTCCCCTGTTAGAAATTTAGATTGTTTCCAATTTTTCATGACTTTATAATGAATGTTCATTATAAATTAATGATTTAATTAATTAATTAATCTTTGAATCTATGATATTTCCTTAAAATAGATCACTAAAAGTTTGAATTCCTGAGCCAAAAACTATAAACATTTCTTAAAAGTTTATGAAAGTTTTAAAAGTTTATGAAAATTTCAACCGTACCACAAAGTAGAGAGACCAGTATAATGAATTTCCCCATACACATCACCCCACTGTCAACATTTATCAAAATTTTTGCAACATCTTTATTTTTAAGATTATTGATATGCAGTATATTGTCTAATCACTTTTCAGAAGTCTGCCAATTGTCACTCTCACCAGCACTGTGAAGCTCCCACAAGTACTCTAACCAGTGTTGAGTATTTTCAGCATCTAATTTCTGCTGGTTAATTTGGTCAGTTATTTCAAACCTATCTTGTCAGAATCTGGCACTACATTGTCTCAGAGTCCAGTTCAGATCCTTTGAGAATTCACTTCATCCCATGAAACAATTTCTATTTTTCAAGATTGCCTTCCTATCTTCGGTTGAGCAGAGGAACTCAGACTTCATCTGACAGTCCTTCAACCTCTGGAAGATGGACGTAGCAGCAGCTCCCTCTCGATGAGACTATCCTCCGTGTACCTGGGCAGTACAACTGATCATCCCATTACTCATCAGGACTCACTGTGAGTAATGATGATTGAAGGTTGTTGGCAGCTTTTAATCTCATACTAACAGTTTCCATATGTCAGCCTTCTTCAAGGTCTGCATCTTTGCTGAATAGACTAAAATTTAGAATATGTAATTAAACATGACTTATTATATGCATTATCAGAACTAGGTTGGTCTATTTATAGAGAAATTGAATATCTCACTAGCTTAATACTTTTATTTGCGGCTAGATGTTCACAAGCAAAGTATTATTGTTGTTGTTATTATTGCATAAATAATATAATGGCTCTATGTTGTACTGGAAAGATCACTAAATTGGGAATAAAGAGTCAAAGTGTAGACTTGACTGTGCTATTAATTAGTTAGGTTAGGTTAGTTTTAAAATCACTCAAGATTTAATTTTGCTCTACTTTACTAAAATCCCTTACAGTTCTAAAATTCCACAACTTGAGAATGTCTTAATATAATTCCTTACCCATTTGTTATTTTAAAATGCATTTTAGAAGATGATAGATAGCATAGTAGGTATTATTACTTATCTGTAGGAGTAAGGTAAGTCACCCAGTGGTGTGCTGCTGATAAATGTTTAACAACGGGCTTTCTGGGGGAAAAAAAAAAGCCCTGTTATGTATCACTGGCCTAGTCCCATAGTGTAAATAGTCCCATCATAGGTGATGTAAAGCTACCAACTTGAGTAACTGACAGCAGAATTGGGAAGAGATAGGCACAGTTGTCTCACCAGCCGGGGTGAGCTGGCTCTGGCACACCACTGACCCTGCATTTATGTGGTATTCCAGGTAGACTCCATTAAGCTGCAAGCAACAGGAATTCTAGCTATCAGTGGCTTAAACAACAAAGGCATTTAATTTTTCATGTCCTAAGAAGTCTGAAGGTAAGTGGTTCAAAGATTGCTTTAGCAGTTCTACCTTGTCAGGGTGTTGGGTTAGTTTCTTTATAATTCTCTTGGTCTTCTACATCATTGAAAATGGCTACAGTACCTCCAAGCATCCAAAGTAAGAAAGAAAACATAGAGTAAATATAGTTTTTCCTTTTTTTAATCTCCTTTATTAGAGAGGACAAATTTTGCCTAGAAACCCCAGCAGTCTTCCCCTTAAGTTTTGTTAGCCAGCACTGAATCACATGTCCATACTTAAACCTATCATTGGCAAAGAGGATCTGACCAGCTGTGATTCCAACCCTGGGACTGGACACAAGGAAGAAAGAGGAAGTAACATTGACATAGGCAAACAATGATGTCTGCTACACACAAAAAGATTTCAAGCTGAAAAATGCTGATGTTTTCAACTATCAATTCAATTTGATAATTATTGAATCTGTTCAATGGGCAAGACAAAAAATGTATCTGTCTCCCTTTCATCATGATCACGTGCTCATGAATAGCTTTACAGAGTACTTCCCAGAAGAGCCATTACTATATTCACCCTTTTTAAGCTTTTTTATGTTCCTAGGTCAGTATTATTTTTAAATGCCCATCCATGCCATAACTTAAGTTCCAAAGAACTTTTACTTAATTAATGTGAACCTCTTAAATTAAGCTTTGTGACCATATGGACACAGGAGTAAACAGTCCTTAATGACTTAAAAAATGTAGAGTTAGCATCTATTTCAGAACTTTTATTGTCATGATACATTACTATGTAATACACTTCATTTTCTTTTTTAGTAAATGGTGCTTGGTTTACAGATAAGTTTATAATACATGTACCAAGTAATAACACTTCTTTTATTTAAAACGATTCTGTAGTTCAGAAATAATGTTCTATTTGATGCCTCATTTTGTAACATTCAGAAAGTTTGCTACAGTGCACTCACACTAAAATTGGAAAGGGAGTCTGATTTGGTATCTTAAACAAGTCTCTGAATAAAATTTTTTGTGCATGCAAAATAGCATCTTATAAAGCCAGAAGATTTTCAGTGTTGTCACCCAGGACTACACAGCCTTTTAAAAAATACAATCCCTGCTCAGATTTTGTTTCTTTATGTTTCCTAATTATCATTTATAATCCTCTATTTATTTGCAAGTGCAAATGAAAAAACAGAAAAAATGCCACAATGTAGAAGAAAGGCTCAATAACATGATAAATATCATCTCTTATTTTTAGTATTTGATTATTGAAGCAGTATAGGTGACGAGGGTACATAATTTGGTATTTTTATTTTGTAGTGCCTAAAATTATACATGGTTATTATTAAATTTTTAAAAATTCAGTAGAGGGATACTTTAGGTTGTTTGGTTTTTTTCAGTTGAGGTAGCATATGAGCCTATACAAACAGCTAAACAAGAATCAGAGAATTCTGTGCTCAGTCTGGACTACTGAGCCTACTTTTGATTCTGGCTATGCAATATGACTAGATTGTCTAATTTGAGATGCATTATATACCCCCAACCCTTTACAAATATTACATTTTATCTTTGTAATACTTTTTTATGTCCCCCGTAATGCCTAACAATAAATGTCAAAAAATATCTGTTGTTTTGGGGGTTTGGTTTCCATTTTATTTTGAAGAGTGTTGCCTCTGTCATTCACTCTCTGACATAGTGAATCTAAACCTATCAAATTAGGAAATGAGATCAAATTTGCATTTCATATAATTTAAGCAAAACTCTGCTTACCTGGATCTAAATGCCTTCTTTAAAAGTGATCATTTCAATGCAAGAAAAAGAGAGAGAAAGAAAGAAAGAAACAAAGAAAAAAAAGAAAGAAAGAAAGAAAGGGAGAGAGAGAGGGAGGGAGGGAGGGAAGGAGGAAGGAAGGAAGGAAGAAAGGAAGGAAGGAAGGAAGGAAGGAAGGAGGAAAGGAAGGAAGGAAGGAAGGAAGGGAGGAAGGAAGGAAGGAAGGAAGGAAGGGAGGGAGAAAAACTTAGAAATGACAGAAAACAATTGATTTATCTTGAATTGAGTTTTCAAAATGGCAGTCTGCAGGCCAAACAAATCCCATAAATATGTTGTTTGGTTCATGCAACATTTAAAAGTCAAGAGGTTACATAAAAATTCGGATTTCCATTTTCTCTTGAAAGTCATTAAGAACTGGCAGGACTGGGTCTGCATTTTCAGCTGGAGCTGAGTGGTGGCTCCCATCCCCACACTCACTGTAGATTGAGGCCTCTGCTGCCCCCTATCCCCACGCAGTCCCCACCATGAGCTCCAAGTATACACTTAGCACCCATACACCCCAGCTTCTCTAACCCAGGAGGCAAGTGGGGGCTGCCCTCATCCCCACCCATTGCCAGGCCTTGCACTGGACGGACCTAATTGCCAACATGGGACATCTTTTTCTAATTTACAAAAGGAGACCCATGGCTAGCAGCCCTTGCAGGATCTTGGTCTATGCCTGGAAAGTCCTAAGAGCAAGGATTTTCTCTTCTTTGTCTCATCTGACTTTGTAACCCTAAGGTTGGGCAGGTCTAGGACATATAACAGGATTTTTTAAATATTGAACAAATAAATAATTCTTGAATACATACCTCTACCTTCTACCCTCTACCAAACATTATTTTCAAGGACTCCTAAAAATTTTAAGGCATATTTGGAGGACTGTTGGCACCTTCATAGTCACCTGCCTGTGGGATCTGGACCTCTTTAAGGTGAATTTTGTGGACATTGTATCCTTCTTATTGACTGATTAGACTGCTCCATATTAAGAGATTCTACTTTTCCTGTTTGTTATGTACTATAATTCCCCAGTGGAACTGAAGCCTGGGCACCCAGGTAGTACCCTAAGTCCATCTAGTTTGTCCTACCCACCCCTCATTTTTCCAACCGTGCACCTGAAATCCCAGTATGCCTTACCACTGAGTACACCCAAAATGTAACAGTAAATTTCATCAATCCATTTTCTACTTCCATAAGCAAAGCAAACTTCCTTTACAGATGTATAAACACACACACACTCAAACACACACATAGATGAATAAAAGTAAAAATATTTTGGTTCCAATGTATTGTATCCATATATATTTAAAGTATATACAAAAGAATAGTTTTTTGCTATTTGTTTACTGATTTATTTGTTTACAGATTTACTTCTGTAGAAAGGATCTGAGGTGATTTATTAAAATAATAAAAAAGGGGAAAAGTCATTTAAAAAATCAGGACCAAGAAAAATATTAATTACGTTAGAAGATCATAAGCAGGGGTTAGGACCCAAATGTCCAAAGTCACAAAACTATCTCTGAGATTCCTAGTAAACCAGAAGAAAAGAAAAACAAAACCAGTTTATTGACTTATCCCTAAGGAAAACTACATACCAATAGTTCTCTGAAGAGGCAACACTTTCTTTAGTACCCAATTCTGAGTGAAATTTGTGATGTGTGGTCACCTGTGGGCAGCAGTGGTGGCCGGGAAGAATAGGTGAGAGAATGATGTCTTGGATAATCTTCTTTACAAATGCAGGAAGTCTTCATAAAATTTTCTCAAGGCCTCCCAAGTGAAAGGTGAAGGTGTGACACAAAATATGACTCAGAGGAGGCAGGCAGTTCTACAGATGGCCCAGAAAAAATTGATTCAAGCAAGCAGCTTTCTGCTGATGCATTGTGATCTGAGAAGAAAACTTGAAGTGGTATTGCTCAAAGGCCAATCCACAAATGACATAACAAAATCACCAGAGAGTGCTTGTTAAAACTGTACTTTCTCCAGATCTACAGAGTAGGGATCTCTGGGGGATAAGCCTGGAAATCTGCAGCTTTTACAAATTTCCCAGGGGATTCTTAAATACATTAGAGTCAAGAACCACTGCCCTGGAACAGTGGTCTTTAGACTTATTATTTTTTGCTTGTCTATTCTAAAAGAATTTTGAAACACTAGGAAACTAGGTATCATTTCACATGTTTTTAGATTGACATGTAAACTTTTTTATTGTAAGTTAAAGTGGTTAAAAAAATACAATTTCTGATGTACTATTGATGTTTTCAAATAAATCTCTTATGTCACCTTAAAATGTATACAGTTAATCTTAAAAACCCATATGCAATAAAATCTAAATACATGAACAAGCTCTTCTTTAGCAGTGAAAATTTTTACATTTCTGGGGCTTCCCTGGTGGCGCAGCGGTTAAGAATCCGCCTGCCAATTCAGGGGACATGGGTTCGAGCCCTGGTCTGGGAAGATCCCACATGCCGCTGTGCAACTAAGCTTGTGCCCACAACTACTGAGCCCGCGAGCCACAACTACTGGAGCCCCTGTGCCTACAGCCCATGCTCCGCAACAAGAGAAACCACCGCAGTAAGAAGCCTGCGCACCGCAACAAAGAGTAGCCCCCACTCGCCGCAACTAGAGAAAAGCCCACGTGCAGCAATGAAGACCCAAAAACAGCCAATAAATAAATAAATAATAAATTCTTAAAAAAAAAACAATTTTTTTTTACATTTTCTCCTTGAACTCAAATTTCCATCCCATTTTCCCCACAGAATTTTATTCAAGTGCAATGTATTTTATGCTTGAAGTCTTTTTTTATCACCCTATCATTCTTCTCTGCAAAATATGCATGTACATTGAAATTTTATTTTTTTTATTTCATGTGACCTTAAGTTTCTAAATGTTAAAATTTCTTCAGAATTGCATTAGCATTATAACTATTAGTAAGTAGTACACATTGACAAAAAATAGACATTTTCATAATAATTTTTAATTATAATGAATTATTTTAGAAATGCTTCTATTAATTTGATGGGTAGACTGTTTTACCCCCTATTTAATTCTTGTATTAATAGGTTAATATTATTTATAGCTAGAATAAGACAGACTTCAGCATCAATTTTATTCATATTTTTTGCTTTACATAAAATACTCAGAAAAATTGTTTACACAAGGTAAATAGGAGTGGAAGGTGTTTTGTTATAGCAGTGTCACTCAGATCTTTGAAATCCTTCTGAATTATAAGCCAAAACCCATATAGTAATTTATCATCAAAATTTATATTTAATAAATTTAAGCTGAAAATTTGATTAGGTCATTCTTCAATTTTGTTGAAAGCAAAGAATTGGAAACCACATGACCTGCAAAAGAATTTGTAATCCAGTCAATAATAATCGTTCACTCTCTTTAACCCCAACACCAACCTTGTAGTGAGTATAATGCCCTAGAGGTTTTTACACACCCCCCAAAGCACACCACTGAAGTAAGATAAGTCACTGAAGTAAGATTTTAGGTGATTGAAAGGTATTCCATTTTAACAAGTGTAAAAGTGTGATTAGGAAAGGGGAGACAGGAAAAGCCACCAAGGGGCATTTTCAGGCAGAACCACTTCGGTAAAAGAGTACTTGTGGAAACCGAGGATCCAGCAAGATCCTCTGAAAACTACCCTTGTTCCCACATTTCTTAAAAAGTCTTTGTGAAAGTTCAAATACCTCAGTTTGAAGACCATTGTACTAAGCATCTGGACACATTGAGAGAATACTTTCAAAAAGTCCTCAACAATAACAGAGAATTTAAGAGTTCCAAAATTTAATCTCCATCTTCTTAACTACCCGGATTCACTCCAAATGTAGGTGCACTCTAGCCTGGGACAGCTATAGCACAGATTAAAGTGAAGCAGACCACAAAACGGTCATAACAGACAACACAGGGAGATGTGGGAGATCTTCAAGAGCCTACAATTTTTGCTATTATGATTTTGCCAGCACATCTCTCCTTATTTTAGTTAATGGAATTCTTAAAATCTCCTCAGGGGTTGAACTGGCTCTGGGTCAGAAAGGACCAGAAGGTCCTCATGTTTCTTCACTGAGGAATTCTGTAATTTTATTGCTACAACCAAGGCTGAGTGTGAGGAGGATAGGAAAACTTTTTTTTTTTTTGCTTTAATATGAAAATAATTGCCTCTACTCTTGGAGACCTGGCTTAATTAAACTAATCTGATTTTCTACTGGTAAAACTAACAAAAATGCTATTGCTCTGAGTTCTCTAATTATAGAGCAATCACACTTTCTCTTAACAGATACTAAAATCAAATGCTATAACGTTGGGTGAGGTCATTGTGAATAGCTTGTTATAAGGTCTATTTTGAGGTACCACATGAATTTCAGTGAATATTATGCAGTGACAGGAAGAAACAGAAAGCTTACTGCAGAAAAAAAAATTATGAATTGCTACTAAAATTTATCTAAACAGTGATGAGGTTCTACAAGTTATTTCGTAAAAAGTATGTTTGCTAACCATAAACTCTTGTTCTTCCATCCCAAACTCCTTAAATTCAACCCCTTCTCAATTTCCCCTCTTAGCTACCCCCTTCTTCATTTTTTTCCCTGCATCGCCTGAATGAGATGATCAGCCTTTTGATGCATACTCTCACCAGTACTCTCAGTATCGTTACTCCCTTGAACTTCTGCACATCCATTCTGCCAAGTCGCAGCTCAGAATCAAACAACCATCTGCTCTCTCTACTACTGCTTCTAGTTTGCCAAGTACTGCTGGAGAAATTGCATGACTGCTGATTCATGCCATGGCAGATCAGCAATTCCCAAATTACCTTGACCCTTAGCACTACTTGGCAATCCTTTCACTCTTGCCTGGTTGGCTTCCTTTTCCACTGCTCAAGTGCTATTCCAAACCTCAAGTTATTACTCTTCCAAAGTTTCCTACCATGCTTCATGAATCAACAGATGACCTAAACGTCTACTTCAGGAAAAATTAGTGTTCAACTTCTTTCCTTTCCACTTCTAATGTTCATCTATATCTTCACCCTCCCTACCTCTGTCCCAGAGATAATGTAGTATGTCAATTATTCCCCTTTCAAAACTGGGGGGTTTTGGGGGTTTTTTGGGGGGGTTTAAGCTCTTAAAGTCTGTGTACATTATTACAAGGCAAATATTCTTCTTGGAAGTCATATTCCAAGTTGAAGAAAGAGGCATCAGAATGTTAGGAAATTAAAGGTGCTGATTGGCTATAGAAAAGAGCACATCAGAATAGCAAGTGTTCTACTTTCAATCATTCCCAACCAAGGACAGAAAGGAAGGTGAGTTGGGATTCTGCATGTGCATTTAAAGTTTTAAAATTCTAACATAATTCTGCCAACCAAATGTCACAACAAGAAATTTAAAGAGGTCATGCTTCAGTGATCAATGCCATTTTTGTCCTCTATTTGCTACCACCTGCCACATCTGCAGTCTAAAAAGCCACAACTAATAATTAGTCCACCTTGTTCCTTCTTTTAACTGTGTGGAGTTCACTCACACTCTTTCAATCCAAACTTTTCATGGGAACTCCTAGGACAACCTATGTGAATTACATTATGTTTCACCTGATATGGCTATTCTAATGTAATGTCATATTACACTAGCTATCATATAAAAATTACAAGTGACACATATATGCTTTAGAAAAAGTATTTGTAGAGACTGCCTAAAGAGAAGTTTTGATGTAGAAGATACTTTATATACCCTTAAAGTGTATATAATTTGGGGAGTTCTCTCTTTCCAAAAAAGAATACAAAATTATGAATACCAAATGAGGTCCAGGGCCCTTTGGAAGAGGTCTGTGAAAATGAAGGGCTCTGAAGCTTAAGCTTCATTAGGATAGTATAAATCAGCTTTTTTGTATTTGACCTCTTACTTAGGACATTAAACAATACCTAAACCCAAACCATCCAAAAATTCACTAAAATGTAAATACCTGACATGAGCCAAGAACTTCACATATTGTATTTCATTCTTACAACACACCTTTTAATTTACCATTCTCGTTTTTATAAAAGTGGAAACTGGGACTTAGAGAATATAGTAAGTTGCTCACAGTCAGCCCACTTCTCACAGAGAATATAGTAAGTTGCTCACAGTCAGCCCACTTCTCACAGCGAAGCTGAGATTCCAACGAAGATCCGACAAACTAAATCTTGTGTTATTTTCACTACAATACTCTGCCTTTAAGGTTTCCCAAAAGACAAAAGGTTTAAGTCATTTTGGAGAATGCCCCTAGAAAATCCCTGAAAAGGCTCAGTTAATACTTGAAATTCACATGACAATTCACATTTGAGAACGTCATTAAAAATATTGCCCTAAAACTGTGTGTAAAGAGCATAAAAGGGAATCCCCTGGCGGTCCAGTGGTTAGGGCTCCACGCTTTCACTGCATGGGCCCAAGTTTGATCCCTGGTCAGGGAACCTAGATCCCACAATCCACGCAGCGTGGCCAAAAAAAAAAAAAAAAAAGAACATAAAGAAACAAATGTATAACTCTTACAGTTATCTTCTGATCACTAAGTGAATAGATGAAGATGGGAGATTTTAGGGTCTAGGAGAAACGTGATTCTAATAAGGAGAGGAAAATGGAGGCAAAATCAGAATCTGGAGGTAAGTCTACAATTACAGCCTCTCAGGAAGGAACTTGGCTATGGAATGACATACTGACAGTATGATCTTTTACAAATTATATCTTCTTGTTTCATGTCTGATATAATTCTACCTTGCCATTGTGATATATCACGTTTTAAAGATAGGAAAGTAGGGGCTTCCCTGGTGGCACAGTGGTTAAGAATCCACCTGCCAACGCAGGGGACACAGGTTCGAGCCCTGGTCTGGGAAGATCCCACATGCTGTGGAGCAACTAAGCCCGTGGGCCACAACTACTGAGCCTGCGTATCACAACTACTGAAGCCCGCATGCTAGAGCCCGTGCTCCACAACAAGAGAAGCCACCGCAATGAGGAGCCTGCGCACCGCAACAAAGAGTAGCCCCCTCTCGACGCAACTAGAGAAAGCCCGCGAGCAGCAACGAAGACCCACCACAGCCAAAAATAAATAAATAATTTTTTTTAAAAAAGATAGGAAAGTAATGACAATTGGCTCATGTATTGTATTACTCAATATTATACCCATACCTGTATTTGCCAGTTTGGCCTCTATTTTTTTTTAATGTATCCTAGAAGTATCCCCTCCTCCTCCTAAGTCTCCCAGAGGCAGATGCTTTGTCTTTATCTTTTCCTTACTCACAGAATCCAGTGCTGTGCCCTACAGATAGTAGACATTCCATGGAGGTCAACTGCCATGGAAGATGGTGTTGGTGAGTTATTTTTGACAAGCCATCACTTTCTAACACAATAGGAATTCCATAATATAGATGTGTTATGATTCTACCCTATTCAGTCAAAGACTTCAGAATAAAACTTTTGGCATTGGTTAAAGCTAAGGCAAGAACTGCTCAGATGTAGTTAGTAGTATTTTCAGTCAACAAGCTGTCACTGATGTTGGAGTTACTTAAAAGACCTGTTAAATCTGTGGTCTTAGCGCCATTGTGACCTCAACCTGTAGCTAAAAATCTGTCCAATGCAACAGGAGTTTCAAGAACAGCAGCACAAAAATGATGACTTAACTGAATGGAACAACAAGGCACATATTTTCAAGAAGACCTTTTTTATTCTTAGAGTAGAAGTTTTCCTTCAAGATGACAAGTGCTTCAAACTCTTCAGGATCTTACTTATCTTCCAAAGCAAGGTGAGTCTTTGACGGAAGATGCCAAGTGGTAACTATCCAGGAACGAAAAGAGGGTCTCTGTTATTAGCCCGGGTTGAAGGCAGATATAGTGTCTCTTCCCACAGAAGTTCAAAAATAGATGACAACTACTTGAAGGAGTTGAGTGAGGATTTAAAACTAAGGAAGCAGGAACTGCTAGAGATGCTAAAACCTCTAGAAGATAAGAACAAGCTGTTATTCCAGAAGTTGACGTCTAACTTGGAGGAAAGAAAAAGAAGGTAAGTGTTCCCTTCTCAGAATTTCCTAGAAGGGGAAAGGCAAGAGAACTTTAATCCATAGGATTTAGCAATGATTATTTACATTTTTTAAAAGGTTTAGACCTTCAGCTATAGTAAATTAAAAAGAATGTAACCACAAAATCAGGGTGGCAAGGAATCCTTCTTCTTTTAGTAGAATTAAATATAACTCAGCTCATCTCACAGGGCTACAGTTATTACTTTTCTTCCCAAGAAACTGTTAAGAGACTTTACTATCCTCAATCCATCATGGTCACACAGATAGCTCCTCATTCATGTTTGTGGAATCACTTTAGGATAGATGACTCTGTTCTTCCATCGCCAAGCAGTGAAATGGTAATCATTTCTGAGCATCAAAGTCCTCTGGATTAGGGTCTGGCCTTACTAAATGTACTAGGCAGTTGAGGTCTTAACTCTTTGCTAGGGCACTCACTGTTCTTGGGAGCCACTAACTCTCTTTTTCCTTTCTAGTTTCAGAGAATCTCACCTTAATGTGTCTACCTTCATTCTCTACCTTACCATAATCATTTCAGGGAGCTCAGACTTTTGGAGAGCAAACACCAGGGAGAAAGTTGTGAGAACAAACGCCAGGCAGAAAGTTGTGAGAACAAACGCCAGGCAGAAAGTTGTAGTCAAGCACCAGCTGCTTACAACCGAGAAACTCAGCCCTCTCAGGGCAAGAGAACACAAAGGCTTGCTTCTTTGTTTATAATTAGAGAGGGAAAAGCACAAAGAACATAAGCATAAGTTAATTAATACCTTTAAAGAATATCCTCTCTTACAGTCATAGATTTGATATTAATTCGGATTTTATCAGAAACTTCTTTTTTTTTTTTTTTTAGAATAACAGAAGACTTTTAATCAGTAAAAAATAAGATTCAACTAATAAAATCAAGATAAATATTTAAACATTTAACATAAAATATTTTACTACCCACATAGTCTGCCATACTTGGTTCTAAGGAGAAAAAATAAGCCTAGAAAGTGTAAAAATGAAACATTTCAACTTTATACATAACGTTTTATATCTTTAATTAAAATTATAAAGCAAATACAACAAAAATGATAGGATTCATTAATTCTAAGAGATGAAAATCAATTAGATAAAAATCAATTCTTTTAGTCATGGTCTTGTTTTCTTTCCTTTTAATTTTTTACCAACCGCCCCAATACAGTAAATGTATATCATTTCTTCTTCACTCTTATATAATATTTCATTTTCCTTAAGCATAAAGTACTCTAACATTCTAACTCTGCTGCAGATAGCAGTAGCATAATATTAACAGCAGCAATACTACTACTGCTATTAATACTAATACTACTACTAACAATAATAAACAATGAATGAATAGGCCTCTAACAAATAGTCTGGATTTGCAACAAAACAAATATACAAAAAAATTTACAAATCACTGCTTCATTCAATTTCAGGAAAATAAAATACAATAAAATTCTAATATTAAACTCTTTTGTCTGTGAATCATGTCAATATTTAGAAGACTGAAAATATGCAGGGTTATTCAAAGATTATGCAGGCAAAGATAATTTTTTTTTTAACATCGTTATTGGAGTATAATTGCTTTACAATGGTGTGTTAGTTTCTGCTTTATAACAAGGTGAATCCGTTATACATACACATATGTCCCCATATCTCTTCCCTCTTGTGTCTCCCTCCCTCTCACTCTCCCTATCCCACCCCTCAAGGTGGTCACAAAGCACCGAGCTGATCTCCCTGTGCTATGTGGCTGCTTCCCACTAGCTATCTATTTTACATTTGGTAGTGTATATATGTCCATGCCACTCTCTCACTTTGTCACAGCTTACCCTTCCCCCTCCCCATATCCTCAAGTCCATTCTCTAGTAGGTCTGTGTCTTTATTCCCATCTTGCCCCTAGGTTCTTCATGAGTCAGAAACTTCTTGATGGCTTGATTCTCTAGAGGCTACCATAAGGATATAAGTGGGTTCTCCAACTAACTCAAATGTTTTTTATGTAGAGAAGCAAAGTAGGGGAGATGGACAGAGATGGGAGTAGGGAGTAATTCTGAGATTTATCCTTAAGACAAGAGGTTCTTCAACCTCCTTCTTCACAGAGGCAAAAAAACGCCCCTTTCTACCCCAAAAGTCATACAACAAAACTTCCTTCTGAAGGGGTGGAGAGGAGTCTCACTAGCTGTTGGAGACCTAAGTTTTGAGCCTTACAGAGCACAGAATTCATTACAGAGCACATACCTCAGGCAAACGTCGATTAGGAATGAAATTGTCTTTTGGAGACCTTCTATGTCCAGAAGGACTTCCATAAATCTTGTGATTTCAGCCCCTATCTCCCTCTCATGGTAGAGTAGTTTCTGACTGGTCATAGAATATTAATATTTCTTTTTAGGAAGTATTATGTTTTGTGATATCTCTGTCTTCTTTCTAGTCTGCAGATCATGAGGCAGATTATGGCAGGGAAGGGGAATGGTGAATCCTCAGTCATTGAGCTCATTAAGGAAGCAGAAGAGATGAAGCAGAATCTGGTAAGAGGTTGGTGGGCACTCCAGGGAATGGCCTTCTGAACAGGGCTGTCAATTCCATTGCTGTCAGACAGAGTGCTCATCTCTAGCATTGGTGCTCCAACACTCATAGGTCCTTGATCTAGAAAAGTCCTGGGTGAACCAAAGGGAGTCAGGTGAAATGTTGGGAAGAATAAGAACTAGCTAGCAAAAATTCCATTTTTTTGACTTTTGAAAAACTTTTCATCTAAAGGTTAATGAATACAAGCATATTAACCCCTCACATTTCAGAAGAAATAGAAAATAACCAAAGTAAAAGAAAGGAAAGAGTTTGGTCTGAGAGATTCTTTCAAGATTTTAAAAAATTAACAATATAGGACTTCCCTGGTGGCACAGTGGTTAAGAATCCGCCTGCCAGTGCAGAGGACACAGGTTTGAGCCCTGGTCTGGGAAGATCCCACATGCCGCGAAGCAACTAAGCCCGTGCGCTACAGCTACTGAACCTGTGCTCTAGAGCCCCCAAGCCACAACTACTGAAGCCCGTGCGCCTAGAGCCTGTGCTCCGCAACAAAGAGAAGCCACCACAATGAGAAGCCCGCGCACCGCAATGAAGTGTAGCCCCTGCTCTCAGCAACTAGAGAAAGCTCTTGCGCAGCAACAAAGAACCGACACAACCAAAAATAAATAAATAAAAATATAAATAAGTTTATTTTAAAAAATTAACAACATAAAGGATCTTAAAAATTAAAAATTAGTGGTCTAAGCCCCAAAGAAACTGCCATATGATCAGAACATCTTAAGGGTTTCAAGTGTGAGGAACTCACTACTATATTGATATACCACAATTACCATAATTAAAGTTACTATTCCAAATTGTTATTATTTTTTATCATCATCATCAATCTCATCTCTCATGTTCCTGGGTTTGGGGCTAGGCCCATTTATTGCCTTCCTCTGTGGTTTACTATGCCCCTACCCCTTAGTCCCCCTATTAATGATTCCTTCCAACTTTAATGACTAGACAAACACATATTTCTATTTGTTTGCTTTTTCCCCTCCAACAGGAAAGGAAAAACAAGATGCTTCGGAAGGAAGTGGAGATGCTATGGAACAAGGTATGTGTGCCTCTAAGGATCTCTTGAAAGTATCTGTCTTACAAACCATAATGCAAAGAAGCTTCCCTTTTTTCTGGTCCACATCCTCATTTTTTCATGTCTCTGTTTCCACTCATGCTTCATTCCAATTCATTCTCTGATCTTATTTAAAACAATCAAGTAATGTCACTCTTCTTAGGAAAACCCTTTACAGCTATTCCAGGCATAGTCTGGCTCTTGCCTACCTTTCTAGTCTCCTCTCATAGAAGACCTCCCCTCCCACACTGGCCTCCACATGCCAAGACCTTTCTTTTCTAAAGACTTTTGCTTTTGCTTTATCCCTGGGCTGTAATGCTATTTTCTTATAGTTGGCTCATTCTCATCCTTCAGGTCTCCGCTTAAATATCACCTCCTCAGGGAAGCCCTCCTTATTCACTCCACCTGAAAAAGGACATCACCCCCCCCCCCACTTCCTATTATACAATTCTGTTCATGTCTTCCATAACACTTTTTATAATATAAGCTCACTATTTTTTTTATTTTATTGTGTTATTATTATTTTATTTGTTTCTTATCTCCCTGCCCTGTTCTGAAATACATGCTTCTCCAGTATCTTGATTGCTTTTTCCCTAGCATGTAGCACAGTGCTTGGCACATAGTAGACAATCAATAAATGTAAGTTGAATGAACGAATACCTGATTCTAATTCCCCTTTGACTTTGCAATAATCACAGCATCGTTTAATATAAAAATAGTATGGCCTTTTGCTGGGAAACCAAGCAGGGGTAGAAATTCCTTTGTGGACTAAGCCTTTGGGATCCAAGTGCTTTTTCACAAATTATGAGACCTGAATAGCAGATTGTCTTGTGATATAAACAGGTGTGAGTGTGATCTCTGACTGCTTTTTCCATCTCACCTTTCCACAGATAATTAGGATACTATCAAGCCCTGCATCTTGTACTGAGATCTGATCCTAGTTCTCAGTGGCAGCTACAAATCAATTCTATGAATTGTGAGAAGTTTTAGTTTCTGAGTTCTTGAGTCTTAGTGATAGGAAATATGCCAGCATCATTCCTCTGTCAAAATCCAGTTTCTCCAGAGTTCCCAAAAGACTTTGTATAAGGGATGTCCATATACCTGAGCTTGTGATTGACTTTCCCTCCCCATACTTTTAGACAATGAGAAAAAGAGAAACAAGATCGTATGCCTAGTGGTTAAGAAGACAGACTTCAGAGTCCAAGAGATCTGGTTCAAATTCCAGCTCTGTACTTTCCTACCTGAGTGACCCTGAACAAATGACTTAACCTCTCTAAGACTCAGTTTTCTTATCTATAAAATGGAAATAAAAATAGTCCTGTGAGGATTAAATGAGAACATTTGTAATGTAGTAGAGTAAATAAGTAATGTAGTAAGTAGCTTACAGTAGTGATTGACATATAATAAAGGTTCAGTTAATAGTTTTTATTATTATAAGTTTCACTCAAAAGACCAGATGGAAGGGCTCATTCCATTCTGAACCTCCTTTGGTAGTACACTTTTCATATCAGGCCCTGAGAGTTTTCTGACTGGCAGGAACCAAAAGCCTTGACACCTATTGGCTTTCCACTTCCCTCTTGAAGTCCCAGTAATTTAAAGTTTTGCCAAAATGTCTCTCTACAGACATTCAGCACAGAAGAACTCAGTGATCAACAAAAAGCACTGCAGATAAAGAACAAAGCAGACTTACAGGACAGAAAGGCAAGTGGACTGCATGGTGCTTAGAATTTCAAAGTTGTTGATGCCACACAGATGGCAACAGCCCGTTGACAATCAGGACTGATTAGGGTAGACAGATAGGAAGGATCTGGGCCTTAAGGGTATATTGGATTTACCGTCTGCTAAGACATTGCATTTCTTTCCTGGGACCTCCTATTCCCTTAGCTCTCTTCTTTCTTCCCAGGCTCCCAAAACCCCCTCATCATCTAGGAAGACCAAGAATGAACTGGAGACATTGTGTGCAGAGAAAGTGAAGGAAATAAGGAAGGTAGTATGATCTTTCTGAAAGTAGTGGCTTTTAGAGCTGATAGATTAGAAATCTTTAATGTAGCAATAATCTGCCTAAGTGTGCTCCTGAACTGATACAAAATTTTATAGGAGATCTGGTTCCCTTGGGGTATTACATTTGAGTCAGAGTGACACGGCAAGTTTCTGGTAAATCATGATAGCTAGAGCAAAGTGGGAAAATCTGTACCAATAATGACAACTTCGAAATAGCTATGTGATGTCAAAACACTTGTTAATTTGTTTTTGAACATTTATTTAGAGATATTATGCTTGTATCTAATCTTCCCGCAGCCAACTCATTGATAGAAAACGATCCTGTTCATTTAGCTTTTAGCTTTTGGAGAGTGGGATGTACAGGTGATGCCAATTAAGAGGACTGTGCAGTTGAGACCAATATATTAGTGAATCTATGACACCATAATTTTGCTATAAAGTCTTTGCAGCATATTGAGAAAACTGATTTCTGATCTCAATTTACTTTGTCACCAGAGGCTCTTTCTTCCACCAGGAAAAGCAACAGAGGAAAATGGAATGGGTCAGGTATCAGGAACAAGCTAACTTCATTCAGGTACTAAGTCTTCCAAGGCTGGACACAGGGTACAATTTCATTCATGCAATATAGAGGCTTTTAGTTTCCTAATGGTAAACCTGATCCTCTCATCTGGATTACCAATTGTCATGCTAAAAGAAATGTTTTGTGAGAAGATGACTGAAGAGACCTATCTCCATCTTCACTTTGAGTATAGCACTTTTTCCCTATGATCTTGATTTTGTCCTATTTGAAATGGGGGGAAAAATCACACATAATTTCTACCCACTTTTAAAGACTGAGCATGATAGAATCATTTTTAAACTTCTGAGTAAAAAGGATTCAGGTAATAGTGGATTTAGAGAAGCCAATACTATATGAGTAGTTTTGAAAAATGTTCTCTTATAGAATGACTTTAATGGCAAAGTGATTGAGCCGAGAATTGAAACCTTGAAGAACTACCAGAAGCCCAATGATCTGAAGTTATCACTGTACATACAGCAGAATTTTGAGCCAAAGCAAGCATTTTTGAACCTTCCTGGGTCCCGAGGTAGGTAGAGTATCATAGGTACACAATTTGAGGTTTGTTTTGTTTTACATTGGAGATCCCATTACCTGTAAAGTGATAACACAATACCTGGCACACAGTAAGTTAGTTAGCAGTGTTATAATAAATGTTTTCACTATCATCATTATTATTATTACACTGAAACTCTTATATCAAGATAAGGTTTCCTCTAGAGGAAATAAAATTTTCCTTTGTAAAGACTGAGTAATATACTGTGTGCTTAGCATATGTAGTTGATACATAGTTGACACCTGATAAAATATTAGTTTTCTCCTCACCTCGTCCCTTTTCTTAGGAATTAGAGTAGTTTGATCTCACAAATCTTATTGGAATAGACTCTGCTACTTCAGAATAGAAGGCCAAAGAGACATCCAACAATGGTTGTGAGTTTCACGAATCCAGGTATTCCTCTGGGAGTTTCACCATTTCCCCACCCCAAAGAATTTATGGCATCATTAGAGGAAATCATATAGCTTACCATAAAAAAATAAAGGAATGGTTTCTGAGGGACAGGAAGAAAGGGCTCTTAAATTTTCATGGATCTATGAATCTGAACTCTGTAATTTAAAAAAGAGACATGCAATAAGAAATCATGGCTAAGGGATGCCAATGTTTTATCAGTATTAATATGTATGTCTCTAATTTCTTCTCAATCATATTCCATAAGGGCTTGAATAACTTATAAAATCACACACAGCATGAAGATCAAATAAACAGATGACTAAATCAAGGCAAAGGGAAAATAAGTTGAAGCCAGGTAAATACATAAAAATGTGTAATGAAAGTACCATACAGTTGGTACAGGTAGGCTTCAGTCTTGGTTATGAATTTCCCCGAAAAAGAAACATGAATTTATGGTGTCCACAAAATAAAAATAAACCAAGTTCTCAGAAGAAACACAGCTTTTACTGGTACTGAAATGAGAGAGAAATTTCTCTTGCAGGTCCTCATCAGGGGAACAGGACACTCTATGTGTGTCATAGTAGCTAATGTCCTCAAAAATATTTCTAAAATAAATTCAGAATCTAAATTTCCTAGGCTGTTTCTTATCTGTTCCTTGACACAATCTGATAAGAAATTATTGATGTGAACTTTTTTTAAAAGTGATGGATCAGCTCAAGGTGATTTGGTCCAGGTCCATAGCACTCTGTTGGTCTGACTTGATCCATATTTAAAAGTTAGAAAATCTGGATGATTGGAGGAAATACCTATCCTTCAGCCAGTGTTCCATTCATGTCTCTCTTTTAACTGTTGTTCTGATAAGAATTGGAAAGCAGAAAGCTTGAGGTTTTCTTCTCCAATAAGAACCTGGAATACAACCAGAAGCAGTATAACGTCATTAAGATGCAAATTAAAAAGATAGAGGAGGGGAGGGTTATGAGGGCGAGAGATCCACGTCTTATTTCATTTAAAATTAGCTGAAAGTCATCTCAAGGGATCCATAGAGTAAGGAGCCAAAAATCTTTTCCCTCTGGATTCAAATCAAGCCAAGAAAATAAATAGTGAAAGATTCCATTCAGCATGATCACCACGGAAGATTTTTTTTCCCTTGCTTGCAGAACACTGAATCTCTGAACTCTGAGCTAGAACAGCCCACAGATCAACATCCTCTTTTCTCTTCTCTCCTCTAATGCTTCTGGAGTATTAAGCGATAGGGCACTAAACTGTTCAGTTACCACAAGTGCATGTAGCCACAGGCATGCGTGACCCATTGCTTGTGTGTTATTGATTGCACATGCATTGAGCACTGATTGTAGGCCAGTTTCATTTTCTAATACACACATATACAAAATTTCTGAGTTTGTTTGAGCCCAAGTGGATATGAAATTTAAGTCTTAGATTATGGTTTTATTGACCTATTTATAACCTAGTGTTTAATTATTGAAAAGAAAACAAAAGGAATATTAGTTTTCTTCGTAGAGGGATTTTTAAAGTAGTTATATTAAGATATTATTACCAACAGTAGTATGTGTTGTAAACGAAAAAAAAATGTAGTTTTCTATAATAGAAAGTAAACATAATAAGTACACAGAGAACAAAATTTTAGTATTCTAACACAGTGCTGAACCCTAAGGCCTGTTTTATCTTTATTAGGAAGTGAGATCAGCAAGATGTAGAGAGTTTTAAAGAAAACCAGCACCAAACTGAAACTCTTCTCCTTGATGCCATCAAGGTGTCAAGTTTGAAAGAATCAAAAAGGAATAATTTTCTCACTGTGATTTATAGTATTTAATGCTGTGTTCCAGCACCTCCTAAATTTATTGCAGTTACCTCCTAAAATCATCTCACCATCAAATTTTGGGAAATAGCAATTTACTGGGAAAAGCACTGGATTTAGAGTCAGATATATGAGTTGCAGGCCTTACTCTGAGGCTAACCATTTAGATGCCCTGGACCAGTCATTTTGTTTCAGTGTTTTTCTTTATCTAAAGCAACAATAACATATTATAGAGCATGTTGAAAACATGGTTTTGTGTAACCCTCACGATGACTCTATGGGGTAGGTATTATAGAACAAGAAACTAGTTCAGAGAAGCCAGGCTTCTGACTGCATATCCAAAGCTCACCTCCTAAAATATGCTATAAAGTGACAGTGTTCCAGTATGTGATTTCGTATGACTCTTCCACCTCTAAAGGCTATGATTTGAATTCAAGCTTATCACTTGTTTAATGTATAATCCTCCCAATAAAGAATCATACCCCCAACATTAATTTGCTCAGTAACAAAAGAAATACTACTTCCAAAAGGGGTTGACAGATTTGTAATTCTGCATTTAGCCCAGTAGGTGGCACCAATCACATCCAGGCCTTTAGTCCATAAACAGTGGTAATTCAGGAACCTGCAGGGAGCCATCAGTCTTCTATTGCCCTTAGGACAAAATGTGCTACTTTTATGTATCAAATGAAAAAAATTAAAAGATCTATTGGTGTTTTCTGCCATGCTTTGTGACACTGAGGTGTATTACTGGCAGCCTTGATTATCCCGTATTAAATTCAGCATTCTGCTGCAAAATCCGTACCTATTATTCCACTCTGTGAACTACAGTGTCCTCCATTCCAAAAACAGCCACTGTCCCGCCCTCCACAATCCCTAATACTGTTTGCTTTTTTTTCTACCACAGATAAATCAGGCGATCAGGACAAGGAATTAAAAAAATCAGGCAATTGCGCAAGGTGGGGACCTTTTGAAGTTTAAGTACTTAGTAGTGTTCCTGGATAATGTTCCTTTTCCTCTAGTTTCAAAAGAATTGAATTTCACAGATCTGTCTTAAAGGATTGAATGTAATTCTGGACACACCTTCCAGCAAATCAGGGTACAGACCCTTCTGTTATAGGCATTTCCAAGTAGAGGGAGGGGTATCGCACTGCTCCTCACCAAGAATTCCTCCTCCCACATCGCTTGTCCTGTGTGCTGGTTGGCTGCATTGCAGTGGTGTGATCTGTTTGGTTGGCAAAATATAATCCTGTGTTAATACTGACTTTGTAACACTTCAAGCAATCCCTACTTGCAAATTCCCTTGAGGCCCAGGTTGTATGTATCATTAGCCAGGTCAGTCTCATCGGTTTAGCATACTTCATCACCTAGTCTTATAGAAGAGAAAAATATTTTATATCCCCGGTGAAGTCTTTCCAGAGACGGGCCACATTTGAAGGGATTTACTTCCAGACCAGTATAAAATTACAGTTTGACCCAGAGTGTACGGCAGCCCTTCCCAGGCTTCTGTAGGGTCAAGAGAGCAGTTATTGGCCTTTGGCAGTCACCTATCTTAGAGTGCACAGGCACGAAGCAATCTTTAAATTCAGCTGTTTCCCATCACACCTGCCGGTGTTTAAAGAAGAGGTTTATCTTCCATAATAATAGAACTGGTGATAAGACACTTGATTCTGACAGCCTTGCTTTTTTCTCCTCCCCTATCCCACCCCCAAACGCCCACCCCAACTCTTAGCATTTCCTTGAGCTCTTTTAAGAAGCTGAAGGTTGCATGTGAATATTTTGCTACACTTATAAATTGAGATGAAAGCCCAGTGCAGTGGGAAATGAATACTCTTGAGACCTTATTTATTCTATAACTCCCTCTGTTCTGAAAGCAAGTCATTCTCCCCAGCTTCAACCTTTACTTCACTTTAGTATTACTCCTCCTGATGGCTGAATACACTCCAGCAGGTGCTGCTGAAAGGAAAATAGTAGTGTTAAGCTAAAATTCTGAAAGGCAGGGGCGGAAACCCACAGCTGGCTCCAATCTGAGTCCTTGATAAATAGCATTGCCCTCAAATACAGGCTTTTTCAAGCTTTGCAGCAACTTGAACCTTTTGAATGTCAACCTTTGGTTCATGGTATTAGTAGGTCATGAAGTTAACTTCTTTTTTTTTTTTAATTTAACTTAATTTTTATTTATTTATTTTTAGTTGCATTGGGTCTTCGTTGCTGTGCGCAGACTTTCTCCAGTTGCAGGGAGCGGGAGCTACTCTTCGTTGCGGTGCCCAGGCTTCTCATTGCAGTGGCTTCTCTTGTTGTGGAGCACAGGCTCTAGATGTGTGGGCTTCAGTAGTTGTGGCACGCGGGCTCAGTGGTTGTGGCGCACGGGCATAGTTGCTCTGCGGCATGTGGGATCTTCCCGGACCAGGGATCAAACCCTTGTCCCCCGCATTGGCAGGCAGATTCTTAACCACTACACCACCAAGGAAGCCCGAAGTTAATTTCTAAACTAGCTCATTCTTTCACTTCCTATAAAACTCCACAGAAGTCCAGGGGAGAACCAAAGTCTTCTTTCCTAAATATACATTTTGAAGGTTGAAAAAAAAGTAAACTGTACCTGTATTCATATTATGATTATTTCAGTGAGTGACAATATATTCTAAACTTTTTTGCATCACACAATCAGGAGAGCAGAAGGTTGTCTAGGATTAGGTTGTCATACTTAGCTAATAGAAAGAAGATCCCCAATTAAGTTTGAATTGCAGATAAACAATAAATGTTGAGTTTAAATATGTCCCAACTATTGCATGGGACATACATATACTAAAAATATTTGGTGTTTATTGAAATTCAAATTTAACTGGGTGTCCTATATTTTAGTCTGGCAACCCTTACCTAGGACTGACTCACCACAGAGCCTATTTAGCACCCTACAATTCTCCCTCTTTCCCTTTGTATTCTCTCCCTTTCTCTCTCAGTCTGTGCCTGTTTTTCTCTCTGCCTCCTCTTTCTCATCCCCACCCCCACCTTCATCTTTTGTTTGTTCTCCGCTGTCCACAGTTAGCCATCTTTGTGGAATATGTGTCTGAGTTACCAGAGGGTGTGCAGATATGTGCGTGATTTATCATCTCATTTCTTCATTTAAAAGTTGTATTGGAAGCACACTTTGTAGGCTCTCAAATAAAATTGTTTTTACTTGATGTAATCTTCAAACGATTTTTTTTTTCCTGTGGGACATGAGCTCTCAAAGGAAAAAAAAGGTTTGCCACTTCAACTTTAAAAACATTGTTTGAAGTTATTTTCTAAAACAACAATTAGAAAATCCACATCAATGCTAATACCAGAGTCAGTCCTACAATGATATGGTACTATGATGAATGTTAATAGCCTTGCAACTCAAAATAAAACTAGGTTTTTTTACTCAAAGAAAGCTCTCATTTTCCTAATTTTCCCCATCAGGTACCATGGACACTGCAGCTATGAGCAGAGCAACTACTGGCAAAAGTGAATCTAATGTGAAAATTACTTTGGTTTTCGAAATCATTTCAAGGGCTTGAATAGATAGTGGGTGTAGAATTTTGGAATGCATTTGTTAATATTTTTAGTATTCTAATTTAATATTTTTAGAGGATTTGCAAAATGAGTGCCAGGACACTTGGTGCTTTAGCTGTCATTTTTTTCTGTTTTTTCCTGTCTTAGAGAATTCTGGGCGCAAAGACCTACACAGAACAACAAGGAGCTAAAGGAAGTCAGTTTGATGAAGGAAGAGGGAGGCTCTTTTTTCTGAGGTCAAGGCCAGATGAAGCGCTGAAGGATTAGAAGGCTTTCACTCCCTTTGCTTTGGACAGATTTAAAGACTAGGTACAGCCATTTGTGTTAATTAAAATCTCTCAAACCTTTGTTTTAGTGCTATTTCCACACTCTCTCCCCTCCACAATGGGTGGAAATGCTAGTTAGATGCTTGGCCTTAAGCATGTCAGGAATTTAGTCATTTAGGGATTGTAAACAGCCTCATTATTTTGATAGCTTTTGATTTTTGAAATGACTAGATTCAAACCACATTGTATGTTGTTAACAAGTCCATAAAAAGCTGTTCCTCTCCACCTCTGAAGTGTTTAATTCTGGGCAGATCCTCCACTAGCAAATGAGCAAAAGTAGTTACAAAATAAGGAAATAATACTCCATAGACTCCTCTTACTCTTTCACCCACCTCACCCATCTGCCCTGTTGATACTGCCTCCTAGTTATCTATTCCTTGAATATCTTCTGCCTTCCCAGTGCCACTGTTTTAGTTCAGGCTCTCTTTCCTGCCTGGATTACCACAGCCTCTTTAACTAGTTTCCCTGATTCCAGCCCCTCTAATCCATCTTCCACAGCACCACTGAAACTATCTTTTCTAAAAGAGAAATGAGATCATGTCATGTCCCTAATGATTTCCCCTTGACTTCAGTATAAAGTCCAAACTCCTTCACAAAACACATAAAGATCTGCCTCCTGCCTACATCCCCAGTCTCATCTTTCACTGTAACCCCCTTCCCTCATACGTCTACAGTGAGCTGCACAGAACTAGTTGCAGTTCCCCTGATGCACCATGAGTTCTGTTATATCCATGCCTTTGCACAAAGCTGTTCCTCTGTCTGAAAGATTCTTCTCTTCTTGTCTGCTTGACCGTTGCCTATTTGACCTAAGGGCCAAGTTTGGTGCCCTTCTACTATCCCAGTAATTCTCAATCCTAGTTGTGTATCAGAATATCCTTGGGAGCTTTTAAAAACACCAATTCACTACGCCCCTCTCCAGATCATGTAAATTATGATCTCTGAGGGACTTCTCTGGTGGCGCAGTGGTTAAGAATCTGCCTGCCAGTGTAGGGGACACAGGTTCGATCCCTGGTCTGGGAAGATCCCACATGCCATGGAGCAACTAAGCCCGTGCGCCACAACTACTGATCCTGCACTCTAGGGCCTGCGAGCCACAACTACTGAAGCCCGCGTGCTGCAACTACTGAAGCCCACGCGCCTAGAGCCTGTGCTCTGCAACAAGAGAAGCCACCGCTATGAGAAGCCTGCCCGCGCACCGCAGCAATGAGTAGCCCCCGCTCACCACACCCAGAGAAAGCCTGCTTGCAGCAATGAAGACCCAACGCAGCCAAAAATAAATAAAATTTTTAAAAAAAATTATGATCTCTGAGAGAGAGGGCAAAAGCATCTGTATTTTTTAAAAAGGTCCCCAGGAAATTCTTATGTGCAGCCAGGTTTCAGAATCATTGTTCAGGCTACCTTACATCTACCATAGCACTTAGCGAACTATCTTGCAATTGTTTATTTACCCAGCTATTGATCTCCCTTACCAAATTGTGAGCTCTTTGAGGCCCAGGACTGTGTCTTCTTCATCTTTTCATTTTGATCACCTAACACAGTACCTGGGATTTGATAGAGCCTCAGGTATGGCATAAGGCCACAGAAAGTTAATTCCAAAGTCCCAGGTCTATTGACACCCTGTCTTGTGTCAGTATGATACCACTGGATCATACTGTAGTCCCTGAGATCTTCAGATCTTTTCTTTAATTAAGTTGTCATTAATTACCTATCTCATGTCAATATGAGGAAAGTTGATTTGTTACAAAACACTTCATGACCTGTAGGAATCCCTTGTATGGTGTAATGAGTAAAGTAAGCCAACTAAGTAAAAATCTTCCCTCTCCCAAGGTCAATTTACATTTTTAAAGGTTGCTTTAAAAGGCGGATTTTTTAAAATGTACTTTCAGACTGGAAAACTTTACATGAAATCATAGAATTTGGGCATTAGATGGGCCTTTAAACAAGTATAAATCTCCATCACTTTACAGAAGAGGACACTGAAGTTCAGATATGTTGAAAGGGTGTCCAAATTCCCACATGTTACTGTCCCACGGTAACAGTTAAGCTAATTACCAGAGCCTGGTATTATTACTGCCAATTCATATTCCAATTTAACTCATATCTTTCCTCTCTTGACCACAAAAATAACAGGCTCTGCAGTCCTAAGGCAATTAGTTTCATGTTCTACCAACTGAGTTAGCTGAGTGTGTAGTCCACATTCTGTTTCAAGAAAGCCACATCTGTTCTCATCTAGGCCCTCTGTGCTTTAGCAGTCCTGAAAGATTTTCCAAGTCAACTGGATTAGAGCAATGAGAACAAAAATCAGGAATATAAAATCTGATTGTACCACTGACTAACTGGAATACATCATTTAATCACAAGGCCTTTGATTCCCATTTTAAAAATTGGATTAAAAGAACACCATTCAAATGTTTTAAAATCATGTTTTTTGTTTGTTTTTACCATTGAAATGGGTTTAGATGAGTATCTGACCTTTATTCCCATTTTTTTTTTTGTTAACCAAAGCATGAAATAAACAATTCACTTGCTAGCAGAGATGTATAACTTCTTAAAAAGTGAATCATTTGTCATCTCTAAACTACTGAAATTGTATGTTCATTATTATTAGGCTTATCACCTTTCCCTCAAATGTTCCAAATCTTTCAATTTCTTCAAAGCACAAAACTGAAATATTATAGCCTTTTATTCTACTGTCTTTAAGACTTCACATTGGATTCCGACTTTCACCCATATGGCAGTGCAAAGTTATCAGTTAGATTGGCTGGCTATGCCTGGGTGTCTGCATTTTGATAAGTCCAGAATATGGATCTCAGCTTTGTGGGTACAAATTTATTCGGTCAACTTACCCAACAGATCAGAGACTCATTCGAGATACCCAAACTCCCAAGAGAATCACTGATAAATCCAATATTAGTTTAAATTACAGGGAGGGCCGTTCCTTCCAATGTGGTTAGAATATGTCTATATTTAGGGCATTCCCAACTCAGAATCAAATTATTAGCAAAACTGAATTAGTAATCAGAAAATATTTATGGCACTGAAACATTACAATTTTATTTATACTCATAATATTCCAGTTATGTTTCTCTGAGAATAAAATCACTGATACTCTTGACTGTACTTGGGAGATACTTTTCAATTTTAAATTCAACTGAGGAAAACTCTATCCCATCAGCAAAACATTTAATAACCATAATCTTGGGTAGTACTATTTTTGTGGCTTATCTCATTTATTTTACCTTGACATTCTAGCTATTCAAAGAATATTTGCTAACATTTCACCCCCAAAAGTTGCTTTTTTGCAATGACCACAAAGTGATTTGTAATGTTTGTCACACTTCTTTCCTAAATGAAATAAGGCCAACAACAACAGTCTGCTATTTTCATCTTTAATCTAGAATTGCAGTCATCAAAGGGGACAAGGGACAGTATGCAACATCTTGCCTTACTCTTGTAGATCCAGGCAGAAAAACCCAGCTTTAATATTGTTTGTGTGAACTCTGGCCACGTTAGCTGGTGTCTCCTTTTATAGGCAGAGGCTTCTGCAAGCTGTTACATGCCAAGGCAAATTTCTAACAGTCCCTCTGGTACCTTGGGAGTAGCCTGCACTGCTAGCAATTCAAAGTCCCTATTGCCTTATATGTTCTGTATTTAGTCATCAAATATTAGGAAATGGGAAGAAAACAAGGTTCTGTGTTGGAAAGGGATACACGCTCTGCACCCAATCAATCCCACAGCAGGTGATACACAGGCAGATAAATATGAAATGTAATTATTACATGGTAAAATGAGATTTTTCAGCACAACTGAAAAATCCATCATCTCTGCTTCCTTCACCAATTCATTTATGCTTTCTAACATTTCAAACTTCTACTGAAGGTTCATTTTAAGCTAAACTACTGTATAAACATTCCTATCGACCATACTTCCTCCAATTATTAGTCAACCTGGGAGAAAATGAGGTTACTTAGGTTAACAAAATAATTTTTTGTTGCTTTTATAGAGACAAAACTATTTTTCTAGGGTAGGTGGGCTTTGATTATATGGAAACCAATTAATAATAATAATTTTTGATTTTTTTAAAAAGCTCACTTAAACTTAATCCATGTCAGTGGTTAAGTTTGGGACTATTTTTTCTTTTCTTTATTAAAATATTTATTTATTTATTTATTTGGTTGGTTTCACCAGGTCTTAGTTGCAGCAGGCGGGCTTCTTAGTTGCATCTCATGGGTTCCTTAGCTGTGGCACGTGGGCTCCTTAGTTGTGGCATGCAAACTCTTAGTTGCGGCATTCATGTAGGATCTAGTTCCCAGACCAGGGATCGAAGCTTGCCCCCCTGCATTGGGAGCATGGAGTCTTAACCACTGTGCCACCAAGGAAGTCCCAGGGACTATTTTTTCTTTACTTGTGTATACTGAATCCTAAAAGCTGAAGGCCTTGTAGACAGAGCCCTTTTAAGAAATTAAATAGTTTCTGGACACTTAATGTTACTTTTCCATTTAACAAGTCTCATTCTCCTTTCCCTTATCTAATAATTCCTTCCTCTTCTAGCAAATACTGTCCTCCTCCTCTTTCGTCTACACTTTCTTTGAATTAAGGAGGGAGAAAAACCAGTGCTTTCTTTAGAAATAAAACTTTTTTGTTTCTGGTTTCCTTCTTTTATCAGGTAAGCAGCCATATAAATAAGTGGTGACCTTGTACGTTTCTAAATTGTCAGGACACACAGGGAAGAGCTTCTCTATCTTCTGAATATTAACATGAAACAATGTGGGTGGTATCAAATGTATAAATTAAAGCCCTCAGAAAAGATTAAAATCTATAGTAATGGTAGAGAGAGATAGGAGATTTTGTCTGTGTGTGTGTGGGGGGGTGTTACGCATTTATTTTCCCAACTGTTATGCTAATTCAGATGCCTTAATGGAAGTATCCAGCTTTTCAACTTTTTATCACCAGAAACAATTTTAAGTCTCAGTTGACATTTCAGTTTAAACCCTTTCTGACTAACTACTAATCTATCAAGGCACTAGCCTTACATATGGTACCCAGATGCATCCTCCCTTGATCTTTGTCTATTTGGTAGGGGTTCATCTGATCCTGATCCTCTGGGTGAGCACATGACTGAGGCCAACCAATTAGAAAATGCTATTGCCTTTGCCTTAGTGCTTTGGGACGGAGACATGACCTAAACTTGTGGTTTCCAAGATTTTGGTCTCAGGACCCCTTTACGCTCTTAAAAATTATTGAGGACTCCAAAGAGCTTTTGTTTAAGTAGGTTATACCTATTGGTATTTACTATATTAAAATTTTTTAAATATAAGAATATCCAAACACACATTCCATTAGCTATCAGAGTGATGACATCACTACACATCACGTAGCCTCTGGAAAATTCTACTGTATCTAATGAGAAAATGAGAGGAGAAAGACACATAATGACTTAGTATTAGTATGAAAATACTTTTGACTTTGTAGACCCTCTGAAAAGATCTTGGAGTCTCCCGGTGTCCCTAGATGGACTCGAAAACTACTCATCTAAATTATAGCTTACAGAAGCCAATACGTGTCTAAACTTCCTAGCTGCATGAACCAATGAATTCCTTTAGGCTTAAACTAGCGTCAGTCACTTGCAACCAAAAACATCCTCATACATCTGGATTTCCAGTTGCGGACCTCAGAGGAAGAGAGTAAGTGTGAGGAAAAATACAAAGGACTGTGGCACAAAATTATTCAAGCAGCAATCTGGGCAGTAGAATATAATATCAAAAGCCCAAGGAAGGAAAAGTTCAATGAATTTTAATAAACATGGCAGACATCGGAAAACATTGTCCTAGTTGTTCCCAAATAAGTGTCATCAAACTCCATGAGAAATTGATGTGGCTCAGCTCCACTTTACTAAAAGATAACAAGGGCATCAGAACTAAAACCAAAATGTCAATTTCATTAGTAGGACTGACTAAATTTATCTTATTAGACTTTGGAAATTTCTAATTTAGAAAACTACTTTTGGGGGAAAAGCATTAGGCTATTTAGGTCAAAAATTTTAAATTCCCCCAGTATTCTCTATTCTACAGAGCTGTATTTTCTCGAACAATGTGTCTAATTTCTAAATCTCAGCTTTTTATTTCTTTTTAAAAATTATTTATTTATTTTTGGCTGCGTTGGGTCTTCGTTGCTGCGCGCGGGCTTTCTCTGGTTGCATTGAGCGGGGGCTGCTCTTTGTTGTGGTGTGCAGGCTTCTCATTGCGGTGGCTTCTCTTGTTGCGGAGCACGGGCTCTAGGCCTGTGGGCTTCAGTAGTTGTGGCTCGCAGGCTCTAGAGCGCAGGCTTTTTTTTTTTTTTTTAATTTTATTTATTTATTTTTGGCTGCATTGGGTCTTCGTTGCTGTGCGCGGGCTTTCTCTGGTTGCATTGAGCGGGGGCTACTCTTCGTTGCGGTGCGCGGGCTTCTCATCATGGGGGCTTCTCTTGTTGCAGAGCACAGGCTCTAGGCACGTGGGCTTCAGTAGTTGTGGCTCGTGGGCTCAGTAGTTGTGGCTCACGGGCTCTAGAGCGCAGGCTCAGTAGTTGTGGCGCACAGGCTTAGTTGCTCCGCAGCATGTGGGATCTTCCCAGACCAGGGACTGAACCCGTGTCCCCAGCATTGGCAGGCGGATTCTTAACCACTGCGCCACCAGGGAAGTCCCTAAATCTAGCTTTTAGAGAAACTTCTGAACATTCTTTTCTAATAGGCTGAGTTTGTAATTTATATGTTTACACAGTAATGTAATCTATCACCACCTGTACTGGGTTGAATAGTGTCCCCTCAAATTTCACATCCACATAGAACCTTGGAATTTGGAAATAGGGTCTTTGGAGATGTGATTAGTTAAGATGACGTCATACTGGATTAATATGGGCCCTAAATCCAATGCCTGGTGTCCTCATAAGAAGGGCAAGTAAAAATACACACAGGGAAGAAGGCCATGTGAAGACAAAGGCAAAGACTGAGTGATGCAACTGTAAGCCAAGGAACGCCAAGGATTGCAGGCAACCACTGGAAGCTAGAAAGAGGCAAGGGAAGAATTCTTCTCTAGAGACTTTAGAGTGAGCATGGCTTTGCTGACACATTGATTTTAGATTTCTGGCCTCCAGAACCACGAGAGAATAAATTTCTGTTGTTTTAAGTCATTGAGTTTGTGGTACTTAGTTATGGCAGCCCTAGGAACTAATACATTGCCTAATTCAGTCAGTCAAAAGTTCATCTTAACTCTATCACCCTTCCTTTGGGGAAAATACTATGTTAAAATCAACCAGAGCTTCACCTTACATCCATTTTTTAAAAAATTGTGCTAAATACACCTAACAAAATTTACCATTTTAATCATTTTAAAGTGTACAATTCAGTGGCATTAAGTATATTCAAAATGTTGCTTGCACCCATTTGTAATCCACTCAGTTGTGGCTATTAGCCAATTGGGAAAGAGGCAAGAGTAGAATAAGCCTTAGTGGAAGAATAATGCATTACCAAATCTGTTCTTGCTTACATCTAGTGCTAATGAGGAGAGTCTAACCCCAGAAAAGCCAGTAAACTTTTGCCTTATTTATATTGAAAGTGTGATTAACCACAGGAAAACTAAAGTATTAGGAGGACTAAATGTAAATACACCAGTACCAGAAAAACTCAACTGTCCTTCACTCAGTAATTCACTTCTACTGATAGACTTCCATCTTTATAATGAAAGTCATTATGACAGCCAAGTGTTTACCCATCTTTTATGTTCTCAGTTAGTGTAAACTCAATTTTCATTATTAAAATCTCAGGAATGGAGAGAATAAATCCCTGGGCACTTCTAATGCTTTATATACAAACTCTGAACTTTTCCACTTTCTACCACCCCCCCCAAATATGTTCCTGAGATATTTATCAATCTTTGGAAATGCTACTGTCTTCCTACTTTCCAGAAAGTTTTCTTTGTTGTAACACTTGATTCCCAGATGAATTCTGAAGAAATGTCACATGGTAACAGGAGTTAAAAAGCATGTGGATACTGCAATATTCATTCAATAATCAGCAGTAAAACAAGAAGTCCCACTAGACAGCAAGGTCACTAGGCTTTTCCTGTGTAAATTTTGTTAGAGCTTCCTAAATTCAGCTGAGATGAATATACTCGAGGAAAATTGTTGAAAGACAAGCATCTATTATAATTGTCCAGTTTAATTCTATTAACATTACTTCTTTTCAGCAATTTTAGCAGGTTTAACAAACTAACCTCCATATACTTTAAAAGGCTTAATTCATCTTCACCCTTCCCAATTAAAATTTTTTTTATAAATTTATTTTTTATTTATTTATTTTTGGCTGCATTGGGTCTTCGTTGCTGCGTGCGGGCTTTCTCTAGTTGCGGTGAGTGGGGGCTACTCTTCGTTGCGGTGCGTGGGCTTCTCATTGCAGTGAGTTCTCGTTGCGGAGCACAGGCTGCAGTAGTTGCAGCACGCGGGCTCAGTAGTTGTGGTTCGCGGGCTCTAGAGCGCAGGCTCAGTAGTTGTGGCGCACGGGCTTAGTTGCTCCGCAGCATGTGGGATCTTCCCGGACCAGGGCTCGAACCCGTGTCCCCTGCACTGGCAGGCGGATTCTTAACCACTGAGCCACCAGGGAAGTCCCCAATGAAAATTTTAATGAATTTCACAATTGCTGCTTTTATAGATACAGAAAGTCCCTCGTTTTCTGTTATTTGTGAAACAAAAGTGCCAGTTTCTTTCCATGAATAATAACGGAATATTCTAAATTGAAAGGGTGCTTATCTACCAGCTTATATAAAGGATAAAGAAAAAGACCCCAATTCATTTAAGGTTACAGAACCTATAGTGGGCAGGATTAGAATTTATCTCTCTGAAAATTCAAGACATTTAAAAATCATTTCAAATTTGGGGGCGCTAGAGGGAATAAAGATAGAAAGGTAATGTAACCAACCATTTGCTCATCTTTAGTTTGAAATAAAGAAAACATACTTTCACATATATATCTCTCATTTGAAACTAGTTAAGAATCCATTGGCTCCCAGGCTCTATGGTGATAGATTATTATAGGAGGTGGGTTCATGATGTGGCTTCAATTTTAAATCCACTGTCAAAAATACTAGCAATACACATACTCAAAAGAAATTTTACTAATTAATTTTCTCCCACCTCAGTTCCACCCATCATCCCCTTTGTACTCCCATTATTTAAAATGAAATACATAACAATGTGAATCTTCAGTTAGAGTGTAAGTCCACGTTCTAGTTGGCACAATAAAACTTATAACCATCAAACTGAGATTTTAATTGTATACAAATGTTGATGATTATACATTTTTTTTGACATTTTGCTTTTCATTTTTATGCTTCCCGGTTTTACCAAAGCTGAGAAGAAAAAAAAAAAAACATATACATGTGTGTGTATATAATGTTTTTTATTCAGAAGTTGAAAGGGCTAGAAAGAAGGGAACTAAGAAACCCATGTGAAATAGCCACAGGTGATTCATATCACACTTTATGAAAGACACATGAAGATAAGTGGCAACAAAAGCTATTTTCATGGTAACCTCATATCCCACAAATACTGAAATGAAAATTGCCACCACCGGGGTTCTATTTCCAGGTTTGTGATTGTGGCTCAGGGGGGAGGAACATTCTCTAATCTCATTCTCTAAGATTGGTGCTTTTCACCTAAAAGCAGAGCCTTTAGCGAAGAAGCCTGATGCCACAAAACCATGGGACAGCGGGAGAAAGAGAAGCCAGCTATCTCTCCTCAAGATGCTCTGCCGCAGGCTCCTAAGCTTCGCTAGGGAGGATCCTCCTGAAGGTACAGACCTGGAGTTGGGAAATCCTACCGTAGAGCGAGCCGACTTAAAAGCAAGCGGGAAGATAAGGCAGGATAGGGTACCTCCTCCTTCGCCAACCGCGGGCTGTCACAGCAGCTGCGGTTCTGCCACCCACGCAGCTTTCTAAGGCACCTCCAGGGTCCCTGGCGCCTTTCCTCTTCCCCTCGGGAGAGCTGCTTTGCCGCCCCAAGAGCCGGCCGGAGTAGCTGACAAACGCCAGGCTCGGCAGGGGATTGCTTCTGTCTGGAGCTCGGCTGAGGCAGCGTTCATGTCTCGCGCGCACACGCGTTCTCCCAACCAATCCCGCGCTACTCGCGCGCCCAGGAGCGTTCCCCGGTCCTGCTCGGGCTGCGCCGGCTCCTTCCCGCTCCCAGCACTCGGCAACCGAGCTCTTACTCCTCCCCTCACTCTCCACGAGTTCCACGATTCTCGGTGTAGCTCCGCCCCTGTCCCCGAGTCCGCCCCCGCGACCTCCCGAGCTTGTGCTCTCCTTTCCCCTCAGTCTCCTGCCGTCCAGCGGCCCTGGGTCTCGCGCTGCGCAAAGCGACAAGAGTCTCTCCCGCCTCGCTCCTACGCCTCCGCGCGCTCTCCCTCAGCAGCCACCGCGTAACCCACCCGCAGCTCGCTGTCTCGGACCCGGACTCGGGGTCGCGCGCCCTGACTCCGCCTACTCCCCCCGCGGACTCGCGCCCTCCGGGCCCGGCCTCTCGCTTGCGCAGGCCGCCGAGCACTCGCCTCGCGCTTCCCGGGCGCTCTCGCGCTTTCCGAGGCGAGCGCGCTCCCGGCCCGCGCGCTCCGGGCTCTGGCTTTTCCCGGCTCCCGTCAGTGCGGTGACTGCGCTGGGAAACATGGCGACCGAGGGAATGATCCTCACTAACCACGACCATCAAATCCGGGTCGGAGTCCTCACAGGTAACCGGGGAAGGAGGTCCAGGACCGCCGCGGCTGCTGTCCCCGGCTTGCCTCAGGCTTCTCGCCTGTGGTGACCCTTCTCTGTGGCCTCGGGAGGAGGGAAGGCTGAGGAAGGGGACTGGGGTGGGGGGGGGCGGACGTTTTACAACCGTTGAGAACTGCTGGAGGTTGGGGTGTTCCCGCGGGGTCCCCCGGGAGCTGGGGCCGACCCCGTGGGATGTCAGGTCCCAGTGCCTTCGCAGCCGAAGTCCTGGGCCCCTGGGGACAGAGGGGTCGGTGCGGCGGCCGCTGCGGGGCTCCTTGCTGCCAGGGCAGGCAGCGGGATCCCGGCTCCGCAGGCTGAAGCACGCCGCTCTCGGCTGGCCCGCGCGCTTCCTCCGCTACTGCTGGTCCCAGAGAGGGGGGAATCCTATTTCCACCCCCTCCCTCCTCTCCCTTCCCCCCACGCGGGCGGCCCCGCTCTGCTCTAGCCGTGCTTTCGCGGGGCACCGGCCGGAGCCGACATGGGTGTTCGTTAGGCAAAACTCTGCTCCGCCTCCGGCTGCCCCTCGCGAGCCGGGAATTCCCTCAGCCACCCACGGGACACCCCTCATCTCCCCCGGGAGGTGGGGGATCGGCTTGCACCCAGACCTCGGAAAGTGTTTGCATTCCGCCTTTCCAAGCAAAGGGCCCTCTGCCCGCCTCTTCGTTTTCTTAGAGGGACAGGCTGTTATCTGCGGCGGGGGATCCAGCCCTTTTTACTTGAGAGGGAAGGATTCCCCCACTCGGGCTCTTCTGTTCCCCTCCCTTCTGGGACCACCCCCCGCCCGGATGGTCCGGAGGCTTGTGAGGAGCGCACTTTTCCCGGGTCGCGTTTCCCTCCCTCGCGGAAGCCGTGTGTGCTCTGCATGTCTGATTCCGTTGCGCTGTATTTGGGTAATATCCCTCAGTTCGGCGACAGGCAGTTGCTGCAGGGCATGACTTCCGAGATGAATAGCAAGCCGATTTGTAGGGGTTTCTGCTGTGGTTCTGTAGTTGGTAAGGTTTCTGTGTAATTGCGTGGCGAGGTGGGGGTTAAAGAACTATATTTGGAACCTGAGGGCTTAGTTAGGAGTGAAGGAAATCCAGGACTTGCTGATTTCGGAAAAAGAAGCGAGGTAGACGGGAATCCTGGTGTTCTCCTCCCACCTCCCGCCCCCCCAACACACACACACACACACACACACACACACACACACACTTCTAAATTTTTTTTCCCTTGTCAAGTTCTGACAGGTTGAGACGGTACTCGAGAAGGAACTAAATTGAATGAAACTTGCTTTTATTATTAGGTAGAAAAAATCTCTCTTGGTAAGATAAAAAATGCAAAGCTTAATTTGGCTGCTGAGTTTTATGAAAAAGATTTCCATGGTACCCCTTCCTGTCTTTTAAGTAACTGGGTCGCCTTTCTCTGATATTGTTTCCAGATGTTAATGGTGATTTATTGAATTTTCCTAATTGAAAGCCCCTGCGATAGAGAAACTAGTCTAAACCAGTTGCAGGGAAGGGACCCTCCCCCGCCCCCCCCCCCCCCCCCCCCCCCCGCCTTAGAAGATGCGCTGTTCTCTTCTTTTGGTGCTGAAGCTCTTGCCTTGTGTGAAGATTCAGTTGTAACTCAGAAGTCTTGGAGTTGACATTGCTGATTTTCAAAGAATCTAATTGCGGGGTGTAAAAGTATATACCCTATATCAACCCTCAACTTGCACTTTAAATTCTAGCCGTGCTTTGAAAATTATTAGAGTAGTGAGAATGAAGCTTAATAGAAACCAAAGTATGTCAACTGTCCATGGAAATGAAAGGTCATAGATGTTTTAAAGTTAAACCATAGAGATTAGAAAAAATTTCTTTTTTGTTTATTTAAGCTTTCTATAATAGTTTTATTTAGTGAATCATCTTACCTGGGTTAAGTGACATTGTAGATAGCTGTTGTACAGAATGCTTTGAAAGCTGCAGCCCTTATCTGTGTCTCTGCAGTCCAGTAGGGATGACATTGGTATGCAAACAACTAAAGAAACAGTGTATGTCATCACTGTGCTAAAATTGTCTAAATAAATTACTTGTGTGATTGAGAGCTAAATGTAAAAGGTATTCCGTACTCAGATGGATTAGGAGCAAATGTGATTACCTGAAGGGATAATTTGGTACATTTACCAGGGCTAAGAAGAAACTGACATTTTTAAGGGGACTTGAAAGTCAGTGGCAACCTTATAAATGAATATGTTGCTGAGGGTGAGGCTCTTGAGCAGAATAAAAATGTAATGCAAAGGCCCTGGAATGCCCAGGTAGGATAGGTAGGTGGCACGAGCAGAATGTCAATGAGAGAAGATAACTTTGGCAGTGGAATTAAAGACAATCTAGGGAAACTCACATGAGAATGAGGTACAGTAGTTTAGGGGAAGAAGCCTAGGGTCAGGAATAAGGATATAGGTGAAAGAATGAAAAGGAAGTTGCACATTTGGGAGAAGTGGTAACAGAAGACAATAGAATTTGGTGATAAAATAGATATTTGAAGTCAGAAATAACTCTGAGAGGTTTTTACTTAAAGTTAGTGATATAAGTATTGTCTGCTATGATAGAGCCTGGAAATGTGGAGAAGAATCAGAGGAAGGAGCAGCAGTCCCCAGTCTGGATAGTGGATTTTACTACAAACAGCTTAATATTTATGGTCTTAACATTCCATGTGATTTTGTACACACAAAGAAAACCTACAGAAATAAAGCCATGTTGCACAATTTTGTCTTGTAGAACTTCCAAGTACTGCAGTTTTACTATGTAAAATTATTCTTTACTGAACTTAAGTACTATGATTTCATACTTAAGAAAATTGAATTGAAGCCACACTTAAAACCTTGATTTTGTGAGTTATAATTTGTGGCTTTCTTAAAGGTGGAGGGCTTGTTTTATAAAATATCCTCTCCATGTTTCATAATAGTGATTTTAAGTATTTTATCTAAGTCTGTTTTACAGAGGTTTTAGAGGAAAACTTAGAGGTTTTAGAGGTTTTACATATTTTAGAGGAAATGCACATATTTTACAATATGTTAGTATTTTGGTGAATTGTGTTGTCATTTCTAAAATCTTTGATTTCTTTGCGACATCCTTGATTATATCTTGAAAGATAGTTTTTATACCACTTTGAAACTTTTCATCTTCTAGGTGTTTTTGTAATCTTTATCTCAGCTATGAATTTGGCAAATATGGTACGCAGTCTCTTGAAACTTCGTATCAAATGAATTAACTTAGAATTTTGAAAGAGTATGGTAGGAAAATATTTCGCAAAGGCATTTCTTTTTTTTATTACTATCTTGAATCATTCAGAACTTGGAAGTCAGAGTGTGATAGCTAATGTAACATGGATATGTTAGTTATATTTTTTTTTTGTTCAGGAAAATGGGAACATTTACATAGGTTTTCATGGAAACATTTTATGTTGAAGATTATTGTCAATCTCTAAAAACAATATCTTTGTTAGTAACTGTTTTATGTTGATTTGTTAGAAATGAAAGTTATATGGTCTTTAGTGATCTAAGCTCTAGTTGTTAATGCATCTGTATCTAATGTTCTTTACTTCTATTACTGTTTTTAACAGACTAAAAACAATGTGATGATGAATAACATGAGGCAAATAAACAAGTATCTGTTGCTTTGAAACTAGAAACAAGATGTGGGGCAGATGTAGGAATTTTTATTATTTTTTTTTACAACTTCAGTAGTAATTATACTTACAGTCTTAACAAGTACACAGCAGGCTCACTATATCAAATGTGTCATTTTCCACCTATTTTTGTCTATTTCTAAAGAAGCTGTTTATCAAGGGAGCACACTACTTCTACCACTGTAAGTTCCGTGGAAACATCAGGAAAATAATGAATACATATATGTTTGTGATATAGAGTGGGATAGATTATGTTTCATTGGTTATTAAATATCATGTTAGCTAGCCACTGCTAATGTTTGGTATACCAAAGCACTTAGCTAAAGATGATAATCCATTACCTAAATATTCACTAACAGTGGCATGGATGAGAAAATGATACAAATTTTTAGGAAAGGGCATTTTAAAATCATGTTTTTGCTCTAGTAGTATACATTTTATTGCACTAAATTGTAGATTTGTAATCAGGAAGATTTATTAGACATATATAAAACTAGATAATAAAGATTAAATAGAAGACTAATTGTAAACTAGAAACCAAAAATATTAGTTACATGTAGGAGGTATTTCAGTCATTTATAAATAAAGTCATTCAAAATATTAAAAAAACAAGTTCTAAGCTAAGGAGGTAATAATCATTTGACTCTGGAATTGTTCAATCGTTTATTTTATTTCATTCCTCATGCTTATCCTTGTGCATTATGTGTGTCAATATTATTTTCTGAAAAGCCCATTTACTGATAAAGGTATATAAATATATCTTTTGAGAATAGATGTTGTCATTAAGTAAGGCAAATCACTATTGCAAACAAAACCTATATCCTGTGAAATGGAATTGTGTGTACTGGCAAACATACCAATATTGATCTATATGACTGTTACTAAAAAGAAGCCTATTTCTCAAACTAGGTCGTTCTTTCATGAATTTTTGGTTGGAAGCAATGTATTCGTGATTAAAGTAAGAAATCATTACATTAACTTCTATTGAATACATTTAATACTATCACCACTGGCCAAAGACTTTATAAACTAGTAGTATGTAAACATAGTAAGAGTTTTAACTATATTCAAAATACATATGACTGTTTGACTTTAAGGTATGTCGTGGAGAATCAGCAGTATGTTATTGGGGAGGAAATGATGAATGAATCTGTTTTTCTCTTACTGGTGAGAGATTCCTGGTTAAGGTGAATAGGGTGCTTTTTTTGATACAGTGAGTAAAATAGATAAAGTCTATACTTTGCACCTGTAAATAGGATTGAAGAACTAAGCATATTTGGAATTTGAGATGTTAAAAAAAAAAATCCTAAAAACAAAAAAATTAAACCACAAGGGATTTCTTCCTTCACATCCGGGCAGAGAAGATGAATACCAAGGAAGAAGAAAAGATTATTTAACCTGTTTAAAAGTAGTTGGATCTCTCAGTGCTTTGTGACCGCCTAGAGGGGTGGGATAGGGAGGGTGGGAGGGAGATGCAAGAGGGAAGCGATCTGGGGATATATGTATATGTATAGCTGATTCACTTTGTTATAAAGCAGAAACTAACAAACGATTGTAAAGCAATTATACTCCAATAAAGATGTTAAAAATAAAAATAATTGGATCTGTATTTAATATGAATAGCATGAAACCTTACTTAATTTTTGAGCGACCTCCCCGAAAAGCAAATGTCTAATGAGGTATTGTGATGTAGAAATTCCATCCAGGTGGTTTAATGAGTTCATAAGTGAGTTTGTACTTAATTGATTTAAACTAAGTAAGTAGAACTTCTTGAATATATTGTAATTAAAATAAACAACTCCAACAACTTTTACAGTAGTTTTGCCAGTAAGTATACATTTTGAAAGAATGGAATTAAATTTACTATGCTTTAAAAAATGTCCTGATTTGACAAATAAAGGAGCAAGCAAATGTGGTGGAAGGAACTTTACGCAATTTGTGCCCTGCTTCTCAAGTTGGGATATGTGACATTGTGTTCAAGGGATACTCTAAGGATTCTAAGCCTTAGAATCTAAGCTATGGGAACAAACATAGTAATTCTTGAAGTATCAATTTTACTTAGAGTATATAATTTAAACCACTTTAATATTACAGTAAGCATGAGTAAATTAGGCATGAATGTAGAATTTTAAAGGAGCTTTTAGACAAAATCAAACTTCAGAGAAATTTCAAGTGAACCCATTGTATAACTCCAGACCTCATTGTTCTTCTGTTATTGGTACTTTGGTGAGAAACAATTAAGGAGCACAGGGCCACAGAAAGAACTCTAGAAGACTCTATCTAATGCTAGTTTGGCCAGTAAAGTCCTGTAACTTTGAGCAGAATTATTTAACTCTCTCTCTCAGCTTTTCTCACCACTAACATGAAGGAGGCTCATATGGCAAAATAGGTTTCTATCCTTTAGTATCTTGACCAGCCGGAAAGAGAAATATAGTATATCAGGCTTAGGTTTTTTTTTTTTTGTCTTTATAATGGGAATGATTATGGGGGAGGGGTAGATTATACATTAAAAATGCAAGAGGATAAGAAATGGAAGAAAGGATGAAAAATTTCAGTGATTAGGTCCAGTCAGTATAAACCGAAGGGAAAATATTTAGATTTTTTTTCATTTAGAAATTTTTGTGGTATTAATCACAAAATTAACAGTAGTTTCAGTTTTACACTTCATTTCAGGCTCAGCTCACACTTCATTTCCTCAACAAAATCTTTCCTAGGAATTATTCTCTACAGTGATGTCTGTCTTTCTTTTCCTTTAGTGTTTGTAAATGTTGCTACACCCTGTAATCATGTACATGTGGGAGGCTGCAAGATGTAGTTTAAAGAAAAAAAAAAAAAAGACTTTGGAGTCAGACTTGTATTTCAGATCTCAGATCCTGATATGCCCTTTATTTTGGAAAGTCATTTAACCTCTATGAATTTCAATTTCCTTCTCCAAATGAAGATGGCAATGCTTACTTCACAGAGTTGTTAAGAACTGAGGGGACTTCCAGTGGTTAAGAATCCGCCTTCCAGTGCAGGGAACACAGGTTTGATCCCTGGTCAGGCAACTAAGATCCCACATGCCCTGCAGCTCTAGAGCCGGCACACCACAACTAGAGAGCCCACGTGCCGCAATTGAGACCTGACGCAGCCAAATAAATAAATAAATATTAAAACAAAAAACCAACAAAAAAACCAACAACAACAAAAAAATGGGACTTCCCTGGTGGTGCAGTGGTTAAGACTCTGTGCTCCCAATGCAGAGGGCCCAGGTTCGATCCCTGATAGGGAACTAGATCTCACATGCATGCCACAGCTAAGAGTTCACATGCCACAACTAAGGAGCCCATGTGCCGCAACTAAGGAGCTGGTGAGCTGCAACTAAGGAGCCCATGTGCCACAACTAAGGAGCTGGCGAGCTGCAACTAAGGAGCTGGCGAGCTGCAACTGAGGAGCTGGCGAGCTGCAACTGAGGAGCTGGCGAGCTGCAACTAAGGAGCCCACCTGCCACAACTAAGGAGCCCACCTGCCACAACTAAGGAGCCCACCTGCTGCAACTAAGACCCGGTGCAACCAAATAAATAAATTAATTAATTAATTAAAAAAAAAGAACTGAGATAATGTATGTGAAAATGCCTACCATGTATGTCTAACTTGGATTATACAGTCGACTCTTGAACAGTGGGGTTGGGGGGGGAGTAGGGGTGCCAACCCCCCGTCCCCCACCCCACACAGTACAAAACCCGAGTTTAACTTTGTAATTGGTCCTCCATAGCTGTGATTCTCCCCTATCCAAGGTTCCTTATATGTTGATTCAACCAACCTTGGATTGTGTAGTACTGTAGTACTTACTGAAAAAAATCCTGGGTGTAAGTGGACCCGTACAGTTCAAACTGCTCTGGTTCAAGGGTTAACTGTATACTCAATAATCTTCTTTTCCTCTTCATATGCTGTTTTGGCATAATTTGCTAATAGCTTCATGTATAAATATCTTCTTTAAAGTAGATTTTAAAGTTCTTGAAACAGGTGATGGTGTTCTTCACTTCTTCTGTGCCCTTTTGTCATAGCACCTATTAATGAAGTATTTGCATAGAAGATGTTTAATTAAAAAAAATTGGATGGTGTGACACTTAGTAGTTTAGGAAGCAGCTACTGAGAAACATTTAGATAAACTAGAACTTTGCAATTATTACTAAAAAGACAGTTCAGGGTAGATGGAGTGGGGTTTAGTATTTTTCTGTATATTTATTACTGGTAATAGGATGATACCAATGATGTCTATTTGAGATATTTTATACTATCAAATTTAATATTTTATATATTTTCTTTATATTTCCCTTATGTATTTCTTTATGTATTTTTTAATCTATTTTCTAATTAATTTGTATATGTATTCTTAGTTGATGGGCATAATCTGTATGAGGATTATTTTAGAGTAATTTTAGAGTAATTTTTTAAACTGTCATCTTAAAAAATTAAAAATTGAAATTATAGGTAAAAGATTCTGAAAATGCTGCAGGTTATTTTGAAGGTTAATTCTGAAGGTCAAAATAGCATAAAATAGGAGTCAAAAGTTCTACATCTTCCACCGCTTTCAAGACACTTAACCACATTTTATCTCCGTTTCCTTAGCATTGAATGAAGTTATGCTTACCTTACATAGTTAATGAGGGAGAAAGGAAATAATGTGTTCAATAATCAACACCTACTATGTGCCAGGCTCTGTGCTGAAGTGAGGGATACAATAGTGAATAAAACAGACACAGTCCTTATCCTCTTGGAGCTTATATTTTAGCACTAACATGAACACACTATTTAGTCAAGTTAGATGTTGACAAATCATGCTACGTTTATGTTGCATTTCAAGGAATAAAGTGCTTCTGTATTTTATTTTTGTTGTAGATAAGTATAAGCACCAAAACCGTTTTCATGTCAAGCCATTTTTGACACAAATTTTTAAACCATTACACATTTCCTGCTTTCTAAGATAGAAAATATTGAACATAATTTAATTATTTTATTCATTCAGGTTTAAGTAATTATAGCTAACATCTGTCGAGTTTATATATATACATACATATATATGGCATAAATATGTTCTATTTGTGCTTAGCACTTTGCCCATGTTATTTTATCGTTACAACCTTTATAAGGTAATATATTATTCCGTTTACACCGCCTGAGAAATAGGTCAGGTAGCTTGCTCAAGATTACACCAGTGGCCCTGCCAGAATTCGAGCACAGGTCTGACTGTACTCTGAGCAATTACATTTCTATATTCTATTCTGAATATCTTTTATTGTGGAGTGTGGTAGTATAGTTCTCTCTAGTGTTTTCTTTTCAGTTGTGACTTTACACACTTGTTCCCTTCCCCACTTATAGTTTCTAATCTACGGGAGATGCCTTTTTGTGGCAGTCAGTGGCAGACTACAGGCCATAACTGACCAGTACACATGTTCATTAGGCCCATACTATGTCTTTACAAAAAAGTATGTTTCTAACATTAAAAAATGACATTTTATATAAACCCGTACTTTTAGCTTTTTAAGATTCAGCAACACTGCAACCTCTTTCCCACAGGACAATAGTTGGTTAGAGTGGCTGTCCCCTTGAGATAGGGCATGTATTCTCCAGTTTGCCACAATTCCCACTTAACCTATTTGTTATCTGCCTCACCTCATAGGTATTTGAGTTTGTGATCTTTGCTCATACATATTCTTCTTTTTCCATCATATCTTGGGCAACTTTTCATATTAGTGAAAATGATAATACAGAGTTTATCAAGAGCTTACCAAGTGTGAAATAATTTTCTAGAGCCTGCCATAGAACCTATTAATTTATTTAATCCTCATAATAGTATCACCATTTTGCATTTGAAGAAATGGTAGCAGAGAGAGATTAAGTAATTTGCTCAAATTACTGCAATAAGAAGCCAAGCTGATAAAAGGCCAAACTGTGAGTTGAACCCATGTAGTCTGTTCATAGAGTGTAAGCTCTTAACCACTACGTTATACTCCTTGGCATTTAATAATTAATTCATATAGATACACATCTTTCTTTTTAATGGCTCTATTGTATTGCATCATAAGTTACGCTATATTTAGTCAGTCCTCAATTGATGTCCATAGAGGTTTCTTATTTTTTTCATGTGACAAATGTTGCAGATAATAACATTGTACATTTATTATTGCATATTTGTGAGTTTTTTTAAAAATGTAAGTTAAATTACTATAAATAGAATTTTGGGGTCAACACTATCTGCGTTTAAAATTTTTGATAGAAATTACACCCTTTTTGGAAGACAAGTTTGTACTAATTGTAATTAATATTCTCACTTTCATTTGGTATTATCTTTTTAATCTTTACGAGTTCTTTTGAGATACAACTCTTTCTTGAGTTATATACGTGGATTAGATTGCAGACGACAGATACCCAGCTCACAATTACCTTAAGTGAAAAGGGGAATTTATTAATTTACATAGAGTATAGAGGAGGAACTGACTTTAGATACTCAAGCAGTGTGTCCAGGGGATTACTGTAATGATGGACACTTATTCTCCGTTTTAGTGCTTTGATTTTTCAGTATGTTGCATGCTGACTTCCTTGATGTAGCCAGAATTGGGGCAAGGAGGGTGCAGGTTAGGAGATTATAGTAATAGTCAATCAGGTTTTCCGTACCCAACTAGTGAATCCAGAGGAGAGATTTTCTTTTTCATGGCATTTGTATATAAAATTCCAGGTTGCTTCTTCACCTGGCTTGGCTCACAGGTCCATCTTTGGGCCAATCATTGTGACTAGGAAAGTGAGGACTGTGATTGGCCAGGTCTGTATTTCATGTCTGTTTTGGGATTGGGACACTAAATAGGCAGCGTCACCAGAATCACACGCAGAAGGGGATAGGGAAGCCTTCAAACGAAGAGGGGTTTCTGCCACTAGAAGGGCAGAATTTAGAGGTTTTCTTAAGTCTTTATGCCTTTTTGCTTTCTTATTTTCCCCCCTAAGAGTATAGTTTATCTGCCCTATTTCCTTTCTCCTGCTTCTTCCATGAAAGTGGTCCTCTGGCAGATAGTTCTAATTGGAACTGGAACAAGTTAATGTGTGAGAACTAGTGGGTTAAACTCAGGGCCCCCTAATATCAACAGTGGTTAATTTATCAGGAGCGCTCACAATGACTGACTTCCACTTTTTCATACACTGCATAAGTGTGGTTATCTAAGGACATTTTAGAACAGTAGTATGCATGTAATAGAGAGTAAGATTTTACTAGTTTTTACAATAGTTCTTTTATGTTGCTTTATTTAAATTTTTGATCAGCTATGAGCCTTTATTTTACAAATTAATTAATTAATTAATTAAATTTTATTTTTGGCTGCCCTGTGTCCTCGTTGCTGTGCGCGGGTCCTCTCTAGTTGCGGCAAGCGGGGGCCACTCTTTGCTGCGGTGGGCGGGCTTCTCATTGCAGTGGCCTCTCTTGCTGCAGAGCACAGGCCCTAGGCGTGCGGGCTTTAGTAGTCCTAGTGCAGGGACCCAGTAGTTGTGGCTCACGGGCTCTAGAGCTCAGGCTCAGTAGTTGTGGTGCACGGGCTTCGTTGCTCTGAGGGACGTGGGATCCTCCCAGACCAGGACTCGACCCGTGTCCCCTGCATTGGCAGGCAGATTCCTAACCACTGCGGCACCAGGGAAGTCCCTAGCTATGAGTCTTTAGTCTTTTTTTTTCTACAAACGATCCCTCCCAGTATTTCCTAAGTTTTGTTCCTAAGTTTAGCACTTCTCAGGGAAATGTTATAATAGGTATGATGTTAAGAGATTTTTATGTGGTCAAATAAATTTGGAAAGTGGTATATAATATATCTCTCCTTATGGAGATTAACAGTATACTAGAGCATATTAACATGTTAAAGATGTGAATGGTGTTACAGTTGTGGAGCCTGTTGAACTTTATTTAGTCTAGTGTTTCCAAAACTTTTTGAGAATGGAACATTTTTTCAAGACATACCAGAATTCTGTTCAACACTTCTTTGGGAAATAGTGGTCTTTCCCCTGCGAATGATATTTTGGAAGTCTATATAACACCTTTATATTCTTTTAGCTTTTTGCTGTAGAAATAGTGGTTTCCTACAGTAATCTCTACTATGAAAATTAATTTTTTTTCTGGATTTGCCTTTAAAGTATATATATGTATATATACTTTAAAATGTAAATATATATATATATATATTTTTTTTTTCCCCCAGTTATCGCCTCTGACTTTTTTTTCTTTTTCTTTCCACATTAAAAGATTGGCTGACTATATTATCTTATTCAGAAAATCTATGATAGCAAAGACCAGTCTTGATTCTGTTACTACTGTATGGGGAAAGAACCCTGGAATAAGTTCTATTTTGGATTTTTCCAGTGAGCATTTGGTATCATTATTTGTAAAATGTAAAGATGAAAAGATGCTTTTTAAAATCTCCTTCAGCTCTAAAATCTTAATAATCCCAATCTCAGGAACATACCTCATGTTTACCATTCTCTCATTGCTTGTATTCACATTATCTACAACCTGTTACTGACAGCAAAATTGTTGATTTGAAATGTCTTCCTTGCTTCAAACAGGAAAAACTGCTAGAAGACACTGACATTCATACCAAGTGTAAATGGAAATAATAAATGTCTGTTACTTCCATTGCAAAATATGTGCAGTTTTATTTCATTCACTGTCACATGCTGCAGAGAGTTCAAATTGGAAAATGTTTAAGATTTAGAATAAAATTTACACACATGTAAGTGTAATAACTGATTCACACAATCAAGCTTAGAAGAATAATAGAGATTTAGAGGTTTCAAGGTATTACCTTTTTCTTTTTAAATTTAAATTGTAGTGATACACCAGAGACCTGGAAAGCAAAAATTAGTATTCTCCCCAAATACTATGATTATTTTGCTATTAAATATTTAAAATGAAGCTATTGTAAAAATAAGACATATACCTTCATGAACAATATTATGTTTTAGGTTCACACAGATATTCAGAATAGTAGGTAGGCTGTGGATTAGACCACCTGGGTTTATACCTGAGTTAAGTGTAGGTTTTAGAGTTACTTAACTTCTCTAAGCTTCAATTTTCTCATCCACGAAATGGGGAAAAATCCTTTGCCTGCTTTAGAGGGTTGTTTTGATAAGTGAAATAATAAATGTAAATGTTGAGTGAGTGTGCCCACATAATAAATATTCATTAAGTGTTTGTTGTTATATATTGTAATAATTTGAATCTAATTACCTTTACAAAGATGATAACAGAAAGCAACCAATATAACTTTTAGATATCTGACCCAATCATGGTTTATTTCCATGCTGTTTTTCTCTTTTATTGTATCTTATTTTAGGAACATCATTAAGGAACAATACTGTACTGGGGTTTTGCTTGATCTAAATTCTTATTTTCTAGCTTAATTCTGGTGTTGTTAGAGTCAGAAGATGCTGTTTGTAGTGTAGTAACTAAGGACAAGAATTTGAGATTTTTGAGGCGTAGGTTTAAAGTAAAGTATATATGGGAAACTGCTTCTAATATTCTCTAGGGCTTGTTAAGATCTGTGGAGAAAACTGCCTCTACATACAGATATGTAGGTATTATAGTTATGGAATACTTTAGTTAAAGTGGAAAAGTTTTAAGTGTTATACAAATGGTGCAGTAATACAGGGTGGTAAAGTGATAGCAAAATGAAACTATTTACATAGATAATTGTTGATTTGTAGAAAAGAGAGTTTTAATTGACATATGAGGAAAATAGTAAATCCCAGGGACAGTGAGCCAAGGCTTAGACCTTGTGTTTGGGTTGACTTGGGGCATAAGACAGATGAATATTATATATAAAAGGAGATCGATACTTTATAAAATCAGGTACCAAAAGAAAATCTCTAGAACTTAAAGCATTGCCAAAGATGATTTTGGGCAGGAAGGTTTGAGAATAATTGATTTAGGTCAGTATTGGGCTTGGAATTTTCCGGTTTTCTTCTGCAGATGGGTCTATGAAGCATTATTAATTTTAAAAAATTGTCACGTATGCATCATAATGAAACATTCATTACTTTCTGATTCTTAATGCAATTCAGAAGTGGGTCATATCTAATAACATGAGAAACTTGAAATAGAGACCCCCCCCACCCCCATAAGTAGGAACTTTTAAACAGCTAAATAGGTATGGATCTGATTTTATTACTATTGTTTTCCTGGCCTGTCATTTCCTGTTGATTAATCTGTTAGTCTGACCATAGCCTGACTTGTTAACAGACAGTGCAACACAATTCAGTAACTGTCTCAGTCTACTTGGGTTGCTGTAACAAAGTACCATAGACTAGGTGGCTTATAAACAACGGAAATTTACTTCTTACAGTTTTGGAGTCTGGGAAGTTCAAGATCAAGTTACCAACAAATTCAGTGTCCAGTGAGGGCCTACTTCCTGGTTCATAGACAGCCATTTTCTCTCTGTCTCCTCACATGGCAGAAAATGGGAGGGAACTCTCTGGGTCTCTTTTATAAGGGTACTGACCCCATTCATGAGGGCTGTGTCCTCATGACCTAATCACCTCCCAAAGGCCCCACATCCAAACACCATTACACTAGGGGAATAGGTTTCAGTATGTGAATTTGGCGGGGCCTGACACAAATATTCAGCCTTTGGCAGGTATGTGCCATGTGATGTGCTTTGTGTTTTGTTAAGCTAATACTACTGAATGTTTATAGTGTCATCCTTTAGGTACGAGGAGTTGGTTGTAAAGTAGGTTTACAGGTTTAGTTATTTATATATTAAAACACTTGCCAAGTTCTGCGTGACAGGGTTTACGAAACTTTTTATGTAAAGGGCCAGATAGTAAATATTTTAGGCTTTGTGGGATGTATAATTTCTATCACAGCCACTCAGCTCTGCCCTTATAGCATAAACGCAGCCATAGACAATATGTAAATAAATGAGCATGACTGTGTTCCAACGAAACTTTATTTACAAAAACAGATGGTTGGCCAGAGTTGGCCCAAGGGCCATAGTTTCTCACTCCATGCTCAGAGACACAGTTTGTGTTAGGCAAGTATAATTTTAAGTTACCTGCATGTGAATTAAACTTTTATATTAAAATTTGCATTGTAAACCACCACAAAACTTAGTGGCTTAAAACTACAATTTAATGTTTCTCACATTTCTATGAATTAACTCAGTCATTCTCCTTTATGTGGCATTGGTTGGGGTTCTGGTATAGCAGCAGACATCTGGAGGCTTGATTGGGACTGTTGTCCAGGGCCTTGGTTCTCCTGCATGTGGGTTTCTCCACATGGCTGATTCATTAGCCTCATGGTGCGATGGCTGGGTTCCAAGAAGTATTCCAAGAGCAAGCGTTGTGACAGGGAGGAAACAAATCTGCCAGGATGATTAAGGGGTAGGCCTGAAACTGGCATAACCTCACTTCTGACATTATTCTATTGGTCAAAATACTCAGAGGCTCAGCCCAGAGTCATCGTGGGAAGAGACTAGGAATACTAGGAAGCATGATTAATTCGGGATCATCAAAGTGGCAGTCTATCACAGGATTGTTTTGGTTGCAAGTGACCATTCAAATTGGGCTAGCCTTAGTAAAGGGGACATTTATTGTAAGAATAATGGGGTGTCTATCTCACAGAACCTAAATATGGGATGAGGCCCTAGGAATATTGGACCCAAGGTTTGAAGGTCCGAAGGACTGTTTCTCATCTTGCTTCACTCTGTAAAGTAAGCTCTATTTTCTCTTACCACAGATCTGCCTTTTTCGCAGTGCGAAAAACATTACCATTGACTGCTCCTGTATTGTTTAGATCTTCCCATTTCAGCCATTCAGAAAAGGACTGACTTTATTTTCGCAGTTTTGTTTCTAAAATACTTGAGGAAGAACTTTGTCCTGGACCAGTCATTTGTGATAAGAGGATAGAGGTTATGTTGGACCATGTGGACAGGAGTAGGAGCAGTTAACAGAAAAGGGATGCTGGATATTTAACTCCCAAGTAGTTCGCTTGCTTTCTCCCTAACCATCTATTTCCTGACATAAACTAATTTGGTAATTATTTTAATAAATAATTTGTTTCCCCATTTCAGGCCTAGTTTACTTTTTTTCTTCAGCTGTCTGCCTTTGGCTGTTTCATTGTTCTGCTGGAGAGTAGGCTGAAGTAAGGACTGGAATTAGTTCAGTATTTGAATATTCATTGTAATTTCTTCTTGCTTTGAGTAGGGTATAGCAGCATTTAGTATCTATTATGTCACTTTGCCACCATTAACATAGACTCAGATATGAAGGTGATCCTACTATGCTGTTATTCATTGATTCCTAAGGTTGATTTGGGTGATTTGGTTGGCTGAGTGAGTATATCCTTTCTCTGGAAAGGGTCCACTTGCATACAAGAATGCAGGAACTATAATACAGAATGAAATAAGAGCTGTAATAGATACAAGCAACATACTGTGGGTGCACAGAGGAAGGAACAATTAATTTTGACTGAGTGGCTGTAGGAGGGATGGTATTTTAAAGGAGATGGTTTGAGCGGGCGTGGAAGAATGAATAACCCATCCTTAGAAAAACAAGGAAAGGTAATCTGGCTGACAGGTTTCTTTCCCTGTTGAAGGGGTGGCACCAGAATGTCTTGGCTAAAGTAGATGAGCTTAAATATAGGTATAGAGGATTCAGGATAAACAGCAGCATGTACTTCTTTTAACCGTTTTCGGTTAAAATTACAAGAGCTAATTTGGTTTTGCTACATTCAGGCCTCAGGTGACTATGTGGTAGTTTGAAATTTGAGAATTTGATTTTTTAAATAAAGAGTTTATCTCAAAGACTCAGATTTTGGATATAGAAAGAACTTTAAGGATTATCTGTACTACCCACTCTAGTACATAAAGAAACTAAGACCGAGTTAAATGACTTATTTAAGTTTACACATCTAAATGATAGAGTTGGAGCTAAATCCAGGCTACTTTACTCCTAGTCTTGGGTATTAAAAAAATTATATGGTGTATCCTTTGTAGTAAGATTTGTCCCAAATATCCCATTCAAATTATCTACTGTAGGAGTTTTAAAATTTGAGATATAACATGTATACAGTAAAATGCACAAACGTTAATTATACAGTATGGTGAATTTTTCGTATGTATAGATCCTTGTAAGTACCACCCATGAACATTTCCAGCACTCCAGAATTTTCCTTCATGCCTTTTACTAGTCAATATCTAATTCCCCTGCCACCTCCAAGTAATCACTATTCTGATTTTTATCATAAAGGATTAACTTTGCCTGTTCTTGAATTTTATATAAATTAATGACTTCTTTCGCTCATTATTATGTCTATGATATTATCCACGTTGTGTGTAGCAGTTATTCGTTCTTTTTATTAATATGTGGTATTCCACAGAACAAATTGAATTATTATTTTTCTGTTGGTGGACATTTGACTTGTTTCTAGTTTTTGACTTTTTAATAAAGCTGTCATGGATATTCTCATATGGGTCTTTTCATAAATATATTGTCTCCATTCTAGGTGTAGAATTTCTGAGTTATTGTTTCCCCAGAAGGTTGTACTATTTTCTGTCCCCACCAACAATGGAGGAAAGTTTCAGTTGCTCTACATTCTTGTCAAAATTTGCTATTGTCAGTCTTTTTTTTTTTTTAATTTTATTTATTTTATTTATTTATTTATGGCTGTGTTGGGTCTTCATTTCTGTGTGAGTGCTTTCTCTAGTTGTGGCAAGTGGGGGCCACTCTTCATCGCGGTGCGCGGGCCTCTCACTATCGCGGCCTCTCTTGTTGCGGAGCACAGGCTCCAGACGCGCAGGCTCAGCAATTGTGGCTCACGGGCCTAGTCGCTCCGCAGCATGTGGGATCTTCCCAGACCAGGGCTCGAACCCGTGTCCCCTGCATTGGCAGGCAGATTCTCAACCACTGCGCCACCAGGGAAGCCCTGTCCGTCTTTCTAATTTTGACCATTCTGGTGAGCGTGTAGTGGCTTCTAATTTATATTTCCCAGATAAGTAATGATGTTGAGCACCTTTTAATGTATTAATTTAAAAAATATATATTTTTAATAGGACTGTCTTTGTCTTATGGATTTGTGGGAATTTTTTATAATTCTGAATATGGGAACTCTGTGTATATGTATGGCAAATATCTTCTCACAGTCTGTGGCTAGGCTTTTCAGTCTCTTAATAGTGTCTTTTAATAAATAAAAATTCTTAACAGTAATGAAGTTCAATTTATTAAATTTTCTTTTTATGATTAGTGAATTTCTTGTGTCTTGTTTAAACAGTCTTTGCCTGTTACAGGATCATTAAAATATTATCCAAAATTTTCTTGAAGCTTTATTGCTTTCCCTTTCACTTAAGGTTCTGTGATACATTTCAAATTAATTTGTATGCATGACGAAGTAGAGATCAAGAATTTCTTTTGAACATATGGATAGGCAGTTGATCTGGCATCATTTTTTGAAAAAACTCTCTTTTCCCCACTGGATTGTAGGGTACCTTTGATATAAATCAGGCGGATTTGTTTCTACAGTGTTTCTGTTCCACTGGTCTGTTTGTCTGTTTTTGCACCAACATTACCTTGTCTTAATTACTATAGCTTTATACTAAGTCTAGATATCTGGTAGTATAAGTTCTCCAAAGTTTTTCTTCTTCTTCAATTCTTTTTTTGTTTTTTTTGGAGGGGAAGGCTGTACTCCATCATTTGTATTGTCATATGCATTTAGAATCAGATTACAGTTTAAAAAATCTGTTGGTATTATGACTGGGATTGCATCGAAGCTGTAGATCAGTTTGGAGACAATTGGCATGTTACAATATAGTCTTCCATTCTATGACTATGGATTATCTGTCTATTTCCTTGGGTCTTTAAGTTCTCTCAACAGTGTTTTATGGTGTTCAATCTAGATGTCTTGCATAACTTTTGTTAAGTTTATGGCTAGGCATGTAATGTTTTAAAAATGTTGTTGTAAATGGTATTGTTTATTTAAATTTCATTTTCCAGTTTCATATTAATTCATAGAAATACCATTGGTTTTTGTATTTTGGTCTAATGAACAACAGCCTTGCTAAATTAGCTTTTTTTTTTATTACTTTCTATTTTATTTATTTGAAAAATTGTTTTAATTTTTAATTTTTTTAATTGAATGAAAGATTCTTTAAATTCTATAGTGCTTTACAGTTTTCAAAAGTTTTACAAACATGATTTCATATAATCCCATAATAAACCCCCTTTCCCCCTACTCCTTTATTGCCCTTCCCCCCTTCTCTCCCCTCTGGTAACCACTAGTTTGTTCTCTGTATCTGTGAGTCTGCTTCTTTTTTGTTTTATTCACTAGTTTGTTGTGTTTTTTTTTTTTAATTAATTTTTATTGGAGTATGGTTGCTTTACAATGTCGTGTTAGTTTCTGCTGTACAGCAAAGTGAATCAGCTATATATATACATATATCTCCTCTTTTTTGGATTCCCTTCCTGTCTAGGTCACCACAGAGCACTGAGTAGAGTTGCCTGTGCTATACAGTAGGTTCTCATTAGTTATCTATTTACTAGATAGTAGTGTATACATGTCAATCCCAATCTCCCAATTCATCCCCCCCACCTTCGCCCCTTGGTATCCATATGTTTGTTCTCTACTTTTTTATGTTTTTGTCTCTATTTCTGCTTTGCAAATAAGTTCATCTGTATCATTTTTCTAGATTCCACATAAAAGTGATATTATACGATATTTATTTTTCTCTTTCTCACTTATTTCACTTTGTATGACAGTCTCTAGGTCCACCACATCTCTGCAAATGACACAATTTTGTTCCTTTTTATGGCTGAGTAATATTCCATTGTATACATGTACCACATCTTCTTTATCCATTCCTCTGTTGATGGACTTTTAGGTTGCTTCCATGTCCTGGCTATTGTAAATAGCACTGCAGTGAACATTGGGGTGCATGTATTTTTTTGAATTATGGTTTTCTCCGGGTATATGCCCAGGAGTGGGATTGCTGGGTCATATGATAGTTCTATTTTTAGCTTTTTAAGGAACCTCAATACTGTTCTCCATAGTGGCTGTATCAATTTATATTCCCACTGAGTTTGTTGTGTTTTAGATTCCACATATAAGTGTTACCGAGTCCAAGCTCATACTGCTTGCCACATGACATGCCAATAATTCGAGAGACAAATTGTTGGGACAAGGAATAGAGACTTTATTTGGAAAGCCAGCAGACTGAGAAGATGGTGGACTAGTGTCCCGAAGAACCATCTTGCCTGAGTTAGAATTTAGGCTTCTTTTATAGTAAAAGAGGAGGGAGTGTGGTTGGTTGTGCAAATTTCTTGGTGCTGTAATCCTTTGTTCTTGCAGCTGTCTGCTAGGTCTGGTCACAGTGTCCCTATAAACCTCCATCAAGACAAATGTTATTCTCTGTTCTGCAACTTTTTAATCTCTATATGAATAGAAAAGTTTTAAAGGTCAGAGCCTTGAGAATGGTCTATCCTGTATATTTCAGGCTATAGGCAACATTTATTTATTAACTTGTAGCAAAAGCAATAGAACACAAAGGTTAAAGTAAAAGAAAGAGATCCAATGTGGAGTCAGATTTGTTCTTCCCTATTCCATAAGTGATATCATACAGTATTTGTCTTTCTCTGTCTGACTTATTTCACTTAGCATAATGGCCTCCAAGTCCATCCATGTTGCTGCAAATGGCAAATAAATTAGCTTATTTTTAATATTTAGTAGTTTGTAGATTCTTTTGTATTTCCTGTTTACAACCATATCATCTGAGGATAATGATGATATTACTTACTCCTTTCTAGTCTTTATACTTTTTTGTTTTTCCATATTGCAATGATCAAGACTTTCAGAACAATGTTTAGTAGAAATAGTGATAGTTTTATTCCTGAACTTAGGGGGGGAAAATGTTCACTATTTCAACATTAATTATTATGTTAGCTATAGGTTTTTGTAGGTACCCTTTGTCAGATTAAAGAAGTTTCCCATCTATTCCTAGTTTTCTAAATTATTAATGGCTAAATTTTATTTAAATATATTTATATTTAATTTAAATATAAGTTAATTATTAATGGTTAAATTTTATGAAATGGTTTTTCTGCTCTTACTGAGATAAATCATATGATTTGTGCCCTTAATTCCATAATATGGTGAATTACACTGATTTCAATGTTAAACTAACTTTGCACTACTAGGATAAGTCCCACTTGGTTACAATGTATTGTATCACTGGATTTAATGTGTCAGTATTTTGTATGGGATTTTTATGTCTATTCACTAGCCTGTAATTTTCCTTTCTTGTAAAAATTTTTGTCAGGTGTTGGTATCAAGTTTTGCTGGCCTCATAAAAACTAGTCTCTGTCTCTCTTTTTTATTCTTTGAAGGAGTTTGTGTTAGATTGGTACATTTCATCTGTGCTAGAAAAGGATGTTCTGCAATTTGTTGATGTTAGTGTTATGTGTCAACAAGGTCAAATTGTTTAATCATGTTGATCAAATCTTTTAATGATTTTTAATGATTTTCTTTCTGTTTTTGTCAGTTATGACAGAAGAATCTTAAAATTACCAACTATGACCATAGATTTTTCCTTTCAGTTCTTTCAACTTTTACTTTATGTATTCTGGAGCTCTTGTTAGGTATATAAAAATTTAGGATTGTTATAATTTACAATTGAACCATTATGTCATTATAAAATGTCTTTCTCTATCTCTAGTAGTATTCCTTGTCTTGAAGTCTACTTTAGAACTTCTATTAATATGATTGCTCTTTCTTTTCATCAGTATTTCTACAGTTTATTTTTTTCTTTTTATTTCAAGCTGTCTGTATTCTTTTGTTTAAGGTATATCTTTTGGAAGTAGCATATTATTGGGTCATGTTTATTTGATCCAGTTTGACAATCTTTGTGGATTTTTTTTTAAGTTCTTAATTTTATTTATTTATTTATTATCTATTTTTGGCTACGTTGGGTCTTCGTTGCTACGTGTGGGCTTTCTCTAGTTGCAGTGAGCAGGGGCTACTCTTTGTTGCAGCGTGTGGGCTTCTCACTGCGGTAGCTTGTCTTGTTGCGGAGCTGGGCTCTAGGTGCACGGGCTTCAGTAGTTGTGGCATGCGGGCTCAGTAGTTGTGGCTCATGGGCTCCCGAGTGCAGGCTCAGTAGTTGTGGCACACAAGCCTAGTTGCTCCGTGGCATGTGAGATCTTCCTGGACCAGGGATCGAACCTGTGTCCCCTGCATTGGCAGGCAAATTCCTAACCGCTGCGCCAACAGGGAAGTCTCAATCTTTGTGTTCTAATTGGAATGTTTATTTACATTTAATGTGATTACTAACATAGTTGGGTAGAATTCTGTCATCTCACCACCTCTTTTGTATCTATCTCATCTGTTCCTTGTGTTTTTTTTCATTCTTCCCTTCCTACATTTTTTGATTTGTCAACTTTTATAAATTTCATTTTTACTAATTAACTTTTCAGTTATACATTCATCTATAATTATACTTTTTTAGTCATCCTAGAGATTTTCATAAACATCTTTGATTTATTGGTGTATCTTAAATTAATACTTTTTAAACAATATCTTTTTCTATTTATCCATATATATACTCTTTCTAGTGCTCTTCATTCATTTTTGCAGTTCTCTGCTATCATTTGGGATAATTTTCCTTTAGTTTGAGGTAATTCCTTTAATATTTCTTATATTGCTGATCTCTTGGAGGGAGATTTTCTTAGCTATTGTTTGTCTACAAACATCTTTATTTCACCTTTCTTTTTAAAGGAAAACTTTTCTGTTACACAATTCTAGGTTGGTGTCTTTTATTCTTTCTACAGTACAAATATGTCATTCCTTTTCTGGCTGCCATAATTTCCTTTGAAAAGTCAGCCATCAGTCTTATTGTTGCTCTTTTAAAGGTAATGTGTGTTTCTTCGCTGCTTTTAAGAATTTCCTTTTGCTTTTAGTTTCTAAAAGTTTGTGTGGTATCTAAGCATGATTTTATTTGCATTTATCCTGTTTGGGGTTTGCTGGGTTGATGTTTTTCACTAATTTTGGAAAAACTTTGGCTTTTATATCTTTGTTACTTCTACTCTCATCTCTCTCCTCTCTCCTCTCTCCTCAGCCTTGTTAGATGTTTTGGCTGTATCCCATATGTCTCTTGTGCTTGTCCTCTTTACTCTTTTCTCTGTGTGGGTTAGTTGGGTATTTTCTATTGACTTGTTTTTTAAGCTTACTGTTCTCTCTTGATGTGTCCAGCCTAATACTGAAATTACTTCAAATAGCTTATTTTTTCAGTTCTAGGAATTAAAAAACAATAGTCCCATTTTTAAAATAGTCTTTTTAAATAGATTCCCATTTTTGTTGACTATCTCTATCCTTTCATAAACTTTTTCTATTTTTTTCTTTCATGAAAATATTGATAATTGCTGTTTTAAAGTCTTTGTCTGCTTATCCACTATCTGCATCATCTCTGACTCTGCTTCTATTTTCTAGTTTTTTTCTTGATTATAGGTCATATTCTCTTGTCTCTTTACATACGTTGTAACAGAAGGAAAAAAATATACCATGAAAATATTGATGAGAAGAGTGGTTATATTAATAGAAATTCAAATTTTTTATTATATACTGAACACTGTATATTGTAACTTAGCTATATAGAGGATGAAGAGGATATCTTCCTCCAGAGGGTATCTTTCTTCCCTTTTTCAACTGTTAGGCCAATTGGATGAGGTGCTGACACCTCAATTTAATTAAGAATTGAGCTGGATTTAATCAGGGTCAGTCTGGAGTGCAGTTACAGTAATATTTTAGTAAGATTGAATCGTCTCTTACTTGTCAACCTTGCCCTACTAGATTTTTGATTGAGAGACTGTCAGGTTTCTTCTCCACAGTCCTGAAAGACTACAGGAGATTCAGTTCTGTTCTTTGGAGGTCTTGAGATTGGCCCTTTGATCTCTTGCTTCACACTGCTTCAAATTCAGGCAATGTTGGAGACCTGTCATGTTTCGCTTGTGTGATTCTCCCTTTTCTAGCAAGTTTTCTCCTAAGTACCATGAAACTAAGGGAAATCTCACTCTGCAATTCTAGCTCATTCTCCCAGCCTCCTGCATCACTGTAGAACTTAGCAAATGTCCTTTTTAGCCTTGTATTTGGAGCTTTCTAGTTTTCAGTCCATCACACTTAAAAGCTATGCTGCTTACTGTTTTCACCAGTCCTCCTGCCTGGGCCAATCTCAATTCTCAGTCTATGCCCGGAATCTTTAAATGCTCCTAGGAAAGAAAAAGCAGGTGATTATCACCTCACCTAAAGAGGGCTCTTTAGGTGGAATTTCAGTTTATCTACTTTTTGTTACTTCTTAAGTTCTCTGATGTCTTAAAAAGATCACATTTCCTTCATTTTTTTCCCCTAGTTGTTGTTGAAGTATTATACACCTACTGTCCTTAAAGATTGAAGCAGTGAAATCTATTTTTTTCTGATTATAAAAGTAATACATGCTGAATTAACTTTTGCTGAGTTATACTGCATGACAAATGACCCCCATATTTCACTAGCTTACAAAAACAAAGGTTTATTTTTTGCTCTTGCTACATGTTACCCGAAGGTTGGCAGTGGCTCTGCTCTTGCTCCATGTGTCTTCTAATTCTGAGATCCAGGCTGGAGAACAACTCCTATTTGGACCACTCTGTTCTTACAACAGGGGAAAAAAGAAAGAGTTGGCAGAAATACGTTCTGGCTCTTAAATCTTCTGCTTGGATGTTTGTTTATATGTCATTGGCCAAAGCCAAAGTCAGTGGGGCAGAGATGTTTACTCCTAAAAAAGTACTGTGTTACATAGGAACAAGTAGAGGTAGAGGTTTCTTCTCCTTTTGAAGAAAGGTAGAATGAATAATTGCAAATTGTAATAAAACTTACTAGCCATGCTAACTGAATATAAATGCAGAGATGTATAGTATTTATAGTGGAATTCTACCTTCTGCCTTCCAAGATCGTCAGTGGTGATACTTTGGTATATATTCAGGATTGAAGCCTTCTTATTGTCCTAACTTGATGGTTTCTTTAAAAATAGTAGTCTTGACATAAATTATAAATAAGACCTTTGTCTTTTCAGCCATTTACTCATAATAACAGAAGAGCCCTCTAACTGGCTACTTTTAGTTCTTGCTTGCAGGTAGTTTCAGACTTACTGTAATATTCAATTTACATTTCTAAATATAAAGTATCTTTTTATTTTTAAAAATTTTTCTTGGGCTATAGTTGTTTTACAATGTTGTGTTAGTTTCTACTGTACAGTGGAGTTCCCTGTGCTGTATAGCGGGTTCTCATTGGTTATCTGTTTTATACATATAAGTGTATATATGTCAATCCCAACTTTAACACAAGTTTGGGTCTGATTCATGGCTTGTAGTGTTATCACTTTCTCATTCTCTGAGAGAAGATAAAATTCTGTGTTGTGGGATTTTATAAAGGATATATGTAAGGGAGAGAGTGCTGGAAATAAGAAAAGTCAATAAAAAGTTCTTATGCAGCTCAGTTATTTTACCTAATATGGTTCACAATGAAGTTTAAAGTGGGTTAACCAGACTTCCTGTTAGAATGAGAATAGCCATGAAGAGGGTTTATTTAGTCATTTATATTTGTAGATATTGGGTTGGCCAAAAAGTTTGTTCAGGTTTTTTTCCTGTAAGATGTTAACAGAAAAACCCGAACAAACTTCAGTATTTTTACATTCAGAGCGATTCTTAGCGATTCAGATTTTCATGAAGGGGGTCCATTGGTAGGGAAAAATGAAAGTAATTTTGTATAAATTGGGGGGAGGGCAAGACTCATTTGTGAGTTTGGACACTGAAGGGCTCTTAGCGTTTGAGACATGGAAGAAGAGGGAGGTGAAGAGGCCTGGGAAAAAATTGTTTAACTTGTAATTTACCTTAGGTCCAACTTGGCAGAGGGTGGCATGCCAGTGAAAATCAAATTTACAAGACAGCCTGGCGCCGTTGGTACCATGGAAAGAGTGACTTGAATGAAGCACATCTAAGTTCATATTCTATTCCAGTTATGTAACTGAAAAGATGTGTGATTTGGGCAACTTAAGTCTTATTTTTAAAATAGAAATAATTGATTTATTGCTTTTACCATCTTTTAATTTGTTCCTCTGTCCCTTGAGTCACCACTTCCTCTTTTATCCAACTTTAATTTCATGGTCCTTCATTATCTGTAGCATGCATCCTCAACTCCCTGGCATATACCCTTAACTTTCTTGTCTCATTCTAATGTGGTCACACTCAGTTGGAAAAACTATAACCCAGATTAAATCTAATATTCATTTAAATCCAATCTGTATCTGTGGAGCTGTATGTGTCTAGAGGAAAATGCAAAATCATGCTGACTAGTTTTACTTTAAATTCATCACAAATGTCAAGTGAATCCTTAATAAATAGTACCATATTTTCCTAGCTCATTTATTTTTCTGTTCTCTTAAATGACTGATTTCATGTTTTCTGTCATCATACCTTCCAACAATATCTCTTCCCCCGTCTTGTCCTCAGCTGATGATTTTGCTTCCTACCTCACTGAAAAAAAATGAAGCAATCAGAAGAGAACTGATTGCATGGACTCCTTTTACCACATCTACCTACTACCAACATCTCTAATCCCTATAGTCTGTATTCTCACCTATTACTTTCTACCGTTCTAAAGCCAATTCCCTCCATTGTGTTTTAGATTCTATTTCTTTATGCCTAATTAAGGACATCAGTTCTCCACTCTCACTATGTCATAGTTTTCTCAGTACTGTATCACTGCCGTAAGAAGACAAAACCTACTGCTCTTTCTATCTTTAAAACATCTTTTTTTTTTTTCCCCTACTTACTTACCAGGTAACACTTTATTTGCTCCCCATTTACAGCGGACTCCTTGAAAGAGTTGTCTGTGTTGTGTCCAATTCCCTTCTTATTTCCTCTTAAATCCAGTACAATCAAGCTTTTGCCATTGCCACTGCATTGAAACTACTTTTGACAATGTTACCAATGACCTTCATATTGTTAAATCTCAAGTTAATTTTTCCATACTCATCTCCCTTGATTTAGTAGCAGCATTTGACACAACTGACCATTCCTTTTTACATATACCTTCTTCAGTTGGCTTCCAGGACATTATAGTTTTCAAAAATCTTTCTTCCTATGTCACTTGTTTTCCTCCTCTTCTCAGTCTCTTAAATACTGGAGTATTTGTTTTGGGTTCTCTTCTATGTCTATACTCACTCCCTTGATGACCATGGCTCTAAACACCAACTATACCCTGAAAATTCCTATATCCTATATCCTGAAAATTCCTAAATTTGTATTTACAGTTGATCCTTGAACAACATGGGTTTGAACTATGTGGGTTCACTTATACTTGGATTTTTTTCATAGTAAATACTACAAGTACTACACGATCCATGGTTGGTTAAATCTGCAGATTCAGAACCAAGGATACAGAGAAACCTTGGCTAAGGAGGGTAAACTATAAGTTATACTTGGATTTTCCACTGTGTGGAGAGTCAGGCGTCCCTAAGCCCTGTGTTGTTCAAGGGTCAACCATATATCCCCATTTAAGATCCCTCTCTTGAATTCCAGACTCATAGATATTGTATACAGATCCTCTACTTGACACTGCCATTTGGATTTCTGATTAACATCTTATAATTAATATGTCTCAAACCAAATTACTCATTCCCTGCTCAAAACTTGCTCTTCCCACAATATTTTTTAGTTCAGTAAATGTTTACTACGTTTTTCCAGTTGGAGCTGCCCTTGATTCTTCTTTCTTACTCCCATAACCAATTTGTACTCAAAATCTTGTCAAACCCTACTTTCAAAATATGAAAATATATTTAAAATATGTCAATTTCTCACTACCTGAGCTGCTTTCACCCTGGTCCAAACCACCATTATCTCTCACCTGGATTACTGCAGTAACCTCCTTGTAATTTGTCTCTCAGTTGCCCTCTTACATGCCCTCTAACAGTCTTTTCTCAACATAGTAGCTGAGTGATCCCTTCAAAAAGGGATTTTCCCTTTAGAAAAACTCTAAAGTTTAGAACTCTCCGATGGCTCCCAGGAACCACACAACCAACTTCTTTAAATGTCACCATTGCAAACCACTGTAATTAAAATCGCATCCTAATCTCTTTTTCACGTACACTCCTCCCCTATATACCTCTAATCCCCCTTACCTTCTCTGTTTTTCTTCTGTAGCATTTTTTGCCATTTAACACATTTCTTAATTTACATATTGAATTCATTGTTTATTGTCTATCTCTTCTGTTAGAATAAGCTTCACCAGGGCAGAGATCTTCATCTATTAGTTCTGTTTACTGATATATTCTGAGTACTCCAAACAGTGCCTAGCACATAGTGCCCAGTAAATATTTGTTGAGTGAAAGAATTGCCTGCATCTCAAGATTGTGTAGGTATTAAATGTGATAATGTACTTGTATGAACGTCATACAATAACTGGCAAGTTGTACATGCTTATTAATTTTGTTCTCTTTCATCCTCTGTTTCTTAGTTACTGATGCTTTATGTAGGTTATCTGGAGGTATTAGGAGTGCTGTAGACTTCTAGATACCATATTTTATCCCATTCTCCCTGGTGTAGCCTTTGCACCTGAAACCAGCTTTTCCTAATTCTTCTTTTTGCTCGCTTCCTCTATCCAACAGAGGAGGGAAGGAGTTAGAATTAAAGGAGTAGAAAGAAAGAGGAGGAGAAAGAGGTCTCTAATCTTCTTGTGCATGGGTAAAAAATTTATCAGACTTCTTTTAATGATCTCTGTCTCTTTCATTTTAGTAGGTCTCTTTTTTTCTTTCTCTCCATATATTATTTTCTGGTTCATAGTTCCTGGCATGTAGTTGATGCTCAACAATTTTTGAATGACCGTATTTCCTCTCTTCAGTGGAATTGATCTTTCCAAGCACAGATGGTCTCTTCTATGGATCAAATGAAACAGAAGATTCTGAGAACTAGGGGGTTAATTCAGAACAGTGAGGAAAAAGCTGATATAGTCCTATGCTACATGGGCCAGGGGGAGAAAATTTAGTTATGCAGTGAATCAGAGATAGACAGGTTTTGGCACGAACAAGGTGTTTGAAAAAAGTACAGCCCCTTGGATTTTACAAGTCATTTTTTGTTGTTTTTTTCTTACAAAACATTTTGTTATCCCAGTGTTATAAATGGGGAAACTGAGGTTCAGAGTTGTGATATATCCTGTACAAGGTCAAATAGTAAGTATCGGAGTTGGTGCTCAAAATTAGGTCCTCGTGATAGCTAATTTCCTGCTCATTCTAGTAAGACAAGGAAACAATAAGGAATAATACAAAAATAGCATTCTGAGGCGTTTATCCTAAGTTTATGTCCTGGCTCTGCAGGTTATGGGTCAGATCACATTCTTTCTCTGAGCATGATAACCTTTTACAGGGTGATGGTTGTGAGATTTAAATGAGAGGATGAATGTAAAAGTGCTATAAAAATGTTGTGTTTTTGGTGTTATTATTCTATCACAGGGTGGCAGACCATGACTGTACTGAGATTATAGGAAATGGTAAGACTGAGTAGAGGCAAGTAAGAATACAGTTGTATCAAGCTCCTAGGAAAATGTCACCAGTGGCGAATAAGAAAAAAAAAATGGTGAATCTGAAGAAAATTAATAATATTAAAATGAATGAAAATAAATGAGAAGTTAAGGGAGAAAGAAATAATTTCAGAATGAGCAGGGGAAAGAGATGATATAAGCTCCTAATTTAATGAGAAGAGAAAATGTGAATTTTCTCCAAAAGCGGAAATTCTCAAACTGAAAGAGACCTACCTTAGAGTCTCTCATTTTATAGGTAAGGAAATGGAGGAGTCTCAGAGAAGTCAAGCAAATTGCTGAAGTCTGTAACGAGTGGTGAAATTAGAATTTAAGCCCCAATCCAGGGCTTTTTCTATATAACAGAAGAAATACTCTAATAATCATAGTTAACACATATCATTATGATTAATATATATCAGGCTTTGTACTGAGCATTTTACATGTATTAACTAGGTTAAAAGTAATCATAACCTAAAATAATAAGGCCTATTATTCCATTTTTTCATGTGAGGAAAACTGAGGCACAGAGAAATGAAGTGGTATATCTAAGTCACATAGTTTACTGGTGAAGCTAGAATTTCAACTTGGGTAGTTTGGGTTGTCCATTTTCTTAACCCCACTACATTATATTACAACTTTATTTCATTGAGATAAATGAAATAGTGTTAAAGATAACATAATTAGCTCTTTGAATGAAATTAGTATTTTTGAAAATGATTAAGTGATAATCAATTTTGAATGTGTTGGTATAACAAATTAAACAGAAGATGGCATTGAAATACCTGCTTTTCCAGTAAACCTGGTAAAGTTACTCACCTGTCTTTTCTAAAACAAGTGTTACCAATTTGAATTAATACAAAAGAAATATCACTGAAATTTTATTCATATAAAATAATGCTAAAATAAGGTATTTCCAAGCATGCTAATATTAGTAAGTCATCTAGTCTACTTTGGTAGCATTTTGTGAAGTCCTTGGGTTATGTTAACATAGCTAAAAAAAAGCTGGGTTTTATTTTTAAATGGCAGTTTAGGCCATTTAAAAACCCATTTAGGGTTTTTCATGGTGATTGTTTCAGTAGTAAGGATAGATGATAGGCCATTTCCAAGGCCCTTCGTTTCTTCTAAAGAAATCCTCATCGAGTCTCAGCATCCAAGTTTCTTTGGTTGTTATTTGGTACCTAATTTACAGTTGTTCTTTGGGTCCTGTCAACTTCACTTTATGTTCCAATGACTGTAGACTTTGGCTTCACTGTTAGGTAAGCTGCCTTTTTTCTCTTCTGTATCTTTTCTTTATTAAACATGCTGTGATAAATTGCAAAAATGGCCACAATTTTTTGCATCTCCTCCCATTGTGAGGTAGGGCCTTTTGTCTCACCCCTTGAATCTGGGACTTGCTTTGACCAGTTGAATATGGCTAAGGACTATTTGTGCAAGTCTTGAACCTTGACCTCAAGAGGTCTTTTGCTGCTTTTTGGAACCTCTCCTCTCCTGCTGTGTATAAAAGCCTGGATTAGCTTTCAGCATGCTGAGATACACACATGACCCCTGTTGCCCCAGGTGACAGTCTACCTATTGATGGAGATGTCAGTGAGGCCATCATCTATGTACCAACTGACAATACCACTTGATGTATGAACAAGCCCAACAGAGATTTGCTGGTAACTTTTTAAACCCATAGTCTTATGGGTAACTTTTCCTATAATTTTTACCTGAACTGCTCAGTTGATCCACAGAATTTTGAACTAATTAAGTGGTTTATTTTTAAGCTATTAAGTTTTAGAGTGGTTTGTTATACGTATAGCAAAAGGTAAGAGATACACATGCTTTCCTGTCTTGTCAAAGCTCTCCCTTGATTCCATCCCCCATCTCTGACTAATTTTAAGGTTGTCTCTTTTTCTACCTACAGGTGAGTCACCAGCTTCCATGTCCTATCTGAGGACCAATGAGCAATATTTTCTAGTTCTTCTTCATGAAAGAATAGCTTCTTTCTGACTTTTGGCTTTGTGCAAGAAGGCCAGTGCCAGCTATCCTTCAGCAGCCCTTCTTTTGGGAGTAAGCATTAAAACTGTAGTCTTTAAGATGCATACGTGGGATTTATACCTACAGGGGCTGCTGAATGTGAGTCCTGTTTACTACTACGGGTTTGAGTTTCATTTTTGCTTCTAGAGCACCTAGAGATTTTCTTTTCATCCCTTCACATTCATCTACTTTTCTTGATTTAAAGTCTCCACAGGCTTTGATCTGCTGATCAACCAATTCTTTAAAACTCCTTTATACTCTCTTTCAGTGAAACTACTCTTTCCTGTTCTATCACCTATCTTTATGGCTACTTCTCATTCTTTAAGGTGTTTTTCTTTCTTTGTATTAACTATCTGTGTTTATTGGAGCTGTATCCCTGGTTCTTAGCCCATCTTAGTTTAGATATTACTTTTGGATAACCTTTTCTACACTTACTACCTTAACTACCACTTTTATGTTCTTGCCTCCTGTCTAAGCCTTAAGCTAGAAAGTTGTTGACCTCCATATTCTTACATTACATTCCCTATTCTGTTTTCCACTTGATTATCCTCTAGGCACCTCTACATGCCCAAAACAAAACTCGAACCTTTACGCTTGAAAACTTCTTTAACCGTAGCCCCCAGTATGGTTAAGGGAGACTGATAGCACCGTAATACAGAAAACTTGAAGTCATCCTAGATATTTCCCTTTCATTCTTCTCAATGTTTATTTACTCATTAATGCCTGCCTCAGTAGCATGTCTGGAAATCTATTTACTTTCCTTATTTCTTTCCATATAACTACCACCACAGGCAAGAGAAGAATATTTCCATCTTCTCAGAAAGTTCTCATACTTCATACCTCACACTTCCTACGTCACTCTGTCTCTTTCTCATTTTCCACCTGACCCACCCTGTTTCCTGGTTCTAATTTTCCAGTGTAAGACCTTACAACACTATACAGTTGTCCTTGGTATCTGAGGAGGATTGGTTCCAGGACCACCCCCATACCAAAATCTGCAATTGCTCAAGTTCCTTATATAAAATGGCATAGTGTTTGGGTGTATCCTATGCACATCTTCCCATATACACTTTAAATCATCTCTAGATTATTTATAATAACCTAATACAGTGTGAATGCTGTGTAAATAGTTGTAAATATAATGTAAATGCTATGTAAATAGTTACCAGCACATGGCAAATTCAAGTATTGATTTTTGGAACTTTCTGAAATTTTTCTTTAATATTTTTGATCTGCAAGTTGTTTGAATCCACAGATTCGAAACCCATGGATACAGAGGGCTGACTGTAATTCCATTTTCTTGCCCCTTTTTGTGTGATTTTCATCATGTGTTTTACTTCTGTGTATGTTATGAACCCCACCTTACAGTGTTGCTATATTTTGCATTTAACAGTTATTTGACTTTTAAGTGATATAAGAAGAAAGAAAACATAGTCTTTATATTTACCCACTTATTTACCATTTCTGGTACTCTTTGTTCTTTCCTTTAGATCTAAGTATCCATTTTGTATCCTTTCTTTTTGACCTGAAGGACATCCTTTAGCATTTCTTATAGCGAAGATAACATGGCAAGTGTTCATTCTCTCAGCTTTTGTTTAGCTGGAAGTGTCTTTTTTCACCCTCATGTCTGAAGGATATTTTTACTGAACATAAAATTTCAGGTTGCTTCTTCCCCACACCCACAGACAGTACTTTAAAGATGTCATTCTATTGTCTTCTGATCTTTGATGAGGAGTTGGTAGTCATTCTTATCCTTGTTTCGCTTGTGCATGATGTGTCTTCCCTCCCCACTTTTTTTCTCCGTTTTCTGGCTGCACTCAAGATTTTTTTCTTTATCTTTGGTTTTTATCAATTTGACTATGATATGCCTAGATGTGGTTCTCTTTATATTTATCCTGGTTGGGATTGGCTAAACTTCTTGAAATTGCTGTTTTTCATCATACTTGGGAAGTTTTCAGCCATTTATTTTTCAGATATTTCTTTTGCCCCAGTCTCACTGTCTTCCCCAATGGGACCACAGTTACACATATTTTAGATCATTTGATAATGTCTGCAGGTCCCTGAAGCTTAATTCATTTTTCTTGAGTTTTTTTTTTCTCTCTGCAAGTTTTGGTAATTTTAATAATTGGTCTTCAACTTCACTTTCTTATACCATCTCCAGTATATTGTTAAGCCCCTCCAGTAAACTTTTAATTTCAATTAGAGTACTTTTAAGTTCTAGAATTTCCACTTGTATGTTTTCCATTTAGTTAATTTCTCAGTTAATCTAAATTATTTGTTTTTATATGGATAGTTCCCTGGCTTCTTGATCTTCCTTTTGTTTAATTTCATCAAAAACCCTTTTATTTAATTTCATCTTGATTATAAAATGGTACTAGATATAATTTAGTACAAATTAAAAATATTTGGCTAATTATCTAAAAGTTTACATTTTGGGATATTTTACTTTCCTGGACTTTCTGGGTTTTATTGTTTAAAAACCACATGGATTTACAATTTATGCCAGGATTGGTGTGTGTAATCAAGGGCAGGGATGGGGACAGAAATGAGATTAAGGTTACGTTGGGTAGAATGGCCAATGCAACAAATGGGGCTATGGCTTTAAAGACGTTTTAAATTAGGTGCAGATCCCAGTAAATGATTGGATTTTACCTGAGTTTTGCTCTTATACTGTCAATTGTACAGTTAGGGAATCATAGACTTTTAATACCTGAACAGACTTTAGAAGTGATCCTAATAACCTCATTTTCATTCTTTGAAAGTGAGTATGTAAGGATTTCATTCACACCGAGTTGAACAGATATGTGAAAGATACTTCTAATGCAGATTGTTAAGCAAAAATACATAGTATAATACATACATGGTACAATATAAAGGTTTCAATAGTTTTCAGCCAATTTGTGGCAAATAATATTAATGTATGGATTTAAAATATTGGAACAAAGGTGGATTCAGAATTTGAAGGATAAACAAGTCACTAGTTTAAAAACAGAAAACAAAAACCAAAAGATGGTAGTAGCATAAGCACCTAATGTTTTTTTTATTACGTCACAAAACAAAATCTCTGTAGCAGATTGTGAACATATGGTAGGTTACATAGAATGGTATATTACACATATGGTACATTATATCAAATATATTTATGCACATTTATTTATGTACACACATTTACCTAAGTTGTATTAAGTTCTATAATATTACCAAGTAATAATTTTCATCTTCTTTCCTATATTGATACGGGATTCATAGATGTTTATCAGTAGAGAATGAAGTGACTGTTTTGCAAATGTGTATATTGTTTATCACTCTTACCTCCCTAGCATCTATTACAGTGTCTGGCATATGGTAGATGCTTAATAAGTATTTATTGCATGAGTAAATGAATGCATACAATTTTTAAAAGAATCCTTTTGAAAGAGTGCATAGAGAGATGAATTTCATTTTTGTACTGACTGTACTACCAAATACATTATAAAGTTGAGGCATAAGCCTATATAAAATCCTCTGAAATAGAACTGTTATCTTCAAAATTTGGAGTTTGTCTTAGTATTTGGGATTTCTCCTTAGTCTGCTTCATGAACATTAACTTGTTTGTTAATAGACAGGTAATAGCCAAAGCATTTTTATGTGATGTGTACCTAAATTATCATATGACCTTTTTTACCCTCAGTTTCAATGGTTTCCATTCGTTTTGGCATTTAATCACCTTCTATCTTGTATTATTTGTTATTTAAATGTTTCATGTATATTAATGTTATTTAACTAGCTTGCGTACTTCTTAAGTATGGAGACCCTCTTTTATACAATTATTTGCCACATAGTGTAATATTACTCATGTAGTTGATGGCCAGTACATGTTGAATGATTTAAAAGGAGGTTGCAGAGCAGAAATATGTTTGAGACTTTGGTGGCCTTTAAGCCAAGACTCTAAAGAGATGTTGTTAAGTGCCTTTCTACCCATATCTTTGTAAGGGAAACAGCTTCTGTACTATTATAGCCCTTGCCAAAGTGGCATGCCGAGACAGGTGTGCATTTTGTATCTCTTGATACCATTCTTTCCAGCCATAGCCATTTGGACTTAAGAGGGGGCACCTGTTTCAAGAGATGCTCAATAAATAGACTGGCCTGTAATCTGTTTATCTTATTGTGTTTAAAGATGATTTTATCTAATCTGATGAGAATTAAGAAAATGAATGATTTAGCAGGGCAGCTGAACTAATGAGATTTCATGAGGTTGAGTTAGTTTATATTAAGTTGAATCTTGTACCGGCTGAAGTCATAGGAAGCAGAAAAGAGAAAGGATAGAAAGTAAAGTAGCTTGTTAGTAGAGAGATCAGAGCAATAGCTATGTGAATACTTAGATATGACACATAAACTGGCTTCACTTGAATCAGTATTTTAAATTATATACAATAAGAACTTAAGTTTTTGAAGTTTTATACTTAAGAAAACTGGAATGACATTGCGATGTCAAATACGTATATGCCTGTTCTGTGACTCATCTTTTGTGATCTTATTGAGAATTAGTGTTAGGCTTTGTTAGGGCTGATCTATTTCACTTTTGCTCTTGTTCCATGTAGTCCTAAATCCAGGCCATTCTGAAGTCTCAACTTAAAGCCTAGGGTACTTTATCAAGGTCCTTTTAACTTTATATATATATATGTGTGTGTGTGTATATTTATTTATTATATATATATTTATTTATTTATTCATTCATTCAGGCTGTACCATGTTTTAGTTGTGGCATGCAGGATCTTAGTTGCGGCATGCGGACTTCTTAGTTGCGGCATGTAGTTAATGCGGCCTGCATGCGAGATCTAGTTCCCTGATCAGGGATCGAACCCTGGCCCCCTGCATTGGGAGCGCAGAGTCTTACCTACTGGACCACCAGGGAAGTCCCAAGGTCTTTTTAACTTAAATTACAGTCTTACCAACATGTGTGACTACTGAAACCTCTGCCATTTTCTGCTGGCATTCTTGGAGTTTTGCTCTGTGCATGTAAAGTTTAGGAGTAAGTCAACAACTGGAGGGAATATCTTTACAGGTTTGTAGCCTCCTACTCTGCAATTCCTTTAAAGTCTCAGTCCCAGTAGTGGTTTAATAATAGTTTTATTTGTTTTCCCCCAGCCTTGTTTTCAGAAGCTAGGGTTGTGGTGGTGTGGGAGTAGTTTGAGGTATAAGTTCAAGCAGTGAGTTTAGCTGTGGTCTTTGCTAGAGCTAGAGTACTTTGGTTCCCATTACCCTACAGGAACTGACTGATTATCTGCCAGTGCTTTCTTCTGTACAGAGGAGCTCAGTAGGTCTGTAGCTTTCACTCAGCTCACTTTACATTTTTATTTTATTTCCAGACCACAGGATGGGAGTGGGGTGAATATATAAACAGTAGGCCCTTGAACAATATGTGTTTGAACTGTGTGAGTCCACTTAATATGCAGAGTTTTTCCAATAGTAAATACTATAGTAGTACATTATCTGAGGTTGGTTGGATCCGTGGATGCGGAATTGTGAATACGGAGGAACTGAGGATACAGAGGGCCAACTATGTTATACATGGACTTTCGATTGTGCGGAGGGTTGGAACCCCTAACCCTATGTTGTTCAAGGGTCACCTGTATGTTTGTGTGTGTATATATGTACACACGCACACACACATAAGTATGTATATATAAATATAAAATATAAATATATAACTATATAAAATAAGTATTTTATGTACTATATATGTAAATATATTTTTAAATGAATGTTGAGTAAAATTGACTTTTTTGGTACACTTCTGTGAATTTTAATACATATATGAATTCACATAGCCATGACCGCTGTCAGGATACAGAACAATCTCATCCTACCAAAAACCTCCCTTGTGCTATGTCATTTTGGTCACCTTCTCCCTGACTATAACTTCTGGCAACTACTGATCTGTTCTTTGTCACTGTAGTTTTATCTTTTCAAGAATGTTATTTCAGTGGAATCATACAGTATTTAACCTTTTCTAGACTAGTTTCTTTCAGTCTGCATAATGGCTTCTGAGATTCATCCAAGTTGTTGCATTTATCAGTAGTTCATTTCTTTTTCTTGTTGAGTTGTATTTCATTGTACAGATGTACCATGGTTTGTTTATCCATTCACCAGTTGAAGGACATTTGGGCTTTTTGTTTGTTTTTTGTTTTTTTTTTTTTAACAGATCAGCTCTAAAAATTCACGTACAGGTTTTTGTGAACATACGTTTTCATTTCTCTACGGTAAATACCTGGGAGTGGGATTGATGGGACCTATGGTAAGTGTATATTTAACTTTTTAAAAAACTGCCAAACTGTTTTCCGTGTGGCTGTACCATTTTTGTCCCCCCAGCAATGTATGAGAGTTCCAGTTGCTCTGCATCCTGACTAGTATTGTTCGTGTCAATATTTTTTATTTTAGTCATTCTTTTAGGAATGTACTGGTATCTCATTGTAATTTGCATTTCTCTATTGGCTAATGATGTTGAACATCTTTAAAAATGTGCTTATTTGCCATCCCTATATACTATTTGGTGAAATATCTGTTTAAGTTTTTTAAGTCTTTTGCCCATTTTTCAATTGGGTTGTTTTTTTTTTAAGCCTCTCTAAATATCTTTTTTTTTTTCCCCCTTCCCAGTTTTCTTTTCTCTTTTCTGTCACTACTGTGTGTTTGGAGCTGATGCTATGAGTCTATGTATAAACTCACTATACCAATTTTTTTTTTTTGGCTGTGCTGCGTGGCATGTGGGTCTTAGTTCCCCAACCAGGGATCGAACCCGCACCCCCTGCATTGGAAGCGCAGAGTCTTAATCACAGAACCGCCAGGGAAGTCCCACTCACTATACCATTTTGATAGAAAGTTTAAGACAGAATATTTTCAAAGGCAGAATTTTTCATATGAAGGGATTGCAAAAAAACTATGGGAATGGAAATGGAAGGACATAATCGGGAATATCTAAATAATCCCACTATATATTCTTTTGCAGATACATATCCTGATCTAAGAAATGGAATGAAACTAGTTTTTATTCGGATCAATATAAGATTTTGAGAGATTAGTGTAAGCCTAACTTTTGGTTCCAAAAATTTAAATTTCTGCATTTAAAAACTAGTTTTAGAAGTCTGTTTATATAGTTTTATATTAAATATATTGAACATTTAACATTGACTTCATTGAAGAATAACAGAAGTACTGTTGTACTGTTATGTCAGATATGTCAGATTACATATATGTCATATTACATATGTCAGACTACATTGACATGTTTTATTTCATTACCATTTTAAATTGGTGTCCCTTCATGGCAACTGTCATAGTATCTTTGGGTGCTAGAATATACAAAGGCTTCTACTTCAAGCATTTGTTACATGTCTTAATTAAAAAAACAAACTGATAAAGTTTAATGAATACTAAGATATTAAAATGTTTTCCCAAGCTTTGTTGAGAATATAATGGCAAAACAATGGTTTAATGCAAAAGCAACTTGTAATTACCACTTTAAAATAAAAGGCAAGTCATCACTGATTTAAGTGAACAATGACTGAGATACTTGACACTTGTAAATAGAATGACTGCTTATGTAAATTATGTCATATCTTTAGGAATTTGTCTTTAGTTGTATTGGCAGAATTATGATTTCTAAGGGAAATATTCTCAGGGAAAGAAGATACATTTTTTACATTAAATTATAAGATGGAACATGCTACATAGTTTTTGAAGGCATAGTTTTGAAGTTTTCAAAGCCTACATGTTTTCCCGCAAATAAAATCAAAGTATTAAATTACAAGAAAAGTAAGGTCTCACTGTCAGATTATCTGTATGTTCCCTTCTGAATCCACTGGATTCTGTGACTTAAGTGTGTTTAAAACAAGGCTGTCATCAAAAATCATCTTGACTTTTAAAAGTGTATTCTACTTCAGAATTATGTGTGGAATAAATCCCTTAAAACTGAGTTATTTTCCAGTTATGTGAGTTATTAATGTATCTTACAGTTGTGGAATTCCAAATTATGATAATCCTCTTGCCCTTGATTCTCATTTTGGTTTGAGAATATTTCTTTGACCTGGCTGCATACTAATTACTATCCACTGGAGACATTTAATAATAATCATTATTTTAGAAGCAGTTTAGTAATTTATTTGAAAAATTACTAAAAACCTTCATCCCCCCCCCCCCCCCCCGCTAAATGAAATCTCTCAAACTAACGTGGGATAGGTTTCCAGTTGAAGAATTATGGTAATCTTTATTACTGTGTGCTAGCAAGTTTCACTATATAAAACTGAAGGTTTATTGATTCCTGAGGAATTATAGCATCATGGTAACATGTACTCCCACTCAGAATTTATTTTAAGAAATGACATAAATACCATGTTGTAATTGATCTCTTGTACAAAAAGTACTGAAATACAGTGAGGAGAATACACGAAGAAGACAACATACAGTCTTGAAGATCAGAAACAATTTTTCTGTGAAATTCTCAGAATAATGAGAATTTGAATAATGAGGTGTGAGAGTGAAAAAAATAATCTGATTTTACTGTCAGTCTTAGATAATGATACTCATCAGACCCATATATTTTTTATATGCCTTCCTTTCAAAAAAATCTTTAATGTTTGCTCAGCCCTGAAATTTGATCCTTCATTTTAAGTCATTCTTTTAATTGCTCATATCATTTAGTATAGAATTCATTGTTATAAATGGAATTAATTATGTAATGCTATTCTCATTAACATAATCTTAAATTAATAGCTATTTCTATATTCTCTTTAATCCTCAGGTTTCCAGAGTCTAGGATAGTATTGACTATAATTGCTGTTTTGATTTATTTCATAACAATTGCTTATGGGTTTCATATTACTGATGAGGAAATTGGTGTCCCAGTGGTGAAGAAATGGTTTACCCAAGGTCACACAGATATTTAGCTGTCAGACTGTGGCTAGAATTCAGGTTATCTTATTTTTAGTCTAGTATTTTGCTTTATATATGTTTGTATGTGTATTATTTCTAAAAATAGGCTAAGTTAAAATATCTTAATTTATAAAACTGAAGTTACTTATAGAATATATATTATATTTTCAGTTGCTGCTGTAATAAATTATCACACAGATGGCTTAAGCAATACAAATTTGTTAGCTTATAGTGTTATAGGTCAGAACATGGATCTCACTGGGCTAAAGCCAAGGTGTCAACAGGGCTGCATTCCATTCTGGAGGCTATAGGGGAGAGTCTGATTCCTTGCCTTTTCTAGCTTCTAGAGGCTGCCTGCATTCCTTGACTCATGGCCTCCTTCCATCCTTAAAGCCAACAATGATGGATTGTGTCCTTCTCATACTACCATCCATCCTGTGTTCTTTCTTTGAAAACAATTGAGAAGGGTACCCTCTTTTAAGGACTCAGGTGATTAGATTGGGTCAACCCAGATAAACCAGGATAATCTCCCCATCTCATGGTCCATAATCTTCATTACATTTGCAAAATCCCGTTTGCTATGTAAAATAACATATTCCCAGATTCCGGGGATTAGGATGTTGACAGCTTTTAGTGGGGAGGCACATGTAATTTTTTTTCTTAAAGGATTTAATCGTAATATATGAAGAGCTTCTTATTAAACAAAATGTAATGCTCTAGACCTCTCTAAGAATAACAAATTTTAATTATAAGACTTAATGAACTTAGTTTTTTGAATGCTAGAAACATAATTTTAAAGAATAATATAGGGTGTAACATCTAGGATGGCTAATTTTGAACATATTAAATTAAGATGTAATTTAAGCCTCATACTAATATACAAGGTTTGGTACTTAGTGGGTTTATTATATACTTACCTAATTCTTTGTTGATGGTTTCACTTCTGTCCCAAAAGCAGGAATGAAGAATTCTTTCTTTATTATTTCTGAATACTAGGTTTCATTTAAATGACTTCACCCCTTTTCCTCTTAGCTCTCTAAAGTTTTCATCTGAGCCTGTTAAATGCTCATTTGAAAGTTAGGTCAGACCTTATTATAGCATCAACTTCTTTCTAGATAAAGGAAATGTAAACAATCCTAAGTTAGTAACTTACTTTACATCCTAGTTCTAATATTTTTAGAATATTCTTATTTTACACCTCAGTTCTAGTTATATTCTTATTTTACATCCCAGTTCTAATATTTTTCTTTATGTCTTATGACCAAACCCTTTTTTAGTACTTTGGATCCAATAGTATGTATCATGCCTGATTCATCACCACCTCTTTGGCCACCTCATCTTGGTAATTTTGCTTGACTGCTTGCATTTTTTTCATTGGACACTTGTATGTCTCTTTCTAATCGCAAATGCTAGTAATTTCTAGTCTGGCTTTTCTTGCCCACTGACAAATCCTTGGTTCTGCTATTCAGAGTTTAAGGAGACCACAGCAAGTTTTTATTATATTAATGTTTTACATTACTGTCAGCGTAGGTACACAGTAAGTACTTGATGAATAAATTAAGTACATGTTCCATTTGAAGCATTCAGAGGGCATGAACATATATTCTTAACAATTTCCTGACGATTTCTCAAGTTGCTATTCATCTTTGTACCTCTGGGGAAATAGATAGCTATCGCTGTATAAATGTGGTTCCTTATTAAAATACAGGGAGATTTAAACCTTTCATTGGACTCAAAACATAACTGTCTTTAGCATTTACTTTAGTGGTTTCTAAAATTTTGGATTTCATTGACTAGTAAAATGTATTAAAAAGTTTGGAGGATGGACAAAGAAGGGCCAACTTTTTATTTTTCTAAGAGCATAATAAAAACCCAACTGTTATCAGCTATCACCGTCATAAAGGAATGTTTGAACGTCTAAAAAAGGACGAAGTCACTGAATAAAAAAGTCCTCTAAATTTAATAAAGTTAGCTTTATAGAAAAACTCAATACATTGTCATTTACTTTTCTGAGTTTACTGAGAATGACTTAAACTTAAAAAAAAAATTGGTCTTGGGTACCACTAATGTAGTCATTCCCTTTTATTTAAGTGGAGCTTCAGTCTCAGTGTATGTGGCTTTCTTAAATCTTAAAGCTAGCTACTGGTTGAAACAAAAGGCTAAGAGGAATTTAGAAGTACTTAGTAGTCTTTTTCTTAGGGTGACTTGCTTTGATCACACATCTAACATTTTGATGTAGTAAATAACATTTTATCCTTTCTGCTTCCCCTACTGTCCATTTCCTACAAAAACATCACATTCTCCCACTACGTATTCAGTACTCTGTAATCCTCTGTATTTTCCAGACCCTTGAGCCTTAATTTTGTTGCTGTGGCTATCTAATGCTTTTTTCATGGTCTGCTTAGTACTTTCTGATTTATTTGTATTTAATATATACATACATTCAGTATAGCACAGAAATGTTTAAAATGAAAAAATTTTCAACCTCAATCCCTTTTCCTTTTCTTTAAAGGTAGTCACTGTAAATTTTTAGTATAACTTTTTAAAAAACATTTTATACATATACCAGTAGCTGGATATATTTAAATATGTCTTCTAATATATACATCTATTAAAACATACAGCAATGGGTTTACACTTATGGTACATTTTTAGCTTTATTCCTGGCTCTACTTTGGCCTCACCCTTGTTTTTCTGTTTTTAAGAGTTTATGTTTAATTTATGCTCTTATCACACATTTTTAAATACACTTATATTTAAATTCTTCTTCGTACAAGTAAGGATACAAACAAATAAATAGTACTTTGTTATATTTTTAGTATGCTACAATTAAATCTTGATAATTATTAATTACTCCTTTACAAGTGCTAATGATTGTAAGCCAAGAATTTTTTTTTACCAGTTAAAAGTATTAGAAAGCATTATTCCTTGGCATGTATGTCATTAAATCTTTTCCTCAAATTTTATAACAAAGTATGTGTAAGAAGTAAAATTTGCTGTTTCTGGCTAATTTTTGTGTTGGATGAGTCATCTATAAAGTGGGGAGGAAGAGGAGAAGGGTAAGTGTGTATGTCAGATTTTGTTTAATTGGGAAAGGTATTAAATTATCACAAGGAGAGGGTATATTATATGCCAACAACCATGTCCATTCATAAAAATGAGATTTATCATAGCAGTCATAGTATAAAGCATTTGGTTCTTTTTATTGTAAATGTATCATCCATTCCTTTTGCTGATGTTCTGTGGCTAAGTGTTATGTACTTTTTTGATTACATTTCGCTTTCCTACTGAGATATAACTAGTTTGAGCAAATCACTGAACTGTGGGCTGAGACTCCTTCTCTTTGGTAACAATGGACATCTTTCAGAGCACAGTGGTACTTTGAGCATCATAGGTCTGTTTTACCTGGGCTTGACAGGTTTCCTAGACAATGAATTTGGTGTCTTGATGAAAGAAATCTGCTAAACTGGTGTAAGATGCATGCATTTTTGACATACTGTTTCTTACTGTGTTAGTTTAACTTATTGAAAGTCACTTCTCAGACAGAAGCAACTAATATGAGATTTAATGCTGGGTGTTTGACATTTCAAAATTAAGTAATATTAGCTAGGTGAAAAAAAAATTTTCTCTATTTATAAACTGGATAATCCTGAACGATTGCACAGTCCAACCCAAATAATCTTAAATGAATTGGTAGCATGGTGTAGTTTACCAATTTTAAAAACTTGCTCTTAGGCCTTGCCTGATGTACTTTATGTATAAATACAAATATACAAATTAAATATATTTGTTAAGGTTATCTAGCTTGAATACTGCTCGTCAGTATTCTTTTTCTTAAATTCTAGTTTGACTCAAAAGCAATGTTGTAATTATGATGATTATGACTATTGGTAAGTTTAAAGGAACACATAGGTTAACTTTACAACATTCAAAGTTAGGCAGGGAATTTCTGCTTTGTAGGGTATGGGAAGCTAATGTTAATTTATTGTCAGGGAAGAGAACTTAAATAATACTAGTTTTTTGTTTTTGAATCTAAACTTCTGGAAAAAATTTTTTTTAATGAGCTAGCAAGTACGATTATTATATTCATCAGCTAAGAACTGAATAACTTTAGTTTCAGCCCTGACTCTGTCGTTACTTAGTTGTATGACCTTGGGAAAATCCCTATGGGCTTTAGTTTCTTCACTTTTTATTTTATTTAAAAAAAAATTTTTATTGAAGTATAGTTGATTTACAGTATTGTGTAAGTTTCAGGTGTACAACACAGCAATTCAGTTATATATATAACTGAATATATATATATATATATTCTTTTTCAGATTCTTTTCCCTTATAGGTTATTACATAATATTGAGTAAAGTTCCCTGTGCTATAGAGTAGGTTCTTTGTTGGTTATCTATTTTATACATAGTAGTGTGTATATGTTAATCACTGCCTCCTGATTTATTCCTCCTCCCACCCTCCTTTCCCCTTTGGTAACCATAAGTTTTTTTTCTGTGTCTGTGAGTCTCTTTCTGATTTGGAAGTAAGTTCATTTCTGTCTTTTTTTTTTTTTCCTTTTAGATTCCACATATAAGCAATGTCATATGATATTCACTTTTTAAATAGTGGAGTTGAACTCCTAGTTTATCTCTGAAATCCCGATCACTTCTAAAATTTGGTGACATTTTAAGATTCTTCGCCCCCTCCCCCCAGGCCAAGATAGTTTTGAATTACATTTAAATTTACCTTTTATTTTTTTCTAAATATAAATATGGCTTTAGGACTTTGAAATTGAGAGGGTACAAGTTCTAAACCAGAGAGAATCTTCTTAATAATCCCTTTGCTGACCACAATGTATGACCTAAGGAAGGAATTAGGGGTTCTAGGCTAGTGTGAGATAGGAATAATATTTTATGTGTATGTATGTATTTGTTATGTATGCATTTAAAGGTATATATATATATATGCATGTAAGTGTATATAATTCACTCTCCTGCTATCAACTAATGTTATCATTAAGTCCCAGTAGGCAGGCATTGCGTACCTGGATATAAGGATTAAGGCCTTCACAAGTGTTCCTTTTCCTCTTCTAGTTGTAAGGCTGGAACTAGCATGTATTCCTGCTCCTTCAAGAGTAGAGCCATCCCTACCCCCTATGCTTCCCTCTCCTAGCTACAGTGAGTTTCCACCAGGCTATTACGGTTTTGATGTACTTCTCCCTATGTATTAAGGATTTTGCTCCTTGTGTTAGTGCAGGGTAGGTTCTTGTTTCGTCACAGAAAGAATTCAGAGATGAGACATGGAGGCCAGGTAAACAAAGTGAGGATTTATTGAGCGACAGTACAACTCTCTGAAGGGAAAGCCGGCAGGCTCAGGTGAGCCCCAGAGTTCCTTTTAGCAAGATGTTTATATGGGATGTGAAAATGATTGGGTGGAATATTCATCGAGGAGGGAGGAGTTTTGGGGGTAATTTCCTGGTTTTCATCCCAGCTCCACCTTCCTGAGGGGAGGGGAAGTTTTTGTCCTTATTTGGTCTTCTTGGATCTGTCATGGCATCAGGTGCATGATGGGTACTGCTCTGGTTGCAAGGCTAATTCTGTGGAAATGAGGGAATAATGAGCAAAAGGTTACTTTCAGATTCTGGAGGTTCCTGCCTTTCTTTCTTTGTCTCTAGGACCCCTGTTATCACAAGATGTATGGTTTCCTGTCACATGACCTGTGACATGCTCACTGAGAACTAGCTTCTCTGCTCACATCTGGCTAACTGCCTGCTCTAACACTTAGGGGAGATAATCCAGATGAGTGTGGTTAAAGTTTCCTACCTAGGTTAATTAGCAATTTTATTCCAAGTTGTATTTGGACTAAATTATTTTTTGACTTCTTAACTTGCTTTATTCTGTGGGCTAATGTTGAAACATATTTGTTCTAGAGACTGACAATTTTAGGGATGCTGGAACTGCCTTTCTCTGGACTGGATGTACTTTGATTCTTTTTTTTTTTTTTTTTTTTTAATCAGTCATCAATTTTATACACATTAGTGTATACATGTCAATCCCAATCGCCCAATTCAGCACACCACCATCCCCACCCCACCGCGGTGTCCCCCCCTTGGTGTCCTTACGTTTCTTCTCTACATCTGTGTCTCAACTTCTACCCTGCAAACCGGTTCATCTGTACCATTTTTCTAGGTTCCACATACATGCGTTAATATACGATATTTGTTTTTCTCTTTCTGACTTACTTCACTCTGTATGACAGTCTCTAGATCCATCCACGTCTCAACAAATGACTCAATTTCGTTCCTTTCTATGGCTGAGTAATATTCCATTGTATATATGTACCACATCTTCTTTATCCATTTGTCTGTCGATGGGCATTTAGGTTGCTTCCATGACCTGGCTATTGTAAATAGTGCTGCAATGAACATTGGGGTGCATGTGTCTTTTTGAATTACGGTTTTCTCTGGGTATATGCCCAGTAGTGGGGTTGCTGGGTCATATGATAATTCTATTTTTAGTTTTTTAAGGAACCTCCATATTGTTCTCCATAGTGGCTGTATCAATTTACATTCCCACCAACAGTGCAAGAAGGTTCCCTTTTCTCCACACCCTCTCCAGCATTTGTTGTTTGTAGATTTTCTGATAATGCCCATTCTAACCGGTGTGAGGTGATACCTCATTGTAGTTTTGATTTGCATTTCTCTAATAATTAGTGATGTTGAGCATGTTTTCATGTGCTTCGTGGCCGTCTGTATGTCTTCTTTGGAGAAATGTCTATTTAGGTCTTCTGCCCATTTTTGGATTGGGTTGTTTGTTTCTTTAACATTGAGCTGAATGAGCTGTTTATATATTTTGGAGATTAATCCTTTGTCTGTTGATTCGTTTGCAAATATTTTCTCCCATTCTGAGGGTTGTCTTTTCGTCTTGTTTATGGTTTCCTTTGCTGTGCAAAAGCTTTGAAGTTTCATTAGGTCCCATTTGTTTATTTTTGTTTTTATTTCCATTACTCTAGGAGGTGGATCAAAAAAGATCTTGCTGCAATTTATGTCAAAGAGTGTTCTTCCTATGTTTTCCTCTAAGAGTTTTATAGTGTCCGGTCTTACATTTAGGTCTCGAATCCATTTTGAGTTTATTTTTGTGTATGGTGTTAAGGAGTATTCTAATTTCATTCTTTTACGTGTAGCTGTCCAGTTTTCCCAGCACCACTTATGGAAGAGACTGTCTTTTCTCCATTGTGTATTCTTGCCTCCTTTGTAATAGATTAGTTGACCATAGGTGCGTGGGTTTATCTCTGGGCTTTCTATCTTGTTCCATTGATCTATGTTTCTGTTTTTGTGCCAGTACCATATTGTCTTGATTACTGTAGCTTTGTAGTATAGTCTGAAGTTAGGGAGTCTGATTCCTCCAGCTCCGTTTTTTTCCCTCAAGACTGCTTTGGCTATTCGGGGTCTTTTGTCTCTCCATACAAATTTTAAGATGATTTGTTCTAGTTCCGTAAAAAATGCCATTGGTAATTTGATAGGGATTGCATTGAATCTGTAGATTGCTTTGGGTAGTATAGTCATTTTCACAATATTGATTCTTCCAATCCAAGAACATGGTATATCTCTCCATCTGTTGGTATCATCTTTAATTTCTTTCATCAGTGTCTTATAGTTTTCTGCATACAGGTCTTTTGTCTCCCTAGGTAGGTTTATTCCTAGGTATTTTATCCTTTTTGTTGCAATGGTAAATGGGAGTGTTTCCATAATTTCTCTTTCAGATTTTTCATTATTAGTGTATAGGAATGCAAGAGATTTCTGTGCATTAATTTTGTATCCTGCAACTTTACCAAATTCATTGATTAGTAGTTTTCTGGTGGCATCTTTAGGATTCTCTATGTATAGTATCATGTCATCTGCAAACAGTGACATTTTACTTCTTCTTTTCCAATTTGTATTCCTTTTATTTCTTTTTCTTCTCTGATTGCCATGGCTAGGACTTCCAAAACTATGTTGAATAATAGTGGTGAGAGTGGACATCCTTGTCTTGTTCCTGATCTTAGAGGAAATGCTTTCAGTTTTTCACCATTGAGAATGATGTTTGCTGTGGGTTTGTCATATATGGCCTTTATTATGTTGAGGTAGGTTCCCTCTATGCCCACTTTCTGGAGAGTTTTTATCATAAATGTGTGTTGAATTTTGTTGAAAGCTTTTTCTGCATCTATTGAGATGATCATATGGTTTTTCTTCTTCAATTTGTTAATATGGTGTATCACATTGATTGATTTGCATATATTGAAGAATCCTTGCATCCCTGGGATAAATCCCACTTGATCATAGTGTATGATCCTTTTAATGTGTTGTTGGATTCTGTTTGCTAGTATTTTGTTGAGGATTTTTGCATCTATATTCATCAGTGATATTGGTCTGTAATTTTCTTTTTTTGTAGTATCTTTGTCTGGTTTTGGTATCAGGGTGATGGTGGCCTCATAGAATGAGTTTGGGAGTGTTCCTTCCTCTGCAATTCTTTGGAAGAGTTTGAGAAGGATGGGTGTTAGCTCTTCTCTAAATGTTTGATAGAATTCACCTGTGAATCCATGTGGTCCTGGACTTTTGTTTGTTGGAAGATTTTTAATCACAGTTTCAATTTCATTACTTGTGATTGGTCTGTTCATATTTTCTGTTTCTTCCTGGTTCAGTCTTGGAAGGTTATACCTTTCTAAGAATTTATCCATTTCTTCCAGGTTGTCCATTTTATTGGCATAGTGTTGCGTGTAGTAGTCTCTTAGGATGCTTTGTATTTCTGCGGTGTCTTTTGTAACTTCTCCTTTTTCATTTCTAATTTTATTGATTTGAGTCCTCTCCCTCTTTTTCTTGATGAGTCTGGCTAATGGCTTATCAATTTTTTTTATCTTCTCAAAGAACCAGCTTTTAGTTTTATTGATCTTTGCTATTGTTTTCTTTGTTTCTATTTCATTTATTTCCCCTCTGATCTTTATGATTTCTTCCCTTCTGCTAACTTTGGGTTTTGTTTGTTCTTCTTTCTCCAATTGCTTTAGGTGTAAGGTTAGATTGTTTACTTGAGATTTTTCTTGTTTCTTTAGGTAGGCTTGTATAGCTATAAACTTCCCTCTTAGAACTGCTTTTGCTGCATCCCATAGGTTTTGGATCGTCGTGTTTTCATTGTCATTTGTCTCTAGGTATTTTTTGATTTCTCCAGTGATCTCTTGGTTATTTAGTAACATATTGTTTAGCCTCCATGTGTTTGTGCTTTTCACTTTTTTTCCCTGTAATTCATTTCTAATCTCAAAACGTTGTGGTCAGAAAAGATGCTTGATAAGATTTCAATTTTCTTAAATTTACTGAGGCTTGATTTGTGACCCAAGATGTGATCTATCCTGGAGAATGTTCCGTGTGCACTTGAGAAGATAGTGTAATCTGCTGTTTTCAGATGGAATGTCCTATAAATATAAATGAAATCTATCTGGTCTGTTGTGTCATTTAAAGCTTGTGTTTCCTTAGTGTATTTTTCATTTCAGTTATTGTATTGTTTGTTTATCTGTTTGTTTGTTCTTTAATTCTTCTAGATCTTTGTTAAACATTTCTTGCATCTTCTCAGTCTTTGCCTCCATTCTTATTCCGAGGTCCTGGATTATCTTCACTATCATTATTCTGAATTCTTTTTCTGGAAGGTTGCCTATCTCCACTTCATTTAGTTGTTTTTCTGGGGTTTTATCTTGTTCCTTCATCTGGTATACAGCCCTCTGTCTTTTCATCTTGTCTGTCTTTCTGTGAATGTGGCTTTTGTTCCACAGGCTGCAGGATTTAGTTTTTCTTGCTTCTGCCGTCTGCCCTCTGGTGGTTGAGGCTATCTAAGAGGCTTGATGGGAAGCTCTGATGGTGGGTAGAGCTGACTGTTGCTGTGGTGGTCAGAGCTCAGTAAAACTTTAATCCACTTGACTGTTGATGGGTGGGGCTGGGTTCCCTCCCTGTTGGTTGTTTTGCCTGAGGCAACCCAACACTGGAGCCTACCTGGGCTCTTTGGTGGGGCTAATGACAGACTCTGGGAGGGCTCACGCCAAGGAGTACTTCCCAGAACTTCTGCTGCCAATGTCCTTGTCCCCATGGTGAAACAGAGCCACCCCCCACCTCTGCAGGAGAGCTTCCAACACTAGCAGGTAGGTCTGGTTCAGTCTCCCCCGGGGTCACTGCTCCTTCCCCTGGGTCCCAATGCGCACACTATTTTGTGTGCGCCCTCCAAGAGTGGGGTCTCTGTTTCCTCAAGTCCTGTCGAAGTCCTGCAATCAATTCCCACTAGGTTTCAAAGTCTGATTCTCTATGAATTCCTCCTCCCCTTGCCAGACCCCCCAGGTTGGGAAGCCTGACGTGGGGCTCAGAACGTTCACTCCAGTGGGTGGACTTCTGTGGTATAAGTGTTCGCCAGTCTGTGAGTCACCCACCCACCAGTTATGGGATTTGATTTTACTCTGATTGTGCCCCTTCTCCCGTCTCATTGTGGCTTCTCCTTTGTCTTTGGATGTGGGGTATCTTTTTTGGTGAGTTCCAGTGTCTTCCTGTCGATGATTGTCCAGCAGCTAGTTGTGATTCTGGTGTTCTTGCAAGAGGGAGTGAGAGCACGTCCTTCTACTCCGCCATCTTGGTTCCTCTCCTCTACTTTGATTCTTTTGATCACAATGAGATTTAAATTTCAGTACACTAGGAAACAGAAACCTATGAAAAGGATTTCTCCCACCCTTTATTTCCTATCCAAAGGAATGTAACCAATACCTCTACTTTTCTGTACCCACCTGAAGGTGGGAATTGTCCAAAAAGTTCTTGTACTGAGAACTAGCTTTGTTAGTTTAAAAATTGTAGGTTGACCAACAGGAGAGTTTTGCCTCTAATCTGTGTCCAGGCATCTGTAGATACTAGCAAATGACTGCTCCAGCAAAAGGAAGTGTTCTGACCTTTCTCTATGGCAGAAATTGTGGGGTCCAGTGACAACTTCTCTTTGCCTTGTTTAGAAAACTAGGAGATGGATTTGTCCTATAATCTATATAGGGGGACAAATATATCAAACATGAAAAAGAGAAATAAGAGATCTTTAAACACGGAATTTGCAGAAGTTACTCATTTTATCTTAGGGAAAAATGTAATCCATCTTGTAGGAAAGGGTGCAGGGACTTTTTATACCTTGCCTAGGAATGAGGGTTATTATTTGCTAGTCCCATTTTGTTTCCACAGGGTCAAATTGTTACATGATGGTACCAGGAATCTTAGACCTCAAGTATTACTTCTTAATTAATATAAAACCAGAGAGCTAAAATATTTTAAAAATAGAGAATACTTTTATCTAAATTCTTGAGATATGAATAAGAGGACCTAACAATTTGTTTTCTTTTGTTCACTTGGTAAAAGAAAAATGATTAGGAATGGGGAGATGTTTCTCTCAAATTTTTAGTTAAAATCATATAACTTCGGATTAACATAAGATTTTGTCCCAAACTATGAAGGCATTGAACACTGAGATGAGTTGTTAAACAATCTTATGACTAATATGTTAACAGTTTTACAGTTAAAACAAGAGTGTATTTTATGTTTAAAAATATAAGGTAAAGTTTGCTTTACTATTGCAATACTGCCATATTCTTACCTATAATTCATTGGTGTTTAATTGTAGAGAATTAGGCTTTGTTCCTTTGAAATATATGACCATTGGAAATAAAAATCAAAGGATTTTTTTGGTTTGTTTTTGGTTTTGTTGTTTTTACCCTTTTTTGGTAGTAGTAGTTTTTGATCTGTTCTAGTAGTTGCCAAAAGTTCACTCTAAATTTAAGTTAAATACCACAAAGTAAGCATTTCCAATGTAAGAAAAATAGCATATCCTCTGGAATGCCGTTTTTAGTACTGAGTGACAAAAGCAAAAGCAAGGGCTTGAAACACACACTATAGTCATAAAATTTTAGGACTGAAAAGGGCTTTAGAAATTATCCACTCTAACTCCTTCCCTTTTAAAATTATCATCTTTGGATAGATGAATAACTGTTTTGAACCTTGATTTACTTTTTTTTTTTTTTATAAATTTTTTTTAAATTAATTAATTTATTTTATTTTTAGCTGTGTTGGGTCTTCGTTTCTGTGCGAGGGCTTTCTCTAGTTGCGGCGAGCGGGGGCCACTCTTCTTTGCGGTGCGCGGGCCTCTCACTATCGCGGCCTCTCTTGTTGCGGAGCACAGGCTCCAGACGCGCAGGCTCAGTAGTTGTGGCTCACGGGCCCAGTTGCTCTGCGGCATGTGGGATCTTCCCAGACCAGGGCTCAAACCCGTGTCCCCTGCATTGGCAGGCAGATTCTCAACCACTGCGCCACCAGGGAAGCCCTGATCTACTTTTATATAATTTGGCAACAGACTTGTTGAGCCTTATGTGACTGTTATGATTAAATATAAAAAGATGACAATTTTAAAATGTTAATGATTATTATTGTTGTAACCAGTTATTACTACCCTAATTTTTAAAAATCAAGAAAAACAGTAGTAAAAGATATCATGCATAAAACTACAAAACACAAGTAACACTTGAACAGAAAATTTTGATTCCAAACCCTTGCTTTTGTGTGTGAACTAACAGCTATTAACTTATATTTTTTATTCTTATTTCATTTTAGTCATTTTACTATACGTAAATAATCTGAGATTTAAAGTAAGGAAATACTGAAAACATGAAACTAAAATATAGTGCTAGATTTGAGAAATTCTTTCAAGACTTTCAGGAAAAAATATAATATAAGAGAAAAATGAAAGAAAAAGCAAAAAGAAAATTCATTTTTTTACTTTCTATTTATTTTAGGATTTTCTACTTTTTAATACCATCAGTTTATCAATCCTAAAGATTCTTCTTTCTTCATTAGGAGTGATAATAATTTAAACACCTACTGAACTCATATCATCTCATGTCATTTTTTTAAAAAAAGTCTTCCTTCATTCCCCTACCTTTAAATTTTATATTACTGGGAATTTAGTTAATTCATCTTCTTGCCTTAAAGAACCTTAAAGTATTTTTGACATTTGAGTTATCTTTAGTCTACTTTTAAAAGTCTCTGGAGAAAGAGATTCCACTATTTCACTGATATCCAATCAGGTATTTAATAGCACTCATTGAAGAGATATTTCCATTTAATCAAATAGGTAGGCATAAAAGAGACATAAATCCTTGTATCTTGGGTATTTTCTTAATTCTGCAACTGACTTTAGAAGATAGCTAGGCTGTTTTATGAGGGAATAAAAATAACTAAGGAATTGTATCGACTGTGTCTCTGACACATAGTAAGCAGATAGTATTTTTTTATTGTCTACTTTTTCCCAGTGTAGGTTGTATGGGTTCCTAAACTGTCCGTACTGTTAACTTAATGTAAACCTCTTGACCCCACTAGACTGAGCTCCTTGAAGGAAGGAATTTCTTCTTCATCTGTAAGATCTTTAATCAGGCACAGCCCTGGGAGGTAGTCAGTCAGCTTTTGTTTGTTGGTTTGTTTTCTGAACTGGAGATATTTTGAGTTTTAGAGGCTTAAGAGTGTTTATAGACTCCTAAATATTTTGTAGAATAAAGCAGAGGACATCATATTTTGGAGCAATGACAACATTTCTCTTGGCAACACAGGGCTGTTGATAGTTAAGGAATGTGAGACTTAACAGAGACTTAGCCTCTTTGAAACTTTGTAGCATAGATTTGCCTGTAGATGCGGACTTTGGAAAATAAATCCTATAGGTAAGAGAGTAACCAAAAGGTGTGGCAGGCTAGGTTGTCTTTAAAAGTGTTGTGGGCACTACATTTTTAAATGGAGCTAGCACCAATCAGGCAGGGCATTTCAGGAACTTCAATATAGGTAACCATCATGAAGGGATGTAATTATTACCTTGGAGCCAAATTTTGCCATTTAGCAGAGTCCTGGGATATGAATTTAGACCCCCAGATAAAGAACTAGTAAGAAAACAGAAGCAGGCACTAAAGCAGAATCCAACCCTGGAATCTTGTGCATACTGGGTTAGAGAAAGCTGAGGCTTCAGAGCAACATTAGAGCCTAGAGGTGGTATCTTATCTTTAGATTTGTTTAGCAGTCCAGGGGACTTGGGATGGTGGTGCAGCAGTGGCTCTATGTCATTACTTGGTCTGGAAGGGTGACTAATGCTAAGCCCTAATGGATAAATAGGTAAGGCTATTTAATACTGAATTGCTTTCATCTGGAATCTTCCAGGGGCCCGTTTTGTCCAGATATAGAGCAAGAAAATGAGAGAGGGATGGGATGCAGAGCTGATCAATCTAGGAGGATTGCCTTGATTCCTGTTTAAATCCCTAGGGATTTGTTTGGATCTTGACAATACATTGTAGGTTCACAGAAAATATTTGTTGAATGACTGACTAAATGTAAATGGTCACTTTGATGCCCTAAGGCTATTCATACAACCTAGTTTAAGTTATGTGGATCATTTCTTTTATGTGATTATGGAAATAATAAACTCATCACCTCAGAACTTGAATGTAAAATCTGCGAGTTAAATTACTGATCTGGGTAGTAGGTTTTATTGGTATCACTTTTGTTGCTTTTGTTCATTGATGTATACCCTATTCAGTAAATAATTATTGAATACATTTTGTTGCTGTATACTATGTTTAGTGATTAATTTTATTTCGTGTCTTTTTTCAGTAGGTGTTTTTTGAGAGTCACTGTGGGATCTATAAAGTGTAAGTGTAAGTGTAAGATCTTATCTATAAAGTGTAAGATCTCTGCCAATAAGGACCTTAAGTGACAGTAGCTAACTCAGAGGAAGTTAGATAACTGCAAGTCAGTAAATGCAGTGAGTGATGTTTCAGAAGAAAATATTTGTAACTGTACATTCAAAACTTGATAATGGCAGCCTAGTTAGTATTTTGAAAACATTATTCTCTAATAAAGGCACTGTTAAAAGAAATAGAAAGTACTGTTATTTCACATTTTAATTAGAGGAAAGAGAACCAATTTATTTTTGAGTAGAGGTGTTATTAGATCACTCATTAATATTTCCAAAAGAAAATTTATAGAATTCTAGTTAAGCTGCAGTAGGAATGAAGTAAATGTTTTGTAAATAATCATTCACTATATTTAAGATTTGATTGGTTCAATGCATTAATTAATACAGGTGTTCAGGATACTGTTTTATATTTTTGGGTGAAAGCACATTAGTGTTAGTTAAGTTTGTGTGCCCCGTTTTTTGTATTAGATCCATTTTAATTTAATGAGAACAGTGCCATCTACTGAGTCACCAACATGATTTAACATCTATTATTTACAAGGAAAAAAAAGAGGGAAATATACTTCTATTCAGTTATTTTTCTTTCTTATTTTATTTTTAAATCTAATTGTTCAGTGTCAAAAGAAGTTTTAATGAAAGAATATGAGTAAACAGGTGCTTTGATGCTAAAAAATTCCTTGGTTGGAAATAGCAAGTGAATTTGAGCTTTAAATACATTCTTTTTCTAGTACATTAAACAGATTGAATACTATCAAAAGCCTCTTGAACTACTTGTAGAATATATCACTTTATCTATCGTCATCCCCATGCTTTCTTACTTTTATACTCCATATTCCATAAGCATATTTTTCTGCTTCTTAAGTCAAAGTTTTTTTAATAATGGATTGAATTCTTATCTTTTCAATTCAGTGGGGTAATTAAGTGAATTGTGAAAATTATCCCAATATCCCATCATTATATAAATTCATAGCGTGTTTATAAACATATGGTTACATTTGGCCTTGAAAAGATATTCTAGGAAATCTCTATTTCCAAGAATAAAAAAGCATCTTGAAGAAAATATGTTGTGCTGTATATTGTAGCTAAATTCAAATCATTCTAAGCACATGAAGTAGTATGTAATACATATATTTTTGATTTGTCATTCTTAATTTATTGATACTGAATTATGGCTGTGTTTAAACACCTCTGTTGATAGTTACCCATGACTGATGAAAAAGTTACTCTTCCTCAAGAACTAAGCAAACCTATTTTCCCCTGCATGAATAAATCTATTGGTATGCTAGGGAATTGGTTGTACACAACTGAAAGGGAAAACTGTCACTGTCATTGTGAACTTGAATTAAAATGTGATAGATCTTACTTTTCTCTGTTCCGTATACTTATCTCATTTCTGTTAACAGACCCCCTTCCTCCCCCAACACACACCATTGTGCTTTTGTTGAGGTTACCAAACATAATATTCTACCCTTGTTTATTGAGGTGGAGACTTAATCCAGATGTAGTCAATTATAATGCCCCATCCCACTGGCTATGGCAATATATCCAGCGGCAGACAGGAGTTCTAACCTACCAAAGCTCACCCTTCCATCTCCCACACCATGTAGATAGATAACCTATGTTTAGCTGGAGAGAATGAGATCCACTCACAGAGTGAAGAGGCAGAGATAATCCTGACTGTGTGGTCAACTCCCAGGTTCTAGTTCCTCTTGTCCCTGTAGTGGCCCTATATCTGGCCAGTTTTTGATGCACTGAGATGTCTAGATATCCTATAATAACCATACCCTACCTCTCTTTAAAACTTAAGTTATATCATTTACAATCAAAATAAATCCTTGTTTTTCATACTTAATGTTGCCAGTTCATTTTTTAAGCACATTTGCTGAGAAAGCTGACTGTGCTTTAGTCCTCAAATTTAAATCTTTTCCTACGGGCTAGAAAAGGCCTCCATTTTATCATTAAGTCAAGGGTTTAGAAACAAAATTTTCGGCTCAAGGGATACTTTTTTTTTTAAAATTAATTAATTAATTAATTAATTTTTGGCTGTGTTGGGTCTTCGTTTCTGTGTGAGGGCTTTCTCTAGTTGCGGCAAGCGGGGGCCACTCTTCATCGCGGTGCACGGGCCTCTCACTATCGCGGCCTCTCTTGTTGCGGAGCACAGGCTCCAGATGCGCAGGCTCAGTAGTTGTGGCTCACGGGACTAGTTGCTCTGTGGCATGTGGGATCTTCCCAGACCAGGGCTCGAACCCGTGTCCCCTGCATTGGCATGCGGATTCTCAACCAATGCACCACCAGGGAAGCCCGATACTTGTGTTTTATATTTTTATTACCATTCTTCTTTCAGTCTTGGAACATGTATAATACTTCTATTAGTTCAGGAATGAGGGTGGGGATTTGGGAGGAAACCAGTGAAGTGAACAAATGTTTGAGATTCCAGGCATGGGACAATTCTTGTAATGATAAAAGAAGTTTAGAAAATTCTCACTAAGGAAGGTTCTGAACACAGCCACCTTCCTTGAGAGTATCCTCTGCGTCTCTGCCCTTTAACCTGGGACAGTCTTAGCAATGTGGGTGGAATTCTGGGTGAGTATCTTTGCCAACCTAAGATTTCTCCTTCTACTTCTTGTGGAGTATTTTTGGGCAAGTTATCTTCGTAAATGTGTATAGCCCTTCCCTGCTTCCTCCCTACCAATCTCTTGTCCTTCTGACCCTAAATAAAATGTCAAAAGGATTCCTTTGCCTTAAGCCATTCATTTGACATCTGCCTGCACAGCTGTTAGATTGAGAACTAAGAAATTTCAGAGTCTCTAAAAACAATTCTGATTAGGCTAGTCACTTACTGTCTCAATACTTAACATTCACATCTTTAAATGAGTAAGTTAAACTAGTAGGTGATCCCATTAGTCTTTTCAGCTCTTGAGAAATCAACAATTCTAAATAAATTGCTTGTTTTAATGACTTATCTTTTTGGTTCACTTAAACATATCATTAAGTGCCTACTGTGTACCAGTTACTGGACTAGGTGCTCTGGGGAATTAAATGTAATATTCATTTCCTGTCAATAGAATTTTAAGCTATTTAGGGGATTAACCAGAGAGAAATATCAATTAAAAAACAACATGGTGTGGTGTAGTGTTTCTCAAAGTGTGTAACATTCAGATACTTGGGATGATGATAGAGATGTTCGAGACAGAGCATTAAATAACATCAAATTGCATAAAAACCTTTTCCATTTTTCTCTTTCAATCCTTTTCCTTGTATCTATAAACATAAGCCCTTAACACCTCTTGAACACATTCTCCCTTTTTAACAAAGAGGGGCTCAGGCTCAGAACATTCTGTGGGCAACATTCTCTAGTAGAATTTAATGATATTCTACTGTTATCTTTACTGTTATATATATATATTTAATTTTTATTGGAGTATAGTTGATTTACGATGTTGTATTAGTTTCTGCTGTACAGCATAGTGAATCAGTTATACATATACGTATACATATACTCACTCTTTTTTACATTCTTTTATAAATTGGGAGATTGGGATTGACATATATACTGTTATCTTTTATTTATGGCAAGTCATACATTTTTCTCATTTGTGGTAATGATATAAAGGTTTTGTTCGGAAGTTTTTGTTTTAAAAAGTGAGTTGATTAAAAATGGCTAACATTGGGGGCTTCCCTGGTGGCACAGTGGTTAGGAGTCTGCCTGCCAATTCAGGGGACACGGGTTCGAGCCCTGGTCCAGGAAGATCCCACATGCCACGGAGCAACTAAGCCCGCGCGCCACAACTACTGAGCCTGCGCTCTAGAGCCCGCGAGCCATAACTACTGAGCCCGCGCGCCTAGAGCCTGTGTTCTGCAACATGAGAAGCCACCACAATGAGAAGCCCGCACATCTCAATGAAGAGTAGCCCCCGCTCACCGCAGCTAGAGAAAGCCCGGCGCGCAGCAGTGAACACCCAACGCAGCCAAAAATAAATAAATAAATAAATTAAAAAAAAAAAAATGGCTAACATTGGAAATTTGGTATACTGTTTTAAGAACTGCCAAAATTAATGTCTTCCTTCTCTTGTCTGGATTGTTTTAATTTCTTTTAAATCACAACAAAGTAGAAATTTTAGGAGAGATGGTTCAAAGGTACTCATTCTTTCTTTATTCCTTATCAAATGTAATGTCTTAATATTTATGTGCTCGACTTTCAGTCATCTGTCTGAAAGTGGGACTCTTCACTTGTCCAAAGGGTGTTGGTTCCAGATATGATATTGTTCCTTCAATGATTAAGGGCAGAGGAGTACAGAAGGATTGTGCATAACCTTTACTAGGATAGATATTTTGGGTCCTATGGTGAAATTTAGTCATAAGTTTATCCCTAGTGAAATCTCATCAGACTTCTCCTCAGGCAAAATTCCTTTAGTTTTTTTCTTTTGCTTTATTTGGTAATCAGATGGATAAGTCTCTTTCTAAAATATCTTAGAAAGAGACTGGTCAAAACAGCAGGGAGTAGAATTTCTTAATTTCAGAAGGAGAATTTGCATGTATTATTCATTTTCCCGTGGTGTAGATGTGACTGATATAATTTCGACCTTGATTGGCAAAATCTTGCCATAATTTAATAATACGATAGGTTACTTGAAGAAGGAACGATTGTAACATGACACATTTGAAGGATTTCAGGTTCCCTGTATAGATTTAATTGCCTTGTAATTACATATAAATAATTGAAGATTGAGAAGCACTGGTGTAGTGGAAAGTGCACGGAATCTGTTGTTAGGATAAGTTGGATTTTCTTTGGCTCTACTACTAGCTGTAGTGACCTTGTTCAGGACCCTTAAGTTCTCTGTGTTTTTATCTTATTTAATTAATTTATTTATTTAATAAATTTATTTATTTATTTATTTTTGGCTGCGTTGCGTCTTCGTTGCTGCCCGCCTGCTTTCTTTAGTTGCGGCAAGCGGGGCCTACTCTTTGTTGTGGTGCGCGGGCTTCTCATTGTGGTGGCCTCTCCTCTTGCGGAGCACGGGTTCTAGGCATGCGGGCTTCAGTAGTTGTGGCACGTGGGCTCAGTAATTGTGGCTTGCGGGCTCTAGAGCGCAGGCTCAGTAGTTGTGGCACACGGGCTTAGTTGCTCCGCGCCATGTGGGATCTTCCCAGACCAGGGCTTGAACCCATGTCCCCTGCATTGGCAGGCGGATTCTTAACGACTGCGCCACCAGGGAAGCCTCTCTGTGTTTTTAGATGGATTATAAATTTTGTAAAGTCCTTTCCAGCTCTAAAGTTTTGTAATAACCTACTATATACCCTACTTTAAGTTCCTTGCTACTCTAAGTGTAGTCTGTGGTCTAGTAACAATGTCATCTGGGAGTTAATTAGGAGCACAGAGTCTCAGGCCTCAATCCTAGACCTACTGAATCAGAATCTGCATTTTAACAAGATTCCTGGGTGATTACATGGAAATGAAAGTTTGAGAAGCACTGCTATAAACTACTTATGTATTTTAGTTGTTACTTGAATGTTCAGTTGCTCATCTGAACATAGGTGAAAGTGTATTAGAAGGCATAGGAATTGATTTGAGAAAAGGGAAATGTGGAGATTCATGTAGATTAGCATAACTGAAGAACAATTAAACTTGATAATACTGTTTCAAATTGTGAATTATTTAAATGGTTAGAATTCATTTTAGAGAAGAGAAGGGAATTAAAAAACAGTTCATCTCTTTAATACAGAAGAGAAAGATGATAGCCAGTGTTTATTAAGAATATACTAGTTTCAGGAATTCCCTGGTGGTCCAGTGGTTAGGACTGCGTGTTCTCACTGCCGAGGGCCTGGGTTCAATTCCTGGTCGGGGAATTAAGATCCCGGAAGCTGTGCGGCACGACCAGGTGGGGAAAGAAAAGGAATATACTAGTTTTAATTACATGATTGTATTATTCTGTTGGTAGCACCGTGGGATTGACATGAGGGTATTTTAACTTTTCCTGTTATTTCCGCCAAAAATTCCCACCCCCACCAAATCTTCCAAATAAATTTAGATTGCATATAGAAAGTATGCTTGCTGTGAAAATTTAAGTCTTTTAGCTTTATGCTCTTCCAGGCAGATTTCTATCCTGGAGTCCGTCTTACATAGATATCACTGGCATCATTATACACATTTTCAAGATAAGAAGACAGGTTGCAGAGAGGTTTAGTAAATTGACTAAGGTCTCTCAGCTAATAAATGACTGAGCCATGATTCATATCTTAGGCTGACTGAGTTTAGTTTTTCTACCATTATACCTTACTGTTTCTCTCTTGAAAAAAAAATTCAAATTTATTACAAAATATCTAAAGGCTGAACATTTACTTTATAAAAGAATTATGCTTCCTTTAAAAACCATCAGAAGGCTTTCACAATCCTTTGTAAAATAAAAATGACTTGCAACTTTTTAATTTCTTTATAACTTTTAGAGATACATGTAGTGGAATAAGTGAAGTATGCCGGTATTATCAGTCAGAGTTCAGTAAGGGAAGCAGAACCATCATGAGTGTTATGGCATCAAGGATGTATTACAGATATAAAACCTTGTATAATTGTGGGAGAAACTGTCAAGTAAGAATCCTACAAGGGAAATTGGAAGTGCAGAGGAAAGTCACTAATCACCTATTCTGAGACATTGATGTTGGTGTATTAATTGGAGCTTGCAAGGGAATATGGGAAGCCAGGCATTTCAAACTATTAGAGTGGGATCACAAAGAATAGCTACTGGATAAGTCTGTGGAAGGCTGTTGCCTGTGCTTCTGTCTTTCATCACATCTAACCATGATGATCTTCAGAAACTAATGGCTGCTGCTTCACCTCCGCCTTCCAGGTCTCATGGACATTTCTATGGATTAGCCCAGAACTACTCAGAGAAGAGGATTCTGGGAAACATAGTTTTGGCTTATCCAAGTGGACGTTATTAAATCACCACAATGTGTCTTATGACTTAATACTGAAAAAAGATGCTAAGCAATTGGTTGATGTTGTTATATACTATTAGCAAAGAATATGTTGACAAACTCCTTTCATGAATAATTCAGTGTGAGATTTTGGGTGAAATAGCAGTACTTTGGGGACTTTAGATTCTAATCATATCTTAGATTTATGGCCTAGTTGCTTAATTGTAGTCATGTTCTCTTCTATAAAAAGAAAGAGCCAGCTTCATTTGATAAATATTAGTAAAAGAAATAAATGGAAATCTCTCAACTTCCCCCTAATGTTTTATTCTAAAAATGTTCTCACATACAGCAAAGGTGAAAGAATTTTACATTGAATATCTGTATAGCACCATCTAGATTCTGCTACTAATATTTTATTTTTCTTGTTTCATCAGTGTATCTAGCCATCTGTCTATCCCACATTCCGTCTATTAGTCCATTTTATTTTTGGTGCATTCAAAGTAAATTGCAGGGCTTCCCTGGTGGCGCAGTGGTTAAGAATCCGCCTGCCAGTGCAGGGGACATGGGTTCAAGGCCTGGTCCGGGAAGATCCCACATGCTGTGGAGCAACTAAGCCTGTGTGCCACAACTACTGAACCTGCGCTCTAGAGCCCATGTGCCACAAGTACTGAAACCCATGTGCCTAGAGCCCGTGCTCTGCAACAAGAGAAGCCACCACAATGAGAAGCCCACACACTGCAACGAAGAATGGCCCCCACTTGCCACAACTAGAGAAAGTCTGCGCACAGCAATGAAGACCCAATGCAGCCAAAAAAAAAAAACCGAAGTAAATTGCAGACATCAGTATGGTTCTTCCTAAATACTTCAGCATGCATGTTATTAACTAGATTCAGCATTAATTTACAGGTTTCTTTTTTCTTTTTATGTAAAATTTACATACAGTGAAATAAACAAATCTCAAGTCTATTTTCCCTGTTTTGACATGCGTATATCTGTGTAATCAAAATCCATATTGCTGTAGACTGTGTCCCACCCAAAATTCATAAATTGAAACCTAATCCCTAATGTGATGGTATTTCAAGGTGGGGCCTTTGGGAAGTGGTTAGGTCATAAGGGTGGAACCCTCATGAATGGGATTAGTGCCCTTATAAAAGATTCCAGAGAGCTCCCTTATCTCTTCCACCATGTGAGGACACAGCAAGAAAATGGCAGTCTGTGAACTAAGAAACAGGTCTTCGCCAGACACTGAATCTGCCAGTGCCTTAATCGTGGATTTGTCAACTGTGAGAAACATTTCTCTGCCCACAAGACAGAATATATGTTTTACTCTAAAACCATTGTAGTTTTAGGCCTGTTTATCTCAAATTAATTTTTGTGTATGATGTGAGGTAGATGAAACCTCTATACACTTGGATCAGTGAATGGAAATCACTATGGGTTATATTTTATCCGAACACACTAGATTTTATTTTTCCCCAAATATGATAAAACAGATGCTGTGGATGTTATTTGTTTAATGTGTTTCTGGGTTAAAAAAAAAATTGAGAGTGGAAATGATCACAGATCATATGACAGAGTCTTTCTAGCTGGCTCTAAGTTGACATTAGAAAATCAAGACCACGCTGGGAAGAGAAATCTACATGTGGTAAATAATTTTGCTAGAGAAAGGGGCTGACTGTGGTGGATGACCTAATGTAATTCTGGTATAAAAATACTGTAAATGAACTTTATTATGATTTAGTGTCAGAGGTGAAATGCCTGCTTTTAAAGTTAAAGTGACCAATTATAATGTATGTGTTGAGACATACTTTCTTACATACTTTTATTTTTTCAACAGTCAAAGAAAGCAAATATGGACTTCCATAAACTAAGAATATTATCTGCTATTGTAATACCTACTAGGTGATTCAGTTTGTTTACCTTTGGTGGTAAGTTTCATAGCCAGCAAGCAGTGTCAGTGTAGGACTACATAAAGAAGTTGCTCTGTTATTGAAAAATTTATGTCAAGTTGTATAAGTTTCTTAATCTGGCTGTGATGTGCATTTTATCTTTCTTATACCAGGCACAAAAATATTAATTTTAGCAATCTTTAGATCACAGTGTTATTTACGAGTGACAGGAAAGAAATATAAATGTAAATGAATGAAAAATAGCACTAAAACTACTCATTTAAGTATAATATTTTTCCAGTGTTTGGGTCATAGAAGTTATCAAATTTTTATGATTGTAAAATCTTTTATATGTATAAAAATTAAAGTTTATAGTAAAAATTCTTGGACACATAGTAAATGCAACCATCATATTAGCAAAATTGTCATTTTTCAAATGTTCTCTTAGAACACTGAGATGATTTATATGGGTTTTTTTTTTCTATGTTAGTTGATATGATCATATCAATTTTCTTCTATTGATATGGCACATTACGTTGAGTTTTTTTTTTTTTTTTGAGTATTGAACAGTCTTGCGTACCTAGAATATATCCCATTTGGTCTTGGTGTGTAATTCTTTTTATATACTGTTATTCAATTTGTTAACATTTTACTGAAGAGTTTTTGCATCTAAGTTCATGAGAGAGATTGCTGTGTAATTTTCTTTGTACTATTTTTGTCTGTTTCTGGGTTCAGGGTAATATTAGCTTCATAAAATGAGCTGGGAAGTGTTCCCTTCTCTTCTCTGTGTCAGAAGGGATTTTGTAAAAATATTCTTTAAATATGTGGTAGAATCCTCCAGTGAAAACATCTGGGCCTGGAGATTTGTTTTCTTTTTTTTAAAACTTTTAAAGTTATGAATTCAGTTTCTTTAATAAGAAGCTAATCAGATATGTAGACCTAATCAGATATTCAGGACTATTTCATCGTGGTTGTATTTAGTAGTTTGTGGTTTTGGAGGAATTGGTTCATTTCTTATAGTTTGTTGGATTTGTGAGTGTAAAGTTATCTGTAGTATTCCTTTATTACCTTTTAATGGCTATGTGATCTTTACTACTGTTCTGCTTTATTCCTGATTTTAATGATTTGTATCTTCCCTATTTCTTTCTTTGTCAGTTTTGCTACAAGTTTTAAAATTTTATTAACCTTTTCAAAGAACCAGCTCTTTGTTTCATCAATTTCCTTTATTGTTTTCCAGATTTTAATTTTATTAATTTTTGGTTTTATAATTTTCTTCCTTTTGCTTGCTGTGGGTACATTTTACCTGTTTTTTTTTTTTTCTTTTTTTAGTTTCTTGAAGTAGTTGGAGCTTGGATTACTGATTTGAGGCCTATCCTTTTTTCTGATATAAACATTTAGTGTTATGAATTTTCCTCTTGGTACTGCTCTAGCTGCACCCATAACTTGATAAGTTGTATTTTCATTTTTATTTAGTTCTATGTATTTTTAAATTCTTTTGAGAGTTCTTTCACCCCTAGGTTATTTAGGAGTATGTTCTTTAATTTCCAAGAGTTTGGAGATTTTCTTGTTGTCATTACATTATTGATTTCTAGTTTGATTCAGTTATAGTCAGAAAGCGTACTCCGTATGATATCAATCATTTTAGTTTGTGAGGTTTATAATCTAGGATATAGTCTATCTTGGTGATTGTTCCATGGGAATTCGAAAAAAGTGTTTATTCTGTTACTAGATGGAGAGGTCTATAAATGTCATTTAGAATCTATTGCTTGGTCATGTAGTACAGCTCAGTTCCTTCATATTTTTGCTGATTTTTCTGGCTAGTAGTTCTTTCATACGCTGCAAGTGAGATGTTGAGGTCCCCAACTAAAATGTGGCTATGTCTATCTCTCCTTTTAGTTCTCAGTTTTTGTTTCATGTATTGGGAAGCTCTGTCATTTGATTCATACATATTTAGGATTCCTATGTCTTTTTGGTGGGTTGATCCTATTATCATAAGGTAAGATTCTGCTTTGTCCCTAGTAATTTTTATTGCTCCGAAGTTTATCTGATAATAATGTATCCATCTTTGCTTTTTTTAAATTAATATTTGCATGACATCTTTTACATCCTTGTCTTTTAATCTACTTATGTTTGAAGTGAGTTTCTTGTAGACAGTGTATACTTTAGTTGTGTTTTTTAAATTCACTTTGCCAATTTCTGCCTTTTTGTGTGTGTGTGTGTGTGTGTGTGTGTTTGAACTGTTTACATTTAAAGTAATTATTTACATGTGAGGGCTCAAGTCTGCCATTTTATTATTTGTTTTCTGTTTGATCCCTTGTTTCTCATTATTCTATTTCTGTTTTCTTAGCTCCCATATGGATTACTTGAACACTTTTTAGAATTTTACTTTGATGATAATGTATATAGTTATCCATATAATTCCTCCAAAACCAAAACTGCTATACCCTTTGTATAGTTTTCTTAGTGGTTGTTATAGGTAGTATAATAAACGTACATACTTTATCATAGTCTACTGGTAGGTGTAACCATTTTACCATTTCAAGTGAAGTGTAGAAAACTTAATTTCATTTAGACCACTTTGCCCTTATATTTAAAATATAATTGTTATAACTATTTCCTTTACTTGTATTGAGCACATCAGATTGTGTTATAATTTTTGCTTTTGCCGTCAAATATGATTTTATAAATTCATGAGGAGGAGGATAGTCTGTTATATTTATTACTGTCATTACCTATTCCACTGGACTTCTTTCCTTTCTGAACTTCCAAGACTTCTTTTCTGTTTAGAGAACTTACTTCAATCATTCTTTAAAGGTATGTGTGCTAATGACAAGTTTGTCTGAGACTGTTTCCCACTCGTTTCTGAAGGATATTTTTGCTGAATATAGAATTTGTGGTTGATGCTTCTTTTCATTCAGCATTTGAAAAATGTTATGCCACTTCCTTCAGGCTTCCATGATGTCAGGTTAGAAATCCACTGTCATTGGAATTGGTGCTCCTCTATACATTGTTTCTTTCTGATTTCTTTCTTTCTTTTTCTAAAAAAATTTTTAAAAATTGAAGTATATTTGTTTTTCTTTTGTTTTGTTTTCCCAGCACCATTTATTGAAGAGGCTGTCTTTTCTCCACTGTATATTCTTCTTTGTCACATATTAAGTAACTATAGGTGCATGGGTTTATCTCTGGGCTTTCTATCCTGTACTCTTGATCTATATTTCTTTTTTTGTGCCAACCATACTGGCTTTTTTTTTTTTTTTTATACAGCAGGTTCTTATTAGTTATCTATTTTATGCATATTAGTTTATATATGTCAATCCCAATCTCTCAATTCATCCCACCACCACCCCCGTGCCCCCTGCTTTCCCCCCTTGGTGTCCATATGTTTGTTCTCTACATCTGTGTCTCTATTTTTGCCTTGCAAACCGGTTCATCTGTACCATTTTTCTGTATTCCACATATATGAGTTAATATATGATATTTTTCTTTTTCTGACTTACTTCACTCTGTATGACAGTCTCTAGGTCCATCCATGACCCAATTTCGTTCCTTTGTATGGCTGAGTAATGTACCATTGTATATATGTACCACATCTTTATCCATTCATCTTTCAATGAGCATTTGGATTGCTTCCATGACCTGGCTATTAAATAGTGCTGCACTGAACATTGGGGTGCATGTGTCTTTTTGAATTATGGTTTTCTTTAGGTATATGCCCAGTAGTGGGATTACTGGGTCATATGGTAATTCTATTTTTAGTTTTTTAACAAACTTCCATACTGTTCTCCATAGTGGCTGTATCAATTTACATTCCCACCAACTGTGCAGGAGGGTTCCCTTTTCTCCACACCCTCTCCAGCATTTGTTGTTTGTAGATTTTCTGATGGTGCCCATTCTAACTGGTGTGAGGTGATATCTCATTGTCGTTTTGATTTGCATTTCTCTAATAATTAGTGATGTTGAGCAGCTTTTCATGTGCCTCCTGGCCATCTGTATGTGTTCTTTGGAGAAATATCTATTTAGGTCTTCTGCCCATTTTTTGATTGGGTTGTTTGTTTTCTTAATATTGAGCTGCATGAGCTGTTTATATATTTTGGAGATTAATCCTTTGTCCGTTGTTTTGTTTGCAAATATTTTCTCCCGTTGTGAGGGTTGTCTTTTCGCCTGTAATTTCCTTTGCTGTGCAAAAGCTTTGAAGTTTCATTAGGTCCCATTTGTTTATTTTTGTTTTTATTTCCATGACTCTAGAAGGTAGGACAAAAGATCTTGCTGTGATTTATGGCACAGAGTGTTCTTCCTATGTTTTCCTTTAAGAGTTTTATGGTGTCTGGTCTTACATTTAGGTCTTTAATCCATTTTGAGTTTATTTTTGTGTATGGTGTTAGGGAGTGTTCTAATTTCATTCTTTTACATGTAGCTCTCCAGTTTTCCCAACACCACTTATTGAAGAGACTCTTTTCTCCATTGTATATCCTTGCCTCCTTTGTCATAGATTAGTTGACCATAGGTGTGTGGGTTTATCTCTGGGCTTTCTATCCTGTTCCATTGATCTGTATTTCTGTTTTTGTGCCTGTACCATATTGTCTTGATTACTGTAGCTTTGTAGTATAGTCTGAAGTTAGGGAGTCTGATTCCTCCAGCTCCTTTTTTTCCCCCTCAAGATTGCTTTGGCTATTCGGGGTCTTTTGTGTTTCCATACAAATTTTAAGATTTTTTGTTCTAGTTCTGTAAAAAATGCCACTGGTAATTTGATACGGATTGCATTGAATCTGTAGATTGCTTTGAGTAGTATAGTCATTTTCACAGTATTGATTCTTCCAATGCAGGAACATGGTATCTCTCTCCATCTGTTGGTATCATCTTTAATTTCTTTCATCAGTGTCTTATAGTTTTCTGCATACAGGTCTTTTGTCTCCCTAGGTAGGTTTATTCCTAGGTATTTTATCCTTTTTGTTGCAATGGTAAATGGAAGTGTTTCCTTAATTTCTCTTTCAGATTTTTCATCATTAGTGTATAGGAATGCAAGAGATTTCTGTGCATTAATTTTGTATCGTGCTACTTTGCCAAATTCACTGATTAGCTCTAGTAGTTTTCTGGTAGCATCTTTAGGATTTTCTATGTGTAGTATCATGTCATCTGCAAACAGTGACAGTTTTACTTCTTCTTTTCCAATATGTATTCCTTTTATTTCTTCTTCATCTCTGATTGCCATGCCTAGGACTTCCAAAACTATGTTGAATAATAGTGGCGAAAGTGGACGTCCTTGTCTTGTTCCTGATCTTAGAGGAAATGCTTTCAGTTTTTCACCATTGAGAATGATGTTTGCTGTAGGTTTGTCATATATGGCCTTTATTATGTTGAGGTAGATTCCCTCTGTGGCCATTTTCTGGAGAGTTTTTATCATAAATGGGTGTTGAATTTTGTCAAAAGCTTTTTCTGCATCTATTGAGATGATCATATGGTTTTTCTTCTTCAATTTGTTGATATGGTGTATCACATTGATTGATTTGCATATATTGAAGAATTCTTGCATCCCTGGGATAAATCCCACTTGATCATGGTGTATGATCCTTTTAATGTGCTGTTGGATTCTGTTTGCTAGTATTTTGTTGAGGACTTTTGCATCTATATTCATCAGTGATATTGGTCTGTAATTTTCTTTTTTTGTAGTGTCTTTGCCTGGTTTTGGTATCAGGGTGATGGTGGCCTCATAGAATGAGTTTGGGTGTGTTCCTTCCTCTGCAAGTTTTTGGAAGAGTTTGAGAAAGATGGGTGTTAGCTCTTCTCTAAATGTTTGATAGAATTCACTTGTGAAGCCATCTGCTCCTGGACTTTTGTTTGTTAGAAGATTTTTAATCACAGTTTCAATTTCATTACTTGTGATTGGTCTCTTCATATTTTCTATTTCTTCCTGGCTCAGTCTTGGACGGTTATACCTTTCTAAAAATTTGTCCATTTCTTCCAGGTTGTCCATTTTATTGACATACAGTTGGTTGTAGTAGTCTCTTATGATGCTTTGTATTTTTTCGGTGTCCATTGTAACTTCTCCTTTTTCATTTCTAATTTTATCAATTTGAGCCCTCTCCCTCTTTTTCTTGATGAGTCTGGCTAAGGGTTTATCAATTTTGTTTATCTTCTCATAAACCAACTTTTAGTTTTATTGATCTTTGCTATTCTTTGTTTCTATTTCATTTATTTCTGCTCTGATCTTTATGATTTCTTTCCTTGTACTAACTTTGGGTTTTGTTTGTTCTTCTTTCTCTAGTTCCTTTAGGTGTAAGGTTAGATTGTTTATTTGATATTTTTCTTGTTTCTTGAGGTAGGATTGTATTGCTACAGACTTCCCTCTTAGAACTCCTTTGCTGCATCCCATAGGTTTTGGATTGTTGTGTTTTCATTCTCATTTGTCTCTAGGTATTTTTTGATTTCCTCTTTGATTTCTTCAGTGATTTCTTGGTTATTTAGTAACGTGTTGTTTAGCCTCTACATGTTTGTGTTTTTTACGTTTTTTTCCCTGTAATTTATTTCTAATCTCGTAGCATTGTGGTTGGAAAGGATGCTTCATATGATTTTGGTTTTCTTAAATTTACTGAGGCTTGATGTGTGACCCAAGATGTGATCTAACCTGGAGAATGTTCTGTGTGCACTTGAGAAGAAAGTGTAATCTGCTGTTTTCAGATGGAATGTCCTATAAATATACACGAAATCTGTCTGGTCTGTTGTGTCATTTAAAGCTTGTGTTTCCTTATTAATTTTCTGTCTGGATGATCTGTCCATTTGTGTAAGTGAGGTGTTAAAGTCCCCCACTATTATTGTGTTACTCTCGATTTCCTCTTTTATAGCTGTTAGCATTTGCCTTATATATTGAGGTGCTCCTATGTTGGGTGCGTATATATTTATAACTGTTATATCTTCTTCTTGGATTGATCCCTTGATCATTACGTAGTGTCCTTCCTTGTCTCTTGTAACATTCTTTATTTTAAAGTCTATTTTATCTGATATGAATATTGCTACTCCAGCTTTGTTTTGATTTCCATTTGCGTGGAATATCTTTTATCATCCCCTCACTTTCAGTCTGTATGTGTCCCTAGGTCTAAGTGGGTCTGCTGTAGACAGCATGTAGGTGGGTCTTGTTTTTGTATCCATTCAGCGAACCTGTGTCTTTTGGTTGGAGCATTTAATCCATTCACATTTAAGGTAATTATTGATATGTATGTTCCTATTACCATTTTGTTAATTGTTTTGGGTTTGTTTTTGTAGGTCCTTTTCTTCTCTTGTGTTTCCCACTCAGAGAAGTTCCTTTAGCATTGTTGTACACCTGGTTTGGTGGTGCTGAATTCTCTTAGCTTTTGCTTGTCTGTAAAGCTTTTGATTTCTCTGTCGAATCTGAATGAGATCCTTGCTGGGTTGAGTAATCTTGGTTGTAGGTTCTTGCCTTTCATCACTTTAAATATATCATGCCACTCCCTTCTGGCTTGTAGAGTTTCTGCTGAGAAATCAGCTGTTAACCTTATGGGAGTTCCCTTGTATGTTATTTGTTGTTTTTCCCTTGCTGCTTTTAAGAATTTTTCTGTGTCTTTAATTTTAGTCATTTTGATTACTATGTGTCTCGTTTTTCTCCTTGGTTTTATCCTGCCTGGGACTTTCTGTGCTTCCTGGACTTGGGTGGCTTGTTCCTTTCCCATGTTAGGGAAATTTTCGAGTGTAATCTCTTCAAATATTTTCTTGGGTCCTTTCTCTCTTCTTCTGGGACTTCTATAACGTGAATGTTGGTGTGTTTAATGTCCCAGAGGTCTCTTAGACTGTCTTAATTTCTTTTCATTTTTTTTTTTTCTTTATTCTGTTCCACGGCAGTGAATTCTACCATTCTGTCTTCCAGGTCACTTATCCCTTCTTCTGCCTCAGTTATTCTGCTATTGATTCCTTCTAGTGTATTTTTCATTTCATTTATTGTATTGTTCATCTCTGTTTGTTTGTTCTTTAATTCTTCTAGGTCTTTGTTAAACATTTCTTGCATCTTCTCAGTCTTTGCCTCCATTCTTATTCTGAGGCCCTGGATCATCTTCACTATCATTATTCTGAATTCTTCTAATGGAAGGTTGCCTATCTCCACTTCATTTAATTGTTTTTCTGGGGTTTTATCTTGTCCCTTCATGTAGTACATAGCCCTCTGTCTTTTCATTTTGTCTGTCTTTCTGTGCATGTGTTTTTCATTCCACAGGCTGCAGGATTGTAGTTCTTCTTGCTTCTGCTGTCTGCCCTCTGCTTGATGAGGCTATCTAAGAGGCTTGTCGAATTATATTTGACTTATAACATTTCAGGTGTACGAGAAAGTGATTCAGTTATACATATATATATGTATAACTGAATATATATATATATATTCTTTTATATATATATATATATTAGATTCTTTTTCCTTATGCTTTACTATAAGATACTGAATATAGTTCCTTGTGCTATACAGTAGGTCCTTGTTTATCTATTTTCAATATAGTAGTGTTTATATGTTAATCCCAAACTCCTAATTTCCCCCCTCTCCCCCCGCTATCCCCTTTGGTATCCCCTTCAATTTTCTTTCTATGACTGTGAGTCTATTTCTGTTTTGTAAATAAGTTCATTTGTATCATTTTTTTAAGGTTTCACATATAGGTGATGTCATATGATTTTATGTCTTTGTCTCACTTCGCTTAGTATGGTAATCTCTAGGTCCATCCATGTTGTTGCAAATGGCATTATTTCATTCTTTTTAGTGGCTGAGTAATTTTCCATTATATATATACACCACATCTTCTTTATCCACTCATCTCTTGATGAACATTTAGGTTGCTTCCATGTCTCAGTTATTGTAAATAGTGCTGCTCTGAACATTGTGGTGCACATTTCTTTTTGAATTACAGTGTTCATCTTTTCCAGGTATGTGCCCTGGAGTGGGATTCCTAGATCATACAGCAGCTCTATTTTTAGTTTTTTGAGGAACCTTCATACTGTTCTCCATAGTGGCTGCATCAGTTTACATTTCCACCAACAGTGTAGGAGGGTTCCCCACATCCTCTCCAGTATTTATTATTTGTTTTCCTGATTTCAAGATTTTTTTTCCTTTGACTTTTATTTCTAGAAGTTTAATTATGATATGGCTTGGAATGGATTTTGGAGGGTTATCCTGATGTGGCTTGACATGGAATCTTTTGGGGGTTTTTGCCTATAGGCTTATGTGTTTTGTCAAATGGGAAATTTTCTCGCAGTATTTCTGTAAATTCTTCTCAGCCTGTTCCTTTTTCTCTTTTGCTCCAGTGATATGAATTTAGGTCTTTTGATATTATCCCACAGGTTCCTCAGTTTCTGTGTATGTGTTTTTTTAAGTCTATTTTTGCTGTTTTGTTAAAATTTCAAAGAGTATTTGTAATTGTTTTTGAAGCAATTTTTTTTAAGTTTTTTTTTTTTTTTTTGATGTGGACCATTTTTAAAGTCTTTATTGAATTTGTTACAATACTGCTTCTGTTTTATGTTTTAGTTTTTTGGCCACGAGGCATGTGGGATCTTAGCTCCCCAACCAGGGATTGAACCCGCACCCCCTGCATTGGAAGGTGAAGTCTTAACCACTGGACTGCCAGGGAAGTCCCTTGAAGCATCTTTATGATAGCTACTTTAAAATCCTTGTCAGATAATTCCAGCATCTGATTCTTGATGTTGTTTGTTGATTTTTATTCTCATTGAAGTTTTGATTTTCCTTGATCTTGGTATGAGGAGTATTTTTTGGTTGTGTCCTACAAATGTTGCATGTTGTTATTGATTCTATTTTAATCTTCTAATTTGGTAAGCATACACACTGTGTCAGTTTAATGCATAGTCTCAGCCTACTTTTGGGAGCTGTGGTTCCAATGACAGTTTAGTGCTCAGAGATTTTATAATGCTCTTCTGGTCTCCTTCTATGCATCCTGTTTGGTCCCTAATGGTGCCATCCTCAGTTGTGGAATGAATGTCCCTGGTCTGGATCTGCTAGGTCAGAGGTAGATGTCAGGCCTTTGGACACGGAAAACTCTTTCCCTGCCTGCCTGCTGCTGACAGGACTCCCACTCCATTCCAGTTGGTGCTTTTGTTGGAACCAAAGGTGTTTCTCAACCTGCCTGGGCTGCTTTTTACCCCTGAGTGTTGGGTCGGGTAACATCAAGCCTGGGGTGCCTTTTTTAGTTAGGTGATAGATTGAGCAATGCTGAGCTGCTGTGTTATTCTTCAAGTTCTGGGGTCCCTAGCCAGTTGCCTTCTTTTTTCCATCTTTCAGATTTCTCCTATGGCTGTCTAGTATACTATTTCCAGGTTTTTTAGTTGTTCTTAGCATGGAGAAGCATGGAGAGATGAGTCCATGACGTTGTGCCCCAAACTGAAATCCTAATGCTTTTTTTTTTTCTCAGTACTTTTATTTATTCTCTTCTTTTATATATATATTTTAAACCTTCATTGGAGTATAATTGCTTTACATTGGTGTGTTAGTTTCTGCTTTATAACAAAGTGAAACAGTTATACATATACGTATGTCCCCATATCTCTTCCCTCATGCGTCTCCCTCCCTCCCACCCTCCCTATCCCACCCCTCTAGGTGGTCACAAAGCACCGAGCTGATCACCCTCTGCTATGCCGCTGCTTCTCACTAGCTATCTGTTTTACATTTGGTAGTGTATATATGTCCATGCCACTCTCTCACCATTGTAAAGCAATTATACGCCAATAAAGATGTTAAAAAAAAAATAAAAGGGAAACATTTAAAAATTGAGGACACAGAATGAATATAAAGAAATTAATATTTCATAAAAGGCAAAAATTAATCAAAAGAAAACTGAGGTAGTCATACTAATATCAGATAAAAGACACTTTAAAAATGCATAATTGGAGTATAAAAGCTCACTATAAAATAACCAACGTTTATTTCACCAGAAACGTTTAACAATTGTATTGTACACTTGAATGCACCTAATAGAGAGAAAAACAAATGCCGTACGCTAACACATATATATGGAATCTAAAAAAAAAAAAAAAGGTTCTGAGGAACCTAGGGGCAGGACAGGAATAAAGACTCAGACGTAGAGAATGGACTTGAGGACGCAGGGAGGGGGGAGGGTAACCTAATGCTTTTTTTCAATAATAATTTTAAAAGATAGTAGTAATGTAAATGAGGATTTGAGAGGTTTTTTTTGTGATGGATATATGTTTAGCAGTATTGGCCATTAGATTTATTTATTCTACTTTCTTAAATTTGCTTGGACTTTTTTCAGAAATAGAAAGTACTAAAATTTTATTTTTTTAAATAGTAAGAAAACACAATAATCAAAAGCAAACCTAATTTTCATGTAGCACCATTTTTAAACCATATTATATTGGAGAGTACCATTAAAGCAAATTATTCTGAAACCAGATAAATATTTAGGTGTTAATTCATTTCTACATTTTATATTCTGTATCCCTTCAGCCATCTATGTATTTCTGTTGCAACTTATTATTATGGAACTGAAGTGTGTCTGATACTGGATTAGCAAAAAAACCTGCAAAGTGGACCTAATAAAGGATATTGGTAATGTTATAATTAAAGAACAAAACCTTTTGTTAACACATTCACTGAGTGAGATACTGTTTGTTTCTGGGAAGCAACAAAAAGTTTTTTGATAACTAGGATTAGGATAAAAGTAATTTGATGACATGGTAACAAGCTGTCTTTTTAGTATGTTTGTTGATTTTGTGGTTAGTGGGTTCTCTCTTCTTTGAATAAGTACAATTGAGTGGTATTCAGTATATTGACAGACTTGTACAACTACTACCACTCTCTACTTCCAGAACATTTTCATCACCCCGTAAGGAAATCTTGTACTTATTAGCAGTCACTCTCCATTTCCCCCTCACCTCACTTCCTGGCAACCGCTAATCTACTTTCCATATAAATTTGACTATCAGTCTGGACATTGCATATAAATGGAATCATACAGTATGTGTTTTTTTTGGTCTGGCCTTTTTCCCTTAGCATATGCTTTTAGGGTTTATCCACATTGTAGCATATATCAGTACTTCATTTAAGTGCCAAATAACATCCCATTTTATGAATATACCACATTTTGCTTATCCATGGATCAGTTGATGGACATTTGGGTTGTTTCCACTCTGAGTATTATGAATTATGCTGGTATGAGCATTGATATACAAGTTTCTCTATGGAAATGTTTTCATTTCTCATGAGTAAATACCTAGTAGTGGAATTGCTATGTCATACTGTAACTTTATGTTTAATTTTTTAAGGAGCTGCCAAACATTCTGGAGTGGCTGCATCATTTGACATTCCCACCAGTAAATGTTTGTGGGTTCCAGTTTCTCTGCATTCTTGTCAAGACTTGCTATATCTGTCTTTTTTACTTTATTCATCCTATGATATCTCATTGTCATTTTGATTTGTATTTGACTGAGGACTAACAGTGTTGAGCATCTTGTCATGTACTTACTGGCCATTTCAGTATCTTTTTTTGAGAACTATCTATTCAGGTCCTCTGCCTACTTTTTAAAAATAGACTTTATTTTTTAGAGCAGTTTTAGGTTCACAGCAAAATTGAGGAGAAGGTACAGAGATTTCTCATATTACTCCTGCCCCTGCATATATATAGCCTTCCCCACTATCAAAGTCCCACACCAGAGCGGTACATTTGTTACAATTGATGAATCTACATTTACACATCATTATCACCCAAAGTCATAGTTTACAGTAGGGTTTACTCTTGGTGTCATATTTTGTATGGGTTTTGACAAATGTATAATGACATGTATTTACCATTACAAAATCCTGCAGAGTAGTTTCACTATTCTAAAAATCCTCTACACTCTGCCTACTTGTTCCTCTCTCCCATAGTCTCTGGCAACCATTGATCCTTTTACTGTCGGTACAGTTTTGCGTTTTCCAGAATGTCACGTAGTGGAATCATACGGTGTTTAGCCATTTCAGATTGTCTCCTTTCACTTAGTAATATGCATTTAAATTTCCTCCATGTTTTTTCATGGCTTGGTGGCTCATTTATTTTTAGCACTAAGTAATATTCCGTTGTCTGGATGTACCACAGTTTGTCCATTCACTTATTGAAGGACATCTTGGTTGCATCCCAGTTTTGGCAATTATGAATAAGGTGCTATAATCATTCGTGTGCAGGTTTTTGTGTAGGTATACGTTTTCAGCTTGTTTGGGTAAATACCAAGGAGTGCAGTTACTGGATTGTATGGTAAGAGTATGTTTAATTTTGTAGGAAACTGCCAAACCGCCTTCCAAAGTGGCTGTACCATTTTCCATTCCCACAAATAATGAATGAAAGTTCCTTTTGGTCCACATACTTGCCAGCGTTTGGTAGGGTCACTGTTTTAGATTTTGGCCATTCTAATAGGTGTGTAGTGGTGTCTCTCTGTCATTTCATTTTGCATCTCCCTAATGACATATGATGTTGAGCATCTTTTCACATGCTTATTTGCCACTTGTATATTTTCTTTGGTTAGGTGTCCATTAAGGTCTTTAGCCCATATTTTAGTTGGATCGTTTGTTTTCTTATTTTTGAGTTTTAAGAGGTCTTCTCCTATGTATCTTCTAGGAGTTTTATATTTATAGTTTCATATTATATATTTAGATCTATGATGTATTTTTAGTTAATCCTCTGCCCATTTTTAAATTGCTTTTTTGTTGTTGTTGCTGAATTGTAAGAGTTCATATCCCTCCTCATATATATGATTTGTAAAATTTTTCTTTCATTCTGTAGGTTGTCTTTTCATTTTCTTGATGATATCCTTTGAAGCATAACATGTTAAAATTTTTGATGATGTCCAGTTTGTCTATTTTTTTCTTTTATAGCTTGTGCTTGTGGTGTCCTATTTAAGTAACTGTTGCCTGATACAAGTTCATGAAGATTTACTCCTGTGTTTCTATTTATTTATTTATTTATTCATTCATTCATTCATTCATTTATGGCTGTGTTGGGTCTTTGTTTCTGTGCGAGGGCTTTCTCTAGTTGCGGCAAGTGGGGGCCACTCTTCATCGCGGTGTGCGGGCCTCTCATTATTGCGGCCTCTCTTGTTGCGGAGCACAGACTCCAGACGCGCAGGCTCAGTAATTGTGGCTCACGGGCCTAGTTGCTCCGCGGCATGTGGGATCTTCCCAGACCAGGGCTCGAACCCGTGTCCCCTGCATCGGCAGGCAGATTCTCAACCACTGCGCCACCAGGGGAGCCCTGTGTTTCCTTTTAACAGATTTAAAGCTTGATCTCTTACAGTTTGGTCTATGTTCCCTTTAGAGTTAATTTTTGAATGTAATGTGAGGTAGGGGTCCAACTTCATTATTTTGCATGGGGATATCCAGTTGTAATAGCACCATTGTTGAAGACAGTATTCTTTCCCCATTGAATGGTTTGGCACTATTGTCAAAAACCACTTGACCATAGATGTATAGTTTTATTTCTGAACTCTGAATTCTGTTCCATTGATCCTTATATTTATCCTTATGCCAGTAACATACGATTTTGATTCCTGTAGCTTTGTAGTAAGTTTTGAAATCAGAAAGTGTGAATCCTCCAACTTTGTTCATCTGTTTCAAGATTGTTTTGACTATTCGGAGTTCCTTGCAATTTCTAGGAATTTTAGGATAAACTTTTACATTTTTCAGAAAAGGCCATTATAATTTTGATAGGGATTGTACGGAATCTAGAACATTTGGATTATATTACTGTATTAACAGTAGTGAGTCAGTTCATGATTGTGCAATGGCTTTCCACATAGTTACATCTTATTTAATTTCTTTAAAAAATGTTTTGTAGTTTTCAGTGCCGAAGTCTTGTACTTAAAAAAAAAAAACCAAAACCCTAAGTTTTGATTAGGGTTTTTTTTCTTTTTGATGCTATTGTTAATAGAATTGTCTACTAAATTTCACTTTTGGATTATTCATTGCTAATGTATAGAAATACTGTATATTTTGGTATATTGATCTTGTATCCTGCAATCTTGCTGAATTTATTAGTTCTAATAATTTTATTGTGAATTCCTATGTGTTTTCTGTGTACGTGATCATGTTTCCACAAATATAGATAGTATTTTAGTTCTTCCTTTTCAACTGGGATGCCTTTTATTTCTTTTTCTTGCCTAGTTGCTCTCGCTAAAACTTCTAGGACAATGTTCAGTATAAGTCATGAAAGTAGGCTTTCTTTTTCTTGTTCCTGATTTTACAGGGAAAGCTTTAACTCTTTTACCATTGAGAATGATGTTAACTGTGTTTCTCGTAAATGCTGTTTTCATGTTGTGTAAGTTCCTTGCTATACCTGGTTTGTTGAGTGTGTTTGTCATGAAAGGGTGTTGGATTTTGTCAGATGCTTTTTGTGCATCAGTTGTGATGATCATGTTGTTTTTTTCTTTATTACAGTGGCCTATTATATTATATCTGATTTTGGCTACATTTCTTTATCCTTTTCAGTTTCAGTTTTCTGTAGTATTTCATTCTTTCATTAAAAAATCTTTTTTGAACATTTGTTAGCAGGCACTGTCCTAGACATGTACTCATTCATTTTTGACCAGTTTTAAAATTCTTTTATATATACTGTTGTTTTGTTCTGTGTTTGTTTAGATTTGCCTTTATATTAAACAAGTTTTTTTTAATAAATTTATTCATTTAATTTTATTTATTTTTGGCTGCATTGGGTCTTCGTTGCTGCATGCGGGCTTTTCTCTAGTTGCGGCGAGTGGGAGCCTCTCTTCGCTGTGGTGCGCAGGCTTATTGCTGTGGCTTCTCTTGTTGCGGAGCACGGGCTCCAGGCACATGGGCTTCAGTAGTTGTGGCACGGGGACTCCGTAGTTGTGGCGCACGGGCCCAGTTGCTCCACGACACATGTGATCCTTCCGGACCAGGGCTCGAACCCATGTCCCCTGCACTGGCAGGCGGATTCCCAACCACTGTGCCACCACAGAAGCCCACAAGTTTTTTGATCATCATTTTTATTCACTTCTTATAGCTTTCTTTTAAGGACATATTTCCTCTTCTTCGGCATGCTTTATTGAGAAATTCTTTTTCGAAAGCTTGACAGGCTCATTTATTATATATCTGAAAATGTCTTTGTTTTGGCCTTGCTCTTGGGGAAAGATCTTTCCCCTCTCACCAAGGTATACCATTACCAGTTTAGGTTGGTGGTTATTTTCTCTTAACATTTTGAAGTTATTATTACATTTATCTTCTAGCTTCATTTGAGCTATTAAGAAGTCTTTCATCAATCTAACTGTCATTCCTTTGTTAGTGATCTGTCCTTTTACTTGGGCTGTTTTAAAGATTTCTTTGTTTTTTTTTGTATTACAGTTTCTGTATAATATATCTGGATTATATTATATATAGTATGGATTTATATTTGTCATCATTTGTTCTTCTTGTATCTGCAGGTTCAAGTTCTTGATCTGTTGTGGAAAAGTCTTAGCCATATTCTTTTTAAGTGTTATTGCTTTTGTATTCTTTGTAGTCTCTCCTTATTGTGCTAAGTACTGTGGTAAGTCATTTGCTTGTATTGTCTCATTGAATCCTTACAACTGCCCTTTTTTACATATAAGAATACTGAAACTCTGCCAAAGACATTAATTATCTTGCTCATGGTTATATGTCTAGTGAACCCAACAGTCTTACTTTGGATGAATGTTCTTAGCCAAAGGATACAGTGCTCCTTCTTCCCAATTTCCACCCCTAAAAGCCAAAAGCAAAATAAAGAAATGGAAAGAAACTCAGTGGTCATTTTATCCAACCCTGTAGTTTATGTGATCTTTAGCTAAACACTCTAATAGTTTGAGAGGGAAGGCCATTAGTATAGTTTTGTATATGTTGAGCTTAAGAAGCTTTTGAGGCATGAATCTTTGATAGTTGCCTTACTTTCAGGTATAACATTTCCTCAGCTCATTTTGTGCATTTTCTTTCCTTACTTGAAGAAACTCTTTTTAGTGGAAAGTAGTTTTAAGGAGTTTAATCTGCTAAGGGTGTTCATTGCTTTTCTGTAATAGTTATTTTTAAGCCTTTCATTGGATGGAAGTTTTTAAACTTTTTTTCCTTACTCTGAGTTCACTTATTTCTCTGCTGTATATATGCCTTTGTATTTTATTTTATTATTTTCATTATAGGCAGAGTCTTCTCTTCATTTTTTTATCTAAGTAGTTTTTTGGGGGAAGGTATATATGAAATTATGTACTTCCTATTTGTTAATTTTACATCTTATTTACTAATTCTCTTGTGATTTGTTATAGATTTCTGTTGATTATTTTTGCATTTTTATGATGTAATAAATTATACCGTAAATATAGATTGCTCTAAATAGAGATTGCTTTACGTGTTTTTTTCCTTTTTTTTTTTTTTTGCCTCTGATGTTTTCTCTTCTCTAATTCCCCCTCATATATTACTTTTTTAATACTAGACTCATTGTCTTCTTCAGCTACATTTTATTAGACCATACCTTTTAAATGCATCATAAAATCCAGAAAATTAAGAGGAGAATTTTTTAGGCTCTCTTTTAAACCAAATGTTTTAATAGGCAAAATCGTGATTACCTTCTTAGAATTGGGTTCTTATAATTCAGTTGATTCATAGTAGGTGGTATATGTAGAAGTCTACTGGAGTGTGAACTAGTTGAGGCAAGAATTGTGGCTTTTCATCTTCTACATTCCTAATGCCTAGCAAAGTTCTTATCGCATAGAAAGCCCACAGGAAATATTAATGTTAAATGAATACTTCCAAACCCTTTGTGACTAATATAATTAGAAGTGGCATATATAATTAGAAATGTGAATGTTATTATCGTTTGTGTGTGTTAAGGAATTCAATTTTACTTGTTACTTAAATCTTCATAAAATCTTAAGTTAGTGAAGGAACTTTAGAAGTTACTCCAATTCCATCTTAATGCCTATAGTAATAAGCACTTAATGCTGATAAAACTATTTAATTTAGTTAACTAATAGGTAAAATTTAAGGTCAGAAAGACAAATTACTACCAAAATAAAGAAAATAGAACATTTTAATATGACTTGCAAGCTTCTTGGGCTCACATATTTTAGGGAGGATAGGTGGAAGGTGAAGTTTAAGGATCACAAAGACTTCAATCTAAGGCCAATAAAATTGAACATTTTGAAATAAGAGTTATAGACTACTTAGTGTTTGTTATTGGTCAAATTTTTTTTGTCCCCCAAGAAATTGTTTTTTGATCCAGTGTTCAGTTTGTTTCTGTTACAACAGTCTCATGAAGCTGAAATGGGGATCACTGAGCAGGTATTTCACCAAAGAAAATTGAAAAAATTGTTTCGAAAACATGGGATCCCGTTGTGAATCTCATAGGCTATGAAATCCTTGTAGGAAATTTATGTCGGTAAAAACTAAAAGAATAGGATTTCTAAAAATTCTAACTTTTAATTTATAAAATAATAAAATTTGAGAAATGCAAAATACACAAAGAAGAAAATTAAAAATTCCTGTAACTCCTCTATCCAGAAATAGTCATAACATTTTGATGTTTTTCCTTCCAGTTTCGTTTTCTCTGTATTTTGCAAACTTTGAATCAGACTCTAAGAACTGTTTTGTTCCTTGGTTTTTTCAGCTTTATGAACATTTCCCATGCTATTAAAAATTCAGCACAGAATCATTTAAATGGTTATATAATTTTCTATTGAATACCAGTGTCATAATATAACTAATCTTCAACAGTTGGACATTAATTATATCCAATTTTCAGTAGTATGAGCAGTGCTATGCTGAGCATTATTATGCCTAATTTTTATACACTATTACTATTTTTTAGGATGAATGGAATGGGATTTTAAATCATGTATTATGTCTTGCAGCTATGCTTCTATTTTATCTTAAATATTTTCCAATTATATCTTTAAATATCTATCTTGGTAGTATGTAGTCAACAAATATTTGATATAAATTAGGTCACTTTTGTCTAAGGTAAAATATTTATTTTCATTTTTCTATTTTTACCCATCAGTTGTAGATGTATGAAGGAACCTTATATTTTCTTAAATCTGAAACTTGTAAATGTAAAGAAGGAAGCTTGTATTTCTTCACGTCTAACAAGTTGATTACACATCTTATCATTAATGTTAATATTCCCTGAGAAGAATATTCCACTGTCCTTTATGTACAGTCAACTGTACATTGTCCACTGTGATAAAATATGCCTCTGTGATAGCCTCTGAATGCATTAGTTGTCAAAAACTTAAGGTATGAACACTTTGTTTCAGTATTAGCCAATATGTCAGACTAAGCACTTTAATTGGATTATCTCATTTAATTCTCACAATATTACATGAAGCTAAGGTAGTATTTCATCCTATTTTATAGATGAATTCTGATTTTTAGAGATTTTGCCAGAGTTTATGAAAAGTATAAATGGTAGAATCACTGTTAGAACGTAGGAACTCTGGCTCTAGCATCTATATTTGCAAACATATACAACAGGAATGTATGTCACTTAATACTGTTTTCTTTCTTCTACTCTCATTTCTGAAGCTTATGGTTAATCTTGTGGATTATCTCCATTAGCACAAGTTTAAAAATTTACTGAATATAATATCTATGCATATATTTGTGTGTGTGTATTCAGGTGTAAATATACACCCACAAGCACAACTTAATGTTAAAGTTTTAATATTAAGAATATTAAAACAGTTACTTTGTAGACACTAGGTTATAGGATAATATCCATTAAATGAAGTCTTGTTTCTGGCTATAATTGGAGTATAATTAAAATATAATTTTAAATGTCTTTTTAAAAAATATTTCAGAAAAACAGATTTTACTGTTTGCTTCAGAAAATTATTCCAATTATGTGACTGTGTTTGTACTCAGAAGTGCTTATGTCTAATTTAAAACTATTCGTTAGTTGTAAGCTAATATTTTTTGTTGTCATTAGGATGGACAATAGTTATTTGTCCTTATAAAGCCCTTCAAATAATAAAAACAGATTTAATGGTTATGAATTTAACCTTGAACAGAAATTTTCCAGATAGGGAACTAATAGTGTTCAGGGATATGCAGGGTGATTTTTTACTAGTAATTTGGTTATGTTTCCTTTTTTTTTTTTCTACTTAGAAGTTACATGAGGGCAGTGGTTATTTCTGTTGACTAAGGTTTATTCATTTGAATGTAAAGCATTATTTTTATGGCTAAAGCCATTGGTGGTGGTGAAGGGGGCTGTGATAAAGAACTTTATTGGATAAGATGCCTTTATCACCAATATAAATTCTTTTTGTTTTAACACCATTTTTGTAAAGGCAACAAAGCATAGAGAGTATACTCATTGCTATTTGGAGTACTTTGTTGCCAATCTGGAATCCCTGCTTGTACTTTTATAGTAGTTCCATAACAAGGCTATTTTTAAAAACAACATACTAAACTGAAATTCCAACGTTAATTGGATTGATACTGCTAGTTGTAAATTAACACTTCCAGTTGTAAATCTTGAGGAAATTGGCATCAGACTTCAACATATTCTGTTTTCATTTGGTTAGTGTTCTCAGTATTATATTGTGCTAAAGAGAAGAATCTCAGTGCTTAGACCTCTTTAAAGATGTATAACTTGATATTTGTTCTTTTGAAAATCTTAGCCATCAATTACCAATTCAAATGCCTGTGTCCTTGGTTCCCTGTTCTCCCAGTCATTGCCCTGTTAGAGCATTATTGTCTCTCATAGGGACATAGTAATGCATCCATACTATTCTTCATATTACTGCTAGATTAAAGTTTCCAAAGTTTAGCTCTAATCATGTTGTTTCCAAACTTGAATGTGCAAAATGATTTCCTGTTGCCCAGTGTGTTTTCTGTGGCCCAACATTTTAGGCTGTTTTGATGATTTCATCTTCTATCTACTTTTTTAGGTGTCTCTCATTATTGTTTTCTCTTGATCTTATACTTAAGCCAAACTGTTCCCTAAATAGCCCAACACTAGTAGTACTTTTATGATTTTGTTTACACTGTTTTCAGTGTCCACTTCATGGACTTACCTGCCTTTGGCTGTCCAAAAAGATATGCCAAATTTGCCCAGTTCTAACGACTTTTCCATGAAGGCCTTCAAATCAAGTAATCACTTTAACTGTTTCACTTTTATAAATCTCATTTTCTCTCCTGTAGTTTCTCTACATACTTGCTCCTTCTCCTATTATTTTTTAAACTTTTCATTTTGGAAAATTTAGGGAATATACAAAAAACAGTATGATATACCCCTATGTACTCATCACCCAGATAGAGCAGTTAGCATTATGACATTCTTGTTTCATTTATATGTTCCTCCACTTTCCACCTTCCACTCAGTTATTGTTAATTATTTGAGATAATTTATATATATTAAAATTCACAAATGTTAGCTGTATAATGTTGACAATTATGTGCATACATGAAACTCTTCCCCTTTCGTAATACAGAATGTTTCCATCTTTCCAGGAAGTTTCGCCTGCCACTTTTCAGTCAGTCCTCCCACACGGAAGCAAGCACTTTAATTTTTTCACCATATATATGTTGTACCTTTCTTATTCTTTCCACGTAAATGGAATTATACTCTGTGTAAGGCTTCTTTTGTTCAGCATAACTTTTCTGATATTTATTCCTTGTTATTCCATTTTATTGCTGAGTACTATTCCTTTGTATGACTATCCCATGATTTATTTATCTGTTTGGTTAATGGACATTTGGGTTAGGTTCAGTTTTTGGCTGTTGTGAGTATAGCTGCTATGGACATTTGCATATGTCTTTTTGTGGATATAGTTGATTCTCATTATTTGTGGTAGTTATGTTTTATAAAGTCACTGTGAACATTGAACTAGCTAATACTAACCATTTCTTCTAGGGGAAGTACAGGGTTAGGTTCCTGTGAGCTTCTGATCACAGCATTTTTGTCAACTGATCAATATATAACCTTCTATTATGTATGTTTCTGTTTAAAGACATGTTATTTAACATATTTTGTTGATTCATTAACACTGAATTCTACAGTAGAAACTAACACAACATTGTAAAACAACTATACCCCAATAAAAACAAACAGACACTGAACTCATGTCCAGCAGCACTATAACTCATGCCTGAATGAAGCTTATCTAATACTCGTACTTGCTCCTTAAGGCACATCATAGCCTTCTTGCACTTAGGAATACTAGAGAACACTTCAGCACTATGATAAGGGGACATTCTGAACTGCAGCATCACCAACAAAAAGCAAAATAACTTGAAAAACATGGCACTAAAGAGACCACAAAAAGGATGCTCGTTTACACTATGAGAGTTAAAACAAGGCAGAGTGTTGCCTTGTTCCACTTGAGCTGACAATGTTTGTTTCAGGCAATTCCATTTTTCTCCATTCTGCACATGTCCACAAATTGTTGTGAGAGTGCTGTAAATGTTGCTTATTGGGTTACAAATGAGTTTTAGTAAGTAGGTGAATTCACAACTATGGATTCTTTGAATAATGAAAATCAACTGTATATGTTTTCATTGGTCTTGGGTAAATATTTATAACTAGGATTACTGGGTCAAATAGTGTCTTCAACTTTATAAGATACTGCCAAACCTTTTTCCAAAGTAATTGTACCATTTAAAATTTCCACCAACAATGCATAAGAGTTCAGTTTTTTCATATACTCACTAATATTTGGTATTATCAGTCCTTAATTTTAACCACTGTTGTGTTCATTTGGTTCTTACTTGCTGTAGTTATTTTTTCATATCTTATCTTTCCTTCCTCTCCCAGCTGGAAACTTTTTGATGGCAGTATATAATTCACCTTTGTATTTGCCAAACTAGTATTTTTCAGAGGTACTATATAGCCTTGTTGTTAAGTGCAAAAACTTTGGATCCAGATTGCCTAGATTCAAAGCTCACCTCTTCCACTTACAAGTTTTGAGACCGTGGGCAATAAAAATAGTATAGTATTAAATGAACTTTTCATAGTTAATTAATTGGCTCTCCCAACAAATAATTAATTTTGGAAATCAAGCTTCTTTGAGGTTAAGTAACTTGTCCCAGAGCCAATGAGTGGGGAGTACTAGAACAAGATTTTAAACCCAGGCTTAACTGACTCCAAAGCCTATTCTCTTAATCACTATACAGCATATTGCTGTCACCTGATTCCCACTTTGAAACCTACTATATATCATTAAATTACTGTTTACTATCCTCAATTAAGATGTAAATGAATGAAGGTACATCTTTAAATGTTGAGTGTTCCAATCCATGAATTTGATGTATTCCTCCATTTACTTAGATATTTTAATTTTTTTGAATTGCATAATTTTCAGTGTGGACATTTTGCATACCTTTCATTATATGGTACCTAGTTATGTGACATTTTCGATGCCTTCGTAAGTGGTGTCATTTTAAAAATCTTTATCTTTGTTATAATTAGTTTTTTATATTGCCCCTACATCCTTCAACCTTGCTAAATGTGTTTATTAATTCTAATAGTTTATCTGTACATTCTTTGCATTTTTTTGCCATATTGTACTGTGTAGCACCACCAGTTCATTTTTGAATAGAAGTGATAATAATGCATATTTTTGTCTCATTCCCAATTTGAAAGGGAAAGTTTTTAACATTTCATCATTAAGTGTAATATTTTGCTTTTTGTAGATATCTTTTGTAGATATCAGACAAGGATATAACTAGTTGTAGATATCAGACAACTATTCATAGTTGGCTCAGAGTTATTAACATGAATGGATGTTGAATTTTATTTAAACATTTTTTTTTCAAGTACGAGATGGTCATATGTTTTTCTCCCTTAAAAGAGAAATATTGGTATAGTAAGTAACATTGATTTTTAAAAAATATTAAACCAACCTTGCATTCCAGTAAACTTGGCTGAGGTGTATTTTGTAATCACTGGATTTAATATGCTAATATTTAGGATTTTTATAATATGATTATGAGAAAGGTTGTCTTATTTTTTTGTCTGATTTTGATGTCAGGGTTATATTGGAAGGGCTCACTTCTTTTCTGGAAGAGTTTTTATAATACTAATGCTATTTCTTTCTTTCTGAACTTTATTACTCTTGTTTGTCTTTTTATGTGTTATTAGAGTGTCTAGGATCTTCAGTACAATATTGAATAGAAGTGGTCAGAGTGAATATCCTTGCTTTGTTGCCAATTATTAGAGGGAAAGCCTTCAGTACTTTAATATTACGAGCATTTTAAGCATTTGGTTTATTTGTTGGATTTTATTAGATGCCCTATACTAGATTGAGGAAGCTTACTTTTATCCTTAGTTTAATGAGAGTTTCTTTCAGTCATGAATTTGTGTTGAATTTTTTCAAATGCTTTTTTGGTCGGTATCTATTGAGGTTATATATTCATTGATCTGTGTAGAGGTTTTAAAATGTTAATCCAATTTTGTGTTTGTGGTATAAACCCAGTTGGTCATGATGTATCATCCTTTTTATATATTTCTGGATTTCATTTTCTATTTTTAAAAAGGATGTTTGCATCTATACTCATGATGGGTACTGGTCTGTGTCTGTTTTTTGTTTTCTTGTGATGTCCTTGATCATTTTGTTGTCAGGATTATGCTGGCCTTATAAAATAAATTGGGAAGTTAAATATTTAATAGAATTTACCAATAAAGTCATCAGTGGCTGGAATCTGGGTTTGCAGGTTTTGTATATGGTTTTTTTAGATGGGATGGGGTAGGTGGAAATTTCTTAGTTAGGGAGAGTACCATTCCAATTTTCTATTTCTTCTTGTGTCAGTTTTGGTAAGATGTAGTTTTTCATGGAATTGATCCATTTAACCTAAGTTTTCAAGTATATTAGCAAGCAGTAGTTCATAATATCCCCTTAATATACTTTTAATGTCTGTATAATCTTTCATGATGTATGTCAAATCTTTTAATTTTGTTTTTTTAATAAATGTATGTATGTACGTATGTATTTATTTACTTATGGCTGTATTGGGTCTTCATTGCTGTGTGTGGGCTTTCTCTAGTTGTGGCGAGCGGGGCCTACTCTTTGTTGTAGTGTGCGGGCTTCTCATTGTGGTAGCTTCTCTTGTTGTGGACCATGGGCTCTAGGCACACAGGCTTCAGTAGTTGTGGCACATGGGCTCAGTAGTTGTGCCTCGCAGGCTCAGTAGTGGTGGCGCAGGGCTTAGTTGCTCCGCGGCATGTGGGATCTTCCGGGACTGGGACCTGAACCCATATCCCCTGCATTGGCAGGTGGATTCTTAACCACTGCACCACCAGGGAAGTCCCAAATCTTGTAATCTTAATATTGATTATGTGTGTGTTTTTTTTTTCTCAGTCTTGGCACAGGTTATCAATTTTATTAATGCTTTCAAAGACCCAATTGTTGATATGATTTTTCTCTATTGTTTGTCTATTTTCTATTTCAATGATTTCTGTCCTTTTATTATTTCTTTTTTTCTGTTTACTTTGGGATTAGTTTGCTCTTCCTCACTCCACCCCCTAGCTTCTTAAGGTAGAAACTTAGATCTTTGATTTTAAACTTTCTTCTCGTATAACATAGGCCTTTAAAACTATAAATTTTCCTATAAAATGTTGTAGATATCTCCTGAAATTTTTGATATGTTTATCATTTGTTTGAAATATTTTCTATTTTCTCTTGTGATTTCTTCTATGGCATTATTATTTAGAAATACATTCTTAAATTTCCCATTATTTGGGGAATTTTCTAGTTACATTATTATCATTGATTTTTTAAAATATAATGCTCTTGAGGTCAGAGAGCATACTTTGTATAATTGCAGTCCTTTGAAATTTATTGAGACTGTCCTTCATTGGTTAAATGGTTGAACAAACTTTGGTACTTTCAAAGAATGGAATAGTACTCAGCAATAAAAAGGAATGAACCATTGAAACGTGAAACAATCTGGATGGGCCTCAAGGACTTTAAGCTTAGTAAAGAAAGTCAATGTCAAGAAGTTATAACCTATATGATTCTATTTATATAGCATTCACCAGAAAAAATATCAATTGAGATGAAGAACAAACTAGTGGTTGCTACAGGAGCAGGGACAAGCATGGTGTGAGATGTAGGTGTTAATACAAAGAGGTAATATGAGAAGTTATTTTGTAGTTTATGGTACTGTTCTGTATCTTGATTGTGGTAGTAATTAAACAAGTCCATATATGGTATAAAACTGTGTGTAACTATGTACACACATATACACTAATGAATACCTGTAAAAAAATGTTGAAAATAATAAGGTTTGTAGACTAGGTAGCAGTAACGTACAAATGTTGAGTTTTCTAGCTTCGATGTTGTACTATATGACATATCACCATTGGGGGAAACTAGGTGAAGGGAACACAGGACTCTAGTATTTTTGCAACTTCCTGTGAGTCTGTGATTATTTCAGAATAAATAGTTACATTATGATAACATTCAGTTTATCAGTTTGTTCTCTAATGGATTGTGTTTCGATATTCTAAGAAATCTTTTGCTAAATCAGAGTCACAGATGTTTTCTTCTAGGTTTATTTGTAGAATTTATACAGTTTTAAGCTTTAGGTCTGTGATCCATTATGAAATGATTTTTTTTTTTCAGTTTTTAAAATTTATTTATTTTTATTTATTTATGGCTGTGTTGGGTCTTCGTTTCTGTGCGAGGGCTTTCTCTAGTTGTGGCAAGCGGGGGCCACTCTTCATCGCGGTGCGTGGGCCTCACTATCGCGGCCTCTCTTGTTGCGGAGCACAGACTCCAGACGCGCAGGCTCAGTAATTGTGGCTCACGGGCCCAGTTGCTCCGCGGCATGTGGGATCTTCCCAGACCAGGGCTTGAACCCGTGTCCCCTGCATTGGCAGGCAGATTCTCAACCACTGCGCCACCAGGGAAGCCCATGAAATGATTTTTATACATGATGTGAGGTTTGGATTGAAATTCCTTTTTTTTTTTTTTTTTTCTGTATGCTTGTCCAATTTTCCCAGCATCATTTGATGAAAAGACTGACATTTCTCTACTAAATTTCATTTTCACCTTTGTCTAGAAACAAATTTCCACCTATGCCAGGGTCTGTTTCTGGACTTTTTTCTCTTCCTTTGATCTATTTATCTGTTTTTACACCAATACCATGCTAGTTTGACAGCTGCATCTTTATGATAGTTCTTGAAGTCAGATAATGTTAGCCTCCAAATTTGTTCTTTTTCCAAATTTTTTGTGGCTATTCTAGATCTTTTGTATTTCCATATGAATTTCAAAAGCAGTTTATCAAATTCTGCAACAAAATCTGCTTGGATTTTTGACTGGAATCTACATAGGTCAATTTTGAAACAATTGGCATGTTAACAATATTGAGTCTTTTACCCACAAACAAGGTATATGTCTTATTTATTTAGATCTTTAATTTTTCTCGGTAATGTTTTGTAGTTTCAGTGTATAAGTCTTTCACATTTATTGTGAGGTTTATTCCTAAGCATTTCCATATTTTGGATGTTTTTGTAATTGGTACTTTAAAAAATTTCCCTTTGTTCATTGATAGTATATAGAAACACAGGTTTTTTTTTTTTGTACATTGACGTTGTATTCTGTAACCTTGCTAAACTTACTAGTTCTAGTAGCTTTTGTGTAGCTTTGATGAGAGATTCGGATGCTGATAGAGATGTGGCTTTAGGGAGGGAGGACAAATTCTCCCATTGGCTAGGATAAGAAATGTGAGAAGATTCCCTGGGACCTGATAACCAATGCTTTACCTAAGTGTTGAGCATGAGGGCTGGGTGGGGAGGGAATTCCCCCATTGTCCTACCGATTGATTATGTTTAGAGGTTAAGTAGTGAGTTCGAGGATTCAAACAAGCTGCCCAAATGGTACTTTGGTTGTTCACTCTTCTGTGTGGGAGGAAAAGGAAGGTTATCCTGAGAATGTGGTAGCAAGCCCTGTGGCCCTAGTCAGAGGCAATATTGCTTGGCTGCTGAATCAACAGGTCCCCCAAAGTGAAATAAATTGTGTCAGCAGTGAGGATATAGACCTTTGGGTGAAGAAACAATATTAGAAGTTGGTTTGGTTGAATGATGGGACTGGCTGCTCAAAACTGAAAGTAAATGCAAAGCCATGTTTATTGTTTTGTGCCACTTTCTCAGTCTGCATCCTCTTATCCCACCTTCCCTGTGTACCTTGACTTCAGATGCTTCAAAGGAAAATCTAAGTGCTCTCGGGAACTCTGAAGGAGAGGAGGGACTCAAATTTTTATGGCTCTGTTGAATACAGGTGCTGAATTCACCATCCTTCCTGGTCCCATGTGAGGAGGAAAAGATGGCCACAGGTGTTGCCAAAAGTGCCAAAGACTGAAGGGAAGAGCTGCAGTGATATGTAGGTCCCCTGAGCTGGGGTGCTTTCCATATACTGGAAGTTACATGAGGGAGGAAACAACCCCAGGGCTTGAACCCAACTGTGGAGAGAGAAGCTAAAGGAGAGAAAAAGCCTACCTACAGCTCTTGGTGTCCCCAGCATCCTTTTTCTCTCTTGCTACCTGCTCTTCCCTGCAGTTAACACCTGGGAGTGTCGTAATCATTTGTGGCTATTACTGTAGCCCCTGATGTGTGCTTATTAGACATCTTGGTCATATTTTGGTAGGGGAAAAAGTACCTGAATTCAACTGGTAGATTTGAACAAAGTTTGCAGCTGGGAAATAATGTTAAATTGACCTTCTAGGTAAAGAACTTAGACTGATTACATATACAGAGTTTACCTTAAATGTTTGGGCCTGGTTCACTGATGATTCTGCTAAGTGAAAAGCTGATGGTGTCCACTGGGTGGCAGCCACTCTCCAGCTCCAAGGACAACTCTGAAAGACCAATTGTGGTAAGGGCTGATTATGATTAGCACAATAGGCTAAATTGAAAGTTGTTTTCTTTGCCTTAGACCAGGAGTTGGCAAACTTCAGCCCATGTGCCAAATCTGGCTGCAGCCTGTGTTTGTGCTGCTTTGAGCCTGGGAATGTTTTTTACATTTTTTAAAGCAGTGGGAATAAAATGAATATACACCAGAGGTTGTATGTGGCTTATAAAACCTAAAATATTTACTATTCGCCCTTTACAAAAATAAAAAATTAGCCAATCCCTGCTTTAGGCAGTACTCCAAAGGATCAAGTATGTTATATTTTTCCTGAGTGGTGGGCTATTGACAGTGGCCTCACTTGGGTAGGATTACAGAATAGCAGATTAAAGGGACATCCTCAATGAGACCACAGCTGTGGAAACAAATCACAGCTGCCATTTGGAAGGTCTTGGTCACTCATATTGATGCTTAGAGTAAGGGCCTGTTTTTTCATGAGAGTGACTAGAATCAAATTGCTGATCAAGCCTACACTGCCCAGGTCACCACCACAGCCACCTGGATCCATCATTGTACTGGATGTGGCTAATGTATCCACCACTGTAGACTGGGCCAAAGATACAGTACTATATGCTTATGATGTACAAGCCATCACTGCCTGCCAAACTTGTCACCCCTGGCAGAAGTTGGCCTGTTTTTCTCATGGTGAAGGACCTTTGACTCCATCTTGGGTCTACTGGTAATCCTTCACATAACTTTTTCAGGAATGGTTTTGTCGTCCAGTCAGATCAACTGACTGGCTATACCATTGTCACCCTTGAAACGAATGTGTCATGTTTTTGGCCTTCTGAACTATTTACATTCTGACACTGGTGTTCTTTTTGTCACAAAGGCCAAACTCGGTGGGGCAGTAGTCAAATTGTTTGATGGAAGTTCTATGTTTCTTACCATCCACAGGCATCTGGTATCATTGAGTACTGAGTTGCCCTTCTCCAACATCAGCTTAAAAACATTTTTGACTGACTCTCTTTCACTACCTCCTGGTGCACGTACCTTGGTAAGGCAATTTGACACTAAATGTGGCCATCCTCAGAAAGTGATCATCTCTTGACTGCTTCCTTGCTAATAATGATCAGGGCTAAAAGGGCAGAAGATAATGTAGACCTATTTTGAAAATTCAAGATCTTGCCTTAACTATTCCTGAGCATAATGCTTCTTTCTTTCCTGTAATAGTTACTAGGCTATAATGGTATATCCTCAAGGTGTCAGCTTAGCCAAAATGGGGAGAGTTCGATGGCAGGTGCAGACTTTATTTGTGGCTGGGGTTCTAGAGAGTCTAACCATCATGCTAGCCCACACTTGTCTTTAAATATTTGTTAAAATCTTTCTGGTTTCTTCTTGTCCCCATTTATGGTGACTTCCTCCTGTTACAGCTGTTCTACCAAGGATGAAAGCAGCTCTTCTTCCATTTTCTGGATTTTATTTCATTTAGGTTTCTTTGCCTCCCAGCTCTATGATTTTTTTTTTTAAATAATGATTTTTTGGTTTATTCAACATGTTCTTATGTTTAGGGTGAGAATGATGTTCTCTTGTGACTGTAACTTATGCAGAAGAAGAAGTCTCTAGGGAATAGCTTTTAAATGATATAAAGCATAGAAAGCACTTTGATGTGACACAAATAGGAAACACTCAATAAATGGTAGTTTTTATTTGTGTCATTGCTATTGTTGTTACTTATGCTATCCTTCTCTCAAAGGAATAGATAATGCAGTCAAATTTCTTTTATTATGATCCTCTCTGTGATCCAAACATTGTAGCTAGGCAGAGTCAGGTAAATAAATATGGAACAATAAATATTTTAAATCAGATAGAGAAAATGAATATCATTTAAAAAAGAATATTTTTTCTTGTGTTTTTATCTTCAGAATCAAGGACCTGCATTGATATTAAGTATTAAATGGAAATTTTTATCATGAAGATTCAAAAGCAAAAGAAAAACACATTTTGTTACTTAAAAATGCATTGTAGCTATTGCTGGTAATGTGTGACAACTTTTTAATATAGTACCAGGTAACATGATAGGGTAGAAATCAGAGAGCACATTACCAAGTTGTTTGATACTACAAGAGGAAAGTCAGAGGCAGAAAAAACATGACTTTCTATAGAATGCCAGCATATTAAAGTTAATTTCCTAATATATCTAATATTATCTTTAGCAATATATCTAATCAGAACTTCGATAATTATATGATATTCACATGGGTTCTTTCCTGAGTTATATGATAGCTCATGCCAACCTATTTGGTTATTATCCATGTAGATATCAAACATTATACATAAAACCTTTTGGATCCCAAATTCATTAATCCCCTATGAAAAACTAGGCTTCATATGACATCTCAAGGGATTGTATTTTATCTAAAATCAACGTTTGTCACTTGGAGATTTTATATATAAAAGTAAGCAGTGCTCATCATATTTGTGTTTAGAAGGGTAACTCTGAGTCTATTGGAGGTTAAGTTATGGCCTCTTAGAAGAAAAGGTTAAGTGTAGGGATTTAATAAGGGATTAGGGATGATATGGACTGGGGTAAGGCATTGGTTTTAAAGAAGAGGAAATGCCTAGGTGGAATGGATCATATTTTGTTTATTCCTGAGTTGATGTGTGTGTGAGAGATAATCTTTTTTGGCACAAGAAGTGGTTTTGGAAGGCATCTACAATAGTTGTTTTTCTAGGTCACATTAAAAATTAATATAAAATTGTATGACTTTAAATATTTTTTACCCTTTGGAATTTTAAAGTGTACCGCTACCTTATTATTAAACTGTAAAATGTCAAAGGTGCTGCTAGAACTTGCTTATGGGGCAAAAATTATTCAGAGACTAAGTTTGACTTTGAACATCATTTTGGATTTAATATAGGCTTTCAAGTAAGTATTTGATGATGTAGAAGCTAAGTTTCGAAACTTTTTGAGTGCAGTGGAGTAGCTGGCAGCAAATTAACATTCTTACCTAGAAAAACAGGATAAAATATAGACATTACATTACATTATATTACTATACTATGAACAGCTGAGTTTATGTTGGGGGCATATTTTAAGTCTTAGTTGCATCTGTGATAAGTCTCAGTCTACCTGTTCTGTCCTAATCATACTGGCAATTACATTAAATATAAATAGACTAAAATTCCTATTGAAACACTAAACTTGTCAGACTGTATAAAAGAAAACAAAACCCAATTACATGCTACATTCAAGAACCACATCTTAAATATAAAGACCAGGGGAGGTTGAAGTAAAAGGATAGATAAAGATCTGCCATGCAGACTCTTAAAGGAAATCTGGTGTGGCTACACTACTGTCAAAGTAAACTTTAAAATCAAGACTGGATATAAAAGATGTATGATTATAATGATAAAAGGGTCAGTGTTTTAGGAAGTTATCACAATCCTAAATCTACATGGACATGGTAAGATAGTTTTAAAATATATAATGCAAAAATTGGTAGAAACAAAAGGAGAACTGGGCAAATCCTCAATCATAGTGGGAGAATTTATGATAGCTCTGTCAATAGCTGATAGAAGTAGATGATCAAAAAATAAAGACATAGAAGAGTAATCAGTGACCTAGTTAGTAACTCTACAACATGTCACTGGAAAATGATAGAATACACATTCTTTTGAAGTTCATATGAAATGTAAATTAAAATTGACCACATAGGTCATATAGATTAATAGCTGTAAAGATTAGTGCAATTCTAATTAAAATGTCACATAGATTATTTTGTTTGTTTTTTTGAAATTGATGATCTAGTCTAAAATTTCTTTGGAAATTCAAAGGGCCAAGTATAGCCAAGGGAATCTTAAGGAATAACAAAGTAATTGGAAGACTTTAGGATACCAGATATTGATTTTCTGTAACACTAGAGTTATTAAGACAGTGATATTGGTGCAAGGGTAAACTAATGGAACAGAATAGAGTGTTCATTATAGTCGAGAGAATAATGGCCTCCAAAGATGTCCAGCCCTAATCCTTGGAACCTGTAATATGTCACATTATATAGCAAAAGGAACTTTGCAAATACAATTAGGGATGTTTAGATAGAGAGATGATCCTGGGTTATCTGGGTGTGCCCAATCTAATCACATGAGCCCCTAAAAGCAGGAAACTTTCTCTGGCTGGAAGCAGCAGATAAATGCAGTAGAGGTGGGAGTCGGAGAGATTTCAAGTATTGGGAGGATTCTATGCACTATTATGGTTGGCTCTGATATTCAGGTGCCCATGTACAAGGGCTGGAAAGAGGCCTCTAGTTGCTAAGAGCAGTCGCAGCTGACAGCCAGCAAGGAAACAGAGACATGAGTCCTGATACCAAAGGACTTGGATTCTGTGAACTTGAATGAGTTTGGAAGTGGATTCTTCCCAGAGCCTCCTAATAAAAGCCAAGCTGACAGACACCTTGATTTTGGTTTTGTGAAACCTGAAGCAGAAAAACCAGCCAAGCCAACCCAGACTTCTGACTTACAGAACTGTGAGATGGTAAATTTGTGTTGGTTTAAGCTGCTAAAAGTAAGTTAGTTGTGTTAATTTGTTACAGTAGCAACAGAAAACTATTAAATCCAGGAAAGGATTTATACATATACTATCATCTGATTTACAACAAAGATAACATTGCACTACTGTACAGAAGAGAATTTTTCCCCCATTGGATATCCTTATGGAAAAGATGACCATTGACCCCCACTTCACATCATACATAAAAATTCGTTTCAGATATATCATAGGTCCAAATGAGAAAGATAAAAAAAATAATGCTTTTAAATGAAAACATGGGAAAATATCTTCATGATCTTGGGTTAGGCAAGGATTTCTTAAACAGTAAACAGAAAATTTGATAAACGGGATCACATTACAACTTAAGGAAAGACTGTAAAATTGGATCACATTAAGAACTTTAGGAAAGATACTATAAAATACTAAAATGCAAGCCATAGAATGAAAAGTTATTTGCAATACATATATACAACAAAAGATTCATTTCTAACAACCCAATTTAAAAAATGATCAGAAGACTTGTAAGATACTTCACAAACAGTATGTGATCAATATGAACATGAAAAGGTGCTCAACACTGATAATCATTAGAGAAATGCAAATTAAAATCACCACAATATATATATCTCTATACTTTCACCACAGTGGCTGGATAAAAAGATGACATTTCCATGTGTTAAGAAGTTATACAATTATCTCATACACAAATTGGTACTACCACTTTGGGAAGCTGAACTGTGTTTACTAAACCTGAACATACATATTTTCTGTGATCCAGGAATTTCACTCATAGGTATATATCTGACAGGAATATTTGCTTATGTTCACCAAAAGACATGTGCAAAATGTTTATAGCAGTGCTATTTGTAATAGCCTAGATTGAAAACAACCCAGACGTCTGCCTATGGTAGAACAGATAAATAAATCATTGCATTTTCATGCCGTGGAATACTATACAATGAGAATGAACAGTGCACAATTAAATTTAAAAACATAGATGAATCTCATAAGCATAATGTTTACCAAAATGCACTAGATTGAAGAAGACCGCCTGTAGTGTGATTTCATTTATATAAAGTTCAGAAACAGGAAAAACTAACATAGTTTCAGAAGTCAGATAGTAATTCCTACTGTTATGGGTGGAGTAGTGACTGGAAGTTTTGTTTTTTAAAAAAGTAAAGATTTACACCCTGCTTCCAACAACATCTATGGTTATATTAATATATGGTTTTATTATCCTCTACTATGGTTATATTAGAGGAACTGGCCTTTTAATTCTTTTATTTCCTTTTCTATATGATAAGTGATTCCGTTTCACTTTCATCAGTTTAATGGTACTGATTATTTACACCTTTACTTGAGTCTTGTACCTGTGCCAGGCAGGTAGATAGGAAGGTATATGCATAGTCAAAGGTAACCAACTGAGATTTATTTGTAAGTGATAGCTTAATTCTAGTGAGATTTTAAATTACTACTTTTAATTAACCAGTTTTTTGGCCTTCATTGGAGTTTACCTTTAGAGCTGCCTGACTTTGTTGAAATTTGGATTTCTCTATTACTTAGATTTATGATTAGGTCTGTAAAATTTCCAGTAAGCCTTGGGTTAAATTGTGAGTTTGGGAAGAAGTAATTACAAGTATATAGTAAGGTTCTCAAAAAATCTGTGTACTTCAGATACCATCCTTCTTAAATTTGTCTATATAAATTACAGTATAATCTAGTGGTTCAGTATACTTTTTTAGATATTCATGGTGCTTTCTAAGATGAATTTTGTTCTCTGCCCACATTAATATCTTTTCTGATTGCCTTGTTAATTAGATAAACCTTTAACTGTGAAATGTGCCATCAAAAATGTTTCAGTTTTGCTTTTATCCTTTTAAGGGAATTTATCACAAAGCCAAAGCAGAGATAATAGTAATGATTATAATAATAGAAATAATAGCAGTAACATTTATAATGTGTCTGGCAGTATTCTAATCACTTCATCTGTATTGACTTATTTACTGCTTGCAACAACTTTGAGAGAGGTGCTATTGTTAGCCTCATTTTAAACATGAAAAAGTCAAGGAACAGAGAGGTTAACTTGCTGAAGGTCACACATTGATTAAATGGATGCTAAGATCAAATCCAGGTCATCTAGCTTTGGAGTCTGTGTTCTTAAACCACTATGCAAGTAAAAGAAGGATAAGGAGATTTTAAAATTCAGTTGCTAAGTAAACAAGTCTGAGGTTTTTACAAAGTTTTCAAAGTTTTGAAGAGGTTAATGATTATATTTAATAGAAGTGATTAATTCTTACATAAAAATTTATAATTGCATATTTAAAATACTAATTTAAAATTTGCAGTAAGGCATGCAAATGTTTACTTATTTCATGTTTAGAAGTTCTGCTGTGTTTTTCTTTGTTGAAAGAAGAAAGTAATTCATGGTCTATCCTATGGAAGAGTGGCAGGTTGTTCTATAGCTCCATGTGATGAAGTTGATGTGGAATTCTTAAATTGCTCCTTGGAAATTCCTGAATATTTAGGAACTTCATAAGAGTATTCTGGAAGCAAGCATTAAATGGAAAACATGGTACTTAAAAATCTATGAAGCAAATGAAAAATAGAAAAGAATTGGTATGAATGTTAAGAATGACACTAATCTGAAAGATACTTATCTGGCTCCATTTATCCAGGTTTTTCTGATTTACTTATCATACATCCCAATTCTCAGTCTCTTTCCAGGTTGGTACATCTTTATTTTAAAATTTTCAAAGCTGTTTAAACTGATTTGGATGCAGCATTTATTTGTATAACTTTATTTTATAGTTTTACAATTATCTCGTTTGATATTCAGGCTACCCCTATGAGATCGGATAAGGACATATAATTGTCCCTATTGTATAGGTGAGGGGCATAATGCTTAAGAAAGTTAAAATGTATATACAAAGTCACCTTACAAATAATGCAACATAACTGTGTTTTGAAACACAGTGTTTTTTTTCTACTGTTATTGGTTACTTTCAATATGATTTAAAAAAACTTACATATGATTAAAATCACACTATTAAGAGTTGTAATTTAGTTGCAAAAGATGAAAAGCAACTCAACAACGAAAATCAGATGATTGGATTAAAAATGGGCACAAAAAAAAAATGGGCAAAAAACTTAAATGGACATTTCTCTAAAGATGTACAGATGATCAACAAGCATATGAAAAGATGTTCAACATCACTAATCATTAGGATAATGCAAAATAAAACCACAATGACATATCACCTCACACCCGTTAAGATGGCTACTATCAAAAAATCCAGAAAATAACAAGTATTGGTGAGGGTTTGGAGAAACTGGTACCCCTATGCGCTGCTGGTGTGAAAGTAAAATGGTGCAGCTGCTATGGAAAACAATATGGCAGTTCCTCAAAAAGTTAAAAATAGAATGATCGTATGATACAGCAATTCCACTTCTGAGTATATATCCAAAAGAACAGGAAGTAAGATCTTGAAGAAATATTTGTACACTTATGTTCAAAGCAGCATTATTCACATTGGCCAAAAGGTGGAAGCAACCCAAACGTCCACTGGCAGTTGAATGGATAAACAAAATGTAGTATATACGTAGAATGGAATATTGTTCAGCCTTAAAAAGGAAGGAAATTCTAACTCAAGCTACAACATGGATGAACCTTGAGATATTAGGCTAAGTGAAACAAGCCAGTCACAAAAAGAAAATACTGTATGATTCCACTTACATGAGATTCCTAGAGTAGTTAAAGGCACAGAAACAGAAAGTAGAACTATGGTTGCCAGAGGCTAAGGGTAGGAGAAAATGAGGAATTGTTGCTTAATGGGTACAGAGGTTCAGTTTTGCAAAATGAAAAGTTCCTGAGATTGGTTGCACAGCAGTGTGAATATATACTTAAAAATGGTTAAGATGTGAATTTTATGTTGTATATTTTACCATAATTAAAATTTTAAAAGTGAATTGCATAAAGTTTTAAAAAAATGTAAATCAGATTATGCCAACCCTCCAAAGCCTCTCAGTATACTTTAAATACAATTTAAATTTTTAAGAAAAAGATTAAAAACTGTACAAGAAATGTGTATGTGTTTCTTACAGTTAGGTATGCTCCTTCCCTTGTATTAAAGATCTTTTAATTTTTACAAGAAACCAAATATCAGCAGGTCTTTTACTTTTGGATGTATAACAACTCAAAATATTTTATGAAGTATTTATGTGTTAAATGGAAAATAAAGGAAGATTTTAAAATATATATTCAAATATCATCTTAAATAAGTTGCTGCCTTGATTTAAAGATCAACTTGCAATGACAATCAACTTGCAAATCCAAGGGAATTTGCTATTACCTGTATGTTTTCAGTTTTACCACAATGGAGTTATTCATAATGTGATATCAGAAGGTGAAGAATCATGTGGTGGTATGTATGTAAATCAGCTGATTTTGCAGCCAAATAACCCGAATGTTATTGGTGTTCTGGGGATAAGTTTTATGATTGCAAATAGTTGGAAATGATTGTGAATGATGTGGAGAGAAGCATTTTTAACTGTGGACACTTGGAGACTTTGCTGCCGTGGGTTTAATTAACTCTGCATACTGACTACAAAATGAATGAGGGAAACAGAGCTCCAATGAAGACGATCTGGGATTTGCATGATTCAAAGTCCTTTACCTTAAAGGAATCCTTACTGATGGTTATTGCCATGTTAGAAGAGATATTTTTAATAAAAGACACATATTCAGAAATTTATAAAATAAATAACATTTACTCTTGAAAATATTCAATAACGTCAGTCAAGGAACCTTGAATTTAATTATAAACCCATTGTACATTTATCAGTCCTGTTGATCTCTTTGCATTAGTAATGTTAACCATACATCTTATTTATATGGTATCTCACAGGTCTCAATGTGCTTTAACATATTACCCATTCGCTCTTTTCAGTAATTCTGAACATTAGGTAGTACAGATATTCTTATTCCCGTTGTGTATATAGGTGAAGAGTCTGAAGGATATATACTTACGCTCATATAGCTAGTAATTGATAGAACCAGACCTGAGGTCGCTGTTCAGACTTTACTCTTACTGTTCTTTCTATTGTACCATTGATTTTAAAACCTGACTATACCCCAAAATCTTAACTCACAATTGCTGAGACAGAAGGAGGTTCTGGTACTTAAAAAAACAAAAAACAAAAATTCCCTGGATGTTTCTGATGCACGTTATGGTTTGAGAAGCATTGTCCTTTACTATGGTTAATTACATTGATTGCAGCAAACATTACTCTTAAAATTTTTTCATAATACAATGTACAATTTGTTGGGCATCTTCCCAGGAGATCTGGTGACTACTCATTGTATTCCATAGCTAGTTATCTGATATTTGTCTTCTAGAAGACAAGGAGGTAGAATTGCTGCTGAGCCTCCAGTTCCTTATAGAGAAAACTCCTGATTGCTTAATAGGTCTTACAAATCAAAATATTTTTGTTTTCAACAGAAGTCTCAGGACTGATTTCTAATTCCATGTGAACTGAGAGTAGACAGGACTTTTTTTTTTTTTCCCATGTAATTAATTTTTATTTTTTCATCTTGATCTTTTGTTAGCACTTTTATGAGTTCATCAGTTTTTCATTAGAGTTCTGAAAATGCTTATTCATTCAGTTCAGCAGTACAGTCAGTTACCAGAAACCTGTACTTGTCAGTCTTTTCCATGAATTTCTTGAAGATGAAACCCTTTTATAGGAACATATTTGCAAAAGCATCAGAGTACACCCAGAACTGTCTGTAAATGACAAAAGACTTAAAAATGACCATGGTTAAAGATTTGATGAAAGTTCATAATAATGCAGTTGACAAGAAAATTAGTTATTTCTGAGATATACATTTTAAAGTAATAACTAGGATTATGACTTATAACATTCTACCAGAACATATAAGATTTTTAGAAATTTCGTGTAATGTCTGAAACATTTATATTAACATATTTCCATACAAATAACCCAATGAAAGTTTAGTATAGGTTGTTTTGTTTGTTTGTTTTTTTATACTGCAGGTTCTTATTAGTCATCAATTTTATACACATCACTTTATACATGTCAATCCCAATCGCCCAGTTCAGCACACCACCATCCCCACCCCACCGCAGTTTTCCCCCCTTGGTGTCCATACGTTTGTTCTCTACATCTGTGTCTCACCTTCTGCCCTGCAACCCGGTTCATCAGTACCATTTTTCTAGGTTCCACATACATGCGTTAATATACGATATTTGTTTTTCTCTTTCTGACTTACTTCACTCTGTATGACAGTCTCTAGATCCATCCACGTCTCAACAAATGACTCAATTTCGTTCCTTTTTATGGCTGAGTAATATTCCATTGTATATATGTACCACAACTTCTTTATCCATTCGTCTGTTGATGGGCATTTAGGTTGCTTCCATGACCTGGCTATTGTAAATAGTGCTGCAGTGAACATTGGGGTGCATGTGTCTTTTTGAATTACGGTTTTCTCTGGGTATATGCCCAGTAGTGGGGTTGCTGGGTCATATGATAATTCTATTTTTAGTTTTTTAAGGAACCTCCATATTGTTCTCCACAGTGGCTGTATCAATTTACTTTCCCACCAACAGTGCAAGAGGGTTCCCTTTTCTCCACACCCTTTCCAGCATTTGTTGTTAGTAGATTTTCTGATGATGCCCATTCTACCTGGTGTGAGGTGATACCTCATTGTAGTTTTGATTTGCATTTCTCTAATAATTAGTGATGTTGAGCATGTTTTCATGTGCTTCTTGGCCGTCTGTATGTCTTCTTTGGAGAAATGTCTATTTAGGTCTTCTGCCCATTTTTGGATTGGGTTGTTTGTTTCTTTAATATTGAGCTGAATGAGCTGTTTATATATTTTGGAGATTAATCCTTTGTCCGTTGATTCGTTTGCAAATATTTTCTCCCATTCTGAGGGTTGTCTTTTCGTCTTGTTTGTGGTTTCCTTTGCTGTGCAAAAGCTTTGAAGTTTCATTAGGTCCCATTTGTTTATTTTTGTTTTTATTTCCATTACTCTAGGCGGTGGATCAAAAAAGATCTTGCTGTGATTTATGTCAAAGAGTGTTCTTCCTATGTTTTCCTCTAAGAGTTTTATAGTGTCCAGTCTTACATTTAGGTCTCTAATCCATTTTGAGTTTCTTTTTGTGTATGGTGTTAGGGAGTATTCTAATTTCATTCTTTTGCATGTATGTAGCTGTCCAGTTTTCCCAGCACCACTTATTGAAGAGACTGTCTTTTCTCCATTGTATATCTTTGTCTCCTTTGTCATAGATTAGTTGACTATAGGTACGTGGGTTTATCTCTGGGCTTTCTAGCCTGTTCCATTGATCTATATTTCTGTTTTTCTGCCAGTACCATATTGTCTTGATTACTGTAGCTTTGTAGTATAGTCTGAAGTCAGGGAGTCTGATTCCTCCAGCTCCGTTTTTTTCCCTCAAGACTGCTTTGGCAATTCAGGGTCTTTTATGTCTTCATACAAATTTTAAGATGATTTGTTCTAGTTCCGTAAAAAATGCCATTGGTAATTTGATAGGGATTGCATTGAATCTGTAGATTGCTTTGGGTAGTACAGTCATTTTCACAATGTTGATTCTTCCAATCCAGGAACATGGTATATCTCTCCATCTGTTGGTATCATCTTTAATTTCTTTCATCAGTGTCTTATAGTTTTCTGCATACAGGTCTTTTGTCTCCCTAGGTAGGTTTATTCCTAGGTATTTTATTCTTTTTGTTGCAATGGTAAATGGGAGTGTTTCCTTAATTTCTCTTTCAGATTTTTCATCATTAGTGTATAGGAATGCAAGAGATTTCTGTGCATTAATTTTGTATCCTGCAACTTTACCATATTCATTAATTAGCTTTAGCAGTTTCTGGTGGCAGTTTTAGGATTCTCTATTTATAGTATCATGTCATCTGCAAACAGTGACAGTTTTACTTCTTCTTTTCCAATTTGTATTCCTTTTATTTCTTTTTCTTCTCTGATTGCCGTGGCCAGGACTTCCAGAACTATGTTGAATAATAGTGGTGAGAGTGGACATCCTTGTCTCGTTCCTGATCTTAGAGGAAATGCTTTCAGTTTTTCACCGTTGAGAATGATGTTTGCTGTGGGTTTGTCATATATGGCCTTTATTATGTTGAGGTAGGTTCCCTCTATGCCCACTTTCTGGAGAGTTTTTATCATAAATGGGTGTTGAATTTTGTCAAAAGCTTTTTCTGCATCTATTGAGATGATCATATGGTTTTTCTTCTTCAATTTGTTAATATGGTGTATCACATTGATTGATTTGCGTATATTGAAGAATCCTTGCATCCCTGGGATAAATCTCACTTGATCGTAGTGTATGATCCTTTTAATGTGTTGTTGGATTCTGTTTGCTAGTATTTTGTTGAGGATTTTTGCATCTATATTCATCCGTGATATTGGTCTGTAATTTTCTTTTTTTGTAGTATCTTTGTCTGGTTTTGGTATCAGGGTGATGGTGGCCTCATAGAATAAGTTTGAGAGTGTTCCTTCCTCTGCAATTCTTTGGAAGAGTTTGAGAAGGATGGGTGTTAGCTCTTCTCTAAATGTTTGATAGAATTCACCTGTGAAGCCATCTGGTCCTGGACTTTTGTTTGTTGGAAGATTTTTAATCACAGTTTCAATTTCATTACTTGTGATTGGTCTGTTCATATTTTCTGTTTCTTCCTGGTTCAGTTTTGGAAGGTTATACCTTTCTAAGAATTTGTCCATTTCTTCCAGGTTGTCCATTTTATTGGCATAGAGTTGCTTGTAGTGGTCTCTTAGGATGCTTTGTATTTCTGTGGTGTCTGTTGTAACTTCTCCTTTTGCATTTCTGATTTTCTTGATTTGAGTCCTCTCCCTCTTGATGAGTCTGGCTAATGGCTTATCAATTTTGTTTATCTTCTCAAAGAACCAGCTTTTAGTTTTATTGATCTTTGCTATAGTTTTCTTTGTTTCTATTTCATTTATTTCCGCTCTGATCTGTATGATTTCTTTCCTTCTGCTAACTTTGGGTTTTGTTTGTTCTTCTTTCTCTAGTTTCTTTAGGTGTAAGGTTAGATTGTTGTTTACTTGAGATTTTTCTTGTTTCTTTAGGTAGGCTTGTATAGCTATAAACTTCCCTCTTAGAACTGCTTTTGCTGCATCCCATAGGTTTTGGGTCGTCGTGTTTTCATTGTCATTTGTCTCTAGGTATTTTTTGATTTCCTCTTTGATTTCTTCAGTGATCTCTTGGTTATTTAGTAACATATTGTTTAGCCTCCATGTGTTTGTGTTTCTTACGTTTTTTTCGCTGTAATTCATTTCTAATCTCATAGCGTTGTGGTCAGAAAAGATGCTTGATATGATTTCAATTTTCTTAAATTTACTGAGGCTTGATTTGTGACCCAAGATGTGATCTGTCCTGGAGAACGTTCCGTGCGCACTTGAGAAGAACGTGTAATCTGCTGTTTTTGGATGGAATGTCCTATAAATATCAATGAAATCTATCTGGTCTTTTGTGTCATTTAAAGCTTCTGTTTCCTTATTAATTTTCTGTTTGGATGATCTGTCCATTGGTGTAAGTGAGGTGTTAAAGTCCCCCACTATTATTGTGTTACTGTCAATTTCCTCTTTTATAGCTGTTAGTAGTTGGCTTATGTATTGAGGTACTCCTATGTTGGGTGCATATATATTTATAATTGTTATATCTTCTTCTTGGATTGATCCCTTGATCATTATCTAGTGTCCTTCCTTGTCTTTTGTAACATTCTTTATTTTAAAGTCTATTTTATCTGATATGAGTATAGCTACTCCAGCTTTCTTTTGATTTCCATTTGCATGGAATATCTTTTTCCATCCCCTCACTTTCAGTCTGTATGTGTCTCTAGGTCTAAAGTGGGTCTCTTGTAGACAGCATATATATGGGTCTTGTTTTTGTATCCATTCAGCAAGCCTGTGTCTTTTGGTTGGAGCATTTAATCTATTCACGTTTAAGGTGATTATCGATATGTATGTTCCTATGACCATTTTCTTAATTGTTTTGGGTTTTTGTAGGTCCTTTTCTTCTCTTGTGTTTCCCACTTAGAGAAGTTCCTTTAACATTTGTTGTAGAGCTGGTTTGGTGGTGCTGAATTCTCTTAGCTTTTGCTTGTCTGTAAAGCTTTTGATTTCTCCATCAAATCTAAATGAGATCCGTGCCAGGTAGAGTAATCGTGGTTGTAGGTTCTTCCCTTTCATCACTTTAAGTATATCATGCCACTCCCTTCTGGCTTGTAGAGTTTCTGCTGAGAAATCAGCTGTTAACCTTATGGGAGTTCCCTTGTATGTTATTTGTCGTTTTTCCCTTGCTGCTTTCAATAATTTTTCTTTGTCTTTACTTTTTGCCACTTTGATTACGCTGTGTCTCGGCGTGTTTCTCGTTGCGTTTATCCTGTACGGGACTCGGACTTGGGTGGCTATTTCCTTTCCCATGTTAGGGAGTTTTCGACTATAATCTCTTCAAATATTTTCTCTGGTCCTTTCTCTCTCTCTTGTCCTTTTGGGACCCTTATAATGTGAATGTTGTTGCATTTAATGTTGTCCCAGAGGTCTCTTAGGCTGTCTTCATTTCTTTTCATTCTTTTTTCTTTAGTCTGTTCCGCAGCAGTGACTTCCACCATTCTGTCTTCCAGGTCACTTATCCATTCTTCTGCCTCAGTTTTTCTGCTACTGATTCCTTCTAGTGTAGTTTTCATTTCAGTTATTGTATTGGTCATCTCTGTTTGTTTGTTCTTTAATTCTTCTAGGTCTTTGTTAATCATTTCTTGCATCTTCTCAATCTTTGCCTCTATTCTTATTCCGAGGTCCTGGATCATCTTCACTATCATTATTCTGAATTCTTTTTCTGGAAGGTTGCCTCTCTCCACTTCATTTAGTTGTTTTTCTGGGGTTTTTTCTTGTTCCTTCATCTGGTATATAGCCCTCTGCCTTTTCATCTTGTCTATCTTTCTGTAAATGTGGTTTTTATTCCACAGGCTGCAGGATTATAGTTTTTCTTGCTTCTGCCGTCTGCCCTCTGGTGGTTGAGGCTATCTAAGAGGCTTGATGGGAGGCTCTGGTGGTGGGTAGAGCTGACTGTTGCTGTGGTGGTCAGAGCTCAGTAAAACTTTAATCCACTTGACTGTTGATGGGTGGGGCTGGGTTCCCTCCCTGTTGGTTGTTTTGCCTGAGGCAACCCAACACTGGAGCCTACCTGGGCTCTTTGGTGGGGCTAGTGGCAGACTCTGGGAGGGCTCACGCCAAGGAGTGCTTCCCCGAACCTCCGCTGCCAGTGTCCTTGTCCCCACAGTGAAACAGAGCCAGCCCCCGCCTCTGCAGGAGACCCTCCAACACTAGCCGGTAGGTCTGGTTCAGCTTCCCCCAGGGTCACTGCTCCTTCCCCCGGGACCTGATGCGCACACTATTCCGTGTGTGCCCTCCAAGAGTGGGGTCTCTGTTTCCCCCAGTCCTGTTGAAGTCCTGCAGTCAGTTCCCACTAGGCTTCAAAGTCTGATTCTCTATGAATTCCTCCTCCCGTTGCCGGACCCCCAGGTTGGGAAGCCTGACGTGGGGCTCAGAACCTTCACTCCAGTGGGTGGACTTCTGTGGTATAATTGTTCGCCAGTCTGTGAGTCACCCACCCAGCAGTTATGGGATTTGATTTTACTCTGATTGTGCCCCTCCTACCGTCTCACTGTGGCTTCTCCTCTGTCCTTGGACGTGGGGTATCCTCCTTGGTGAAGTCTAGTGTCTTCCTGTCGATGATTGTCCAGCAGCCAGTTGTGATTCTGATGCTCTCGCAAGAGGGAGTGAGAGCACGTCCTTCTACTCCGCCATCTTGGTTAATCTCCTCTAGCCAGGACTTTTTATTTATTTATTACAAATTATGATCTAATAACTTCCACAAGGTAGAAGCAGATACACACACAGACACACACACAGGCACAGACACACACACACACACGAATAGTAATTGTTAAAAGCATCTAGTACACTTTACTGCAATCGAGTACTAGATTTGACTCTAAGTATCCTGGAAACCAAGACAAAATAGGAACAAAAAAAATATGTCCTATGGATATCATTATCTGAAAAGAAGAATCATCAGTTTTCCAGGAGAGTCAAAGTTCTCTCAAAAAAAAGTTTGAGTAGTATTCACCATAAGCAAATTATAAAGCATAATGGATAAGTATTCAATTATGGACTTATAAAAGATATATAAATTTTTTTCTATCACTTTTACTATTATGCTTTTGTAAGGAGGTGAGCATCAGAGGTTTTTCTTAAAAGGAAGAAGGTTTAACTATTTTAAATTGCATGCAGACATATTTGGTTGATCTAAAAAGAGATAATTTTTGGTAGCTTCTCCTTTCACTTTTCTAACCAGGATTTTCCACACAGCAGCAGTTTTTAATTTTGACAAAATACAGTTTATATATATTTCTTTTTATGGATGGTACTTTCTGTTTTAAATCTAAGAATTCTTGCCTAGCCCATAAGACTTTCTCCTGTTTTTTCCTAAGAATTTAATATAATTTTACATTTCACATTTAACTCTATGATCTAGTTTGAGTTAATTTTTCTTTAAGGTGTGACACAGGTGGAGGTTAAACTTTTTTGCCTCTGGATGTCCACTTTTTCCAGCACCATTTGTTGACAAGATTGTCTTTCCTTTATTGAATTGCTTTTGTACTTTTGTCAAAAATGAGTTGGGCATATTTGTGTGGGTCTGTTCTGGGTTCTGTATTCTGATTTATTGATATGTGTGTTTATCCTTCTGCTAATACCACACATTCATTATTACTGTATCGATATATCTTGAAATCTAGAAGAGTGGTTCCTCTTAGTTCTTTTTCAAAATTGTTTTAACTATTCTAGTTCCTTTGTCTTTCTATATGAATTTTAGAATGATGTTGTCTAGGTATACAAAAAATTAACTGAGATTTTGATAGGAAGCGTGCTAAACTGGATATCAATTTGGGGAGAATATGTATCGTTACTGTGTTGAGTCTTCCAATCCATGAACACCGTATGTCTCTTATTAGTTCTTTGATTTCCTTCACCAGTATTTTATAATTTTCAGTATACAAGTGCTGTACAAGATTTGTTAGATGTACTTACGAGTATTTCATTTTCTTTTGAACAATGGTAAATGGTATTATATTTTAACTTTAAGATAATGTTTTCATGGTTAGTACATAGAAATATAATTGATTTTTATATGTTGATCTTACATCCTAACATCTTGATGAACTCACTTATTAGTTCAAGGAGTTTTTGGTAGATTTTGTGTGTTGACGATGCTGTTATATGTAATGAGGGATAGCTTACTTCTGTCTTTTTAATCTGTATGCCTTTTGTTTCCTTTTATTGCCTGTTGCACTGGTTAAATCTTCCATTACTTCATTCAGTAAGAGTGATGAGAGAAGACATTTTCATTTTGTTTCTGACCTTTAGGGGGAAAGCATTCAGTCTTTTTACCATTGAGAATGGTTTTAGCTGAAGATTTTTATAAATGCTGTTTATCAAGTTGATGAATTTCCCTTTTATTCCTATTTTTTTTGAGATTTTTTTTTTTATTATGGAGGGATGCTGAATGTTGTGAAATGCTTTTTCTGCCTCAGTTGAATGATCATGTGATTGTACTTCTTTAACCTATTACTATGTTGGATTACATTAATTGTTTTTCAAATTTTGAAACAGCCTTGCATCCCTAGAATAAACCCCATTTGGTCTTGGTGTGTAATTCTTTTTATATATTGCTGAATTCTGTTTGCTGACTTTTGGCTAAGGATCTTTGGAGTCTATATTCACATGGGAAATATTTGTGGAATTTTGTTTTTGTTTTTTGGTACTGTCTTTGGTTTCTGCATCAGGGTAATAGTAGATTCATAAAATCAATTTGGAAGTTTTCCCTCCACTTGTTTTCTGAAAGAGATGGTATAGAATTGGTATTAATTGTTCTGTAGATATTTGGTAGGATTTTCCACTGAAGTCATCGTAGCCTGGAGATTTCCTTTTTGGGGAGATTTTAAATTGCAAATTCAATTTCATTAGTAGTTGTAGGATTATTCAAATTATTTATATCATATTGGGTGAATTGTGGTAATTGTGTTTTTTGAGAAATTGGTCTGTTTTCTTTATGTTGCTAAATTTAACTCCTTTATAGTTGTTTGTAATATTCCTTTATTATTTTGATTTCTATGGAGTCCATAGTCATATACCTCCTGTTTTATTCCTGATATTGGTAGTTTGTGTCTTCTATTTTTTTTTTTCTTTGTCAGTCTTGTTAGAGGTTTGTCAACTTAATTGATCTTTTCTCAGACCCAGCTCTTTAGGGTATGTGTGCTGGTGACAAATTTTCTTAGTTTTACTTCATTTGAAAAATGTCCTAATTTCTTCTCCACCTCTGAAGGATATTTTCACTGTATATAGTATGTAGGTTCACAGTTCTTTTATTTGAGCACTTCCTTCTTCCCTGGTTTCTGATCTCCTGTCATTTGAATTGTTTTTCTGCTGTTGGTAAGGTGTAGTTTCTCTCTCACTGTTTTCAAGATTTTTTCTTTGTCTCTAGTTTTCAGAAATTTGGCTATGATTTGTCTTGGTACAGATTTCATTACCTTTCTTCTGTTTGAGATTTGCTCTGCTTTTTGCATCTGTATGTTTGTGTCTTTTGCCAAATTTGGGAAGTTTTCAAGGCATTATTTCTTCAAATACTTTTTCAGCCTTGCACTTTTTCTCCTCTCCTTTAAGACTCAAATGATAGGAAAGTTAGGCCTTTTGTTATGGTCCCATAGATCCTTGAGGCTTTGTTTATTTTTAATTTTTTTTGGTCTATTTTTCTGTGATTAAACGTGTTTATCATTTCTGTATTGGTACCTATCAGTTGTCTTTTTTCATTCAGTTTGAGATCTTCCTGGTTCTTTTTATGACAATTGACCTTTTATCTTTTTTTTTTGTTTTTATTGAAGTATAGTTGATTTACTATGTTGTGTTAGTTTCTGGTTTACAGAGTTTTATCTGGATATGTGTTCACGAGTGGGATTCCTGGATCATATGGCAACTCTGTTTTTAGTTTTTTTAAGGAACCTTCATACTGTTCTCCATAGTAGCTGCACCAGTTTGCATTCTCACCAACAGTGTAGGAGGGTTCCCTTTTCTTTACACCATCTCCAGCATTTGTTATATGTAGACTTTTTAATGATGGCCATTCTGACCAGTGTGAGGTGTAGTTTTGATTTGAATCTCTCTAATAATTAACAGTGTTGAGCATCTTTTCATGTGTCTGTTGGCCATCTGTATGTCTTTTTTGGAGAAATGGCTGTTTAGGTCTTCTGCCCGTTTTTTGATTGGGTTGTTTGTTTTTTAGATATTGAATTGCATGAGCTGTTTGTATGTTTTGAAAATTAAACCCTTGTTGGTCGCATTGTTTGCAAATATTTTCTCCCATTTCGTAGGTTGTCTTTTCATTTTGTTTATGGTTTCCTTTGCTGTGCAAACATTTATAAGTTTGATTAGGTCCCATTTGTTTATTTTTGCTTTTATTTCTGTTGCCTTGGGAGACTGACCTAAGAAAACACTGGTACAATTTATGTCAGAGAATGTTTTGCCTATGTTCTCTTCTAGGAGTTTTATGGTGTCATATCTTATATTTAAGTCTTTAAGCTATTTTGAGCTTATTTTTGTGTATAGTGTGAGGGAGTGTTCTAACTTCATTGATCTACATGAGGCTGTCCAGCTTTTCCAGCATCAATTGCTGAAGAGACTGTCTTTTCTCCATTGTATATTCTTGCCTACTTTGTCAAAGATTAATTGACCATAGGTGTAAGGGGTTTTTTAGGGGCTCTCTATTCTGTTCCATTGATCCGTAATGACAGTTGATATTTTTGTTGAAACCTGGGCATTTTGGGTATTACATTATGAACTGGGATCTTATTTAAATCTTCTGTTTTTGCTGGCTCACTTACACATTGCTCAGGCAGGAAAAGGGAGGTAGTCATTTCCTCTTTACTGCCAGGCTGGGGTAGAAGTCAAGTTCTCCATTTGGCCTCCTTTGATACTTGAGTTAGGCCCTCCATGGCACTGCTGGGTGAGCATGGTACTTCTGGCCCCCCACTGAGTCTTCAGTGATCTCTCATTGTCTAGGATTGGTCGGTGAACATATATGAGGATGGATGAATATATTTGGAAGTTTTCCCAATAACCTGAGTTTTGATATGGGCTTTAGCCAGAGATATAAAAAATAGAGGAGAGCATAAATTGGTTCTGTAATTTATGCTCTTCTGTGCATAGTCATGGAAATATGCTATACTAATGCATGTGCTAGGGATTAACATCAACTAGCTCTGTATAGTGCATGGTAATCCTCCTGTGTTCCTATAAACCAGAGATCAGTAAACTTTTTCCATAAGGGGTAGATAGTAAATATTCTAGGTTTTGTGGGCCAAGAGGCAAAATTGAAGATATTATGTATATACTACTATCACAAAAAAGAAAACATATTATTACAATTTTTAAAATTTATGAAATCCAAATATAATTATAATAATTAAGTGCCGTATTTGTCATACACATTTACCAATTTAAAGAATGGAATTGGGTTGGGAATGATTAGAGTTTACAGTTAGTATTTCTTGTCATTAAAATAAATTGTAAATGTTAATTTATTAATGCTGATTTGTATGGAGTGTTTTATTTTTGCATATGTCTTTCCACACATTGAAAAGATAGTTATTGGTGAATACTGATATCAGTCCATGAACAGATAATTTTAATGGAGCACATTAATTATTTGGAATGTGGTTTTAGAATTCTATTAAGTTTTCTTGCCTTTTAGCATGTACATTACATTGCAGAATAATCACATCCAATTGAAGACAAGGTGGAAGCTCCTTAGTTGCATAGTTATTAAGTGGATTTTAAAATATGAAAAAATTTCTTTCCACTTGCATCAGATCCAAAAAATGCTGCTCAAACTGTAGTTTGAACTCAGGAAACATATCTGTTGCAAATTTGTTGGGAAAGGAGATTTCGCTTATTGTTTTAACTTTTCTCAGGGTGGGAATGTTTTACCTTTTGACAGCAAAGTGCACAACAGCTTCAAATTACTTAAAATTACTTAAGATTCAAACAACATTGGTAGTTGTGAAATGGTTGTCATAGTATAGATTTTACATATTAGCATTATTTTGGCTTGTAATTTTAGGTTGGATATATTAAGAAAATTACTAAATTTCCATCATGACAGTTTTCATCTTTCAGTTCGCTCAGTGATAGTTCTTTACTTAGTTTGCATCCTTTTTTAGTTTTTTTTTAGTTTTTCAGGGAACTTTTCTCCTAGGAGGTGAAAATGGTAGGACTTAAACATGGAAAAAAATATAAAGTGGCATATGAGGATAGGTAATTGGTAATAGTCAAATGCATCTTAAAATGAATCTACTTAAAATTGGAACAAAATTTGGTGTAAGAAATGGATTAGAATCCTGATATTCATATGGAATTGCAAGGGATGCTGAGTAGCCAAAAATATCTTGAAAAAGAAAAAGCTGGGGGACTCACAGTTCCCAATTTAAAAGCTTCTTACAAAGCTACAGTAATAGAAACAGTGTGATATTAGCATAAGGGTAGACATATAGATAAATGGTATAGAATTGAGTCTAGAAATCAGCTCATGTGTCTGTGAGTATTTGATTTTTCAGAAGAGTGCCAAGGCCATTCAATGGGGAAAGAACAGCCTCTTTAGTAACTGGTGCTGGAACAACTAGATACCCACACGTAAAAGAATGAAGCTAGACTCTTACTTTCACACCATGTACAAACATTAAGTCAAAATGAATAAAAGACCTAAATATAAGAGTTAAAATTATGAAATTCTTAGAGGAAAACATAGGGGAAGTTCTTCATGACCTTGGATTTGGCAATGGTTTCTTTAAATATGATACCAAAAGCACAAACTACCAAAGAAAAAATAGACAAATCGAACTTCCTCAAAATTAAAAACTGTTGTGCATTAAAAGACATCATCTAGAGAGCATAAAGACAACCTACAGAATGGGAGAAGATATTTGTAAATCATATGTCTGGGTCTAGTATCCAGAATATATAAGGACATCTTACAACTCAACAACCTAATTAAAAAGTGTGCAAAGAACTTAAATAGACATTTCTCCAAAGAAAATATACAAATGGCCAACAAGCATATTAAAGAGTGCTCAATGTCATTTATCATTAGGGAAATATAATCAAAACCACAATGAGATAATACTTCACACCCCACTGTTATGACTAAATTTAAAAAGACAGACAATAACGTCTGTGGATGTGGGGAAATGGAATCCTTGTACATTGTTGGTGGAATGTAAAATAGTGCAGCTGCTTTGGAAAACAATTTGGCAAAAAGTTAAACATGGAATTTCTGTATGATCCAGCAATTCCATTTCTGGGTGTATACCTCAAAGAGTTGAAAACAGGTACTCAAACAAATATTTGTACGTGCATGCTCACTTAGCCTGTTCACAATAACTGAAAGGTGGAAACAGCTCAAACGGCCAACAAAGGGTGAATGGATGAACAAAAGTGGTACATACATACAATGGAATATTATTCAGCCATAAAGAGGAATGATTTTTCTCTGTACATGGATGAACCTTGAAAACATTATGCTCAGTGAAAGAATCCAGACACAAAAAGTCATATATTGTATGCTTCCATTTGTATGAAATATCCAGAATAATTAAATCCATAGAGACCGAAAACAGACTGGTGGTTGCCAGGGATTGGGGGAAGGGAAGGGAGGATTGGGGACTTGCTGCTTAACGGGTACCAGGTCTTCTCTTGGGTTGATGAAAATGTTTTGGAAATAGACGTGGAGGTGCACAACATTGTGAATGAACTAAATGTCACAGAATTGTGCACTTTAAAATGGTTAATTTTGTGTTATGTGATTTTCATCTGAATAACACAAAATACAGAGATTTATCTTAAAAAAATGAAACCAAGAATTATGGAGTTAGTCTAATTTTTCTTATATCAGGTATTAATTGAACTATCTGATATATTTTCAAAATAAAAGGAATTAAGTGCTCATATTTTTTGGTATATTTTAAAATTACAGCATAATGACATTTTCCACTAAACCTTTAACTTTCACACTGTGATCATAGAAAGGGACATTTTTTGAAAAATATGTATGTTCCTAAGAACCAGCTCTTAATTTTGTGATATTAATCATTGGAACAAAGAGCATAATAATTCCTTTTGTTGGCATATACTGGGGGGGGGGAGAACAACAGAAAAATATGATGACCAAACTGATTGATTTTGGTGTGATTTACACATGAAAAAAGTATGTTTACTAGCTTCTTAAAATCTACCATGTTCTTATTTATAATTCAAAAACAAAATTTGTTACATTGGTGAAATATATTTTAAACTAAAAATAATAAATATATTAGGCAGGTAAAGTTTCAGAATATTTGTTAAGAAACTATTGAATTTCTTTAGATTTCTTGCTCTGTTTTAAACTTAAACTTTGGATGGGATATGAACGTTAGAAAGTGCCTCCTTTAGCAAAATTCATTTTCACTAGCTGACTAATAAGCCTTTATAGGAGCAAAGGTTTATTCTATTTTAATTAAGCCTCCAAAACTTTCAGGCTTTTGAAGTTTTTAACTAAGCTCTCATATTTGCCAAATTGGGCAAGAAACTATGAGAACAAATTTTATGATATAATATATTATAATTTCAGTATTAGTTCAACGCAACTGGAAACCAACTTTTCTTATAGTGTGGCATTTTATTTTTTTCCTTTTGGCCCTAATTAGGAAATGGTGTAATAAGCATTTGTGTTAAAATTATGAAGAGCAGAAAATTTGTCTCAAATCAACAGGTTGAGATCAGTGTCTGTTAAATATGGAGAGAAAATTATATATTCAAAATTACCTCATTGTGGAAAAAAAAAACGTGGGGGATATCTTTTTGGAGTTAATAAAAAAACTTGATTTCAACTTCAGATCCTTCAAATGCATCATTATATACATTTTTCATTTATATTAGAGGCAGATTCAGATTTATGGCGCTTATAATTTTGAGCTGTAAGAAAAGGGAATATAAAATCTAAATAAAATATTAGGTAATGGATCTTTGAAAGGAACAAGGCAAGTGTTATATTCTTCTTGCTCCTTATGAAGATTCAAAATGGCTAACAGATACATAATAAAACTGTTAAATTGAAGTAGGAAATACTCACTTAATATTTATGCTAACAAATACAAAACTTTTATATGAGTAAAATTTTATTTCACCTTTAATTTTGGGATGGATATTTTATCAAGGTATAGACTTAGATTCTAGATTTTCCCCCAGCATTTTAACTATATTGTTCCATTGTCTTCTGTATTCCATAGTTTATGTTGGACTCTCAGCTGCAAGTTTTATTGTTTTTCCTTTGAAGGTGATGTGTCCTTTTTTTCCCGTTGCTGTTTTAAAGATTTTCTTCTTATCTTTGATTTTCAGCAGTTTGCTGAGGGTGGTTTTCTTTCACATTTTCCAGTACAGGGTTGGCTATATTCCCAGAGTCAATGAGTAATGTATTATATCAGTTTTGGAATATTCTCAGCTGTTTTTTCTGAAAATATTGCTTCTTCCCCATTCTCTTTCTCCTCAACTACAGTTACATTAGCTGTTTGATTCCAACATGTCTCTTATGCTCTGTTCTTTTTTTTTTCTTCCTCTTTTTGCTTCAGTTTGGATGCTTTCTGCTGATCTCTTCAAGTTCACTAATCCTGTGTTTTGCTGTGTTGAGTTGGCTAAAAATCCACCCACAGATTTCTTAATTTCAGATACTGTATTTCTCCGTTCTAAAATTATTATTAGATTCTTTTTCACAGATTTTAATTCTCTATGGAAATGTGAAAATTTTCATCTACTGTGAACATTTTTTCTATATCTTTAACTTATGGTTTTCTTAAAGTCCTTGTCTTCTAATTCTGTATTATCTGTGGGTTGGCATATACATTATTTTTTAACTGGTTATTGGTCACATTTTGTCCCCTTTCCTGTACTTTGTAACTATTATTGTATACCAAATACTGTTTATCATAGGATCATAGAAATTGATGTAAATGTTATTTTCTTTCAATATTATATTAGAAAGAAATGATTCAGTGTTAACCGTCTCAACTCAACCACAAATTGAGCTGGGTGGTTTGAGTGACAGCTTTAGATATACTCAGTCTACCTCTGGTTTTAAATGTCTTAAGGGCCAGACCTGTTGTGTTGCAGTTATTCCTCTCTGCTGTGGCTTTGTACTAATGTACTGTGAAGTTGTTGGAGATTTTACTCTACCATTTGCCTTCTGCCCCCTTTTACTCATCTCCCCTCTCAAGGTGGGATGCTTGATTGAGAGCAAATATCTTGAGGGGAGACCTATTGAAATTCTGCACTGAAAGTGGTAGGCTCCATCTGTTGTAGTGTGACTTTAACTCCTAATCACTTCTGCACTGCAGAAAACATTATTTGCCCTGTGTCCCATTCTCTTCTCCTTCCCCCAGAACTTCTTGTGCAGTCCTAGGCCTCAGCAAATCTTCCAGAAGAAAACTGTCTGTCTTGTGGGTCCCATGGGATTCCAGTCTGTCATTGCCCGCCCAAGAGCTATCACAAACTATGCTGGTTTCTCTTTTCCCTGGTAGTGTCCCTCTGTCTGGTTCTTAGGTCTAGATGGTAAATCCTCCCAGTAATGAAACAATCAGGAGGCTCAGCTTACCCAAGAAGAGATAGCACTTTTCTCCTAGTTTATCCTTTTTGTATCCAAAGTTCTCCATTGTCTTTAAAAATATGATTTTGGGGGATAGTTTATCTTTTTTTTTTTTTTCTAGTTGTTGTGGAAGCAGTGACTTGCCACTATGGATTGGTAAATTAGTCTTGTAAGAGTAAAATAAAATTCAGACCCATATGTTTATTCTTTTATATATTTATATAAAGTCTGTGTGCTTAGATTATTGATTTGTTATTGAATGTTAATATTTGCTGTTTAATCTACCAGGCCCAGAAATTGATCATTCTTGTTTAGAAAAACCCTATCCAGAGAACCAATTTTAATTTCAAAATTCCTTTTGGACAGTAGTAATTTAAATGAAATGTAAACAAAAATTGATTTTCTTTTTCTTTCCCCTTTTCCTGTTTAGTGAGTGATAGTTGCTTCAGGAATCTTGCAGAAGATCGCAGTGGGATAAATCTCAAAGATCTTGTACAAGATCCTTCTTTGTAAGTATTTGGTTTTCAGTATTAAGTGTAAATTAAAAGTTTATGATTTGTGTGACTTTTTCCAGAAGAGTTGTAACAGAACTGATTTAAGGTTGAGTAATTTCTTGTTTTCTAACAATTTGTGTTACATATCGTGAAGCACATAGAACAGTTTCAACAGAAGTGAAGTTATGGAACACTTTCTGTTTAGAAATTGAAGAGATTTTAGAAGAAGAGGTGAAGTTGTGATTAATGATTGACTTTCAAAGAGTATCTACTAATGGTTGATGATATCTTACCAATTTGGCAGTAGATAGTAGGCAGGGAAGATAATTAGTAGTTGTTTTGCTTGGGAAGGCAAGATTGAATTTGTTTACATCAATTTTAAACTTTTTTGAATAATTTATAATAATCATTTGTAAGTATAATTACAAATGTAAAACAGTTATTTGTAATAACAATATACTTGACTGTATTGAATATATTTCTGATGTTTTACATTAGAACACTATATGTAGCACAAGATTTTTGAAGAGTTTTGTAGGTTTCAATTTTTAATGTTCTTGCTCATGAGTCAATTCCATTCTTTATCAGAACATATTTCATATCAGAATATAATGTCACTTTCTATTTCTATTTCATGAATCAATTTTTTTCAGTTTTATATTAACTGCAAATCATGCATACTATCTTCTGTAGGAAAATATCCTTCCAGTAAGATCACCTTTTATTAAAAAAATATTCAATACTAAGCCCTGGGCAGCAGGGAAAGAAAATTGAGTGTTGGCAGATGCTTTCTTTAATGATATTTAATGCATTCAGTAAAATATATTATAACAAAAAATTACTCTTTCACATCAGATGTAATCTATACTCATCCAAATTTTACTAGTAATTCATTTAAAATTGTGTGCGGAATAAAACACAGGATTGTGTTGAACCTGAAGGTTATTGATTTTGTAATGATTTTCCAAGTCATTAAAAAAATATAGTTACAAGACAGAATGGTGAAAATGATTGAATATTGAAGTTATTGTAATGAACTCATTATTGTAATGAGTTTCGAAATGAGTTTCTAATCCCAATTCTCTAAATTTTTTTTCTTTTTTTAATGTCTCTCTTTTCCTCATTCAAAAGGATTGTCAATATTCTTTCTCCATGATTTTTATTGAAATGAAGATTGATAAGTTGTCCTTTCAGTTCTATAAATATTTAATGAAGAATAGAATTGTTCTATGTGGATATAAATATTCCTAGTAAATGAATATTGAATAACATGTGCATGAGGATATGGGAAGAAACTTTACAATATCATTGAAAGATGTCACCCATTTGAATGGATAAAATAAATTATTCCATTGTATTATTTGTAAGGTATATTTTTGGTACAGTGGGATTATATATCTTTTTAATGCAGTCTTTTTGGAAAAAAATGTGCTTATATGGACTTCAATAATATAAAAGCTGGGGAGAATATACTTGAAAAATGGATTATAATAATGAGTTGTAGTGTTTTGAAACACTTTGGTACTTCTTCCTAGAATGTAGAATAATATTCATAATGTAACCTATCACTAAAATAGGAATTTAATCTTAGAGAAAATTTCTAAGAGAAATTTATCTCAGATCACTACTGCATTGAGTGGACAAAATAATTCTAAGTCTCTGTTTTAAAGTAGCCAGATATCTTAATTTAACATCATTCTCTTAACTTGGCATTAGTCTCTTGGCATTAGTCTTGAATGTAAGAATTCAGTGAGCAGGAATTTGTCTTTGCCCTTGACACTTGGATTTGGAAAGAACTTTTTTCGTAATAAGAATTGTCAAAATGTACTATTAATGACTAATTCATTTTTTAAAGATATATTTCTTACTTGCTGAAATTCTGTAGGGAAAGAAATGCCTGGTGTGGAAAACTAATGTGTTTTTTTCAGTTGTTATGATGGGAAATATTTTATTCTGAGTTACTATTGTATAACAATATTAACTTAGTACATACCTTAAGCCAGCTACCTGTTCTCTGGCGCAGACTCCCAGACTCTTGATGTAATTCTTTACTGTTTATTCATCAGTTCATGTACACTACTTTTTGGTTCTATATGAATTGTTTATGTTGTAACATAAAGTAGAAAATATTTCGGAAATAACTTTTCTGCAAAAATCCCCTCAAAAAATAACCGGCATTTGATGAGTACTCCTGACTAGTGTAAGGGTTGCTAAAATTGTATAATATGTTATTTTAATAAATGTTCCAAATAAAAAATATTATTAGAATAAGATATGTGTGTTGAATGAATGCTCTATGTGTTAATCTGCCTGGCAGATTTGTATTATGCTTCACCTACGTGAGCTCCTGATGCTGAAAGGAGTTGATGTGTGAAGAAAAATTAAGTACTGTGTTTCAATCACTAATGCTGTTAGAAAGGAAGACAGAATAAAGAGAGAAGGAAAAAGTAGGTTGAGAAGAACCCAGGCTAATCTGATCAATATTGATACTCAGAATGGTGTGTAGAGTGTCTTAATCAGATAAATGAGCAGGTATGGAATATCTGTGGACAAAGTATAGTAATAAAACCGAGTTGTATGTGTGTATATGTATGAATGAATGAAGTTTGAGAGGTTTACTGCCTCAGAGGAGAGCAAAAGGGCAGAACCAAAAGTGACTAATTTATACTCTTATATCTATGGCAAGCTAATGGAACAATGTGATAGATCCTCTGTAGTTTATCTAAACTGTGTATAGTACACAACCCAAGATTTTTAGTAAAATCATTGTAGTGAAATAATTATTGGGCTTGAGTGAACTGAGTGAGCTATATTGTGTGAACATGATGAAGGAGGGATGCCATGGGAGGAGAAAAAAAAATAAAGTTGTGAATCCCTAAGCAAGATTTTCTGATCTTGTTACTAACTTTTGATTTGATGTAATAATGAGAGCAGAATCTGACTTGTGACAAGGTTGTGGTGAGGGGAATACATGACAAGCTCTCTTCTTTGGGTAGTTACTCTAAGTATTTGTTTCTGTCGTAGTCTTGTAGGTGTTACGTACAAGACCAAGTAGAGGAACTTGACTTTCACTTTTTGCTAATAATGTGCCTAAAGGTTTGTTCGAATTAGTAATTTGCATGCATGTTAAATTTTGAAATAAACAATTTAACAGTTTTACTTATCTTCTATTTATGATTATAAACATTTTAAGAATGATTTCCTCTGCTGTATGTATAATTTGTCAATTTGAGTTGTTTTATGAGACTTCTTGTATTAGTTGTGGTCTTCAATGGCACATTGAAAAGTGTTGTCAAATTTAACTTGATGTTATATTAGAAACGTATCTAATGTGATACGTAATTTTCATACATACAAGAAACTATTAACATGGTATAATTAATTTTTGTTCTCTTTAAATGGAGGGTTATGTGCTATTTAAATCATAAAAATTTTTACTTTTTCTTGTTATCTATGCTGGAGAGATGACTATTATATGAAAAAGAGATACTGTATATAGCATACTTTCAGTTATATCAGTTGTGTTCTCTATAGTGATAATTCTCAAAAATGCTTTCAAATTTCCATTGTCTATTTGCTGAAGATGAAAGATAAAACATATTACGATATTTATGCTTTAGATTTGTTATTGCTTATTTATAAACTATTTAGCAGAGATAATTATTTGAACTCAGATTCATTTATAGAAATTATTAAAAGCTGTTTAAGAATCAAAAGAGGAAATGTAACATAAGAATGAAAAGGACTAACAGAAATTGAATACCTGTTTGTGCTACTCATTGTGTTGATGCTGATTGTGTGTGTGGGGGGGGTATAGATGGATGTATCTTGTTTGTTTAATTTGCAAAAGCTGTTAAAAATTTTGGTGCATCGTAGATACGTGATATGTAAATCAGAGGAGGAATTGTTTAATTCATAGAAGAATTGTCCATCTCTGAATACTAGAAATATAATTCATAATGTAGGATATTAGTAATTTTCTTTATAGGGCAAATAGGGAAGGTTTATATTCCTTGAAAATTTTGCAAAACATGAACATTATGCCAGTCTTTGTTGTTTTTCTTTCTGTTACTCAGAATGTATTTTCAGTTGTTTCAGTAATGTTAAGATTTTGAAAAAGATTTTACCAAATTACGACCTCTTGTGATTTTTAAGAAAGGATGATTCAATAAAATAGAAGAAATCTTAATTATAAATTCTGGATAAATTGTATTATGGATGAGGAAATACTTCTTCTTGTTAATATTCTTAGTGTATTTTTTTTAATTGTGGTAAAATAAGCGTAACAAAATTTACCGTTTTAACCAATTTTACCATTTGTAAGTGTACAGTTCAGTAATGTTAAGTATATACACACTGTCGTAGCCTATCCCTAGAGTTTTTCATCTTGGAGAACTGTAACTTTATACCGATTAAACAATAACTCCCTATTTCCCCCTCCCCCCAGCCTCTGGCAACTACCGTTCTTTCTGTTTCAATAGTTTTGGAATACTCTAGGAATCTCATTAGTGGAATCATGCAATATTTGTCTTTTTGTGATTGGTTTATTTCAGTTAGCACAATTGCTTCAAGGGAGTTCCAGCATGTGTCAGAATTTCTTTCCTTTTTAAGGCTGAATAATGTTCCATTTTATATATATATATATATATATATATATATATATATATATATATATCACAGTTTGTTTACTTATTCGTCCATTGATGGGCACTGAGTTGCATCTACCTTTTGGCTGTTGTGAATAATGCTGCTCTAAACGTGGGTGTGCAAATATCTCCTTGAGACCCTGGTTTCAATTCTTTTGGATATATACCCAGAAGCGGAATTGCTGTATCATATGGTAATTCTGTTCTTAAGTTTTTGAAGAACTTCCATAGTGTTTTCCATAGTGATTGCACCATTTTATATTCCTGCCAACAGTGCATCAGTGTTCCAGTTTCTCCACTTCCTCACCAACACTCATTTTCTGTTGGTTTTTGTTTCTTAATATAGTAGCCATACTAATGGGTGTGAGGTGATATGTTCTTGGTATTTTTAATTGAACTTCACTTCTTTTATCTTTAATAATTTTGATGCAGCTCATCTAGAGAGTAAAGAAAAATAAAAGGTACTCTCTCTGTTTGATTATTATGATACTTTGGTACCTTGTGAAGTAAACTGTGTTACTTATTCAGTAAAATAGAAATTCTTTTCACTATCATTACAAAGATTATAAAGTACAGATACATCCAGGGTAATTTCATAACAATATCATTTTAATCAATTAATCTTCCTTGTTATGTATTGTGTTACTCATCTTGTATTAATACTGCTCTTTGTTATACCTAATCTGTAAAGGATTGCTTTTGGGTAAAAAAAATTTTCTTATTTAGTTAGAAGGTGCCTGATTGGAAATGCAGCATACTAATTAAATAATAACAAAAACCTGCTAGTTGAAATGTATTTTGATAGTATAGATCATTAGTGTTTGATAATGGCATTTAATGTTTAAGAACAAAGATAAAATTGGACAAAATAGTTGTATCTGATTGTAAATTTCTTAGACATGAAAATTTTATTTACCTTTATGTGCTTCTTTACATATTTTACCACCTTTGGTGCAAGCTATTCTTTTCATGGTCCTGAAACACAGCCTCATCCCCCTGAGTATGTATACTTGTCTTCACACTACAATCTGATTGAATGATATTTTGGTCCCTTGGAGCATGACATTAAATATGAAGGAAAGGCAGGATTGCCGTCTGGAAAGCAATCATATCTAAATATAGCCTGTACTTATCTGCTGGTGTTAAGACAGGTTGCTGTGGTGAACTGAATTTCTTAAAAATGCCAGTCATCAGAGGATAAACAGTGGTTTTTGAAGTGGTTATTTTCCATAGAGCTGTACATTCTCATACTGCAGAGAGATGATTTTAATGTTTTTTATGGCTTATTGATTAAATTTCAATTTTAATGTTTTTTATGGCTTGCTTATTAAATTTCAATTTTAGAGTATCTTTGAGACCTTTAATATATTTTTTAAAAAATATTTCTCTTTAGCTTTTCTTAAAAAATTATTTTATTTTTGGCTGCATTGGGTCTTTGTTGCTGCATGTGGGCTTTCTCTAGTTGTGGCAAGCGAGAGCTACTCTTCGTTGTGGTGCATGGGCTTCTCATTGCGGTGGCTTCTCTTGTTGTGGAGCACTGGCTCTAGATGCGCAGGCTTCAGTAGTTGTGGCGCGCGGACTTATTAGTTGCGGCGCACGGGCGTAGTTGTTCTGTGGCATGTGGGATCTTCGTGGACCAGGGCTTGAACCCATGTCCCCTGCATTGGCAGGCGGATGATTAACCACTGCGCCACCAGGGAAGTCCCAAGAGACTTCTAATTATTAAACAAAATATAAGAGTTTTTATATTGTTATCCTTTGTGTCTCTTAAGATAAATTTCATTTGATGTGGAAATGATTTTTCCAAGGACAGCATTTTAAACATTATTGATCATTCATTTTGCTCTGCTGCCAATAGTTCTGCTAAATCGAAGACAGACACCAAAGCTGTCTTGTCTGTAATAACCTCTCTAACTGTAAGTTTTTATCATTTTTAATCAGGTTCCTTTTTGGATTATATGGTTATTAGACTGTGAAGTATATATTTGGACAGTACAGCTTAATCTAGGCTGGTGCTAAGGTATTATGGTACTGTCCTCTATGTCAGAACTGCAAATCCAAAGACTTTGGATTATACTTTACTTTTAGAAGACTTTCTGTCATTTCCATCATTCCGTACATTCCTGAGAATGTATATTGCAGTTTTTATGGGTTCATTTGTTTAAAAATTTATTTAATCAAAACACTAGTAGATGTTCATCTTACATTCTTCAGCAGTTAGGTTTAATTGACATTGTTCTTGTAATTAAGGAACATATGATTGAAGATGAATAATATCTGAGTTATCTACCTGAGGCATATAGATGACCAATCCAGTATTAGAATTTTTTAATGAAATAAATAATGTATTGTTTTACTTAGTTGATTCTTTCATTTTCAGGGTACAGACACCTAAGTCAAACTAGCTTAAAAAGCTAGTTTGTGATTTGATTGGCATATGTAGCTCTCAAGGAATCAAGAAAGAGTTTCAGAAACCAGATCAAGGGTGGGAGCCTCAAAGAAGAGAATTAGAGAGTTTGTGCAACTGGGTTTGTTTCTCTCACTTTCTGTCATCATCTCTTTTGGTTTTTCTTGGCTTTATTCTCACTTACGTCAGTCAGGCTTTCTCCATGAAACGGGCAAGATGGCTGATAACTTATCTAATTCCCTTCCTTCTAGCTCCATGATCTCTCTTCACTTCATCTCTAAAACATAAAATCTCATGGAATAATTCTGATTTTGTTAATCTGGTCATGTGCCCAAACCTCAGCCAATCACTGTGGCCAGGGGTATAGGCTATCTTGACTTACCATTCATGGGACAGATGCCTGTGGTCAGAATGGTGGGCTACCCTAATTAAATGAGAGAGAAGATAGTCCCAGAAAAAGAGTGATAAAACTAAGACATGTCTAGTGTATTCAGTCTCAGCTGTTAATTTAAGGACGAATGTATACATTGTCAAGAATTGTTATTATTTTAAAACAGAACATTTTGCTTGCCTTCGCATATCATCTCAATTAGGTATTGGTAGTAATAGCTATAATAATTTTAAAGGACTGCATAGTTCAGTTAATTGATAATAGTTGTTCCCTATTTCCTGATATTATTGACTGTTTATGTAGTACACACACACAAATGTGAAATGACTCAGATGAATTTATTACTTTAATTACAACTGGCTAGACAGCAGGTAGAATAATAGCAGATTATTTCTATCTTTCCATACTTTCTTCTTTCTTAAAAAGAGAAACTTTACTGCTGTCAGTCAAAAAGGGAAAAGGAGTCAAAGATTCTCATTCCCTTTTCCATTATAATACCTTAACTGAGGAATATTATTATAGAGGTGTATAAAAGTTTAATGGGAGCACTGACAAAGTATTTTAAAAAGAGGTGATCCTTGAAATGAAGCTTTTGTTAAGGGAAAAAAAAAGCAGGAAAGGAGGAAGGGAGGGAGGAAAGAAGGAATAACAGAGAGAGAGGGAGAGAATGATTGATTATGAGAATGAATAGAAACTCCAGGGGTATGTTACGCTTTTTAGAAACTCAGTTTGGCTGAAGATGAATGAGAGTCTACGAGATTAAAATTAGTGATTAAAACAAAGTTTTGATATCCATGTATTTCATTTGTCAAGAACACATTGATACATCTGACACTGATGGTCAGAGTGAAAAAATGAATGATTGCATTGTCTACTTATATTAGTTTTATATTGCTGTGTAACAGATTACCACAAACTTTCTTAAAACAACACGTATTTATTATCTCACAGTCAGGATTTTGGGCACAGTTTAACTGGTTCCTTTGCTCAGGATCTCCCAAGATTGCAATCTAAGTGTTGGCTGGGGATTGCATTTTCATCTGGAGGCTTGACTAGGGAAGATTGCTCCAAACTAGTTCAGGTTGTTAGCAGAATTTGTATCCTTGTGTTGTATGACTGTATATCCTGCTTTTTGCTGGGAGTTGGCTAGTTTCCTTCTGCACCTTCCATCATCTTACGGTCTATTGCCTACTACATTGAAATTTCCTTTTCTGCATGGGAATCATACTCAATTAGTTTAGCTCTGTCAATTTAGAGATGTAAAACCTAAAGCTCAGCTGAGTTGTGATTTGTCTAAGGTCCTAAAACTACATGGTGATGGGCCTCCTGACAACCAGGCATTGTGTTCTTTCTACTCCTAGCCTTAGACTTTCTTGGTTTTGTTCTCACATTAAAAAAATTTTTTTTCCCAGTTTTATTGAGATATCATTGACATACAGCACTGTGTAAGTTTAAGATCGACAGCATGATGACTTCACATTTGGTTTTAGTTTGTATTGCTGAGTTTATTAAAAATATGATGGAATAACATCTTAGCACTGGCCACCTAGGAACTGACATTAAAATGTTTGAAAATATTTTTTTCTATATGGCTTGTAGGTATATGACTTTTGATCATTTAATTGTTCTCTCACCATGAACTTTTATATATTTTTTTTTCTCAGTTTTTATTAGGAGGAGGAGGAACAGAATTTTTGTTTCCTTTGGTTATGGTTTATGTTGGTATCTGCAGAGACTAAACGTGAGATTGAAAGTGAGATTTAACACCTGCAAAGGAAAAGCCTCAATGAAATAATGACAGTTGAGTCCTATATATGAACTCCTTTTGGATTTTTCAGTGGAAGATTGTTGGTTGTTGGTTGGGAAGACAAACAGGCAGGTAAAGAAGCTTGCTAATCAAAAGTCTGCCTAAGTATGCTTCCCTAATGAGTTTCCTAAGAAACACCTGCTTGTGACTCAGCCCACATTAGGAAGAAAATGACAAAAGAAAAGCTAGGAGAGACCCGTTTATTTCTTTTCTAGATGTTTTAAGAGTTTAAAGTTTTAAAATACTATTCTTTGAGAGTAAGGAGAATTAAATTACCTTTACCCAGCTGGGAAAATGTCCACAATACTAGACAATTGGGCAGCAGTTTAAAGGAGACTAGCCCTTGCTGCCCCTTCTTTCTACTCCTACCTGGTCAGTGTGGTAAATGTTAACTACCCTAATCTTTTTTTACCCTCCGAGAGAAATTAAATGAACGTTAAGAAGGAAGCCTAAATTTTAAATTTAGGGTAATCCATTTAGGGAGGAAGGCTGGTTGAGCTGATTGAGCTTGGGTTTTTTCCTTACTGGAGTCCTCTGTGATCTCCCATGTGCTCCTCCTATATGTTGCCTAAACTTCTATCATAGCTTTTTACACTATATTATCATTGTTTGTATATGTACTGTCTGTAAGTCTCAATAGATTATAACTTCCTTAAGGGCAGAGACTGTTAATGTTTAATCTTATATCACTACCACCTACCACAATAGACCCAACCAGACATATTCCTTAAATAGTTGAGTGAAGGAATGAATGTGTGATTTAGTGACTAAATGAAAGAATGGGTAATGGAAAGAGTAAGAGAGTAACAGACTGAATGTATAGTGAATATACATTGGCAAAACCTGCTTTTTCCCCATTCTTCAGGCAGTTCTAACATTCAGCCCTTTATTGGTGTTCAATACAAAAGTTTACTCTCTGGTGACCTAATAGGTGTATTTAAACTTTGATCAGTATTGGTTCCTTCTGCAGCCTCAGTATCTTTCTAAGTGTGTATGAGATAAATGAGAGACCTAACTCCATGAGCAAAAGGATATGACGACCTCACTAATCCCCATGGTTTTGATTTCTAGGCACTTGCTGTTTAGAATACTGAGAAGATATCACCAACAAAGGATTCCATTTTTTCCTGATGAAATCGAGGAAGATCCCTGAAAGCATTTTCAAAATTGAATCTATTTTCTGAACAGTTCACTTTGAAAATAACTCTCATAGCATAATTTTGTAGAGGAAAAAAAATATTTTGAGTAATTCAGTCTTACTTTAACTTGTTTCTTTTAATTTTTTTTTTAAATTTTATTTATTTATTTATGGCTGTGTTGGGTCTTCGTTTCTGTGTGAGGGCTTTCTCTAGTTGTGGCAAGCGGGGGCCACTCTTCATCGCGGTGCGCGGGCCTCTCACTATCGCGGCCTCTCTTGTTGCAGAGCACAGGCTCCAGACGCGCAGGCTCAGTAGTTGTGGCACACGGGCCCAGCTGCTCCGCGGCATGTGGGATCTTCCCAGACCAGGGCTCGAACCCGTGTCCCCTGCATTGGCAGGCAGATTCTTAACCACTGCGCCACCAGGGAAGCCCTAACTTGTTTCTTAAAAGACAGTAATTTAAAAAGTAAGTTAAGATAGTATTTTTCTTTTTCTGTAAAGTTGTGTCTTATCTTTCCCTCTTTTATAAATAACTAAGAGCATAGTCAGACTGGACAAATATTTGAGTTGCACTTTGTGAGGTGAAGTGACATTTATATTCTGGTCAGAGTTTCACTTAGCCACCTGGCATTGAGTGCAAATTTTTATAGTTCACTTAAATTGGAAGCAAAGTGATATTAAGTTGACATTTTTTAGCAGAAAAAGATGAAATGTAAATAGGGTACTTTTTAATACTTAGTTTAAAACATTCTTTTCTCCTCTATCATTAAGTCAAGAATTTAGAAGTGCTTAAAAAACAACTAGTGAATATTTATTGAGTATATACTATGTGTCATTTAATATGGTAAGACCTGGAAAATAATGGTAAATAAAGTAGGCATGGTCCTTGCCATAATTTGGGGGACAGTTTTTAGTAAAATGGACTTCAGGTTACTCTTTTTGTTTCCAGAATACCTTTATAAAGGACAGTGGTTTGGGAAGGTGTCAGATATTGCTAAAAAGATGTAATCCAAAGGTCAGTTGTGTGTCCTAATAAAGTATATTACATTCTCAAAAGGGTAGAATTAGATCATTTGTTATATATGTTATTTATAACTTTTAAATTTAGTTATTTCATTGATTTATTCAGACTAATGATTTAGTCAGGATAATTGGATTTGAGAAAGCCATCCAGAATAAGCTGTAGTTTGTCAGTGCCTCCCTTAAAGTGTAATGGAAAAACTGAACACAGTGTTTTAGATTTGATCTGGCTATCACCGAAGAGATTAAGACTTGCTGAAATTGTTTGTTGCACTTCTAATTCTTTGTGAATTTACTTTAACTTTTTTTTTTTTTGGAGGGAGTGTGGAGTAGGTAGGGAGTCTGAACAGAAGCATTATCCTCCTTTCCTAAGGATCTTTTTAATGTCTAGACAACTTTATTCTCTATTGAGATCTAAATCATATACCATACAGTTCATCCATTTAAAGTGTACACTGTAATGGGTTGTTTTAAAATTTTTATTTTATATTGGAGCATAGTTGATTAACAATGTGTTTCAGGTGTACAGCAAAGCTATTCAGTTATACATTTACATGTATCTATTCTTTTTCAAATTCTTTCCCCATTTAGGTTATTACAGAATATTGAGCAGCATTCCCTGTGCTATGCAGTAGGTCCTTGTTGGTTATCTGTTCTGAATATAGCAGTGTGTACATGTCAATCCCAAGCTCCCAATCTATCCCTCCCCTCCACCCTTCTCCCCTGGTAACTATAAGTTTGTCCTCTAAGTCTGTGAATCTATTTCTGTTTTATAAGTAAGTTCATTTGTATCTTTTTTTTTTTTTAGATTCCACATATAAGAGATATCATATGATATTTGTCTGACTTACCTCACTTAGTATGGTAATCTCCAGATCCATCCATGTTGTTGAGGTTGGCATTATTTCATTCTTTTTAATGGCTGAGTAATATTCCATTGAATATATGTAACACATCTTCCTTATCCATCCATCCATCGATGGACATTTAGGTTGCTTCCGTGTCTTGGCTATTGTAAACAGCGCTGCAGTGAACACTGAGGTGCATGTATCCTTTCGAACCACGTTTTTTTCTGGATATATGCCCAGGAATGGGATTGCTAGATCATATGGTAGCTCTATTTTGGGTTTCTTAAGGAACCTCCATACTGTTCTCCATGGTGACTGTACCAATTTACATTCCCACCAACAGTGTAGGAGGGTTCCCTTTTCTCTGCACCCTCTCCAGCATTTATTGTTTGTAGACTTTTTGATGATGGCCATTGTGACTGGTGTGAGGTGATATCTCATTGTAGTTTTGATTTGCATTTCTCTAATAATTAGCGATGTTGAGCAGCTTTTCATGTGCCTCTTGACCATCTGTATGTCTTCTTTGGGGAAATGTCTATTTAGGTCTTCTGCCCATTTCTTGATTGGGTTATTTGGTTTTTTGATACTGAGCCACATGAACTGTTTGTAAATTTTGGAGATTAATCCCTTGTGGGTCACATCATTTGCAAATATTTTCTCCCATTCTGTGGGTTGTCTTTATGTTTTGTTTATGGTTTCCTTTGCTGTGCAAAAGCTTTTGAGTTTAATTAGGTCCCATTTGTTTATTTTTGTTTTTATTTCCATTACTCTAGGATATGGCTTGGAAAAGATATTGCTGCAGTTTATGTCAGAGAATGTTATGCCTATGTTTTCCTCTAAGAGTTTTATAGTATCTGGTCTTACATTTAGGTCTTTAATCCATTTTGAGCTTATTTTTGTGTATGGTGTTAAAGAATGTTCTAATTTCATTTTTTACACATAGCTGTCCAGTTTTCCCAGCACCATTTATTGAAGAGATTGTCTTTCATCCATTGTATATTCTTGTCTCCTTTGTCGTAGATTAATTGACCGTAGGTGCATGGGTTTATTTCTGGGCTTTCTATCCTGCTCCATTGATCTATATTTCGGTTTTTGTGCCAGTTCCATACTGTTTTGATTACTGTAGCTTCGAAGTCAGGGAGCCTGATTCCTCCAGCTCTGTTTTTCTTTCTCAAGATTGCTTTGGCTATTCGGGGTCTTCTGTGTCTCCATACAAATTTTAAGATTTTTTGTTCTAGTTCTGTGAAAAGTGCCATTGGTAATTTGATAGGGATTGCATTGAATCTGTAGATTGCCTTGGGTATTATAGTCATTCTGACAATATTGATTTTTCCAATCCAAGAACACAGTATATCTTTTCATCTCTTTGTGTCATCTTTAATTTCTTTCATCAGCGTTTTATAGTTTTTGGAGTACAGGTCTTTTGTCTCCTTAGGTAGGTTCATTCCTAGGTATGAAGTATGAATAAACCTAGGAATTATTCTTTTTGATGTGATTGTTTCTTTAATATCTCTTTCTGATCTTTCGTTGTTAGTGTATAGAAATGCAACAGATTTCTGTGTATTAATTTTGTATCCTGCAACTGTACCGAATTCATTGATGACCTCTACTAGTTTTCTGGTAGCATCTTTAAGATTTTCTATGAATAATGTTGGGTTGGCCAAAAAGTTTGTTCAGGTTTTTCCTTAAGATGTTACAGAAAAACCTGAATGAACTTTTTGGCCAACCCAATATTAAGTCATTTGCAGTGACAGTTTTACTTTTTCTTTTCCAATTTGGATTTCTTTTATTTCTTTTTCTTCTCTGATTGCTATGACTAGGACTTCCAAACCTATGTTGAATAAAAGTTGCAAGAGTGGACATCCTTGTCTTGTTCCCAATCTTAGAGGAAGTGCTTTCAGCTTTTCACCATTGAGTATGATGTTAGCTGTAGGTGTGTCAAGTATCACCTTTATTATGTTGAAGTATATTCCCTCTGTGCCCACTTCTGGAGAGTTTTTATCATAAATGGGTGTTGAATTTTGTCAAAAGTTTTTTCTGCGTCTATTGAGATGATCATATGGTTTTCATTCTTCAATTTGTTGATGTGGTGTGTCATACTGACTGATTTGTGGATATTGAAAAATCCTTGCATCCCTGGGATAAATGCCACTTGATCATGGTGTATGATCCTTTTACTGTATTGTTGGATTTGGGTTGCTGGTATTTTGTTGAGAATTTTTGCGTCTATGTTCATCAGTGATATTGCCTGTAATTTTCTTTTTTTGTGGTATCTTTGTCTGGTTTTGGTATCAGGGTGACGGTGGCCTCATAGGATGAGTTTGGGTGTATTCCTTCCTCAGCAATTTTTTGGAATAGTTTCAGAAGGATAGGTGTTAACTCGTCTCAGAATGTTTGATAGAATTCGCCTGTGAAGCCATCTGGTCCTGGACTTTTGTTTGTTGGAAGATTTTTACTCAGTTTCAATCTCAGTACTTGTGATTGGTCTGTTGATATTTTCTATTTCTTCTTCGTTCAGTCTTGGGAGATTGTACCTTTCTACGAGTTTGTTCCTTTCTTCCAGGTTGTCCATTTTATTGGCATATAGTTGTTATGATCCTTTGTATTTCTGTAGTGTCCGTTGGAACTTCTTCCTTCTCATTTCTAATTTTATTGATTTGAATCCTCTCCCTTTTTTTCTTGATGAGTGTGGCTGAAGGTTTATCAATTCAGTTTATCTTTTTGAAGAACCAGCTTTTAGTTTCATTGATCTTTTCTATTGTTTTCTTTTGTTTCTATTTCATTTATTTCTGCTCTCATCTTTATGATTTCTTTCCTTCTATTAATACTACCTTTGGGTTTTGTTTGCTCTTCTTTCTCTAGTTGCTTTAGGTGTAATTTTAGGTTGTTTATTTGAGATTTTTCTTGTTTCCTGAGGTAAGATTATATTGCTATCAACTGCAGAAGACCTTCCAATACTGGCAGGTAGCCCTGGCCCACAGGTCACTGCTTTTTCCCCCTGGGTCCTGGTGCGCACAGGACCTTGTATGCACCCTCCAAGAGTGGAGTTTCTGTTTCCCCCAGTCATGTGGAATTCTTGCGATCAAACCTTGCTGACCTTCAAAGCCAGATTCTCTGGCGGCTACTCCCCCCGTTGCCAGACCCCCAGGCTGGAAAGCCTGACGTGGGGCTCAGGACTTTCACTTGTGTAGGAGAACTTCTGTGGTATAATTATTTTCCAGTTTGTGGGTTACCCACATGGCGAGTATGGGATTTGATTTTATCACAGTTGCACCCCTTCTACCATCTCGTTGTGGCTTCTTTTTGTCTTTGGATGTAGGGTATCTTTTTTGGTAGGTTGCAGCATTTTTTTTTTTTTTTTGGTCAGTGGTTGTTCAGCAGTTAGTTGTGATTTTGGTGTTTTTGTAAGAGGAGGTGAGCTCACATCCTTCTACTCCGCCATCTTGCTGGCCAATTCCAATTCTTAATGGTTTTTATTGTATTCACAGAGTTGTGCTCTCATCACCACCACCAATTTTTTAGAATATTTTCATTGCCCCAGAAACGACTCCCCAACCTCCCCCTCCTAGACAACTATTAATCTACTTGTTGCCTCTATATATTTGCCTGTTTGGGATAATTTGCATAAATAAATAAATATGTTCCTTTTCTGACTGGCTTCTTTCACTGAGCACAGTATTTTCAAAGTCCATCCATGTTGTTTCATATGTCAATACTTCATTATTTTTATTGCCAAATATTATTTCATTGTATGGATATACCACATTTTGTTTATCCATTCATCAGTTAATGGACAGTGTGATTTTCCCACTTTTTGGAATTATGAATAATACTGCTATGAATTGTAAAGGTTTTTGTATGGAAGTATGTTGTCTTTTCTCTTTAATATAGAGCAAGCGGTAGAATTGCTTGGTCATATGGTAACTTCATGTTTTAACATTTTAAGAAAGTGCCAGAATCACCCCCTTTCTCCCCAGATTTTTGTATTGTGGTAAAATACACACAATAAAGTTTACCATCTTAACAATTTTTAAGTGTATAATTTGATGGTATTAAGTATGTTTGTATTTTTGTGCACTTATCACCAACATCTATCTCCAGAACGTTTTCATCTTCCCCAAATGAAACTCTGTACCCATTAAACACTAACTCCAGTTCTATGCTTCTCTGCAGTTCCCAGGAATTGCTCCTGGCAACCAGTATTCTACTTCTATCTCTATGATTTTGACTACTCCAGAAACCTCATATAAGTAGAATCATACAGTATATGTTGTTTTGTAACTGGCGTATTTCACTTAACATAATGTCCATAATGTCTTCAGAGTTCATCCATGTTGCAGCGTATCAAAATTTCCTTCCTTTTTAGGGCTGAATTCTATTCCAGTGTATGCAAATAGCACATTTGGTTTATCAGTTAATTTGTCAAGGTATACTTAGATTACTTCCACATTTAAGCTATAGTAGCCATCCTAATGGGTGTGAGGTAGGACCTCAGTTTCCCTGATAATTAGTGATGTTGAACATCTTTCCATGTGCTTATTAGCCATTTGTGTGTCTTCTTTGAGAAGCGTCTATTCAAGTCCTTTGCCCATTATTGAATTGGGTTATTTGTGTTTTTGTTATTGAGTTTTTGGAGTTCTCTGTATAATGTGGATATTAATCCCTTATTAGGTATATTAATTGCCCACATTTTCTCCCATTCTGTGGGTTGCCTTTAACCTTTGTTGACGTTGTTTGATGAAGAACATTTTTTAATTTTAATGAAGTCCAGTTTGTCTTTTTTTGTTTTTCTTTTGTTGCCTGTGCCTTTGGTGTCTTATCCAAGAAATCACTGACAGATCCAATGTCATGAAGCTTTTGGCCTATTTTTTTTTTTTTTAATATTTATTTATTTGGTGGCACCAGGTCTTAGTTGCAGCATGCAGGAGCTTCATTGCAGCGTGTGGGATCTTCGCTGCGGTGTGTGGGATCTTTAGTTGTGGCATGTGGGATCTAGTTCCCCGACCAGGGATCGAACCTGGGCTCCCTGCATTGGGAGTGCAGAGCCTTAACTACTGGACCACCAGGAAATTCCCTTGGTCTACATTTGATTCTGAGAGTTTTGTAGTTTTAAATCTTACATTGAGGTCTTAGATCCATATTAAATTAATTTTTATGTAAGGCATAAGGTAAGAATCCAACTCATTCTTTTGCATATGGACATCCAGTTTTCCAGCAGAGTAACATTTTAATTTCTTTAACAATTTTTCACTATATTTTTAAAGTATTTTCTTAGTGGTTACTCTATGGCTTACAACAAATATCTTAACAGATTCTACTTATTTATATTATAGTAACTTAATTTGTGTGAGATATAGAAATATTAATTCTGTATAGCTCTATTTATTTTCCTCCCTTTTTAAAAACAATTATTATACATATTTTCTCAATATATGTTACAATCCCAACACATAAATTGTTATAATTAGGTTATATAATTTTATATTTTTCAGGAAACAAAGTATATGTGTATAAAAGTGTTCATTATGTTAATATTCTTATTTACTATTTTTTATTCTTTTCATTTGTTCTTGTGGCCTTATCATCTAGTATGTTTCCTAACCCAACACAGCTTTGTCCCTCAAGCTTCTTGTGCTATTTTGTCAATTATATTTTGTTTTTATGTGCTGTAGGCCCAACAATATAATTAGGTCTTTCTCTATATACATACAAACATCATTTTATACAGTTGTTCTTTAAATCAGTTAAGAAAAAAAGTATACAGTTATACTGTCTTTTATAATTACCTACACAATTACCTTTGCTCTTCATTGTGTGTGTCTGTGTGTCTCCGTGTATATTGTAATTACTCTGGGGTATTGGCTTTCAGTCTTGAAAGTTTTTTAATATTTATTGTAAGGTAGTTCTGCTAACAGTAAATTCTGCCTATTTTATTTATCTATGAATATCTTTATTTTGCCCTCATTTTTGAAATATTACTTCCCTGGACTTAAATTTTTATTTGACCCATTTTTTTTTCTTTCAGTGGTCTAAATATTTATATCATTCATTCTACTGCATTCTAGTCTCTGTTTCTGATGAGAAGTCAAATGTTTATCTTATTGGAGTTCCATAATATGTGATAATTCAGTTTTCTTTTTTAGTTTCATGATTTTGTCTTTGTCTCTCACATTTTTACTGTAGTGGGTTTATTTGTGGATGTCTTATCTTAATTGGAGTTGGTTGAGGCTCTCAGATGTGTAGACCAATGTTTTTCATCAAATTTTGGAAGTTTTCCGCCATTTTTCCTTGTAATATTTTTCAGCTTCATTCACTTTATTTTCTCCTTCTGATACTCCCATTACACATACATTGATGTTTTTGGTGGTGTCCCAGAGTTTTCTGAACCCCTGTTCATCTTTCTTTATTCTTTTTTCTCTGTTCTTTGGTTTACCTAATCTCCATTGCTTTATCTCCAATTTCATCAATTCTTTCTATTGCCAATTCATATTTAATGTTCCCCTAGTGAATTTCCATGTCTTTTTTTTTTTTTAATAAATTTATTTATTTATGGCTGCGTTGGGTCTTTGTTGCTGCGCCCGGGCTTTCTCTAGTTGCGGCGAGCGGGGGCTACTCTTTGTTGCGGTGCGCAGGGTTCTCATTGCGGTGCCCTCTCTTGTTGTGGAGCACGGGCTCTAGACGTACGGGCTTCAGTAGTTTTGGCTTGCGGACTCTAGAGCGCAGCCTTAGTAGTTGTGGCACACGGGCTTAGTTGCTTTGCGGCATGTGGGATCTTCCCGGACCAGGGCTCAAACCCGTGTCCCCTGCATTGGCAGGCAGATTCTTAACTACTGCACCACCAGGGAAGTCCTCCGTGTCAGTTTTATACCTTTCATCTTCAGAATTTCAATTTGGTTCCTGTATTATTATTTTTTTGTTGTTATTTTGTATTTAATGAGAAGTTGTCATCACACCTTCCTTACCTTTTTATTTTTTCCCACTTTTATTGAGATGTAATTGATATATAACATTGTATTAGTTTAAGTTAACAACATAATGATTTGAAATATAGATATACAGATAGTCCCTGACTTAACAATGGATTGATTTAGACTTTTTCAACTTTACGATGGTGTGAAAGTGATATGCATTCAGTAGAAACCATACTTCGAATTTTGAAATTTGATCTTTTCCTGGGCTAGCACTGTACCAAGGATATCTCTTGTGATGCTGAACAACAGCAGTGAGCCGCAGCTCCCAGTCATGTGATCATGAGAGTAAACAACCGACACCCTTACAGCCATTCTGTACCCATACAACCGTTCTGTTTTTCACTTCCAGTACAGTGTTCAATAAATTACATGAGAAATCCATTACTTTATTATAAAATAGACTTTGTGTTATATGATTTTGCCCAGCTGTAGGCTAATATAAGTATTCTGAGCACTTTTAAGGTAGGCTAGGCTAAGCTAAGAACTTCAGTAGGTTAGGTATATTAAATTATTTTCAATTTACAATATTTTCTACTTATGATGGGTTTATCAGGGTGTAACCCCATTGTAAGTTGAGGAAGATCTGTATTGCCAAATGATTACCACAATAAGTTTTAGTTAACATCTGTCATCTCACATAGCTATAGTTTTTTTTCCTTGTGATGAGAACTCTTTTGATCTACTCTCTTAGGCACTTTCAAATATGCAGTACAATATTGTTAACTATGGATACTATGCTCTACATTATATCCCAGGAACTTATTTATCTTATCACTCTAAGTTTGTACCTTTTAACCACCTTCATCCATTTCACCCATCCCCCACCCCCTGCCTCTGGCAACCTTCAATCTGTTCTCAGTGTCTATCAGGTTTTTTAAAAAAATTCCATATATAGGTGAGATCATACAGTATTTGTCTTTCTCTCTCTGGCTTATTTCACTTAGCATAGTGCCCTGAAGGTCCATTCATGTTTCACAAATGGCAAGATTTTATTATTTTTTATGGCTGAATAATATTCCATAGTGTGTATTTATGTGTGTATATATATATATACACACACATACATATGTATACACAGAATTTTCCTTATCCATTCATTCATCCATCCACGGACACTTAGGTTGTTATCATGTCTTGGCTATTGTAAATATGCTGCAGTGAACATAGGGGTGCAGATATCTTTTCAAGAAGGATTGGTATTAATTCTTCTTTATTTTTATTTTATTTTGTTTTTTAATTTGTATTGGAGTATAGTTGATTTACAGTGTTGTATTACTTTCTGCTGTACAGCAAAGTGAATCAGTTTCACCAGTGAAGCCATCTGGTCCTAGACTTTTATTTGTTGGGAGGTTTTAGATTACTGTAATCTCCTTCTAGTAACGAGTCTATTCAGATTTTCTATTTCCTCATGATTCAGTTTTGGTAGGTTGCAACATGTTTTCTATCTCTTTGTTGAAATTCTCACTTTGTTTATGCATTGTTCTCTTGATCTTGGAGAGTTTCTTTATTACCATTATTTCAGCTCTTTATCAGGTAAATCACTTATCTTCATTTCATCAGTCTGTTTCTAGAGTTTTACCTTATTAATTTGTTTGGAACATATTCTTCTGTTTTTTGTTTTGTTTTTGTTTTTGGTTTTTTTTCATTTTCCTTGACTCTGTGTAAGTTTTGATGCATTAGATAAAATAGTTCCCTCTCCCAGTTTGATGGAGTGGTCTTATTTAGGAGATGAACCTCATCAATCAGGCCAGCCTGAGCTTTTAGTTTTCTCCCAGACCTTTATGATTGTCCAAGCTGCCATCTTTATTTTTAGTGGCTTCTAGTAGTTGAGGGTGTGCTGAGACAATTCAGTGTTGATGATATGGTTATTTTCTTGTTCATCTGATGTGTAGGATTTGCTTAGTTTCTGGATTTCTTTCAGAGGGAGTTGCTCTGTGTGTAGCTGTAAATTTGGTGTGTCCATGCTAGGTATTAAGATCAGGAGGCTCCTGTGTTGCCATCTTGGGCAACTGCATTGAGATTTAGTACACTAAGGACTGGGTCTTGATAAAATAAATATCCCTTAAGGGTTTCTGGAGTTCAGTCCAAGATGATAACATAGGAGCCTCCTGAATTCATCTCTTCCCACGGACACTGAATCTACAGTTAAACATGGAACAATTTTCTTTGAAAGAAATCCTGAAAAGTTCTTTATCAGTGAAATGGAAAACTATCACATAGTACTCTGTTTTTCTTTACGGGAGGAGATAAGAGAGTGAGGTCTAGTTGGATGTAAATGTAAACTTTCAAAGGGAAAGACAATTAGCTACTGTAAATTCAACTAATATTTTTATTTTTTGCCACAAATACTAGACTTTCCAGATAGAGTGAGAAGTAAAATAATTTTACAATTAAAATTCAATGAAGGAAGTATATTTGTAATTTAGATTTAGGGGGAAAATCTGACAGTAATATATGTAGGCTTGTTGGATCTTGTTTTGATTTTATTTCTCCATTATAAGTTGATTTATATATATTTTTGTACTTAGTAAATTGTTGCTTTTGTACAACTCTTCTGGACTCTTTCTGGTTTTTTACTTCTTTTCCTAAATTTGCACTTCTGCTACTGTTCTTGCATTTAATCATTTATCCTAGAATAGAATAAATGTTCACTTAAAGATTTTTATTGTTTCTCAAATATTTTTATTTCAGTTTTTTGGTAGTATGTAATGTGTGCTTATGAAGCTACCGGTGGATATGCACACACACAAGGCTTCTGCCCTGCCAACATACATGCACATGTGTACACACACACACACACACACACATAAAAGTGATTGTATGGATACATACACAAATATGCCTGTATATTTATAGTTACATATGTAGATATATGTATATTTGCACAATATACATTTCAGAAAAATACACATATACTTCTTATATAACTGTATAGTGTTTTGCATGTTTTTTTTATTTAACATTATATTTCAAAGATGTTTCAATTTCAACATGAAAAGACATCTCTTTTTAATAGCTGCATTGCATTTCATTCTATGGATGTGCCATAATCCACTTAAGTAGTCCTCTGTTGATGGTCATTTGAATATTTGCTACTCAAATATTGATGTAGTAAAAATGCTTGTGCTAATGCCATATGTTTTATATTTGCTAGTGTGGAACTATAGGAGGCATTTCTAAAAGTAATTTGTAACTTAGAGGGATATGTACTCAAAGTACATTTTGAAGTGTTAATAATAATGTCATAATTGAGTTCTTTCCAAGAATTCCAGTTTTCTCTGCAATTCATCTTAGAAGGGTGATAATGTCGATTCTTGGAATACAACATTTCATTCAGTCTTAAGCCAATTTTGTTCAGTTTAACACGATTATAGCAGTGAAGTTTGGACTCTGTCTGATTGCTTAGTGAACTGGGGTCAAATAGGTGTCAGGCAGTTAACCTGTAGGCTAAATGTATAATTTATCATTCCTAATAATGTCATGTTTGAGAGAGAATAGGGCCATTAAAACAAATTATATATGTTTTGAAATATTTATTGACCAAAAATTTGGATTTTATATTAGTGGATCCATAAAACCAGTCTACTGAAAAACTATTTTCAAAAATAAAACCATGTCTTAAAAAATAACAATTAGACATGTACTTTAATGTGACAGTTCAAAATTTTATTTATAGTGATTATCATCACATAATAAAAAGTGACAAAAGCAGAATAATATTTTGTACATATTTACATGCTTTAAGCAGTTTTTTAGCCATATCAGTCTGTAATATTGTGTCACTGATATTTTGTTAAAGGGTATAATCTTCTTTGTTTAAATTTTTAAAATAAATTTCCTATAATCTTCCTCAGAAAGTTTTGAAATGTATATTTTAACCCAAGTACTTTTACAGGTGGTGTTTTTTGTTGCTCCGTTCAGAATTCCTTCCTTTGACACATACTTATAGAAGATTAAACTCCTTAAAATAACTTGTGTCTATGATTCTTTGTAATGTTTCACAATAGTAAGATGTTGCAAAATTCTAGGCTTTCTCCGTTTTATTCTCTTCTGTACAAAATATAAATATACTAATTTCATTTGAAAATGAGAGCTCCATCAAAAAGACTCTTCTCACGAGTCAAGATATTACAAAGCACAACTATAAAATTTCAAAATTAAATCTTTTATCCTGTATGGGCTTTTATTCTTTGAGTTATCTAATTCCTCCTTTGCCTTTTAAAGGATGAATTTCAACTTCTTCTGTTTATAAACTTTGTTTTTAGTAATTACAGTTCTCTAAAAAGTTTCAAAAGCTGTACTTTCGGTGCTCTATTAACTGATTTTGAAAAACATGCACACAAATTTAAATGATTCATTTATAGGAGTAATCAGTACTCATATGGCACTTAGTTGATGTACGAAATAATTCTTAAAATAGGCTTTGTTGTCAGTATAATGCCTTCTGCCTGTAGTTCTGAAGAATTGAGCCACATTCAGATGCAGCCGTCATACTTTTCTTGGGCATTAATTTACAAAATAAATTAATTCCCTTTATTTTTTTTTATTATTATTATTTTAAAATTTTATTTTATTTATTTTTGGCTACATTGGGTCTTCATTGCTGTGCGTGGGCTTTCTCTAGTTGCGGCGAGTGGGGGCTACTCATTGCGGTGGCCTCTCTTGTTGTGGAGCACGGGCTCTAGGCGCACGGGCTTCAGTAGTTGTGGTGCGCGGGCTCAGTAGTTGTGGCTCATGGGCTCTAGAGTGCAGGCTCAGTAGTTGTGGCGCACGGGCTTAGTTGCTCCGTGGCATGTGGGATCTTCCCGGACCAGGGCTCAAACCTGTGTCCCCTGCATTGGCAGGCAGATTCATAACCACGGTGCCACCAGGGAAGCCCTAATTCCCTTTAAAAGAAACAAATATTTTACATGTTTAATAATGTCAATTTGTAACAAAACATGATAAGAAAATAAGAAGAGATGTAAATCTATAGCTGTAATTTACTGTGTCGAGAAGGAAAAACTTTTCCTCTACTCTTTATTTAATACTGTGAATTAAACTAACAGATTAGCAAGACAAAAGACATTTTATTACATATATATGTACCAGTTCACAAAAAATATGTGACTCAAATAGGTGTTAGAATTTGGGGTTTATATACTGTCTTAAAAGGGGAAAGAGAGGGGAAAAAGAGCACTTCTGTGAAAAAATTACTTTTTAGAAGGGGAGGAGAAAGGTCAGTGATGAGAAAACAAATGACTTTCTTGAAAGATCTACAGGCACTTGGAAGAATAGATGGGAGATATGATAGTTTTGTGACAATTTTTGTTTGGGTTGTGTTGCCTACTTCTCCTCCAAGATTAGATTTGCTTGGGGGATGGGTTGGGGGGATGGGGAGGGTGGGGTGTAGGAGTGGGGGAGTATTATGACAATTGAGTTCTTTTTGAATTCTTTTGGGAGGCTCTACGTTTAGGCAGAGAAGTGATTTCAGGAACTCAAATGCCTTCAGCTCAAAATAATTTTTATGTTACTGTGGCCTATTCAGGACCCCTTCAACCGAGTCTGAGAGTTTGCCAGATTTTCTTGGATTTGCCTGCTCTTCATTATTCAGAATAAAGTCAGAATGTTATTTTATATTTTTAAATGTTAAATAAGTAGGTCTAAATAGGTAGTTTTCATAATATATTATGGATCTGTTCTTACTGGCAAACTGCATGGTCACCTGTTTTTCTTCTAGTCGAATTTAGTAGGAAAGTTGCTATCACCAATACTTTATATTGAGAAAGGCTTCCCAATGATTAATAGAATATTAAGCTTTTAAATTAGTGAAAGTTGAACATGTGAAGAACTCTTAATATCTCTTACACATAGGGAATCAAAGCATAAGGTAATTTATAAAATGGCTTCAAACATATTTTAAAAAACCAGAATGTAATATTATAATGTATCATGAGATCATCACTTTAAAATACTTATTTCTGAGAAAGCTAATTTGTCTAGGAGGATAATATATAATATCTCGTAATGGTAAAGTTCTTGTTATGGCCTTATGGTGTGATAGTCTTCCTACAAATTTAGATTAGTAGAAGATTAGCAGGCTTTTCTTTTTTTCTTTTTTTTTTTTTTTTTTAAATTCTCTGTTGCGGAGCACGGGCTCCAGGTATACTGGCTCAGTAGTTGTGGCTCTCCGGCTCTAGAGCGTAGGCTCAGTGGTTGTGGCGCACGGGCCTAGTCGCTCCGTGGCATGTGGGATCTTCCCAGACCAGGGCTCGAACCCGTGTCCCCTGCATCGGCAGGCGGACTCTTAACCACTGTGCCACCAAGGAAGCCCTCTTTTTTTCTTTTTTTCCCGACCTGCGGCTTGCGGGATCTTAGTTCCCCAACCAGGGATCAAACCTGGGCCCCAGCAGTGAAAGTGCCAAGTCCTAACCACTGGGCCGCCAGGGAATTCTCTAGCAGGCTTTTCTAAATAACCATTATTTTAAAAATAAAAGAAAACAATACTATAAAACAGAATTAGAATTCCTTACCAGATTGAAAGCATTCTGAGGGGAGGAACCTCATGTACCCCATTCAACCTATTTTTTCATTGCTTGACAGTCCCTCACACTTAGTAAGAAATTTTCTTAATAAAGTAAGAATACCTAATGTTAAGTTTTAGCCTTCCCACGTATAAGATGTGTATCAAAAAGAAGTATAGAGTATTCCAAAGGGAGAGTCTATCTCCTTTTGGCCAAAGGCTTCATTTAGGAAAAGGAAAGAGTGTTTGAATTATCAATATCCAGAGATAAGGTAGATTGTAGGAGCACAGTTGTGGCCATTTAAAAAAAAAAAAAAAAAGAATAGGAATTGTTTGGGAAATAATGAATGTCCAGAGCATTAAGTACATAAAAGAAAGTAATGGGAAACTATTGAAGGAAGGGACTTGAATGGCAAAGGAAGGAAAACTTCTGAGCAGGAAAGGCATGTTGGGAATTGTCATTAAAAGGATAATTAACTGACAGTAGTGTGCATGAAATGGGCTGGATCCAGAAAAGCATGGAGATTATTAATGCAATTGTACATACTTTACTATTCCCATAAATCACCCTAAGTTCTAAGTTATTCATATTTCAAAAGTTAATAACTTTATATATTAAGTTGTGGAAATACTAGAATTACTGCTACAATACAAATATATGGTACATAGATTCCAGTCATCAGTCATATAATAATTTGCTCCTCTTTGTTTATAAATCCCAGAATATATGTTCAGGGTTTGGAATCTGAGAAGTCTCTTTTCCAAAACACTTTACATATTATATAAGCTATGTTAAAGTGGATCTAAGCTTAGTCTGTGCATCATCACGTTTCAGAAGCTGCTAGTTAGCCAGGTCGTGATATGTCTTTTTCACATATACATGAATATAAAAATAGCACTATATGTATAAATTTTCTTTTTAAGGTGCTTTACAAATATTTTCTCCCTATATTTTATACTCCTTATATTTTACTCTCTCCTTTTATTTTATACTGCTTTATCTTTTCTGTAGCACACTTAATCAGATCTGCTTCCTTACCCTCAGGTAGAACATCTGGTAAGTAGTATTTATGGTGGAGTAGTATCTGGGAAAATAATTGACATGCGAGACAATATAGCACAAAAGTTAAGAGCTCAGATCCTAACTTGACAGCCTGGATTGAAATAGTATGTTTTCCACTTAACAGGGCTTCTTAACCACTGGACCTCAGTTTCCATATCCGTAAAACTGGGATAATAATCTTACCTACCACGTAGGATTATTGTGAGGCTTAAATGAGGTAATATAAGTAAAAGCTCTTAGAACAGATTCTGCTAAGTGGAAAGCACTCAATAGATGCTGTCATTATTTTTATAATTTGAGTTATTTAGATAATCTGAGAAAGCACTATATGTTCTTTACTAGAATGGTTCTCAAACTTTATTGGGCAAATTTTATTGTACAAAGGTTAGGAATTTATTAAATTATATATTCCTAGGTCACAGCTGAGAGATTCTGATTCTAGAATAGGGGTAAATTCCAGAAATATGTCTCTTTTTTAGAAGCATCACAGGTAAACCCGTTATTGAACGTATTTTCAGAAATTTTCCTTGAGTTTCAGAAAATGTAACAGTTGAACTATTATAAAAATTAATGCATTGGATATTACTAGTTTCCTTGTAAATCATACAACTTTGGAAAGAATTTTGGCATTTCTATCAAAAGCTACAAAAATGTTTTATGATTTGATTCAGTAAATCCATTTTTGATTATTTTTCCTAAGGAAATAATCCAAAATGTTACATTAGTTCATCCTTTATTTTAAAATTTTGATATCAAATATGACAATGTCTAAATATAGATTGCTATCTGAATTATTGTTTATCTGTTTAGCGGATCATTGCGTAACCATTAGATTTATAATTGTAAGTACTACAGTATCATAGGAAAATATATAGAAAATTAGAAAGCGTAATTTATATGCACACAGTATTTGCAGTTGTGTGAAAATGTAACTTGGCAAGTGTTACAAAGAATGAAAGGAATATGTTCAAATTTAAAAAGTTGGCCTAGGATTAATTTAAAAGGGGGGTATATATACGTATGAACTCATTGTAAGCTATTTGGACAATTCATGGATTAAATGCAGTGAATTATGCTTTTAGACTCAGCTTTCTTTGTATCATATAGTCTCTCCCAAGATGAAACAAAAACAAAACTTCACAAGTTTTATTGTAAACACTTTCCTATAAATTCAGAGGCATTGGGTCCTCTCTAGGCTATTTGCTGAGTAGAGCCCTGATGTCAGGGATCCTTCTGACTCTCAAAGATAGAGAAAATGTATTAATTATCAGCACAATTCTAGAACGTTACACTAAGGGTTAATAATTGCTTTCTGCTCACCTGCTGGCTTATGAAAAGAGAGCTGACAGGCATTAAGGATTTGACATTACACACACACACAAATACCATAAACCCAAACACAGCCAGTTAGTATAAATTTGGTACTCCCACCCCTTGCTGGTATCTTTTAGTAGATGAGTAATCAGTTAGTTAAATGACAGCTTTGATGGCAAATGGTAAAGCAGAAAATAGGGTATGGCATGATACAAGAAAGTTTCTGTTTTCTATCATATAGGTTGTTTTTATTTATTCTTGTGGGACAGTTCGAGTCTTAAGATTTTTCTGGATTATCATTCTAAGAGAAAGTTAATCTACTAAATTGCGTTTTTATCAATTAGGAAACAACAGAAAATGCAACTCAACTTGGCTTAAACAACAAAAGGAATATACTGGTTTATAAAATTTAACAAGTTTATAGATAGTTAGGGTTCAAGTATAGTTTAATCAGAGCTCCAGCTGTGTTTTTTGGTTTTGATTGATCAGTTGGTTGATTGGCTTATTTATCAATATTAATTTTTTATACTTCTCTCAACTCTGCCCTCTCGCAGGCTGACAAAGTAGACAGCAATTCTAGGTTATTGATATCGAGAGAAAGCGTCTATGTCTCTGAATTCCCAGTGGAAGATCATAGACTCACTTTGATTGTATTGGCTGGCTTAGGTAGTATACCTGAAGTGATCACTTTGGCAAGGGGTTAGAATGTGCTGATTGGTTTAACTTAGTTCATGCTTCAGCATTGAAGCTGGAAGTCCAAGATCAGGGTACCACTATGTGAGGACAGCAAGAAGATGGCCAGGCAAGCCAGAAAGAGAGCTCTCGCCAGAACCTAACTATGCTGGTACACTGGTCTTGGACTTCAGTTCCAGGACTGTGAAAAAATCAATTTCGGATGTTTAAGCCACCTAATCTGTTAGTTTGTTATGGCAGCATGAGCTGACTAACATACCTGGCAAGCTTAAACGTTATACAACTGTCAAGTTTAAGGAGTATGTAGTTACTGTCTTATATCCTGATTTAGTTGAGTCTTTATTTAGTTCTAATCTTTTCCCTCATATTCCTTGCCTTTACTGGAAAATAGTGTGCTTCATAGTGTGGCAGTAGATCCTTGAAAATAATGTTTTTAAGTGCAGAAAGGACAGATAGTTTTAATTGTCCCATTTCTACATTCTTCTGTAAATATAGAATGTTGAATCCAGTTTTTATATATTAGACTAAAATTTTGCTTCAGGTTTTTTTAAAAGAAAATATTTCCATTTTTAATGTTCAGCTTAGAATTACAAGATGGTCATGCAATTCATACGTGGTACTGAATAGGTCAATAAAGTCCTTCTGACAACTTACTATTGAAATTGCTACTATATCTTGACATTTATAATATACCAAGATGAAATCTGGTCCTTAGCATCGTGATCGTGATCGCTATTATTGTCATCAGCTCTAAATCAGTTTCTTCTGGGTTCTTTGATCAAAAGAGATGAAATACAGAATGATACTGTTTCAACTGAAAGACATACAAATAACAGCTACTGCCAAAGATTTCTGAAATTAAAAAAACATAAAATATCAAATAGTGCCACAAAGTAAACATTTCTTTGGAAGACAAATCAAATATGTCTTACCTGTTCTCTGTTAAATTAATACAAATACACTATTCTTAATCATGTGCTCCGGTACTTTCTTTTTAGCTTTATTCCAGAAAAATAAGGAATCATTAGCATTCCAGGCTCTCAGGATGGTGTCTGTCAGTAGAAGCATAACAGCAGAAATGGAAACATTTTGAAATTCATAAAATGCAGAACTTAATTAAATTCACAATAAATTCTAATTAGAAGATAGTGGTGTTATAAAGATGAGTTCTGATGAAGAGCTAGTAAATTTTTTCTATCAATGATGAGCAAATCAACCCCAGTAATGAGTCCTTCTTTATATTTTTCTTTATTTAATTGCACTTGCTAGGTAATCTTCCAGAGATATTATGGAATCTCCTAATTATTATTGGCTGGAGAATGGATAGTCAGAGTCCTGGTTGATGATATGATGACTTTATGTTATTACCAGTTTGCATTTATATAGCATGTTTCCTCTTAGGAGGTCAGATATTTCATAAAAGTTAGTAGTTAATATCAGAAAATCCCTGTGAACACAAGAGAAATACATATAGCTAAGAGAAAATCCCTACTTGCTCACAACTACTGGAAGTAATTTATCCATCTGTTAAAAAATTATGACTGAATATCTGGTTTGTGTGTAGTAAGTTACAATCTGATCTCCAAAGCAAATTGAATAAATTATATACTCTAAAGAGTATATAATATAATTTGTGGTGGTAGAAATCTGAAATTGGGAAAGAGGAAATTCACTGGAAAGGGTCATGTGGAAACATTCTAGGGTGATGGAAATATTCTGTATCTTGTTTGAGTGGCAGTTTCTTAAGTATATATAATTGTCAAAATTCATCAAACGTAACACCTATGATCTTTGCATTTTCTTGTAAACTTTTGAGAATTTGAGTAGGGGTATAATGTGATTAAATTTGCATTTAAGATCAATTTAGCAAAGGTGAAAAAGATGGAATATATGGGAAAAAAGGTGATGTCTTTTGTGGGTGCTAATGGGTTGTCAGAAAAAAAAGTGACGATTACTGTTTTTTTCTTTTTTATGAAACAGATTCTGGTAGAAAATGTGTATATACACTGTAATTCTGGTCTGATTTCTCACCAAGATTGTATAAAGCAGTGAAAACCTCTTCAACTTTCTACCAGAAATTTCATTTGTCAAAGCCCTCCAGCTAGTGGTCCCTAGGACTATCGTATATTATATCCACTCCTGGTTAAGTTAATAAAAAAAACTTATTATAATGTTGATAAACATGTCAACATAATATTGATTGCTGCAGCAAGGGAGGATGTATAACAGAGGAACTGGAGTGCCATGGTAAGAGGGATTTAATAGGGATTTATCTTAGGATTTAGGCTTGTGCCTAAATATGGTTCCCTTGTATTATCTCCTTAACCCAAAAAGTCTTTGGACTCCACCTGGGTTCGTACTCCTGTGCCAGCAAACTGGAAATTCTCTCAAGGCTTTAAAATGGTCATAAATCGTAAGGCTCATCTGTTTGTTTCCCATCTCTCTCAGATCACTGTCCTTCATGCTTGAGTTCCAGAATTTGAATATTGTGGTTTTATATATTTTACCTGATTTTTTTATGCAGTAGGGATAATCCAGTCCATGTTATTCCATCTTAGTCAGAAGTAGAAATTTTGGTATTTTTTTAAAAAAAAATATTGGAGGAGGAGGATGTGTGGGTAGACAAAAAAGTTCAGTATGCCAGTGCTTATTTGGAAGACATGAAAGGCCACAAAACTTAAATGACAGTAGAAAAGTAATATTAAAACAGCCATAAGTAGTTTTTTAAAATTAATTTCAGGAATAGTTTTTGATCTGTGGAAAGAGATGCATTTTAGCTAAGTTGTACTGAATAATAAGCACATATCAATTAATTGCAAGCACCTTGAAAGGAGTATTTACTGATTTAATTTTGCACATGTTGCATATTTTGTGTTTATATTGAATGCTCCATAAATAAATGTTGAGTAAGTATTTCCAGGATCAGAGATCTAGCATTCATAATATTTATCCTGTCCCTGAGTTTAATGAAGATCCATTTCTAGGTAAGATGAGAACTAATGCTTGTTTATATAAATCCAATCAAATATATGATTTTACATTACAAATTTTAATTTTCACTCAATTTTTAATGTCTGTTCCTTATTCTAGTCTCTCTTCATCTACTGATTATCAACTTTATGTCTCTCTAAATATTCACTCATTTATTCATTAACTAAAAATTTTGAGCACTTACTCTAGTGATCAAAGATTAATATGATTCTTGGTCTTCCAGAGCTTATAGGCTAGTGGGGAAGGCACATATTAGTCAAATAATCACTCTAATTTCTATATAAGTGCAGACTGAAATAACTGTATCAGAATTAAGGAAAACCTTTTGTTAAGACTGAGAGAATCTATTAATTCTCATATGTAGAAGAGAAGGTATTTTGGATGGTATTACCAAAGGTAATTTAGCATCATCCTTATAAAGAACAAAGAATATGTTTTAAAAAACATAAAAGCATGTATTAAATAATTTTCAAGTAGATAGTTACAATTTTGAGTTGTTTTGATAGTAGGTTATTGAATACCAGTTATATATTTAATCCTCCCTGGTTATTGTACAAATTTTTCTCCATCATTCTACTTAATTTCAGTAAATGGAACAAACATCTACCAGTTACTCAATCCCCAAACCTAGGAAACATTTTTGGTTTTTGGTCCCTTTTCTTCAATTCCACTGCCACCACCACCACCACCACCACCACCACCACCACCACCACTCACTCACTCTAGTCCATTATCAAATCCTATCTGTCCTACCTCCGAAATAATATCAAATCTATTTATTTCATCTCTTCTACCACCATCCTGGTTCAAGTGAATGTTATCTCTAACTTTATTGCACTACTTCTAAATATCTGTTTCCATTCCTGGTATCTTCTAATCCATTTTCCATACAGCAGCCAGAGAAATCTCTTGTAAATCAGATCATCACCAGTTTTCTCCTTAAAATCTTTTAATGGATTTCTGTCAACATTCAGAATAAAATCCAATCTGTTAAAGATTCACTACTATTCCCTCTGTGATCTGGTTCCTGACCTTTTCTCCAGTCTTACCTCATTACTATTTTCTCTCTCTCTTCACACAAAATAAGCTGACTTCTTTTTTATTGGAAGAGCATCCCTTTTATTCTAAGCCCTTTACTATCTTGGTGCCCTTCATTTATTTATTTTTATTTATTTATTTATTTATTTTTTTAATCAGTCATTAATTTTATACACATCAGTGTATACATGTCAATCCCAATCACCCAATTCAGCAAGTGCCCTTCATTTAAATAGCTGTCCATTGTTCTTTACATGGCTGCCTCACGGATTTTAACTGATGTTATCTTCTCATATAGACTTTTATCAAACTTGCCTAAAGTGGTCTCTCACCGTAACTTTACATCATTGACCTGAAGTTATCCTATTAAGGTATTTGTTTTCTTATTTAATTTTTATCTCCCTAAATTCCATGAGAACTGAAATTTCATTCTGCTTATATTGGTTTTAGCTAGAAGAATTTTGCACTTAGTTGCTCAATAAATACATTTATTGCATGGGTATTTCCCCAATCTTCTAAGTCTAAATTATAACGCAGGATCATAACCACAGGAAGAAGTAGCACAGCATTATTGATAATTGATGATTTCTGAAAATTATAATCCATGTCAGTAGTTTTAAGGTAGTGAGCATTTTGGATTATAGCTGAAAAGCTCTTTAATTTTTAGTAGAGTAAAGAAAAAGGTAAGAATTGATATACATTCACAAGTGTAAAGTTATTTGCTATTCAGTTCAACAAATATTTTAATTCAATATTTAGTGTGTTCACTATTGTGTTAGGCAAGCTGTCTAGCCTGGTTAAAGGACAGTAAATGTTCTCAACCTGCATTCTAATTGTGGCAGGTAATTGGTATAGAATTTGGGCGAAACTCATTATCATCAAAATTCATGAACATCAACTAGTTTTAGTTGTTATTTACTATGAGAAGCCATAAAATAGACCCACATTTTTCAAGGTCTGCACCAGGATACCTCAGGTTGCTGCCCTAGCAAACTCTTAGGGACACTGATGGAACAGTTAAAAATTTTAAGGGAAACTCAGCAACATTTGTCAGATACCACACAAAGTACTGGCTGAAGGAAGTTCATAATTTCAGTGTTAGACTGCACCTTTGATGATGTCATGTTTTTGTGATGATACATGCAGTTACTGTGATAAAAAGCAGATACTGCAGGAAAATCAATCTGAAACAGCAAGTGAGGGCAGTGGTATCCAGTATGATTCCAAAGTTTTAGAATATGCGCAGGGCTCAACAAGTGTATGCATCCCACAATCCCATAATTGTGGTTATTTAATAATGAAGTTAAAATGTTATTTTTAATTTTTATCTTTTTTATTTTTAAATAGCTACTAAGTTGTTACAACATAAAAATGTATTAAGTTGTTTGAACCTAACTATTTAATAAACAGAACTGTAGTAGTTCTTTTGACTTGGGAATGCCATGAAAAAATTATTAAGACCATAAGGTCACCTTGAACTGAGAAAGTGTGGGAACCTCTCATGTAGCCATATTTGGATTTTTTCCCCCAAATATGATTTTAGTCATTTTTGATGGCATTTGTCTAGAGATCTTGTCTTTGGCAGCCACTCTAGAGGACATTTCTGTTTATAATAGCTAGTGTCTAGAGTACTATGGAAGCATAGAGAATGAGACAATATTTTCTGGGTGCTTATTACTCATGTTATAGGCATCTTTTTTTTTTATAGATTTTTTTTATTTATTTATTTTTGGCTGCATTGGGTCCTTGTTGTGGTGCGCGGGCTTCTCATTGCGGTGGCTTCTCTTGTGGAGCACGGGCTCTAGGCGCGCAGGCTTCAGTAGTTGTGGCACTCAGGCTCAGTAGTTGTGGCTCGCAGGCTCTAGAGCACAGGCTCAGTAGTTGTGGCGCACGGGCTTCGTTGCTCCGCAGCGTGTGGGATCTTCCCAGACCAGGGCTCGAACCTGTGTCCTCTGCATTGGCAGGCAGATTCTTAACCACTGCACCACCAGGGAAGCATTTTTTAATCTTGGTTAATACTCACAGTATTCCTGAGATGTGAATAATATTCCCATTTTATAGGCAAGGAACTAAAGGTCAAAGAAATTAAATATTTTGCTCAAGGTTACACAGCTAAATGGGTGAAACTAGTATTTAAATCTAGTTCCAAAGTTTGTTATATTTTCATGATAAAAAACAAGTAATTTTCATGTTTATGGGAACCCTGTAATGAAGGCTTCTTGAGGTGATACTTCAGTTACTGTTTTCAATTTAGGGAAGTTATTTGGGTGGGGGATCAAGGGAACAAAGATCTACTATCTTAGGATTGGAAGTAAACACACAATACTAGATTTATATGTTAGTTTTTAGTCCCTATTGTACATGCTAGCTTTTTGCTTCATTTGCTGGATTATTAAATTTGTTAGTGTATTTGATAGCTTTATTTCCATAGTAGACAGTCACTGAAGATTGTTTTTGTGTACACATAGTTAAGTCTGGTCATCTACAATTTAATAGTCCATAAGAGTCAAGTATTACAGTGTTACCTTTTCATTGTTGATTTTATGGTTTGAATGTATTCTTACCTTTGTGCTCCTAGAGCATAAAGACATCTCTGGAGCACATAAAAGACCTTTTATTATTTGTTCTCTATTATCTCCTTCTGGAATTTCTATAGTATTTTGAATTATAGTATTTCTACTTATCTCTTAACCTTTTTTTTTTTTTGCTGCATTCTGTGTCATTTTTGAGACATGCCTTCCAGTTTATGAATTCTCTTTTCAACTGTGTCTGATCTCTTGCAGTCTCTGTAGTTTTCCCCAGTCCTAAAGTACTATTATACATTTCATTCATGGATGTCCTTGTTGGTTATTTTCAGATCTGCCTAGTCAGTTTTCTTACATTTAGTACTTTCTCTAGCTGTATTAGGTATATTAATGTTCTTTATCTAATAATTCTGATACTTATAGTATTTTCAGGTCAGATTCTATAGCTTGTTGTTTCTACATATACTTCTTGTCGTAATTTTTTGTGTGCTTTTAATTTGTTTGGTGACTTTTGAATATGTGGAGTTTGTTTCTTTATGAGAAATGTGATTCTTCCATGCACATGGGGATAGTACCAGTGTGGAACCACTTAAAATTTTTTTGGGTGATATGAATTCAGGCCATAAACATGCATAAGTGTGGTTATTAATTATCATGGGACTCTTTTTTTCCTTTTTATTCTACCCAGATCCAAGGCAGACAGGCATGTATCTCTGGAAACTCACTGTTTGGGTTTTTGTTTATTTGTTTTTTGTAGTTTATGATTTGGAGATTCTTGACTGTATGTGGGTTTTATTTGATATGGCTTCCAATCCAAATTGAACTCTAAGTTCCTGGCCCTCAAAAATGGGGCTCTTTAATACCTTCACTCTAGGCCACACATCAGCAGATGCCACCAGGGTCCAGCAAATATTGGCCCCGGAACTCTTTACCTATCTGGATTTCTGCCTCCTGTTTTTCTTACGGTCCTTTATAAATTCTTTAGTTTCCAACCAGCCCAGCCATGTTTTTAATAGGCTTTTTTTTAAATATGTTTTATTCAACATTTTTAGATGGTGGTAGACCAGGAGGGGAGTTAACTGAGTATCTTGGTCTACCATAGCACAAAAAGACAACCCATTTGATTTTCTGGAACCCTGACAGTAATCTGTGGTCACTGGAGTCAGATGCAGGTTACAAACATTAGAACTCTTCTGTGTGGATTTGCTGTTACTTTACCCAGAGGTAGAATTAGAACTGTTTGACTGTCCTGGCCATAGACAACTAACTCCTACCTCCAAGGAACTTTTAAAATGGTGAAATTTCCCTGAAAAATATATCTCACACTTATAAGGCTATAGCATATTTTGAAAAGATATACTGGGGTGGTAGTGGTGATAGGAAACCAGTTGTTAGGTATTCTATATTCATTCTTGAATATTACACCAAAACAGTAACATAAAATTCAAGTTATAAATTGAAGCTCCGTTAATTCAAAGCTATCTTTTCTGTTTTATATTAAAGTGTTAAGCTAAAACAGATTTTCTTCCTACCCCAAAATAGTTACATAAGAACAGTCTGTTGTCACAGAAATCATCCTATTATAAAGTCATTCTATCATAAAGGGTATAGTCTTTATTTAAAATGTTAAGCTACAAATATTTATCCTTTTGAGCCATCTGCTCTCCTAAATACCCATAAGTATTTTAGACTAAAATCCGAAAAATGGAAACACTTGAAAACCTTTTCATTGTTGACTTGATTTTTTTATAGCATGTGTCTTGCTTTGAGTAGAAATAGATTGATGCAGTGAGCTTACTTGCAAAACATTACATTACCCTTATTTAAAAAAAAAAAAACAATTTTAAATCCTCTTATAGAAAGGACGCTCGATATCTGAAATTATTTTATTAAAAATACAATTTGTAATCTAAATAAATTTAAATAGAAACTCTACTCAATATGTTTATTCCCACAATAAATATATTTAACTCTTTTTTTGTCTATTCCTGACATTTTGTATATATATTTAACTCTTTAAGTTTAAAATTCTATTAGGTGAATTTATGTTTAAAATCATTACCTTAATTAACTAAGAAAGTTTCTGTTAGGAATGTGTGGAGAAAAGTTTGCTCCTCACTCCCTCCTAATGAAATCATTTTAATATTGCCTTTATAACTCCAGAAAATTAATAATGTCTTTAATTAGCCGTTTTTATGAATACATGTTTTGTTGAACATTTATTTCATATTTCCTTTTTGGATGTCATTTCTCTAAACATTTGGAGAGAGATTAGTCACGCTTGTACTACCTCTGCTCACCCATCACTCACACACACACACACACACACACACACACACTCCCATTCCCAGAAGACTGAAAAATGGAAAGAAAGATGCATTAGAGCTGGACAAAATAGGGGTTTAAGAAAAGTCCCTGAGAATTAGTAACCATGATCTTAGAATGAATTTTCAATTCAAATTCGTATCACCTGGACTGTACAAAAAAATGTAAATGTGTGAATTTAGTTTAAAGCAGTTCGTGACTGGTAGTGCTTCTGAGCACCTCACAGAAACAAATGCAGATTCCCTGGTGAATATATTTTATCCTAAAGTTCAAAGAAATACCACAGATTATTTCCTATGAATATGAAAAGCCACAAGGAAATGATGTACCATGAATGAGAATTACCAGAAACACTAGACAAGTTGTGTAGTTTGATTTGGAGGCAGTTGCATTTGTGGATTCTATTCTATTTGGATGGGATTGTATATGCCCCCAAAGCAAGAAATTTATTAATTTTTTACTGTCTAGTATCCTTCCCCTATTAGGATTCATTTGTGGAAGCAATGGTCCAGTATCCAGCAGCCATGATAGTGACCTGAGGTTGGAGAAATATTTTCTAGAGTCTAAGCCATGCTCTTTGTTCCACTAAAATATAATACAGTTATTTTTCCTGCTCCTTTTGTAGTTGATTTTGTTTCCACTTGTCTTCTAAGCCTGATTTTCTGGCCTTAATTTGGTTTTTCAAGCTTCTATTTCTTGTTTATGCCCTTTTTTGCTTAATAAAGATGGGGTTAGTTTTTTGGTTGTTTGCAACCAATTATTTTGATAATTGCCTTCACATTAGAAGGACCCTGTGCATTTTCTCAACTGTTCCCTCCTTGTGAACACACACCAGGAAAGCTTGCCTCTCTTGAACATGAGCATGTCAGCGGCATGTAGAGAGTTTGTTTGTTTGTTTGTTTTTGAATGGCTCCAGTTTATATTTTTGGTTGATTTTTAATCTCTATTTTCCCCTCAAAGTCCTAGTGAGCCCCACTCTCAAGTTAAACACTGATAGTATTCTATTTTGTATCCAAACACTTAAAAAGACAAAATTCATTGCTTTTCAAGGTAACATATGCCCATTTTTTTCTTTTTTTAAAACATGGCTCCAGTGTATTCAGTATTCTCTCTTTTATTGAGCCCAAATTTATCTCACTGCTGGTTCTAAATCCCTTCACTAGGCATCCAGAAAAGCTTACTCAACCTTCCATATAAAAGCTCTTTACTTACTTGAAAATAGCTAGCAAGGTCAAGGCTCATTTTTTTCTTTGGGTTTTTTTTTTTTTTTACCTTGTCAAAAGGGAAAAACTTTAGAATTTAATGTTTGGCAAGTCAGTATAGGGATAAGTCATCATTAGTGAAGAATAAACATTAGCCATATTGTTATTTTAAACAAAACAGTTTTATTTTTGCCTTCAGAATTCTGCCTGTTATTTACTGCTTCTCATCCTTTCTCCTAAAAGTTCCCAAGCTTTCAGCCATCTCAATTAAAGCATAACTTAGTTTTAACTAGCACAACTATATGTAATTGGTTGATGATACTGGATCCAATTGTGTATGTTCTGTAGCCTTCTGTCTACAACTTAATTATAAAATTGCTTTGAGTAAAGTAAGAGACTAATGAAAGCCTACTCTGAGTTACTGTAGTACACAAAGTTTAATTTTATTACCTCTACTTTCCTTTTTATATCTTTTCTCTCCTATCTTCATTGCCTCCATGATATCTCCCTCTTCCTTTTATTAAATCTTTTCTCAGGAAAAGATCTGATCACTTAGTTTATTGAAGATTTAAGTGGCTGGTGGTCAGAAACAAGTTCTTCCTCTGGACTCTGCAGTTTAAACAAGGAATGAAGTCATATACTGTTTTTGGTGGGGAGTGGTAGGGTGTGTGTGTGTGTGTGTGTGTGTGTGTGAGAGAGAGATATCTTCATAGCAGCCATTAAATCACACTATGCATGCAACTATCTACTTGTAAATCCAATGCTTAGAATAAACAATGAATTATCTAATACATTTTGCAATTTTTTTTTACACCATGAAAGAATGTAGTGGGTACTCAGTTCTTATATATTGAATAATTGACTAAAATTTCAGAATACTAAAAAGTTAGGAATTGTAGTTGACAAAATATTTTAAGATGCTATTATATACAAGTTAACAAAAGCACTGGCTGTCCACATTGGACTCTGTTGATTGATTCTGCCTAGAAAGGCAATCACATATTTGAGCAGTAGTTTAGTTGCCATTTCTGGTTGGAGATTTAATATAGCAATGAATAATTTATCTTAGAAGCTTCTTTATGAGGGATTATGATCCCAAGTAGTATTTGACGTGTGGATAAGGTCTTTTATGGTATAGGAGCTTCATCTCCAGTGTAGATGCCCATAAAGCCTCAAGTCAAGTTGATTCTATTTACACTTCAGGTAGAAGGCCCATTAGGGCAAAAGAGAGTGAAGACACCAAGCTTTGAAGTGTAAAAAAATTCTACATCTCAATAGAGGTTATAAATACTACATTAAGTTTATTTGTTAATTTATTATTTTCACCTTTTTGTTGTTATGCCTCAACTCTTTATTTTTTCAACTTTTTATTTTTTCAACTTTTAGCTTTTGGAAGAGTTGAGAAAATAGTGTGGTGAACACCTATACACTGCACACCTAGATTCATGAATGTTAGTATTTTCTAATACATGCTTTATCTATACATATATATGGCTCACTTTTTTTCCCTCCACTCTTTGAAAATATGTGCAGATATCGTGGCATTTCACCCCTGAATACTTCAGCATGTGTCCCTAAAAATAAGGGTATTGTTCACAAAACCCTTATCATATGCTAGAAATTTAACACTGATATAATAATATCACCTATTTTACAGTCCAGTCTATATTTCTCCAATTTTCCCAAAATATTGTTTATATATTTTTAAATTCAGTATTCCATCAAGAATCATGAATAACATTTATACTTTATTTTTAATTAATTTATTTATTTTTTAAAATTTATTTTTTGGCTGCGTTGGGTCTTCGTTGCTACGCACGGGCTTTCTCTAGTTGTGGCAAGCGGGGGCTACTCTTCGTTGTGGTGCGCGGGCTTCTCATTGCAGTGGCTTCTATTGCTGCAGAACACAGGCTCTAGGCTCACAGGTTTCAGTAGTTGCAGCACACAGGCTCAGTAGTTGCAGTGCGTGGGCCCTAGGGCACGCGGGCTTCAGTAGTTGTGGCTCGCTGGCTCTAGAGCACAGGCTCAGTAGTTGTGGCACACGGGCTTAGTTGCTCCGCGGCATGTGGGATCTTCCTGGACCAGGGATCGAAGCCGTGTCCCCTGCATTGGCAGGCGGATTCTTAACCACTGTGCCACAAGGGAAGTCCCATGAATAGCATTTGTTAGAGATATCTCTTCATTTTATTATATAAGTTGTCAGAAACTTGATGCAGAATAATTCCATATTTTAGCAACTATGGAAAGTGTCTTTTCAATCATGAAAAAAATATATATATATCTAGATAATTTAGAAATATTCCACTGTAACTTTTATGATAGTTGAATTTATTATTTAAAGTGACTTATATTCCTTGAAAACAGTTTACTTATGGATGTATGTGTTTGTGATGCCCTAATTAAAATTCTTTTATCTCATTTTAAAAATTTATTTTTAAAATAATAATATAGTAAAACTGACTTTCTTTTCTAACCACCACCACAATCAGGATACAGAATGGTTCCATTATGCCCCCCAAATCCTTTGTATTATCACTTCATAGTCACACCATGACATCCTTATTCTACCTCTGATGACAAACACTGATCTGTTTTCCATTACTATAGTTTTTTTTTCTAGAATGTCAAATAAACGGAATCAGATGGTATGTACCCTTTTGTGACTGGCTTCTTTCAGTGCATTGTCTTTGAGATTCATCCAAGATGTGTATATCAATAATTTATTCCTTTTTACTGAACAACTGTGGATATACCACAGTTATTTATCCATTCGTCCATTGAAGGACATCTTGATTGTTTCCAGCTTTTGCCTATCACAAATGAGTTTGCTGTGAACATTTATATATAGTTTTTTATGTGAATGTAGGTTTTCATTTCTCTGGGATAAATACTCAGAAGTAAAATTCTTTGGTCATATGGTAAATGTGTATTTAACTTTATAAAATGCCAAACTGCCTTCCAACATTTGCATCATCTTGACACTGGAGTTAGTTGGTTGTCTTTTTCCATGTGAGTTTGTATCCTGTATTATTTTATAAGACCCCGAGTCTTAGATCCTATGAATAATGATATTTTTGTGGACTTCTGTGGGCTGTGATTCTAATATCAGCTCTGTTTTACAAGACTTTGCCATGCTATTTGGGTTTATCCTTCAGTGCACCGTTAGTGGTCACTCAGGACCTGCCTCTGGGTCTACTCATTACTGAAGGTCTTTAAATCTTTGGTATGCTAATTAGGATCTCAGATTCATCCATAAATGGGCAGGTCAAGAGTGAGTCCGTCAGTTCACAACAGCTTTATGGGGTTGCTTTCCTGGTCTCCCTTCTCAGTTGTTGCCTAGGTATTCTCTGCTTCCTTGCGGTCTGCTTTTTGTTCCTCAGGGAAGAAACTGCTCTCTTCAGCAGTTGCACTACATCCAGGGCTGTATGGTGGGAAGACAGTGACATACAGAAAAAACCTACAGGGCTTGGTCCTGCCCTTTTGGTTGTCACTGCTTCTCTGAGAGTTAGCTTCACCTTCCTTAGAGTTTTGACTCCTGTAAGCTCTCATTTCCGGCCTCAACTTACCACAGTTGCCGTGGGACTGCCCAGGCAGTTGTGGTATGGAAAAAAGGAGAAGGAAACAAAGAAAAGGACCTAGGGATTTCTCCAACTCTTTATCAGTGCTTTAAGAGTTTAGAGCAGCGGTCCCCAACCTTTTCAGCACCAGGGACCAGTTTTGTGGAAGACAATTTTTCCATGGACCGGGGGTGCAGGGGGTGGTTTTGGGATGAATCAAGTGCATTACATTTATTGTGCACTTTATTTCTATTATTATTACATTGTGATATATAATGAAATAATTATACAACTCACCATAATGCAGAATCCGTGGGAACCCTGAGCTTGTTTTCACTTGCCACTCACTGATAGGGTTTTGATATGAGTCTGCAAGCAATTGATTTCTTATGGTCTCTGTACAGTCAAACCTCTCTGCTAATGATATTCTGTATTTGCAGCCACTCCCCAGGACTAGCATCACCGCCTCAGCTCCACTTCGGATCATCAGGCATTAGATTCTCATAAGGAGCGCACAACCTAGATCCCTTGCATGCGCAGTTCACAGTAGGCTTCATGCTCCTATGAGAATCTAATGCTGCCACTGATCTGACAGGAGGCAGAGCTCAGGTGGTAATGCGAGTGATGGGGAGCGGCTGTAAATGCAGATGAAGCTTCGCTTGCGCTCCGCTGCTCACCTCCTGCTGTGCAGCCCAGTTCCTAACAGGTCCTGGACCACTACCAGTCCGTGACCCAGGGGTTGGGGACCCCTGGTTTAGAGACTTTCTCCTGGATCTCACCTGCATCACACAGTACTCACTTCGGGGTTCCTGGCTTCATTGAGTTCAAGCAAGCGATAAGAGGGGAAAAATTTTTAAATTTACCACTGTTTCAGTGGTATTTTGAATTTTGATGTTCTTCCCTGACCTGCCTGTTAGCATTTTCTTTGCAGGGTTTTCAAACATTCTATCCAGGTTTTATAGTTGAATTGGTGGGAGCTAAAAGGAGACTGGTCTTTATTCCATCTCACTGGAACCAGAACCGCTAATTGAATTTTTAAAGGGTATTGAGGATATAATTGACCATCTACTTCAGTAGATAGTTTCCAAACTGTGGGAGAAGCGAATTTAAAACAAACATCAGGCTCTTTTTCTTGTCATTGTTATTTGTACCTTTGGCATGAGATAAAATTTGTGGAAGGTGTAACTAGAACATCATAAGAAGAAATTGATCCTAAGTGAAATATTAATTCATTAATTTATTCATTCAATAAAAACTTAATAAATAGCAACTCTGTCCCTGGGACTGGAATATGATAATGAAGAAGATAGGTAGAGTTTATTTTCTGTAAGGGGGTAACAGATATGAGACAGGCATTTATAGTACACTGTAAAAACACTATGTTCAGAAGTGCAAAGAGAACACTTAAATTGTTTTTTTCTTAAAGTATTTTTTTATTTATTCTTTTTTTGGGGGGGGGATTTTTTTTTTTTTAATTCAAACAGAAAGTCACAAAAATTATACTCGTCCTCATCAGTTCACTCAGTCCCATGTAATTAATTTTTTTTTTCATCTTGATCTTTTGTTAGCACTTTTATGAGTTCATCAGTTTTTCATTAGAGTTCTGAAAATGCTTATTCATTCAGTTCAGCAGTACAGTCAGTTACCAGAAACCTGTACTTGTCAGAGTCTTTTCCATGAATTTCTTGAAGATGAAACCCTTTTATAGGAACATATTTGCAAAAGCATCAGAGTACACCCAGAACTGTCTGTAAATGACAAAAGACTTAAAAATGACCATGGTTAAAGATTTGATGAAAGTTCATAATAATGCAGTTGACAAGAAAATTAGTTATTTCTGAGATATACATTTTAAAGTAATAACTAGGATTATGACTTATAACATTCTACCAGAACATATAAGATTTTTAGAAATTTCATGTAATGTCTGAAACATTTATATTAACATATTTCCATACAAATAACCCAATGAAAGTTTAGTATTAGTTGTTTTGTTTGTTTGTTTGTTTATACTGCAGGTTCTTATTAGTCATCAATTTTATACACATCACTTTATACATGTCAATCCCAATCGCCCAGTTCAGCACACCACCATCCCCACCCCAACGCAGTTTTCCCCCCTTGGTGTCCATATGTCTGTTTTCTACATCTGTGTCTCACCTTCTGCCCTGCAACCCGGCTCATCTGTACCATTTTTCTAGGTTCAACATACATGCGTTAATATACGATATTTGTTTTTCTCTTTCTGACTTACTTCACTCTGTATGACAGTCTCTAGATCCATCCACGTCTCAACAAATGACTCAATTTCGTTCCTTTTTATGGCTGAGTAATATTCCATTGTATATATGTACCACAACTTCTTTATCCATTCGTCTGTTGATGGGCATTTAGGTTGCTTCCATGACCTGGCTATTGTAAATAGTGCTGCAATGAACATTGGAGTGCATGTGTCTTTTTGAATTATGGTTTTCTCTGGGTATATGCCCAGTAGTGGGATTGCTGGGTCATATGGTAATTCTATTTTTAGTTTTTTAAGGAACCTCCATATTGTTCTCCATAGTGGCTGTATCAATTTACATTCCCACCAACAGTGCAAGAGGGTTCCCTTTTCTCCACACCCTCTCCAGCATTTGTTGTTTGTAGATTTTCTGATGATGCCCATTCTACCTGGTGTGAGGTGATACCTCATTGTAGTTTTGATTTGCATTTCTCTAATAATTAGTGATGTTGAGCATGTTTTCATGTGCTTCTTGGCCGTCTGTATGTCTTCTTTGGAGAAATGTCTATTTAGGTCTTCTGCCCATTTTTGGATTGGGTTGTTTGTTTCTTTAATATTGAGTTGAATGAGCTGTTTATATATTTTGGAGATTAATCCTTTGTCCGTTGATTTGTTTGCAAATATTTTCTCCCATTCTGAGGGTTGTCTTTTCATCTTGTTTGTGGTTTCCTTTGCTGTGCAAAAGCTTTGAAGTTTCATTCGGTCCCATTTGTTTATTTTTGTTTTTATTTCCATTACTCTAGGAGGTGGATCAAAAAAGATCTTGCTGTGATTTATGTCAAAGAGTGTTCTTCCTATGTTTTCCTCTAAGAGTTTTATAGTGTCCAGTCTTACATTTAGGTCTCTAATCCATTTTGAGTTTATTTTTGTGTATGGTGTTAGGGAGTATTCTAATTTCATTCTTTTACATGTAGCTGTCCAGTTTTCCCAGCACCACTTATTGAAGAGACTGTCTTTTCTCCATTGTATATCTTTGCCTCCTTTGTCATTGATTAGTTGACCATAGGTGCGTGGGTTTATCTCTGGGCTTTCTATCTTGTTCCATTGATCTATGTTTCTGTTTTTGTGCCAGTACCATATTGTCTTGATTACTGTAGCTTTGTAGTATAGTCTGAAGTTAGGGATTCTGATGCCTCCAGCTCCGTTTTTTTCCCTCAAGACTGCTTTGGCTATTCGGGGTCTTTTGTGTCTCCATACAAATTTTAAGATGATTTGTTCTAGCTCCTTAAAAAATGCCATTGGTAATTTGATAGGGATTGCATTGAATCTGTAGATTGCTTTGGGTAGTATAGTCATTTTCACAGTGTTGATTCTTCCAATCCAAGAACATGGTATATCTCTCCGTCTGCTGGTATCATCTTTAATTTCTTTCATCAGTGTCTTATAGTTTTCTGCATACAGGTCTTTTGTCTCCCTAGGTAGGTTTATTCCTAGGTATTTTATTCTTTTTGTATTTTATTCTTTTTGTTGCAATGGTAAATGGGAGTGTTTCCTTAATTTCTCTTTCAGATTTTTCATCATTAGTGTATAGGAATGCAAGAGATTTCTGTGCATTAATTTTGTATCCTGCAACTTTACCATATTCATTAATTAGCTCTAGCAGTTTTCTGGTGGCAGTTTTAGGATTCTCTATGTATAGTATCATGTCATCTGCAAACAGTGACAGTTTTACTTCTTCTTTTCCAATTTGGATTCCTTTTATTTCTTTTTCTTCTCTGATTGCCGTGGCTAGGACTTCCAGAACTATGTTGAATAATAGTGGTGAGAGTGGACATCCTTGTCTTGTTCCTGATCTTAGAGGAAATGCTTTCAGTTTTTCACTGTTGAGAATGATGTTTGCTGTGGGTTTGTCATATATGGCCTTTATTATGTTGAGGTAGGTTCCCTCTATGCCCACTTTCTGGAGAGTTTTTATCATAAATGGGTGTTGAATTTTGTCAAAAGCTTTTTCTGCATCTATTGAGATGATCATATGGTTTTTATTCTTCAATTTGTTAATATGGTGTATCACATTGATTGATTTGCGTATATTGAAGAATCCTTGCATCCCTGGGATAAATCCCACTTGATCGTGGTGTATGATCCTTTTAATGTGTTGTTGGATTCTGTTTGCTAGTATTTTGTTGAGGATTTTTGCATCTATATTCATCAGTGATATTGGTCTGTAATTTTCTTTTTTTGTAGTGTCTTTGCCTGGTTTTGGTATCAGGGTGATGGTGGCCTCATAGAATGAGTTTGGGAGTGTTCCTTCCTCTGCAATTTTTTGGAAGAGTTTGAGAAGGATGGGTGTTAGCTCTTCTCTAAATGTTTGATAGAATTCACCTGTGAAGCCATCTGGTCCTGGACTTTTGTTTGTTGGAAGATTTTTAATCACAGTTTCAATTTCATTACTTGTGATTGGTCTGTTCATATTTTCTGTTTCTTCCTGGTTCAGTCTTGGAAGGTTATACCTTTCTAAGAGTTTGTCCATTTCTTCCAGGTTCTCCATTTTATTGACATAGAGTTGCTGTAGTAGTCTCTTAGGATGCTTTGTATTTCTGCGGTGTCTGTTGTAACTTCTCCTTTTGCATTTCTGATTTTATTGATTTGAGTCCTCTCCCTCTTTTTCTTGATGAGTCTGGCTAATGGCTTATCAATTTTGTTTATCTTCTCAAAGAACCAGCTTTTAGTTTTATTGATCTTTGCTATTGTTTTCTTTGTTTCTATTTCATTTATTTCCGCTCTGATCTTTATGATTTCTTTCCTTCTGCTAACTTTGGGTTTTGTTTGTTCTTCTTTCTCTAGTTTCTTTAGGTGTAAGGTTAGATTGTTTACTTGAGATTTTTCTTGTTTCTTTAGGTAGGCTTGTATAGCTATAAACTTCCCTCTTAGAACTGCTTTTGCTGCATCCCATAGGTTTTGGGTCGTCGTGTTTTCATTGTCATTTGTCTCTAGGTATTTTTTGATTTCCTCTTTGATTTCTTCAATGATCTCTTGGTTATTTAGTAACGTATTGTTTAGCCTCCATGTGTTTGTGTTTTTTATGTTTTTTTTGCTGTAATTCATTTCTAATCTCATAGCGTTGTGGTCAGAAAAGATGCTTGATATGATTTCAATTTTCTTAAATTTCTGAGGCTTGATTTGTGACCCAAGATGTGATCTGTCCTGGAGAATGTTCCGTGTGCACTTGAGAAGAATGTGTAATCTGCTGTTTTTGGATGGAATGTCCTATAAATATCAATGAAATCTATCTGGTCTATTGTGTCATTTAAAGCTTCTGTTTCCTTATTTATTTTCATTTTGGATGATCTGTCCATTGGTGTAAGTGAGGTGTTAAAATCCCCCACTATTATTGTGTTACTGTCAATTTCCTCTTTTATAGCTGTTAGCAGTTGGCTTATGTATTGAGGTGCTCCTATGTTTGGTGCATATATATTTATAATTGTTATATCTTCTTCTTGGATTGATCCCTTGATCATTATCTAGTGTCCTTCCTTGTCTCTTGTAACATTCTTTATTTTAAAGTCTATTTTATCTGATATGAGTATAGCTACTCCAGCTTTCTTTTGATTTCCATTTGCATGGAATATCTTTTTCCATCCCCTCACTTTCAGTCTGTATGTGTCCCTAGGTCTAAAGTGAGTCTCTTGTAGACAGCATATATATGGGTCTTGTTTTTGTATCCATTCAGCAAGCCTGTGTCTTTTGGTTGGAGCATTTAACCCATTCACGTTTAAGGTAATTATCGATATGTATGTTCCTATGACTATTTTCTTAATTGTTTTGGGTTTGTTTTTGTAGGTTCTTTTCTTCTCTTGTGTTTCCCACTTAGAGAAGTTCCTTTAGCATTTGTTGTAGAGCTGGTTTGGTGGTGCTGAATTCTCTTAGCTTTTGCTTGTCTGTAAAGCTTTTGATTTCTCCATCAAATCTAAATGAGATCCTTGCCGGGTAGAGTAATCTTGGTCGTAGGTTCTTCCCTTTCATCACTTTAAGTATATCATGCCACTCCTTTCTGGCTTGTAGAGTTTCTGCTGAGAAATCAGCTGTTAACCTTATGGGAGTTCCTTTGTATGTTGTCATTTTTCCCTTGCTGCTTTCAATAATTTTTCTTTGTCTTTACTTTTTGCCACTTTGATTACTCTGTGTCTCGGCGTGTTTCTCCTTGGGTTTATCCTGTATGGGACTCTCTGCACTTCCTGGACTTGGGTGGCTATTTTCTTTCCCATGTTAGGGAAGTTTTCGACTATAATCTCTTCAAATATTTTCTCTGGTCCTTTCTCTCTCTCTTCTCCTTCTGGGACCCCTATAATGCGAATGTTGTTGCATTTAATGTTGTCCCAGAGGTCTCTTAGGCTGTCTTCATTTCTTTTCATTCTTTTTTTCTTTAGTCTGTTCCGCAGCAGTGAATTCCACCATTCTGTCTTCCAGGTCACTTATCCGTTCTTCTGCCTCAGTTATTCTGCTACTGATTCCTTCTAGTGTAGTTTTCATTTCAGTTATTGTATTGGTCATCTCTGTTTGTTTGTTCTTTAATTCTTCTAGGTCTTTGTTAATCATTTCTTGCATCTTCTCAATCTTTGCCTCCATTCTTATTCCGAGGTCCTGGATCATCTTCACTATCATTATTCTGAATTCTTTTTCTGGAAGGTTGCCTATCTCCACTTCATTTAGTTGTTTTTTTGGGGTTTTTTCTTGTTCCTTCATCTGGTATGTAGCCCTCTGCCTTTTCATCTTGTTTATCTTTCTGTAAATGTGGTTTTTGTTCCACAGGCTGCAGGATTGTAGTTTTTCTTGATTCTGCTGTCTGCCCTCTGGTGGTTGAAGCTATCTAAGAGGCTTGATGGGAGGCTCTGGTCTATTCATTCTTTAAGATACAACTTTTAAGGGTTTGGGGCCATGTTAAAGTTAAATGTACATTAATGCATTTATATATGAAATAGCTGAAGATTTTAAAAAATTCATTTAAAATAATTCTATAAATTAAACAATTGGCCCAGCAGGTAAAAGGAAGATATTTCATATTCTTGTAATGAAGCCATAATATTTTTTTCTCTCAAAACTTTAAATGCCACATTATTTACTTAGGTAGTGAACTATAATTTCAACATTAAATAAACAATTTCCAAGCTTTTTAAGTGCCAGACTGGAAAACAGAAGTCCATAGTCTTTTAAAATTGTCTTCTACCAGTGTATAAATACCTTTTATCATTGTGTACTTTATACTTTTTTTCCCCTAGGTAATTTTATATGCAGTCTCTAAGAGATTAAATTAGTCATCAGGCATTTTCTTTAATCAGTATGTTGATGTAGAATTGATAGACCAGATATTAAACTTGAACTAAAATATCATTAGCTATAGATTTTAAGATTATCTTAGACCTGTCAAACGTAATATGTTGCTGATGACTTTTAAAATTCTAAAATATTAAAAAATTAAGTGAAATTATGAGTTTGGAATTTGGTGACTTTGACTAAGATCATTCATCATGCCCTTCCATAGTTACCTCCTTTTCCCAGGACCATTTTCCCCAGTATCATTTCTGTACTATAGTTTACTCAGAATGCACTTCCTAATATTTCTGACTTAAGGTATTTCTCTATACCAGGACACATATTTCATATAACAAGATATGAATATTCTTACTGCCATTTTGTAAAGGAAATTTCTGAGAAATTTAGACAACTTGATGAGTTACTAAGAGATCTCAGCTCTTTCATTCTTGCAGTAAGCATACATAAAGCTCCTCCTGTAGTTGGGCATATTTCTAAGCTTTGGAGAAATGAAGAAATAGTTCCTGATTTTAAAGACCTTGTGTGGTAAGATAGAAAGCCATGATAATAAAACAGGTGGAATAAAATAAATGCCAAAAATAAGGAATGCAAGATATAATACATGCACATTTAATAACTTCCCCTTAACCATTTAACTTATTTTCTTAATTACTTCTGTGAAACACACTGACAGATGTTCATAATATACTAAACCTTTGCCATTAGAGTAACAGACTGTTCTCTAGCATAGCTGCATACTTGTTCCCAGCAATTGGCATTTATGCTTCTAAGAATCAGTTGTATTTATCTCAAACCAGTTTATTCTAATAGAACTTATTATAATTACTGAATTAAACAATAAAAACTGTTGAAATAAGAAAGCAAAAAATTCATTTGTGTTAAAACTATTTTTAGAAAGATTGTAAAGTTGAGTTACTTAGAATTTGTTTTAAAATTAGATATTATATGAGATAAAATCATACAAATCTATTCTAATAATAGTTCCATAAGAAATTATAGATAATTAATTATTGAAAGAAACCTGATGCAAAACTCCAATCAGAAGACCCGTACTCAGAGAAAAACCTTAGCCAAGTCACATCAGAAGATTGGTGAATAGATGTTCATTTATGTTTTAAGGTAAAATGAAATGTGTAAGGAATTGTTTTTATGTTTCCTTACCTTAACTAATTTTATTGATTAATCAACCAACACACTCATGTTGAAATAGACAGTTTTCATAGTCAATGAAACAGATAATCAGTTCTGCTTTTTCTAATGACTTTTCTTTATCAGAAAAGATTTTGAATATTAAACAACTGTGAGGCTTTTTGTTACATTACAGTTTTTTTTTCTTTTTTTCCCCTTAGTTTATGTCTCCTGAGTTCATATGCCTTTCTATTCAGTTGAATACTAGTATCGTTGGAGCCGAAGTTTGCTGAGCACTAGTAATCATTAACATACAACCCAATTACTTTGTTCATTCTTTTTTAATAGACAAGTTAAAAAATGTGCTTGGTATTATCTCCCAAATTTGATGTCTATTTTACATTTCACCTAACTAGGTAACAAAAGGTACAAAAGCATTGTGTTCAAGTAGAATACTGGAATAGGAGCCAAGAGATGTGACTTCTATGACTGGTGCAATGTTAACTGGGATGACCTTGGACTAGGCACTTATTTATGTTTTTTATCTTAAAATGGAGAGTTAAACTAAATTGCTTCTGAGCTATTTTCCTTCACAAAACCAAAACAGAATAACCCAAACAAATGCAGTCATCCTTTTATAGATTATGACTTCTTTCAGAAGGTATTCCTTTTCTGGCGTTCTGATTTTTGACTCTGCAAGTGTCACTACTCTGATACTAAAATCAAACTTATAATAGCTCTGTTTTCTGAATCTGGAAATATGGAAAGGGCACAAATGTAGTAGCCATGGTCTTATAGGTTAAAAAGAAGGAAAATGTATTAATTTGGGGGGAGTGAGGAGGATGGCCTCCGTGCCTTTTTTTTTTTTTTTTTTTTTTAAAGCAGAGGTAAAGTTGATTTATAATAATGTCAACCTGTACTTTTCTTTTTTTTTCTTTTTTGTAGTAGGAACAAAATAAATTGAAGCTTGATAGGTCTCAGTAAATTATAAATGTTGTTGGCCTTCTTGTATTTTATCCATGTAGAAAATCTGATGATTAAATCCTCAACTAAATGAGTTTGAGACTGTACTGAACATGCTCTAAGGCTTCATGATTTTGACCCTTCTGATTTATTTTCTCATGTTACTATTACTCCTAATTGTGGTAGATAGCTTTGGCTTAGATTCCAGAAAGCCAGGCAAGCTGGAACAATTGTCCTGAAAATAAAATTTTTGTTTGTTTTGCTGGGATAGCATTTGGCTGATTTTCTAATTTTATTAGATTTGGCTCAGAATTATGTGTTACTTTGATATCAGTGTAAGATTTGTATTTATAATATTTTTTTTTCTAGAAGTTGTAAAATTAAAAAATAAATAGCAGAAGAGCAGTAAATGATATTGAAAAATTTGTGGCACTCACATTTTGGACATGATCTTCTGAAGGCTCCTAAAAGAAGCATTGTTCTATAGTATATTGGTCTTATAATACCTATCCTTTTCTTTTTAAAAAAAATTTTTTTCTATAAATATTTATTTATTTTTTATTGAAGTATAATACTTGATTTACAGTGTTGTGCCAATCTCTACTGTACAGCACAGTGACTCAGTTATACAGATATATTTATATCCTTGTTTTCTTTTTATCTTGTTTTCTTTTCATAGTTGAAACAAACTCTGGTTAGAGGAGAGATTAGGGTACCTTCCTCCTTTTGCAAGCTTGTAGGTGTTTATGAATCACATATTTAGAACCAGAGGTCCACAGCAGTGTTTTTCCAACTATGATCTTAGACCACGTACATCGGAATCACCTAGAGTGCTTGCTTAAAATGCTTATTTCTGGACCTCATCCAAAACCTGTTGAATCAGAATCTTTAGGGATGGAATTCAGGAATGTGGATTTTAACAAGCTCTCATGTGGTTCACATGCCCACTTAATGTAGAGTAATAGTCTCTGAAGTGGGTGGCATATACTCCAGAGTACAGCTTTTTGAGACCATTGTGACAAAGACTAAATCCTGTGCACCAAAATCTACTCTCTCTTTCTTCCTTCCTAACCTTCTATTGCAGTTAGGCATGGCCATGTGCTGACTGCCAGCCAACGGGAATATGAGCTTACATTATTTGCTACTTCCCCGGCCTGGCCCTTATAAACTTCTATGCATATTCTTCTATTTTTTTTTTTTTCCTTTCTCTTGCTAACCAGGATTGCGATGACCATTACTAAAAGCTTAGAAGCAAAATGTTGAAAATAGTAGAGCTTTGGATTATTTGGAAATATTTTTTTGGTACCATTTTAGAATGGTACTTTGGATTATTTCATATGTGCTGAAAATAATAGTCATCTTTGATAATGAGCATGAAATTTCATAAATTTAGGTTGTGTTCGTTTAAATCTGAATTACATAAAAGAAAACAGAGCAGCCTTATTTCTAAGTTAATTCTGCAAAGCAGAAATAGAAATCCGTGGCAATTAATGAAGGAGGAGCACATAGTGGACCTAACTTAGTTATTTTCTTGCTCGTTCTATAAATACTTGAGTTCAGCTCATTAAATTTTCTATTATTTCTTTAAAACCAATTGCAGTAAGCAATAATGCAAGGAGTGAAGGGAGATGAAAACTGAGTAAATCAAGATATTTTGTTGAGAGTGTGTTTGCATGAGATCGGGGTGGGGAATCTGGAAAAAGCCATGATGATATGAAAAAATAAAACTTACTGGTATATTTTATTTGGACTGGTAGAATCTCTAAGAACTAAAGAACTAACAACTAGAGAACTGGAGGTATTCATTATATAGGATCATCTTTTTTGAAAGAATATGTCAATCTTATCTTAATGACTAAAAAAGTATGCAGAAGTGTATATCCATGTATAAAAAAGGGAATATCTGTATATATCTCTATCTATCTATGCAGTTGCTTTTATATGCATAGAGGGACACATAGGAAACTGGTGTATCAGAGTAGGGAGGAAGAGTTTTCACCATGCTTTCCTAACATTGGATTTTTTTTTCAACCATTTAAGTGTATTATTTATTCCAGAAAGTAATTTAAATGAAAAATAATGATCTCTTAAAACAAGTTAATTTTTCTACATTTTGGGAGAAAACTGTAATCAGATTGAATTTATGATTTTTATGATTTTCAATTGAATTTTCTGAGAGCTTTCTCTTTTTAATTGGTTATTAGCAATTTTGGTATTAGCCATGGTGTTTTTTCTAGATGTATTGTGCTCTACTTGATAATAATTAAAATGTTTAAGATATATCCTTTTTCTTTACCTTTTTAAAAATAGCTATTATTTTATTTAGTTCTACCTGTGAACTGAATTCTTTGTTCATCTTCACGTTAAGTATATGTTTGATTCCTTTAATTGCATGAAGCCTATCAATAATTATTAATTGTATTTTATTTTATATCAGAAATGAAGTTGTAGAAATTTTTAGCTTTATTGAGATATAATTTGATATACTAAAAATTGCACACATTTAATATATGCATCTTGATGAGTTTGGGCTTTTGCAAACACCCATGAGACTGTCACCATAATGAAGGTACTAACTATACCCATTACTTCCAAAAACTTCTGTGTTCTTTTGTGTTGTTGTTGTTGTTGTTTGGAATATGTCCTCAACATATTTTAATAAATACCATATAGTTAACTATGGATACTGTGTTGTACAGTAGATCTCTAGAACTTATCTTGTATAAAGAAACTTTATATCCATTGGGAAACAATTTCTCATTTCTCTACCCCCACCAACCCTTGGCAACCACCATTCTATTTTTCTGCTTCTGTGGCATTGACTATGTTAGATACCTTATATAAGTGGAATCATGCAGTATTTTCCTTTTGTGACTGCCTTATTTCACTTAGCATAATGCTCTCTAGGCTCATTCATATTGTTGCAGATGTCAGGAATTCTTTCATTTTTAAGGCTGAATAATATTCCAGTGTATGTATGCACCATGTTATCCTTATCCATTTATTTGTCGATTGACATTTGGGTTGCTTTCATATCTTGGCTATTGTGAATAATGCTGCAGTTAAAATGGTGCAGATATCTCTTTGAGATCCTGATTTCAGTTCCTTAGGATATATACCCAGAAGTGGGATTGCTGGATCATATGATAGTTTTATTTTTAATATTTTAGGGAACCTCCGTACTGTTTTCCAGAGTGGCCGCACTGTTTTACATTCCTACCAACACAGTGTAAGTGTTCCTTTTTCTCCACACTCTGGCCAACACTTGCTAGCTCTTGGTTTTTTGAAAATAGCCCTCCTAACAGGTGTGAAATGGTAGGTCATTGTGGTTTTGATCTGCGTTTCCCTGATGGTTGGTGATGCTGAACATCATTAGTGATGATGAGTGATGTTTCATATACCTGGTGGCCATGAGTATGTCTTCTTCTTAGGCAAGTCCTTTGCCTGTTTTTTAATTGGCTTATCATTATCATCATCATTATTATTTTGCTATTGTGTTGGATATTCTTAAATATTTTGAATATTAACCTCTTATCAGATAGATGGTTTGCAGATATTTTCTTTCCTTCTGTAGAATACCTTTTCACTCTGCAGATTGTTTCCTTTGCTATGCAGAATCTTTTTAGTAATGTAGTCCTTCCCACTTGTCTATATTTTGGATTCGTTGCCTGTGCTTCTGGTGACAAATCCAAGAGGTAGTGACCAAGACAAATGTCAGGGAGCTTTCCCCTTATGTTTTCTCCTTGGAGTTTTGCAGTTTCAGATTTTACATTTAAGTTTAATTAATTTTGAGGATTTCTTTTTTGTATATGGTATAAGACAGGGGTCCAATTTCATTCTTTTGCATGTGGATATCTAGTTTTTCCAACATCATTTGTTGAAGAATCTATCCTTTGCCATTTAATATTCTTAGCATTCTTGTCAAGAATAGTTGAATGTATATATGTTGATTTATTTATGGAGTGTCTGTTCTGTTCCATTGGTCTATGTGTCTGTTTTTATGGCAGTGTCATACTGTTTTAATACTTTAGCCCTGTAATATACTTTGAAATCAGGAAGTGTGATACTGGCAGCTTTATACTTCTTTCCTGAGATTGCTTTGGTTATTTGTGGTCTTTGCGGTTTTATATTAATTTTGGGATTGTTTTTCTATTCCTGTAAAAAATGCCATTTGGATTTTGATATGAATTGCATTCAATCTGTACCTTGCTTTGGGTAGTATGGACATTTTAACAATATTAAGATTTCTTTCAGCAAGGTTTTGTAGTTTTTACTGTACAAGTTAGTTGCCTTTTTGTAAGTTTATTTCTAAATATTTTATTCTTTTTGATACTATTGTAAATGGAATTGTTTTCTTAATTTCCTTTTCAGGTAGTTCATTGTTAATATATAGAAATGCAACTGATTTTTGTTTGTTGATTTTGTTTCCTGCAACTTGGCTCAACTCATTAATTAGTTCTACCAGGTGTGTGTGTGTATTCTTTAGAGTTTTTCACGTATAAGTTTATGTCATGTATTTACAAACATAGACAGTGTCATACTTCCTTTCCAATTTGGATTCCTTTTATTTCTTTTTCTTGCCTAATTGCTCTGGTTAGGACTTCCACTACTATGTTGAATAGAAGTGGTGAGATTAGACGTCCTGTCTTGTTCCTGATCTTAGAGGAAAAGCTTTCAGTTTTTCACTGTTGAGTATGATGTTAGCTGTGGACTTTTCATGTATGCCCTTTATTATGTTGCGATATATTCCTTCTAAACCTAATTTGTTGAGTGTTTTTATCACGAAAAAGTGTTAAATTTTGACAAATACTTTCTCTGCATCTGTTGAGATGATCCGGTGATTTTTACCTTTTATTCTGTTAAATGTGGTGTATAACATTAATTGATTTGGGTATGTTGAACTATCCTTGCATCCCAGGTATAAATCTCACTAAATCATGACATATGATCCTTTTATTGTGCTGGTGAATTCAGTTTGCTAGAATTTTGTTGAAGATTTTTGCATTTCTATTTTTAGAATATCAGTTTTTTTTCTATTTCTGTTGGCTAAATATCAATTTATTTTTTCTATTTCTGTTGACTTCCACTATCCTTGTACAGTCCCTTATCACATATGATTTGGAATATTTCACTATCCTTCTGACTTCTCTGTCTTTAATCTTTCACTAATTAGATCATTTTGCATGCTATTCTTATAAAAGTTTTTTCCATCTTAGTCAAAAATCCATAAGCTCCCAGTGCTTTCACAAGTTAGTCCCTCCTTATTTACATATATTTATTTTCCACTAAATTTTGCACAGTTCCAATGTTTTGCTGCCTTCTGTTTTCCACATGTACAATTCTACAGTTTCTACCTCTGGGCTTTTGTTCATATTCTTTTTCCCCTCTTTCAAGGTTATCTCCTACTTTGTCCAGTCACATGTGGTAGAGAAATAAATATATTAAAATATTTGTAACATTCTATACCATTCATATCTCCCAACTTCGTTTCTGGATAATAGTTAGAAAGGCAAGTGAGAGAAGCCACTAAATTGCTTCACATAGTAAAGAGATGACTGGAGAAGGAGGAATTGAAAGGGGAAAGGAACATTAAAGTAAGAGGTAAGTTTTGAGTAAGTTTTAGAGAGAAAGGAGAGAGATTGCAGTTAAATGAGATATGACTCTCTTCCCTTAGAGATTGACAAAAAGACCTTTTAAGAAATTTTGCTGTGTGCAGGTAGTATGCAGTGTAATTCCTTCATTCACATATTTTATATTTAAAATAGTTTTTCCTCATATTTTCTCATATATGTGACTTTTTTCTCATATGTATGAGAAAATATGAGAAAAATACACAAAATACATTAATATAAAGGAAAATATATTAACATTTTATATATTATATAGCATGCAAATAATTTACATAATATCTGCATATATAATATATAAGCCACACATATATAACATATATGTGCCGATTACATATATATATGTAATTTACATAATTACATATGTTTTGCTTCTCTATCAAGATTATAAAGTTCGTGGAGCCAAAAACCATCTCTTTGTATCCCACAGATAACCCTGAATATTGCTAAAGTGAGTTTCCGTTGCTTACTCTTTTAATCATTGTATTAAAGAGTATATCTTTCCATCTGTGTGTGTCATTTCAGTTTCTTTCATCAGTTTCTTAGAGTTTTCTGAGTGCAGGTCTTTCACCTCCTTAGGCGGCACTATTCCTAGGCATTTAATTCTTTCTGATGCAATTTTAAATGGGATGGTTTCCTTAATTTCTCAGTTTGTTGTTAGTTTATAGAAATGCAACAGATTTCTGTTTGTTAATTTTATATCCTGCAACTTCACCAAATTCATTGATGAGCTCTAGTGGTTTTTTGGTGACGTCTTTAAGATTTTCTATGTAAGAGTATCATGCCATCTGCAAACAGTGATGGTTTTACTTCTTCCTTTCCAATTTGGATTTCTTTTATTTCTTTTTCTTGTCTGATTGCTGTGGCTAGGACTTCAGTACTATGTTGAATAAAAGTGATGAGAGTGGTCAACCTAGTCTTGTTCCTGATCTTAGAGGAAATGCTTTCAGCTTTTCACCATTAAGTATGATGTTTTACACCACTGAGTATATGGCCTTTATTATTTTGAGGTATGTCCCCTCTATGCCCACTTTCTGGAGAGTTTTTATTATAAATGGATGTTGAATTTTGTTGAAAGCTTTTTTTTGCATCTATTGAGCTGATCATCTGATTTTTTTCCCTTCAATTTGTTAATACCGTGTATCACATTGATTGATTTGTGGGTATTGAACCATCCTTGCATCTCTCAGATAAATCCCACTTAATTGTGGTGTGTCATCCTTCTTATGTGTTGTTGGAGTTGGTTTGCCTATATTTTGTTGAGGATTTTTGCATCTGTGTGCTTCAGTGATATTGGCCTGTAATTTTCTTTTTTGTGTGATATCTTTTTCTGGTTTTGGTATCAGGGTGATACTAGCCTCATAGAAAGCCAGTGGGGATTACTTTCGAAAGTTCCAAAAGGCTGGGGTTAATAGAGATTTCACTCTTAAAGGGCACACTCAAATGAGTTTGAAGCATTCCTTCTTATGCAGTTTTTTGGAATAGTTTGAGAAGGATAGGTATTAACTCTTCTCTAAATGTTTGGTAGAATTTACCTGTGAAACCATCTGGTCCTGGACTTTTGTTTGTTGGGAGTTTTAAAATTACTGATTCAGTTTCATTACTGGTAAGTGCTCTGATCATATTTTCCGTTTCTCCCTGGTTCAGTCTTGGGAGATTGTACATTTCTAGGAATTTGTCCATTTCTTCTAGGTTGTCCATTTTATTGTCATGTATTATACTTGTTTGTAGTCTCTTACGATCCTTTGTATTTCTGTGGTGTTGGTTGCAACTTCTTTTTCATTTCTGATTTTATTGATTTGGGCCCTCTCTTTTTTTTCTTGATGAGTTTGGCTAATGGTTTATCAATTTTGTTTCTCTTTTCAAAGATCTAGCTCTTAGGTTTGTTGACCTTTTCTACTGTTTTTTAGTCTCTGTTTCATTTATTTCTGCTCTCATCTTTATGGTTTCTTTCCTCCCACTAACTTTGGGTTTTGTTTGTTCTCATTTTTCTAGTTCCTTTAAGTGTAAGGCTAAGTTCTTTATTTGAGATTTTCTTTGTTTCCAGAGGTAAGCTTTGTATTGCTATAAACTTCTTTCTTAGAAATACTTTTGCTGCATCATATAGATTTTGGGTCTTTGTGTTTTCATTTTCATTTGTCTTCAGATATTTTTTGATTTCCTCTTTGATTTCTTCAGGGATCCATTGGTTGTTTAGTAGCATATTTTTTAGCCTCACGTATGTGAGTGTTTTGCAGGATTTTTTTTTTTTTGTAGTTAATTTCCAGTCTTTTTACACTGTTGTCGAAAAAGATGCTTGATAGGATTTAAATTTTCTTAAATTTACTGAGGCTTGTTTTGTGGCCTAGCATGTGATCTGTCGTGGAGAATGTTCCCATGTGCACTTGAAAAGAATGTATATTCTCTTGCTTTTGGGTGGAATGTTCTCTCTCTCTCTATATATATATATGTATATGTGTGTGTGTGTGTGTGTGTGTGTGTGTGTGTGTGTATATAAAGTCCATTTGGTCTAATGTGTCAAGGCCAGTGTTTCTTTATTGATTTACTGTCTGGGTGATCTCTCCATTGATCTAACTGGGATGTCAAAGTCCCCTACTATTACTGTATTACTTTCAGTTTTTCTTTTTATGTCTGTTAATACTTGCTTTATATATTTAGGTGCTCCTATGTTGGGTGTGTGTGTATTTACAATTGTTACATCTTCTTTTTGGATTGATCCCTTGATCATTATGTAATGTCGGTTCCAGGGCAGAGTCTGGCCTGCTGGTGCTTGGGCTGCATCTACAGGCTGCAAGGCTGCGGTTTTCTTGTGGCTGGTATCTACTCCCTGATGGGTGAGGCTGGTACCAAGGCTAGAGCAGGCTTGCAGGAGGGCGGGGCTGGGGCCCAGGGGATTCTGGGGCTGGTGCCTGCCCACTGGTAGATGGAACTGGGTCCTGGAGTCTCTGGCTGGAGGGCCTGTCGATCCTGGTTCTAGTGCCTGTACACTTGTTTGTGGGGACAGGTTCTGGGCTCTCTGGTGGGCAGGGCTGTGTCCAGGGGAAGCTGAAGGCTGAGTGGGTCTTAAGGCAGCCTGTCTGCTGGTGGGTGTGGCTGTATCCCTGTCCATTTAATTGCTTAGCCTGAAGTGTCTTTAGCACTGGTGCCTACAGCTTATTGAGCTAGAGCAGGGCTGGATCCTGCTAGAGGGAGGATTCCAAAATGGTGCTTGCCAGAACCAGTGTCCACATGGTAGAACGAGCTTCCAATAATGGTTGCTGCCAATGTCTAAGTCCCCAGGGTAGGCTGCAGTTGCCTCCTGCTTCTCCGGGAGACTCTTCATGATCAGCAGGTAGGTCTGACCCAGGCTCCTTCCAAATTAGTGCTTCTGCCCTGGATCCCAGAGCTTTTGAGACTTTGAGTGTGCCCTTTAAGAGTGAAGTCTCTATCTACCCCAGCCTTTTGGGACTTTCGAAAGTAATCCCCACTGGCTTTCAATGCCAAATGCTCTGGGGGGGCCCACCATGGTGCAGGACACCTGGGGTGGGGAGCCCAACATGGGGCTTGGACCCCTCACTCCGTTGGGAGAACCTCTGCTATTGTACTTGTTCTTCTGTTTGTAGGTCACCCACTCAGTGGTATGGGAATTGACTATATCATGACTCTGCCTCTCCTGTCTGTCTCCTTGTGATTCCTTCTTTATGTCTTTGTTATCAGTCTTTTCCAGTAGGTTGTTGTCTTTTAAATTAATGGTTGTTGATTTTAGTTTTAAATTTGGTGTGCCTGTTAGAGGAGGTGAGCTCAGGGTCTTTCTACTCTGCCATCTTTGCCAATATCCCAGAAAATTACTGTAAAACTAAGCTATTAGAAATGAATTATATATGAGTATTTGAAGTAGAAGTTTATTACAATTATTTTCTTCAGCTGAGTTTTAGTTTTAACAGAAGGAAAATGTGAAACTATGTAAATCTGATCTAATAGGAGATAAATTTTGAATTTTAATTTTTACCCTAATATAAGGAAATAAAAAGATTTCTAATAACAAAAGTAGTTCAGAGGAGAAAATTTATATTACTAGAATGCTCTCGGTTGACAATGCCCACTTTTTCCTTTCCAATAAAAATAGCTGGGCATGGTAGAGCTGCTGGAGGTTTATTTTTGCAGTTGTAGCGGGTGGTTACCATTATTCATCATTAAAACAGCAAAAGAATAGACTATACATTAGAAAGTAAATTTATTCAATGGTTTATTCACATGTTTTTGTTTCATGAAGAATAGTGAAAATATGAGACTTTTGATTAATTGGGGGAAAATCCATTGACATTATAAAAGTCTGTCTGTTATCTTGCGTAAATGTTTTGGTCAGATACTTAAACACCATGCTTTTTAAATAGTGTTTTTGAAAGAATCTTCATAACTTCAGAGATTTCTTATGATTTTAAATATAGAAATTTATTTTTCATTTTCTACATTAAATATTCCCTCTTTCACTCAGTGTGATTTTCCCTTTTATTGCCTATTTCTTTCCCTTTACCACCTTGGAGAAGGTTAGCTTGGTGTCAGTTTTCTAGCTTTTGATTAGTTAGTTGTATCAGTCAAGATTCAACCAGGAAAAGAGGAATCACCCTGGCTTTTTCAAGCAGGAAGTGATTTACTAGAATTAGCAATTTATAGAACTTGTTGAAAGGCTGGAATGAAAGTCAAGTTAAGACCTTTGTTAGATCTTAGTTTTACTGCTAACATTTAGGACGCCAGGAAGTTGAAGCAACTTCAGGAATTGTAGGGATGATTATGGCTGCCTCCAATTCCAAGTGTGTAATTTGTAGAAAAACACCTAGAAGGAAATGTTACTGAGTTAGCAAAAAATTTGACACTATAGTAAAATATAGAAGGAGGATATGTTTAATTTTTGAGAGGAAAGTTAGCTCTATAAATTCCGTTAATGGCCTAGGATAACATTTTTTTTTAATGCATCATGTTCCATGTGGCTATTTCTCACCTTTTTCTCACTGAGCCTATACATTGTGACTCTGTTGGTAGTCACCAACTTCTTGCTGTCTCATGTCGCTGAATCCCAATCATATTGTGCAATTTTTTTTTAAAACCATGAAGTACTGAAGGTAAACCAAATATGCCACAATTGGAGGATGGGATTATTGAATGTACATGAAAAGGAAAACTTTTTTTCCCAGGAAACATATTCGAGTATTAGTAAAAGAAGAAATAAAGGGGAATATCATCAGGTTCTTATATTATATTCATAATTACCATTTCTTGGTCAGCTTTAAGTTTTCCACTGGAGTATGAGAAGAAAAGATGATGGTTTCATAGATCGTGAAAAGTGAAAGTACTCAAAATTTCAAAAAATCACTAATTTGGAAGGTTGTGTCAGCTGTCTGAGTCAATTACAGTATGAGTCAGTGATACGTAAACCTTTTCATAGAAATCCTAGAAGTCCCCTTTTAGGTACTTACTGTCTTTGTCATTTAACCTCATATAAGATTCTGTGTAGGAGAAAAGATTTATCTCATTCTATTGCTGCATCCCTGATGATTCTAAGTGTTCAAGTGCTATAATTATAAATGCTTGAACAATGTTTATTTGCATGACTGTGACCAGCAATTTAATCATGACAATGAGTGAAGAGAGAACAAGAAGAAAAGGGCTGCACCTTTTTTTGAGTCAGATTGTGAACATAAGCCAGCATTCAGAAAATCATTAGAATTCCAAGTGAATTTGACCACAAAAGGCAAGAGAATTATGTTATTTGAGAATTTAAAAACCTAATAAATTTTCTTTTAATTATCTAGAGATCAAGTAGTTTGGTCTTTTTCTGGGAAGTCAACACCCATTTATTTACCCATTGGAAAAAAATCTCAACTAAACAAAGCATTTTCTTCTTCAAAATCACAAATATGTCTTCATCCTAAAGAAGCCAAAATTGATCTAAAAGGGAATTTCAGAATTTTATTTCCACTCTGAAGTGCTTTTTGTTTTTTGTATAACAAGTAATTATGAAAATCATTAATACTTACTGAAATAGAAGTAAATAAGACATTACTCTTCCTACCCTTATTTGTTTTAGATATTTTAAGTTGGTCTCAGTAATAAATATTTTTCTTTGTATTTTTATGTCAAGTATGTATTTCTTATATTAAATTTTACCTTCACAACCAGAAAGATCTGTTGATGGAAAATGCTCCTATGGATGAAAGGTGAAATTTGTGCTTACCAACGTCAAAAAGTTGGTTTTAGGACACCAAATTAGATAATGCATGTGAAAGTATTTCTTAACCTATAAATGTCATACAGATGTTAATAGTGTTTTAAATAATCATTTAAAATTGACAAGAATATTATGCTTCTCTTTGTTTCAAATCCTAAATCAGGAGTCACAAACTCAGGTGCTTATAGGAAATGTATTAGAGTGGCTCTATGCAATAGAACTTTCTGTGAAGATGGAAATATTCTACCTGTACTGTCCAGTACTGTAGCCACTAATTATATGTGACTGTTGAGCACTTGATATGAATGAGTATAGCTGAGAAACCAAAATATTTTATTTTAATAAATTTAAATAACCACATGTAGCTAATGGCTACCCTATTTGGACAGCACAGAGTTAGAGTAACACTAGATTCTATACAAATAAACCCAAAATTTCAATGATTTAATTTAAGTTTTATTTCTTTTTCATGTAATAGTCCAATGTGAATATTTCTCTATGTCTGGAGCTGGTCTCGCTTCTTCATCTTGTGGCTTCATCATCCCTTAAGACCTTGGAGACTGTTGCTTCCTGATGGTAAAGGAGAGAAAAGTCCACTTTTTAATAACTCCAGCCTAGAAGTCAAAAAGATCACTCTGCTCACATTCAGTTATTGAGAACTTGTTATGTGGTCACATCTGGATCCAAGGAACTGGAAAATGTAGTTCCTGACTAGGCAGCCACTGTGCAGCAATATATCTGACACTGTGGTGGGAGGAACACAAATTTTTGATGTTCGATTCTGCCACAAAAGACTAGGCAAGTAATATACAAAAGTGAAATGGGCCAGATGTCAATGCATATGCATTCACTGTGTGAGGGGAGGCAGAGCTGTGGCATGCCCTGTACATAGACAAGTTGCTATTCATTATCAGCTAGTGTTGTCCTGTCCTAAGGTGGGACCCATGCTGCCAGATCTTTTAGTTTTAGGGTTTTGTGGTTTTTAATGAAAATCTGAAACCCCTGCTTTTATGTGAAATAGCCCTAGTTTTGAAAGAATTATGAATAAAACTGCTGTAAACATTCAAGTATAAGTTTTTCTATAAACAAGTTATTATGTTTAACTTTTAAGAAATTGTCAAATTGTTTTCCTAAGTTGCTCTACCACCTTACATTCCCACCAACAATATATGAGGGTTCTAGTTGCTCTGCATCTAAACTTGCTGTTGTCAGTATCTTTTATTTTAGCCATTCTGAGAGGTATGTAGTGGTATTTCATAGTGGTTTTTATTTCACTATCATATTGGCTAATGATGTTGAACATTTTTTCCTGTGCTTATTTGCTATCTGTATGTCAACTTTGGTCAAGTGTTTATTCAAATCTTTTACCTATTTTTAATTGAGTTGTTCGCTTTCTTCCTGTTGAATTTTGAGAGTTCTTTATATATTCTTTGTAAAGATATATACAAGCCCTTTGTTGGATTTGTGAGTTGCCAGTATGTTTTCCCAATCTGTAGTTTCTTTTCATAAATGTCTTTCACAGAGCAAAAGTTCTCAATTTTGATGAACTCTTTGCCTAACTCCAGGTCACAAAGATTTTTTTTCCTGTATTTTCTTACAAAATTTTATAATTTTACATTTAGTTAATTTCTGTATAAGGTGTAAAGTTTAAATCAAATTATTTTTATTTGCATATGGATGTCCAATTGTACTAACACTATTTGTGGAAAAGGAAATGGAATTGTGTAGGCTGCCAGGAGGAAAAGATATTTCTTAACTTCTGTATTCTCACTAGGAAACTTCCTATAAGGCTTTATCATTCCCATTGTGTAGCAAGTTCATTTGCTATAATGTGTTGACATTCTTCGAAAATTGCCTAATTTTAATCAAGAGCATGTATGTTTACTAATGCTTATCATAGTGAATTTGAACTACACTATTCCTTTTCCATATCATTAGATTATGAGTGTAAGCCTATAACCAAATGCCTAGAGTTTATATTGTAGCAAACATGTATAAAAGGCAATCAAAAAGAATTTAGAAGCAAATGTTTTAATACTTTAAATGTGTAAACTCTATAGTTATTTTGGACATTATATCCACAATTATTCTAGCACAAATGTGCTTTATAATCTCCCCCAAATCATTCAAAAATCAATAAACCAACAAATATTCATTGAGCATTTGTTTTCTAGGAATGGTATTAGGTTCTGCAGAAGATAAAAATATAATGTTTTAATGTTCTCAGAAATTGTACACTCAAGTTGACATATAGTAAAATCTAGACCTGCAAACTCAAATGTCTTCAGTTTCCAGAGAAGTATTATAAACATTCCAAGTTCTTGTATAAGACAATAGGGAGAGTTAGGAGAACTTTGTTAACCTATAGAGTTCATTCATGATTAAAGGCATTCACATAAACAAACAGACATACAAATGTCCAAAGAAATCACCTTCGAAGATTGAATTCATCCTAGGCTATAAGTTTGCAACCCAACCTCTGACTTTGGGGATCAACCTTTAAGGTGTCTGGAAGAACTTTGAATTTGAAAGCAGTGCCTTTAAAAACAGTTATGTGTTATGTCTACACACATACAGCTTTCGTTGGTTAAAGAGCAGATTCTTCAAATTTCTCATTAGCTTTATATATAGATAGTGTGTGTGTGCACACGCGTGCGTGCATCTGCTTGTATATTTCCTGTGGTGAACATAGTCCTTTTATTCTCTCTTACATTTTATAATTGGTCATTATTGATATTTTGAGTTTTGCTTGTTAACCTTCCAACGCTTACTTATTCTACTAAGCCCTTTAATATGAATTTAATTATTACAGCTGAAGATAGTATGCTTTCCTGACTTATTTTAGTGAGATGGTTTCTGACTTCTCACCATTTAGTATGAGACTTCTCACCATTTAGTATGAGTAAATGTTGCTTTTGATTTCTTGTATATCCCCTTAGGAAATTTCTTTCTATTCCTAGTTTACTTGAAGCTTTAGATTTTGCTTATTTAAATCAGGAGTGTATATAGAATTTTATCAAGTACTTTTCCAGTATCTGTTGAGATGGTTTTATGTTTTTTAATTTACATTGAACCCTACTCTAGAGGTAAACTTTACTTCAACATGTTATTTGATATGTTATTTATTTAATACACTACTAGAGTCTATTTAGGATTTTTACATCTACATTTTAAAAAGACATTAACCTGGTTTTAATACTGAGTTGATGCTAGCTTTAGAGAATATGTTGGGCAGCTTTCCATCATTTTTAATGCTTTGGAATTGTTTGTATAGCATAGGAATTATCTATTAATTCACTGTTTTATAAGACTCAAATGTGAAAACCATCTTGCTTCTGATTATGATGCCTTTTTAGAATTGGATTTTACCTGTTTTTTTAATCTCTTCATTGTTGCTGGCGTTTTAAAAAACTTATAAACTTCCTCTTGTATCGATTTTTAGAATTCATATTCTCCTAGGAAATCTTTTATTTCCTATATATTTTTCAAATATGTGACCATAATATTGCATATAGAATTATTGGAGAACTTTATATTTTGTCTTTTCCTTTTAATATTATCTCTTCAAAGTCAGTGCTCTTCCCACTATACTATAGTATTTCCATATCATCTGTTTCGTATAAATTTATAATAAGAAAATACATGTAATTGAAGGTCATTTCTGTATTCAGAAATATATATAACAGTGTCAAAATAGAGAAAATAAGCTATAGCTAAGCAAAATAAAATTTTATACAAAAGCCTGGAGTTAGAGTTTTAGGTTCTAATCATTGTAAATTAAAAATAAGATAAATTTTTACTCATTTTAAGATCATCATCTTAGTCCATGTTTATTATAATTATTAAAATAATCAGATACTGTTTCAGCTTTTCTTAAATGACAGTAATAATCAATTTCTGTAGCATTTAGACTTTATAAGGTATATGTATATATATTAATTAATCTGCTTCTGGCAACAAAGATGTGAGGTAGGCAGGTTGCTCACAATTTTGCTTATTTTACCAATAATAAAATCTGGGAGATTAACCAGTTTACCTAAAGTCTTGTAACTTGTTGTTAGTAAATGGAGCTGTTATTAAGCTAGGGTTTTTTGATTCTCTGACTGGTGTTGTGCAGATGTATCTGAACTATGTGTTTCTAACTTTCATTAAACTCTTAAGTGCAAAATGTTTACTCTTCCTTTTTTTTTAAAAAAAAAAGAAAACCAAGTCCTGACTGTTCTTCCTTAATTTAATGTTCCCTGCTTCTTTCTACAGGCATCCCTCACTTTACTATGTTTCTGAGATATTGTGTTTTTTAATAGATTAAAAGATTTTGGCTGCACTGTATTGTCAGACGATGGTTTTTTTTTTTTTTTTAGCAATAAAGCATTTTTAAATTAAGGTGTATACATTGTTTTTGTGGACATAATGCTAATGTACCCTTAATAGACTACAGTATAGTGTAAACATAACTTTTGTATGCACTGGGAAACCATAAATTTGTGTGAAACCATAAATTGTTTGCAATATTCACTTTATTGCCATGGTCTGGTACTGAACCCACAATATTTCTGAGGTATGCCTGTAGTCTATTCTTTCTTCTAAATCAGACCTTCATTATCACATACATGAATTATTACAGTTATCTCTTTTCTGATGTTTCTGGAAGCACTCTTCCTCATGCTCCAGTACTGTTTCCAGACTAATCTTCCCATGATGGTTTAATTTATTTGTCAACTTGACAGGCTTACGGAATGCCCAAATAGCTGGTAAAACATTATTTCTGGTTGTATCTGTGAGAGTATTTCTGGACGAGATTAGCATTTGACTCAGTAGACTGGGTGAAGAGTCACCCCTCACCAATGTGGGCAGGCATCATTCAATCTACCGAATACCTGAATGGAACAATAAGGCCAAAGAAGGGTGAATTCTCTCTCTGTTGAGCTGGGATAGCCATCTTCTCCTGCCATTGGACATCAGAGCTCCTGGTTCTTGGGCCATGGGACTCTGGGACTTTCACCAGTGGCCCCTGAGTTCTCAGGCCTTCAGACTCCGTCTGAATGATACCACCTGCTTTCGTGGTTTTCAGCCTTGCAGATGACTGATCGTTGGACTTCTTGGCCTCCGTAACCATGTGAGGCCACTCTTATAACAAATCTCTATCTCTATATCTGTATCCATATCCATATCCTGTTGGTTTCTCTGGGGAACCCTGACTAATACACTTCCTAAATCTGCTTTCATATGTTATTTCTCTCATCAAAGAAATGTCAGTTGCTCCTCATTGCCTTCATAATAATGGCTGTTAGCCTAACACTTAAGACCTCATTGGTCCTGCCCCCTTGTGTCTTTCCAACCCTATAGACTACTTCATTTGAACATCCAACTTTTGCTCTAGGTGATCTGTATAGCTCCTTTCTACCTTAATTCATACTGTGCTTCTCACATGAAGTACTTTTCTTCTTTATCTCTACCTATCTAAATTCAAACGACTGTAAGCCCTAAATAAATTTTTTTTTTCTCTGTCAGGTTTTGAGTAGCCATTCTAGTATACCCTGATTTTTTTCTGTATTCTGTATTCTACTGTTTGATAGTTCTCGTTGTCTGTATCATTCATTTTAAGTTTAATTATATGTTGTTGTACTTAATTATCTCACATTCCCCTAACTATTTTGGCAGTTCCTGATAGACAAGGATGATAAGTTAAACTACTTCATGTTCTAAACTTTTTTTTTGTATTCTCTTCAGTACACAGTATGATGCTTTGTGTATTATAGGTGCTCATTAAATTTTTTTAATTAAATAAATGAAACTACGTATTTATTGTTACTGTTAAATTAGTATGTTGGAAAGACAGCCTGGGACATAACTAATAGACCTTCATCGGTATCAGAATCCATGATAAATATATTGTAGTACTGTAGATACTTATAAGAAAATGTTTTCTCATTTTCTATTTGGTTTCTCTATTCCTCTAATGTAGGGTTTCTCAGTCTCAGCACTCTTGACGTTTTGGGCTGGATAGTTGCTGTGCGAGGCTCTCCTGTGCATGGTATGATGTTAAACAGCATCTCTGGTCTCTCCCTACTAGATGTCAGTAGTATCATCTAAGCTGTAACTAATGAAAATGTATCCAGACATTGCCAAATGTCCCCAGGGAGCAAAATCGCTGCCAGTTGACAGCCACTCCGGTGGTTTTAGCAGATTTTTTTTTCAACAGAGCATAAAAATGTAGATAAGCCAATTAAAATTATAATCTTATTGAAAGTACCTTTGGGTTTTTTTTTTTTTAAGCGTTTTATTGAATTTCCATGCTATTACAAATACATGTTGCTGAACTATAAAGAATGCTATAGGGATATGCTGCTTCAGTGCTATTCAGATTTATAACTTCAGTAGCTTATAATGTCTAAGGTAAATTGTCAGAATGTTAAATTAGCTTTAGCAGGAAGCCTGGATGAACCACTTAGCAGGGAGCAGGGAAAACATAGGAATAGAGAGAAATCAAAAAAAGAGAATTAACAAGTTCCATCCTTAACTGTTCATCTTTCTCAGTGTAAAACGTCTCCATATTATTTGTTCAAGTTATATATAAAGTGCCTTATGTTTGCTTACAAGATTGCTAAATACTGAATGGAATATCTTTTTAAAAAAAGGTAGGACTGTTCCTGCTAAATATAATGCATTGTGAAAATATCGTGCACACACACCAGAAACAACAAAAATAAGACAGTATATGTGATTACATGACAAGTGAATAGGGATAACCAGTGAATATTAAAAGTCTATAGAGAAGGGAGATCATCTTATCTTGGAATGGTCTTTTTCCAAGGAGTTTTCACTAGGAGCATTTTGCTTTTACTCTGCTCTTTCTCTATCTTTGTACTGTTAGTCTCGTCATTCAAATTTTTACCAGAGTTTAGAGCTCATTTCATGGACCTGAAGTTGGATATTCTCCAGCCACACATTCCTCTAACTACAAGTTTCCAGTCAATAGTATGGGTTAATACAGTACTGTGAGTTTTATTAACCTCTCTGCAATTAACTTGCAAGTGAAAATAAACTGTTTTACTGCTAAAAGTCATGATTAGCAGACCTTTCTTCCTGGTAGTCCTATTGTTTATTTTATAGTGTTAGAGTTTGAGAAGGAATAACAGATATGTTTGAGGTGAGGAGAACAGAAAAGTTTGAAAGATAATTGCTGGTTAATGCTAAAAATAAAAACAGTGAAACGATCAGCTACAGCTCAGCTTAGCTGAATCTTCCACTCTCACTCCTGGCAAACATTTGAAGAGCAATCAGATTTTTCTACCATACAACGTCTTTAGTTTATGTTGTTTTTCCTTTTTTTAACTTAATTCTTATTTTTCATTGAAGTAATGCATTCACATGTTTTAAAAAAAATCAAACAATGCTAAAATAGCTCATGACAACAATAAAAACCAACTGTCTGCTTCTTTCCTGCTGCTTCCAAAAGCAACTTCTTTCTTGTAGTTGTTTCTTCTGATGTTTGCATACATATTTCATACTGTGCCCTTTGCTGTATCTACTGTATTTTATTCTTTTATTTTGTTTTTTATAAATTTATTTATTTTTGGCTGCGTTGGGTCTTCGTTGCTGCGCATGAGCTTTATCTAGTTGCGGCGATTGGGGGCTACTCTTTGTTGCAGTGTGCGGGCTTCTCATTGTGGTGGCTTCTCTTGTTGCAGAGCACAGGCTCTAGGTGCGTGGGCTTCAGTAGTTGTGGCACGTGGGCTCAGCAGTTGTGGCTCACGGGCTTTAGAGCACAGGCTCAGTAGTTGTGGCTCACGGGCTTAGATGCTCCATGGCATGTGGGACCTTCCCGGACCAGGGCTCGACCCTGTGTCCTCTGCATTGGCAGGTGGATTCTTAAACACTGCACCACCAGGGAAGCCCCTCTATTGTATTTTAGACATTATATGTTGACTTCTGTATTAGTTTTTCTGTAGCTACCATAACATTATTATAAATGGCTTAAAACAACAAGTAGTTGTTATCTTACAATTCTATAGTTTAGAAATCCTATACAGGATCTCACAGGCTGAGATCAAGGTGTGGGCAGGACTACATTCATTTCTGGAGGCTGAAGGGGAGAATTCATTTCCTTGCTTTTTCCAGCTTTTGGTGACCACCTTCTTTCCAGGGTTCATCACCCCCTCCAACTTCGAAGCAAGCAACATCAGGAAGCCTAGTCTTCACACTGCCATCTCTCTTCCACTTTTAAGGTATCCTTGTAGTTTTACACTGGGAACCACCAAGATAGTCCAGAATAAATTCTCTGTTTTAAAGTCAGCTGATTAGCTTCATTCCATCTGCAAGTTTAATTCCACAAACCACGTAGCTAACGTATTCACTGGGGCGTTATTCTACCTACTATACTTTCCCATTATGATAGATAAGAATATTATTAGCTCTCTTAACTTCCCCTCACTTCTACCTACTGTCCCTTTATAGTTAATATCACATTTTTTTAATTGAATCCATATTCACTGTTTTCATTATTTAGGGCTTGTAAATATTAGTGGCTGAACCAAGTGGTGTACTTCATTTATGCACAACTTTTTGTTTTTCCTATTATGCATAATTATCTCATTTTTTCCTTGTTAAAAATTTTTTTTCAAACTCTAGCTACATTTTCTCACTTCCTCCTACAGCTCTGTGAAATCTCTCACAGTACTCTTTACCACTTCTTCAAACTCATTAAATAATCTGATTTCTGCTTTTTACCTGGATACCTCTCTCCTATTCCTTCACCATCAGAATAAGTAGTTGTTTACCTGTACTGAGGACCTAAGAGTCTTTCTATATAAGCAATCTGCTAGCTTATAATTATCTACCTTCTACAGTACTTTATACCTACAATTCCTAAGTATTCGAGGAGTTCTGAGATGAATCACCTTGTCATTGGTATTTCCTTCTGCAAGTGCTTAGGGTAGTGCCTAGGGTGACCACATAATTGATCTTTATCTGAACATGGGATACTATAGGAGTAGGAAAGACAGATAAAAGAAAGTCAAAGAAGAAGGAAAGGAGGCAGTAGAGATAAATTCAGATTACTTTTAGCCTAGACCAAGAGATATAGAAATACACAATCTCACTAATTTAAGTAAAATGTTGATTAAATTGGCATTTAAAATAGAGAAATTTTTGAATTACACGTTTTTGCTTATTTTTAGAATAGCTTTATTACTTTAAATATATACAAATACTAGGGTAATTAATATCAGACCTTAAAGTTAGTACTTTCTCAGAGCTTAACTAGCACCATCCAATCTTGTGCATGCTGACACATCATCCTGGTTTTTATGTTTTCCTCACAGCACTTACTGGATTGAAATTTTTATTTCTTTCTTTGTTTATTGCCTGTATCCCCCGATAGAATGTAAGATCCATAAGTATAAGTACCAAATCTGTTTTGTTCATTGCCTTCTCTCTAGCATGTGGAGTAATGCCTAGCATATAATAAGTACTCAATAAACATTTATCTAATGGATGAACAAAAGTGTTTGACATGTTATTTTAGCAAATAGATTAACAGAATTTTAGTAGCATGTCAAAAGAATCTTTGTAAATAAGGCGTTAGAGACTCACAAATGTTTCTATCTTAGATAATTTAAATACTACTCTCCAGTCTCATTTAATTATGGATTACACTCTTTGCATATCAGCAAGAGGTTAAGTTATGTTAGTCCTGGGCAAATTATCATATAATCTGTGAGTTCTTCATGTTTACTGTAAACTATATTATGTGAAAACCATGCAATGGAATTTCACTAGTGTTTATTAAAAATAAGACTACAAAACAAATTAAAACTGCAGATAAGGGAAATGGCATAGTTATAAATAAAGGCTTGTATCCAATATACTAATTACTAATGGTTTATGTCAAATTGTTAAAGATCTTAAAAGATTTCTAACTTCTTCCTAAATTTCTTTCTCTTTTAATTTATGAAACATAGTAATACAAACTTAATTGTGTTCCAGTGGTTAATCTATATGAGAGTTGTATGAAATTAAGAATGTATTACAGTTAATATTTTTAATGATAATTAAGTTTTCTATTGTTTAAATAAACTAAAGTCTGAAGAACATTCTCAGTCTTTAGAATAATATTTATATATGAAAACTTAATTCGAAGAAACGTATTTTCTGACGCAGACAAGTATGACTTTGGTAAAAAAGTCTGGGCATTGGAATGAGATAGATCTAGGTAAATGACATTTTCCTCCTTGCTTCCTGTCTATCCTTAAGCAAATTAACCTTTCTGAACCACAGAGACTGTACTGAGACAGTATATGTAAAAATGCCTAACATAATGCCCATTATAAATACTCAGTAAATTCTAGTTCTCTTTCCTGGCTGGATGAAGTGAGAACAGAAACTCTTCTCATTTACCAAAATAGTGGAGAAGAATGATGAGGTTAAAAAATACCCATTTAGTGAGGTTGGCTATATTCACCTGTATTAAAAGAGGGGAGTTTCTAACAAAGGCATTTAGGAATCAAAGTTTGACCATATTTTAAAAAGATAGCTCATTTATTTTTAAATAGTTTTGGTCTAGTCTGTCTCATTTATCTTTATTCCGTCACCTTCAGGCATGTCCCTGCACCAAGGCTGATTTGAGTTTAAAAAACTCAGAAAGTTATAAGTCAGCCAACCTGGGTACCTCAATCCGTAGCTACTAAGGAATCTTTGTGAATGATTTGTTGATTTCATTTGTTCAGGCAGAATTCCAGTGACTTCTCTTATACAGCACAGACATCTCTAGAAAATAGTTTCCTAGACCAGTGGCCCTCAAAATGTGGTAGGCACTCATTTGGAGGTCCCTGAGGTCAAAGCTATTTTTATAAGATGTATTTGCCTTTTTCACTGTTGGGGTCCTTAATATGTTTTAAGAGTACAGGGGTTCTGAGACCAAAAGTTGGAAAACCACCTACCGTGACATTTTGTAAAGTTTTAAAGAAAGAATATGTGAAAGTGGGGTTTCTAGAGGAGCTAAAATTTTATCTAGGATTGTGTGGAAAAAATCGTTTTGGTCGCTAAGCCATAAATTATATGATAATACAATTCAGAATATCCTCTAGCCTCCATTATGGCTATCAGGTGGAGGTATTTATTGGTGGTTAGATATACAGAGTGGACATAAAATCTGGAAACATAGGTAATATTATTTTATCACATATTGTAATGTGATATATAACCCTTTATTAGATAGTCAACTAATGTTCTAGACGTAGTAGCCACTCACAAGAATTAAGGGTTGGAGATACACATTTGACTTAGGCCGGCATGGGAGTGAGTAAGAGAACATCTGAAGAGAGTATACAGGGTAAAAAAAAAGAAGGGACATAAGGAAACATCATTTAAGTGATGAGTACAGGAAGAGTATCAAGCAGAGGAGACCAAACATGATGTGATGGAATTCAAGGATAGAAAGTTTCAGGAAGTAGGGGTGGTTAATATGTAGGTAAAGAATTTGATGTTTGTGTGTAAAAGTGAGTAATAGAAAACAACATAAAGGAACACCAGTAGGTAAGTGGGTAGGTAGTATATTCAGAAATTGAATACTATACGTTGGGGAAAATGAATGAGCAGAGCTCCACATTAACATGGGTGAATATCAAAGACACAATATGGAGAGAGAAAAAAGCAAATTGCCAAATGATACTTACATTGTAATACCATTTAAATAAATAAAACAAAACTAATTACTGTTTAAAGCCCTAGGAGGTAAAACTATGAAGAAAAGATTTAAACTACATATAGGATAGTGGGTGCTTCTTTGGGTTAGGGGAGTGAGTATGATTATGTGAAAGGTTTAAACAGGGACCTATAACTGTATTAGTAATGCTGTATATCATAATTTAAGTAGTGAATAGAGGATCTTAGTCATATTATTTGTAATACTTTGGGTATTTCTCAAAATTTTTAAAATTTAAAAATCTCTGAGACCAGGAAATTGTTCATAAGAATAAAAAAAAAATCTGTAATTTACTTTTAACATATTTAAAAGAAGATGAAGCCTTGGTCTCATTTTTTTCTACAAGTATAAATCAATGAAATCCTTGATACTAGTGATCTAATGAAATGGCTGAATAAGGAGGAGCATTTTAAAATTAAAAACGACTTAGTGCACACAGTATTCTTGCTATTTTAAAAACTGAAAGGTGGTAGAGAATATTTAATACAGTTTTTCAATTTCAGCATATCTTTGAGACTGTGGAGTTGATTCTGTTCATTTAAAAAGTACTTTGCTTTTAATTTAATGCCAGAAGTTTAAGTTCATTGTAACATTTGATATTAATTAATGTGAATAAAGGACAAAAGTAAACTAAACCAAAAATAAAGATAAGGGCTCTGGGAAAAGATAAAAGGGTTGGTTTAAAGAAATGAGAATAAACCAATACAATTCTTAAAAATATAGAAAAAATAATATATTTTATAAACATTTCAACTTTTCAAATAAAAGTTTAGTATTCTAAAAGCTCCAAGAGAAATGGGCTGCCAGAAAAGTAAAACATTCTACATAATTCTCTCAATAATATGTAGCAAAACTAATTTTGTTATCAACACCCTGAGTTTTTCTTAAGTTGAAATATTCATTAAAAACATAAATATTAATTTATGGAAATATAATTTAAAAGTAAATTATTGCTGACTGTAAGAACTAATAATGCTTGTGGAGGTGAATTGTGTGTGGGGAGTGAGAAGTGGAGGATAAAAGAAAAGATGTTAAGAAAGAGAACAACACTGAAGGAGGGGGAGTTCAGTAAGGTGAGGAATATAGGAAATCGTAGAAAAACCACAGAGTTTTTAAGAAATTGCCATTGGTTTGAATGATATAATGATAGAATTGTAATATGTGGCTTCAGAGGCAGGTAGGACCCAGACTGTAAAGAGCAAAGGAATTATAAATTTGTTTCTTTGTTGTGGTAATATATACCAAGCATAAAATTTACTGTTTCAGTCATTTTTAAGTGTAAAATTCAGTGACATTAAGTCCATTCCAAACGTTGTGGAGCCATTGCCACGACCTATTTCCAGATATTTTTGATCATCCAAAACTGAAACTCTGTACCCATTAACGATAATTGTGCATTTCCCTCTGACCCCAGCTGTTGGTAACCCCTAATCTACTTTCTGTCTCTGTGAATTTAGCTACTCTAGGAACCTGATATAAGTGATATGATACAAATTTGTACTTCTGTACTGTTTTCACTCAGCTTATTTTCAAGGCTCGTCCATGTGTAACCTGTATTAGAACTTCGTTCCTTTTTATAACTGAATAATAACCCATTGTATGCGTATACCACAATTTGTTATTCATTTATGTGTTGATGGACACCTGAATTATTTCTACATTTTGGCTATTGTGAATAATGCTGCTAGGAAAATTCACATACCTGTTTGAGCTCCTGTTTAAAATTATTTTGGGTATATACATAGTTCTATTATTAACCTTTTTCGAGAAACTGCCAAAATGTTTTCCAAAGTGCCTGCACCATTTTATGTTCCCCCTGGCAGTGCTTGAGGGGTCCCCTTTTTCATATCCTCCCCAACAGTTGTAATTTTGATTTTCTTTTTGTAATAGCCATCCTAATGCATGTGAAGTGGTATTTCATTGTGGTTTTTGTTACATTTCAGTAATGACTACTGATGCTGAGCATCTTTTTATGTGCTTATTGGCCATGCGTATATCTTCTTTGAAAAAGCATCAATTCAAGTCCTTTGCCCATTTTGAATTGGGGTTTTGTTAATTGTTGTCATTTATATATTCTGGATATTAATCTCCTTTCAGATATAAGATTGCAAATGTCTCATTCTGTGGGTTATATTTTCGCTGTCTTTATGGTATTCTCTAATGTACAAATGTTTATAATTTTGATGAGGTCCAGTTTATCTGTTTTTTTGTTTGTTTCTCATGCTTTTGTTCTCATATTTATTAAAACATTGCTAAATCCATGATCGTGAAGATTTTCCTCTATGTTTTCTTCTAGGAATTTTATCATTTTAGCTCTCAAATCCAGGTCATTAATTCATTTTAGTTAATTTTTGTGTATGGTGTAAGATAAGCATCTGGGTTCATTCTTTGCATGTGAATATCCAGTTTTCCCAGCACTATTTGTTTTGTTTTTTTTTAACATCTTTATTGGAGTATAATTGCTTTACAATGTTGTATTAGTTTCAGCTGTGTAACAAAGTGAATCAGCTATATGTATACATATATCCCCATATCCCCTCCCTCTTGCGTCTTCCTCCCACCCTCCCTATCCCACCCCTCTAGGTGGTCACAAAGCACCGAGCTGATCTCCCTGCCCAGCACTATTTGTTGAAGAGACCATTCTTTCCCATTCAGTCCTCATTAAAAATAAATTGACCATATGTGAGTGTTTATTTCTGGTCTCTCAATTTTATTACAGTTTTCTATATGTCTGTCTTTATACCAGTACCACACTATTTTATTACCGTAGCTCTGTAGTAAATTATGGAATTGTGAAGTATGAGTCCTCCAATTTTCTTCTTCCTTTTCAAGACTGTTTTGTCTATTAGGGTCCCCTTGGGATTTGATGTGAATTTTAGGATGGGTTTTTCTATTTCTGAAAAAAAACTTGATTGGGATTTTGATAATAATTCCATTGAATCTATAGATGTCTTTGGTAGCATTGTTATCTTAACAATAAGTCTTCCAGGACATAAACACGGGATGGTTTCCATTTATTTAGGTCTTTAAATATTTGAGCATGTTTTGTTGTTTTCGGTATACAAGTCTTTCACCTCCTTGGTTATATTTATTCCTAACTATTTTAGTCTTTTTGATACTATTATAAATAAAATTTTTTCTTAATTTCCTTTTCAGATTGTCCTTTGGTAATGTTTAGAAATACAACTGGTTTTTACATGTTAATTTTGTATCCTGCATCTTTGAGATATGTTTCCTCTATATCAACTTTGATGAGAGTTTTATCATGAATGGATGTTGAATTCTGTCAGATGCTTTTTCTGAGTCTATTGAGATGGTCATGTGATTTTTATCCTTCCTTTTGTTAATGTGATGTAGCACATTGATTTGTGGATGGATATTCAACTACCCTTGCATCCCTGAGATAAATCGCACTTCAGTATGGTGTATGATTCTTTTTATGTATTGTTGGATTCAGTTTGCTAGTATTTTGTTGAGGATTTCTGCATCTATATTCATCAAAGATATTGGCCTGTAATTTTCTTCTTCTTTTTTTTTTTTTTGGAGTGGCTTTGTATGGGTATTAGGGTTATGGCGGCCTCATAGAATAAATTTGAGAGTGTTCCCTCCTCTTCATTTTCTGGGAAGAGTTTGAGAAGCATAGGTATTTGCTCTTCTTTATATGTTTGGTAGAATTCCCCTGTGAAGCTGTCTGGTCCTGAACTTTTGTTTATTTATTTATTTAATTACAAATTCAATTTCACTACTAGTGATCAGTCTGTTCAGATTGTGTATTTCTTGCTGATTCAGTCTGAAGGTTGTAATTTCTAGAAATTTGTCCATTTCTTCTAGGTTGTACAATTTTTTGGGCATATAACAGTTCATAGTATTCTCATGATTTTTTGTATCTCTGTGATATTGGTTGTTATGTCTCTTCTTTCACTTTTTATTTTTTGGGGGGGGGGTTTCTTTTATCTCTATGTGCCTGGCTAAAGGTTTATCAATTATTTTTATCTTTTCAAAACCCATCTCTTGATTTTATTGATCTTTTCTGATGTGTTTATGGTCTCTATTTTATTTATTTCCTCTCTGATCTTATTATTTCCTTTTCCTGCTGACTTTCTGCTGTTTCTTCTTTTTCTAACTCATTTAGATGGAAGGTTAGGATGTTTATTTGAGATTTTTCTTGTTTCTCAAGTTAGGCCTGTATCACTATAACCTTCCCTCTTAGAACTGCTACTGCTGTGTCCGATAGATATTTTGAAAGTTGTGTTTCCATTTTCATTTGTCTCGAGATATTTTCTGACTTCCTCTTTGATTTCTTCATTGACCCATTGGTTTTTAGTAGCATGTTGTCAGTCTACACGTTTGTGCTTTTCCCGTTTTTTTCCTTGTAACTGATTTCTAGTTTCATACTGATGTGGTCAGAAAAAATGCTTAAGGGAATTTCTTTCCTCTTAAATTTGTTGAAACTTCTTTTGTGGCCTACCATGTGATCTATCCTGGAGAACATTCCATGTGCAGTTGAAAAGAGTGTGTATTCTGTTGTTTTGGGATCTAATGTCCTATAGATATCTGTTAGGTCCAACTGGTTTATTATGTCATTTAGGACCACTATATATATATATTTCTTAATGTGTTGAAATAAAAGCTTTATTGATGATTTTTATAGATGATAATAGTATTGGGGTTATGTTTTTTCTTTTTTCTGTTCTTTAGAAATACACACTGAAATAGAGAAATACATTGTTTTTGTTTTTTTAATTTTTATTGGAGTATAGTTGATTTACAGGACCACTCTTGCCTTATTGATTTTCTTTCTGGTTGATCTGTCCATTCATGTAAGTGGGGTGTTAAAGTCCCCTACTATTACTGTGTTGTCAATTTCTCCCTTTATGTCTGTTATTATTTGCTTTACGTATTTAGATGCTGCTGTATTGAGTGCATATATATTAACAAATGTAGTATCCTTTTCTTGTATAGATCCCTTTATCATGATATAATGCCCTTCTTTGTCTTTTGTTATTGACTTTGATTTAAAATCTATTTTATCTGATATGAGTAATGCTACCCCCACTTTCTTGTCATTTCTGTTTTCATGAAATATCTTTTTCTATTGCCTCACTTTTAGTCTGTGTGTTTCTTTAGTTCTGAAATGAGTTTCTTGTAAGCAGCATATAGATGGGTCTTGTTTTTTTATCCAATCAACCACCCTGTGTCTTTTGATTGGAGCATTTAGTCCACTGACATTTAAAGTAATGATTGATCTTTTTTTTTTTGGTATGGTGTGAGCCACTGTTCTAACTTCATTGACTTACACGTGGCTGTTCTTGAGGTGTTTTCTAATTTCCTTTGTGATTTCTTCTTTAAGGCAGAAGGGTGTGTTGATTAATTTTCTACATATTTGTGAATTTTCCAGTTTTACTTCTGTTACTGATTTCTAGTTTTATCCTACTGTAGTCAGGAAAGATACTTTGTATTATTCTAATCAATTAAAATATATTGAGGCTTGTTTTGTGACCTAACATATGGTCTGTCCTGGAGAATATTACATGTGTACCAGAGAAGAATGTGTATTCTGCTGTTTAGTGAATTGTTCTGTATATAGCTATTAGGTCAAATTGGTGTATAGTGTTGCTCAAACTCTCTGTTTCCTTATTAATGTGTCCATTTGTTGTATCCATTATTGAAATGGGTGTATTAAAGTTTTCAGCTATTAATGTAGAAAATTTTATTCCTCCCTTCAATACTGTCAGCTTTTGCTTCATATATTTTGGGGGTGTCTTGTTAGGTGTGTAGATGTTTATAATTGTCATATCTTCCTGATGTATTGAAACTTTTATTAGTAATATAATTTCCTTTTGCATCTATTGTAACCTTTTTTGACTTAGTCTATTTTACCTGATAATAATATTCCCTCCCCACTCTCTTTTGGTTTACCATTATTATTTTCTTTCTCCATTATACAGTACTTCATGTATATTAGGGATATGATAATTGTGGTCTTTTTTTAAAAAAAAGCTGAATAATGCTAAGCAGTTAGTACATGTTTTATCTAGAGCATTTACAGCTTTCAAGTTTATAATAAACAAGAGCAGTGTTTCTTCTTGCAAAATAGGAAAAAAAGACTAATGTGTTACAAGAGGAACTACTTCAGCAGTGTTCTTTTGTATCTTTTGATTCATTCAATATACACAAATAATTATAACAAATAAAATAATATTAAAGGTGAGCCAAATACTCAGGTAGAAAACACAAGGGTGATTATAATTCCATTATCTCTTTATAGAAAGATCTGTTTATTAAACAGCATTTCAGAGTAAATATTCTTTTCATACTACTTTTGATAATGTGCCAGACTTTTGTGTGACAATAGCTTCTATACATCATCTTTTCACACTAATAACTAAAAAATTAAAGAATGGCAGAGAAATAAATTATCTACCAATAATTGCTAAGTGGGCTCTTGAGGTCCATGTTTGAAGTGATATCTTGTAAATATTTATGGTTTGGGTTGATCTTTCATGTTTGTAAATCGTTATGTGAAAACACACTTCAAAGTTACAGATAAGGCCGTATATTATCATAAGGTGGATGATTTTTAAAGGACCTCTTTAGCTAAATTAGGAATCTGTTTACTTACTTGCAAAGTTTTGAATCCATTTTTACTGAGATGTATATTTCTCACTACTTTCATTCTTTCAGGATGATGTCACAAACTGTTAAAATAAATATAATAATTCCCTGAGTGAGCAGTATAGTATGTTGGTTAAGAACACAGTCTCAGTGGTCAGGCAGCTTGGCTACTTCTTAGCTCTTTGACGCTGAACAAATTACTTAATCTTTCTGTACAATGATTTCCTCAACTATAAAATAATACTCATACTATAGGATTGTTTTTAAGACTTACTCATATAAGACAGTGAATGGCACATAGTAAATGCTCCTTAAGTGATAGCTGGTATTATTAGTATTGCCAGGCGCAATTGTAGGCACTGGAGAGAAATGAATAATATATTCATTCCTGTTCTAAAACCCCAGGAAGTAGTAGAGACAAATAACTAAGGAGATAATTAAAATTCGGTGAGATAAGAGCAGTTGTAGTATTATAATATGTATCTTGACTCTACTATTCAGGTAGGATCTGTAAAGTTCAAGTGTTCATATATTGCATTTCCTCGAGATGATTCTAAAACGTAGAATCTTGAAAATGACTGAACTTGCGCTCTAATAAGAAAGCAATATAATTTAATATCTATGTGCATAGAATTATCTTTTACAATGAAATATATATCTAGACAGTTAATATCAGTTGATATGCAGTAGTTCTTCACATCAGTCTTTCTCATTCAAGAAATGATGATAGAGACTCCAGTTCTGGCAATGACAGAGTTACGTGAATTGAGTAGCCCTTTGACTGAAGATAACTATGAAAGCTGGATAGAGTATTGGGTTGGCCAAAAAATTTGTTTGGGTGTTTTGTAACATGTTATGGAAAAACCCGAATGAACTTCTTGGCCAACCCAATATATAAAACAAGTGTTTGATGGAGTTGGAGAGCTATCAGTTTAAGCAGAACTTGAGAGATTATGATCCTTGAGAGAATAGAAGCATAGGAGGTGAACCCCACATTGACCCTGGCTTTTTCCCTCAGGACAGTTTTCAGTTACTAGTATAGAAAACTAGAGCCCAAGTGAAAATGAATCTTAACTCATTAGGCAACTTTTTACCAGCTCTTAAAATCTGTACGTACAGGTTGAAATTCCAGGAAATTCATTAGAAAACAATCTGGAAGGCTCTAGAGGTTAGCAGAGATTTCAGCAGCTGTATAACTGAGGGAAAGGTTGAAATTAAGCCTTGCCAAGATGGAAGGGCCTTGGTAGACAACACGAACTTAGTTGAGACCACAGAGAATCACACTTTAGGAGTGAAGGCAAATTACTAAAATACATCAGCCCTGGACTTCCCTGGTGGCTCAGTGGCTAAGAATCCACCTGCTAATGCAGGGGACACAGGTTTGAGCCCTGGTCTGGGAAGATCCCACATGCTGAGAAGCGACTAAGCCCATGCGCCACAACTACTGAGCCTGCGCTCTAGAGCCCGCGAGCCACAACTACTGGGCCTGCGTACCACAACTACTGAAGCCCATGCGAGAAGCCGGTGCACCGCAACAAAGAGTAGTCCCCACTCGCTGCATCTAGAGAAAGCCCGTGCACAGCAACGAAGACCCAATGCAGCCAAAAATAAACTAATTAATTAAAAAAAAATACATCAGCCCTAATAATGACTAAAACCACTGGTACTCCGTCTGCTTGCAAGAAGAAAACTGTAACCCTTTTGTAAGAGGATAACATCATTCAGAGACTACAGTATTTCTCAAACTTAATGTCAGTCATCTCATTAGGAATTAAAGGCATGCAAATAAGCACTATCAAGTGATTGAAAGTCAAGAGGGAAAAACAGACCCCCAGGTGATTCAGATGTTGGAATTATCAGATAGATATTTAAAAATAATTGCAATTAAAACGTTTACAAAAATAAGGAGAAAGACGGAGATTTTACCTGAGATCTAAAATCTGTTTTTTTTTTTGTAAAGAGTCAAATGGAAAGTGTAGAAGCGAAACACACCTTAAATGAAATGAAGAGTTCATTAGATAGGTTTAGTGCATGATTAGGCACAAAGAAATAGTGAATAAATGAGCAGGAAGAGACTTGAGTCAAAAATAGCCATATTGACACACACACACGCACACACACACACAAAAGATAAAGCCAAAAAGCATGATCCTAAGACACGTCTGGCATATGGTAAAAATGTCTAGCATTTAGAAAGAGAATGATACAATAGCAATATTTGAAAAAATGCTGATTGAGAATTTTGTAAAATTGAAGATGTCAATCCACAAATGCAAGAAGCAAGATAAGTGTTACATGTATATATACACACAGCTAAGCATATTGTAGTCAAGCTGCTGAAAAACAAAAACAGAAAAAAACTCATTAACTTTGTTTTCTGCTTATTCAGTCTTTCAGAATAGTCAATGCCTTTAGCAACCATAGTTTTCCTGTTTAACTCCAATGTTTTCTGACATTTTCAGGAAATTCAGCATTCCTATTGATGGCTTCTGACACGGTTAGTGTCTCAGCATCCTTGTTCCTAAACCTCTCCTTCTCCGACTTCATTATTGTCTTTAAAAGAGTCACAGCATATGAGCTTTTAACTTCCATAGTATATCAAACCATATGTTCAAGAAGAAAAGTAAATAATTTTTTAAGGTGTCTTGGGATGTTCAGTAGGCATTCTACTCAATACTAACTTTATTGGAGTTAGTATAATGCAAGAGACTTGCTGGTCTTAGGTTAACTAAGTTTCTCATAATGTGAGTATCGGCCAAACAGACTAAGGTTCTCATTTTTAAACACATTTTACTGGTACAGCACGGCCTCTAAAGCCGAACCAGCTACTTCATTCTTGGCTCAATTAAAGAAACAATAGTCAGTTCTGATTCCGAAAGAAAAACTGTCTGTTTGAGTTATAATATTGAGGAAGATTGTGTGTAAATTTTCACAGTTGAGTCTTTCTAAGGTATTTTCAAGGACAATTTTGACCCCCCATTTTTTGCCTTACATGTTGATTTAAAGTAATATAGGAATAACAGTATTTATTTTTTTCTAACTTAAAAAGTTTTTCAATCTTTTTCTTTTTTAATTTTTATTTTATATTGGAGTATCGTTGATTAACAATGTGTTAGTTGCAGGTATACAGCAAAGTGATTCAGTTATCCATATACATGTATCTATTCTTTTTCAAGTTCTTTTCCCATTGAGGTTATTACAGAATATTGAGCAGAGTTCCCTGTGCTATGCATTAGGTCCTTTTTGGTTATCTATTTTAAATATAACAGTGTATATATATCATTCCCAAAAGGATTCATGTAATTTAAATGTATTCCTTCAAGATACCAGCTTTTAGGACTCTCTCCTGACCATTACATCTTATTTGGATCTCCCTCCAATTTTGTTTTTCCCATGGAACAGGTTTTTCCCATCAACTTGTCATGATTTCCAGTTCCTTGATTCGTTACAATTCCTTCAGTTTTTATGGTTGGCTTTATTATCAGCCAAACCTCAGGATCAACCATTTCAAAAGTACACTTACTGCCACAAGCAGGCCCTCCTTCCCTGGAATTTTTGTCATTTTCCCATTTGTAGTCTCTAGCCTAGGTTCTTTTTCCATCGCAGTCTCTCCATTTTTAATTTGGGCTGTGAAGGAGTACTGGAGAGATTATCATCCTATAGATTTGTTCCATGGCTGACTCGCTTTTTTCACCACAGAAAGAAAATAAAAGAGAAGAGTGAAGATACACAGATATTCTGCAATCGAGCATGGATAAATAGAATATTATTAGTAACACCTGTCATTTTAGTAAGACAGAAGGCTAATTTGCCGGACAAAAGTAAGAGAGATAGGCATGGTTTAAAATCTTGGGCAAAAACGGAAATTTAGAATACTTGCTATCATATGCACAGGTAATGTATGAGCTGGCCATATATAATCATAAGAGCTGTTAAGCATTAGTCATGTCTGAGCTGCAGTTAAATAGCATACATTTATAATAAATTCTTTCACTTTCTTTTGTGTTTCCCAGGAGTATATAACAATTTTTTTACAAAGTAGGTGCTGAAAGGATTATTAAATAAAAGTAATTGTCAGTAGTTTTTCTGGGAATTACTAAAGAAGAGAATACTGCATATATCAGGGAACATATCTAACACTCATACTAAATAATGTATTATAAGTTTATAATAAAAGTTTAAAAACAGTAAAAATAAATAAGGATACACAATGATTAAAATTGTTTATTAATTTAAGATATGGATCTATTTCAAAACTTTGGAGATAATTTAGAAGAGACCTACAGGAATATTCAAAGATTTAGAAAGTCAGATTTATGATAAGCTGAGAATTTTTAAGTTACTAAAGAGAAAGCTGAGAAATGATTTAACCATCTAGTACACAGAATTGATATATATATATATATATGAGTTCATATATATATATCAGACTCATATATATATGAGTCTGAACATTTGTTTGATATATACACCAAAGACAGAACAAAAGAAAGTCAGTATGAATTGCAAAATGAGGGATTTTTAGTATATATCCTAAAGGGGAAAAGTATACAATATGAGACACTGGAATAGATTACTATAGAAGATAATATAATTTCTTTTCTAAATTATTAAAAATTAAAATAGATTTTATAAATTTATTTCATACCTACTTTACTGAAAATTAAAATAGATTTTTTATGGTTATGTCATACCTATTAATTATAAGTACTAGGCCAAGTTCTGTAATAGACACACTGTTCCTGACTTTTCAGAGTTCTGTAGCAGAGAGTTATATAAGCAGTAAGTTTTAAAATGGGACATTTTATACTGATAAAAGTGTCAATACATCAGGAAGAAGTAACAATTATAAACATACACATGTACCTCACAACAGAGTTGGAAATATATGAAGCAAAAACTGACAGAATTGAAGGGACAAATAGACAATTCAGCAGTAATAGTTGGAGACTTCAGTACCCCACTTTTAGTAATAGACATAACTGTGTAGAAGAACAATGCATTGTAGTCTAGATTTACAAGCGCAGCAATAGAAATAGATATACAGTATAGATAGACTAGAGTTCATGAGTTCATGATTAACTACTCAAGGGGGAAGGAGTAGTGGAGGGGTGGGAGAGTAATATCCAAAGTAATTTCCCAGAAAAATTGACTTTTCAGTTAGGTTTTAAAGACTGTATAGCTGTCTGCCGCCAGGAGGACAGCTCTTCAGTTAGAGAAGAACTCTGTAGGCAGTGTATACAAAGATATGGATGTGTGAAAAACTTTGGCTCTTTGGGCATTTATATGTGGTTTTGAATTGTTGAGACTTTAGTATGTGCATTGAGGTGGACTGGAGAAGCAATAGTACTGGGAAATGAGACTGAAGAGGTGTTATTCTGTCTCAAAACAGTGAAGAATATAGGTAATGTACAGTATTTATTAACAGTACTTATAAAAAATTGCTAAGCATCTATGAAATATAAAGAAATTGAGTTAGAAAGGCATCAAATTTTAATTCTTACTGTTCTTTCACTTCTTGAATTTGCTAGTTATGATCTTGTATCTGGTATATTTTTAAAAAATAATTTAAAGTTTTTGATCCTGTTTAGGATTTTCTTTAATTATATATTAACTTTAACATTGAAACCTGTAAAGCCTGACAGTTGCTCTGTAGAGATTTTGAACAAAAATCTATTTCAGTCCTTCTACTGTACAGTGTGTTATTTGCAGTTATCACAGCTTTCTACTTTTAGTAGTAACTAAGATGTGCATATTCGTTAATTCTGCATTAGTCATACAATGTTCTATGAAACACTGACATCCTAAAAATATTACTAAATGATTCAAGTGGGAAGAATAAAAGTATTTGCAGGCCTCTCAGTTCCTTTACCACCTTTCATCCAATGATATGCTTCACCCAATGATATCCTTCACCCTTCCTAAACCACTGGCTCCAATGGTCATACCCTAGGCTTTTTTATTACCGATAACTATAACCCCTCTGTAATTTTTATTTCAATCATCCCTCTCACCAATCACCACTTCTTTCTCTAACTCGTCTAGTAACTCAACTGCAGTTGATCTCACTTGGACCTCCAATTCACTGCCCTTCGATTAGCTCTTTACCCTTTTCATTTCCCTTCTTACCTGATTTACATTCTGTGGTCAATCTTTATAATTACTCCTATGCACACATCTTTAATTTTCAAGTCTTACTCATGTTGCACTGTGCTTGCTTGGCTGAATAATGCTTACTCAAAGATAACAAATACTAATCCCTGGGACTCTTTTAC